>NC_051097.1:7026038-8246038 GCF_901709675.1 Syngnathus acus
CAAAATAACAAATGTCGGCATAACTGTTTTCTTTTTTTTTTCAACCTTTTACTCAAACACAAACACATTCAGTATCATAACACCATCAACTACAATCCAACAAATACAGAATTAAAACATCAATGTCGGCATAACGTGTGTCGGCTGGCACAGCAGCAACGCTGTCTGTCACTCACTCGTGAATCTTCACGAACGAACCTGAAAATGGCGGTGTACCTAATAGAGTGTCCGAATGACGTCACAGATCAAACAGCCAATCAGAAAGTGGGGGTGAGGGCGGGTGTGGCACTTTTCACGTTCCTTTTAAGCTTTGACCATGATTCTTCCCTAATGAAGTGGCCTGTGGTTAGGTACACCTGAAAATGGCGGTGTACCTAATGGAGTGTCCGAATGACGTCACAGATCAAACAGCCAATCAGAAAGTGGGGGTGAGGGCGGGTGTGGCACTTTTCACTTTCAGTTAAGCTTTGACCATGATTTTTCCCTAATGAAGTGGCCTGTTATTAGGAACACATGAAAATGGCGGTGTACCTATTGGAGTGTCCGAATGACGTCACAGATTAAACAGCCAATCAGAAAGTGGGGGTGAGGGCGGGTGTGGCACTTTTCACTTAAACCAGGGGTATCGACCTCCAGCCCTCGAGGGGCCGCGTTCCAATATGTTTTCCAAGTGACCCTCGTTAAGCGCACCTGCGTGAAAAGTTTTAGCTCCTTTCACGTTCTGCAGGAGCTAAAACTTTTCACGCAGGTGCACTTAACGAGGGAATCACACAGACACTCCATTAGGTACACCGCCATTTTCAAGTGTACCTAATAACAGGCCACTTTATTAGGGAAATATCATGGTCAAAGGTCACAGGTGTCAAGCTCTAGTCTTCGGGGCCGCGTTCCAATATGTTTTCCAAGTGACCCTCGTTAAGCGCACCTGCGTGAAAAGTTTTAGCTCCTTTCACGTTCTGCAGGAGCTAAAACTTTTCACGCAGGTGCACTTAACGAGGGAATCACACAGACACTCCATTAGGTACACCGCCATTTTCAAGTGTACCTAATAACAGGCCACTTTATTAGGGAAATATCATGGTCAAAGGTCACAGGTGTCAAGCTCTAGTCTTCGGGGCCGCGTTCCAATATGTTTTCCAAGTGACCCTCGTTAAGCGCACCTGCGTGAAAAGTTTTTGGTCACTTTCCCGTTCCGCAGGAGCTAAAACTTTTCACGCAGGTGCACTTAACGAGGGAACCACACGGACACTCCATTAGGTACACCGCCATTTTCAAGTGAACCTAATAACAGGCCACTTCATTAGGGAAAAATCATGGTCAAAGCTTAAAAGGAACGTGAAAAGTGCCACACCCGCCCTCACCCCCACCTCCTGATTGGCTGTTTGAACTGTGACGTCACTCGGACAATCCATTGGGTACACCTCCATTTTCAGGTGTTCCTAGTAACAGGCCAATTCATTAGGGAAAAATCATGGTCAAAGCTTAACTGAAAGTGAAAAGTGCCACACCCGCCCTCACCCCCACTTTGTGATTGGCTGTTTGATCTGTGACGTCATTCGGACACTCTATTAGGTACACCGCCATTTTCAGGTTCGTTCGCGAAGATTCACGAGTGAGTGACAGACAGCGTTGCTGCTGTGCCAGCCGACACACGTTATGCCGACATTGATGTTTTAATTTTGTATTTGTTGGATTGTAGTTGATGGTGTTATGATACTGAATGTGTTTGTGTTTGAATAAAAGGTTGAAAAAAAAAAAAAACAGTTATGCCGACATTTGTTATTTTGCGGGACACCAACTCCTATAACAACATAAAACACATATGAACTGAAAAAACAACCAATCACTTTAGGAAGTGATCCGTTCACTCTCATTCACTGAAAGAAAAATCGTTCTTTTGAACGAATCGTTCATTCACGAGCCAACACTACCGTCAATGTGCCCAACCGCTCGGTGCTTCGAAATAACCGTTCTATGGCTCCACATGTCCTCAGCACTGCAAACCTTTGTGCCGGTACACCATATGAAGTAAATGACGAGCGATAGATGGAGAGACTTTACGAGTCCGTGACGTGTTTTTCCCGTTCACGAACGAGACGAGTCAGTGACGCAACTTCCTGTTCACTACCGGGTGAGAGACTGTTGCCAAGTGTGTAGGTGTTGTATTATAGAAATAAATGTTACCCGAGCCAATTATTAATATATATAATATTTGTTGGGGGGGGGGGGGGGGGGTAGTTGTATTGTTTGATGTATATGTTGTTCCCACGGGATGTTGTAATATAGAGAAAAATGTGCGTTGCCGTTGTCGACATTACCGTGTGTTTACTTGATTGTTTTTTGTCTGGTGTATTGCTTCGTTATTAAAGTTTAAAGAAAAAACGGATCAGTGTGTGTGGGGACGACGACTCGTTTGAACGCATCTTGAGTGAACTGATTCTGAAGATTCAGTTCACTTGAAAGAACTGGAATACGCATCACTCATGCGTAGTTCATTGCCGTCGTGCCATTGCCACTCTGTGATTGGCTGAATTAAGTCTGTTTATTCTGAGTGTCATACTTTGACCAAGGGAAAATTAACTCTTTCGAGAAGTGTGTGGCCCTGAAAAGGGCCGTTGGTTGATTAGACCGGGACAATTGATAAACTTAACCACCAAATCCGTACAGAGTACGTCCTTGCCTCTTCAGTGCGTACACTACGTCCATGGCGGTGACGGTCTTCCTTTTGGCATGCTCGGTGTAGGTAACTGCATCACGGATGACGTTCTCGAGGAAGACTTTAAGCACTCCACGGGTTTCCTCGTAGATCAGCCCAGAGATACGTTTGACGCCGCCTCGGCGAGCAAGACGGCGAATGGCGGGTTTTGTGATTCCCTGGATGTTATCACGAAGGACTTTACGATGGCGCTTCGCGCCTCCTTTTCCCAAACCCTTACCACCTTTGCCACGTCCAGACATTATGCTGCTAGGAGATTAGCCTTGTACAAGACAATCTGAGAAATGAGTGACTTCTGGTGACTGGCAGACATTATTATACCAACATCGCGGACCTGAAAGAAGACTGGAAAAAGAGACGTCGCTCAGCAGCCCTTCCCCAACGAATTCACTAAGCATAACGTTACCATATATGTCTACGTTTAAAAATAAAAAAGACAGAATTCACACCGATTTAGTGCTAGTCACAGCAACATTACACCATTTATGTAATATTGTACATGATTATAGACGTAATAAAGCAAAGACCCATATTTTAGTCTATTATAAGTTATTATAGAAGTATTTTACTTTGGGCGAGCAGAGTAGCTATTCACACTCTTGCTTCTCATTGATTGGCTAGTCGAAGCGGGGAATCGGTTGTCCAATCAGTAAAGAGATCGTTTCCTGCCCTTTCGAAGCAGCAGTCCATGTGCGAAAAAAACGGAAAATGTGAGTTTTTCAGCCTCTATGTTCGCCACCAATAATAATAATAATAATAATAAATGTGTGCTACAGTGGTTCGGCGCTAGATGACGCCATTGTAGTTAAAAGTTAGAGTCCCAATGATCGCCACACACCTGGGTGTGGTGAAATTTGTCTTCTGCATTTAACCCATCCCCGTGTGATTTTGATCCATGCCCTGGGGGAGAGAATCATTTAGTGATCTAAGGCCCCATTCCAACCCCTTACACTGAGTGACAAGCAGGGAAAAAATGGGTACCATTTTTATAGTCTCTGGTATGACCCGGCCGGGGTTTGAACCCACGACCTTCCAGCTTCAGGGCAGACACTCTACCCTTAGGCCACTGAGCTGGTCCTGTGCGGTGCACCCAGTCTGAGTTTGGAAGATGGAATCACACACATCACGCGCATAGGCAGAGGAAATTGAGCAATAATGTTATTACGGACTTGCTTGCAGACCCTGTGAGGCCAATATGAATTGATTTTTAAAAACCAGTCCAATGTAGATTTAGTTACATCAAACAGCACTACTAATTCTCAAGACCTGGACAGAAAAGATTGGCATGGCAACATTTTGAGAATAGAATCTGATTGGAAAAAAACATCTATTGTCCATGTACGGTGAAAGAAATTCAGCCGACAGAAACACTGAATTGTCTACATCTCATGGAAAACATACCAAAATTTAGGTTGTAAATTGAGGGCAACCATACCCTCGTCGTGACGAAAGCAATTTGACAGTCTTGACTCGACTCACTTTGAATGGCAGCCATTTTAATCAAAGAGGCGACACTGTGCTGTGAACACATCTCAAAAAATACCGTAACTAAGTGTGTGCACGCATGTGTGTCTGTGTGTGTGTGTTGCGTCAGTGTCAGCAATACGTGTGTGGACCTGAGGTGATGCTTAATTGGGCCTCGGAGGCATGAAACAGCCAGACTCCAATGTCTCCTTGTCTTCTTAATGACTAATTGCCAAGATGCTCAGCAAGTGGGGATCTTTATTAAGTTTGGGGGCTTTGGGAAGCTTTGTATGAAATATTCACATGCACTCAATATAGGGCTTTATTATCTCACCAAGTGGAAAGTGAGGCTCGCAATAAAACATTACCTTGATCAACAATGGAGAAAATGAACCATTAATTGCTTATTTTAGCATTAACGGATTGGAGAATCTCACTCGGAATGTTTTCAACTTTCCATAGCAAATCAGATATTCAACATATATCAACTGACCTATTTTCAAAATACTTTTTTTAAATGATAACCACCACACATGGTCAGCTAAAAACGGTCAGGTGTACAGTATGATTACTGCTATTTATCTGTACTTATATTCAATTTCATACACGAGGTAACTCAACGTGCGCAGACGAATAAAAGCCAACATTTGAAAGAATTTCAAACCAAAGAGAGACATTATAAAACATCCTAAAGAAATAAGACACAATTTCTAATAAAATGTAGAGTTGTCTTGTAATACAGTTCCACATTCTTCTAGCATAGAAGATGCCATATTGCGATAAGTATTGGTGATTTTGGAAGCTTCCGAAGAAACGTCATTCCTATAAAGAGCAGTTGTCCTTGTGGCTACATAATGGCATCTTGGACAGTACTGAACTTGACTGTGTTAATGATTTACAAAAAGAGTAAGGAATTGTACACTTTTATGATCGGCCAAAAAGGTCACAGAGAGGCTGAGCTCTAAACATTCACAGTGGCTCCTCTTAAAACTCAAGAGGACAATGAGGTCAATGCAGGTGACACCAGGAGCTAGTTACATTTCGTTGGTGCACTTATCTACAAAAGAATTATTGGGAGAGCGTTTGGTGCAAAGGACAAGAAGTTCAGAGAGTCTCTGAAGTTAATGTCCAATCGGAGTGGCGTGGCGTGGCGTTTCGCAGGTGAGCTCAGTACCCCGCGGCGTGCGCCCACTTACGAGGGTCTGACTGAGCGTGGAGTCCATCCTTGTAGCGGACGATGGCTTGCACCACGGCTCCGGTGGACTTAAGGATTTCGATCTCATGGTTCTTCTTTGCCAGACCCTCTAAGATGTTCTACCAAGACAAGCAAGATGTCAGGAAAACAAGGAACTTGCTGCACTCCATCATGAATGTTCATTTATGAAAACACAGTTGGCAGTTTGTTCGCCATAATGATATAAGGGAGAACATTTTGAGTACTGGAAGACTTCCCCCACTTCTATATTTTTTTCCACAAGCCTCACTTTGTCAAAGTCTGGCTCGGCCACAGTGGGGTTAGGACTCAGTTGGTTGTGGAGCCTCGGTTCGGTCACGGCTTTCTTCAAGTCGTAGTCAAAGAACAGTGCCTTCACGATTACCTAAGAGGCCCATAATCATTCATCACAACTATTTTCGGAGCATCGTTCTCAAGCATTTGGACTGATGATTGAGTGGTGGCCAATCCAGGGCATACTGGCTTCTTTAAGGGGTTACCTGAGCAATGGAGGTAGTGATCTTGGTACCACCCGAGCCGCCTACCACCATCTTCACTCGGCGTTCTTTGTCAAAGATGATGGTTGGACACATGGAAGACATTGGCCTCTTCCCTTTGAACAGCGTTAAACAGTAGTGGAGTCAGTTATTATTGAACCCAGGTGTGTCCCGGTAGTTTGGTATAGACGGAACTATCGATGAGGATAAAGAATATATGCCTGCAATTAACCTGGCCGGATGAAGTTATTCGGTGACGGAGGCACCCCGAAACCGTTTGTGATTAACGGAGAGCTGAAGTCATCCATCTCGTTGTTGAGAAGGATCCCCGTTGAGTTTGACAAGAATTTGGAGCCCAAACTGCAGGCCAGAAGTAACCAAGAGAACGTTAAAAGAACATTAAAAACATGCTCATGCTTCCGGTTAAAAGGTCCGCTGAGAGGTCATACTATTGGTTAATGGTACTCGTGGCCGCCACGGCGCTGCCGTCCTCCGCCACCACCGAGATGTGCGTGGTTCCGTGGTCGTCGGGGAGATAAAACTCTGGTTCATAGTAGCTGATGTTATGAGTCGTCCAGTCAGTGATCTTTCCACGGAGCTCGTCGGCGTAGGACTGAGAGGTGATGTTCTCGATGAGCTTTGCGAGGGGAGAAAAAGATACAAATATTTTGAAGTCTATATTTGCAAAGGTGATTGACAGGATTCTTACGGAGGTGATGTTGAGGAAAGCACGATCTCCGAGCAAGGTCCTCTTTGCGTAGGCGAAACGAAAGGCCTCCGTGATACGATGGTACGTCAAGATCTTCTTCTCGGTGCTCGCCACGCTGTCGGATGTCAAGTTGTACCCTGTGGAAAATGCCGGGAGAGGAGCTAAACCTTTTTAAACACTGACCTGAACTCTACAATATGTTTTAGAATCTCATTTTGGAACTTTACAAACTCTCCCATTCCGAGCAAGCGGCTGGGAAAAAGCGAAGGCTGCACACATGAAAGCGCATCCTCTCTCCCACACAAGGTACTTTTTTTGGACACAGAATCTGTGGTTTACCATTCAAGATGTTTAATATCAGCGAGAGCACAGGGCCGCTGGCGGGGGCGTTGGGAACAGCCATGGTGTACTCCCCCACCATCACGCTCAAAGGCTCCATATCCAAGACTGGCACATAATCCCTCAGATCCTCCATTGTGATGATTCCGCCTATGCAAGCGAGAGACAAACAGCGTCAATGCACTTGGACTCAATCTGGGATACAAATCCGTCACGCTAGTAAAATTAGACGCCGCAGAGAGGGAAGGTGTTTGCTGTGACGCTTTAGAATATTCACATCTTTGAATCAACAAAGATAAAAAAAAAAAACGTAAATGGCAGCTTTCATAAGATGGAGGACAGAATGTAGCATCAATCTTAATGCACACGTAAAAACGTTTTTTTTTGTTTTTTTTTTTAAAGAAATGACACTGTGAGAGGAAATATAAAAGAATAAAAAATTAAAAGATTGGAAGTCATGTGAAAAAAATGACCTGCAGCCTGGATATCTGTCACCAGATTGTGTGCAAGTTCTCCACGGTAGAAGGCGTCAGCGCCCTCTTGTGCTATTTTCCGGTAAGTGTTTGCAAGCTTGGGAAACTTAATGGTATCCTTTTCTTTCAAGACGTCGCCGCCGCCGCTACGGCAGAAAACCTCACTGCAAGACAAAAACTGTTTTTGGTTTAAATCCCATAAACATTTCTTGAAAATGAGCATCATGGCAGTTTTCACGTCTCACCACAAGGCTACGTCTTTGATGATGGTTTTATTATGTCGGGCCAGAGCTTTGGCCAGCGCCCGGCCCAAAGGAAATCCTTTCTCTGCCAGATCAATGCTTGGCTGGAACAAATCCTTCCAAGGAAGATTGCCATGACGCTTGTGAGCCAGCTCATAACCTCGAATCTCTCCCGGTACAGCGATGGATAAACCTCCTATCAAATAATAAAAGCAAGATGGAGATCATTTCATTACATAATTACTATGTGAAGGGTGAAAGGTTCGAGCAGCAACAAATGATAAATTCATAGTAACAGCATTTACCACTGTAATCAAGATCGAGTCTCTTTACAGCTGAAGTTAGGAGTTCTTAGAAAATCTAAAGTACCTTTCTGGGACAAATCTGTGCTGTTACCAAACATATTCTCCGTTGCGTTGCGAGGCGCCGTCTCCCGAGCGTCGATAGTTTCCACCGTGTCTGCGCGTGTTGCAGGGGAGCGTCATTTTTATGGGCGCACAGCGTGTGCCAGTGAGTTATTAAGTCAAGCCGTTAAAGGTGAATTGGAAGTGTACCATTTGTTGCGTTGTAGATGGTGATGAAAAGTCCTCCCCCGATGCCCATACTGTGAGCGTTCATCAGGCCGACACAGAGCAAGGCGGCGATGCAGGCGTCTACTGCCGAGCCTCCTTTCTTCAATGTGTCACTGTCAAAATACACACAAATGTAATTTTAATTTTAGGACTACAGTGACGCTGAGAGACCCTGTTATTGTTTGGACTTGTGAACAAGACAGACCTTAACAAAAAACAATGAGCACGCTAGGAAAGTGAACAGCAGAGAATGTTTTGAAAAATATTCCGGCAAATGTGTGCCACTGTTCAGTCATCTGTGCTCATTTTGCAGCTGTTGTATGCCCAAGTCATTTCCATGTTCCCTCCGTCCGATGTTAAGCCCCCGTACACGGTTTCTATCCAAGTCATGGAAGCGTGACAAAGGCCTCTGTCATCCTCTCAGGGAAAGTCTTGTGTGTGACGCATATAATTAGATCTTCCACTATGGATCCACTGGATGTCATTAGATTATTGTGAGGAATGAGAGTGTATACAGTACAGTACCGTATATACTGCTTATGGTTTAGTTAAGCCTGAGCTAGCTTTCATTAATGTGCATGAATAGAGTCACGTAAGGGTATTAAAAGAGTCAGTGACTGATTTCTGTGTGTCTGTTTAATTATCACGCAGTGAATGTGAGCGTATAATTGACTGACGGCCTTAAGATCAAAGGTGGCAGGGTAATAGTAGTTAGCGAATAATTGATAATATGATACGCTAGATGTTCAATGAGATTAGCAGCAATAGTATTTAGTAGTTATTAGAGTAAATAATAGTATTCATTAGTTGTGGTATTAGTACTGATTAGTCGTTGGATTTACGGCATCTTACGAGTTTCACATCACCAAACTCATAAAAAACGTAAGCCGTGATTGGTTATGGCAGCCACTGTGATATAATTTCAGTCGGCAAGTGGCAAAATGGCCGCCGTCGAGATAGATAAAATGGGTGGATTTTGCTGCTAAATTCATATTCTATAAACACAGTTTTAATCAGAATGACATGTTTGGACTAATGGGCGTGCATAGAATATATTGTTAAGACTTTTTTTTTTTTTTACTTGACTTCCCCTTTAACAGCTTGTCATACTGCCTTTAGCTCGGGGTCGGAAAATAAGCATGTGTGCATCCTTGCCTGCCAATCACTGAACACGGCCCAGCGTCCGCCGCCACGGCAGCCTTCAAGTACACAGGTTCGCTCGGATGCGTATTCCTATCCACGCCGAAGTAGACGCCCACAAATATGGCCACCGTCACCATCACTAGCAGCGTTGCCGCCAGCACGATCCTCACCTGCACTATTTTGGTGCCTTTGGAAACGCTGAAATTTGAAAACAGAGTTAAATAGAATGTCAAGAATTCAAATAGTTTTTTAATTACATAGATGCATATATAAATATATAAATATAAATACATAGAAAATATACAACCCCCAAAAAATATATATATCCATAAAAAAGATTAGGGTATCCATATAGTCTTAATCAGGACCCCCCAAAAAAATTCTCATCCATCAATGGGGCAGTTCAAAATGTGCTGTGTCAGCTTGGCCGAGCAGCAAGTGTAAGTTTGTTACAATCGTGTATCAGAAAAGTGAAGCACAAGGACAGAGCCAACATGAACTTAAACAATTTTATATCAACAAGATAGGACAACGTCAGCAAGAGCTAAACAAAGAATGGGAAACTAGATAGACAAAAGGTTGAACAGTAAAACACAAAAAACTGAAAAAACAACATGAATGAAGCATGAATGGAGCATGGCGTCAGACAGAACTAGACAAAAAGACTAAGTGGAAGAATAAAAAAAGATGGAAACACAGCAAAATATCAGCCATATAGAAACATACCTCACACACAGAAGACGATAAAAACACCAACAGAAGAGACCAAATTTCAAAGTAAAGACACCAATACCAGAAAAGCAAACAAAGAAACAATTTCAGACACAGGCAAAAAATAATGCACACAATACAAGTGAAGAATACAAGAATAAGCAAACAGAATTTACCAACTTGAAGTAACATGAGTATAATGCAGAACTTTGTCAAGAAAAAAAAAACACACGATTCCCACAGGCAAAAAAACGCTAGCAAAAAAAAAATTCATTTGCAAGCTCTCATCTATCCACTGCTTAAGACTTGTGTGCACTGGAGACTCCGGCCATCCATCTAACCAAAAACTGGAAAGGAACCATTCACCACAAAAACAGGCTCTTGACAGTATTAGATATCAAATATTTTGGACTCTGCTTCTCTTGCCAGCCAGCAGAAGGAAACCGTAAAAGCTCCCATCACCAAAAGGGCACATGCCCCCCTGGGTCCAAAGTAAACCAACTTGGGCGAAATGGCTAACCCAGCGCTGGGTCCAAAAGTACCCGAGCCAATGCTGGGTTATAGAAAGTCAAGCTGCCCAGTGACGTAACCATGCCATTGGTTGGAAGTCCCTTTCGGTGCCCACAAATCAGTGTGAGTTGGCTTTTGTGATCGAACACAGTGGCCGACGTTGTGGTGAATCAGGACAAAGCCCTTAACCTGTTTCTTAATTTGTTTGCCCAAAGAACCAGAAAACACCTAGAATTTGGGACATAAAAGTGCAACGTCCAAATAAATGACTAAGACAACAAAAAACAACTTCATTAAAAGTCATTCATGGTTCTACGCCATTGAGGTACAACAGTGCTTATTGATTATGTTATGTAACCTGTCACATAACTAAACATTTTGTCTTTTTTTTTTTTGGTAACAGGTTAAGTCCACATCCAGTAGCATTCAATTGTTTACATTCCAAAGGATGACAATCAACGAGCGTGATATGCTCTTACCTTGACTTGCGTCAGGGTCCTCTGCAACAAGAAACGTGCTCCTCGTCGTTATGTCGGCCGCATTCTGCAAATCAGGTGATATGCGACACTCACTCACTGTGGCTTTTCAATATGTAACTATCACTGGAGTCGTAAACCATAAGCCGGCCCACCGTTAAACACCTTTATAAAATGCACATCAACCGACCACTGACGCCGCCTTGAATGATGATGGCAAATTGAAATTAATTCATCATTTGGAACGTGAGCGGAAACCATATTCAATTGGATTTTTATTCCCAGCATCGTTTGCAGTCTTCTACTCGCTCCAATCGTATAATAGTAATGGCAAAAATATTTAGTTGTAGTATATTGAAATATTAGTCAAGTAGTAGCGTAGTTTTTGTATTTCTCAGTAAAATTAATATTATTTGTAGTACTGGTCATATTCGTAGTAGTTATGGTAGGATTGACCATTTGTATTATTTACTAGTATTGGTATTTGAGAGTAGTAGTACTTCTTTGTATTATTAGTATAGTACAGTATTCGAAATGCAAACTTTCACTTGGTCCCCCATACAGATGTTTAAATCTTCATGTCTGGAGAAAGGCAGACCACTAGCTGAACACACTGACCATGAATTAATCATTAAGAAGCAATTTCAATTCAGCGGTGTGACTTGTGCTTTATCTACGCAGATGGTTTAACTTCTCTGTGACAAAGATTAACTCTTCGCCACATGAGATGACGCATGTCACACATTGGCCTTTGGTATATATAACAGAATGAAGCACCACCTCCTGACCGGGATCCACCAAGTACCAATCACCTCGAGATGAGGAGAGAGGGACATAAAAACGAATCAGAGGTGTTGGTCAAAAGTGGGATGGCAAGTGGGAATTCTCTTTTTTTGCACACGTTACAGCCCTGCATTCTTGCAAGGTCATTAAAAGAACAGCATCAAAATATTGTCCAACTTTGCCCACCGTGTAATGCTGTCGAGTGATTCTGGGGATGCTTTTGTTGTGAGAGGTCAGGCCAGCAGCTGTTTAGAAAGCGCTCTTCTGATTGGCTGAGAGCAAAAAGCGCGTGCACGAGGGATGCAAGGGAAAGGAAGGGGCACGATGGGGGTTGTCGACCATACCCACAGACTGCTCTCACATTCACACACTCGCGATGTGCAGCGTTCAAACTTTCCTCAGCATGGATGCGTTTGCGCGCACTTGGTGTCATGATTCGTCTGCGTTCTCGTTTACGCGTAACAATAACAAAAACAACAAGGCGCGCTCTCAGAAGTGATGGGCTCCAAGTTGAGCAGGCAGAGAAGTCTCGATTTGGAAAGTAAATGGAGCAAGAGACGGCGGCAGAGGAATGTCACGCCGGTACAAAGCGAAAGAGGCGGCGGGGATCTGTTGTTTACCTCCTTGATGCTCAAATCCGACAAGCTGCCGGCGATGCTGCGCAAACGCGACCGCAGCCCGTACGTCAAGCGGGTGGCTTGGATCCGCGACATCCAGCGACATCTCCGGGAACACAGGTCCGAGCAAGCGGGCGAAGTGCTCAAACTGCTGAGAAAGGCAAGTTTATTTGTGTTGGGTTAGAAATACCAAAGTACCGACTTTCTCTTACTTTATTCTCACTTTCAAGTTTGTCATTGCGCGCATACGCACACAACATTGGATGCACCCGGGGGCTTTATTTAACAACAGATGAGGTTACATTTGCACTTCTGTTGACATCTATCTGTCAGAGTGTGTCGAATATTTATTGTACTTATTTAATGTTCCTTAGCTTTGCTCAAATCTTGATATTCACACAGGAAACTAAGGGCAGATATTTTTACCTGTACCTAATATTGTGGAAAATGAGTTCATCTTGACTTTTTTGCGGGTCAGCATTCTTGTATGAGTTTTGAGGCTCCGGTGGAATAAAGCATCTGAGACATGTTTGTTTATATTCAAAGAGCGGAAAGAAGTCCAATAAGGCTTTAAATTCAACAGATTAAAATCGAGACAACATAAAATGCATTACTTAAAATATCACTATCTGTAATGGTTTGGCATATATTTCTAGATATGAAGAAAATGCAAATGAGGATCACTGAATTAATGTGGAATATGTAAATTAGCTAAAAAACGACTGACCATTACTCTTACCTTTCAGTTTTTCCTCAAAAGGCCATTAGTTTAAAGGAGGCCCGTTTTTTTGTATTTATGAATATGTGGATTAAATCTCATAGCTTGATTGAACTGCTTCGCGTCTTTGCCACACATCTACATGGTTGCCAATAATTGATCAGATATCAATAATTGTGTACCTCCATCCACACTTTTAATCTGCACTCGAGGCGGGGAAGGGGATTTACCCCAACTCGAGAGTGAGCGCCGTTTTTAGAGCTCAGCTTTAGCTTTCCACTTCCTCTTGGTAGCTTCACACTGATCAAAGACAGGGAACAGTCAGGATGCTCTGACGGGAGCACTTCTGATCAAGAGAACTCCCCCGTCGTTAGTCAGAAGGCGGAGAGAAAAAAAAACAACAACCTGAAAGTAACTTCCGGCCCATCTGTAGCTGATGTGGCATACATCCACCATACAGTGAAAGCATGGAACAATGAACAGATGTCTTAAAGTTGATATTTGCATAAAGTTGAAAGGATGTGACTCATGCTAAACTTCCTGTAAGACTTTTTGACCGATGCGTACGTCGGCGCACATTAGCAGCATTTACGCAGTGAGTCACTTAAGATGAAGGACCCTTTTATCCCAGGCTCTCCCTGTCTT
The DNA here is from genome assembly GCF_901709675.1 of Syngnathus acus. Classification (NCBI taxonomy): domain Eukaryota; kingdom Metazoa; phylum Chordata; class Actinopteri; order Syngnathiformes; family Syngnathidae; genus Syngnathus; species Syngnathus acus. Next base: position 7,039,867 of record NC_051097.1, read on the forward strand.
TGTTTTTTACATTTGTATGAGTAGAACACACTCTACCATGCCACCGGGTGGCGCCAAAGTCCCGTCCAATAGGAAAGTAACCTCAGTAATCTTTGTCAGGTGAAGCAACATTTGTTTGCATTATTTTTGTAATTTGATTTGTGACTTTCTTAGGCCACACTTTGTGAAGTTATCACAGTGAACGCTTCAAAGACTGCAAGTCAACGTGTTTAGTAAGTCATCAACTCCAATTGCGGTATATTAAATCACAATGACAATATTAAGAGGGAAAAAAATGCAATTAAGTCACTTTTGAAAATCATTCATCCTTAGTGTACCATATGAGGTTGGCTCCCATAACACACGGTGTCCTTTAATTACCACTATTCTACAGTTTAACCAATTGCACCACACTTATTTTCATAAATGAGTAATAGGGACACAAAAGACGTCAAGAGGGTGTTGAATTAAACGCAACAACTGTTTGACAATGATTTACAAAGAACTTTATGGATGGCTGGCTTCACTCTCACATTTACAACTGTGGGCAATTTAGTCTCTAACTAACCCAAGATGACATTGTGAAAAAAGTGACGTTCACCCTGAACTGGTTGCCAGTCAATCACAATAAAACCTCGCTCACATACATAACTTTTGTTTGAATTTCTGTAGAGGCATTATTATTGGATCTGCACCAACTCTTGGTTGTTCTTTTGATTTAAAACCCGAGGAAGATGTGGCATCGCCTAACACGTATTCAAAGTAAACACCGGCCTGCATCGGTCTCGCTTGGCGCCGTATCTAACTGGATTCTAATGAAGCCCACGAGTGGGAAGAGGCAATGTCAAATGACATGGCCAGCATTCAAAGGGGCGTTACCCAATCCGATCTGAGTCCATTACCAAAACAGAGATGTGGACAAATGGAAATGATTTGATGTTTTTCCAGTTGGGAAGTAGCCAGATTCATCCTTGGAATTAGAGCCGTACGTTGTAGCTGCATCGACTTTGTCTCCACAATGCGTAGTGCAGGGCGAGCTGGCTTGGAGGAAAGCCCAGCATCGGGGACTCCCATTGAGCTCCAGTGTAATAAATCAAGTCAGAAGCCGGAGGAGGAGAAAATGCTGATGGGAGTTTTCCTCCTCCAAGGGTTGGGTCTGTCAGAGCGTGGAGAGCATTACATAACCTCGAACCCCCCCAGCTTGCATTACAGTGTACAGTACATTATTAGACTATTTGCAAAGATGGTCTTCAAGGGTACACATTAAGTAAATAAAAAAATCTTGACTATTAAATATTCTTAAGTAACACAGACTGTGTTTTACACAACGTCCTTTAAGTACATAGACTTTTTTGTGAAAACTCAATTCATCAAGCTACAAGCCTTCCATGTTCCCCATTTCAACATACGTCAGCTTTTACAGATAACGCCGAGCTTTATTGATTCGTGTTAGGGGAACTTGAAGGCGTAGAGAGCTACTACCTTATCAGTCCTGATCATGATTATTACACTTGCCAAGATTAGTCTTTCACAAGGAGCTACTTTTTGAACATTCTTTTCCTTCCAGGATTTGGGGCTCCAGGGAACGTCGCTCAGTGACATTTTGTACAAGAATGCGGCTTTTCTCAACCTGGTGGACCCCATCTCACACGAGCTGCTGCTAAGTCTGGCCCGAGACCTGCAGTGTCCGAAGAGGGTGAGTATCCGGGACTTAAAAGTTTTATTGTCAAATCGAGGCAGGATATTTCAAGGCAGTTTTTCAGATGATAAATTTTTGACGAGTCGATGGAAACTGTGTGTAAAAGGGCAAGTGGTAGCTTGTCTGGAAGAATTCTGAAGGTTACATCCATTAGGGGCCAATTAAATTAAAAGAGTGAAAGGAACCGGGAGCGTCATTTGCATTATTGATCAAAACACTGTCTTTTGTTTGGATGACGTGTTTTGAAAATTGAAAACGGGACTCAAAGTGGATGTTTTTATCAAACAATAGGCAGAACTAAATTTAGTTGTTAGTGGAGAGTTAACATCAGAATTATCTTACAATCAAATCAAGCCGATTATTTTTAAGGGTAAGGTTATAAAATGAATTTGGAATGATGTTAAAATTGCTTTATGATATATTTACAGTTTCAACTTTTGGCAATTAGAAAACCTTTTTGGAGCATCACTTATCAATATTTGTTTACGATTTGGGCTCAGCCCTATCCACGCCATCCAAAGTTTATCATGCAGCCTTAAAGTTTCAGTTCAAACCCTGAAGTGCTTTCATTGTTTTATTTCTCCCTCTGGGCAAAAAAAAAAAAATCTTGCTCTCAAAGAGAGATTAGTTTACCTGCTGCTCATGCGCTCTTTCCATTCAATGGTGAAAAAGGTCAATCGCGGGGGGTTCGGGGACCCTCAGGAGCGTGGGATTGTCTTCTATTTGATCGGCGTGGGCAGGCCGTTGGATCAAACTGGCGAACCTGGTGCTCAGGCTACACTTCTCTCGCTCTTTGTGGTGAGACAGTCTGAAAAACATAAGATCAATACAATTCGCCCATGTCTCCTTGTGGATGTATTTTGAAAATCCATAGATGGACGAAGTCTTGCGTGTGACCACTCCCACAGTGACGCAGCCCTCCTTGCGCTCATCTGCGAACACACCAAAATCAAGGTTATACGTTGTTGTACTGTACTGGCTTTCCTGTCTTCACAAAAACACTGAAAAGTGAACTTTAGAAAATCATTTATTCCCCCCTGAAAATCTAACTCTAAAATGGTATTTGTAATTCACTGTAGCTGTTCATGCATTATAACTCTTGATGAATTCAAGTCGCGGCACCCAAACTCACCACTGGCATACAAATAAGAAACTTCCCTCTATAAAGCTGCTAAGAAGTGGAAGACGCTAAATAAACTGAGCGGCAGTAACTCACAGAACAGACCTTGCAGCTTTTACTGTGAGTTTCAGAAAAGATAGCTGGGCTGCCTAAAGATGAACTCGCCAGAAGCTCATTTTTACTCACCAAGTCCCCGCGAATAATGATGACCAGTGAGCAATTCTAATCTTATCACTGTTTACGTTGGGAGGCCCACAAGGAAAAGTGGGATAGTTCGACATTGGCAGCAGCCTTCCCTTCTTGACTGGCTGGAACCAGTCGTGGTGGACGTGACCAACCTTAGGAAAGCTTGGCTACTCATTTGAGATAGGCAGCTGCTGCTATAGTAATCTGGCACTGACATGTTTGCAATGACACACAGTGGTTCCTTTATTAAGCTTTATGAAAACAAAGGATAAGATAAAAAGATAAAAAAAAAGTTAAACAGTGTGTGAGAAGATATGCCTGGGACTATGGTACAACCAATTTACTTGTTATTCTATTGTTTGTGTTCAAACACAGGATTCCACAAATTAGTGCTAATTGTTTGTACGTCAATGGCTTTGCATGTTAGTAGACTAAGCAGACTCTGCCCAAAGCAAAACTACAGCAGTCGGTGTTTGTTAAGGAACTGTTTTATGTTTGACAATGAATATCATGTGTGGCATTAAACGATTTGAATCTTATTCTGGGCTATTTACTATCAGCCAAAGCGCTTCTCAATAACACTGCCAGCTCAGGTAAAATGAAGGCGCTTTGAATTCTATGACTGGATAAATAATGTAGCATGTGTTTAGCATTTGCCGAACTGAATCTATTGTTACAAAGCATATATGTACATTCATCAGTTTAGTGAGGCTGTGTGGCTGAAAATGGTAGTGTCGACTGTTTTGAAGTGAAAGGCATGTTTGTTTGTCAGCCGAGAAACAAATTGGCAGCTGAAACGGTTCATTGCCTTAAGGTACTAAATTGCTTTGTCTTTTCTTACCCCTACCTCACACTCTCTTTGCCACACTGCTTCTTTCTTGTTGTTGTTGTTGTTGTACCATTAATTAGATTTGCCCAGCTCGGTGCAACCTATTCCATTTATAGTGACAGAGAAAGGGAAAAGACAAAGAAGGAGGAGGTGGCAGTGTCGGACCACTAGCTTTATGTTGCCGGGAGGAAAAAAGAGAAGATTATAATAAATAAACCAATCAATTTAAATAAAAAAATAAAAAAAATAATAGAAACAGTCTCCATTAGTTACCCAAACTAGAGGAAAGTGCTTCATCATATTTTACCTAATGTAAAAGTTGGTTAGGGTTACAACAAGCATATTCGCTAGCCCTCCTCCTTCAAACGTCCGACGTGTAGTCATTCCCGAACGCTTCGTTTTATTGAGATTTTCTACTTGCTATTCAACACGCGTGTTGTACCGCTCGCTGCAGGAGACTGACTCCCTCAAGTCGACCAACAAGATCTGCCGCCAGCTGATTTACCACCTGACTCCTCACTCCAAGTGGACGAGACAAAGCGTTCCCAGGAGGAAGTCTCAGGCCTGGTAAGTGTGCCATCGTCTCTGCCGCATTATCACTCTTCAGACGCAAGTGGGAACATCCTTGCCATAAACATCAATGCAACTCATACATAAATCCTCCTTAATGCCTCTCTAAAATACTAATCTGACTTAGGTTTGGAGAAATGCTCCTTACCTTCCTGTTTTGTCACCTCAAGCAATGTTTGCATTGCCAGTTCTCGTTAATATTGGCATTAGTGATTTCACCATGTTGATTTTTAGATTTTTAAAAGCTGCAGGCACCGTCTGGAGTCATTTCTGATCCAAGAGAAATTCCAGCGTCGCACACCTCTGATTGGCAATCACTAAGGATCACAGGATCTCTAGCGTTGGCTGACATGGTCTAATACCGAACATGTTTTAAGAAAAAAAATAAAAAGGATTTAAGTTAAAACATCACACACATACACTGTGAACATCAGCCAATTGTTTGCAGAAGAAAACAGATTGTTGCAAGTACCTTGAGGTCTTTCACGCCAGCCTTCGTTTTGCCGCGTTTGCAAACGATGAGCTCATTAGCGAGCTCTGCTCCTCTCGCAGCGGTTCGAACAGGAAGACTCATTAAAAAAAAAGACAGGAAGCGGTTTATATGATTTTGACCGTACTGAAATGCCATGTTATTTCATAAGGGTGAGCAAAATAATTGATTGATGGCCAAGTAACCAGTGAATAGTTGATTAATTACTAGCAATTTGATGAGTGGACTATTGGGCTGCCACCAGCAGAGGTGCTATTGAACCTGCGTTAAAGAACATGACGTCAGCTAAATAAAAAAACATGGAAGTATATTTTTGATGGTTTGAATGTGATTTTTTGTTTTTTTAGGTGAAGTTGAAATGTTTAAAGTAAAATGTATTTTACTGTCAATGTGTTAATAATTCAACATTCAATTCAACAGGATGATTAATGAGTTTGAGGTTTTTGTGCCGTCTTAGTTGAAATTTAAATTCAGGCTTTAGGATCACAGGATTGGCAGGATTCACAAGCACAGTGATTGAATACTCCTCCCAGCATCCTCCTGAATAATTTCCCGGGTTAGAAAACAAACCTCTTGGCAGATGGCTGGATGAAGCCTTCCACCATTGTACATGTTAAGTGGCGCAGCCCCAGGGCTACGCTGTATTTGACATCCTAGATGACTCACTTAATTCATGCAAAGTGAATAAATAAAATCAGCAATGTTAATGTCACAGCAGTGAGAACAGTCAGCCCAAAAACAAACAAACAAACAAAACTCTTTCAGTGTTGCATATTATTTTACTGCAGCTGAGTTGCAGTTGTAATGAGACAAGAAAGGACTAATGAGTGCAGTAAACCATTACCGGCGATGAGCTACTCTGTCACACGTCTCTCATGGGCTGCAACACAGCGTCATGAGGAGACATTTGTTTGTCATGCAAAACACACCTGTGACACATAGAAAAGGAATACAAGAAAAACAATATATCTCAAGCGCATGAAACTGCATATGAAACAGTTACTATTCCAGTGACCTCTTTACGCAAAGTGTGCTATTATTATGAAGTGCTCGCCGGGCGAATGTACCAATCCACCGATGATTTGATTCCACGTGACAAACTGGATGCTCGTGAGCAAGAAGCACTGCGACAGAGCGCACAGAAAACAGTTTGCCTTATGTAACTGTATATCTTGGAGGGGCTGTTTTACTATGTCAAGGAACTGTTATGAAACCAGCATTGAGATGCACAGCTCTAAATACAGTACAAAAGGGGCTACAGTGATCTTCATCGAGAAAAAGGTTATCTTTTGTTTCATTTGATACTCTCGAGGTAGGTGTAAGGCAGTGAATAATAATAATAATAATAATGAAAATAAAAATAATAATAATAATAAACAATTAAAACTACAGCTCACCAATATGCTAAATTAATTTTTTTGTTCAGTCTCTCGGCTTGCTAGTTGGGGGGTGCGGTGTTGAGAAATACTCCCGGAGGAAGATCAAACATGTGACTTTGAACATATCTGCTTTGCAGCTCCGACAGAGTGTAACCCCGCTTCGGGTGCCGACCATACAGGCTTATCAAAAGTCGACGTGTTGACTCAGCGTACAGTTCGGATTCCTCAAATACTTTGTACACACAAATTTGCCAGAAGGCCAGAAGAAAATAATAAACACCATCTCCGATGTTTAACTGGTGATTTCTGCTGTAAAGACTTCAGAGGAGTGAAGTGGCAAGACAATATTGCTGCAGAGGGATTAAAGATCATGAACAAGGATGTAAGATTTCATTTAAGCTTGGAGTCAATGATCCTCCCCAGAGCTAAAGCAAATTGAGATCCTCACGATAAGAGAAATCCAAGGAGAATCCGGTTCAGGACTTCCCTCCAGGAGTGATGTCTACTGCAATGATGCTGAAATGTTCTCTAATGTCTGCTCGGGGATGATTCAGAATTCCTAAGCCTCCAAGCAAAGATGAATTTTAATGCTCACCATCACAGTGAAATAATCCGAGTCACGGCTTTGTGTGTAGAACTGGAAGTTATTTGTCTGGCAGTTAGTCAGAAGGCTGTCTGTACTTTTACAGCCTTGTGCTACTTCTCTTTTAGTCCAAGCATCTGGGAATCCAGAGACTTATGTCTTTGAGCTGCAAACCTTCCATGTTGCAGTTCTACATTTTCAGATAACCCTTGAGTTCAAATTGAATCATCTTCTGAGCTTCCTCAATCATACTTGTTTCATGAAGTATCCTCTCAACCGAAAAAAAATGCTTTTTTTCCCCCTCAAAACAAAATGTGAGGAGAATACATATTTTCAAATGGAAACAAGTTGGAGATTGCTATACTGTGTTGAAAAACATCAAAGATCTGATTGAGTTACAATCGACTACGAAAAATCTTTAGTCGTTCCACCGCGAGCATGGAGTACCTTCCACTTAGACTTCTACTCATTTTACAAAGTGCAGGCCTTGAGAGGAAGCAGCTTGCGGGAACAATTCCGGTAGCTATCGCTCACCCACGCCGGGTGACACCTGCCCAAACATCTGTCACAACCGTGACTCTTCTCACTCTTATCATCAGAGCGCACAAAGCTCCAAGCTTGTTGCCGAAGCCCACCGGCTGAGTAATGCGTTCTGCTCCGAGACAAAAAAGGCAACGTAATTGCCACACTTTTCTCCATTGCTCAGCTATAACGCTGATTCGAGACAAATGAGGTTAAGTCGTCTTTGTGAAGCCACTCTAATTTCTCCAGCGGTGTCACAAATGTCGCTGCTGTGAAGCTGCGCCGTCAACGATGTCCCCCGCAGTCAAAACAAGGCGTGAAATTGTCTCTACAATCAGAGTCCAATCTCAAAAAGTGCTCGAAGAGCAATAATATTTTAGAATGATTGGAATATGAGCTTGAGTCATGCAAAATTCTACACCTATTGCAAAAACATTAAACGTACCTCCAGGGAGGCAGCAATATCAGCAAATGTGAAATAGTGCAGTGGTGGAGAAAAATGAAATTAGCTAGATAATACATTTTGAAAGTCACATTTGCTATGCAATTAATGCCACCAAAGCAAAAACTGGGCGAGTAAAAAAAAAATCTTGTTGTTGGCTTTTAAGCTTAGTTTCATTCAAAACAAGATGACGGCTTCAAATCGTATTTTTAGATAAATCTCTCATTTTTAGCAAATGTGTTTTAATTTCTCTATAAATGGTGCATATTCTTCAGGGATTCTGAATGTGTCAAGAAAGAGAAAAAAAACCCGCAGGGTGGGTGAGTGAATAGCTCTAATCAGCAACCTTGCAGTGATTCCACCTCCTCCTCCTCTATCTTTGAGTTTGACAGCGCCTTTCCCCAGAGCTTAAGCTCCAACCGCAGCACTGCTCTGTGTGGCAACAGACGAACAAAATGGACTCTTTACACTAAGCGAGGGAAAAAGCCCCCCCAGTAAGGGAATAGAGGAAGACAATCAATGCAATAATACAAAGGAAAGCGGAGAAATGAAAATAAATGCGTTTGATTCCTGGCAATGGATAACACTTTTTTTTTTTTTTTGCAATTTACTATAATGAGATTTCACTTATTGCGCAATCGAGGTGGGTTTACTGTGTGATTTACAGACTGTTTTTTTATTTTCTTAAATTTTTTAAATTGAGCCAAATGAGTTTTTATAACCTCAAAAATTATTATTTTGTCAAGCAGTAAACGGGTTTCGGTGCTCCGAGCTACAATTTCATAATATGAGTCGTTTTGACTCGTGTCCCTGAGCTTTGCTGCTTTTCAGGGTTCAACGCTATTTAAAGAATGATCTTCAGCTAATTGTGTTGCTTTGTCTTAAACTGCCTCCAGCTTTTGTAAAACAAGTTAACAGGGCCTCGGTTCCTAGAAGGTCGCCAACTCATCCCCTCCTTCTGCGAAATTATCTTGGAATATAAATTACAACATACTCACATTTTTGTTGAAGCAAACTTGCCATAGGGCAAATAACACTCACTAACATGCACACAAACCCAACTAAATGTAAATAAATAAATAGTGTACCAAGATGGAAAACCAACGAGAGTTAGATTAAATGGACTAAAGGGTACACAAGTGAAAGCAGTGAAAGTAAGTGAGGAAATGAAGAACTGCAAACAGTTGCTCTTGTCTCTCTTTCTATATTACTCATTCATGAGAGTAAATGAAGGGGAACTTATAGTCTGCGTGGGAGGACATCCATGACAAGTTTCTTCGGCGGCATGCTTTCAACTGACGCAATGGACAAGAGTTGCCTAATTCTTCAAGTTAAAAAAATAAATAAAAATTCTAGAATTGTTTTTTTAATTGGCGAGGTGCACACGCTCGACTCGAGATAAGCGAGGGAAAAGAAAGCATGTGAATAGAAGAGTCAATCGATGGTGGCATTTAAAAATGAGACGCTTTTACCTTGTTAGGGGAAGGAATATGTGAACCGCATGGGACGCATCCATCAAAGACGCACGTGCCAAGGAAAGGTAATGTGTCAATAGAAAATGTCATCTGATTAACAATTTCAATCTCTCTGCAGCCTCGCCCCAATAGTAAAATTAAATGACAAAGATTCGGTGCCAGAGATGGAGCTAGAGTTGACCTATTTTTAGAAACAGGAGCATTTTTGGTCCTTCTGAAAAAGAAAAAGTTTTTTTTTTATATAACTTTCAATTTGCGCATTCCAAAAACATACTTCTTAGCTTAACATATTTTTTAATATTTAAAAAAACACAAATAAATTGGGAGCCATCCCCTGTTAAGTAGAAAAAAATAGGAGGGATATCCCTATTTTTTTTTATTTTTCAAATCTTTTAAAAGTATTTACAATGGGCATCCATTAAATGAGAATTTTCACTATTTGTAGGCCAGCCCAGTCCTTATCCCCAGCAGTGAAGAAAATGATTAACAGCATTCCAGATATATCATTATTGTTCATTGTGACCTTTCAAGTTCAAAACAAATATACTGCTGATAAGGAGGCATCAAAGTATCTCGTATCACGCAATATATTTGCCATTGTTTACCCATGAGAGCCTCGAAAGACAAAACAAGGCACTCCAGGTTGGTCTGCTATAATGACGACGTGAGTCTCTCCAGCAACTCAGCCCATAAAAACAAAGCTTCATGAGTCTCCACTCTGGCTTTTACAGCGTGCCCGTTCCCTTCCTGCTTGCATTCTATTTCAATATCACAAAAAAGCCCCAGACGCTTCCTTTGCCACCTCTGGCCTTTACATAAGCACACAACAGCGAGCACCCTTGCTCCGTACGTGAAAGTTAACAACGTCCCGGAGGAAAGTCGGGCTATGAAAAGCAATTAGACTGTCTGCTCTAGCCTTATGTAAGCAGACGATAGTTTGACACACGAGACTTGGTGCTTATTAGATTCCGGTACTGTTGTCAGTTCGCTGGCTGCCATGTCAATAAATGCACTTCCCTGGCTCCATGCGGCACACCTAATGTCTTTTTTTTTTTCGTTTAGTTTACTGGTTGTGTGTGTTTGTGGGGGGGTGTAAACAAAGTACACATTTTTAATTAGTGTGCTTCAGTATATTTTCAGCTATCTGTACTTAACTGTACTTTATTAATTTCATTGATTAATTAAATGAATTGAAAAAAATTGTCACGCTAATAAATAATATTATGTTTGGCATATTGGTTGTCTTGCCAGGCTCTAAACCACATGCATTCTAAAATTCGAATTTGAATAAAAGATAGACACCGAAAAAAAGCACCAATTTAGCATATTTTTGTTCGGCGTTAGCAAAACCGTTGACACGTTTTCATGGCGTGTCTGCTTTTTTTTTTTCCTCAGTGTGATGACACAAGTTAATAAACAAAGATAATTATTTAATTCCCACATCATTTTTTGTTTTGTTTGCTTTTTGCTATGTTATCATAATAGATCGTAGCCTGTCGTCTGAAAATGCAAATCGTTGGCCAGGCGGGCTCGCGGCCAAATGAGCAGCTTGTGGGTTGGAACTGCGGCCACGCAGCCCTTAGGCAGTGGCGCTTGGAAGCTAAGTCTGGAGTCATCTTTTCTCTGTCTCATTAAAAATGCAGCCCAAGACACCCGAAGCCTCGCCACCCACTCACTCTCAGTCAATGTACAAACCTTGCCTGACTTTGTTGGTTGCGCAGGATATCAATTCCACAGACAAACAGGTGGGAGGGCCTCTCGCAGAGCAAACGCCCACTACAAATACATTGCTAACACTTGGAATTACTCATCAATACAAACATTTTCTAAACTGGACCTTTTCAATTTAACCAATTATACTTGATGCTCCTACTCAGTAGATCCACATTTAGGTACAGTCAAAACTCCATCCATTTAGCTCCTATATTTCCTTTTTTTTCTTCTTATTCCCTTGCATGCTACAAATCAACAAATTGGAATATAATGCACCAGCCGAGCAAACACACTCATTTATCATAGTCATTAACTGTAGCGCTCGAACGTTTGATGAATAGCTGAATGAACCACAGGCAGCAAAAGGCTCTTATGAATAAAGTCATCTATAAAAATTACTTAAGGGTTGGGAGGCCAAATGAGATTATTTTTTAATGTGCCATTCAAGAAAAACATTCGGGTGACGGACATATATTGCAAATTAGCGAGCGGGGAGATGTCCAGGGGGACACATGCGAGCTAATTAGCAAGAAACTTTAGCCGGTAGACAAAATATGTTTTTGTTTTTTTTCTTTTTTTAAAAGAGCCTTCGACAATCTGTGTTGTTGTTTTGTAGTTGCTATAAAAAGTCAAGGCCTCCGGCGAATCCCAGCGGATCTTCGAATCTCTTTGAATGTCAATTTTCAGAGACACGAGTCCCTGAGGTCAAAACGAAACCTCGACAAAACCAAATATAACATACATGTTAAGTACCTTGTTTATCTTGTAGTCCACTCTGCAAGTCCATTTGGGTCATTTGTCCGTCTTTGATTTCACCTTTTTTTTTTATTCCTGCACAGAAATGACATCCACACCCAGCAGACTAAAGTCATTACTCGAGACGGAGACATATTCAAATGCTAATTCCTCTCATTACTTTATTGATCGCAGCGCTTGTTACGCTCTCGCAGAGCTTGCGGGTTCCTTGTTTTTTTTGCAGACTTTTCAATTCCTGCAGTCCAGTGTGACAGTGTGGCAGGCCTTCCATAAACCCTTTGAAATAAGCACAAGGTAGTTCAATTTGATTTTTCTCTCCTTATAGTCTGAAGACCACCCTGAAGAAAAAACTGTCCGGCGATGTGGTCAACCTCTCCGGCATCCCACTTTCGGGAAGAGACGTCCACCGCGTGGCCTTGTACCTGCAGGGTGCCAGCGACGCAGTGTCTGCTGTGGACTTGAGCTTCACCGGGCTTCAGGATGACAGCTTGCGACTGCTCCTGCCGGCCCTCAGCGGTCTTCCCAAGCTGAGCACGCTCGCCGCCAACGGCAACCGTCTGACAGTAGCCGTCCTGAAAGACTTGATGGAGGCGGTTAAAGACCCTAAGAAGTTCCCCAGCTTGGCGTGGATCGACCTGGGCAACAACGTGGACATCTTCACCGTGCCGCAGCCGCTGCTGGTGGCCCTGCGCCGCCGTTTCGGTTTACGCAGCAGCCTGCCTACCATCTACGAGTACAACGAAGCAAAGACCTTAAGCGGCTACCTTCCCAACATGGAAACCTCCGTAGAGGAGACCAGCATGTACGAGGAGGGCGACGAAGGTGAGGACGAGCGAGACGAAGATGACGACAGGCTAGAGCTTCAAGCTTGGGGCTTTACGGAGGAGAGAACGTCCAAGAATGTGCAGTGGCAAGCTGTGGGAGGTGTTCAAGAAAAGACTTGCCCGAGTTTCCTGGCTGTTAGTCTCGTCTCTTGAGCTAAAAATAAAGTGTAATGTTGTCTCTCTGGATGCTTCCAACACGACAATGTATTTATGGGCTAATTTATCTCCTTACATCCAGACAAAGTTCCACAGTGCTTATGGTAACTTATGGCGGGGAGCTCGGAAACTTAAATGTTTGTGTAATACGGCACAATTAATTCAGGATATCTGACGGACCCAAAGCTATGACACGCGTGGTTGTTAAAAATATTCCATCATTTATTGCCAAAAACTTTGACCCTTTATCCAAGGAGATCCCCGGGAATTCGTTTTTTTTGAAGGACCCCGACTTATGAAATCATGACTGAGTCTCTTACTGACTGACCAAAAGGATGGGCAGTTAAGTGCCTTGCACAAGGGCACCTTAGTAGTCAATGAGGATATGTTTACAAAGTCAGTATAGGAATCATTCCTTGTTCCTGACATTGCCAGTTGGGAAAGGATTTCTTTGCATCCCCCAAAAAACAAACTAGATCACGTAACTAACTGTTCTTCAATACCTTTAATAAGTTTACACAATCCATTCCTGACTGATCATTGGATATTGTGGGACCAAAATACTGCTTTTCATTCTCATATTTACTGCATATCTCTTAAGTGGAGAGCTTTTAAAATGAAACAGGGAGTCAACACTATTTTAAAATATTTTTACACTCAACCGTTTTCATGAACCAATAGAGAACAGGGTAGAATAGTTGCACCTTTTCTAGATAGGAGGTAAGCAAAAAAACAGCATTGTCATTCCATTTGAGTTCAAACTGTATTAATGGCCCAAACAGTGGCAGCAGGATATTTGATGTAATCTGCCTCACAGTTTTGAACTTTAAAGATGTGTAGCCCATCTGATAACGACCCCAAATTCGTTTCGTTTTGGTTGAGGTTTAAAATAAATATGTCCCAATTACTAAATTTAGAAAACACTTTATTTCTGTAACTTAGAGTAAATAGACAGACACCAAGAGGCATTAAAATAGTTTGAGTTTTAAAATAAATTGGGGTTTAACTAGCCGTCGGTCGATACGAGCGCTCTGCAGTCCGTGCTACTTAAAGTGTTACTCCAAGAACGTCCTTAACAAGCATTTTTCACAATTTATAATCACTTTTCCACTGAACATCCACTGAACATCCACTTTTTGCCTCTCGCTCCCTCTCTCTTTATTCTCCTTCTCTCTTTCTTATCCTTGACTCTGATTGACTCGCCGACGGCAAGTAAAACTAGTGCAATGTAAAGACATTAAAAATATAAAAATAATGGGTAAATATGCATTCCTTTTAAATACAATAACCATTATACATATGTTTTTAAATACAACACAATCACCTATATATTGATGAGATACAATTATTAATAATTTTGTGAATTTCTTTTTCCCTCAAGCACACACATTTGTGTGCTGCCAATGAACTGATTACTGCCTGGTTGGGTGCCCTCAGTCTATTTTTTCTCCTTAGTAAATAGGACGAGCCCCAGATTATTTTGATGATGGTTTATGATTGATTCTATTTATTTATGGGGATAAAAAGGATGCCATTTCTACTCATGTATACTGTTTCTCTTCCCAACTGTATAATGTAGCATGTTTTTATGTACTACATGACGACAAATCTTTTTTTATCCTGCCTTTTGTTGTATTGTTGTGTACTTCTTTCTACGCTATTGTTTGTTTTTTGTGCTGGGGTATTAATTAGAAGGGTGCCTGCTGTGTGTGTTTGTATAATTATGGCGTGCACGCAGCGAAAAATTACTACCTTTTGATCGCAGGAATGAAATGTTTACTCATTTGCACTTTAAGGACGGCGAGGTTACAGAATTAACGGACTGTTTTAATGAGTCTTTATTGATATGAAAAGAAATTAATGAGACACTATATCCTAAAATGATTATTTTGATCATTTTCTACAGATGATGTGTGCATCATTTCAAGTGTTTTTTTTTCCCCCCCAGAGGTTTTCTTAATGTGTTTCGCTTTTAGAATAAAAGTGATGTTTGCCTGCTGTTGCTTCCAAAATAAACTATTTGAATTTATTTTTATTTACTGGACTTTTGTTCTGTCAGCTTTGGGATATAATATATATTTGTTCTATTATTGCATCAAACCAAATTAGTTAAACTCAGTCAATTTATGAGTGGAATGAAAAGATCAAATCAACGTTTAACTGGCTTGCTTTAACAGTAGAGAGCGAGAGAGCTGGCAAAATGCTGACAGCCTCGTCTTGTTTTTATTTTTTTTCTCCTTCGGCGCGTTTGCATGTCAGCGTTTCATCTGTTCTGTGTGAAGGAGTGTCGCCCTGAGCCGACCTGTCACGGGAAGAATAATACTGCCATCTTGCCAGCGAGGCGTTTTCACCCAGTGAGTGCAGTCTGCAGCCATCAGTCTTCGTTCCGAATCCCTCGTCCCTCTGAATGAAAAACGAGAGCGTCAGGTGGGAAATGTTTGGAGGCAGGAGGCCTTCAAGCTTATAATGTTTCATATAAATGCAGGAAAATACACAGAAGTCAACACATGAGTAAACACCTTAAATTCACAGCATGTCTAATACATGTGATTGACCAAAAAAAAAAAAAGATTGAAAAATAAAATGTACACAAACCTTGCAAATCTTGAGTGGAACTCACTTATTGAAATGAACTCATCTCTCTCATTTGATTAAGGATTAACCTGTGAACCTGAGTGGTCATTTTGCCTGATTAAAAACAACAAATAAGAACACGAAACATTCAAATAATGTCAGTTTGTGTGACAATTTCTGCATTTACAATACTGGCTGGTGCCAGTTGCTAGTTGAACTCGAGGATAGGATTATAAAAAGGGTAACTCTGACATCTAGCGGCAGAAAATGGCTTAGCATGGACCCCAGCAGATGGACACACACTTATGTCCTGTATATATGAATATATTAATGAGTAAAATAGGTAATTGATTGCCTAACCTCACCCCAAAAAAATTCTTTAGCAGTTTTTCAGTAATATTGCTCATTTGTATGCAACCAATCACGACAAATTAGAATCACTGGAACCAAGAAACAAGTCAAGAGGTGAGGCAAGTCAAGATTCAGTAAATATCGTTAATGAACTACGGGTGTACGTAAAGTAAAATCCCTCCCTCATCATCTTCCATGTTCCCCACAGCATGAAGGAATAGCAGCGCTAAAGTATGTCAATGCTGGCTCGAGGGCCTCAGAACATATTTAGACCAAAATGGCTGTGAAATTAAATCAGCAGCGGGTCACTATTGATGTGATATGGCATAGAGAATTTCAAAGGGACATTTGCATCACTTCTGCGCTTGCCTGCAGTGATGCCGTTTCTGCATAAGAGGGAGTCTGGTACCCAAATATGACCCATTATCATCAAGTGTGAGCTACTGGAAAAATCTTTGTATCTGTAGGCACACTTGGCCCTGCATAGATCATGATGACGACTTCCAACGTCAATTGATTTAGAGTTCAACCAAATGATGCCGAAAAATTGTCATTCTAAAAAGGATGCTACATCGCTCACTTTTCAATTCTTTGAATCATAATCCTTGAGAGCTTCTTTATTGTTTCCACAAGGGGGCGAAAATTCCCCATACAAACACTAGTGCTGTAAATGTTACATGGCAGTAGAAAACCATTTGACATGGCTTTTTTTGGGGGGGGGGGGTGGGTCCTGTAAGGCCGCACATATTTGATATTCAAGAGACCGACACTGCCTGCAGAACATCACGTTCCATGAGAAAAGTAAGTACTCACTTTCCTAGCCCGGAATACTGAATGTTTCATTAAACATTGTCGTAAATACATATATTTTTTAATAACAAATGCAATAAATTATTTCGAGGAATATTAGTGATAATTTGGGGAAAGTGATATTTAGAACTTCCAGCGTCAAGGGACGATTGTGTTGGATTTTGTAAGGTTCTCTCTGCTGCCCTCTATGGGCTTTCACTAGGTACTGCCTATGAAATGGAAGGAAAACCCCTCTAATCTCTGTATTGCAGGTAGGCACAATTTAATCATCGTAAATCCATTATTTGTCACGGAAGATGACCGAAATGATGCATTTATGTATTTTGCACCCGTGCATAAATTTATAACCCGTCAAAAACAGGCTCGAGGTTCACCTTATTTGACTAGTGGTGAGATGGCAATAAAAATGCCGACAGTGTGTGGAGGGGGGAGGGGGCGTGACGTGTGCGCCAAGGGCTCGCACATGCGTTCTTACGTACGACGCTTCTTGTCTGCTGAACACACGAGCCCCCTTGCGCGCATTCTGATTGGCTGGCCGGGCCTGTCTTTGGCAATGACGTTATGCCTACACGCACACACACACACATACAGAATACACAATACAGACACATAGAGGTGGCAGGAGAGAGGGAAGACGTAATGGTTTGACTCTGTGTGCACTTGCGATGATCGTGGCATTAGTCTGCACATTCCTCTAACGGAAGGCGCAATGAAGGTAGGTGCAACCCCCCCATGTCCTTTATAACACATCTTGTTTATGGTGACATCGCGGTGACTTCTGTTTATGGAGCTTTACGCACGGTGCCGCAAGCTGCACACTAAGGTGATTGTGTTTACACGGGCCGTTATATAAGGAGACGGGCTTCATTGCAGCACTGGTGGTTATTTTCGGAAGTTGTCATGGGTTATTTCGGGTCATTGTGTGTTTTTATGCGTGTGTGCAAGCAAGAGAGGCTGCAATGTGAAAGAAGCCCCCCCCGCACTTCTAGAGTTTAGTGGATGCAAAGCGGCTGCAGCCACCTTCCATTCATCGCTTTAATCCGCTCTAACGAGGTTGTGGAGGCGCGCTTTGGGCTGGACGAGTTGGTGAGGGGCGTTTGTGTGTGTGTCGGGGGGGTCACGAGGATGTTTGGGGGACGTCTCGGGGAGGACGCGAGGATCGCCCCTCAGCACCACACTGGGGTTCTCCGCTGGCTGCAGATAAGGATGGGGCAATGGCGTCATATGGTCACCACAATATACAGCTCCAATCTTCCCTTTAGATTTGTCTTAAATGTTTACGTGCCTTCGTAGTCCATTGTGTTAATACGCATATTGATTTTTGCTTTAACTGAGATCCAATGCAAGAGCATCAAGCTCACGTTTGCTTGACACTCGGTTAAAAATAGCTTCACTTTTGTGGTTTTACATTGCGGTGGCGTGCAGTGTTGTCGATTCCTTCCCTTATCTGTGCGTGATGAAGAAATTGCCACCATCACAAAATTAAGAATAATACTGTAATGCATCAGTTGCAACAAAGACCCTCATTACTACAGGAAATTCTTTTCTAGTACTCCCCACAAAATATGGAGTTAATGCATTAGGAGGGATTATTTTGAAATCAAATGGAACTTGCTGAAAGTTGTGTGTCACGCGGCAGCCCCTCGGCTGTGGATTTTGTTCTGGGCACTGGGGATGTTTTTCAGTCCTGCTGCTGCCATCAGGTCTCTGAAATATCCTTATTATGCAAGAACAAATCTTTAGCCCGTTTGGTCACAGCTTGAGTTTTATCTGCGTTCATTCCACGCGTCACACGAGATTTAACTTCTTCGGGGAGACGCTTTGACAACACTGTACATTTGAGTAACTGTTAGATCCATACAATTAGCCATGCATTTATGCATTTATCAAGCATGTAGTGTATTTTGTTTCCTAAATTAGATGCCAGAAGGAAACAAATAGTATAATTCAGCACTTCTCAAAATGGGGGTTGTGTGCTCCCTCAAGTGGTACGTTAAAGAATTACAGAATTAAATACTGTAACTGTGAATAACTTTTATATACTCTTATTCTTTCTCACTCCAGCGCCATTCAATTGTATTCAACATAAAAGTACATTTAGGGGCATGTCTGTCATCAGAAAGTGTTTGAGTTCATGCAGACTTTTAGTCATTGCATCACAACAAGTGCATGCAAACAGCCTGTTATTTTTTTCTAATCAGTTTCATGGTCACATTCTATACATTCGGTGATGTTGATCTCCGCCTAAATGCAACACATAATCATGTAAGCCCTGCTAACAAACAAGGGAACACCAAAGGTTCACCCACTGTTAAAGTCCACTCTCATTAGTAGACAGGCCTGCGGGGTTAGTTAAAGCTTCCCCTTGCCACATAGTGTGCCTTGTTCCCGGGATTACATAAACACTCCCTGAGCAGACGACTGAGGTCACGTCACAGAGTGTTTGTAGCAACTCGGAGCCGCCCGGAAACTCGAGGTGAATTCCTGTATTGTGTACTGCAAAGAGCTTCACAATGTGCTCTATGTGTGTGTGTGTCAGCTATCGATTGACACAGCCTGGTAGAGTAGAGGAAGACGTAGTTCCCCCTCCACCATTCATTTGTATGCCGCTGAGCTGTTGTTTCATTTCTTCAACAGTCTTCGTATTATATATCTTTTTTTTTTTTTGTTAGCATAATGTGCGTTTGTTTTTGGCAGGCGGGGGCCTCGTCCATGTGGGCGTCATGCTGCGGACTGCTAAACGAGGTGATGGGCACGGGCACGGTACGGGCACAGCAGCCCGGCTTTGGGGCTGGCGCCGGGCCTTTCCGTTTCGCCCCCAGTGCAGGGTACTCCACATACCCGCCCGCCAGCTCGGGCAGCGCCGGGCAGCTGTGCAAGGCCTGCGGACTGGCTTTCTCGGTCTTCAGACGCAAGGTGAGTTACTCAATCTCTTTTTATCTTTGACGCTTTAAACTTAAGCCCACTTAGTAAACATATTTGACCTAAATGCAATTGCACGCCTTTACTCGCGCTCAAAAGAAAGCTCCGATACTAAATGTTACGATACTGCTGATCATTTAAGAGCCCACTTTGTTGAGACCCCGCCCAGCAATTAAAAAGTACATTTTCTACAATATGTCCTCTTAAATAGAGCGTAAACGAATCGCAGCCTGGTGCCCGAAGCGATTGGATGAAAATAAACATAACACCTGACCGGAAAAAGCAATCATCCTTTTTATGGGTGGCTGTGCCGTCTATGCAAACGAAAGCCAAAATCACTAAAATCGTGTTCCGTCGTGCTGATTTAGGGACGGTCATGGTAGAATACATGTGTGTGGCACGTGATGGTTTCCTCCATGCTATCACTTCAAAACAGACTGCCTGCAATGGGCTCGTTTGCAAGTCAGTGTGATATCTCCAGTCCACCTTTTAAGAAGTGTCAGGAGGATTAGCAGCAAATGATAGCGAGGAAGGTGTCGACGATGGCGCGGAGGCGAGACACATTTGGCCGTGAGTGATGAGTAAATATTTACCAATTGGACTGACCTCCTTTCATAGCCATTTGAAGTGTCAATCCACTCAGCTGCTCGGTGTAAAAGTGGGTGGCTGAACGATTTTGAAAATCGAATTGCGATTTTTTTTTTGAGATTGTGATTTAATATGCAATTTTATTGCGTTACAATAAATATCAGATTTAGTGTACATACATTTGTTGGTAGCTAGACGTCATTTTTTTTTATACTTTGCTATAAATGTAGAAAAAGAGAAGTGCTTTTCTGAAAATGAATATTCCTGGAGATAAATATCGCATAATTCATATCAGCCGTGGTTTTTCATCAGGTGACCTGCATGATGATTGACACTTCTGGGTTAAATCCCATCAGTATGTCTGTTTACAACTACAAACAGCAGCTGCAATGAGCTCAGCACCTCCTTCGGAGGCCACTTTTGCGGATCAAAGTTTGCATAGAGTCGAGCTCATTTAGAAGGAGCCGCGAGAGGCGCCGGCCGTCGGCCCTTTAAAATGCTGACAGGAGTCAGACATGGAATTGTGCAATATTTAAGGGCAGTTTATTAAATGATGCTTGACTGGTAATAAAAAGAATGACTGATGGCATTCCTTTGGTGTGTGTGTGTGCGTGTGTGAAGAAATTGCCTGCGAATGCCGAGGAGTTGAGAAGAAAATTAAAATGTAGAATTCACTAAATTGTAGGATGTAATAAATATATTTTTGTACACGAATAGAATGAGATTTGCTGATAAAATTATTGATTTAAATGGAATAAAAATGATTTTGCATTATTAAAACAACAAAAATGTTTTACCCAATCAGTGAATGAGTGGGCGTGGCTTTCTGGCTAGCATCAATGTTACATCAACCAGGATGTTAGCTGCAAAGCTAACAACTCAAAAAAAGCCAGAATATGTTTCACATTGAAGGAAATAACTCCAAAAATAGACTTACTTGAACTCTGCTGTTCCAATGAGAGTTGGTATCGATTCCGGGGAAAGTGACAGATGTCCAGCTAATTCACAGTTGTATTGTCGTCCTTAAAAAGTTTGCCACAAAATAACACACGTGTTGGTAGTTGTTTGGGCATATTTGATGCAAAAATAAAGTCCAACCACAAGGCTTACTGTGGCTCATGTTGGGAGAAGAAAGAGGCTGTTGTTCTCCAGCTGTGCCTGTGCAGTAGTTTTTACTGAACTTCAGCAGGGGTTGGGTTAAAAATTGTGAGGGTGGAGTTGATGACATCACAAATTGAAAAAGGCGGGATGAGTGGCATCACAAACCAATCTGCAAAAGCAACCTATTTGAGATTGCTGTTTGAGCTGTTGAAGGTGACAGGGCCCCTTTAAAATTGACAAATAACATTTAAACATGATTTTGGCCAATTTTCTTGAGATCATGACATTCACTCACAGTGACTCATGGCATCCTTTCCTCGACAGCACGTATGCTGCGACTGCAAGAAGAGCTTCTGCGCGCTGTGCTCGGTGCTGCAGGAGAACCTGCGCTGTTGCGCCACCTGCCACCTCCTGCGCGGCACCGCCTTCCAAAGGCCACGCCTCATGCAGTTGCGCGTCAAAGACTTGCGGCAGTACCTGCTGCTACGTAACATCCCCACCGACACCTGCAGGGAGAAGGAGGACCTGGTGGACCTGGTTCTGTGCCACCGGGGCACCAGGGAACCGCCTCGACCCGCAATAGTGGTGGAGGAGGAGGAGGAGGAAGAAGAAGACGAGGATGATGGAGACACACCTGAGGAACAGGAGGAGGGAGATGATGAAGAGGATACAGACAGCCTCCGCTCCCGCGCCGCTTCTCTACCCTCCCCTGCCGGCTCGGCTTCTGAACAGTCGCTGGGATCCGCCTCTCAGGGAGTCGTGCTCAGCCCAAGTGACAGCTCAGGGACCCCAAGCCAGGTGACACACAAAATGCCTGCAGTCCAAAATTCATTTATTTTTATTTAAATTGGGGGGGGGACATCATCCAACTGGTTTTATTATTTAAACTTTACAAATGCCCCATCCGTCTCTTTTAATAATGCGATGCGGCCCTCGAGTACAAAAGTTTCCTCAGCCCGATGTAGTTGCTCGTTGAGCCTAATTCAACAACGATTATGCCGATTTTCTCTCCACTGACTATGAAGAGTCTCCACAGCATGGATTCGGCATTCATGTGACAGCTGCAAGCAGCAGCGTTTTTACTCTCTGACTGTCAATGTGTGCGCGCGTGTGCACATGAGGACCAGCGAGCAAGGCGGCTTAAGCCCTTTGCCTTTTTTTAGGTCGCTTACATGGGCTGGCTGAGTCAGTTATGTAACGCGCACGCAGGTTGACAACTCCCCGCGGCAACGCCGCTGACACCAAACGCTACACGAAACATTACATTAACACACTATTAAAACGCTAAAGACACACACGCGACTTCCTGACATCTCCGTTTTCGAAACCCAAGAGGTTTTATCCCAATATATTTCGACTTATCCGACATAGTCGACTTAATAGTAAGTCAGGGAGAATTTGATATTTCTAGCTCGGTGGTCATCAGTGATCTCTTTGCCCTCTTTGGCAAAAAGCCAAAGAAAAAGCGAATCACAAAAAAAAAAGAGTGGCTGTTGAGGAGAGAGTGCTTGCTGTCTAGCCAACCAATGCATTATTAATACGTCAGAGGGGGAATGTGCTGAGACCACACACACACACACACACACTGAATCAACACTTGCTCATCTCCACTTCCATTACGGAACTATTCATTGATTCCGTCTCCTTTCATTCCTGACCTCCATCTTAAAAGAGAATCATTGAGCGATGAGTTAAGTGTCTGCCGCGCGTGCAATGGAGTGCGTGCTTAAATATGTCTCTTGTCGTATTAGATAACGGAACAGATGTACTCTGAATATACGCAGTCAAATCCTGAAAGTCATCACGTAATGGGGTGCATTGTGTGATGGAGAATTTGATTCACTTTGAAACATTCATAAAAATGTAACCTTGAAAATTGATTTATTTATAATCGTGTTGAAATTGGAGGTTATTTGGAAAAACAATTTGCTTAATTATGTTTTCAGTAATTGCCGCCCATTACAAAAATAGTCAGATGTAGTTTATTCATTTAATTTTTTATTTATTTAATAAAATTGCCTTGTGAATATTCTCCAGAAATAAACAGGAAAATCTAATTTGGAAACGAGATGTTGCACACAAAATTGTCAAAGCAGACAATTGTACCTTACTTTGTTGCTTTGTCTTTAGTTGTCCCCTCAGGAGCGCGAGGACACGCCGAGTGCATCACTCCTCAATCTAGAGCAGACGACCTGCACGACGGAGGTGAGCCCGGCCACGCAGAGGAGGATCCGCGCCTCGCTGTCCGACCTTGACAACGAGGACGCCATCGAGAGGCTGTCGGTTCGCCAGCTGAAGGAAATCCTCGCCAGGAATTTCGTCAACTACTCGGGTTGCTGCGAGAAGTGGGAGCTGCTGGAGCGCGTGCATCGCCTCTACAGAGAAAACGAGCACAACAGGAAATCCAGTAGGTACCGGCACTTTTGAAAATATAGCATTTTACAATTTGAAATTTTAACAAGACCCTTTTTTTTTACCTCTTTTTTTTCTTTTAGTGGAAAATGTGAGCATTACTGCAGGCAAGTATTTCCTCACTACTCTATTGTCAGTACACCATTTTATGAAAGAAAAAAAAAATGCAAACCCCCCGGAAATATTGAAAAAAAATAAAATAAAAAGGTGGAAAAAATCTACAAATAATCAAATTTTTGCTATCATTCTTTAAGACCCGTTTTCTAAACCCTGTCCTTTTTTTCCCTCCAAAGTGGTCACATATCCTCCACCTTTGTGCAACAGTGCTGTCGGAGGTAAGCTCACTTTTCACCCACCTACTCAAAATATCGAGAAAAGTTTCAAATGTAGCTAAACGTTTTGCGTTTTGTACTGACGTATGAAGTTGTAATTGTGTGTTTCTTATCTAAGCTTTGCACATTTATGACTTAACTAGCAGACTAGCAAACAGTTTAGTCGGGTAACAGTCAGCCTGCTAACTCAATGATGCCACCCACATCACTCACCAGGCCATGTCCTGCCTTTTAAAGCAATACACTCAGATGCTACAGAAAGGATGGCAACACTACATAGACAAAAATAATACCTACCTCACAAAATGAAAATGTTCCTAATGAATTGAAAGAATCGTAATTAAATCATCAATAAATGCAGCTCCTAAGTTGAGTCTCACGAATACCAAGTCAAGTGTTAAATGCCAAGTCAAGCCAAGCAAGTCCAAAATCTTCCAATCTGACACTTCAATCAAGTCATATGATTCCAGCCTGTAAGTGTTTTACTTTTTTGCCGGTCCGCAGACAACGTGAAAGCCCAGCTTGCCTCGGACGAGAATCTTTGTCGCATCTGCATGGACGCCATCATCGACTGCGTGCTGCTGGAGTGCGGCCACATGGTGACCTGCACAAAATGTGGCAAGAGGATGAGCGAGTGCCCCATCTGCAGGCAGTACGTGGTGAGGGCCGTGCACGTCTTCAAGTCCTAGAAAAAGCCTGGCCGCCAGAGACGCTTCAAACGGGCGCCAGTGGCTTGGACCGGCAGTTCTCGTGGAACACGGCAGGGGTTCGAGTCGACACGGTCGACTGCAACATGTGCAATACCGTTAAGAAAAAATGAGACTTGTGTTTTTTTTATTAATGTAGAATATTGGTTCTAGTTTAACAGCACATCATATGTTAGCAGAAGACGCCAAATATCACGCCTATACGCTCATACGCTTAACGTGCTTTTCATATTCATCAAACTCGATGTGACGGTTTGTATTTTTTCAGAACCATGGAAAGCAGTTTACAGTAAGGCTTTGTTTGATTCTAATTTTCATTTTAAAAGACAAAATCCCTGCTGATGGTTTTTACGTTTCCCTTCAACACACCTGATTCAAATGTTTCGGATTCCTCTCCAGTTTCTGCAGAGTTGATTATTTGAATCAGGGGTGTTGGAGGAGGGTGACATAAAACACACTTTAAAATACTGCAAACATATTTAATATATTGAGAAAGACCAAGGAAAAACAATAAGATAAATATAGTAAACAACATTGGAGTAATCTTCATGTCATTTCATATTTTTTTATTATTATTGGTCATTATATTATTGATTTTAAACTTCTGCTAAGGTTCGAGAGAGATGGAAAATGAAAACAGCCGAGCAATATCAGTTTTCAAATATTTTGATGGTAACAGCTGCCGCCTCCTCGATTTCAGTCTGTTATGCAAAGGAGACCGACACTTTTTCCTTTCTGCTTATGTTTCAAAGAAAATTACATATACGGAATCACTGTTACTGTAAATGTGTTGCATATAGATAGCTTCTATCGTTATTATGAATTAAATGTATATTTTTACATGGACTGGGTGGAAGGGCCAGGAGGTTTATGAACGGAATGTATTGGTGACAGTTTAGTCAAAACCTTTAAATATATCGGTGGTGTTGCTTTTCGTCACGCGTTCCCGTCATTTTTTTTTTTTCTTTCATGATTTGATTTAACGCGGCTGTTTGTCAACGGACGATGTCATTCACGGGCAGCTACAGTCTTCTGGAGGGCACTCATAATCCTGGATCTTTATATTTTGGAATGGTTGGACCTTTTTATTTTGGTAAACAAAACAAAAAAAAAACTATTTATTAGATTCAATAAAATTCAGTCAAATCTCTTTGACCATTGTGTTGTTTTTAAAAGGCTTTTAATATCTCAAACTTTCCCTAAAGTTTTATAATGTGTACAACATTTACAATCAACATGTATAATACAAATGCATACAGTGGTTTAACCATACCAAATAACAATGTAAACATGTTTGAACTTTAAAGTAAAAAAAAAAATTGGAATTAAAACTGAAAAAGTATCCACATAGAAAAACATGTAAAAGTGCATTAAACTATATTCTTCTTTTTGCACTGCTTTTAATACAGTGGACCCCTGCATTTGCAAATTTGAAACAAATGTATTCTTCACCTGCTCCCTCCACCATTGTGTTTTTTTTTTATCCATAATTCACAGTTTTGACCCAGTCCGCCACTTATTAACAGAAGGCAACAAAGAAATTTTGCTTCACAATCCCCCACTTATTCAGTTTTAGCCAGTCCCTTGCTTATTCACAGATTTGTAGCTTCCACGACTTGATCACAGATTTGATTAATTCTATGAATTAACAATAATAAAGGCATGTCAGATATTTACGGTATTTTGGTCCATCCTAGCGAATAGCAGAGGTCCACTCTACAATAGCGTCAAAATTCCGAAGGCTGAATATTCTCATTTTTTGGGGGGGGTTTGGAAAAAGGTAGAATTTTTTTTACCAACTTTTTGCAGGTTCTCCAAATGCATCAGATCAAAAAAAAAAAAAAAAACCTGACATACAGTAATTGCCTTTCTACGTTTGTTTATGCATATTCTTGAAAATTAGGAGTGGGGAACCTGCGAACCACCAAAGCGTTAGCTAAAAGCTCAACTATATCCAATGTCCCCAGCCCTCATTTTAAATAAATGCAATGGTTTTCTTTCTGGACTCAATTGACTGCCTTCGAACAAATGACAGCTTAATTTTGTTGAAACAGCGAGCATGCATGGTGAGCGAGTAGTACAATTTCTTCACAAATAACACACGGAACCGAGGAATGATGACAAGAAGCTTTTAGCTAGGAACAAAGAAAAAAATATATGTAAAGCTCTGGGGGTGGAGACCTTTTTCATTTTTTTTCTCCTACAATTTTGGATTTTCTGCAAGTAAAACTTTTTTTTTTTTTTTTTTTAAATATCACGAAAACCTGGCATTTGAACAGGGGTGTGTAGACTTTTTTAAATATATTGTATATTTATAATCTCGGCGTGGTCTCACAGGTTTTCCAGAGCTGCATGAATACAAGTGCATGACAATAAATTAGGATAAGGAAGAGGAGGTCATTTATTGTAGTAGTTCAATTCAAAAAGTGAAACTGATTAATTGGCCAATTAATTTGCTTTTTTGTGCCTATTGTCCTAAATATAATAAATG
Source organism: Syngnathus acus (assembly GCF_901709675.1). Classification (NCBI taxonomy): domain Eukaryota; kingdom Metazoa; phylum Chordata; class Actinopteri; order Syngnathiformes; family Syngnathidae; genus Syngnathus; species Syngnathus acus. Next base: position 7,066,878 of record NC_051097.1, read on the forward strand.
AGTTAAGTTACATTTTGAATTGAACTAATGCTAATAAAAAGTTGTCCCTCATATTCCAATTTATTGACATGTACCTGTATATACGCTTTTATACACTCTATAGTGTCAGCATTTATGAAATAAGTTCAAAAAACTTAAGCTTAACACACAACGATAAGACAAATGTGCTTCAATAAATATAAAACTGAAAAATAAACAAACACTGTGTATTGATTATCAATATCAGTAGTATAACACTGTATAGGAATGTAGGAAACGCTTTCTTCTACAAAAATAGTCACTCTCGAACAGGAAAAAACAATGGAAGAAATAAATAACAAAAAAAATCCTGTTAAACAGTTACCGGTCAAAAGTTTAAAGACGCTTCCTTGTGCGATCGAATGGGAAGCCGTGTCTACACTTTTGACAAGAACTGTATTTTTTTTTTTTTTTTTTTACATTCTGGCTCAGTAGTTGGCAAGAGGAGACAACTCACGGTACTGCAACCCTCTTCTTCCTGTTCCTCTTATGGTGGTGGTGTGGCGCCCCCGTGTGGAGCAGCACCTCAATCGCAGGCAGCGGCAGCAGGTTTGATCCTCTGCAGCAGTTTGTCGTCGATCAGCTCGAACTGAACGCTGACGGACATCTCGGCCACGAAGCGCTGGCAGCCCTCCCTGCTCACCTGCTTGCAGAAGCGCAGGTCGATGCGGCGGATGCTGCCGCAGCGCTTGAAGTAGGTCAGCGACTGGTCGGTCACCCTGTTGCACACTGGCGGGGTCACAAAGTTCAAAGATTAGAAAACACACATGGATCTGTAAATACATCCCACCTGAGAGGTTAACGTCGGTCAAGGAATCCCGGGTGGTGGTCCCGGCGGCGGTCAGAATGTTGACAGACTGGTCGGTGACGTGGTTGCAGTAGCTGAGGTCCAGCTTGGACAACGCAGCCATGTGGCGGATAATGAGGCGCAGTGTGGCGTCGGTGACGTCCAGGCCGGCCAAACGGAGGTCCTCCACGTTGCGCAGCTTGCTACGGTTGTCAAGCTGACCTGTAGGGGGCGATACCCGGCGGCATGATGTCAGAAATCTAAAAGTACAGAGGAATAAACAATTGGTACCTGGCCTATTATCGGTTGTCGGGGAGAGCAGATCCCTCATCTGGGCGTCTTTCAGTCCCTCCACCCATTGAACGTCCAGCGTTCGCAGGAGAGGACAGCAGGAGGTGCAGAGAGCCGAGACGGCCACCCACGAACACCCTGACAACAACAGCACCCGCAAACCTGTGCAGACAGCGTCACAATTATCAAGTATTATTAGTTCTTCACATAGCCAATTTTCTGCTCCTTCTGGTAAGACCACGTTGGCCACCTGGGGGCAGTATAGAGACGCATACGCTGTTCATTGAGATGTTTGAAGCTCATCTTTTCAGCACTAATATTTGACGTTCTTCGCAGAGGATGAAGAATACATGACATGTTGTTTTAATACCTGGCAGTCTGTTGATGAGCCAGCTGAGTTGCTTCTTGGAGATGTTGGTCCAGCTCAGGTCCAGAGCAACCGGCTGCCTCCGGATAATCCCGCTCAGCATGAGAGGCGTGATGGACTTGCAGCGATTCAGATTGATGCGCTTCCACAGCCTCTTGTCACAGCACCTGGCCACAAAAAAAAACCCTTAACTCTGTGTCTATCCATTTATAAATACCGCTCAAGGTGCGCATGACTAAAGGAGCATCACGATATCCAATAAAATGAAAGAAAATCTCACCATCGGTTCCACGTCCTGCACACGCGCATACACACGCAGAGATCCTTGAGCGCCAAGTGACTGAAGACGGACATCCAGGCCTCGCGTTGCATGGCGTGTTCCAGGCCGTCGTTCAGGGGAAGCCGGTCGGGCGGTGGGCTGATGGGAGGCGGTCTGATGACATGCCGCTCCATTTGGACGCATTTGGGCGGCGAGCGGCAGGGCAGCGGTCGTGGTGCCAGCGGTGCGACCGGAGCATTCCGATTGCAGGTGAGCGGAAAAAGGCGCCGCGCCGTCCCGTTGGCCTCCCGCCTGTGTCGCATCCAGCCTCCGAGGTCCCCGCTGCCGTTGTTCAGAGGCCATCTTGGGTCGGACGCTGCCACGTCGTTTTCAGGCTCCACCTTGAGCGGCCTGTGGTTCTGAATTGATGGGAGCTCCGCCGATCTGACCGTCTTTCTGTTTTGATTGGTGGCCTCTTCCCTTTTGGCGGCGCCGTCCTCTGTCTTTGGCTGACTTTGAAGCTGGTTGGCCAAGCTGTTCTGGTGGTTGGCGCCGTCTTCGGTCTTGAGCAGGCGTCTGCGTTGATGCGAGCCTTTCAAGATGTACTATGGAGGACAAAAAGTGAAATATTCAATCAATCCAAAGAATAAATCAATCGCTGCATCCTTACTTTATTGGTTGGTGAGGTCCTCTCCTCAGCCTCCTCGCCACTGGGTCCCGCTCCTGAGACCTTTTTGGACGTCTGCTCATTCTCCCCGCCTGCCCCAGTTCTCCTCAGAGGACTCACGAGCACTTTGGATTTGTCCTCCATCTTGCTGTAATTGTCTTTTTCTCCCTCCTTACCGTCGTCTTCCTCTCGGCCGTCCAACTCCTTCTTGGCCTTGAAGTGGATTCTATGCAAAGAGAATCTGTCTTCCAGGTCATCCTCGTACTCGCCGAGGTCGTTCTCTGTCTTGATGTGTCGTAGGAGTTTGGCAGCTAGCGGTTGGTCCAGTTTTGAGAACTTTGGAAAAGAAAGACAGCCATCATTTGGTAAGACAATTTTATCAGAAGATAAAATTATTCATGTTTTCATTATTTATTCATATTGTAATATTTGCATATTTTTTTTCCCATCTAATTTAATCTTTCCTTGTGGCGTCGAGCCCTCAACAGGCTTAGTATGTGTTGGTGTACCTAATAATGTGACTCTGACCTTCCTTTTGACATCAACAGGTTCGTCTTGCGTGTCAAACAGCATCCTCTTCTTCCTGAGAGGGTTTTCCTCCAGTCTCGGCCGAGGCGAGCCATCCAGTGACAGCAGCGGGGGTCGCTTCTTGGGAAGCTCTTCATCTCGTTCGGCTTTTCTCTTGGCGCCAAAGGTCGTCGGCGAAGGCGAGGCTGCGTCGGGCTCCTCCTTGACTTCCCGGAAAGGACGGGCTTCTTTCAGCAACGAGCCCGGGAGGTTTGATGCGTACTTGAACCCGGGACCTCTTTTTTGCTTTGAGGCCAAAAGATTAGAAAGCACAAGATGACTTTATTTTTCTTGTTTTGTGGAAATGGATCGAAAGGATCACGATGAATTCAGACTGATGCTTACTTTGCCTGTTTTTCCAGCGTGGTTACATGTGGGACACTCCCAACAGTTAGGTAGCTCGTCGTTGACGACACCGCTGGAATCTTTCACCTGCACAGAACATCCATGTGGAGTTTAAAATAATATTTTAAAAAAGACACTGGAAAAAAGGAGTGGGGAAAATTAACTATTTTTTCACACGTATCTTAATTGACCCCATTTTTAAAAAGTTGTTGATATTCAAATTTACTACCTCAAATTTTCTCCTTTGAGGTGAGGAGTTGGAACTCGCCTTTAAACAGTGAGGATGGACAATTTCGTTGCAGATGGAACATTCCATCAGCATCAACTGGAACTTTTCCTCGTCCTCTTCCACGGTGTCCTCCTTGCCCGCTTCCCCGCAAACCACACACACCGCCGTGTGCGGCAGCACCGGCTGAACACAAACCATGTCGTCGTCATCATAATTATTATTATTTTTTAAATGGACACAAAAGAATCAATTAAATTGGACAGATGAGCCAGGTCATTTGTAGAAAAGCCTAAATAAATCAAATGTAAAATTAATATTTTTCACTTGCATTATTTACAATAAATCTACCAGCCAATTATTTAATGAACATAAAATTAAAACATTTTAGTTGCTAATTGAATGAAAAAATATTACAGGACTATCGATGGTAAAAATGTGTGCTGGATTCAACAATGGATACTTTTCCCACCCCTGAGTTCGACTGACAATTCTACACTTGCGATTCCCAGCACAAGGGAGCAAGTGGCGCTCCTTGGTGTCACCATAGCAACCATCTGGATGAGGCTTGAATGAACAAGTCCCCCAGGTCAAGGTCTAAAAATAGCTGTGAAACAATAACTAACAATGCGTTTTCTGTATAAAGAGGCGCTAAATATTCAAAATGTCTGCATGAACTTTGTGATACAAAATATGCAATACAGTGACTCATCCCCTACTATTAAATGTGAATAGGTTCTGAAATTAGTCTTAAGATTATTGTAGCTTACTGAGTCAGTTGTGAATTTGTCTCTGTGTCGCTCTCAATGGCTGTTTAACCAAAGTGGATCTACCAAAAACAAAATCTTCACAATCCATTTAATTTTGTGATATTTCTCTTCAAAGAAAATACATTTTGGGGGATTTGTCTTCTGACATTGGAACGGATTAATGACATTTCTACTCATTTCAAAGGAGCAACACGGTTTGAGATGTGTCCAAGGCACCACAAGTGCATTTTAGTGAGTTTAGTACATTTTCTTTAGAAGAAATACATAAATGGAGCCAACATACCGCGATGCACTGCCTCATGATGCACGACTGCTTCATGCGACCCGGCCCGCCAAACTTCTTCATGTCCTTGCAGAAGTGGCACTCGCCACACTCGGTCCGCAAGCAGGCCTCGCACTTGCGACAACGAGTCCGCCTTCTCCTGGCGCTCGACGTCCCTCCGCCCCCGCGACCAGCCGGAACCTTGAGGGCTGACGCCGGGGACGTCGCCATCTTGGGCTTGGGTCGGTGGGGAGGTCGAGCCTGAGTGGCGGAGAGCATAAATCCAGAGGCCAATCAGATTTAATACCAGATGCCAAGACCAGGCATGGACCATAAGGAGACAAAATAGCTAAGGGGTGTGCAGACTTTTGTGCTCAAGGAGCATACTTGATTTTAAAATGGGCAAATCGGCCATGCAAAAAACATACGGTCAATAAGGATCTTTTTTTTAAATTGATAAAATAATAATTTTCTCCTATTGTTGGTAAATACAATTTCTTCTCACGTATTATTTAATACATTTCAATTTATAATTCAGTGTTTTGTGTGAATAAAAGTTTAAAAGCAACAGGAGTTCAGAACATTCAGAGATAAATACTCCTTTCTCACCAATAACAAATGGATTAATTGCTGGTTAATTCTACTCTGGCATTATATATAATAAAAATTAAAAAAAAGCATGCTGAGGTGCAGGATGAATCAAAAGAATCCATCAAGATGCTCCCTGGAGGCGTCTTCCACATTTAGCTCCTCACTTACTCGCTTGTTACCACTTCAAAGAGGAAGCGGACCCTCTTTCCACTCTCTGGCAGCCATGATTGCGCATCGCGGGGGAAGGAGGGCTTACAGTTACGACGGAGTGTGCTCGCTAAATGGGCACCGGTTCATACAACTGGGTAATAGAGATGCCTTTGATCTGGGTCATTGATCCAAATGTATTCTTCGCTCTGGTGCCAAACATGGCTGCTGACAAATACAATACAGCAGAGGTAGACACTTGGAAAATATTTTTTTTGCAATATTTGGGATTTTTTTTTGCAACTATTCATGCATGCTTCCTTTTGTGCAGTAGATATAAAAAGTCAACACACCCCGGTTCAAATGGCAGTTTTTTGCCAAGCCCAAGGTAAGTCTTGCAATCTTATTAAGCTCAAATAAAGTTCAGCCATTCAGGTAAGCTCGACTACTCCATGTTTCCCTCCACCCATTCTTCTTTCTTCCCATGCCTAACCTATCCTTTCTTTCCTTCCTTTTTACTTCCTACTTCCTTCCACTCCCGTCTTTCCTTCCTTGCATGCAACCTTGTTTCCTCCCAATAGCATTTTTTTCCTTTGCAAACTGTTTCTATCTTTTCTTACTTCCCTTCATACATCCTTCCTCCTTACCTACCTTTCATCATTCCAGTCTCCCTTTCCCCCTTCCCTCAATCACCCTCTCCCTTCCTCTCTAAAAAAAAAAAGTGTTTCTTCTTTTCATACATGTATATAATGGGCAATTAGATGAAAGCTTCGAGAAAAACAACAAAAATATCACCGCTTAGAAATCGGTGCTCAGTGCAGATATAATCCCCCCCCACCCCCCGAGCGTCAGCATAGCAACAGCCCAGCTCTGACACACATCCACACGCACACGGAACCAATAAGATTTGTATTGACACAATGAAAGTGAAGCACAGCATGGTCTATTATTCTAATAGTGGCTTGAAATGTAGGAGGCAGTCAGATGCCAGGTTACCCGACGGGATTAGTGGGAGATACTGGATGGGATCGAGATGCTGTAATCTGCCCCGGTCTGGATTTGAGGGGTTTCAAATGGGGATTACAGAACAGTCTGACAACACCAGTAACAGTGTTAAAGATAAAAAAAAAAAAAACACTTACGAATGAAAATGACATCAAAGTTGATGAAATAGCTCATCATGTCCAATTGACCACTTACCAATCACCATCAAGTGCAGCAATGAGCAACATTTGACGAGACTATTTTTCAATCAGCGTTTACGTGGTACAAACCTAATAAATAAAGGGAAGACACCCCATTCATAGCTGAAGACCCAAGCGTACATTATAGAGCACTTATGAAATGGGAACTACAGTGTTTACAGATCGAAGTGAAGCATTCTGGGGGAGTGACGTCACACACGCACCATGTTATACAGTATTTCAACCCCAGCGTCAAAAAAAGTGCATCCCCATTACAAATGATACTGCAAAGCCCCAATGTCAAGCTCGTGCACCCCAGTTTGAGAACCACTGCTCTCATGGAACAAGCATCTTTTTTTTTTGGGACTTGCTAGACTACAACAATATTTTCATTGTCACCACGGAACAAGGGTGGAACAAAGGTCCCTCTGTGTGTGCATTATGTCACACACAAATGCAATCAATAAATAATAAGCAAATACAGAAAGACGACTCTACTGTACATGAATTCTTATCCACAACCAATCGCAGCCCTCGGGCTCTCAGCTGAGAAAATACTCTTAAGGAGGGATTTATCACACATGGAGTAAACATGTCACCAAAAAGACAAGCAAAGGGAATTTCATCTGTTTATCTTCCCTAAGGCAGCTCAGCGTTCCCGCTACGCTGCAGAGCCGCTGCATGCATGCATTCCTCCAGTGGCCTCCTCACTACGCAAGCCTGCCTGAAAGATGGGGAGGGGAGGGGGGCTAACCTGCTCCGAGTCGGAGTCGTAGTCCTCATCATCGGCACTGAGCGACATGGCCATGGCGGCTTTTTCACACGCTGTCCAATGCACGACCAAATGACATGGCTGCACTCGCTTCCTCCTCCTCCTCCTCCTCCTCCTCCCTACAACTCCACAATAACCACCAGCAGATGTCGGCAGCACAAGACCACCCAGCCTCATTAATATGAGGGGGAAGGAAAGAAGGCTGTGCACAGCCAATGAGAAGCCGGCGTGCATCCCAATAGGCGCGCCCTCCTCCAATCAAGAGAGAAGGTCCGCTTGGATTCATGTTTATCACACTCTGCCATGCCAATGGAGACAGATGGCATTACAGAGCAAAAGGAAAACATAAACACAGATTTTTTTTTTATGTACGTATATACTGTATATCTTGAAAAATTGAACCACATTTTTTGTTTTGCAGGTTTTCAAGTTTCTAAAATTTATTCCGGCATTATCATAAGCTTTCCCCTAATTGACTAATCATAAAAAAATGTCATAATACAATTCCCCCCCATCCAACCATCCATTCGTACCACTTATTTTATAAATCTAAAATTCATTTTATCTTGAAAAAATACATTATTTCTCACAATTACATTAAAAATTCATTATTCAGATTACAGTACTGTATTAGAATGACTATTTCATCTAAAACTGATTTATCTTGAAAAATGAATTTTTTTTTTTTTAATAAAAAAAAATAGTGTCCAGCCTCCTCCAATGAGGAGAGGAGATGCGCTGATATTCATGACTATTGCACAGAGCCAACAGACAGATGGCATTGCAATGCAAAAAGGCAAACACACGCACACACGCAAATACAGGCACACACACACACACACACACTGGTAAGCAGCAGGTGGCCTGCCCATATATACAGGATAAGTCACCTAAAGCGATGCTATTTTGATCTCATTGTATGTCGAGCAATGCCAAATCAATGAAATGAAATAAAAAGTCTACCTTCATGGTTTTCTTTGGCCAGAAAACAACCGGAAGTCCAGTGATGGCTAACTTTGGGTCATCATCAGCATGTTCCTTTAAAACAACCTACAGATAACAATAAAAAGACTTCATTGAATTGTTTTTCCATCTCGCTTTTTACCTTTTAATTTTTATTAAATAACTTTGACCTACTTTGTTTCAAATATAGAACTTAAAAATGCCTATTCTGAATTATGTAAATGTAATACTACTTGTTTTAACCCCCCCCAAAAAATGTCTTTTTATATTACGACTGTTTACCATAAAAATTTTTTTTATCTAATTTCTTGGACAGCTACAACTACAGTCTAAAAAAAGACATTACCTTCATGTCCTCCAGCAGGCCAAGCGGGTTCTCCAATCCCTCCGGAACTTCTCTCTTATGCTCGGGGAGCGACTCCAGCTTTTCCACCAGCCTCTTCAGCCCGTTGATTTCAAATTCTGTCAGATGAATCCACTTATTGTGCGATTCCAAGGTCGGCGATTCAGATGGGATATCCGCAGTGGAGATGGGATAAAAGCTTTCCTCCGAGTAGGCGGACAACATAGCTTTCGGGCATTGCTGGTTGGAAACCACTTCTGGTTTTTCGCACGGGTCATCCCTGAGCTGTGAATCGGACCAGTCCTCGTTCATGTCCTGACTTCTTGAATCAGAGCACGGGCTCCCCATGTGGACTTTAGTCTCATAATCTGGAAAGACACATTTGGTGACTTGATGATTTTTTGGGATCGAAGGATTCTGTAGATTTGCTGTAACTGGTGGGTTGTTCGATTGTTGGATTGAAATAATATCATATTTACAAGCGTGATTGTGCTGACCCGTAAGTAAAGGCTCCTTCTGGATCTCCTGAGAAAGGTAGGACCGTTTGGTCAGGCAGTACATGTATCTCTCCAGGACGTACCAACACATCTCATAGTAGAAAGGGAAGCGGAACTTGGAGTTAACCTACAAAAAAAAAAAAATTATCTTAATCTTAGATCCGATGACATTCTGGATCTGCCGACTCCCACCTTGGTGCGGTTCTCGATCTCGTGGATGGTGAGTTGCATGGGAATGTTAAAGCTATGCAAGATGTTTCCGCCGAAGACCAGTGTGTCCTCGGGAGTGTAAACCGCATGAATCCAGCCTAAAATCCCACAAAGAAAGCAAGACGTGAGATTTTTTTTTTTTTATACTCCCTCCTTGGTTTTAAACGGGAACCTACCCGAGGGGATGAAGAAGGTGTATCCCTGCTTGAGCTCCACTCTCTGGCATCCGTCGGCGCGATCTCCCAGGAAAATGTCGCTCTGCTTACCCGACAGCACCCATTCCTCGTACAGGGCCAGGTTGTGAAGTGTCGGGGGCACCAGCCAGAACACCTGAGGGTCAAACGATGGCAAAAGTATTCCCAAAATATGATTTTTTTTTTTTTTTTTTAGAACAGACTTTAGTCTACAATCTTCTTGAAATGAATGGTTGTCATGACAACACCATTGGATACATACTTTTTGCCCTTTGAAGACATGATACCACACGGATGTCCCACCAAAATCAATGTGGAAGTCTGTATAGCAGCCCTTCACACTCATCAAACAATACCTAAGATAGAAAATACACATACTTGGAGAAACACACATGTATAATGAGAAAAAAAAAAAAAGTAAAAGAGCACTGGGAAGAGCGCCGGGTGTAAAAAGGATGCAAATTGAAGAGTGTGAAGTCTCCAAGAGGGCCATTAATAATTCAGACATGGAGCAGGAAGTGAGTTAGATGAGATGAGCCTTAATTTTATGAGAGAGAATCTCAGGAGGAGACAGAAAAGAACATAACCGGGGGAATTATTTGAACAGTGTTACGCCGAGCGCCTCTCGAGAGATGACTAAAAATACATCGATCCTGCCATATATTTGCTATACTCGTCGGCCACAACATTAAGTATGCCTGTACGATCTAACTCGGAGCATCAAAAAAAATAACTTGGGCAGGTTTTGGTTGAGTAAACTCAAGGTTGAACTTTTGGCCATCATTCCAAAAGCTATATTTGGCGCTCACAACACAGCTTCTCATCAAAAGAGCAACATACAACAAAACTGGCAGATAAGGTGGAAGGTATCATAAACAATTCAAATTAGCATTCAGTGTTGGTGGAAAAAAAAAAGGAAAGAAAAAAATTAAAGCTTCTGTTAGAACAAAAAGAAAAAAAGAACACTGAACACAGCCACATCCTATTTATAGGAGGATGTGCACACTTGTGCAGCCACATGATTTATTTTATGAGTTTTATTAATGTAAATGTTATGGGATGCCTTAATGATGGAAATTACAGAAATGATTTACCTTAATCTATCTAATAACAATAATATTAATAATTATTATTATTATATGCAAATGATTGTAGAGTATAACACCCACTGTCTAAAATGACATTATTTAGAATGAATAATACATATCAAGTGGTTTATGAGGAGTGTCCCTGAGCTGATTGTGCACCCAGCAGCAGCAAGTGGAGCATTATGAAATTTAATTTAAAACAAATGTGCAAGGCTGGGAAAGTGCTGCCTAGCAACAATCAAGTGCGCTTAAGAGAAGAAGAGGGAGAGGACCTCAAGTTGAGTACACAGCTCTCCAGTCTGCTTACCTTTGCACTTTAGGATATTTCATCTCCGAGATGACGTTGGTGCCTTCCGTTTGGCTCTGCTTCAAATAAGACGGCCACATGTTGTCCACCCAGTCCACCTGATCGACCTACCAAAACAGTCAGCACACACTTACTTTTTCAGATAAAAATAAAATATTTAAAACATAATACATACTGTCACTTGACTTGCCATATTGTTATTTTTCCGAGCAACATTTAGGAGTTACGTACCACAGTGGGTCTCTTGATAAGGTTCTCCAGCTTGGTGTGGCTGAATTCCAAGCTGATGACATTGAACAGTTTGTCACGCTCTTCCTCCGGCGTCTCGTAGTAGCGCACAAACTGAGCCATGCTCATTTCCGAGCCTTTCTGAGTGCTCACGTCCATCACGTCCACTGAGCGACGGCTGCCTGCAAGTAGGAATCAATACATAAGTAGGATATGAATTACCAGCATATAATTTGACTGTTTTATAGTATTTGTTTAACTTTACAGCAGAGAGAAAAAAATGCAAAAATCAGTCACTTTTCTTTTTTTTTATGCATGGAAAAATGAGTCACTAATATCGCTTACCGACTAAGCCTTTAATTTCCGACACTGTGAATTCTGGATCGGGCATTCTGTGGACAAAAGCAACTTTGCTCAGTTAATAGTACAAAAGAGTACATACAGTAAAACTAAATGAGCACTTACATGATGCCAAGTCCTTCTTTCTCTTTGAAAATGAGTGGAACTTGTAGTGCCTCCCTTTGCACATATTCATAAGTGAAGTCTGTACGTAAACAAGAGAGACAATTTATTGACCATATAAACTGAGAAGTGGAGGGCGTGTTACCACTTTTTACCTTTAGCTTCCAAAAAATGCACAAAGTTTGCGGCGTAGTTAGCGCTGGCAAGCTTGTCCTCCACGCTGAATCCTCGGATGTTGACCATCTCCTCCACGTCGGACAAGTCCTCGTTCTCATCGTACAGCTGCCGGCAAATGGAACGCTGCCCGTTTTCAAAACACACGCTTTAGGCTGTGCACATACATATTAACTTGCCTTAGAGGATGTTATTTGTAGACTAGATTGAATGCTCCTGTTACTGTAGGTTTTTTTTCACCCAAATTGTTGAAATTGAGAAAAAGAGTGACACTTTTTAAATTCTGTTCAATTCCTACTTTTATTTTGATTTTTTAATGTGTTATTTTATAAATTTTTTAAATAAAAAAATCATTTTATTTCCATAATATTGGACATATGCATTATTGTTCATTCTTGTTTGTACATTGTTTTTTGTCTATTCCGGGGTGCTTCTTTTCAGCATTTTATCTAATTGTGATGTAAATAAACAACAAATAATATAACTTTTAAAATAAGCCTTTCACAGTTTAGCATATCTACCTGCCTCACATTCATTGTCACATAATATTAAAAAGTTGTCAGTGCTGTAATGTGCCAGTGATACTACTCCTACCTCTACTACTACTACTACAACACGGTGCAGAACATTAGCTCGGCTAACTAATTAGCTCCAAGCCTCTTCCCTCTCCTCGTGCAAACGTTATCATGGCTCGCGAATACCCACCAGCCGGCGGCCGGACTCCGCACACCTTTCCTCGGCCTGAGTCATCGCCTGCTGTAGGAGAGTCTCTTTCCACTCTTTCAGCCTTGAAACAGCATCTCAGTGCATAGCACGTAGCACGCTTCACAGGTCCAAAACAAGGGAACCATGTTTTTATGTGTTACGTCACCACCAGGAACCAAAACATTGGTGGATAGCGTCCCCCCCACCACCACACACACCCATTTTGAAGAAAATCTATACAGCTGTTAATTTACAGTCGATAACCATCAATTAAATATTAACGATTTTTTTGATCCAATATTGTAAACAAAACATAATTTAAAATATAATAAAATAAAGTAAATATGGTCTACTATACTAAGCTCTAATTCATTCAATTTAAAAAAACAAATTTGCGCTAGTATCACTTTAGAATGATGAAAAGGTGAAAATTCAACCGAACACAAAAAAGAAAAAACGTTTTGTATTTGTTTACCTATTAGTATAGCTATCTTTGAAAATTGACAGGATTATTGCTTATTGGACAGCATTATAAAAACTGCCTTTCGATCAATGTGACACTTCCGGAGTTGGGTACGCACTAAGCAGGGCCCACTCAATGGCTGGTATAATGTAAGCACTCTCTGTATTGGCTGACTGGAGTCATGTGACACTAATAAATCTCTGCGTGTTTCAAAATGCAAATAAAAAATGCTTTATATGCCACTTTGTTTACAACTTCGTTCCGATGTATAATAACGCAGTCATCATTAAAAATGAGTGGTTGCTGCCCTACGGTTTAAGATGCCGACATTTCTAGTAAGGTATATTCAATAATACATTTTGAAGTATTTTTCTGTTGCTCAGGAAGCAACGCAATTAAAGCTTAAATTAAATACAGATGAAGATTTGTATTACTCTGTTAATAGCAAAAAGGGGCTGATTCATATTTTGAACATCCTGTTACACCATCTGTCGCAGGGATGTTGTGTAGGAGCGCCACCTTGTGGTTGATATTGGGCTGAGTGTAGTCACGTGATACTCTTTGAATTCTCCTGTCTAAACACTTATAACTAGTCACGTCGATAAATTTGAACTCGAGTATGTTTTATAATGACGTGGTTAATACAAAATATTCGTTTTGAAGCAGATCAGATGTTGCCTGCAAACGCGCTAGAAGCTGATAGTGCTTACTAATGTCTGAGTTATGTGCTTCTCGTTGATCGCATAATAAATGCTTTTTGGGGTTATGTTTTTATTACACAAAAAAAACCTAAGCATTTTTTTCACGTGAATAAATTTCAATCTGATTTGCAGATTTGCATGTTATGTAACTTTTTTTTCCTCCAATACAAATATCATGTAAACATATTTTCCAAACTTACTTTTCCCATGATTTTCACATATACTCCTTTCATTCACATGGCACTTTATCAGTTATGTAAACATGACCATTAATCTCTCCCTTTTTTTTCTTTTTTAAACCGGTGAGCCTGTAGAGACTTATTGTATGCACTAGATGGCGCTATTACACTATACTATAAAATTGGTGTAATGTACCATATGACGTGCGTGATTCAACAGTCACCAACCCAGATAGTTTGGGTGTTGAAGCCTGTTACCCTTGAAACTTGTAAAAGTTTTCAATGCACACTTTTCCTGGTGGCAGGTTTCAACACGCATACTTTTCCTGATTAAAAGTTTTGAAACCCACAATGTACTTGGATCTGCATGTACAAAAAATATATTTGTTTTTTAAAATCTCTCAGAGAGGCTTGTCTCCCCCGGGTGAGGAGGACAGACTCCATGTTGGCAGTCAAGATGGCGGCGGAGGACGCAGACTCTTACACTTCATGTCGTCCAGAGTCTTCCAGTACTTGTAGTTCTCCGACAAGTGCTCCATGAGATCTGGCAGGCTGGCGAAGGCTGTGGAGACAACCATAAATACCTAAGTGTCGGTCGTCATGTTAATGCATCGTTTGAGGGAGCAGGGGGGGCAGTTTCGGAAAAGTCGAAGTCATAATTCCACAATCATAATGTTGCGCAAATAAATTGTGATGTTTACAAGGAAAGAAATTTGAATTTTAAGATTAAACGGTCCAATAGTACTATGAGAATAAATTGGTAATTTGACAGAAATAAAGTTAACGTGAGCCACACGGGCATTATTCTCTTATGCATCCTGAGGGTCTGCGCGACATCTCGTTGCCCTCATCGTAAAACCCCTTAGCCCTGACTTCCTCGGGTTTTCACGCCCCCAGGAGGTTTCTCTCCATCCCCTCAGCGTAGATGAGGAATCTTTCCGTGACATCAGAGCCACGCTGGACAGAAAACAAGCCAAACAAGTCATCTCTCGGGGAGAATCAAATTTGATCTGGAGTGGGAACGAGGCCACTAGCACCAGTGCTTCCCAGACATACTACACACACACACAATATTAGTCCGCTCTTATTGCATCATTCCTACCATCCCAGGCGTCAAACATGTCGGTGATGAAGTAGTCAATAAAAGAGAGCTGCGACTTGGGCACGCTGCAGGTGTTGCGGTCAAACACTGGCATGACCACGGGAAGCCCCTGCCTCTTCTCCTCATCCGTCTGTGAGAACAGAAAAAGATCACCGTGACGACGGTGCGATGTTTACAGCAGCCTAGCTCCATGACATGCACCTGTGCAAAGTACTCCTCGGAGATGCGCCCCGCCCACTCGATGCAGAGTTCCAGCGGCCTGCACGGATTGGCCACGTCGGCGCACTTGATAAGCATTCGCTTGATCAGCAACCGGTTCTCCGGAGAGTTCTTGAGGTTGGTTTGACCCTCGCGGTCGCTGTTCATGCTCTGCGCACAACACACACGATACACTTTCCCGTCATGTTGGCTTAGCAACTCAGTATTTACATACATAGATGTTCTACTCACACAGGTGTCAGTCTCATCGATGGCCGCCATGGGCTTGTTGATACTGTTGACAAACTTGTTGACGTGCTCAAAGTGTCGCGTCATCTCCGTGGCCAGCACCATGTCAATGATGGCCTGCCGCAACGTTCGGAATTGGTTCCTGTTGACGTTTGGAACAATGATGAGATTCCAAAATACGTTGGAGTAGTGAGATGTCAAGAGTGACGATGCCACTGACCGCTCTATGTTCTTGAAGATGTTACTCTTGCCGTCGCGCATGGTGAGCTGGAAGGCGAGAGCGGAGTGGTGGCTCTCCAGCACTGCCGTGTCGTTGTACAGGATAGCCAGCTCGCTGCCGGCGTTACACAAGAACGAGTTGGTTCGCCCCGGGTGGTCCACGTCGTGCACGGTGGCTGCAATCAACGCCGCCACCACATCCAGCTGATCTAGACTGCTCTGAAGAAAAGACAGCTGACATTTTGGTGATGCCACATGCTGATAATTTTTGAGCCATCCCTCAGGGCTCCATGTGCAATCCCCTTGTGTTTTCCATACAATGCAATACAGTAGGCCGGAAATGTGTCTTATACGGCTGTGAAGTTGCAATGTTATGAGAATAAAGTTAACGCTACAAGAATAATAACATAATTGGGCAAGTAAAATAAGTTACAGTCCTTTTTAGTTGTGCTTGAGGAGTCCCTCAAGGCTCTATTCTTTGTCCCTCATGGTTTTCACGCACAATTTATGGATCAATCAACATGACACTAACCTTGACTCTCTCCTTGCGTAAGAAGTAAGCAGTTGCATGCAACACATCAGCGGCGTGCGTAGAGTTATGGTAGGCGTTGGATGAGTGATAGCTGGCCTCCATCAGCTGCAGCCAGGAGCGAAGCGATGTCTCGGTACAGTCGAGGAAGTCGCACACCCCGAAACTGGTGAAGATCTTCAGGCCCAGGTAAGTCAGGGGCCTTCGAGTCACCAATTACAATTTTGGGAGTTTTTGTTAAAAACTACATAAGCCAGATGATCTAATCAAAGGCACACACTGCACAACTACCTTTTGTGCGTGGCCGCCTCCAAATCGAGGATGTTGAACTCCCAGCATTCCTCATCGTTAAGCATGTCAGCGACGGACTGAGGGACATCGCTCAGTGTAACAGGAAGTGCCAGCTGGCTTTGGCTCATGTCTGGAAGAAACCATTATCTCATCAAACCCCCTTCCAGTCATGCAATACAAAGAATAATGAGATAAAAAATATTAAAACATAAATGAAAATATGGGGAAAAAAATAAATATTACTCAAATTAAATCAGAAACAATAAACATGAACAATAATGAATAGTTATTTAATAGTAAAAATAAATAGTAATAAAATTGTTATAAAATACTGTAAAGCCATTCAAATGTACCTATTTTTAAGTGTGTGGTACATTACATTTAAAAAATGTTCATCAATTTGAGTCTGTGAATTCATAAGTGTTCCAACTGCCGGTTGAGGCTCACTTACTTTTGGTGAAAACATACTCGTTGCCAGATAGCCGTCGCAGCCCGTCCTGTGGAAGGAAATAAAACAACTGCAAAGATGAGTGTCATTTAAATTACGGGACAATGAGTAATTATTTTACTATACTGGTAACTATTACTGCTCAACGCCATTTTGCATTTGCATGATGGATGATAATGTTACAAAAAAGGAGACTTGTCAGGCACAATCAAAATGCATATCTCAAGTATTTCTAGTGTCTCTTACGTTCATGAGCCCACCGACCAGGTCGTTGGCGTGTGGGTCGTCCTCCTTGGTTGCCAGCTGAGGCGAGTAGAGCTCGGCAGTCCTCAGGATCTCGAGAACGCGCTCCAGAGCATCGGCCACCGTCAGTGGGCTATTCTCCTGGGCAGCATTGATGATGTTGATCACCTGTTCAAATGGACATACTTGGATTTCTCGAACAGAAATAATATAAAATGGTATGGTACATTCATTGTTGTCATCGAACCCATTCCTAAAACATCTTAAATAAAATAAATAAATAAAAAAGCAACCTTAGTGATGGGAGCCTCGATGGTCATGGAGTGAATCCTGGCGACGGAAGAGTGTCTCCGGTTCTGTAAACTGGCAGCTAGTGGAGGAATTTCAAAGAATTATTAACATTGTAAGAAGTAATAATAATGAAATAAAGTTTTATTCAAGCATAAAACTTTTTTACCGTCACTACTGCGGGAGCTGAGTGATCTGGTATCCATCGAGTCTTTCCTCCTGTCACGATGGAGTAGAGAGTGGCACTCTTAAAATAACAAGGTGGGAGGCGGTAAAAACAAACAAAAGAAAAATTACTAAAAATGCACTAGAATGATTACATATCTGTGCTAACATGTCAGAAATAGAAATATAACAACACATTTATAATTGCTCTGCTCTTTGAAGCAACAAGGTTTGTGCTAAATTTACTGGTAACACGGATAAAGGCGATATAAACAAAACAAATTACCTGAGTGGGAGTATTCAACACTGCACCGATCCTCCTTGTTATACTTGTGCACCTGACACCGCAAAATTAAAGAAAGAATTCATTTGGAGGTTGAGAGACACTCAATGAAATGCAAAATTACACATTCTGACAATAGAATCTTCGGACATTGTAAGCATACAATGCCATGGCTATTTTCTTTATTTGAACAACTGATGAGTTACAGGAAGAAGTTGGCACATACAAAGTAAATTGGATTGAGCTCATACAAACATACACAGTTGCCAGATTTAAAGAGCTTGTTGGGCTGTGCTGTGCAAATAAAAAATGTCTACAAAATGATCTCAACCAAGCACTTGAGATGATGGCGGCCCTTAAGCGTGAGGTAAAAGTTAAACAGAACATGCTTTAAGTCTCGAGTGCTTCCAAAAGCACAGCTAAGGAGGGGAAAAGCGCTAACGCTAGCCCCTCATTCATATAAATAGGCCTGAGGCTGGCCACCTGCCCTCGCGGGCCTTATCCCGACGCTTAGCCGTAGCTTAGCGCAGCGTGACGTGATTGGGACGGGAGCCTCGCTGAGCAAAGCGACACGGTGGATTGTTGCTACTCAACATAGGCAAAAATTTGGTTTCAGAAAAATCTCAAGTATCGTTATGTTCTTATATTTTGTGTCTTTTACGCTTTCCAGTTTTCCCAAAACACACCAAACGATATCAACTCACGCTTATTAGGTCATTTTCAGAACACCTACTTGACTGTTGTTGTCCGGGTGCGGCCTCTTGATGGCTACGAAGTGTCGGATCTTCCTGTTGGGAAAAAGTGAGAAGAAAGTTGTCATCTCTGAAACGTTCTTCGTTTGATGTCTGGACTCACCCTCCTTGGCCAACGACAGGCGTTATGTTGACATGTTGCGCCACGCTGTCACCTGATTTCTTTCTGGCGTAACAAACCCCCTGCCATTCCTGTGAGTGACAAGTCGTTCTGAAGTTCCGACCAATCTCAGCGGTGGCGGGCATTGGGTCGGACTCACCTTTCCTTTTTCGATGCAGCTGTTGATGGCATCAAAGAGGTCCGCCCTGTTTCTGTCGCTCTTCGGGAGCTCTGTCAGCTCCTTGCCGATCAGTTCGCCCTTGCAGTAGCCCATCATGCGCTCAAAGGCGGGGTTCACATACTGTCAATATTTGATAAAAACACATCCATGTCAATAGAATATGTGCCTCCTTATGGAAAAAGAGTTTTTTGTTAGTCTTTCCCTCCTACCTGTATGACGTGGTCTTCACTGGTGATCTCCACGGCTTCCTGGCACTTCTCGAGAGCCGCGAAGGCCGAGTTACAAGCCCTGTCAAAACAGGAATGGTCGCATACACATAAAAACAAATACGTGTGTATGGTTCTCCGAACAGCTCGCGAATTTGTAAACCCGACTCTGCCTCGTGTGATGTACCTGAGTTTGAAGTGACATCTCACTTCTCCGTGCTCAAGTTGAATCAGTTCGTTATAGCACGCCAACACGCTGGCGTTCTCCACAAACCTCTGCAAAGGCGCGAAGAGACGACTGCTGTCTGTGTGTTCATTGGCTTCGGGAAAAAAAAAAAAAGTCGGGAAGTACATACTCGGCTGAATCCGGCGCACAGAAGGGGAAGAACAGAGGTTTCGTCCTGGTCAGATGGCCTACAACACAACACACAAAGTCACATGGATAGTCGAATGTGCTATAAAAGGCTCAACATTGAACTGAACGGATAACAAATTATTGAATGTGGGTGGCATAAAAACCTCTTAAGCTTTGATCAGACCACTTTCAACTCGTTTCCATTTCAAGAAGCTCTGGGAATGACCAAAAATGACCCGAAAATGGACCATTCAAATTTAAATGACACATTTGTTTTTGAAACGCGTGAATTCTGCCTTAACAAATGCCAACCAAATTTCATGTTGAAAACTGACCTCAGGGGATAATTAACCAAAAAGGTCTTGAAATATACTTCCATTTAAGCCCTATTTTTAGATACTGGGAATTCTTATGTAATTTTAGATACTGAGAATTATTAGACAGTGGTGCCTTGAGATATGAGTGACCCAGAATGGTTTTCCAGATACAAGCAGATACATGTCATTGTTTTTACAAAAAAAAAAATCATGTATGAGCTTACTTTTGTGGCACAACGGCAAGAAGAACTGTGTTTTCTGAAGGCTTCGTGGCACGGATCATACTGCAAAACAATAGCAAAAGATAAATCAAGACCAGAACAAACAATGTCAGACATGCTCACAAGGTCTGAGGACACATAATGTTCTCTTCACGATTCAGCATTGGATATCTCTGCAGGATACAAGGTTCAAATTGGGTGGCAGTCAAGGACAAGTTTAGTTCTGGAAATGAATTTGGACAAAATGAATTGATCACATCCCTCACCGGCACACGACCTCGGGTTCAAAGTAGCGAGGGTGGCGTCCGTCGATGACAACGATCTCGTGATGTTTGTCCAGGAAACACTCGAGCGCAGACTCGGGCGTCCGGGCGATGTTGCACCTAAAACCGGCGCGGTCACACGCCCACCACAAGGCGTCGCTCTGGTTGTCCTCCGTGGCGAACACCAGCAAGACCTGCGCAAGGTTAGAAACACCTGATGAATAATTGTTGTAGCACCCCTTAAAATTTGCACCCTAGTTTTAACCACCCACATCCTTTCCTCCAAATTCTTGGATGTTGCTCATGAGTGACCTTGAGGTATCAAAACTTGTCTCACCTGAATGGGCTCCTGGTTCACTCTCATGGGTCCCACACATTGTTCTGAAGAAGAAACCTGCCAAGAGAGAGACAAAAACATCTGCACAGGAATTTATGGGTTTAGGTTGAGGGTCACACACACTGGAAGTGCGTAAGGGTTAAATTCAGGTACTTGCTCACCACAGAACACACATTGTTAACAACCTTGCGATGACTCTCATCACCATCTTACTGACCTTCAGGCGCGAGTGTCAGCATCAACGCCTTCATGTGACTCGCGCACACACTAACCAGAGGGGTAAACAAACTGCTTGTGCATACAAACATGCACATAATAACACTCACACACGTAGAGCCACGGGAGCATGATCAACACCCTGGAAGATTGTCAAGGTCCTGCAGCAGGGGAATGCTTCAAGTGTTGGTCTCAAATAATCAATGGTATCATTGATTACTTCTGAAGCAACAGTTGATACACACACCCCTCCACCCACCCTAACCACACACACTTGTGACAGGGTGTTACAGAGAGCTATTAAAACAAGCATGTGTTCATTTGCTCCCACGTTTTGCATCCTGGTTTATTTCTGGATTTATTCTATTCACATAGCTGACTTTTGTAAAATGTAAACCCACTGAACTGCTGTGTTTGTTTCTAGAATGTGTGTGTGTGTGTGTGGGGGGGAGTTGTAATTTGACTAACTTTTGCAAGCTTGTTGCATGAGCCTACTTTTATCATGCATCATATGAGCAAGATAAGCGTTTTAACCAAGACAGCGGTGGATGCACCTGGTTTCATCTATGCATCCTTGAATGGATGAAGGGAAATGAAAAAGAATTTGCAAACAGGCAAATCGGCAGGTTTGGGGAGTCCACTGAATTTCTATAAGGGGCAGTGCATGTGCATCCACAAGCACTGCGACTGACGGTGACGTCACGTCGATACTATAGTGCTGCTGGCCCTCTGTTCCGCGGGACATAAACACGGGCCCGCTCGCGGTTACCTTGACGCCGGCGTCGCTCGTCTGCGTCTCGGCCTCAATGAGGACGTGCGCGCCTCCTCCCGTGTCCCGACGCTGGCGGAGGTTGAAGCTCGAATGTCGGCTCTGGTAGGCGATGACAGACGGGATAGCTTCGGCCGCGTCGGTCTTGATGAAGAGGCCGTGCAGCGCGCCGCCGCCCCCCTGCGAGATGGTGGTGGTGGTCTGGTGCGGCGAGTTGGACTCGTCCGAGTCGCGGCAGTAGATGACGCCGCTTTGCGAGACGTGGATGCTAGGTGCACAGCCCATGCCGCCCCCCGCTGAGCCGAGTCCCAGTCCTCCTCCTCCTTTTCTGCTAAAGCAGCAGCCAGTATGTCATATTTGATCCGGCACGATGGCTCTGCTACGCGGCGTCTAATGAATGAATGGAGCGGCACCTGAACGCATCACACCACCCCGCTTCTTCTATAGTATGTTAAGCTCAGTCGTCGGGAGGAACTGACTTGATATGACATTAGTTATTCCCCCTCAATATCCCACCCACTCACAATATGACATAATACCCCCCCCCCTCCCTGCGCCCAATCTCTGCACATGATCAAAAGTCATAATAGTTTTTCATCATGCCTGTGGAACTGACCAAAGTTATAAAATAAAAAATAAAAAACCAGACACTGTAACTGAGGTGCCTCTGGGCAGTGTACTCAGCCCCATTTATACTGTTAGGAAATAACAACAATAATGGTAATAATAGTAAGTAGTGCCTTGAGGTACAAGTTTAATTCTTTCCATGACCCCGTTCGTACCTTCATCTTTCACAATTGAAATGAAGGAAAATGCTATGAATCTGTTCAAGCCTCCCCCTCAAAAATATGATATAGTCTATCTGTATGTGTTGCTGTACCGTTTATGTTCAAATGTAATTTACAGATTATCAGTGCCCGTCCATTTAAAAAAAAAAAAAAAAAAAGTCCAAAGGCCCACGAGCACAAAGGTTTGCCCAGCCCTGACAGTATAGTACACACAAGATGTGATTGTGTGTTCTCTTGTGGGAGGAGACACACTCCGAGGTAAAAGATGCTGAAGACGCTGTCATGGCCATCAACAGGAAGTTGCCGTTGAGCCTCTTCTGCTGGCAGTGTCGACTAGCTTAGCCCGTTATGACATAAGCCGGCCTTTGTTTCCCCAAATCTCAATTATGCACGGCTCAACTGAATCCGCCTTTTGCAAACACACACACACACACACATGCTCTGGTATGATTGTCTGTCAGTGTTTCCCGACTCAAACGGTGGAGCAACACATGTAGACTGTAGTGTTTGCTTACTTACTGCCAACTACTGGCCTGTCATGCTTATTACAGCTAATTTCTGACAGGAATTTTAAAATGAAAAGAAAAAAAACCCTACAAATACAGTTTTATTAAGACTGCTGTCAACTTACCTTGAGATTCAAGATGGCCTCTACTGGCCACTGAGATCAAGTCGTCGTCCGGGCAACCGATCATTTTTGCAATCAGGACAGCTCTGACGTCAGCCGTTATCTCATGGGCCATTTACAGCATCTTCTGGAGGAAATTCAGTTTTTATTTCTTAGAAATGACAGGCAGTGATATCGTCCGCCCTCTTGCTAGATTTAGCCCTTTAATTTCTATCGGGCCCTAAAGGCATGTGATTATTTTTGATGGAGGTTTCCAGCTTGATGGGCGAGCTCATCTCAGACACACAAACATGTTGTCCTGAATGTGCCAGTCGCCACCAGCCAGTTCAGAGTCGAGCATCTTCTCTTAGGCAGTGTCCTTAAACCTTGGCCCTGTACGAGATATTTTTTTTTTGAATTCAAAACAATTGAGTTTTCCCAAGAATTTTCCATGCATAAGCTTTTTGTAAATATCAGCGTTTTTCATACATGTTTTGGTAGCCACGGCCTCTTTAAAACCCAACAAGTCCTGCATTTTATAATCTAGTGATTGCAGCAGTCAATTTGCACAGCCGACACCTGAGCCGAGCTGCTTTACATTGCCGGCGGTCTTTCAATGGCGTCATACAGGGATGCCATGTAATCGGTTTAATCGTCATCATCCAGGTGCTGAGTGAACGTCATGAAAAAAAAAAACAGCCATCGGCTCTTTGCTATAAACAGTCGAGTGCCACTTAATGGACAGATTGCTTCCAATGAAAACACTTTTAATCTTCATTTTATGGTAACTAACTAATGCTGAAGAAGCACTATCGAGCTCATTTACGTAAAGGGAAATGCAGGCAACGGCATCCCTGCGTTTAATCCAAGTATCGACAGTATCGATGATCAATGATGATGGATACTTAAATTTCAATTTGTCTTCATTGAATTTAGCCAAATACTTCTTTTGATCTCAGGGTGTGTTTGGATGCTTAGCGTGAGCGAATGGAATCCCGATGCCCGGTGTTGACACCCTCCCCCATTCTCGCTGTCATCATCCTTGCTCTCGTCACAAGTGCGCAATCACTCGGTAATGGGACTCAGTGGGCTCGGGGCGGGTGGCAGGTGGTCCTCACAGAACTTACAAAAGGCGGCGGCGGCCACACGGAGGCTCCGGCGATGCGATGACGACAATGATGACGGAGCGCACTTTTCGGCAGCGGCTCTTCTTCTTGCTCTTGAGCTTGTGCATCCTCAAGGGAAACTGCAGGTATATCGAGGTAGGATAGTCTTAACTCTTCATCATCATCACCATCATCATCATCAAACATTCTTTCCTGTCCTCTATACGGTGTAGGATAACGACGTCCTAAAGGATGAATTCTACTCATTCTTCAACTCAGAGCTGCGCAAGGAGACAGCGCAGGAGTTACTCATGTACAGACGACCACTGCGTGAGTTTTTCCCACTTT
Organism: Syngnathus acus; assembly: GCF_901709675.1. Taxonomy (NCBI): domain Eukaryota; kingdom Metazoa; phylum Chordata; class Actinopteri; order Syngnathiformes; family Syngnathidae; genus Syngnathus; species Syngnathus acus. Next base: position 7,091,226 of record NC_051097.1, read on the forward strand.
TGATGATTTCTGACGATTGCCTGTCAATCAAGGCAAACCAAATATCAGAGGCAATATAATCTCTGATAATGTGGTTACAGTTTTTTAAAATGTTATTGAGACCTCTATAAGAGTCTTCAATTAAACAATTTTGCATGTTTTAGGAAAAAAAACATTTTGATGAACTGTCTCGATTAACTTTTGTGTTTTCGTAAACCTCAAAGACAGTTAAGAGTTTTCCGCAGCGTAGTCTTCAATAAACCAATTAGGTGTTGTTTACTTTTTACATTTGCAAAGATTATTGGTCACCACGGAAGACTCCAATAAACCGATTAGCCCCCGGGAAAGCTGTGCAAAGTGGCAGTTGAGTGGGAAGTCTGGGCTTCCCTGCTTAATCTGCTGCCCCCGCGACCCAACCCAGGATAAGCAGAAGAAAATAGATGGATGGAGGAAGCCGTTGTGTTTTTTCCAAAACAATTTCTTAGTCTTAAAGCCAACCGAACATGTTTTTGTTGACGTGTAATATCCAATAAACAAACAATTATTAATGAACTTAACGAGCATTTTTTCTTAACCATCAATTTGTGAACACTGAAATGATCCGATAGTAACAGTAAGTCATCGATTAACCTCCCACACAAATTAATTTATCCATCCATCCATTTTCTGAACCGCTTATTTATAATAAATAAAATAAAATCCGACATTTTATGAATATCAAAGACAATTTAGAGGCTTCAAAATACAAAATGTACGTGTGTGTCAGGTTGTGTGGACATGGTTGCAGTTGAGGGTCGCTTCACCTTCACGGCTGAGCATCCTCAGCTCAGCTGCGCCGTCTTCTTCATGGCTGAGCCCGACGAGGTCGTCAACATCGAGTACGACGGCGTCGACATCGACTGCCAGGCGGGAGACTTTATCACGGTAAGGTCATCGCCTCCACAGGAAATTGGATTTCAGTGCTGAGAGATGGGAAAACACAGTGAGGACTACAATAACTAAATGCTAATGCACCATTTTGTGACTGATTTAACCTTAATGGTTGAAATGTGTGGGCTATTTGTGTGGAGGCAACTAATGTAAATCTTGAACATAAAAATGCTAACATTTAAACAGCATGTAATGTTTGAAAGAACAAAAAACATGCGAAATGGTTCGAGCTAGTGTCATTGCTTTGACTCTCGTGTATGATCTTGAAGGTGTTTGACGGCTGCGTGATGAAGGGTGAGAAGTTTCCCAGCTCGCAGGACCACCCGCTGTCCCCAAGCGAACGCTATGTGGACTACTGCGATTCCGCCACTTCCACCAGGAGAAGCGTGCGCTCCTCACAGAATGTGGCAATGATCTTTTTCCGCGTGCACAACGCCGGCAGCGGCTTCACGGTCACATTCAGGAAAGTCGCCAACCCTTTCCGTAAGTAAACGAAATCCTAGAATGAAATAAAAAAATAAAAGATGTCTTTGATTTTTTTTTTCTTCAAAAATGTTTTTATATTTTCTGGAAATTAAAAGTGATAGCACACAAATTTATAAAAAGTATTCTGAGCGACCTCAATTTTATTGCACTAATAAAAAATAAAAGAATAATGCACACATTTCAAACATTGTGGCCATTTTGATTACCGCTAATATGCATGACATGAATGTGCATTTTTCTTTACAACCAGAATTAGGATGATGATTAACTTGTCTAATTTGCGTTGTTGTAGCCTGCAATGTCATCTCACAATCACCAGAGGGCGCTTTCACCCTGGTAAGCCCACAACAGCACAGCAACTGCAGCTTCTCCATCGTCTACCCAGTAGAGGTGGACATCTCTGAATTTTCCATCTTAGGACTCCGTGGCAACTTTCCGAAGGTGAGATGATACAAATTGAATGTTTTCCTCTTCCCATAAGAGGCTACGTTACCTGGCCATACATTTGCGAGTGTATTTTCTTTTCCCCCTAAAATATTGGCCCATCTCCTCAGTGGCCCACATCGGGATGTGCGAGCGACTCTGAGGACATGGTGCAGGTTCTCGGGGGAAGCGGTCTAGACACGTCTAAGATGCTGTCCCTAACAACGCTCTGCAGCTCATCGGGCAGGCCCAGTGAGTACCGCACATACATTTGTCCTATATTTCTATGATGCCCCATGGAGGTGTGGTTCAGCTCTTATTCTATTTTCTTTGCAGGCCACGTGAAGGTGGGCTGCGACAACACGGTGGTGCGCATGGTGTCCAGCGGACGCTACGTCAACAGGGTCTCCTTCAGCTACCGCCTCCTGGACAGCCAAGAGCTACAAAGGCTCAGAATCAACAACGTGGAGGATATATGCCCGACCAACTGACCTCACTTATCTGTCCAACCAAAAGACCAAACATGAATGGGAATATCAATAAAGGCAAACTGTGTTATGTAGATTTTGGTTGCCCCCACAATCCGCAATGATTGTTGATTAAAGTTGTCGCTGCTGCTTTTGTTGTGATATTCTTGCAATGGACGGGTGCTGAATTTATTGTTAGTGGTGTGATATTGATAAATAAAAATTCATTGCCATTTGTATACACATGCTTTTTTTGTAATAAAATGACATCGCATGGCCAAGCAATCATTGCTTGTTTCTTGTTGAAAGAAATTTTTTTATGGTCATTTCTGTGCATGTCTATTATAGCTATGGCGATCGGCCATGAAATATAAATAATATATATATATATATATATAAAATAATAAATAATACATACAAAAATTACATTCTAGAGTAGAAAATCTGATATATAGATTTTTCACTCTAGAATGTGATTTTTGTCATTTATTTTTTCTTCTTCTTTTATTCTCAAAAATATACACCCCCTCATAAAAATCCTGGACTGCAAGCATCACGTCGAATCCAATATTTTTCTCATCAATACTTCCACAGAAATAACAACACCCACATGTCAGTTGCAAAACTATTAAAGGACGCATTTGATTGATTGCAACCTTTTGTCTGCGCTAACCACTCCTGTGGGCATCCGCTCATCTTAATCAAAGCTAGTCATGTTGACGATGAGCATTTTAGTATAAAAGCAGCCCACGAGATTTATTTTGCCGGAAAACGTCATCACCAATCAAGTGATGATAAAGGAGAAATACAATTTTCCGCTGAGCCCAAAGTGTGTGATCTGCTGCCCGAAGCAAGAAAATGTGTCAGTTATGACGGTTCATCGCAATGGGGAGCAGGTGGTCCGTGCGTCACACTGACTGGTTGCGTTTTGAAAAGCAAAGCCATCGATCGTCGTCCCCTTGTCAAAAATGGCCGCTAGCGTGCCAGGGGTGTGAGGTTCGCACCAGCTCAAGTTGTGGAAACGCAGATGTGCTTTCACACGACATATATTTTCCACTTCATCACAAAACTGGTCATTTTTGGCCTTTATAATTTTTCAGTTGCTTTAGAGTGGACCATATTTCTTTTCAAATGTAGTTTTTTTGAAAATGTGTACAAAGACTGAAAGAATATACTGTAAATATAAAATAGTTTAATCAGCATTCTCATTTATTCAACTGTGCAATCATCACCTTTCGTGACAACAGTACAACATCGATTGTGGTTCTCAACAGTGTGGTTAAAAAAGGGAACATCTACTTGGTCATCTTTTTCTTCTGTTCCTGGAAGAAGTCGTTGCAGGCGACGGTGAGCGCTGCCACCAGTACCACAAACTCGTTGAAGTCCACCTCGTTGTCTTTGTTGGAGTCCAAGTCATTCATGATCTTCTCCACTAGCAGTGGGTCCTTCTGTGACTAGAAAAAAAGAAAAAAAAATTCTTATAACTCATCTCAACTCACTTCACAATAAGCAACTCAAGAACGACAATTAATGCTGGACTTTCCTTCAAATTGAAAGAAAAGTCATTTAAATGTCACTGCGATTTGCTTTCGTGATTTAAATGCACTCAAGGTCCGCAATCAGACATGATTGCCGCTCGTGGGGATGCGATGACATCACGGCAGCATCTATATTTAGAGGGGATGTGCAAGCACCTGAGGCTTTTGCTTCCATTCACATGGGAGATAACGAGAAAAAAAAAAACATATCTGCGATCATTGAAGCTTTTCAACGAGATTTCAATCGCAGAAAATGCAGTTTTCTATCACATGGGCTCATCAGCGGTGGGGGGTAATCTGCAATGATTGGATGACCTCCAGACATTCCACCGGTGATGGACACAAGCTTCTAAGATGGCGACAATAGCCTTGAGCATTTCAACATGCTTCTAACTGTCCAAGTCGAAATATTAGATTGACAATGCGAATAATAAACTCACGATTCTGTGTATCTCTCTGAAAGTGATCACGGGGCGATGTTTTAGGCGAGACGCATCTCATGTGAAGAGCAAAAGCCCAGTGAGGGTCAAACGCTTACCGTGAGGAAGTCATTGAGCTCGGTGTGCAGCAGCTGCTTGAGCTCGCCCTTGTTCAGCTTGTACTTGTCCCCGTCGTGGCTCGAGTAGTTGTAGAAGACGGCGATGAGTGCGTCCATGGCGCCTTCCAGCTGGCTTGGCATCTCGTCGGCCCAATCAAGCAGAAGATGACAAAGACGACGAGAGAGGAGAGGTCCTAACGGTCTGCAGAGATGTTCAGGTGTGACGGCTCACTTGTTTGTCAGGAAGTGAACCGCAAACTGGGAAGTTGGAGTAGTCGGGTGGGGGGGGGGATCCGCCCTTGGGTGTAATTAAATCCCCACGCGAGGGCATCCATGGTGACCATCTTCCTTTCCAGCCGCATGGTTGGAAAACAAAACATGTGCCCGTGTGACGCTGCCGCTCCCCAGGGGAGCGAGGTACAGGATGGAGCCTGCATGCCGACTTCTGAATCGCAGCGTTTAATCGTTACGGTGTTTCCATGCTCTCACGGGAAAGCCGGATGTGAGCGGAGTCAAACAGGTGAGTCACGGCAACTCAAGGAGTATTTGAATCCTCCTCCTCAATCAGGGTTTCCTACAGTCCGAAGTCTGTAGGAACCAGAATGGTCCAGTGGCTGGAATCACTGGACCAGAGATTCAGATGATTCGATTCACTGTTTGCTTAGCCGACTCACCAGAAACGCTTTGGATTTGGATGAAGTGATTAACTGTCGAGTCTCGGTTCGCGAAACAGTTTTAATAATTGCAAACAGTTTTTCTTGCTGCCATCAAAATTTGAACATGTTCACAATTTCTTTGCGACATGAAAAACTGTTTGCAACCTTTTAGGAACCCTGACGAAAAATACCAACATTCGTTATGCGCACAAACAAGTGGTTCTTCCATGTTTTGAACTGAAAATGAAACAATATGCATCTCTTGTCTTTGACTTGCAGCAAATTGTTTCTTTTCACCTTGTCGGTGTGTCACAATCCCGTGAGTTTCCTCGCAATGTAGCCAGGTTTATTTTAAGCCGCGGTGGGTTTCGTCCTTTCATCATTTTCCTGACCTGACTGCCACCGAACAGAATAACAGTCTGGCCCTAAAGAGGAGCCCCGCAGGACAATTTGTCTTCCACTTGCCACAACAAGTTTCCATTTGTTAACTTGACGAAAGCCTTGCAGCAGCAAGACCTTTAGGGAATGGAGGCAAGCGTCATTAAATGGTTCTTATTGCCATGTCACTTAGATAGATTAAAATTCTGGGGCAACGGATCAACAGTTCCTTCATAGGCCATTTGATGGACCGTACATCACTTCGAGACCCTCAATAGCCGACCTCAGGGCTCCCTGCAACACCCTCAACTTCAATGTCTTTGACCCCATGTATAAAATACAAAAACGTGTGTGTGTGCGTGCATCTGTGTGTGTGTGTGTGAGAGAATGTGGAGAGGGAGAGAGAGATAGAGATGACAGCCTTCAGATGAAGGCACCACTATGTTGAGCTCTACTGCCCTCTAAAGGCCTACTGGAGGCACCGCAGTGTGCTGACCACCTTGCCTCCAATTTCAAAATGTTTTTTAAGAATATATTTGTACAATGTATCCCAAAATGTAAATGTAAAAAAAAACATGTGAGCTCACCGTGCTGTTTCCTTGGCAACCCGCACTGCAGAGAAAGGATGGGGAGAAATGGAGGGAAAAGAAGTCAGACACAGGAAATGAAACACCGTCTATATGACGGCTGATTATTCATGCCAAAAACATATTCCGCAACACAACAAAAACACGCACAGTGGTCACTAACTGAGAGGAAGTGATGTCGACACTCCTTCCATTGTCTTTTCAAGTGTGGGTTCGTGAGATTTTCTTGTGGGTCTTCTCATGATATTATGTGTCAATTAAAATTCAAAATTAGCCATCAATGTTTAGAATTATTGATGATAATTTTGCGATGATAAAAATCAACAAGCTGCTTTGTTTTGGGGAGAACAAATGGAAATAGAGGAAAAAATGAGAGCGTCTGTGGGTCCCAAGTGCTGGCTGCCATCCTTGTGCCCATGAAAAGGGGTCTTTACTGAGCACCCTCTTTTAAAGCCAAGTGGGGGGGGGTGTACGTGGGAGGTTGGGCTTGAACATACATAAGAGCTTTAAACGGTCGGGCCGTCCAAGTTGGCACAGCCTCACCAGACGATTTGCCGTCGATGTTCTTTCCCGCCGAGGCGGCTTCATCTCGAATGTTGGGGGCGAGCAACGTGACTGAGGGCCCCCCCGGGTCCAATTTGGTCCTTCAGCCGGCCTGGGACTACCTCCGCCAGAACCACCACGACCTCCTGAGGAGCCCATTGTTCCCTGTGGTGCTCTCTGTCTCCACTTACTTCTTTTTGGTGGGTGTCTACACCGCGCTGGACTTACTGGCACCCGTCTGGCCCGGCCTCAACCGTTACCGGCTGCACCCGGACAGACCCGTCACCTGGCCGGGGATTGGGACAACGCTGGGAGTCACCATCTCCAACCACCTGCTCTACATCTTCCCTGCCGCTGTGGGCCAGTGGCTGTGGAGGCCGCCCACGCCTCTGCCTCACCAGGCACCCACCCTCTGGGAATTCTCCCTGGGGATCCTGGGCTGCATGATGGTCTTCGACTTCCAGTATTATCTCTGGCACCTGCTGCACCATCGCATTCCCTGGCTGTACCGCACCTTCCACGCGGTGCACCATGAGTACCGGCGCCCGTTCAGCCTGGTCACACAGTACCTGTCTGGATGGGAGCTGGTCAGTGTGGGCTTCTGGGTCACGGTGGACCCGGTTCTGCTGCGGTGTCACTGCCTCACCACGTGGGGCTTCATGGTCTTCAACGTCTACGTATCTACCGAGGATCACTGCGGCTACGACTTTCCGTGGTCCATGCACAACTTGGTACCCTTTGGCTTATGGGGGGGGCGCCCCTAAGCATGATGCCCACCACCGATGGCCCGCCACCAACTTTGCCCCTTTCTTCTCGCACTGGGACGAGCTTTTGGGTACCCACATGGTGCCGCCTACCAGCGAACACAGCTGCGACAGCGATGCAAAGGATTAACTTTTGTACACCTTCAAGATCCAGAAGGATCCCTTTCCTGTCTGCCTTTCGACTTTTTGTCCGTTGTTCGGCTCCTTCATCGCAATTCTTTGTGCTCACCTTCCAGTAGACTCAATGGAAGAAGAACGAGAAAACTACAGTCCTGTTTTGATCCTGCATTTTCCACGTTTGTTGGTTATGTGGACAGCAAATACTGTATTGTTATGCAGTGCAGTACTATCGAGTGCAAAACCCTGTGGAAAAAATATTTTTACGGCGTTACGTCTGGCACCAATTGTATTGTCATTCATTTCAGTGGGGGAAGCTGATTTGACTGTTTTGTGGTGACAAAATTAAACTGCTTACACTTTATGGCTTTCTGATAAGTGCGCCATTGTGGACCGTAATGGACTGTTTACAACTACTCCACTGCTCTGTTTTTACGATGGTGATCTCTCAGGTCTGTTTCCATAAATGGGAAAAAAAAAATCAAAATAAAACCAATAAGTGCACTTACTTGACAGCTATGTCTTTTCACTAAGGGAATCTCAGCAAGCCGGGAGGTTGTGTGTGATCTCGGCCACGCTCGCTCATTCTCTTTCCTCGCCGGCTCCCCGTTGCGCATGAATGGTGGTCTTTTAGCACTGGTCCCGGGGCTGGACGCGTGGCCCGCAATACTAATGACTCTGCGCTAAAAAGGACTTCTCAATTAAAGTGCAAGTGAGTTAAATATGTACATTGGATATAAAAAGAATACACATTCCATTTCAAACATTTTTTTTATATAATTAAAATGCGCCATAAAAATGCACCATTTTTGCATGTGACCTAAACCCATGAAAAAAACTATACTTAATGATTTCATTCAAATGTATTGCATTTTAAATTCATGCCTGATGTCAAAGTGTGTCACTAGGCCCTGTTAACAATTAACTATTTAAAGTGGCAAATCAAAGCAAGTCCTGACTAAGCCCTGCCTTCCCTATGACACTCTCCCCTTTGTGGCTCATCAGAAAGGACAGCCAGAACCGGTTTGGCGTGATTTCTGCTTTACGAGCGGCAATGTGTTGCAAGAGGTCATGTTTATTTTCGCAGCAGTGATGCAAAAAATGCCTGCCATAGCCGCCCACAATTGCAGTCAAGTATCCTTTAAAAACAAAACGGGAAGTGGAAAAATGTCAAAACGAGCAGCAGAGGAACTTCACCTCCTTATACATCGATGTATGTAAAACCTACAGTCGAAAACAGTTGCCGTTTAAAGAAGTTCGGGGACCATAGACTTCATGTTACAACACTAAACGTATGCAAGTATAACCACATCCGATTTGTGTTAAACATGCACACCGCTGAAGTATTGCAGTTTAAAAAATTGTTAGGGGGGCTGTTGTCAAGGGAAACACACAGTACAAAAAAACATATGCAAGTATAACCACATCCGATTTGTGTTAAACATGCACACCGCTGAAGTATTGCAGTTTAAAAAATTGTTAGGGGGGCTGTTGTCAAGGGAAACACACAATACAAAAAACTAAAATAAGGGTTGGCAAAACAGTCCTTTATGCAGGTACCCACAACTTGCAGAACAACCTTGAGATTTAACATGTTGCTATAAAATGTACTTTTGCCACCTCTGCTTTTTCAAATAGTAGACTGTTTTTTCTATGAAATCATACTAAAACAGCTCCTTTGTTTTTAGGTAACCTCCCAGTAAGTTCTGTTGTGGAATAGAAATATGATACCGAGAGATGACACGGCTGAGAGGTGATGTGTTCAAGCATGAATCATTAACCAGATGATCTGGTCACATAGTTGCTATAATTAAAAAAAATATCAGCCTAGGGAATAGAAGGAAATAGAAAGAATTGATTCATTTTTGAGTCCATTTTATTATAAGACACATTACGGCATCTCTGGTAATTTCCATTCCACATGCTTCAGAACTTACGATAGCACATGCTTGGTCATTTGTGTGTAATTCGTAGTTCAGGGTAGTTAAATTGCTCATGTTTGAAAGAGTCGCAAACACTTGTGGCACTAAGGTTCCACTTGCGTTTGTATAGTTGCCGTCACACGCCTCTTTGCCTCTATGGACTGTCATTGTGTGCTTGGCTTTGGTTTATGTTGTTAGTTTAAAGTTAATCATCTCCTCACTTCTTTCTTATCAGCTGCAGGGAATGTGTAGTTGAAAGACAAGACATTAAGAACACAAGAAATGTATCTTCTTCTTTTTTTAAGAGATTAATTGTAAGGTACATTTTGAATCAATGAAGGATTTCAGTACCAATATTTCCTTCATATCTAAGATATTTTCAGGAGAACCAATGCTACAGATAACTTGCTCTAACTTGGGGCATCAGTCACATATGAATAGTTAGTACATTAAGAATTTAACCCAATGCAGTTGTCTAATCTATATAAATTCCAACCACAGGGCAGGCTGTATAATTAAGTGGCAAAACACACTGTAAACTCATAAAAAAGAATCTGTAGCACCTTAGGTGGTAATTAAAACCTAAAGCTAACGAACTTGTACTTTTTAAAGCTTTTATACAACCAAAATAAATGAATTAACATCAACAATAGCAGTTTAGCTTGGCTAGCTTCGCAATTAGCAGCCAACAATGAATGGACATTACGTTAAGTGGAACACGCTAGCATAGCGGCTAACCTCCCGCGCTTATCGTTAGCATCATGCTAATCGCCAACTAGCATCCTCTTCTAATAATTTCAACATAGCAAAGCATGATAAAACATAAGAAAATAATATTCGATATTTCTAGGACTTTGAGTGGTTTTAACCAAAATCATTGGTTAAGCTAAAGCAGGTTATTATAGCAAATTAGTATTGAGGCCTAGCCTCTTAGCAAGCTTACCGGTGATCAACATGAGGGCTCATTCCATGGAGAACAGCTCCTCGAATACACTTCGTTATCCTAACAAGCAAGAAACTCATTAGATATTGGTACTAGTCGGTTAATAATTGTTTCATTTTCATTTTCAGGGAGAATACCTGCTCACCAGACTGTCTTCTTTACCGGGTATTACCGTAGTTATACGGCCACCCTGCGGCGGAATGAAGAATTACCTCTAAATGGCACATATACGTTCGATTTATGGTTATATGAATCGACATCGGGTTATGAAAGGGAAAATCGATTCAAATGTATTGATCGTTTTTAAAACCCAGTCCTACTGCTTATATGAATGAGCTGCATATTTTCGAACTTTAGAGATGCTCATTAGCGATTATTGTAATATCAATGAATTTTGCAATTGATGAATCCAATTAAAATCATTCTTTCCAAATGTCTATCAATTTATTGGGCATAATTTCAAATTGATAGTGGAGACAGTACACAATCTTAACTTATGATTCAGTTACTGGTTCAGTCTCTAACATACAAGAAATGGGGGGGGGGGCTACATTACACACAAGCTGGTCTGTTGGCTGCAGACTGCAAAGTATGAGCTGCAGGTAAGTGTTTTTTGAGATGAACAAATACATGCAATTGTCTTCTTTCCTTGGGATTCAGAAAGACCTTTTGTCTGCTTGCACAGGTTTAACGTGACTAGCAAACAAAACAGTAACAAACAACAAAAGGTAACAGGACACTTGTTAATAATCATTTACCTGAAGCAGGCTCGCTTGACCCAGGTAGCCTTTAATTACAGACCCCGAGAGTGGGAGCAGGAGGGGGGTTGGTATTTTTGTCCACAGGGGCTGACATTGATGTAGCTTACCGCTCGTTGTGCAACAATGGAACGTCATCTGCGGGTTGCTTGAGGTCACTTATCCCTGTTGAACAGTTTCTTATCTGGGAAGGACAAGACTGGGCCAGCCATGGAGAAAGCCGCATTCTGCGAATTCCAGCCTGGGAGCGTTAGTTGCAGTCGTTGAAAAGAACGGTCATCTTATTGGGTTTTACTATTTATTTACAAAACTATGCAACATTAAATGAGGTTAAAAACGTTTTGAAAGTCTGTGGGAAATTGCCAGTCTAGCTGGGCGGACGACAACCTAAAGCAGCTTAAGTCCATCTTTAGCGGGTCCCCCTGCTAGCACGAGCTGCTCTGCGTGTTCCCTGAGTCTGACACAAACGACTTGCTCCTTTTGGAGTACTTCATGGAACTGAAGGACACTCGCATGCGCTCCACCGTCCGGCTGCTGCGGCACAGCAGCGTGTTTTTGACGTGCTGGCGGAAGTCGTCGGACACAAAGTAGTAGATGAACGGGTCCAGAATGCTGTTGAGGCTAGCCAGGCACAGCGTGGTGACGTAGAAGGCGTAGCCATTGTCCGTCACGCCGTCCTTGAGCAGCGAATAGTGCAGCACCAGCATGATATTACTGGGGATGAAGCACACCAGGAAGGTGACCAGCACCACCATAATCAACAGCACCGCCCTCCGCCGGTTCTTGGCCGCCGCGCCGTCCTTCCTTCCGCGGCCCAGCGCCCGCAGAAGCAGAACGTAGGCCACCACGATAACGACACAAGGCACCAAGAACACCACCGTGCCCATCAGGACAAAGTAAAAATAAGGCAGGCGGACCGATGCGAAGGGGTCCAAGGGATTCAGGATGATGTTGACGTCGTGACAAGTGGTGATGGCGGGCTCGCGCAACTGGGCCGTGTGCTGGTAAAGGTAGAGTGGCGTGGTGGTGAGCCAGATGAAAACCCAGATGGCGATGCACACGCCCAGCGCCACCTTATTGTTCTTGCGCTGTTGGGAAAGCGGATGCGCTACTACCCAGTAGCGCTGCACACTGAGGCAGGCGATGAATAAGATGGAACAGTACATGTTCCCGTAGAAGAAGCCCACCAGGACCTTGCAGAGTACCTCGCCGTACGTCCAGTCGTTGCCGGCCAGGTGGTAGGCGATCTTGAGCGGTGTCCAGATGACAAAAAGCAGGTCGGCCAGAGCCAGGTTGGCCATGTAGATGGACGACGGGTGCTTCTTCTTGGTGCGGAACAGGAAGACCCAGATGGCCATGGCGTTGGTAGGCAGGCCCACCACGAACACCACGATGTAGATGATCGGCAGGAAGACAGTGGTGAGGCCGCTCTGTAAGGTCTCGGAGGTGGCGCGGTCAACCACCACCAGGTCCGAGGACTTTGGGTCAATGAAACCGACGAAACCGCGACCCTTTGCTGCGCAAAAAATAAAGAATACTAAGATTTGTATCACTTAAATTGGAAAAGACCATAAAGCATCAACGCTAAGCTTCTAGCATGTGCACAATCACAAACCTGTTACATAAAATAACTTATCAGCAGTTAAACTATTCAATACAAAAAAAACTTCACGTGACGCTCGATATTTAATGTTCATGTAAATAAATGCAAACGATCCGTGGCTTGTCAGCTTTTTCAACAAAAACTTTAATTTCCGTGCGTACATATTTGCAGTATTAAAATTATTATTTGCCCAGATGCCAAGGCCTGACTTGGAGTTGAGGTAAAGTGAGGTTGGAACAATGAGCTCAGTGAAAAGTTGAGTAATGTACCAATGACAATTTCTAATAGTCTAAAGTTATTCTGAAGCATTAAATATGTGGATGGTTTAAAAAAAATAATCTTGATTTCGGAAAAACTTACCTGCGCTATCCGCGGCCATAACGTGACACAAGATGGTCAAGGAAAACGCCCAAAAGTGAGCACGGTCCATCTTTTTCTTTTTTTAAGTGTCCTGTCCCCAAGCTTGATCCTCGTTATGTTCTGCTTTTGTCTGAGTATTGCTTCCGCGCCCAGATACCGCGTTCTTTAACTTTACCCTCGGCCAACTCGTCCTCCGACACTCATTTCCACCGACACTCGGTGGCCACGCCCCGAGACTACCTGGCAGATTGAGCCTGGGGGCGTTGTGACGTCATCAGCGAGTCGCCAAGCCGGTTGCTCCTTTTGATGACGTAATCACCAAACCAAAAAAAGCTGATGACAACCTACCTTACGTTTTATTTTTGATTATATTGTGTTCAAATCTGTACTGTAAAAACTGATTTGTAACTACTACTGTAGACTCACTCTGAGTTAGTTTTTTAAAGCTGCACTTTATTTCATTTCACTATGCAAAGTTTCAAAAGAAAAATAATCGTAATCACACTCAGTCATCATTTAATAAAACATAAACGTGTTCTAGAGCCCCTTCTAGAATGAAGATTCTCTGATATTAACAAGATGGCTGTTTTTACGTTCCACTCCAACTTGAATGAAAAACATGGTGTCCTCAAGGGTCCATAAGGATTAAAAGTGCGTAGAAGTGATACAACCCAAACAAAAGAAACACGACAGATTAAAAACTGAAGAAAAAGTTGCTGCAAGTGTATAAAACATCCTTACAAACATCACCATTTTTGTCATTAGAATTGAAGGTGAAGAAAATGCATGTATTAGAAATGTAAAATTAAACTGAGAAGTCTAAATACATTCTGCTTGTGAGAAAGAATATGGACACTTATGGACAAGTTTTCATTGAATATTTTGGAGAAGCCTTTGTTATGAGAGAAAGCCTTTGGTTTGTTTTGAAGTTTGGAACGTCAGAACTATGAGGCCAAACATGGTAACCAACCACGATCCTTTGGCGGCTCTATTTAAAACAATAACAACAGTAAACACAATCCGTTATATCCGGATAGAGTCGTAGCACCAGCTAGCATTGCGAGCTGCCCGTGTTTCCACCAGAGTCAGATGTGTAGTTGTTGCTCTTCTTGGAGAACTTGAGAGCGCTGAAGGACACACGCATCCTCTCCACAGTGCGCTGGCTCCGGCACAGGAAGGTGTTTTTCACGTGCTGGCGGAAGTCGTCCGAGATGAAGTAATAGACGAAGGGATCAATGCAGCTGTTGAGGCTGGCCAAGCACAACGTGGTAATGTAGAAGCCGTAGAGGTTGTCGGGGACCTCGTTTAGGAGCAGCACGTAGTGTACCAAGAGCATGATGTTGCTAGGTGCGAAGCACACCAAGAACATCACCAGCACGATGATGATCAGCACTACCGCCTTGCGCCGCTGCTTGGCCACACCGACGTCCACCGTCATGCTGGTGCGGAGCGCGCGCAGCATGAGCGCATAGGAGACGACGCACACGACCGCTGGTCCCACAAAGCCCAACGTGCCCATGGTGAGGAAGTAGCCCGCCGCCATCTTTTTCTGACTGGGCCGGGTGACGTCATGGCAGGTGAGGATGTTGAGGTTGACCACGCGCACCTCCTGGTCGTACAGGTAGAGCGGCACTGTGAGGAGCCACACAGTCACCCAGATGACCACCGAAACCACGTACGCTGTCATTTTCTCACGCCGCCGCTGGGCCATCGGGTACACCACGACCCAGTAGCGCTGCACGCTGATGCAGGCGATGAAAGCCATAGAACAGTACATGTTCCCGTAGAAGAAGCACACCAAGACCTTGCACAGCCCCTCGCCATATGTCCAGTTGTTCTCATTGAAGTGGTAGGCGATCTTCAGCGGCACCCAGATAACAAACAACAGGTCAGCCAGAGCCAGGTTGGCCATGTAGATTGACGCCGGGTGCTTCGTCTTGGTGCGGAAGAGGAACACCCAGACGGCCATGGCGTTGGTAGGCAGGCCCACCACGAACACCACGATGTAGAGGACCGGCAGGAAGACGGTGGTGAGGCTGCTGCTCAGAACCGATTTGGCTTGCGCGCCCACCCAAATCCCATCGGTGGTCTCGGTGCCGGTGAAGCCTCGCAAACTCTCTGTGGGGGAACACACAAAATAGTCTTGATTTCCTGTGAATGTCCAAACTAATGCTTTGTTGTGTGCGTGTGTGATCTATTTCAATCATCCAAATCTTTGTTTGTGAATCACTGACCCATTATTACATCATACACACATAACATTGCTTCACATTTGTGTTGCATAAAGTTCCTGGTTTCAACACCAGTGGTTGTTAACCACAACTATTTACATTTGCCGGTGACGCTTTGTGGTCATCAAACTAAAGGAAAGACAAGATTGCAGCCATCCGGTTTCATAATGAGGTATTTCTCCTCCAGGGGACTAACCGGAAGTAGGGGCGTAACAGCCAAGCGCCACTTTATGTCATGTGACCACATTAAAAATCAATTCCCCTGCAATAAAATGCTCCATACTTACACAAAAACCTACAATATTACACACTGATTAAGAACATAAAATCAACATATGGTCTTCTTCTGTGTGCCTTTTGGTCGTAAACAATACACTCACCTTCGTCACCTGAGCAGGTGTGTAGAAAATGAAGGAGAATGAAGACCAGTACACAAAATCGTTCACTCCACGCAGCCATGACGGCGTTCAGCTTGTTTTGCTCAATGCAACAAAAACAACGACGTCGTTTTGGGAGGTACCGTGGTATTGCAGGTGATGTCGACGGGCGTGGCGCCTTGCGTTTGTCTTAATGTCCGCCCTTCCAGGACCTGGTTTTCGCACCTAGGTGACGTCACATGGCACATGACCGCGCGGATCCAATCGTGACGTACTGACGACCACTGTTCAGTCCCTGAGATTTTGACATTTTATTTTTTGCTTTTTGTATTTTGCTTTTCAAGTATCAATTATCACTTCATATCACAAGCAAAATGTCTTCAATTTATAAATATATATATAATAAATATATAGAGAAAAATGCCTATAATGGTAAATATATTCGTAAAAGTATCGTGATATATTAATGTTTTCAATTACCGTAAAATAACAATTAACTCGTTGCATAAATAAAAGCACAAAACGCGTTTTATAGTTGGTGACAACAGTGGTCAAAACATTTCCTCTGGCGCTCTCTAGTGGCTAAAACCAGAGCTGTCCAGCTTGATGTAAGTGAAGTATTCGGTCAACAGGGGGCGACAAGAGCAATGACAACATGAAAAGTCTGCTGTCTTATGCTGGATAAGTGTGTTTATCATTTCCAAACATGGTCAAAAAGTGGTTTGAAACGTGTTTATTTAACCATGAAAGTGTAAAGTAAGATATCAGTTAAGAAAGTGAGCAAATATACACATAACACACATGAATATTGACTTTGCTTAACATTGTAATGTAACAGCTTAAATAGTTTTAGTGTGCAAAATGAAAAGTCATCCTTCATTGTGTCAAACCGCTTGTTATTTCACATTTATGTTGTAAAAATAGAAATAGTATTGAATCATGTTTTATTATATAGGTGAGTAGCCATCCGGTCAAAGGCTTTCTAGCCCAATTAGTAAAATTTATACCTTGGTCCTCTGTTTCTTTTGAAACTTCTTGGGTAAGATTCCTGTGGTGGGAATGCACTCAAGTTTGTCTGGTCAGTGGTCCTGGATGTGCAGGTTGGTACTTAGACCAGAAGTTTCTTGTACAATCCGGCGTGGCTCTCTTGCAGTGAATCCTTTTTGACAAACGAGATGTTTCGCTGTGAGCTTTCCATGCGACTGGACTTCAAGATGGTCCTGGAGCTGGACCTGTACGAGTCCGACGAACTGGTGCTGAAGCTCTCGGCCATCTTCTGACACCTCAGCGCCCCAGCGAGTTCTCGTTGGCATTGGGACGAACCGAAGCAGTAGAGCACCGGGTCTAGCAGACAGTTGAGGCTCCCTAAACATAAAAAGACCAGATAGGCCACGTACGAGTTCTCTGGGGCGTCATGGACCTGCTTCACTCCATCATGGAGCTGCGCGTAGTGGAGCAGAAGGAGACAATTTGTGGGCGCGAAGCACAACAAGAAGATCACCAGCACCGTCAACACCATCACCAGGGACCTGGTTCTCCGACGGGAACGTCCAGGAATGCCCCGAGGTGCCAGGCTCAAGGACCAAATCACACGGATGTATGAAATGATGGTGACCAGCAGCGGGATGACAAAGAGTGCGACGCACAAGCCAACAAAGTACGCCCCGTAGAGCCCAACCACCTCGTCCACCGGCCGGACGTCATGACAGGTGGTGATATCCAGCTCTTTCAGGTAGAACGTCTGCTCCGAGACCACCAGGGGTACCGAGCCAGCTAGGGACATGATCCACATGGCTACGCAGGCCAGGACGGCGTAGCGGGGCCTCCTCCAGGCCAGAGAATCAATGGGGTACACCACAGCCAGAAGACGGTCCACACTGATGCAGGCCACCAGGAGGACTGAGCAATACATGTTCCAGTAGAAGGCGGCGGTGACCACACGGCACATGGACTCACCGAAGACCCAGTTGTTCCCGGAGAAGTGGTAGGCCGACTTGAAGGGCAGGAGGATGGCGAAAAGCAGGTCAGCACACGCCAGGTTGAGCATGTAGATGGCCGCAGGTTTCTTGGGCCGGATGCGGCGCAAGAAGGCCAGGGCGGCGCAGGCGTTGACGGGCACAGCGAGCAGGCACACCACAGCGTAGAAAGACGGGATGATCAGAGTGGAAAGACGTCCCGTCAGGAAGCTGTGTACCTCCTCAGAGATGGCAGTCACATTGCTGACCCTCAAGGCACCTCTGACCCTCAGGGTTCTGTTCACCCTCGGATCTACTTTGAGCCCGTAGACATCGTCCAGGGTGAAGGGTTCGTCGGTGGATGATGTTCCGAAGTAGGAGAACATTCTTCCTCTGGCGCTTTCTGTACACGAGTGTTAAAATAGTGTTGAGTTGATCGACAGTTTAGCATATGCTAACAAAATACGGCTTGCTACTCCTTTACAAATAGTTTACACATTCTAGTGCTTGTAGTTTTTAATTAGCTATGTTAACTTACAACACTTGTATCTTGAAGGACCTTTCACCCAAAACGTGATTATATAAGAAAACTAGTAAGAAGCTTGTACTTCATATACATTTTAAAAATAAATGATATAATTAAAAATAATGTTAAAAGCAAAACAGTTCTTTCACACATTATCAATAAAAGTCATTGAACTCATGAGCTATGACTCAACGGGCTGGGTGACGTCATACCATCTAACGGTTATTATAAATATAAATACTTTTACACATTACAGCACAAGTAATGTTAGCGTGGTTATTATTATCATTAAAACATAATAATAATAAATAAAATAAAAACCTTACGATTGTCGTGGGCTGCCGCGGCGGCGCATGCGCACACGACAAGCAGCAGCGACAGCATGAGAATCGTAGTTGCCGGAGACATTGAGGAGCTTCAGCAATCAAATACAAACACGAATGAATAAAAAAAAAAAATTGTGTCTCGACGAGTCTGTGGAGCTCCTCACACGCTTGATGTAGTGACTTGCTACAGTTGTTTTTCGTTCCCAGGATATTCTCCTGGTTCAGCCCACCCCAAAAGTGGCCCCGGTTGCCGGCCAATCAGCAGCGAACGGAGCGGCATTCTTTCGTGGCTGACGTCACGTTTCCCGTCGCCCCTGCAGCGGATGCGAGCCAAGAGATTATTGAAACAACCTGGAGGCTAGACATGGGTCTGATTGTCCAAAAGTTCAAATGCAGGAACATTGCAAAAGGGTGAAAATTGGATAATTTTAAGAAAATTAATTTTGTAAATTGTTTTGATTTATTATGACCCATCATCTTTCCAATCTGTTTCAAAAGTCTCAGAGACAAAAACAGTACCACTAGAATCTATCTAATCAATTATTTTCACTCATAAGATAAAAATGTAAGGACATTTTCCTATCAGAACTATTATCCCCTTGACCAGTTCTGTATTCTAGTCCACAGCAGTTCTTAACCAACTGGTCCCCATTGTACAGTTCAACATAACAAGCTCATAACTTTTGTGGACTTCTTGCCATCAAGTTTCCAAACATCTTGACTCTCAGATTAAAGACTACAATAATCAACAAAGAAGGTCAAGTGAGGAGTTGGCGAGGTCACATTGACCTGGTAGCCAAATCTGCGAGAGCTCAAATCGAAACAGAAATCTGCAGTATAGTGAGAGAGTCATTCTTATCTATCAGCATCGTCCAATAAGAATTTATAGATGCAGAACGTCAACAGGAATAAACATGACGACTGGAACTTTGTTTCAATTGGTTTCACTTGCTTTCAATACACGCCAACTTCTTTGATGACGTTTCCATGAGATAAAACCGCTTCCTGTTGTTCACTTGTCTTGAGTTATTTTGGGACCTGGCAGGACAGTAAATGTAAACAAGTGTCCCTGCTCTCGCTTGAAATAAGGAAGATGTGGAGGTCATCTTGTTTTTGTGGCTGTGACGACAAGCATATAACCTTAACCCTAATTAATTATGATGACGCATTTAGGCTAGCTTAATGCTAATAAATAATGAGAAATGGCACTTTTTCGTGGAAAATGCTGAGGGGTTTAACAATGTTTCTTTCCAATAATAATAATAATAAATCAACAGATTATAAAGGGGACATGATAGTGGTGGTACATTAAGCTGGGTAAATAACCACAGAAGGCCAAATGCTGCTAGGAAAAAAAAAGTGAAACAGAATTGTCAAACGGAAGTGGGCCAGCTCGTGTTGAGACAAGTTTATCATCTCCAGGCAGATATTTCCTCTGCACGTAATCAGTTATGACCTCACATTAAGGGATCATAATTCAAAGTTATATCAGAGATATGGAATATTATATTTAAGTCCACATTAGAAAAAACACAAAGTAATACATGGGATTCCATGGGATGTGTGACCTTTGAACGTTATAAAACACGTAATGCAGTCTAGATCATCAACAGGCCGGCTAAGAGCGTCACAGAGGCCAACCCACAAGGCCTTTTTTTTCTTCTGTCACGGAGAAGTGAAGCGTATGGACGGGGTGTGGAGCTGCATGCGGGTCAAAGGCGCACAAAAACATGGGGAAATATTTATTTTTGCTGGTTCTCTTGCTCTGTCTGAATGGAACGCTTCAGAAGAAAGGTAAGAGAAAGCCTAGGACAATAAATTAAGGATTTTTTGACTTAGGTTTCATTTTTGACACTTGTGTTGCAAGAGGGAACATGTTTTGTCAAGGGAGTGTCTGACAAAAAAACAATGTTTTTCATTATTATGTTTTGACAGCTGAGCTTCCAAGGAAACTTTGCACATTGCCTCCCACCCGTACATCAAATAGAATTTAGTACTTGTAGAAAAGTGGAACAGTGAAATTAATTTAAAAAAAAAAACTATATTTGTTAATTTACTCATATGTAAGGCCCTAAATAATGTTTTAATATGATTTACAAGTCATTATTGTTTGATTTCAATATTTTTAAGACAAAAACTTATTTTTGGTCATTTTATCATGATGATATTTTGACTTAATATCTATGGTTCAGAAAAGTTCTGACATGAGATATGACTTTGGTATGTTGTGTAATATTTTGGCCAGACTTGAAATTGTGTTTGTGTACTTAAAGAATGTTTTTTTTGGCAGGTAAAGAGAAGTTAAGAATCCAAGACCAGAACAACGTGAATGAAGTAGCGGTTCCCAGAACTTTCAAAGGACAACTATTGGCGCAGAAGCGTTTCATCTCTTCGAACGGGACGCACCGTCCCATCCCCTCACCTCCCACGCTCCGGTTGCTAAGCAACAGCAGCGGGGGGTACCTGAACAGCCCGCTGAGCACCAAGATCCTCCCCGCCGTCTACATGCTGGTCGTGGTGGTGGGGGTCCCAGCTAATGTGGCCATCCTAAGCGCTTTGGCCACTAAGGTGCGAGTGGTCTCGTCGGCCATCCTCTACAGCAGCCTGGCGGCTTCCAACCTTCTCCTGCTGGGCTCCCTTTTCTTCAAGGCCCACTACCATCTCCATGGTAACCACTGGGTGCTAGGAGAGGCCGCCTGCCGGGCGGTCACGGCTTGTTTCTATGGCAACCTCTGCTGCTCGGCACACACGCTGGCCTGCATCAGCGTCCAGCGCTACCTGGCCGTGGTGCACCCCTTCACGTACAAGCGTCTCCCCAAGCGCTTCTACGCCGCCTTGACCGCGGCGACCGTCTGGGGGGTGTTCGCCGTCGCCGTCCTGCCACATCTGCTGGTGCAGCAGAGCTTTCGGATCCCAGAGCTGGGCCGCATCACCTGCCACGACGTGCTGCCACTGGATGTGGGCTCTCACGTCTTCTTTCTCCACTACAACCTCTTCTTGACTCTGGCGGGACTCTTGGGCCCACTGGTGGTAACGGTTCTGTGCTACGGTCAGATCATGTGCGAGCTGCAGCGGTCGCATCTGGACTGGGCTGCCTACATGAAGGCCAGTTCTCTGGTGTTTGCCATCTTCTTGGTATGCTTCACACCAGCCGGGGTGGTGCACTTCCTCCATTACGTGCAGCTTTTTGTGGACGGCACAGACGGTTCCTACGTGGTCTTCAACGTGGCTGTTTGTCTGTGCTGCATACATGCCTGTTTGGACCCCTTCCTATTTCTTCTTCTGTCCAAATCTACTGGAAGCAAATTGTATTATATCGCTTCTAAGCCAAGAAGCCTTAGCATGTCCTTTTGAGAAATTGAACTTATCAACAACTTTTTATGGTTTGTTGTTTCCAAGTGTTTTTCAACGTTGTTGCTGTTGGACATTTTCCAACTAAAAATTTGAAAACATGCAATGTGATTTCGATTTCGTATGTATGAGCGGGACCTTCATACAAATTACAAATCAAATGTACGCTTTATGTTGATAAATACAATGCGTGAATAAAAAGGTTTTTTTCACCTACAGTAAATTTTGCAGGACCAAGTTTTCTAAAACATTAAAAGTGTTTTATCCTTGTTATACAACGACAAAGAAATATATAGAAATGTTTATTAGACATAATCTAATTTTCGGTATTTTCTGCAAAATTGACAATTTGCAGCCTTTTTTTTTTTTTTTTAGCACAAACGTGGCGCTTTGCTCCTCATGGATGAGGCATTTCCTGGACTTCCTGTGACAGGAAGCAGTGAGAAACGCCTGTGATCACACAATTCCATAAGAACTGGGGGGGAACAAAAATGCAGGCATACTATTCCATTCGTGCAACTTGGCTCTATTTAAATCAAATTATACGTGTCAAGTAATACGGTGCTATTTTTCCTCTTTTAAAAACATACACCCTAAAAGTTGAAGTGGACTAGAACGAATTAATGGCGCCACCTACTGCTGAGAGTATGAAAAAAACAACAAGAAGGTGTCAAGTTCAAATGAGACATTTTATGTAGACGCCACACACGGCATTCACCACAACGATTTTTTCTTATGAAAATAAGTCATCCAGGCGCGCAAATAGAACATCTTGGCAACAACGACACGGCATCACGTCGCCACTGAAATGACCATGTGACAAAAAGACGACGAGGAAGAAAAGATTACAGGCAATAAGAAAGAGCATTGCGCAACAAACATGCAGGATTTGGAAACAGGAATGTGTGGCGAGAAACGGGAAAATGTATTGCATATTTTCAAGCGGGATTTAGACCATGATGAGTTTTAGAAGGGAAAGAAAATTGGTTTTGCTAGTTGTGTTCTATTTTTAAGATGACCTTGTTTTCAATTCAGTTTTCAATCACATTGAGGAATTAAAATTTGTGCATTTAAAAACCATGTTTGCCAGGTTTTATTAGTTTTCAAGGATTTGAAAGCATCATTCCCACCATAAGATTTTGGAACGTAATCGTTGAGAAAATTACACCCCTCTCGCAAAAACAGCTGACTTGCTTTATTTGCGATGTATGGGCGAATTGATTTCAGAGATAAAGTGTCTATGCTACATCAAAACACGCAATCAGCTGATGTTGAAGCAATACTGGCCCTTTAAAAGTTTTCCGCATTATTGCAGACGCCTTATTAACGTGGAGAAGACACAACAAAGCAGCAAAAGTTCCCAGCCACGTTTGGGAAGCGATAGAGAGAGAGGCACCACATTGTAGAAAAAGGCCTTGGAGCTTTTGTTTTCGAAGCGGTGGGGAGAGACAAGACAGGGAATGACACAATCGGGGGAAGCGATGAGAAGACCGAGGGGTCTTTGAACACAACACACACACGAGGAGCCCGCACTCGACGTTCAAAAAGCAGAAAATGTAAACTTTTTTTTTTTTGTGTCACTAGAGAAATGGCACTGCATTGAATGCTGTATGGCCTTAAGATTATTCTTGCAAAAAAGCTTCACAGTTCATGTCGGAATGGTGATGGCATGTGACGGATGAGAGGAATTTAGTAGGAAGTGTTAGCTGTATGGCTATTTCTTTTTTTTTTTCACATCAGCACCAGCTCTCTATAATTTGACGATCATCGGAGTGAAATGGCTCCGGTCAATGTAAAGTTAAAGCTGCCTGCGAGGGTCAAAAAGCAGCATTAGCACATATTAATAAATTGTGCAAGACGCTGTGCTTCTCTCTAGTCCCGTTTCGGTGTGTTTCGATATGTAAACTCGTGTGTTTTAGGGACTTTTACTGTGCTCAAATGACAATCCAGTTTTTGTTAAGTGAGGGCGGGCGGCTTAATGTCGCTTCATAGGTAGCAATTATGACGTCATGATGAATCTGAACAATGATTCCCATACACATACCAAACGTTTACATGAGGACATTGGTGCGTGTGTCGGGCAGCCGCAGGCCCACCAGGCCGCCGCAGACCAGCACGGACGACGCCAGCAGGATCGGGATGGCCTTGGTGATGCCCACCAGAGAGCCAAAGATCAGGTTGCCCAGCACGGCAGCCAGTTTGCACAAGGCGTTGCAGAACCCAAAGCCGGTGCCTCTGCAAAAGAAGTTCAGAACAGTGGAAAACATTTCAGCACATCGGTTCTTTGATTCTATCCGTCATTCGTCACCTCCTGTCGGTGGGGTAGAGCTCGGTGGTGACCACATCCAGGGAATTCCAGGCGGAGATGCTGAGGCCGTTGTAGAGGCACAACATGAAGATCATCATGGACTCGCTGGTGCCGAACCACAGGAAGAAGCAGCTGATTCCAGACAGCACCATGGAGCCCCCTACGGGCGGGACAAACAGTCACCACTCGGGGCCCCAAGTGAAGGCAGAGGGTTGCTATTTGTCAGAGGTGGTACTCTCAACTCTGTACTTAATAAGTGCATATACTTGTATTTTCAAGTATTATCCTTTTATTCTATTTATAGTATTTTGTCTCCACCCACGTGTTCTTCTGTATTTGTGACTTTGAGTGTGTACGGCTTTAAAAGGCGGGGCCTGGACTGGTGAGTGACGTGGGTGTCGACAAATGAGTGTTGTTTCGATCTCAGCTTAGTGGCTGGCTATTAACTGGCTAACTATTAGCCACTCAGAAAAATGTAACAAAGAAGAAAAAAAGAATACCGTACTCATGTAAAGTACCTAAAGAGTGTTTGTATACATCGTCACGTCATACCCAACATGCTGAGACGGCCTATTTTGTCCATGAGGAGGGCCGAGACGATGTTGCCAGGCAGCACGGCCAACGTTCCCAGGAAGTTGACAAAATAGACCCAGTACGCGCTGTAGTCGTCGTCGAAGGTCATCTGACAGCCCGTCTTGTTGTGGTGGAAGGAGCTGTTGACCAGCCTTGAGTTTGTCAGCTTCATGTCGTCGATATCTGCAAAAGCCACGTCAGGTATGGGGGGGCGGTGTAAATCCCACCTTTATATTAAATTTCCGACATGGACCACACTCTTGTTAATTTTGCTCCGGCGTATCAAAATAGACGTCATTCCCCATGGTGCATCAGCACCTTCCACGCCTTTGCTGTTTCCATGTTCAGCACTTTTCCAGAATGCTGCATGGGAAATCATGTGAAGGCTTAGACTCCCTTAAGGTCTGATTCAGCTCTGGTTTCTCTCACCGCCTTCTCTCGCCTTGCACTTCTGAAACGTTTCCATTGCACTCATTGGATTGTGTGGGGGAGGCTTGGAATTAAAGTGCAAAAATGTACCTGTGTTGTAGAAGAAAGAGTCGACAAAGGTGCAGTTTTTGAAGGAGGAGCCCACGGATGAGACGTCCTCAAAGTAGCAGTTGAGGAACGAGGAGTTGACAAACGAGACCGCCTTGAACTTCATGCTAATAAACCTGCACAGAAAAACATTTATTATGTGAAAAACATCAACAAACACATGTATGTGCACATGTATCTTTTCTTTGTCATAGACGACGGGGCGAAGCGTCAAGATAAGCCTTTTCATTTCCTGGTGGAGGCAGAGATAATGGAGACAGAATTAATATGAACGGTCATGACCAATAGTTCAAAAGAGGCCCACGACATGATGAGGTAACTAACGCCTACGGATCCAAGCGGATTACCTGTCGTTAAGGAAAACGCCATTTCTGTGTATCTGGTTCTCCAGCGTGAAGTTGAAAGTGAAATCTTCGATGCGTTCGTTGGTGTGGATCTTCACTCGCGAGGCGTAGTCGTCGGCTTGCAGATGTTTGATCACGTCGGGGAACCACACAGACAACCCGTAGAACCTGCATTTTCACATTTGAGATTTTGGTCCCAATGGAAAATAATAAAAAGTAAAGATAGAAGTTAAAACGTCGACAACTACTGATTCATGAGAGGGTTGGTCTTACCCAAAGGAGAGCGTGAACCAAACCACTGCCAGTTTCATGGTGTTGTCTTTTATTGGGTAGTCAAAGCATTTCATGAAAGTAGACAAGATCTAGTGGGGGGGAAAAAAACAAAAGGAATGATATTCATTATTATATCTTGTCTAAACAACTGTGAAAATGTGGTTGACTGAATTCCACTGTTAATATTATTTACAATTTATGGTTGTTGCTGTTACACTTGCGTCCAGTAGGTGTCAGTACTACGCTGCATTCTCAAATGACTGTCAAAACTGTCACAGTGTCAAGTATGTCGCTTTTTTAATCCTTGCGTAGTTTTTATAGTTTGGTGTATTGATTATGTCAATAAATGCACACAAAAAATATATATATAATCAACAAAATCGGACAGTGTAGAACAGGTGATGCCCAACTTGAAAGTTCAGAATTCAAACCAAAACTAACCCCTCGGAGCTCGGCCTTGACTTTGGAGAAAAACTTGACCACTGGGTTTGCAGACTCGTTCTGCAACTCCACCAGCTCGTTCAGCAGCTTGGGGATCTTAATCCGATTGACCTGTAGGGGGAGACTCTCATCAGGTCATTGACTGTTTTCTGAGGCCACAAGGGGGCGCTCTGAAGTGTCAACTCACAGTGAAGACTCTCTCGGGCTCTCCGCGAGCTCGCATGTTGGTATCATGGATGTGCTTGAGGACCATCCAGGCCTCGTCATGTTTGCCCATCTAGACGATAATTGGAAAAAGCACAATCACGCTGATAAACTGCACTCAAAAGTTTAGTGCAGGTCAACTTAAATTCACCTGGAGAAATTATGATGCATTTTTTGCTTCATCCTGAAATTTCACCCAAAAGCCCAATACTCGATCTCTGCCATTTTGACTCTTCTCTCTCACCTGTAAGAAGAAGCGAGGGCTCTCAGGCATGAAGGTGAGCGCCACCACAGCTGAGACGCAAGGCAGCGCACACACCACCACAAAAACTCGCCAGCTGTGGAACTGGTAGGCCGACCCCATGCTAAAACTCCAACCTGTGCACAGAAAGTGGCAACAAAAAAAACAAAAAAAAGCCAAACAATGCCTATGAGCGGCGATTCGGCATCATGGACTTTTAATGATCACGGTATGTTAGCTTTAGGGAACGAGTGCGTGTTTGCACGTGACCCGTATGAGCTTCCTTCTGCCCGGTCCGGTAAAAAGCTCATTAGGAGGATTTCAGCTATAATGGACTGTCGGCGATGGCTGACTGCTTGCGATACTCAACGTGATTTATGTGGCTACTCTACAGTAAGTGAGAACGCCTCCGACAAGCACACACACACACACACACACACACCGAGGAGAGCATCCAGACAAATCGGCCTTACACTGCAACATATACACACTTAAAACTGGTCACAGCAGCAGATTTGACAGTTTACATTTTAGGGACTACAAAAAAAGAAAACACACACACACAGCTGGCCTTTACTCCCCACCAGTCAATGTAAAGAGCACTGCGGCGAAACCCACAACGCACTGCGCCTTGCAGGAAAAAACAGTTGGTCCAATCAATTGACCTCCATTATGATCCTTTCGCGCCGCCTCGTGTCACATTAATGCGTCTCGTCGAATCACTTATGAAATGTAAAAAGATGGACGATGCTTCTTTACCAGCAGCCTAATAGATTTTTGGATTATGGTTATGGAACACCGACAGGGAATAGAAGAAATAAAACGATCCCATTTGCACATATGTCAGAAAAGGAGGAAGTAAAATTACGTGTATTATGAATGCCTGACCAGTAATGTTTTTCCCCTCTCTTAATGTTTATTGTCACCTTTTACTAAAAGTTGCTTTTCGTCCTGGCTTCTATTTCTTCAAGTGGCTGTGTCACGACTCCCCAGATAAGTGCTGCCACTTCATCAACGCGGCCGGCCGGTTATAGTATATCGAATGGCTTCCAGCTTTCCATTAAAACGGCTAAGCCGTTGTTTCTCTTTTACCGACTGCCGCCCCGCATCCCTTCACTTTTCCATTATCTCTCACAAAGGGTTCGTAAATCAAGCGCCGACACCCCAATAGAGTTGGTGCACCCCTATATTGACCACCTACCCAGAAAAAATAATCCAAACACACCCTGAAGTGCAACGCTTAGTAGTACAGAGCACCTCTGCAGTAATGTTAGTTCTCATGTAAAAAAATATATCCCTGGTTTTTACTTTGCTGCTCATGAATAAGATCATTTCTGCCCTAAATTTTTAAAACAGGCCTGTTACACTGACAGAATTGGCGCATCCTTCTCCCTGGCACTATAACCCGCGTCCTTGTTGTTCTCGACAGTGTTTCGCTCTCAGAATGCCGCTCTCTATTACTTCACCTTTCCATTATCCCTCACAGAGGGTTCATAAATCAAGCGCTCCCTGCCAACCTGGCCTCCGCTCTTGTCCTCCTAATCTCTTTTGTTCATTCACCAACATTTTATTGAGGTTACAATTTTTGTTTATCATGTCCAGAAGTACAAATATGCCTTCATGAAGACTAACCAACCTGTCAATTGAGCGTTACAAAAGAAAAAAAAATGCATTATTATTTCTGCGAGCGATGATTTTTCTCAACAAAGCATTCTTTTATCGTCTTGCCTGAGTTGTAAACATTCAGTTGATTCAGAAACGGATCAATCACCTATGTCGGTCAGCATTGATGAACTTTATTTCGCGTCCACACACAAAACATGCTTAGTTAAAAATAAAAAAATAAAAAGAATTTGATCTGCTGTCAGTGTGTAAAATGAGTCCCCAGCTACACCGCCACCTGCTTGTTGTTTGCGTGCGTGCCCGAGGGCTCCGGGAGTGTGGGACATATTTGCAAACGATCTCACATGTTGCCTTTTATAGACGTCACTGCGGCAGGGTGCATCGTGCACGCTCCATTTCAGTTTGCAGCAATGCGACAGCAGCAGCAAAAACTGGAGTTTGATGTATTTTTTACGCTTAAATAACTTCTCTCCAATTTCTGCAAATTGAATTTCTCGACCTAATGATGGATATACGTCATGACTATTAGCTTTAGCGCAGCAGCTATTACATAATGAAATACATAAATCTGGTATCAATGCAAATATTTTGCATGTTCAGAAATTAAAATCCAGAAATCAGGCTGGATTATTATTGTTGTCACTCACCATAGTGCGGTATGATGGCCCAAGCCATGGCTGAGGCGTAGATGCCGCCGATCATCCAGAACATGCAGAGCCAACTCAGGTGCTCTCCACGCTTTTCCCGCGCCAGCACCTCCGCAAAGTATGAAAACACAATAGGCACTGCGCCGCCAATCCTGCAAATAAATCAGTAGTAATAAAACCACATACTGACTTTCAGACGCTGAAAAATGAACTAGCTATAGAATATGATTTTTTTTTTAAACCCGCTTTGTTGACTTCCCCAAAGTTCCTAACCTCAACGTACACTTCCACAATGATGGACTAACCCGAATCCCGACAGCATGCGGCAGAAGAGGAAGGTGCTGTAGCCTTGCACGAAGGAGGAGAGGAAGGCGAAGAAGCCGTTGGAGGACAAGGATATCAGCAGGCACTGTTTGCGGCCCAGCTTGTCCGACAGGCCGCCCCAAAAGAAAGCGCCGAACATCATCCCCAGGTACACGATGCTGCCTGGAGAGAACAAAGAAACGGATTGATGCTCGGGAATTGTGTGTGCACATGTACGTAAACGTGGCGCCAAAAATTTGGAAGTCGTTTCCTGTTCTCGGGAAGAGTACAGCGTTGGAGAGCACAGTTGTCAGTCCGGTAAATAATGGCGGCGCTCTTGACGTGCTAATAAAAATGCTAATGCCTGCGGTCCTCGTTTTTTTTCCTTCCACCCTCCCTTTTTGCGCCGTGTTTGCGGTGATGGGACGGATAGGCTAAAAGTAAAAGGGTCTTATCGAGCTGCGCAGACACGCCGCCGAGAGCCGGCCATTCATTACGCGGCGACAGCTGCTAGCTCGCCATTGCAGTGGAGGCCGCGCGAACGAACTCACGACCGACTGAGCGGTGGCGGGACATGAAAATGAATAAAAAAAATAGCAAGGTGAAAGATCACGAGTGCAAAAATGGCGAGGGGACAAACAATGCGAAGATGCACACGTGTCGCCAAGACGCTCTATACAGAAGCGTCGGCTCATTTGTTTTATGGCGGCGCTCACACTGAGTTAGGATGTGTAATAAAGAGAGGAGGCGGAGGAGGTGAGGTTGTATGCGAGATTGGATTTGTTATTTCCTACAGGGTTCAAGCAAAGGTCAGACCTTTGGAACATGAACTGACTCAACACCGGCGCTGAGACAAAATATCCTGTCGTTATCGCTTAACGATACCTTTTCAACGTAGTGTGATCAAATGTTGATATTGTCGCTGTTATAATTTGGACTCAAATTATTTTAAATTATTAAACATTGTCACTGGCATTGATAGATGAAAAATATATATATTTGTAAATTTAAAAATAATTATGAAAAATAAAACAATTTGTAAAAAAAAAAGGATTTATGATTTTTAATTGCAACATTTAAAAAAAAATGCATAGAATTTGCATATTTAAATTTGCATACATAATCGCATACCTGCAACAATGGCCAACTTTTCCATGGGGGCGTTATTATTATAATTCACCTTCTATGGTCTCCACGCTTGCTGATTTGTGCTTCCTCTTTTAAATCCTAACTCCCCCTCGGCGCCTTTTGCGCGATGTTCCCGCTCGTCGGCACGCCGCGTCCCGCCACGTCCCGCCACGCTCGAGGTGTTGCGAGCCGCTAATTTCCTCGTTCAGGACACGAGGATCTTGGCAGATGACGGACGATTCCCAAAGGGGAATGATTGATTGACAGGCGGGATTCAGCAGGGGGGATGAATGAAACATTAATTACACAGACAACCTGCCGAGCCCAGAGCTACGTTTACCGTTAATGTCCTCTGAAAAATAGAAATGGCATCAACTATTAATCCACTTAACCATTTCCATCTTAGCGTGGACGACAAAAAGTCGTTCGAGTCCTAACGTAAAACTTTATAGTTTCTTTTTATTGTGAGGCACTTGGTGCTATAGTGACTCATTGTTTAGTTCTCCCCCTCTCGTCTCCAGTTGCGAGATGACTAATGTGTGGAATGTGGGTGAAAAACAAACCATCCTTAGATTCGCATCATTAGGGTACACCTGCGCCGTTAGCTCATGAGAGATAACACAAGTGGTGATGCAAAAGTTTGCAAACGAAAATGTCCCCTAAAATATAAGACGCCGCGCCTCAGCTAGTCCCTGAATGCAACATTTAGCGTCACAGAATTGTCAGTGTGTTGAGATGTGTGTGCTGCATGCGCCACATGGAATTCAGCGCGGACAACTAAATTCCTTACCGAGCCATCCGGCGCCCGAGTTGGGCACGCACATGTCCGTCTCGGCGCTGGGCAGGACGAATCCCACCACGAACACCTCCACGCCATCTGACATCAGAGCCAGGCCTAGCACGAAGAAGAGCTGCCATTGGAACCTCCCGTGGCCGCACTCCTGCATGATGAGCTCGTACTGCTGCGCCAGTTCCTCCTCGTCGGCCTGACGCTCGTTCTCCAGTTCCTTGTGGCTCTTCGGAGCGTCACCCGCCAGTTGGCCCAGAGGCATCTGTCCGTCCCGTTGTTTGGCGTCCTGGTAGGCGGGCACGCCTTGGTACTCACCCTCGTAGATCTCATCTTCGTCATCGTGGCCCTCCGTGGCGTCGCTGGACGCCCCGTCCTCGGCCGCGTCGTCGTCGTAGCGCCTGTCCGCTTGTCCGTATGAATTGTACTCGTTCTCCTCCTCCTCGTCGTTTTGGAATCGATCGTAGCTACGGTGCGCCGAGTATTCATCCGAGGCGCGGTCCACCGCCTTGTTGAAGTTCTTCCCGGCTTGCTTCTTGGCTTCCTTGGCGATGTCCTTGGCCCCTTTGACCAGGGAAGTCCTGTTGTTGTGTGTTTCATTCATCTTGACGCAGACCAAGCTGAGCACTAAGTGTTTCCTATTTCTGCAGCTCCAGCCGATGGATGTACGTAGCTGGCGGGGACACGCCGGGGGTAATTTAGAAGGTCAAGCGAGCAACAGCCGGGTTCGCCAGTCGGCTGCCGGGATAATAATTAAGTGCTGAGGTCAAACCCCATGGAGCTGGAAAGGAGGCCTTTGAAATTGGAAAACTCCTCAGTTGCGGAGGAGCTCAGCAGACGCGGCTATCAGCCTGCAGGAACACAGGGAGAAAGCACTTCATTAAAAGTTAGCTGATGAAAACCCGACTGCAGCGTCGAGCAAACGTCATTTTTACGGCCCTCTTGAAACTGCTCGGTTCCGTAATCTGTTTTTTTTTTTTTTTTTTACGATTAACCACAACTACTTTATGATCCCGCTTTAATAACATGTCAAACTCATTTAAAAAAAATAAATGCCTTAGTGACGATTTCAAGAATCAAACCGTAAAAGCTCTTTTCTGTACTGTGTCAAGGGCTATTTGATTTTACTTTGGTGATTTCATCCTGGAACACGTCAGCCCGTGTGAGTGAGAGCCCCCGGGGCTCGTGCCACGGCTGTCGTCGCCAAAGACCTGTCAGCACATCGGGGCCTTGTCGCCTGCAGCGCAAAGCCCTTTAGCTGTTAGTGGCAGGCCAATAACCGCACGGACACGTGTGAAGTCGCACTTTGATGAGTGGACACTTGAGATTTTCTCTGCTTATCTATTGTGCTTTTCAAAATTCTTTTAGTTTTTATGTCCAGATTGAGCTAGCCCCCCCCCCCCCCCCAAAAAAGCGTACACTGAATAGTGTGTCAGCGTGATATGTTAACAGCGGCAAATATAAAGAAGATGAAATCCATCTTTTCCACATTAGCGCTAATGTGCTAGCAGCGCGTTCGTATGGGCACACTGCCGGGAGCAGAGGGGCTGCAGACGTTGGCTGAAGCGCCCAAATGGAGCGTGGCAGCTTGATGTATGGCGCCTCCGCTCACCTTTTGCTCAGCGCCATGAGATAAAACATCAGTCGGGATCAGTCATCTGAACGCGGGCGCGCCAGGGGGGCTCGCGGGAAGGCGCCCGGGAGACTTTGGTGCAATGCAGCAGCGAAATGAAGCGGGAAATGGCTCGTAACTAACTTTTCTTTGGCGCGACTGGGTGATGAGGAGGCAGCTGACCCTGGCTTTGGATGCACCTGTCAAGGCCCAGAATGCACTGAGTGAAGTAAATGCCTTCTGGGTACTTTGTGTTATTGACCGCGCAAACTCTTTGGAGCAGCTCCAGGAAATGCTGTCTGACCTGGCTGTGAGGAAATTCTGAAAATCAGACAAATGCGCTGATGGTTAGTCTTTTTTTATTTCACAGCTTTCAAAGATTTACTCTTTCCATGTACTACATAACTCTGTTTTAGTTTCTTAATTTGACTTAACGACTTAATGAATCAGCACGTCAATCGTTGACCTTGCTAGCTCAGAAAAGCACCTAATTTTTCTTAATGGGGTGCACTAAATATGATCAGACGGCCTCCTGATGGGAAAGTAAACAATTTTCCTGCACTGTGGTGCTGTTATTCTTTAATCACTGATGTGAACGCATCACGAACTCCACTTGGACGAGGCTTTTGGCGAGAAAGGAAAAACGCTTGCTGTGTTCCGCAGCGATTGGGCAAGCGGCGTCATGTGACATCCAGGTTGACAATATGGAAATGTGGCGCCCTGCAGGCTTGCTGCAGCTTCCGCAGATGGCTGCAGTGAGCATTGGCTAATGTGCATCATGCGAACAAAAAGCACACGCCAAACGTGGCTGCAGATGCTGTGCAATCCAGCACACAGCTTTGTTCGCTTTCTTATGTTACATCCGCACGAGAAAAGTCACCATTGGGTGTCTTTGTGACTTCTCTGTGTTTCAACCCAAAAAAAGTTACGATTTTCAATTTTAACTTCATATTTATTGTATCGTATGTAAGTTATACTGTTCCGTAACATGCTATACATTGCAAATGATGTGAGCTTTCTGACAAGAGGGACAATGACACAGTGGAGGCATTTTTAGCGGATGTCAGCATTTTATGAGCACCAGTGAGTTATTGAGCAGCAAATTTATTTGGAAGGTTTTGAGATCAAATGGTCCATTATGAGAAGGCGGACATGTTAAGCTTGACAACATCCACCTACACACATAATGACCATCATGAAACATTAGTGTAGATATTCAAATGATTGATTTGATATTATTAATATAATTATTATATCATATTTTTCCAACTCTTTCGACTCCCATTAAAGTAAGACCAATTTATCAATGAGATAAATAAGCGATGGCTTCAGATTCCTACCAAATCGACTTCAGCATAATAGCAAAGTATTCCTAGTTCATTACCTCACACCGCTAATTCCATCAAAGAAGGGTCCAAACTTTTAATGGAACTCCTCCAATCTGACTTGCGAGTCCTCTGCAGCCTGTGGCTCATTCCAAGCGGATGGAGGAAAAGGCATCAATCAACGCGAGAGGCGTTTGACGCGTTACGTCCCGTAATTAGATTTCTCTGGGCTGTCCCGCTCCGTGAGCATCCATCCTACAACCCTCCCTTCCTCTCCCCACCCCAACACCTTCGGGTTAGCTCACGCTGCAGCGCTTTCCTGAGTAATGGCTGCATGTGTTCCTAACACCCCCTCCCTCTTTTATTACACACCCTCTGCAGCCTCACTCCTCAAGGGGTGCTTGCCTCAGTGCTGTATTTGCCGGTACAGAACTTTTCAAGCTCCCCCTGGAAGAGAATTTTTGCCCAACTTTTCCTTCAACCTCATCTAAACTTAGTGGGGAGGGGGGGGGGGGGGATGTTCCTAGACATGCAATATCTAATAAAAAAAAAAAAATGAACCACTCACCATGGTTGAGATTGTCTGCCAGCCAACGCGTGGGATCGTGTGCACTCCACGCTTGTTCCGATGGAGATGCTCGCCGCTCGATGCTGCAGTCCGACAAGAGCGAGAGAGGCTGGGGGAGGTTGGAAAGCGTGAGTGCAACCAGGGGAGGGGAGGGGAAGGGAGGGAGGGAAGGAGGTAGGAGGAGCTGCACAGACTGAAATAATCAATAGGATATACAACAATTGGCCGAGACAGTCGGTGGAGTATAAACAGGCAGTTAGAGTGAGACGGGACCCTGAGGAGGAAGTTCACTCAGGGATGACTGCAGCTTCAGATCACTGATGAATTCTTAGCTAATTTCTACAGCTCCGATTTTACCTTCTGGTGTAACACGTCAAACAGTTGCCAGACAACAGCAATGGCGGCTTTAAACTTCACTTACCATCCATCCATCCATCCATTTTCTGAACCGCTTAGTCCCCACGGGGGTCGCGGGTGTGCTGGAGCCTATCTCAGCGGTCATCGGGCAGTAGGCGGGGGACACCCTGAACCGGTTGCCAGCCAATCGCAGGGCACACAGAGACAAACAACCATCCGCACTCGCACCAAGGGACAATTTGGAGTCTTCAATCGGCCTATCAAGCATGTTTTTGGGATGTGGGAGGAAACCGGAGTGCCCGGAGAAAACCCACGCGGGCCCGGGGAGAACATGCAAACTCCACACAGGGAGGGCCGGAGGTGGAATCGAACCCGCACCCTCCTAACTGTGAGGCGGACGTGCTACCCAGCGCGCCACCGAGCCGCCTCCACTTACCATTCCTGGGATTTTCTTAAATACCGCTGCTGTCCTGCGTCTGAATCCACCTCCAAGCGAGCGCCAGTGTCTGGTGTGAAACATAAACAACAAAAACTGCTTTCAACACAACCTGGTGGAGAAGGTGAGTGTTTTTTTGGGAGATTTGAAAACCAAGTTGGACCCGAACGTCCTTTAACATCCCAGGAAACGTCACCGGCAGCTGGATGATCGCAGATGCTGGGTGAAAGGAACCAATTCCTCCTCTCCCCGACCCACAAAAAAAGGCCAAGACGCTCATCATGGCCTTTGGAGGGCCATTGTAAACAATCAATGAGCAATCCCCCCCAACTCATCTTCTCCAGAAATAACCACATCTCAAGCAGCCAGGAAGGAAGGACACCCCTCTTGCGCTTCACAGAAAAAAATATATTTGCATTTCAATCCAGCAGATGTCAGGGGAATGATGCGGAACGTCCAGAAAGCAACTCGTTAAGCCACGTCATCACCATTAGTGATAAGTAAAGGCACTAAAACCATTTTATCTTCTGGTTTCAGTGCTTTATCGCCCAAAAAAAAGTCATCA
Organism: Syngnathus acus; assembly: GCF_901709675.1. Lineage (NCBI taxonomy): Eukaryota > Metazoa > Chordata > Actinopteri > Syngnathiformes > Syngnathidae > Syngnathus > Syngnathus acus. The sequence continues at coordinate 7,127,256 of NC_051097.1, forward strand.
ATTGGTGGTATCATTAAACCGGAGCGAAGATGCTGCTGACTCAGCATGCGGCTGCATCTTGAGGCCCGTAAAACAAAACAAAAAACAGAAAAAAAACGCCTGCTGCTGTCCAGATACCACAGTGGTGTTAAGTAATGAGACAAATAGCTTTGAGAATAGCCTGGCGGGTTAACACGAGGTTAATTACATTTCTTAAACACAGAAGGGGGGAGATGGCGGTTAAAAAACAGGACTAGTTAAGATCGGAATAAATAGACTTGACAAATTTTCACCAATGTGAAAGCAGATTTCAGAGACTTTCATTCAAATTTGTCAATATGGTGTGTCAAACATTTTTATTTTAAGAAATCCTAAAGCGATTCTAGTTTGCATGACAAAGGTATTTCGCTATTTTGCAAATCTTTCAGACTATTGTTTAACATTTTGCTTTTCAGCCACATTATCTCTTGTGCGCAAATCTCTCGCAAATGTTGAAATGTCAAGTGCCTTTCCTCCCGGGACCAAGTGCTCACTCTGCAGTGGGGGGGTGAGTGGGAGAATAAGAATTTTTTAGCAGTGTGATTTTAGCCAGTATTACATCACATCATGTCTAACATACAGTAGTATATTAGGCCTAAGTGTTCATCAAAAAATAGGGCAGAGGGTGATTGTCATAATAATAAAAATTGAAATCCTTTATAAAAATCCACATTACCATTGTGCTTTAAATTGGGAAAATAAAAAAAAAAAATACAATGATTTAAGTAAAATAAAACAAAAGGTGACAAGAATGTTTAAAAACAACCACTCCTTAAGATAAAGAATATAACAAAAAGACTGATTCCGTAATTGTCCTTCCACTAGGTTGGTAACGCTTTGGAAGAAAATGAGCAACACAAACTCCCGACACGCAGCGCAACTTTTCGACACTAATAGCACGCAACGTGCTGACATCTGCGCACGAGTGGGCGTCGTCGCTGACAAGTCTGGCCGTGAGAACGCTTTGTCGAGCGCGAGTTAATTCTAAGCGGCATGTGTGGGGGTGCGGTGGGAAGGTGACACGTAACCTTCTCGAGCGACCAGGTTCTCCGTTTGATGCAGGAATCTAGGAAAAACGGGTGACAGTGAAAGCAGCAGTCACAATGAATGAGCAAACCGCAGCCCAAAATGGCCGATTTCAGGGCAACTCTACATAAATGGCCATAAACTTTGCATTATGAGTGAGCTTTTTCTAACCACAGATTTTCAGAATGTGAGCTGCCGAGAAGATGTTTTTGTTTCCACGATAGTATGATGCTCGAGAGATTGTTTTAACAAGTGTGTGTGTGTGTGTGTGTGTGTGTGTTTGTGTGGGTGGTTGCTAAGTTTTACCTCCCCTGTCGCCATTTCACACAAACACATGAGATGAAAACATTCCAGATCTCAGATAATTGGTTTTATCATTATATTGCTAAAAATATAGCTTCTACAACAAAATGAATCACTTTAAAATATGATTTCATAAAAATATTACAGGCTTTCACCTTGGCTGAAAAAAAAGCTACTACACATGGAAATAACAATAACCGCAATGTCATACGATGCAATAAATGTCACTGTTTTCCTGGAAATCGTTTCATCCCTCTTCCACAAACACACACAGGAGAGCGAGGTGGCTCGGCGACGCACTCCTTAATTTGTCATCTCTCATTAAGATGGAGGCTAATAGATGGGCCTTGTGACAGTGATGTTAATTGTTTCGCCCCCTCGTCAGCCGGGGGTTGCGTGGTACGAGCGAAGACGGTGATAAATAACCATCAATCATCTTGTTGTTGTCTATCTTGTACACAATATAGATTTATTTACTGCTGATGTGGAAGCAAACAAGTTCTTTCTTTTCTTTTTGTTTCATCAGCTCATCATCTTTGATCTGCTGAGGAGCCTGTTTCAGAGAAGATGGCTGAGCGATGAAGGGAAGCTGCGGTGATTCCTGCGAGGCAGTCTTCACCACCACACACACGCGCGCACACACACACACCTCCTCTTCCTCACGACAGTGAAGCATCATGTGTGACTCACAGCTGGGAATTCCTTTGGGTGGTGACGGGCACGTCCTCGCCTCAGCGCTCGCCTCTGAATGGAGGCGACAGCGCGCTGAGTGTGCGTTTTATCTGTGTGTGATATTATGACATTAGCTTCTGGCTAATGGCCTCTTAGCACGCTTGTAGTTTGCAGACACGCTGCATCAGGCACAGAGCTGCTTCTAATATCACTAAATATTGATAAAGTTATTTTTTTGTGCAATTTGTGGGCAAGGCTGAGCACTATGCCCCGAATAGCTGAGGTTCACTGTCCTCTTTACATCTCCATGGTGTGGAGCAACAGTGTAGCCTGCTGGCTGGTCATCACACTACTCCATCTTCAACCCTATTTTACAGTAAATACAGAACATTTTATAGCTTTGAGTAGAGCGCCGACCTTAGCCAACGTCGAGCTTTTCGGTCTTGATGGAGCTAATAAAGCGGATTCCTCAACCGCTTTATAGTCCCCCACACGCCTCAATATTTGCTCGTTTGACATTCGTCCCCATTTTCACTCGGTAAAAAAAGGGGGAGATTGCTGAGCTGGCAAAAACCCGCCTGTCCGGCGAAGGTCAAAGCGTTCCCGCGTCGCTGATAAATGAGTCGCACGCGCCGCAATGACGTTCTGCTTCATTGAGTTTAACGTGACTAAAGGAGGGCAAGCAGGTACGACGTGCCAAAACTGCTGAGTCACTTAAAAAGGATTTCATCAAGTGTATTTGACTCATCATTTTTTGCATGTGGGGTCAGGGGTTCGGTGTCCCAACACATCCAGTAGATGGCACCATAGGGACACACTAATTGGCTTAAAAAAACGATTGTGCTATTTCGAAATGTATTGCAATTTTATTTGAAGCTTTTATTTACAAATTCTGACACTGTTTGTAGATTTATGAACGCAACAATATATGTCATTTTTGAGGATATGGATGAGTGTCGTTGTACAAGAGAAAGGAGGAACCCTCAGTAATGCAACTCCTACTGCAATGTCTACGTAATTGCAGCAGAGGGCGCTACTAGCCCATAAACAAGAACAATCATTATCTGGGCCCCAACAGGACAGAAAATAACTTGGGTGAAAAAAACAAAACAAAACAAAAAAGTGTAATCTGCACTTTCCTGTGACACGCTGACACCATCCAAATGTTCCGGGCTAATCTCGATTTGTCTCACTCGTGTTTCTAGTATTGACCATGGAGCAACATGCAGCTGGAATGAGGATATGATTTAATCAGATTTCATCATCTCATATGACTCATTCATGGGGCTCAGAGTGAATCACAGATGTCGGCAAAAGGTCACAAGACAATTAGTGAACTCGAGTAGTACCTACTGAAATGTCCAGTGAATGAAAATATTGATATTTGTCACCTTGAACAAATAACCAAACAAATCAACACGTCATTTCCACAAAACCTTTCAACAGAACTTTTTTTCTTTTACTTAGCTGTGGATGTGTGGGTCTATTAGAGGGAAGGATTTAATGGTTCAAATGGTTGTTTATGAAAATATATGAATTAACATTCCCTCTCCGCTATAGAGAAGCGTTACATTGTGTCGCTAATGGATGCCTTGCGGTTTTGGAGGTCTGGTGACTCTGCCGGATGACTGCTGAACTCGTGACGAGGCTAAACTCTCTCCTCTTGTACACAACATATATCATTGGTGCTAGCATATTATCGGTGTTAGCATTTGCGGAAGGAGGCCCAGGGATTACAGTGTGACTCATTAAGCAAAGGTTTATTTCAAGCATGGGGGAGGGAAGCACATGAACGCTTTACTGGATTACGTTTTATTCCAGGAAATGTATATGGAATGTTATGTTCAAGACCTGACTATATACTTTTTACGCAATGCTGTATGTAGAATACAATCTCACATTGTCTTTTGACATTAAATTGTTCCATTAGATCTCATGAAGATGGAATAAACTTTGACTCACCCTTATAGGTCCCTTAAAGATTCAAATGCCATAGATGGAAGTCCTTTTCCGGCTGCTAACTCACTTTTGATATTACTCCTAAAAAGAAAAAAAAAATCATGATGAAAAGTCAAAAATGTATAGGAATTTTAAAGACTCAAATAAAGGACAACAGATAAAGTAAACAAGAGGTTGATGTATTTTGAATGAACAAGCCTTAAAATAATTCTATAAATTTAGTTATTTTCCAATGAATATAAATGCAATTATATAATTTTCAAAAATCAGATATTCAGGTTTTATTTCATTATTATCACAAAGCATCCTCCACAGATTTTGGTATATTAGCATCAGATCCTGCTGCAGCTGTGCCTACAGTTTATTGCCCGTGCGTTCATAATACATTCAAAAATAAAATTATACAATTTTATTTTTTATGTAAACGCTGTAACATGGCCGATTTAAGTCTGGGGGTTTCCATGTTGCGTGTTTGGCTGCTAAATCTGTCTCTTTCTATTTCAAGAGGAATCAAGACAAAAGGGGCGGGGCCTACCTCTCCATTTCAGGAAGTGATTCGTTGACGTCACGGCAGCCAGCGCCCCTCTGAGCTGTAGCCACACATGAACGCGGGCACAAGCGCGCGCGCTGAAGCACCCGCTGGTTAGAGAAGAGGAAGGACGGTAGAGAGGGAGGGACGTCAAGTGGACATGGCGAAAAGCGGGCAAGCAGTCTTAAACCGCATCATCTGAACGGCACGGAAATACTTACGTACGTCTACCGAGGTCTGTCACCCCCCTTCTGTCTTTCTCTCTCCCTCAAAGACGGCATTTTGTTCTTTCCCCCCCGACATGATTCGGTGAGCTGTTGCCCCTATTTTACGTCCGGAATTATTGTTAGTAGCCCACCTTAGCACGTTAATTAACAACACCAACGACATGTCGGACAACCAGAGTTGGAACTCTTCTGGTTCCGAAGAGGATTCGGAGCCCAGAGAGGAGACGGGGCACTTGGTGGGCGTCGGCGTGTTCGGCGGGGTACTCAGCAAGGTGAGTCTCCTTGGTCTTATTAATCACGTGACGTCATTTCCGCAGGGTTTGTAACTTTATTTATAGTTTCATCGTGTTCACAATATACATGTTCAATAAAGATTGTGTGTAGTTGTGTTTTTAGGAACACACAGCAAGAAACTTTATTACTTTGGGGATAACTTAGGAAATTCAACCCGACCGCAATAGACCACCGTGAGGTCTAGATTTTTTTTTTTTTAAAACAACTTTATCTCCAGAGGACGCCTTACATCAAATAGGCACACCCACCTTTATTTGAGAATATATGAAGAAACGGTGTAAGTCTTCCCATTTCACATAGTTGACAAGTTTGTCTCATGGCATGTTTACAACCGGACCTGAGTAATAAAAATATGAAAAAAAGTGTCACTTACAGTGCAGTATTTTCGTCATATATATCAGGACCCAACAATAATGAACTGACACCAAATAGAACCTGCTATTGCCACACAAAAATAACAAGTGGACAAAGAAATACAGACGCACACATTTTGGGCGAACAAATGGCTTTTATAGGTGAGCAAATGTAAGTTCAATGGAGCTGGTAGTCTGAAAACAGATTATGCGCTGACCTGCTAACCAAGCACATTGCAAGATTACACGCACATCCACATGGGGATGAGCTCACCTGCTCCATGGCGGCACAGGTAAAGTCCACCGTGCGTCACAGAGGCCTTGCCGGGGGGGGGATTAAAAAGGCTGCAGCTGACAGACACGTGGCTTTACATCTGGTAAACTTGCCCTATAAATATTTTGAGGAACTTCTATCATTCCATCCAAAAGAAGTTAACCGCAAATGTATTAAAATTGTATCTCAAGTTACATTTAAAATCTCGTAAAGTCCATGTGTTTCTAACGGGTTCTCTTGCTCCCCGCAGTGGACCAACTACATCCATGGATGGCAGGACCGCTGGGTAGTGTTGAAGAACAACACGCTCAGCTACTACAAGTCGCAAGATGAGACCGAGTATGGTTGCCGTGGCTCGTTATGCCTCAGCAAGGCAGTTATCACGGTGAGGGCCCCCGACCACACATCCCCGCCACACGCAATCCGTTTACCACACACATAGCGCAAGCCCCTGACTCTTGCATTTCAATTTGCACAAGTTCCAGACACTGTTGGCTGGTTTCACCGATTAAAATTCCCCAGTTAAGCTTGCTTAAGTCAAAGACAAAACTTCAAATAGTTTTTGTTTTGTTTTCCCCACTCACATAGTTGGCAAATTTGCCGCATGATATGTTTACCACACACACTTAAGTCTCATTAAATATTTTCAAGAATAAATCCTTAAATCTGCTTTACAGATGTCGTAAAAATACCAAAGACCCAATAAAAACTCAAAGACGAACGCTCAATTCAGTGATGCACATTATGAGCTTATCTGCTCTTAAAAAAAAGTTTTGCATTTAATTTTCCAAAAATAAAGACTTTAGAGGAGAAACATTTTGCATCGCTTGTCTTTCAACACTCTTTAGTCAAATATCGTAGCGCACGTTCGGCAAATTATACGCTACACTTCATCCAATTTCATCAGTTAATTAATTAGTAGTCTTTGGGAAACTGTCAATTTTATATCATCCTTATCCAGGGCCTAAAATGCTTTCCTTATGAGCACAGATGTGTGTTAAAAAAATGTGAATCAGATGTTGAGCATCCACCAAATGGTTCTCATTTCCTGAATCCCCGTCGGACAACGCTGCAATCGGGCTGAGAAACTTTACCCCGTTGTTCCACAGGTACACGTGGTCCAAATATGTGTCCTGTGGTCCGCTCGAGGCCAACATGCTGTCTTTATCAGCAGACGTCCTGACTAGAGAATGCGTCTTTTGTGCAGCAAGTCGAACCCTCCAGTCACTCACTATTTGAGTTTGGAGTTTTCAACGCACTCGGCGGCATTGCCCTGCACAAACAAAGAAATACCGCGTTTAATTAGTCGCTGTTCCCAGGCACTAGACAACCATTTTGTTGCCATTAAGTGTATTTGCACAGCTTCGGTCCTCCCTGCCCAATGTAAATATTAACTTACATGTCGTACACTCCGCGCTTTTGACAGTCCTCATTCTAATTCAAATACGCCCAAGTGGAGATAACCGCACTTCTACCTCTGTGTCGTTATCTGATGTTTCTAAACCAAACGTACTATCAAGTGAGAGATAGTCAGGGAGTTGCTTACCAAAGGGGGTCGGTCGACACAGAGTGCGTGAAAGAAAGCGTCGCTACAGGCAGGAAATAGAACTTTCTTTTACACAAGTTCATTTGTCATGCAGGAGGATAAATGATCACATCTTCTGTTGTTACGTCGCTTCTTCCTTTTTGCTGAAGCAAATGTTGAGTCACACGTCCGCTTTTTAGGACTGTAAGATTCACTTCTCAAGTTTCAAGATAGTTATTGTTTCTAAATGACAGATTCAAATGTTCCACTAAGACTCTTAGCTCAAAGTTAATGGCAACATTAAAAGGGATCAATAAATTGTTAGCATAATACCGTCATTCACACGCAAAGGATTAATAATAGATTTACTGAATTAAACATTTACACATTGCATTATGCATGATGTGTTGCGTAGAGATCTCCAGCGAACAATCATAGAGCAATCTGCTCCCCCCCCCCCATGTGTGTTTTATTCAGCTCATTCTTTCCTTTCTCCTCATGTGTTCTTTAGCAGCTGATGACTATCACAAGCCAGGCAAACATCACAAGCTTTTCTTTTTTGTTTGCGCAGCCCCACGAGTTTGACGAGTGCAGGCTGGACATCAGCGTCAACGACAGCGTGTGGTACCTGAGGGCCCAGGACCCCGAGCGCAGGCGCTTCTGGATCGACTCCATCGAGCAGCACAGGGTCAGCCGCGTGCACCTCCCGTTATTGTGTCCCTGTAAATTGAAAAGAAAGTTGGCACACCACAGGGGAAAGTAAAATGAACATAATTGGTCAGGTATACAGATTTAGGCTTCTGACTTTCTCGCCTGATCTGCGCGCACTCAGTCAACAACGAGGCGCTCTAAAAGAATTTCTAAATTTACTTTACAGGGACCTTTTATAGTGCGTTGTGCTGTTGACAGCGTGAAAATTCCGACTTCCTCATTGAATGTCACAACAAAATTTCACTTCTCATACAGTTGCCAAAGTGTGCTGAGTATTTCTCATGTACTTGCCAAAAGAACTCGGGATGAAACGCAGTACAAGTATTTGTGTGTACAGTATTTACAGTGGGTGTGATTTAACCCACTGGGAAATAGTAGAGATTTGATTAATCAAGTTTTTAGTTTTTTTGGACTTGTATAATTCATTTTAACTTAGTGTCATTTGAGCTTGTTGTACTGAGCAGGCATGACAGTGACTCAGATGTGAAAAGTGGTTTTAAATCTGATGTTTTGGCTTCTATGCTTCACAACATGTTTTTTTATTTAGCCTAAAATATTTGACAAGTGGTTTCAAAATAGTTCAGCCTCCGTTCATGTTGAGTGTTTCCCTAGTGACATCGCCAACTACTGGCTTACCATGCGTGTTGGTGATGTTTGAAGGCGGAGCTTGGACAAGACGAGGAGAATGCCTTCACGTCTTGAGTTTAAATTTGGGAAATCCCCCCACACCCCGTGAACCCTCATAGCTTCCCACCCCCCATCTCCTGACCAGCCCCAGGAAGCGTCACGGGGCCATGACTCACCCTCGTGCACTCCCCCCCTAAACACACATTTTAGTTGTCATTCCACCCAGAATGAGTCACCATGAAAGAACCCCATCCCCCAAAGTACTCTCCAGAATCCAGACCACCATCAAGTCTCCCTGGAAACACAACACCAGCTCCTGTTGGGATTCGGCCTGATACAGTATATTAGCACCAGCGTGCTATACGAAGATAAAGTAACACAACAATCCGTTCTGCTGGACAGGCTGCTTCCCTTCATTTGATTACGTTCCCCTTATCACACAAAACAGCTTGGTGGTGCGTGGAGCAGACTTTGCGCACGCGCACTCATCACGTCTGAGCTGATTAACGTGTGCCCTTGGCTCCAAAGACTGAAATCCACCAGCAGTTACTCCTGGTCATTGACCTACAGTTACCTTTGGCATATGGGCGAGTGGGAGGGGCGAGCTATTTGTGTCTGTGCTGCTCCCTGGTGGTGCAGCACGGAAGTGTCTCTAACAAGAGGGATAGATCCATTGCCATGGTTACAAGATTTGTGGTAAACAAACTGGGATTAGATTAGAAAGGGAATTTTCCACTTCTGTGGGCCACACATTTTTTTTCCTCTTCTTTTATTTGTCATTTCTTCTCTTCATCAGGCCGATCCGGGCTACGGTTCCGAGTCCAGCCTGCGGCGACATGGCTCCATGCTGTCGCTCACTTCGGCCACCAGCATCTACTCGGCCACCTCTACCTCATCCTTCAAGGTGACGATTGAACTTCTCCTGCCTTCTCCTTATTGTTATTTACTGTGCTGAATGTGTTCATTCCAACATGGCTGCCTTGTTTGTAGAAGGGCCACAGCTTGACGGAGAAACTGGCGGAGATGGAGACCTTCCGAGACATCCTGTGTCGGCAGGTGGACACGCTGCAGCGATACTTTGATGGCTGTGCCGACGGCGTGTCCAAGGACGAACTACAGAGGGACAAGAGTAAGCCGGCATCATCGAAAGTGATCAGTCTATTAAAACGTCTTATCACCAGCTGTTGCCCTCTTTCAGTACACAGTAATGTTAGAAGGTTCTGTCAAATAGGAAAGCAGCACAGCAGTCGGTGCCAATGAAGTATGTTGGTGTGAAACATAATGACGAGTTCTGTATGTCGCGACGGGATTTTGTTTAGCCTGGGTTGTGACTTGAGATTTGGGAGAGTCGTCATGACACAATAGTCTATGTCTGACCTTCGAACTGTTAACATGAATAGTGGACTATACTGTAATGTTTGGATTCCATCGTTCTTTTGTGAATTATTGTGGTAATGTGTGTGTGTGAACATTCCCGCATAGCTGCCTGCAGTCGTTCACGCCTTCCGTTCCCATCACCGCTCCCTCTCGCCCTCGCTCCGTTCTCCAGATGAAACTGCACCATTGTCATCACCACATCAGCCTCAGACGCTTTGCGTGTGTCAGTCGGTGTGCCTCTGCGATGACAGCCTTTTTTTCTTTCAGTCATGGAGGACGATGAGGACGATTTTCCCAGCACTCGCACCGACGGAGAGTTTCTTCACAACAACAGCGCCAAAGACAAACGTACGTCAGGCAAATAAGTTTCAAATTTGATGCCTGTCCGCACGCTAAGCTGACTGTTGGCTTGTTGCCGACGTGCAGCGTACCAGTGCCCCAATCCCAAGGGAGTGAACGGCATCGACTTTAAAGGGGAGGCCATCACGTTCAAAGCCACCACCGCCGGAATCCTGGCCACCCTTTCGCACTGCATCGACCTGATGGTCAAGAGAGAGGACAGCTGGCAGAAGAGGCTGGACAAGGTGGGCTCATTTATCCTCACAATGTGGACCAGGGGTTGAATTGCAAGCAATTGTTTGTAGTCTGCGACGTCGATAAGCGATATTTGGAGTTAATATTCATTTACAGTAAAAAGAAAAATACGAGCAATTTTGGTAGTATCAACGGCAACAGTTGCGCAGTAGAGACGTGGTTTTAATTGCTTTTAAAATATGTATAGTTATTAAATGACTTTTAAAATTCCCTTGGCTGAAGGAGATGGAAAAAAGACGAAGAATCGAGGACAGCTACAAGTCGGCCCTCAACGAGTTGAAGAAGAAGTCCCACTTTGGTGGCCCAGATTATGAGGTAATCAAGTCATCCATTTTTATTATGTTTTGTTTTTGAATCATGAGCGCAAGTGTTGACGCGTCTTCCCATCAACACCAGGAGGGTCCGAACAGCCTCATCAACGAGGAGGAGTTCTTCGACGCAGTCGAAGCCGCTCTTGACCGACAGGACAAAATCGAACAGGTAAGCGGATAAATATGTTTGAGCTAGTTGTGTTCTGTCATGGGAAAAATGTTGACCATTTTGTAGGCAACATTATTTTTATTGAAGAAATAAGTATGGTAAATGCTATAAAAACATGCCTAAAGTGTATTTAAATAGAGTATGTCTATATTGCGTATTTACTTTAAGTCAATTTTTTGTTTGTTCCAGTGTCAGACGGAGAAGACCAGAATGCAGAGATCTAGTCCACTTCCACCACCAGACATCTTCTCCAGCTCGGGCTCTCACAGATTATCTGAGCAGGTTCTCACTCTTTGTTTTCGTCCCTCGTGCACGTCTCAACACTGCGATTGCAAAAAAAATAAACTTTTGCTTCATTTCTGGCAGGTGGAGGAGATGGTGCAGAGTCACATGACCTACTCGCTTCAGGACGTCGGCGGTGATGCAAACTGGCAGCTGGTAGTGGAGGAAGGAGAGATGAAGGTGTGTCATTTTTATTTCCTATTGTAAGTGTAACCTTTTGTTTGGATGTTGATCCTGACTCAAAGTTTTTCCCTGATGCATGTAGGTGTACAGGAGGGAAGTGGAGGAGAATGGCATTGTGCTGGACCCACTGAAGGCCACGCACTCTGTAAAGGGCGTGACGGGACATGAGGTGTGCCACTACTTTTGGGACACAGCCTACCGCAACGACTGGGAGAGTACGTGTATTGTCACGCCGGGCCTCCAAGTGTGATTAGGTTTTTCCTCATTATGTCACTCTCCGCCTCCCCTGCAGCCACCATCGAGAACTTCAACATTGTGGAAACGCTGTCGGAGAACGCCGTCATCGTCTACCAGACGCACAAGGTACCACTGCGCCTCAATTCATCCGTATTGGCCCAAGGAATTTGTAATGGTAGTTTGGGCTCAGAGTAAAAGTAGAAATTAATTCATCAAAAAAAAAAAGGTCCAAAATATTGCCTACAATGAAATTGACCACTTAATGTGTTCCCTCAGAGGGTTTGGCCTGCCTCCCAGCGTGACGTTCTGTACCTGTCGGCCATGCGCAAGATAGTGGCAAGCAACGAGAACGACCCCGATACGTGGCTGGTGTGCAACTTTTCCGTGGACCACCACGACGCGCAGGTGAGCGGCGAGCCGCCGAAGGGACGCGACTTTCACTTTTCCCCCACGCATTAACCCAAACTGCTTTTTATTTTTAGCCAAGCAGCCGCTGCGTACGAGCCAAGATCAACATCGCCATTATCTGCCAGACCCTGGTCAGTCCACCAGAGGGCGACAAGGAGATCAGCAGAGACAATGTGCTTTGTAAAATCACATATGTAGCCAATGGTGGGTCTCAAACACAACTACACACTGTATGCTGCTATATACTATGCTAGGATGTGTGTTTATCCATTATTTTAATTACCAATTATGGATGTGGTGTGCTAAACAAGACATTCCTTTCTAGAAGAAAAGCCTCCCAGTGTAAAACATTTTTCTTGCAAACAGCTGGAATACAGCAAAAAAAAAAAAGGACAACTTTGCAGCCATTTTGTGAAATGCAAGTGTTTGTGTTGTGTGCAGTGAATCCCGGAGGCTGGGCGCCAGCCACGGTGCTGCGGGCAGTGGCCAAGAGAGAGTACCCCAAGTTCCTGAAGCGCTTCACCTCCTACGTGCAGGAGAAGACCGCTGGCAAGCCCATCTTGTTCTGATCCTCTCTTGCAATGTCACATCAAATCTTTATTGTAGCAAGCCGTGTTCACACTGAAGAGGATTAAAAAAAACAAGCACACATACAATCACACAGCTTTGAACCTGAAAAAAATAGTTGGTCAAATAGTTGGTAAAATGTAAACGTAAAACTTTTTCCGGGAAAAAGAAATCTGATCATAATTTATTTTTTTTCCTTGGAAAAAAAATATTTTTCTGTAAGAAATAGGCTTAAGACTTTTATTAAAAGAGAAGTTTGATTTTGTTTCAAGGTTTTTAATTGTTTTTTTTCTCTCTCAGAACATTTTCCTTGAAAAAAAATCCAATATTTTCAGACTTTTTATGTCTAAAGATATCTTTTTTGAAGAAATACTATTTTCTTGAAAATGTGTATTATTTTCAAGGATTTTTTTTCTCTGACACCTGCTTTTTTTTTTTTTTCAAAATACTTCACCCAAAAAATCTTATCTTGACTTTTGACTCGCACCAAATAAAATTCTACTTTTTTTTTTTTTTAAACTTTTCAGTGTGAAACTAATATTGCTTGATATGATTGACACCAAGCAAGATTCCTTCCCAGCCGCCAATGTGCTCCAGCAACATTTCAGATTGCCTGGTTACTCAATGCAAAGTGCATTGAAACGACGTGTACGTATGTTCTATAACAAAGTTGTAAAGAGCTCCAAGAGACATATCTTGGCTATCAGACTGTTTTAGACTTGCAGCTTTTTTTTTGCAGTGATGATTTATTTGATTGAATAAAGAGAACCGAGGGGACCGCCGTGATAAACTGTGGACCCCTATGACGTAAAACACTAATCCCGCTAATGAGCGCATCTGATTTGAAGCGCAGAGGGCGGGATCAGCTCAACTAAAATTGTAAGCGTGTCGCAAATGCTTTTTGTTGCATCGTGACCACGTGGAGCCCCACATGCCTTAGTGGCTTTGTTAGAAGGGAGGTGGCAACAATTTGACACCTATGATGTCATTAGACAAGTGCCCATATATTGAGAAACAAACATTTTTACAATCTATATTGTTATAATGTTCAATTGTGATGTGACATCTAGACTTTGACTTCCCCTTTACTAATTGGATTTGCTTGTGCATTTTTACCTGATTGTTATGTTGCCAATTAAAATGACATGTTTTAAAACTTTTTCTCGATTTTTTTTTAAAAACCCAAAAAAGACCCATCCCACATTTGTCTTGAAAAATTAGCTTTTTTAACTTTTCACTAAAAGCACTAAGTTTTTCTGGAAATAAAATTTAAATATAAGCAGAAAACTCAGGAGTTGTTGCAAATTCATTGCATGCGTGTATCCTATTGTCATTGGCAAAAAAAACAACTTTAACCCTGATTACGAAACAAATGGGCGAGGCTTCACTTGGAACTCACTGCTGATTCGTCAACCGTTTCTACGCACTATCTGGCCAATCACTGAGCAGGACGACTATCTATAAAAGCACTGCGTCTTGGAAGTGAAGGTACAATCAAACAAACAGCAAACTTTGAACTCAATCATGTCTGGGCGTGGCAAATCAGGTAAGGCCAGAGCAAAGGCGAAGAGTCGCTCTTCCCGTGCTGGTCTTCAGTTTCCAGTCGGTCGTGTCCACAGACTGCTCCGCAAGGGAAACTATGCTCAACGTGTGGGTGCCGGCGCCCCAGTCTACCTGGCGGCCGTGCTCGAGTACCTGACCGCCGAGATCCTGGAGTTGGCTGGAAACGCGGCTCGCGACAACAAGAAGACCAGAATCATCCCACGTCACCTGCAGCTGGCCGTCCGCAATGATGAAGAGCTCAACAAACTTTTGGGTGGAGTCACCATCGCTCAGGGCGGCGTGTTGCCCAACATTCAGGCTGTCTTGCTGCCCAAGAAGAGCGAGAAGGCAGCCAAGACGAAGTAAAACTTCTGACGTTTGACAGACTCCACAAAGGCTCTTTTAAGAGCCACACACTCCTTTCAGAAAGAGCACATCATTCCTGAATTCTTAAGCACAGATCTATTCTTGAACATTAATGTTCAGATTTTTACCATAATAAGTTCATCAAGCCGCTTCACAATTTAGAAATCAATACTGACAATATGTATCCATAAACATATTGGTTTATTATATAATATTTATTATTGGTTATTGCAATTCAGCACTAGTTAGAAAAAAATCGGTTTCCAGAAAAGACAGGGGGGGGGAAATAGGAGACTAGATGTCAAATTCGAAAATAATATAAATAATTGTCCTTATAGAGTCGTGGTATTACTGTGAACTGTATACATTGTTGAATGTGCCTAAATTGGAAAAAAAGTACCGAACTTTATATTAGAGCGTATTGAGACAAAGACTGAGATCTAATTACCAAAGACAATTCAGGGATACTTAATACTGTTAATTTCGTTACTAATTTAAAATGGACCATTTTATGTATGTAAAACGTTTCATTTGAAAGACAAATATTTTGGCGTTTCACGTCGGTGCCGCCCACGATTGCATCAGCCGTTCTCTTTCACGTCCGCAGTCTTGCTATAAGACGGCAGCCCTCACTCTGAGTTGACATTGTCCGAGTGATCTACTACTCAGCGAAACATGTCTGGCAGAGGCAAAGGCGGTAAAGGGCTCGGTAAAGGAGGCGCCAAGCGTCATCGCAAGGTTCTCCGTGATAACATCCAGGGTATAACCAAGCCCGCTATCCGTCGCCTGGCCCGCCGTGGCGGTGTCAAGCGTATTTCAGGTCTTATCTACGAGGAGACTCGTGGTGTTCTTAAGGTGTTCCTGGAGAACGTCATCCGTGATGCTGTCACCTACACTGAGCACGCCAAGAGGAAGACCGTCACAGCCATGGACGTAGTGTATGCCCTGAAGAGACAGGGACGCACACTCTACGGCTTCGGCGGATAAACTCTCCTATCCGGCACTCCAACCAAAGGTCCTTTTAAGGACCACACAAATGTTCCTAAGAGCTTCAATTCCATACATGAAACAGGGAACACTAATTTTAGATAGACTAGTAAATATTAGTGATGACGGTAGAACTTTATTCATCCCACAACTGGAGAATTTACTTGTCAAAGTCTGTTTTATTGTCCATTTCTTCACATGCCAAGACACAAAGAAATCGAAATTACGTTCCCACTATCCCACGGTCACAAGACAAAGTACACAATATACACAAGTAAACAACAAAAAAATAAAAACAAGAAGGCACAAACAATGAATAAATAAGTGATAAATAAACAGAGAAGCAAAAATGGAGCAAGTGTGCATACAGCAGACAGTCAGAACATAGCACAAAAGTACAGGACGCTACGCAGAAGGGGGGAGAGAGTTCAGGATCCTAACAGCCTGGAGTATGAAGCTGTTGGTGAGTGGTGGTGCGGGAGCGCAGGCTCCTGTACCTCTTCCCTCTTTCAATGTGATAATGAAAGAGTTCCCGTCATCCACTGAATCCATAATAAAGCTGTATTTTATGTGAGCACAAGCAAATGGTCCAAAACGAAATGAATTTTGATTCGGTGACACAAAATTTCCAAGGGTTTCCTTAATGCTTATTTAATTATAAATATTCCGAAATTCACCAGAAATTAAGTTTGTGTTCCTTAAAATGATCGTGAACTGTCATGAAACGAGTACTTATTGTGTTAACGTTGCATACAGCTACCAATAAAACAAAGGATTATACAGTATATCAATACAAGTCTAAACAAAGTACGGTAGTGTGTTTTGGGGAGGATGTTACTAGTGTATTTTACCGAAAAATATTAAATATTTTATTAAATCAAATTACTGAGTAAAATGTGTCTAACTGTGGAAGCCAGTAGCCGCGCCTATTTTTGTTCCGCGCCTCTTTTTGTGAAACGCCTCCAAATGAGATGACGCCTTTCAAAAGACAGTTGCAGCCAATCAACAAGTGGCGCTGGCGCATTTATATTTGCATGAGATGGACATAAATACTCTTCCTCTCCAGATGCTTCACCACTCAATCTGTCACTTGCAGACTATCAGCCATGCCTGACGTTGCGAAACCTGCTGCCAAGAAAGGCTCCAAGAAAGCCGTGACCAAAGCCACTCCCAAGGGTGGAAAGAAGAAGCGAAAGGCAAGGAAGCAGAGCTATGCTATCTACGTATACAAGGTATTGAAGCAGGTCCATCCCGACACCGGGATTTCCTCCAAGGCGATGAGCATCATGAACTCTTTCGTTAACGATATCTTCGAGCGCATTGCCTCCGAAGCATCTCGCCTGGCGCTCTACAACAAGCGTTCTACCATCACATCCAGGGAGATCCAGACCGCTGTCCGTCTCTTGCTTCCTGGTGAGCTGGCCAAGCACGCTGTGTCTGAGGGCACCAAGGCAGTCACCAAGTACACCAGCTCCAAGTAAATTACTACCTGCGACCAAACGGCTCTTTTAAGAGCCACCCACATCACTCTAAGAGTAAATTCTGTTTCATCACAGTAATTTTAAACTTTCATGTTTATGTTGGGAGAGAACTGTAACAACTTGAGGTTCAAATAGAAAACCTTAATTAACTCCTCAAGGTCTGGCTGGTTAAGAATGTGTCCCTATTTTACCGGCTGTTTGTGGACGCCAAGCAAAAGGCTGCAACTGACGCGCCTGTAGAACAGGTTTGACAATGAATTGGGCGTACTGAAACGTGATAACCGGGCGGGCCCAGTACAGTTTGTGGAGCCACGGAAGCCAGGAAGTTGGCGGCACAGAACAGAATACTCGAAATTGGGAGAGTTAACTTTGGTTTACTATCTGGTTCAAAATTTGTAGATGAATGAATCTTTATTTCAAACATGATTTAAAGAATAAAGCTTAAAAAAAAAAACTATCACTGTTCGAAAAACATGTTCTCCACATGGGTGCAGTACCACACGTCTCTAGCAGAGGGCGCACTCCTTATGTTATCTGTTTAATGTTAGGTTTCAGAATTGGAGAAAGCTGGAGAGCTTGAAGTAGTCTTAATGATTTACGCCTATATACATAAGAATGTGTTGGGTGGTGTTATATTGTCAAAATGAATTTCTGTCAACCGGTTGCTTCCAGAAGACGTCGGGGTTTCTACTGGTGATTGGTTTAATTCAAAATCGTGTCGTCCAATAGTCGAGCAGCTTTGGCGCGGGCTCTTCTTGAATGCACCAATCAGCGCTGTCTCGCCCAAATAAAAACAGTCAGCCATCGTAGTGGTTTCCCACTATCGTTTGTAGAACAGGAAGTATGGCAAGAACCAAGCAGACAGCACGTAAGTCCACCGGAGGCAAAGCCCCCAGGAAGCAGCTGGCTACCAAAGCTGCGCGTAAAAGCGCCCCTGCAACCGGCGGCGTCAAGAAGCCTCATCGCTACAGGCCGGGTACCGTGGCTCTCCGCGAGATCCGCCGTTACCAGAAGTCCACCGAACTCCTCATTCGCAAGCTCCCCTTTCAGCGTTTAGTCAGGGAGATCGCTCAGGATTTTAAAACCGATCTGCGCTTCCAGAGCTCCGCAGTCATGGCGCTGCAAGAGTCAAGCGAGGCGTACCTGGTTGGATTGTTTGAGGACACAAATTTGTGTGCCATCCACGCCAAGAGGGTCACCATCATGCCCAAAGACATCCAGTTGGCACGTCGCATCCGCGGGGAAAGAGCTTAAGCTCTCACCCTACGACCTCAACGGCTCTTTTGAGAGCCACCACTTTCTAACTTAAGGGCTCATTCCAACATTTGTGACATTAACTTATTGATGCGTCAAGGCACTCATTTTCGCTGAACACTGAATTGTGCTAGGAGTTCACTAGTCAGTCACAAGTACTAATTACTATCTCACTTAATCCTCACATTAATTACATCTGCTATACATCACCTAAATGCAAATTAAATTATTCAGTGTCGTTGGTTATTTATTTGGGCTTCATAGATTGCTGTTCATGCCAATTCCTCAAATGCTACAACCTTTAAACGATTGTTTCCACATATTTCGCCTCTACATTTACTGCTATTGAGTTGTATTCCGCAGTACTATATTAAATACAGCGCGGATGGGATGGTTGCATGAACTCTAACGTTACCTTCCAGTTCCATCAGACTAAAAATAATTACAAACACGGAAGAGCGGCTGAACTGTAGGTTTATGCTGATTGGACAACAGTTTCCTCGCACATTCTGACCAATCACTGAGCAGAAAGAAAGTAGGGAGGAAAGCAGATGGATAGAAAGGCTTATACGATGTAAAATTGCGTTTTTAATCGAACCAATCACCATCAGAAATGACCAACATCATCTCGCGAGACCTGAATCACGGAAATCCGTATTGTCTAATTAGTTTCAGGTGTTTTTCTTCTGTCCTGCCCACCAACAAACAAATACACATAAATGAAAGTTTTCGACACAGCGGAAAAAGGTAACAAAATGTCTCTTCAGAATACAATTATTGAGAATTGTAGAATCGTTGAGTGTTAATCTTAATATGTTTGACGTACAATTGAATTTGGCGATGTTTGTAGATAAGATACGAACGCAGTAGCGAAGCGTAGTGCCGGTCGTTAAATTCAGATTATCACATAATGGCGTCTTTCTTTTATCTCCTTTATCCACTTTTCAGTCAATGTGTGAAATTTAATAAAGGAGCAAGGCCACTCATGCTTCCTGGCTCATGAAAAGAAGTTTGGCCGACTGTGCCATCATTATTAACGCTTGAAAGCACACCACATTGAGAGGTCAGTATTCATTATCATTTGCCACGCTTTCTAATAATGAACTGATTGTAATTAGTTTCCCATGAGATGATTTTGCAGCATTAGATTCTTTTCTATCATAATGAGGTGATTACACTAATACATAACATCAGTCAAGTGGGGGAAAAAAAACTTTAAATGTAGAATTTGACTCCACTTTTCAATTCAAACTATCTGAATAAATAAAAAAAATACACTCCATCTAGGCGCCTTATAAATAAAATGTATTATTATTATTATTACTCTAAATGTAAAGTACTGTGTGCAGTTAAATGCTTGACCACTTGGTCGCGCTGTTGTTCAAAGGTTTGAGGTGAAATTGAAACTGCTGAATGGATGATGTTTGAAAATGTCGTGTTTTTTTCTTCAGCTTTTTTGTGTAGTCTCTCAAGTCATCCAGGTCATGGAAACACACACACAAATTAATCAGGGCATCTGAACTTTTCTTCGTAGTCGAAGACGTTTAATCTTTAAAAAAAAGCTTCTCCATTTCTTAATATTTATTGTGTGCAGTTTGGGGTGCTCACATGGTTGTTGGTGAGTGACCGTTTTGCATAGCCAACAATCAATCCACTGCCTCTTAAAAAATTCTCGTTAATGAGCGGTTTATTTTTCTCTTACTGTTCTGGTTCGTCATGCAGAATTGAGAAAATCTTTTTGTCAGAACAATTTTGCTGTTTGATATAAATCCCTAATTTTCTTTTAATTGCAAAAGAAGTGCTGACTGCTCATTTGGATTAAAGGTGTAACATCTTAATCAAGATTTGCAGCTTTTATCACGTTCTTTCCTTTCACAAAACATTAAGTATTCAAGTTTAATCCTTTTTATTTTTTGTATTGTATAATTGCGCTCAATGTTTCTTCATGTTAAAACCAGTGTAGCATGTCACAGTCGAAATAGAATTCATGCTCCTTTTCCCCCATCGAAATGCGGCTTTTATCGTGATTTTTGTCTGAAACCACTTTCGACTGATGCATGATGTGACATAAGGTCACACAAGAGAGGAAGTCCAAATGTCAAACATCACTCTGTGAAGTTTAAACCTTTATAACACCCAGACAGACTGATCTTCTTCTCCAGACGCTGAGAAATGTCACTTCTCGTCACTGGCTGCGCCGATAGCAGCTTTTTGAGTCATTCCAGCATTTTTCCAAAGCAAACAATCGAGACCTTTTGTTGCCCTATGCGCTTTGTCAAATAAAAGATCAAGCGTCACGCTCACCAACGACCACCTGCTGCTCTCTGAACATTTTGGAGAGGATTTGTAAAATGGCAAATGTCACAATTTGCATGCTACTGACTGATGCTTCAGCTAATAGTACAGTGGCTTTACAAATATTATATTTCTATTATGACCCTAAAGCACGAAGACGGACCGCGACCTCCCTAGAAGACAAGACCTCGGCAACAGGCGACAACGACATTGACGAGTCAAAAGAAAGGATGTAAGTAATATTTCTTATTTTCATTGTAATGACAACCAGCACGTGGCTCCGAGTGATGAGTCTAAGGGTTCCCAATTTCTGAGCCTTTTTTTTTTTATATATAAACCCTTTGTCTTTATTTCTCCAAAGATCAAGTGAGCTATGATGTCCGCAATGTAAGTCAGAGGGCACTTTGACGTCCATTCATTCATAAAACCAAATGGTCGCCCCTGGTATGAATTTGAATTGTTTAGACTAGTGTGGGCAGATTTGATTTTGCCTGGAGTTCCCCTTTAAGTACAGTAAGTTCCCATTACTGTTACCGAGTTACGTCGCCACTCTCGCTCTTTGGTGTTCTAAATTGGACCGGAGAGATATTCCGGCGTGCGTGTTAATTGCGAGGCCGGTAGCCGGGGAAAACAAGTCGTTAGAGGATGTGCGAGTGCTAACGAACGTTTTGTTGTTGACGAAAGGACCGCTGGAAGCACTGCGTTCCTTTCAATTACCCGCCGCCTCATTTTCAATGTGATAAGCGACACCTCTTTCAGATTCCTCGTTCCTTCCTCCATCAAGGAGGAAAATTCTGCACTTCACATAACTGCCGGTTTACCCTTTGCTGATATTTGTGCTCTGTCAAGCCGTCGAAGATAATGACTCACGGCAGCCGCGGGGAAAATGTAAAAATTAAAAAAAAAAAAAAAAGCCCAAAGGATGATGGCGACCGCGTGACGATGATGCTAATGTTTGCCTGCTTTCTTGATGGCCCGCTGCTTCAACAGCTGCTGCATAGCAAGTAACCATGGTAACGGGCCAGGTAACCACGCCAGGAAGCAGAAGACAAGTCACGAGTCACCCCGTTCTGAGAAACGAAATTTTTATATATTTTATACTTCTAGGAAAAATATATTTCGCTTTCAATGGTCTAGTCAATCTTGTTAATTGCTATGTTATAAAAGTAAAAGCAACTGCCTGAAAGTATTCTTCCTGGAATAATTTATCAAGTGGCCACGTGGTAGCTACAGCGTGAGCTAAAATCTTTCATTTTTTTTCCCGTCAAATATTGATGCGGTTTTAAAACTATACTCGACTGTCATTTTCCCCATGTAATTTAAATGCTTTCTAGTAAGTGGTAGTTGCATGTCACTAAATAATCCAAAGCATGCACTTGTACATTAACTCCGTGCGCAGTCGACGGCTACCTTTAAATGAAAATTTCATCCTCAGCTCATTTTCTCCCCACCAATTAACACGACCACCTGCCATGCCGCATTGGTGCCACTCACTTAGCGTTCCTGAATGTCCTGTCCAGTTTCCTCAGAGCGTCCTTTTGTCCGTCTATAATTCAAACGCCGTTATGCGCGTCAGCCGATATGCAGCCACTCAATGTGCATCTTGTCCATTAATTGTTGACTGTTTATGCGTTGATTGAGCGTCGACTCTGACTTCCTGGCAGCCTTCTCAACCCTCATCAACAATGACAATAGCAGTAATTACATTTAAAAAATAATTGCCTGTGGTGGATGGACACATTTGTAGACGTTTATCCCACTCACAGCATTGATGCAACATTTTTTTTTTTTTTTTTCCATCACGCTTAAACAGATTTCAGCTTCTGGCTTCTTTTTACTCTTATTGTTTAGGTGGTTAATGAATTTACACTCGAAATGACCTCCTCCGTGCTTGTTGTTTAGATTAGAAATCTGTTTTCGTGTCTGGTTACAGGAAATGTTTGAAGTCATTTTTACGTTCTGAACTCATTCACTGCCAAGGACGTTTAAATTCGTCAAATGAAATTCAACCTATTGGCGATTTGTCAAGTAGGTCACACTAAACATAAGACAAGCAATTCCATATTGTGTATTTAAAATAATTATTTCACTTTGCCGTCTGCTATTCCTGGCTCAAAAGATCCTCAACTTTTGTAAATTCAATAAGTCTTAATTTGGACATGGCAATCATCCAAATGAGTTGCACGGTCAGGTCATGTGTGTGGGAAATGAGGTGTGCAGGTTTGGCTCACCTCGCTGATTAAAGTGTTAATTTGTGAAAAGGAGCACAAAGAGGTGTAACATTTCACCTTGTTGTAACATTCAGCCCTTTTATCGCTCTATGGCCGCGCGCGTGTGTGTGTGTGTGTGTGTTGGCGGGGGTGTGTGTGTGTGTAATTCTGCGTTATCAGCGTCTCTGAGGGCGGCGTAATGAAGATGTTCTTATTGTAGCCTATTAGAGGTGAGACAGCAGCGTGTTGATGCTTTATCTTCAAGGTTAGCTGGCACGCACACACACACACGTACAGTTGGGCCCAACAGAGTAAAAAAGAAAATAAATAAATAATAGTCAACCTTCATTTGCATATTCATACGACTGCTGATTTATTTACTGATCGAGTCCTGCGGTGTGTTGTGCGCTCACCTTGTTGTTTTGCACGGAGTGAGCTTGTTGTTGAATGTCATGCCGAGCGAGACGTGTTAATAGAAGTGACATTTCAACTTGCATTATTATTTAAATGCATCCTATTCACAGACTTATGCGGCTGACTGAAAATGTTTCGGAAAATTGAGATGGTTTTATTTTTTTTTATTCCTTGCCTGGCATGAAATCTTCTTTTCAAATCCTAACCTTTGCAGCAAAACGCTGCTTTGAAACCACAACTGGCTTGTTTGAATACCCGACAGAGTTGAATCTCTAATTTGGAAAGATAACTTCACGTGCCTACCCTGGCTTGAAACCCTGATATATTTTAAAAAACCTCATTTTAAATGTTTAACATGGCTTTAAAACTAAAAACCTGACCCATATTTGAAACAGTAACCTTTGCCATTCAAACCAATTGGCAGTAATATTATATTTCGACGTTTTGCCGCCCCCTAGCGGCAGTAGAAATAACGACCGTTCCCTTTTCATTGGCAACGTGCTCTTTTGTACATTCGACGCACACCGGACCCTGCGATAAAATTCCAAGCGCCTCGAGCCAGAGATAAATCGACGAATTGATTTTGCGAAATAAAAAATAAATAAAGCGGGCTGCTTAAAGGCGTAGCTGATCATCTTTCCTCTTTAAAAATGAAGCATGCCTCGCTGATTTATATTTCATATTGCCACGCCGGATGCATAATACATGGTGGCTTGTACGCCTGTCAAAGGTTACCATTAGTTCAGTATAAACAGGGAACAATGTGTTATTATGCTCCTTTGAGGTGGCAAATATAAATTAAATAATACAATTACTCAAGTAGGGTTTTAATCATGGAGCCGGCAGAGAATACACGCTAACTGATGAGGTGTTGGCTGTCGCAGCTCATCGTGTATGCACACGCACGCCCGCATATCCACTACATTAAAGCCTCGGCGTGCGCTCATAAAACCAGCCGAGTGTCAGCTATGATGTCGACGTGTCACTCAGTCATTAACATGTCTTACTAGTCATAATAAATCTGTGTAATGTGAGGCGGACATCTTTGTCTACATCCACATGACAGTATTTGGCTTTTTATGTGCACTCCAACTCAGTTTGTTTCATTTTATTTGTGCATGTCCATGACGCTCTGGGCTAGCGGTTAGCAATGATGCTTGTAATCACGAGCATCTAAGTGTCTTAAAACAGCACAGTTGAAGTAAACGCGTCAAAGAATTTTCACTGATGTTTCCAAAACCGTGCGTGAAAGTCGAAAAACGTTATTGAAAATTGTTCCTCCTGGTAAATAAATCAGATATTTCACATTTTGTTCATTAGAGGCCCTAAATGTTTGACCTCTGCGTTACTCCCGCCTCGTCACTGTCGTCGGGGTATCGGCGCACTAAGTGAAGTCGATTGATTCTTTGTGAGCAGTGAGGAAGAAGAGCGAGGAAGAGCCGAGCGAGCATTTGACAGCCGCCATCCATCAGTGTCGCGAGTTGACGAGACAGCAATGACGAGCCCACGCCCTCGTTCAACATGTGGCGTTTCTTTTTGAAAGTTTTCCGAGAAGCTCGTCTGTAAACATAATCGCTCGCATAATAGCTCCAATGCGAGGGAAAATGCTGTTATGACAGAAAAATTATAGGGAAAGCTTCAAGATGTTCTCCTCTTGGAGATTACAGGAAAAGTTCATATAGTAAAAAGTTTGGCCCATTTCTCACACCAACTTCCCATTATTTTCCATTTTGGGAAATTCATGGAATGATTAATCAAATTCCTCACACAATAAATTTCATAGACATATTTTAAATAGAGTATTTACCGATTCCACATTTCTTAACCAGTTCATTCCATATTCAAGTCTCGCATTGGACATTTCAACAATTCAATTAATTCTACAGCGTTTCAGATTAGCATCAGCTCTCCAACATTCACAAGCAATTTCTACCGAAATTGCATTTTCTAGTTTGTATATAAAGTGGCGGTAAAATCGAATCACCTGGCATGCGTGTCTTAATTGCAATATGTGCCATCTGCTCCAACACGCAGTCAAATATAAACTCGCCGATTGCCTTCATCGCCGGCAAACGAGTTAACGACATTTGAGAGCTCGCCGTAGTTTGCTTCAAATCAAACCGCTCTTCATCCTTGAACGTGTAGCTGCCAGTGACAAATAGTCTTCACCGAGGAACCTCATCTCACACGCAGACCAACAGACCTCGCCGAGTGATGGATGATGTGAAAAGCCTTCCTGCGGGTAATTGTTAGCAAACAGCAGATGTTTTACTGGCGAATGCGGAAAACACAAGAGAAATTGCTTGGTTTTATGACTCTCTCTGACGCCTCGCTCGTTAGCGGCAACATCGACAAAGTCAGAAATGCATCCAGAGACTCGTGGTTATCAAGACATATGCGACGTGTGTCTTTGGGGTTGACGTAAAAAAGTATGTTGGGTTGAAAATATAAAATTAAGGCAGATGCGCCAAAAGGTATTCATTTTTAAATGTCCCGTTAGGTTCGACTGAGGCTATTTTTGTTTACAAAAGTTTGATGCCGGAATTGCCTTTTCAAAAAACATGACCTTGATTATAGTTCCACCATTCTTTAAATATGTACGAGATCTTTAAACAATTGTCTGGTGTTTACAAAAAACGTTTTGTTTAAGACTCAAAATTATATTTCATGTCAAAGGTCAAATAAAAACAGATGTGAGGTGAAAGACACGTACATTAGCGTCGTCTAAAAACAAATGATGTGTAACCATTGACAGGTTAGATTTGTCGTAGACTAAAAAGTCTTGGCTAACTTTTCCACAATCGTTTGGATTATACCGTCTTTCATCATGTTTTTTATTGCTCTTGTATTCTTTGAAATGAAGCAAGCGCTTTTCCTCTCCGGGTTTACAGATTAAAAACCCTCATTAAACATGATGGACAAAAAGCTCAATGAAGCGACAAACAAGTAGCCTCTCTTTTGTAGCTAAGCTAATTAGCTCTCATCACTCACTTCTGGGTGAATGTTTGGAGCTTTTTTTTTCCTGTTGCTTCACAGGTTCTTGTCACATTTAATGAGTTATGTTTGTGTGTGAAACTTTCGCAGTCTACAAACGCTAACGCCTGGCAAATTAGCAGCTCAAGATATGGCTAGCAAAGGAGGATGTCTTGGTAGGGTATGTTAAAAGTGCTAGTTGTGTTTTCTTTCCTCTCTACCGGTGCTGTTTCAATCACACAAACAGAAACAAACAAGCATCTAATTACATTGCTTTGAATTTTTTTTTTTTTTTATCCCCTCCTGAAACAAAAGGCTAATTTGGCTAATTACCAGCCTTTGCTAACTGCAGCAAATTAGCATCGCCACTCAGTGGTAGTATAAATAAAACAGTTTCAACGTAGTAAAGGTAACTTTGCCGAGGTCTCGTGCTGACTAGATTTGTGTTGCATGCTTCATTTTTATTTAATTTATCATACCCGTTGTCTCTGTGCCCCAAAGAAATTCCGAGAAACTGAAACAGAGAAGAAAATGTTAGCATACGTCTCTCCAAATTAATCTAAAATGTATTAGATTTTGCAGACCTAGATGCATTTTAGGTCAATCAATGCATTCTCTCGGCAAGTTGAACTTTTTCCGAGGAGTGTATACAGTATGCTTGTGAGTATACGTGGTCCATCCTGACCTAAACAAACAAAAAAGAAAGCAAAGAAGTCAAGTCCCAAGCAGGTAAATTGCGAAAGCCAATGGCACAAGCAAGTCCGAACTGGACCGTTGTGCTAACTGGCCCCCGCCACAGAATTCCACAACTGGCCCAGATAAGCAGGCGGGATAGAAAGTGGAATATCTGTTACATAAAATATGAGTTTTGCTGCACAGCCTCCCGCTCTAACTTATCAGCCGCAGGGCACTGGACCGTCGTGTCTCATCACTCCCCGGTTCTGGGACAGCGGGCCAAAAAGCAAACGCTCCCGACGAACGGAACAGCGATAAGGGGAGGGAAAAGTCTGGCCCAGGCGTCATCGGAATATTGCCTGTCTCTTGATAATGTCAGAGTGATTAGAGAGTAATTGCTTCTTAATACATTTCAGGTCACTCGCACCCTCCCTCCAGGCAAAAATGTCACCTGTTGCCGCCACCAGCTTTCAGCGAGGGCATGACGGTAAGCGATATGTGTTATGTTTGGGCTAATTGTTTCCCTATCTTACATGCAGTAGGATCCAATACTTTACAATTTGTTACTTTGATGCTAAAACTTTGCATTTTTGTTAAAAAAAAAAAACCACACATTTTATTAGTGTCAACCGGAAATTTGAACAATCTCAAAATGTTATGTTTGGTTTTCAAGTTTTGTGACAGGCAGTTTTTGTGTTTTAAAAGAAGAGAATTGTTGAAGGAAACTTTAGAAAAATCGCTTTAGAATTGTGAAGGTCAATTTGTGTGGAAAAAAAATCATGTAACAAATAAGAAAATGTTTTCAATTCAAGCCGAGGAAGAAAGCAAAGAGTAAGGCAATGACGCTGGAGCCTCGCCGTCCTTGTAGCGTGCACATATTTGTGTGTGTGTGTGTGTGCACGTAAATGTGCTGACACGCATCACTCGTGCTCGGCACTGGCAGAAAGCCGATTAAAGACGGAATGTGGCAGGCTGCTTTCCAGCCACAATGTTCGATGTTAATTAGGCCGTGCGGGTTAATTAGGGTTAAATGATAATTAGGACGCGATTGAAAAAGAGGTAAACACAGCAAATCCACGCAATTTGTTAAGTGCGCAACTCCATCGTGGTCGTCGCCGGCCTCCCAGCATGCTTTGCAGGAAATGGGTCTTTGATTCATTAGTTTTTAACTCACCACATTTGTGTTTTATGATACGTTTCTGTGGTGTCAAAGGTAAGTTTGTGTCCCAAATCAACCAAATGTATTTTCTTAAACGTCAAAGACACATTTTGAGCTAGCAACCTAGCGTACACAGTTTTTAAATGTCAACACTTTGAGGCTAGCCAAACAATGTTTTCAGTATAAATCAGCCTATTAATCAATCATCAAAAATAACGATTCATTTGACAATTGGTTAGTTGTTGATAATCGATTAATCGTTGCACCTCACCCTACTCTGTTTTTGTGGAAAAAAAAAAAACAATCTGAGTTTTTGTGGCTGAAGAACAATTTTGAAACTTTACTTAACATGTTTGTAAACATCATCATAAAATATTATTCTTGAATGAAGTCAATATAGTACATGTTTTTTACACGTAGGACAGGAAGGGGAGGGGGGAGGCGATGTCATGTTGAGGTAGGCGACAGGAAGGGTGACAAACTGGAATTGATCGTCGTGTCAGGTCACGACCCTTGTAGCTGCGAGGCGTTTAGTATTCCGCTGGAGACGTCCGCCACCTCGCAGGCACGGCGTCGGCACGTGAGCGGAATCGATCGGCGCTACTGTTTATTCTCTCTTTACTTTTAATTAATGTTGACGCTGATTGCATCTCTTTATTAACACATGGTGATGAGGGCTTGCTGGATATTGTCGGGGGCACCTTGATAAGAACCCGGCCCTTATGTCCATTGCCTACCACCCTAAAAAAAAAAACATGAACAAAAACACCAACACGATTGACAGGTCAGACGTTCAATGCTCATTGATCATCGCTGATTGGATTAGCGGCAGCAAGGGCGCATTAGCGGTTAGCACCCTTGCCTCACGGATAGGTTTGACTTTGCCTCCAATTAATTGTCGTTTGAAAAATCAGACATTAGCTTTACTGAATACAAAAATGTTTTTGATATTTACAAGTCGGACCCGACCCATTAATCAATTAATATTGACCACTCAGCTCTTTTAAGATACGCAAAAATTGTTGTTTTTACTCACACGCATAAATACAAAAAACAAAAATGTGTTTCCAAGTAGGACCCAAATGAGTATTTTTTTTAATACATAAATTACAACATTTTTTTTTAAATACACAAATTACAACATAAGCCAAAGATAAGACAATCCTTCCATCGTTTGCGTCTCAGAAGGCCCAACGCGGAGACGTGGCGTGATCCCGAATGCGCTCCGTAATTCCAGGCCAGCGATAAGGTGTCAGATAAACATAATGGCGTTTGGAGGCGTGACGTTTTCGCTACCTTTTAAAAGATGGCACCACCTCTCGTCTCGTGACTGTGTTGCTTATTTTCCGAGCCGAGGCATGGTTGGGAATTTTAACCACGCTCCTTATTCACCGACAAGTTCTTTTAAGTGCGAGAGCAAGAGTGTGACCTGCATTCTCTAGAAGCTTTGACCACCCAGCAGGTACGCACACACACATGCGCACACACACTTCCAGATAAGAAGACAATAGATAATGCCAGCTTCCTCTCTGGCTGTGTTGTTTGCATGTAAATGCGCTACTACTCCCTCAATCAGGTCAGGATCCTGACAACACTTGTGACAACAAACATTTGCACTATTTGACTGCGACACCGGCGCACAATTCCCGGGAGGAAATTATAAGGTTGTCCTGCGGGGTTTTCAATCCTGTTGGAAAATATGATGTGTTAAGGCAACATGGGGCTGACAGCGACGGCCTTTTTGGGTCACTGCGACGACTCAAAAGAAAATAGTTAAAATTAGAAAAAAAATTATTTCAAATGAGGGAGAAAATTAGATAACATAAAATAAAATAAATAAATAAAAATGAGTAAATTGGTCAAAATATTTAAATAATTTATTCAAATAAAAATGAATTCAAATCAAAAGAAATCAATACAAATGTGAATTATACCAAAAAAAAAAAACATTGCAGGAGTCTCTGCTACGTTCTGGGGCTGCTTTGCTACACCTGGCACAGGCTGTCTTGCATCAATCAAATCTCAACACAATCAAGATATTCGAGAGAGAAATGTGCTGCTCCGTGTCAAACAACTTGGCTCATGGATCTTGCAACAGGATAATGACTCGCAGCTAAAAACACCCAAAAGTGACTCGAATCAAAACATTGGACTAATCTGAAGTGGCCTTGATCTAAAACGACCATGCGTAATATCAACCCACTCCTTCCCAAACCCGTCCTCTTACCGAATCTTCCAAGCATGCTCCAATCAAGCTATCAATCCCTCAAATCCGTCCATTCATCATTTCAACCAACCGTCCTTTCTAAGAAGCCATCTGTCATTTATTAGTCCACTCATTTATTCCCTCTAACAATCCTTCCATCCATCCAATCATCATCATCCCATTCAACGTGTCCATCCGAGCGTTATCGATCTATCGCCTCCATTGCCGTCCGTCCACCCGCGCAGATTGCTCTTCTTTGACCGGCCCCCTGAATCCTTGACGTATTCTCTCGTTCTCTCTTATTCTCGGCTCTATGGACTCCATCCCGCGTCTCGGCCGCTTAGCTCGGATTGGCCCGCGGGCCGCGTCCATTCGTGGCGCTCGGTGCGTATTGATTGAATTAGACGGAAAGAAAAAGAAGCCGGGCACGTAGGAACAAGAGAAAGAATGCAATCTCATTCCCATTAGCGGCAGCGACGCTCGCACTAGTCTTTATTCAACATTAATTACTGTTCATTTCACACTCTGGCTCGTTTTCACCTCGCCGCCTCCACCGACATTCTTTGCATTAAACACCCAAGGAAGTATCAGCAAGCAGTCAGGAATGAATTAAGCTTTTTTTTTTTTCTGTGGCCTGACAATTTTTATGGAGAGAAAGCGTCTGAGATGAGATTGTTGAGGTGGACGTTAATGCGGTGTCTGCTTGGCACATAAATGGAGCACCAGAGAAGAAGAAGAAAGACAATGACAGCATTGGGAAACGATTCATGAAGCTTTCCGTTGATCCCTGCTGGCTGTTTGTACATCCGCCGAGTTTTCACCTGCTTCACACATGTGACGCACGCCCAACTCAGCCCACGAATTGGTTTGGGCCAGAGACTTGCAGCGGTACAAATGGGAGAAAGTGTGTACAAATAAAAAAAAAAAAAAACCTGAACTTGAAACCCTAAAAAGAGTTTTGAACCCTAATACATAATAATAATACAATAACTTCTTGATGGTCCAATTAACACAACATATGAGTTACAGGCATAACATTTGACTTTTTACTTTGCCCTTTAGTATAAATAAAGATCTAATGTACGTATTGTGAAAATAAAATGTGATGATAAAACAAATCAGAAAATATCTGCCAAAGAAATGGCAGATTTCTGCCCTATTTAAAGGTGCCAATTAAAATGTAACTAAATATAAACTAGTTGCAGTGCAGATGTTTTTTTGCTTTACTGACAACATAAGAAGTCAAGCAAAGTCAAAATCCTCATTTGTGCTTTGCGCTCAGAGGTGAGGCGGGGGCGTTGTTCAAAATGAACTTTTAATATCACAATCGGCTGAATTTGTAACCATTTGCTGTTCTGTAGCTGGAGTCATTTTTTATTTGTATTTTTTTCTCTCAATTTTTCTTTCTGTGAAAATTCCTGGCAATTCTCCTTCTCTCTCGCTCCCCACGTCGTGGCTTTCGCCGACCGCCAGCGACTGGCGTCACGAGTCATTAGAAACGCGTGACCTTCCGGGGAGAAGGTGGTGGCTAAGCAGTGATAAAGTAGGCTCGACCCACTCCAGAGAGCCGGGCGGCGGCGCTGTAATAGGTGCAGCTCGAGTCCACAGAGCCAACTAATGGTGCTGAACCTGCATGTGCCATTAGCCTCAGATAGAGACTGGGTGGGTGGCGAACGAAGAGGTGAGGGAGGGAGGAAAGCGACACATTGAATGTGAGGACAAAAAGTAGCGGCAGGGATGATGATGCATGATGGGAAGTTTAAATCTCGTACAGGATGTGTCATTAGTTTGTCACTGCTAGCGTCGAGATCTTGATGTAATGGCAGGTCATAATATTAGGAACACCTAATGAGCTTTAGTTTGGTCACAATCTGACCTTGTGGGGGTTGATTTTATTTTTTATTTTTTTATTTTTTTGTCATGACTAAAATGTCCATCCACCAAAATGGCGTACCTGTATATTTTCTGGGTTTTTTTTGTGGGTCTACTCATGATAGACATGTCCACCAAATCTCATGTAAAGAAGTGAGACTTTGTTGTGGGGCTGGATTCCCAGAACATTCCCAGAAGAATGCGCTTGTTTGCAGTGGTTTGTTTATTTTTACCCATGTATGAAAGCCTTCACTTTTGACTGGCAGCTTGAAACAACTTTATTATTTCTACAGAGGCAGAATCGCATTGAGCCAGTAATAATCAATAAACAGAATTCATCCCAGTGCCCTTATTTTTTTCACGGCGAGATTCCGAGCTGTTGCAATATTCATCGGCGATTGCAGCTGCGATCCAAGCGCGTGTCGAAGCACACGCCCTTGCCGTTGCAGTTGCAAAGCCCCCAAAAGGACACGTGGAGCTCCATTGTTCAAGCGGCTCATTCATATTGATTCCAGCATTAGGGCAACAAAGCCCACGCCGTGGACATGATAGACTGCGCGGCTCGGCCTTGCCGTGCAGCCGTCCGTGACAACCGAGGCGAGCTGCCCGGGTGTTTTGTACGGCGTGTTGCGTCATGCACCGCGACTTCCTTCAACCTCCAACAGCCTGCGGCCAGAACGAGATGAATCCATCTGAGGAATTCTTATGAAAAAAATCCTTTGAAACAGAAATGGACGTAGGATCCCCCCAAAGCAACATCAATTTAATACTAAAATAAATAAAACAACACTCCAGAATATAAATAAATAGAATGTAAGGACTTAAATTGTTTTTGCCACACTTTTTGCTTCAATTTAATAACATTGTACTGCTCCTTCTGGTGTGCTCACCTTGGCCACATGGGGCAGTATAAAAGAGACAGAGTAATAAAGTAATGAAAGGTGAAGAATTAAATAGTTTGTATATCATGATTTAATGCTGCAATTAAATTAATTGTGCTGCTCCTTCTGGTATACCTACCTTAGCCACCGGGGGGCGCTATGATACAGTCATACAGACAACCAAAGAAGAGCCACAAATATTCTTAGCGGCTGAATAAGCTGCAATATATGACCGTGGAATTATTTATTTGTTTATTTATTTATTTGGTCCCAACTTGCTTGTGAAGTAGCAGTAGACGTTTTATCTGATTGGGTTTGTGCTAATGTTCTAATTAATACAAAGCAGCCACGCTTGTTCAGGTCATGTGAGAGCTGCTTGTTTTGAGGCCGATGAAGAGATAGGTCTAAGCAGCAGGAGGTCTTACTCGGCAGGAAAATATGCTTGCACAATAGCGGCAAGAAAAGCCACTTAAGGGGCCGCAGTGGGTGTTGATGAGGGCAGATTGATGCTTTGCAACCCATTTCATCAGCTGCATTACCCCCCTGCCCCCCCCCGTCACCGTGCTTGTCCACCCTCCGGACTCCCGTCAATCACACGAGCAGTTTTGTACTGGGACAAGCTTCGTCACGGGCTGGAGAGCCAGCGGCCAGGCCCGACTCCCTGGATGCTTCCCATTCAAGCCGCAACATGCGCTCTGATGGGCAGCGGCTAGTTTTCCCGACGTGATGGCTCCGACATGTTTTATGCTCTTTGATGTCGTTCGTGCGCGCTTGTCCGTCGATGTTTATTTCAGGAAAAAAAAAACATCTACAGCCGGATGTTTGGGCTGCAGCCCAGATGCTCGGAGGAGCTGTGGGCGGGGCTTGGCCCTTTATCAGAGAACCATCATAATATCAACATTTGGAGCTAACCTGAAGTGAAACTCTACTCCGAAAACCTGACCCAGGCTTAAAACCTGACCTCAAAACTGTAACCCCATATTGAACTGTTCATTTAAAATCCTAACCCTGTCTCGAAACTCTACTTTCAAAATAATTGAACCACTTCTGTTCCGAAAGTTGAATTCCCAATGTGAAAACAACATGATTATTTTTAGTAGCGACAAAGAAAAAAAAGTAAATGAAGCATTTTAGTGACTTAAGAGCAGGTGTGCGCCGCAGGGTTTGCTGAACTTGTCACAACAGGTGAAAGTGGCTCGAAAGGCCTTTTGAGCCAAAAGGCGGCTCGCTGTCCCAAGCAACACCTCTGATGTCGCACCTCCTCCTTTCCTACCTCGTTAGACGAGCGGTTGGCACGCAGCAAGCCCAGCAGCGAATCACCGCTCATCTCCTAATGCAATTATCCATTGAAATCCCATTTTGACACCTAGATTGTTTGTCGTTTTTCTCATCGGCATCATCTCTCCCCGTCTGAGCGTTTGCCCCAGTGTAACCGTATCGCTTCTGCTCGACCATCGAGTATCTGTCCATCAAGCTGCAACCCGAGTGGTCGCCGCAGTGGCCGGCGAAAGATTGACACGTTTTATTATTGATGAGCACAATGGGCACGGACACCGTGTCTCCAAGCAAAATCAACCACGAGCGTATAAGAAGCAAACTTGCTTGATCCTATGACTCATACTTTGAAACCCTACCTCCAAACCCTACTTTGAAACAGCTCTTGACATCCTATCTTGAAACCCTTAACCTAAATCTCAACCCTACCCCTGGCTCGAAACTGTCGATTTAAAAACCTTTATTCTGAGTTGACACCCTAATTTGAAACCCTAACCTCATTAGCTAAATCAACATTTGGAATATTTGTGGTGTTGTGAAGTTGTAATCTTAATCCTTAAATTGTTTGCAATGTTCCGTCCCACTTTCCTCCCGCCGCAGCGGAGCGGTCGATTGGTCGCCCGTGTTTGGGGAGGGCAGCGGTTGGCGTCCGCTTCAGACCGTCTATTAATAAACGGTCAGGGCAGGCTCGGCGCGGCTTTGCGCCTGATGGCGTCGCCAAATAGAAAAATTCCCAGACGTACGCGCTAAGCCTCGGAGGCGGCGTGTTGCTACGCTGCTCAGCTGCGATAATCATTTTCATATTCATCACGAGGAGAGTCAACAGCTTTGCCCGTACGGGTTGCTGTCAAGTATAAAAACATAATAATCTTTTATTTTTTTTGTCCATTACTACAATATTGTTACTAGGCGGAATTCATAGGGCTTGATTGCAACTGTCAGCCAATCAGAAGATTTCCTTACGCTGGCCACACCCATTGAGCTTTTTCGTGAAACACGAACATGTGATAAAAAAGAATTATGATACATAATTGAACACCATCTCTGTATTAAATATAAAAAGGACATTGGTTGGAATGCTGCCACAAATGCAACCTGCTTATATTTTGGGTTAGGGTTAGGGTTGGCTTCCCTTCTTCTTTTTTTTTTCCAGAAGTAGATGAAAGCTTATTGGAATCATCTAGTGAGGATTTGAGTCTTGGCTTCTCCTGCAACCTCGGGTGTGGCTGAAGCTACCACAAGCTAAATAAACAAACATGCTGTTTGAGCGTTCCGCATGGAAGCCCAATCTAATGAGAACACGGGAGCCGCTCGCACGCACGAACGCACACACGCACGCACCGCAGTCGCCAGCAGACGTCGAGTAAATGATGTTAAAACAGCAGCAAAGTGTTACTTAGCGCACAATAGCTTGCTTGTTTCCTGCTGCCTTTTCCGTTTAGCCTTTCTCCGCCTTCCCCATCCTCTCTCCTCCACCTCTTTTCCATCCTCCTTTTTTCCCTCCACCCTCCTCCAAATCTTCATCCTTATTCCCCACCTCTTATTACTGCTCCTCTTCTTCCATTTCTTCTTATCTTTCCTCCCCTTAGACCTGTTCATCTTCATCCTACTCATCCTCCCACTCCTCATTCTCATCTGAAGGGAAGCTTTATAATGAAAGTGATCTTCAATACTTTATTCCACAACTTCATCAATGCTTCTCGTCAAGTGGAAACCTTAACCCTCGTTTAAAACCGGAACCCCGGTTTAAAACTCGACAGTTAAATCACTACGAGCGCAAGCTGAGTAAATTTGGGTACACAAAGCTTCTTCTTCCTCCTCCTCCTCATCTTCCTCCTTTAAAAAAGAAAAAAAGCCTCGTGATGAAGATGCTTGCACTTCATGCTCGTTCATCGTCGGCGAAGGCCGCCGCCGGCTCCTCCATTAACGCACTTAATATTCAGCTGACCGGTACCAAATGTAAAAAAAAAAAAAATCCCATTGAACGCGAGTGGAAATGAATTAACATCGCATCATGTCAGCACCTGAACGTAAAAAAAAAAAGGTAATAAGGATGGATTGGCGGCCGGGTCCATTAGAGACAGTTCAATTGGAATATTTGATTAACATGCACACTGATGAATGCGAGAATATTACATTAAGAGCGTGGCGTGAATGCCAAACCGCTAGCGATCAAACATAGCCGTAATGGGACCGAGCGAGCTGCCGCGGCTTTCGCTCGACGTTTACGCGTCCCCTGCACTCCTTGAAATTCATCAGCACGTTATTCGGGACCCCCAGATTTAATTAAACCAATTCAGGCGCGATAGAAAAAGTGGATCGGCGCAGCGCCGTGGAACAAGGAGGCAGGCGAGGGAAGGGAAGGTGCTGCTGATAAAAGTACATACAGTCACGCGTGCATTGGCTGACGGTTGCCATGACGAGCTTAACTGGTGCAAAGAAAGAAGGGAAGAAGTCCTTGAATTAGGAGTGGTGCTTTAAGTTTTAGCACAAAGGAAGGTGGTTCTCTTGTGTAGCGTTGGACAGGTGGGGCAAAGTGACCTTTTGATAGCTTGGAGGCTACCAAGTATGGGGTCGTTGGCAGGCGGGGTGAGCATCGGCTCATTTGCATGAAACACGACATGACAGTTTCTTAGAAATGCATTTTGTTGAATAGAATATATACAATAAACAAAAAGTGTAAGCATTTGCTGGGGTCTTTTTAGTTTGTTCACAAGGTTCGGGCAACAACAATAACATTAGTCACGAGCTGCCGGGATGACGAATGTTCCCAGGCTTCAACTGACTCAGCTACCTGGGCGCTTTCCAGTCGGGACAAAAGCCCCAAGACGCAAACAGATTCTCGTCTGAGCGTAAACTCCTGTAATGCCGTCCTGTCCGTGTCTTGTTTGGTCTGCTGGGTTGAGTTAGTTGGGTAAGTCAGTTAAGATAGTTGCTTAGTTGCATCAATTTTTGTATCCTGAGTCCATTTGTTAGGCGAGCAACTTGGTTCAAAAGCCTTGTGTAAGTTCAGAGGGTTCGTTAAATGAGTTGATTGAGTGAATGAATCAGTTGACTGAGTCGGTTAATTGAGCGTTGATTATTTACAAAGTTGCTTGAGTCAAATAATGTGAGTGGTTTAGTTAAGCAAGACAATACTGTATGTTGGGTAAGTGGACTCAGTAAATCAATAGTCATTGAGTCGTTCAATCGTTCACTGAGTATGAGCGTTAGCTAGTTTCATGCAAGTGAGTGTGTAAATGAGTCGGTGATTCAGTGAGTCATTGAGTCGTTAGTTGAAACTTGAAAGAGTTAAGTAAGCTTGGAAGTTGACTGAAATGGTGAGTTGTAAAGGTTGTTCACTTCGTGAATAATATGAAGTGAATTAGATGATTGAACAAGCGAAATAAACATTCCCTTCCGATCCTGATACATCGCTACATTTTAGCTCGCAACAATGAAACATGAGCGCGTAGCTACCCATCATGCTGCCAGTTTGCGACGGGCGTGTGCGTCGCGTTCCTCGCCAGCACAAGGTCGCGAAGGAGACGGATGAGGGGGCGATTTGCCGAGGCACTGGGCGGCGCCTCGGTGCTGACGGATGCTGGCTCTCGCCTGCCTTGTTCAAGCGCTTCTTCGCCTGGCGTCGCCTCCATAACGGCGATTGTTTCATCCAGCGGCTTTAAGCACTTTTACCGCACGAGTGTGAAAGTGAAAAGGTCGAAGGCTGTCGGCCGGGCGGCTGATGAAAAAGTGCAAAAAACAAAGTGATTGGAAAAGTCAACGTTTACATTCCTTCATTTTTGTTTAGCCTGGGTTGTTAATGGAGAGTCTTCGAGACCAACCATTTGATTTGAAGGCGAATGTAAGATTAGCTTGAAATGATATTCAAGTGTGTAGGGAATTACAGTTTGTGTTCCATTTATGGTTTAAATTATCAATGAGTGCAATAATAAATAAATTAGGCCGTCGTCAGTGACTCGCTGTTTTTCACTATTGGCCCACAAATAGTGTAATTATTTACATCTCATGAACATTTATGAGACCCGCCTGGTTTATTCCCCTCTCCCGCTGCGTACTCGGCTCCACAAGTTGCAAATGGAATCGGCGGGAGTCTGGTAGTTACGGCGGAATCCCGACGGACGCGAGCACATCCATCAGACGTTTGACTCCCGCCGAGATAGCGGCGTGACGGATGGATCTAATGGATTGATTTAAGCCGGCGCTCACCCGCCGAATAAGTGAGCCGCTGCCGCAAATAACTCCATGTGACGCGTCGTGCTCTTCTTCCCCCTTGGCCGCCGACTTCATCCATCACGCCGCTCCCCGATTGGCCCGCGAATGCTCTCCCCTCCCCCTGCGACTTCATGTGTACGCTTTATTATTTCATATTAAGACCGGGCCTTGACACCTGCATGCCCGCCTCCCATTTGTTCATGTGAGCTCTTGTTATGCTGACAGATGAAACCACTTAGTTGGTGTGTGTGCTCACGTGTCGGTTGTGTGCGAGCGTGTGCTAACAAGCATCCTCCTTATCAATCCTGTTTGCAACAAGCTGCCGCGTTGTTGATGGAGCGCACCGCTCACCTCTCTGGCCTCTCCATCTTTTCATCACCCACTGGCTAGGAAGCTACGTTAGCCTTAGCTTCACAGACGTTGAATCATTAGAGCTTTTGAATCGAGCGAGTGAGCGAGTGAGTGAGGGAGTGAGGAGTGAGTGAGTGAGTGAGGGAGTGAGTGAGGGAGTGAGTGAGTGAGTGAGTGAGGGAGTCAGTGAGGGAGTCAGTGAGGGAGTGAGTAAAGTTGCAGTATTCAGGTGAGTGAGTGAGTGAGTGAGTGAGTGAGTGAGTGAGTGAGTGAGTGAGTGAGTGAGTGAGTGAGTGAGTGAGTGAGTGAGTGAGTGAGTGAAGTTGCAGTATTTGAGTAAGTCAGTGAGTGATTTAGTAAAGTTGGAGTCAGTCAGTGATTCAATAAGTGATTGAGTATAGTTACAGTACTTGGGTGAGTGAGCGCTTGAGTCACTGAGTGAGTTAAGTTTTAGTGTTTTTTTTTTTATGAGTGAATTAGTAATTGGTTTTGTCGTTTAGGTGAGAGGTTGAATCCGTTATTTGAGTGAATTTAAATCAAGCGAGCGACGGTTTCCGCCGTTTTGTTAAGCAAACTTTAAATTTATCAGGTCTCGTTTCTGTCTCGACTTACCGTTAGCAGATTCCCCGCATCTCTGAGACTCAAATGTTCCCATCCCTGCCGAAGCTCTCAGCTCGTCTTCTTAAGAACAAGCAGCAAGCTGATT
The DNA here is from genome assembly GCF_901709675.1 of Syngnathus acus. NCBI lineage: Eukaryota > Metazoa > Chordata > Actinopteri > Syngnathiformes > Syngnathidae > Syngnathus > Syngnathus acus. Next base: position 7,166,764 of record NC_051097.1, read on the forward strand.
GTTGGCGACAGGTGACTGCTCCACTTTGGGGGGGAGCCAATCCTCACCCCGTCTGCACCGTCTCTCTTGCTCCCGACTCAAGGTCGGTGCGGAAAGGCGGAGTGGAAAGGTTTGTTCGTCGCCCCAGAGGTGCAATTCACGCCGGCAGACAAGCAAAACTGATTTAAAACAAATTTACGCTGGCCTTTTAGTCGGCAGAACACTTTTTGCCACAGTTAGTCAGCAGAAAGAACATCCTTATTAAGATACATCTTACTCTACAACTTTTTCATAAAACCGTGTGGCCATGTGAGAGGAAATAGTGATAAGCCAGGACCAGGATGCGAAGTTTAAAGTTCCTGTGAGGTGAAACTAAAGATGCACTGTATTTATAACTCCACCATCAGCTCTTGTGTGAACAGTTCTCACACGAAATGACAGCATTGAAGCAAAACTGCTAATTGCCTGTCTTTTTTTTATTTCACCTTTTGCCACGATTCAACACAACAGTGCAGTAGAAGTTAATTTTATGTGTTAAAAAAAACAGCCCAGTCCCGGGGGGCGGAGCCAGAATTTTTTCACTGACATATCCATCTCGCTAGCCATACATTAATCTGGATAACTTGCCGAGAATTCACGGGAGTGTTGCATGTATGCATGCTATATGGTTGATTGACGAGAAAGTTAATGAGACCTTTGGAGATAGACCAAGAGGCACGTGTTTGACAACAAGCGCACTCTAATACACGGCCACCGGTACGACGTGACATTTGGGCAGACGTGAGCGTTTCCCGTCGCCGCGCTCTTGATCACCTTCGGCGTTTTGTTTTGCAAAGCGGCGAGACGAGAGATTTGAGCAGGAATGAACAAACACATAATTGGACTCCGAGGACCTGACACATTGTCTGAACTTTGCGGCGGGAGAGCTTTTTAAGATGTACGCAGCCGGAGGCGTCGCTGGCAGACGGCCCGGTTTTATATTTGTACCACTCTACCTGCAGCCACACACACACACGCAAACACACATGCACATATCAATATGGTGTTTATTCTGAAATGCATTCAAGACTACCAGGCAATTTTCCACCCAAAATGGCCGACAAGCACAATAACGCTAGTGTTTTTCTGCGTAGAGATGTTAGCCCGTAATGTTCAACCAAACTATTTAATTGTATCTAACAAAAGTTTGCTAGCTAGAATGCTAACGTACATTGCGAAACGCCATAGAAAATCGTTCAGTTTTTGCCGATGTCGTAAAGTTAAAAACTAAAGGAGAAAATGGAAAAGAATCAAATGTTCTGTTTGTAATTCATGTTTTTGTCCTTGTTAGCATTATAGGATGAAATGATTTTACTCATTACATCATTTTAATTCATCGACCAAATAATCTATCGGAATGTTTTTCCTGCCAAGTATCGGAATGACGGACTGCGCTACAGCCACCGTCATGCCAATGATACTCCCACGGAAGCCGAGAAATTCCCGCGTCGACTTGACATTCCGTGCTTGTACCTTTCACACCGAGCTTGCGATGGAACCGGCGGCCCGCGTCCGCGGCGGTCCGATTCGTTTACGGGCGAGCGCCTTTAAATCTGGACGCCATTCCCGGGAGGGCGACACGCAAGCGGGTGCTTTTATTTGTGTGTGCAGCAGGCCAGCACCCCTTAAAGGCCGCTTCCGTCTGTCACTTGTGTTTTATACTTGACCCGCGTCATTAAACTTACATCTGCAGGCTGTTTTCCGCCGTACTCGCCCAACATACAAACAAGCGTGTAGTCATTCCTATTCCGCGTCTCGCCTCGTGTTTCTGCTCCTTCGTCGGATCTCGAGACCACAATCCTGCATCGCCAGATGCCCTGATTGGCAGCGCCGATAACCCCCCCCTCCCCTCCGCCCGAAGCCAATCGGCAACGACGCTCGTCTTCTTCCTCCACCTTTACGTGAATGTCAGAAGCTTCGGGGCAAGATTAGCTGCGGGGTTCAGGGGGATTCCAGTAAGTCAATTTTGGCATTTGATTTCCATAAAGTGAGAGGAGTGATTCTCGGAGCACTCCACGGGAAAATGCCCTTGAGCCCACAGCGGCGGCGGCGGCGGGAACACAAAGCTGTGATTTTGTATACATGGAATAATATCATGGCTAAAAATGTCCATGTATAGATTTAAAACAGAGACGGAATGAGAGCAGCACTGAACCAACCCTACACGCATGATAAAAAGTCTACACACTCCCAACCATCCAGGTGTCCAGCGTGTGTGTGTGTGTGTGTGTAGAACAAAAAGCCCCTCACGGTGACTTTATCCCACTTTGTCCTCGAGTGCAGCGAGGAGAGAATTCCCGACAATACAAAGTGTTGGCGTCGAGCGACTCCCAAGGGTCTGATTAGCTTGGCGGACCCTGGCCCTGTCACTGGGATGCTCTCTGAGCCTTGAGACCATATAGCTGAAGGCCCATAGCAGGCACACACACACACATTGTGGATCCATTACCACACACACACACACAGAGCTTTGCTCCGACCTTGAATCCAAGTGAGCAACGGTCATTCACGTTGTAAAAAGGCGCAGCTAGCGTGAGCACATACATATATTTATTTTAATTATGATGTCCCGTAATGGCAGAGAGAACTTGAAAGCATTGAAATGTTTGACGATTCTTGGATTTGATTAAAAGGTTGTTTTTTTTAAATCAACGTGATCATCGTCCTCTTTTGGCTAATCGGCAATGATTTTCCAAGACTGCAAAAATATATAAAAGAGAAAGCTCAATGAATTGAGAAGGAATAAATGCCAGGAAATCGGTCACATGCTAAGTAGACTATGACGTACGATTTATTTTAGATTCTGAAAAGGTTCTATTGTGCCACTAAATTACAATATTGTATCAAAAGGCTACATTTGACTATGACATGAAGTTTTTCCTTCAGCACGACGTGAGCATGCTCCGTTGGCTGAGGAAGGATTTATTATTTACCAAACGGCGACAAAGGAAACGTGCCTACGAGCAAGACCTCCCACACGACACCTCAAACCCGGCTCCTCTTCTATTATCTCGCCCAAGGCCGTGGAAGCGGCGCAGAAGCGAGGACGCTCCGCCTAAACGCTTCTATTCACATCTTTGTGTGTTTAGAAGGACGCGAGGTGGCCGCCGATGAACCCCGCGTGGGCCAGATGCCTCGCCTTTAAGAATAAACACAAATGTCAGAGATGTTTTATCGGCTTGTAATATTTGCTGCCTTTGGAAAATGACCCTGCTGAGAGCGGCTTGTATTTGTTCTTTAAAGCCCCTGTTTGTTCGCCGTTTACACATTGTTTGGACTGAGCTGTCTTAATCGATACATGAATCAATCCGAAGTTGGATAGAGACCGGATCTTAATTAAAGCTATTTTGGGTCGTTTGAATAAAATACTTAAGTCATGCAAAAATTTAACATGGCTTAAAAAAAAAAGTGATTTTGTCTGCAAAAAAAATTTCCCTGAGCCATAAAAAAAAAAAGTTGAATTTTGCCATTAAAAGGCTCCCAAGCTACTCCGAGCCATTATTTCTAATGTGTCAGTCATGTGCTGTCACCGAGCTGTCACATGACAGACGGTTGCTGCTGGATGATGTCATCAGCAGGACAAACGACATCATCTTCAAGGTGAGGTGAGCGAGCGGGCCGACGTGGCTTTGGCGGGACAATAAAACACCGACGTTGCGACAAAAGCTCGTTCCGTCGTTCTCGCTCCGGCGGTCCGCTCAATAGCCTCGAGGCCGTCGCAGCCCCGGGACGCCTGCCTCCCCGAATATTTGATGCACGTTTATGGCTACAGCTAGAAATATTATCCCGGCTTGACCTAGCCTGACTCCCTCTATGCTTGATATGCGAATGAGGTTATGCAAGGTCAAACCGCAAATTTCCTAACAACTGTTGATCGCTATGTCGGTACCGAGAACTTTACAATGTAAGATAAAAAATAATGTCACGTAAAAGTGATGCCACTATCATTGATGACTTGTATCGGTAATACCTAAAAGGATTCCAATTATGGATACATAATTATTAACCACACTGAGTGAGTTACAGACAGCCATTGCTGATATTTTTAACATTATATTCAGACAAATTAGTCATTAGAGTCGAAGCTGCTTAATATGGTTAAAATTATACCAATACAGATATCGATACCGGTATCGATACCGTGCTTCACAAACATGTCGATTTCTTGGACCTGGAAAATTAATACATTTAATCGAGTTAAATATAAATTGCTATCACTGCATCAGCGCATCAATATTTTAGAATCAAACGCTACTTTGCCGTTGAATATTAACAGTATTGTTTTGTGAGTTATTATACACCTCAACTAATTTGCATAATGCATTTTTTTTTAAACAAGGACTTGAGAAGCCCATGTGTTTTGAATTTAACCTATCCACCTTATTAATCATTGGACCAATCAGAGAGCAGATGCTCATTAATTAGCACAGCAGAAAACAACATCACGTGACTCTCCCTCGCTCACTTTCTCTCCTTCTCCGCCTCGTGTCACAGTGGAAGAGTCTTCCTCCTCTCTTCTTCTTCATCCTCTTCTCCTCTCCGCACTGCGTTACAACCGCTCGGCTCGGACAATTACGCCTAGCCAGCTCGGGAATTTCAATTCCATTATTTTATCTATGTATTTATTTTGGGGTGGTTCTCTTGTTGTTGCTTTTTTTTCTTTCTTTTTCTTTTCTTTTAGTCCCTCTCTCTCTCTCTTTTAGCCCGCAAATGCACGGGCGCAAGTGCGCATCACGCGGAGAGCCGCCGCGAGCGCAGCCGTGATGGGACGCCGGAGCTCCGGGGGACGCGCGACTTTGGCCGCACGGCTGCTGCCGCCGCTTCTGCTGCTTCTTCTGGCGGCTACCGCTCTCGCTCGAGGTAAGACCGATCGGAACACTGTGCGTGCGTGCGTGGAAGTTGCACGTGGAACTTAGACGACTCGGACAGTTTTTTGTCAATTACGCTTCCGTGGCATGTCAATCAAAGCGTCAGAAGGTCGCGGGTTCCAGTCCTGTAAATTGCAAACTGGTGGTGGTGATGCGGGTGGTCACCTTGTGGACACCCAGCTGTCATCAAGCGCTTCGTTGTGCAGGTCAAAAAAAGTGTGACGGGTCATCTCATTAGGTGCAAAGTGAATTCGATGAGGTTAGAGCGATGGACGAGTGGTTTGTGAGTTTGAGGGTTCAAATGTTCGCTCTGTGCAATTGACATGTTTTTCTGTGATTGGCTGGGCAACAGCAGTGACTTTTTGATTGATGCTTTCAAAGAGATGTTTACTGATATGTTTGTATTTTTAGCCCTGCCCCTGAACGATTAGAACGAGCTCTTGATAAGATGCATTTTAATGAGACTGTTTTAAAAATACACTCTGTTGTTCTTCACCGCATACTCGTCTTCATAAGCGCAAATCAAGAGTCTTTGATTGGTCACCAAGGAGATATGATTTTGGAAAACGAAACGGTGCACTCATGGATAGCAATATATTGAAAAACATTGGTGCCAAGTAAAATATAGACTGGTGTTATTGATATTGATACAAGAAAAGCACAATATCAAGGAAAATCGACGCTGATATTGAGGTGACTGATATCGATATTGTGATAGAGAGTAAAATAGTATCCCTGATACCAGTATGATTCAGACATTGATACCAATATTTTAAAGAAAAACACAATGCTATGAAAAATATCGTACCGTCGATGCAGATATCAACAAGTAATATTGGGACGAGTCTCACCAATGATGATATCAATAACAGTACATTGAAGCATGAAGCTAAGTCAAATAAAGGGCCAGTATTGCTGATACTGACAACGATATCAATGCAAACCCAATAGTAAGTACAATACAGATGCTGATATCACTGATAGTGGTGGAAATAGAATAGAAAACCGCTCACCAAGTTCAGCAGGGTATCGATGACTAGGCTGGTATCGCTGATACCAATATTGATACCAATATTACAAACAGTAGGATGACATTTTGTGGATGGAAGTTGAGTATGAAGGAGTTTATTTTCAATTTTCACAATTCTACTCAATAACAGCATGTTAAGGTCATTGAAGAATGTGGTTGGGTGTTTGTCGAAATTTGCCCTGCGATTGACTGGCGACCAGTCCTGGGTGGTCCCTGAAAATTAGCATTTTAACATTTATACTCATTTTTCTCAGTTATAAAACAGTATTTTTTTCTGTCGGTGATTCATATCTTTATTATTGTAAATATTAAGAGAGAAAAGTTATTTTATGCCTTATATATTTTATTTACTCAATTGGTCGATTAGTTGTTTTCACAATTTTCTTATGCCTAAGATCGGAAGTAGCTGCAAAAAAAAATAAAAAAATCCATCGCAGTTGAGCCCTTGTATGGACATTTCTGAGGATGTAAGATTTACGATTGAGTCCCGGCAGATTGTGCAAAGGCTGGCGATGGAGGGTGGGAGTGGACGCGGCAGAAATAAAAGGCCAACGCGGCTGTGTTTTATGTTTGCCGCTAAATGACTTTTCTCGGCCCACGACTTTGATTGAAGCCACGTCGGAGCGGAGACGCGCGCCGCTCGGCCACGGCCGCTTGCTGCCGCTCGCCTGCTTGGCGGGAGATTGCGACGTGCTCACTTTCGCTTCTGCATTATTGAAGGGGAACACATTTCTTGCCAGGCGGGAGATGCTGAAGGGGGGGGGGGGGGGGGAAAGAAAAAAGAAAAAAGCACTACTCGGTTATGCTGATAAAGCGGGATGACGAGTCCAATATGCATTGTGGTTTTATTTGGAAACAAGTCAATATCCATTGTTGTATTATTTTAAAGCAGATCAATACAAAAGCCGTTTGCCCTCCCTGGAGGGGGGGTGGCATCGATCAGAAAGAATGCTTTTATTGTGAAAGTGACGTCATGTGACTGGCCGACTTTCCTTTGTTGCTTGTGGGTGATGGATCGCGATACGGTGATGCTTTACCGGGGCCATCGACGTCTATTGTAAGCAGGTCTATTAATATACTCGCGTAATTAATCTCCTTTTTTGGCGTGTCATTTATTATCAAAACTGAGCAATCCTTTTTCTTTCCTCAACTTGATATGATATCATAATCAACATAGAATTCATTTTACAAGCGCAAAGACATTTTTTAATGATAACCGGGAAGTCAGTGAACATTTTTTTTGCACTGGTGGCATTTACATGATTTCCTTTGAGGAATGTTGCGGTGATGTTTTTTCGAGACGAGATTTTCTGACTAATAAGCGAGCTGCTGTAATGGTACAAAACTTTGAGCGTCCAAACATACAATTGTTCGCAGTAACTTGGACACACGGGAATAAGCCCAGGTAATGAGCCATGTGAGTCGCTATTATCAGCTCACATGCGGCGCGCTTCACATGTGCGACGCCTCCACTGTAATAAACGCCGCCGCGGTGAAATGATGGGTCGCCATAGCAGTACTTTCGCTTTTCAGGCCACGTTCGCAGTATAGGAAGAAAAGTAGGGAGGGGGGGGCTCAAAGCTAACGGGCCGTCCACAAAACCATTCCAAAACGAGCTCAAGGACGCCGCCTCAATGTCGTGATTCAACGACCATATACGGTGGTGACAAATGTCCTGACGGAAGAGCGCAACGAGGCGGCGTTCCCGGGGAAAAGTAGCAGGCCGGGCCGGAGACGGATGGGGCGAATTCTTAAAGCGTCTCCCGTGTTTTCGTCTGGTCGCAGATGAATGAACTTCTGCGTGAATCATACCCAAGCGTATATTTAATAAGTTCGTGCTCCACCAAGGCCGGTTGATTCAGGAAAGTCAAAAGTATTGGGACAAAACTCTGAAACACTATCAACCTGTTGACGTTGCAGTTTTTCAATGAATTGATTTCGGCAGTTTTATTTACGTGCCACATTTTACAATTCTTTACACATCCTTTTTTATTTTCTTCCTCTACTCGTGTTGATATCGTGCACTGATTTTTGACACGCTTGAATAAATAAGTGTTTAAGCGGACTTGTAAAAGTCGACGCTATACACTCGAAGCAGGCGAAGGCCGTCGTCAAGGCAACAGCGGCAAACATTCACCGTCGTGTTTTATTCATCAAGTTGAGCGCCAAGCTTTAAGACGTCAGCACTCCAAGCTGAACAACTCTTGAAGGTCTGCAGAACTCTTCTCTGTCGATTTGGAGAGGCGGCGGCGATATCCGCAGAGCCCGGACGCTCGCCATCTGACAGGACGCCCAAATTGAAATGTCAGCGTGCGACAAACACGCTGCGAATTAAAATGGACAGCGTTATTATGATGCGGCGTTATGCTAATCCTCGTTTGTATGCGGCGCTCAAGTCCGACGGCGGCTCGGATTAAGAAAAAAAAAAAGTCTTATTAACAGAAGCGCTCGCCGCGGGACGACGCTATCAGAAGCCATTAAAGCGCCTGCTATTGATTATGAGCGCCGCGTCGCTTCCCATTTGAGTCCCGGAGTCTTGATCAAAGCTTCATTGCAATTGGAGGCCGTTTGGACCAAATGAATACTTGTTGACTCCACACTTCCAACTGAATAATTTTTCCTCTTCTCGTGGATTATTCAACAGAAATGAGAAACTTTATGGAAGCTGGAGTCTGATCTAAAACTCAAACCTTTGAAATTTGAAACCCTAACTTGAAAACCTGCTTTGAAACCCTAACGCTGCCTTAAAACCCCATTTTGAAACCTCAACTTGAATCCGTTAAAAGTAGACATCCGGCGCCAGCGTGCACGTCACGTTTAATGTCATGTGACTGCTTTGAATGGAATCAATAAGATAAGCTTTCCTGCGCTAAGTACTTGAGACACCTGCAGCGCTGGCGGCCGGTGAAAATGATCCACACCGCTGGGACAAAAGTATCGGGACGCATGCAGGGAGTAGAAAGCAGGCCATGTTTTGAACAGATTTTAAAAATTGATTGTTACAGACATGATGTCATACAGAAATGATAGTCAATGTGTGACATCCATGCTGGAGGCTCTTCATTGTCATTTGTTGAATTTCTATCGTTTATTTGCACCACCTGGCAATCCTGTTGTTGTGTCGAGTGTGCAAAAGCGAAGACTTGTCAAAGGCTGGCTGAGGTGCGAGCGTCTGGCGCCTCGCAGCAGCCCCGGCTCATCTCTCATCCATCCCCTCCGGCTTTTCAGCTCTTTCCCGGCCAACTGGATCCTTCCGCGCCGCCCCGCTTTACCCCTCCCCTTCCTCGCCCCCCCCCCCCCCCCTCCCTCCTTGAGGCCTGCACGTTACAAGCAAAGTCATTAGACATTCCTTTTCATCATTGGTCACGCCTCCTTTGCAACTTTCGTCGCTTTTGTTGCTTTTACAGTCTGAAGAAGTGGTTCACTTTCAAACTATTTCACAGTCTGCCACATTTGTGTTTAAACTTGTCTTTCGTTGACCTCAATTTTGTCTCTGGATAAGAAAAGTTGGTTTCCCACCCACGGTCGCGCTCGCTCAGCACACTCTAAAATCAGTATAATAAAATTGGGTCGAAAAGGGGCCGATGACAACTTTTTGCGATATTCATTGAACCCAAATAATTGGGTCCAATGAAGAACCCACAAAACAGCTATTATTGGTAGTGATTCGTACAAAACGACACTTAGCAACATGCTAACTTTAACTAAACAGCTAAATCAACTTTTTGGATTAAATTTGAAAAAAATTGGGCCAATCAATTTCTGACCCAATTTAGGGTTTTTTATATAATCCAACAAGTTAACCCTCTTTGACCCAATGAGGGTTATGTTTGACCCTTCTCTTTTTTTTTTTTTTTTTTATTAAAATGAAGTTAGCATGTTGCTAACACCTTGCCTTTCGCCAACAACAATTTGACTGTTATTTAAAGAGCGCCACCACAGTGTAAAGTAGCGCTCCATACAGAGATGAAAGCAGCAGAGGGATCACACAGTCTTTCTTATTTTCGACCATCAAAAATGTGTTTAAATATTTTAGAAAGATGGATGATCAAACATAGGAGCCTGAATGTGAAATGTGAAATTTCAGGTTTGATCCTCTGTGGTGTGCTAATGAAGCCCCCCGCGTTTGCCACCGGGCGCCACAGGAGGGGGTAGGACTGGGATTGGTTGAAGGTCCGCTTCATCAAAGCCAGCTACCTTATACCTTTTCACACAGCAAAAGGACGTCGGTGGTGGTGTGCAGGCGGGGGGGGGGGCGTTTCGGTCAGAGATACGCGGCATCCCGCTATGCCGACCCCTTATTCGAGAAGCGTCGGCTAAAGGATTTAAAAGGAAGACCGCTGCGGTACGCAAGGACGGCGGGGTGAAATGAAGTGGGGTGGTGTGTCACAGAACGAGGGGGATCCGGATCAAAGCTGTCAGGCGTTTGAGGAGGGGAGGTTGGTTGGACGATGGGTGACTTTAAACCCTAATTTGGAAACTTCACTTGAACACACTGTTACTAGGTCAAAAAGAATCCAATGATGGGTCGGTCAATTTAATGCAACTTTTAGTCTAACAAACAATCCAAAAAAATGACCAAAGTAGCATTTTTTTTTTATATTGATGTATTTATTGTTCTTTATTCTCTTAATAGTCAAACTTTTATCGTACAGTGATATTAGCGCCCGCGCACATAAAAGGCGTCTTGGCTTCAGATGTTGCGGAGGTGGTGAGTTCGAGTTGGCTGGAAAATGTCAGCCTCGAGGGAAACCTTCCCGCTCTTATCTGCGTCGTTCATCTGACCCTCGCCTTCGCTGGTTTCTTTCCGGAGGCGTTTCACCTACGGGCCCTTGACGCCTCTCAGCTAGCTTGTTTCCTTCTAGCGGTGCTTTATTTTGAAAAGTGCCAGGTCAAAGGTCACAGCCTGCCTCTCTTGGCAGCCTTTCGCTCATTTGCCAGGCAGAAAAAGTACTCGTTTACTTCAACTGCTGCTTTCAAGTTACTCAGTGCGACTTATTACATAATTGTGACTTTGTTTCCTGGCAAAATTAGTACTTTATTCTCATAATATTTCTGTATTTCCTCTGAAAAATGCAGCTTTTAATTTTACGAGCTTTTTCTTCACAAGTGCAGACCCAGACTCGCGATCGAGTGTCTTTTAAAGTTCATCACGACAAACACGAGTCTTTATTTCCGCCTTGTGCATCGTTAGCATGTGCAATACACAACGCTGATTAATTATTTACAACTGGAAAAAAAATGGGCCTCTTTCCGTAACCTTGTTGACATCATGCACTTGCGCGTAACTGAGATGTTAAAAACAACTTCAGGTGGTGTTTTTTTTATTCTTTTAAGATTTAGCTAGCTGGAGGAAAAAAAACCCCGCAAGTGTGCCACTTAGAGAAGGGAAGTGTTGCGGCTTTAATGGAGCTGGAAGCGCTTGTGAAGTTGAAGAGCGATGTCGCCATCAAAATGTTGAAATGAGGCGACGATGGCGAAGGACTAAAAAAAAAAAAAAAAGTGTGAGAGGAAGGAATTAGCTTTTAGGTGTTTGAGGTTTTCCCCCCGCAAAGTTTTGCCGGTAATTGGAGTGTCAGCGCGGCAGGGGAACAAACACATGAAACGCATCGCAGACATCCAACACGTAATTACATTTCGCTATCAAAGCGCTGAATGCGCTTTGAGCCCCAAACGACCGTCGTCCCGGCAAACCGAGCGTGTGTGTTTGCATATTTTTTTGTTGTTGACCGCTCGTTGGCCCAATACTCGGCGGGATAAAAGCGATGTTTCCAATTGCAGTGGCTTTCATTTGTTTGATGCATTGTCATGGCAACACAGTTGGACAGGTGTTGATGCATATGCTAAAAAACAATGTTTGCCCCCGCCCGTCGGCCAGCCTCATGGCTTCTTGGAGAGTCGCCTCTCTCGTCTTAAAAAAGACCTTTTTATTCTTCTATTACTTGTAGTGATTTTTTTTTTTCTTCTGGGGAGGGTGTAAAAGAAAATAATTGCATGGATTTTTATAACAAAAAGCATCTGACTTTAGTGTCTTAATTCCTGTCATTTTGTCTAATGAAATTATATTTTCTCACAATATTTTCTGTCCTCTAACTTACACAAACAGTAGGTATTATGATATTAAAATGATGTTTTTTAAATAAAAAATATGACCACGTTCTTCAACTGACTTATAGCCCAAAATCCGGACCTATTATTTTAAAACACGAAACTTTTTCTGCTGACATTCTTCATTCTTGTATTATGCAAATTTTTGTTTCTCAAAGCGAACATATCCCTTTTAATCTTATGTTACTTTTTTCTGATATTAGTTGTGCCTGAAAGAAACGTATAACAAATTTATTCTTGATGCAACTTAATTCTTAAACCTTGTCATCTTTATCTATCTAAAAATAAATTGCGACGTTTTTCTCTCTGAAAAAAAAAGACTTTCTCTATGTAATATTACACAATTTTCTTAAAAGAAATATTCTTTTCAGCAAAAGAAAATTACAGCAGTTTTCTTCTGCCATAATGACTTTTATTTTGCAGAAAAATGGCCCTTTATTCCACCTTTTCTTTGAATAAATCTGACTTTTCATTTGGCGAGCCACCCATCCGTGTCTAGTTGTTGGAGACTTTTAGTTGCCTGAGTGTTTTCATTCATCAGGCAGCGGGAAAGCATCAGCGCGCCGACCGGCCGCCTCCTCCGGGGAGCGTTTAGCGCTTGAATAAAAGCAGCCATCACCGTGTTTTTATGCGTGACCGAGGAGACATAAGATAGTAAATGCACATTCAAATGATGATCATTACTTTCTTGAGAGTCTGGCAACGGTGCTTCTGTTCATTAAGGAAACTCAAAGCCAATTATTAGTTGCTTTCTGACCAAAGGTGGCTCGAATATGAGGCAATAATCCACCGTGGCTTGCCCACCATCTCAATTAAGTCACCAAATGAGTTGTCATACTGACAAAAACACGAAATGGTTTCTTGACAAATTTTGACATGATTCAAAAATGTATTTCCCGTCATCGACGAGGCTCTCCTGCAAGTCTTTTGACACTCATCCACTCGGGGTTTGTTCGGCGTGATAAGAGGAGGCGCTTGAAACGTTCCAAACGCTTGACCGCCAAGGTGTCACCACTTCATGTGATAATTGGCGTACTTCTATATTTGACCACAAGGCCCACGTCGCCGCCGAGGGTAATGAAGTGTTCTATTTTCTCGCTCTCATCAGTGAGCGAAAGTGGGCCACTCCCCGCTACCAACCTCGTCATTTCGTTCGGTCACAGCCACCATTGATTGACGCTATATTAAATCAGAAACAATGACCATGCCATATTCTCCTAGATTACGTTTCTCCATATTGTGATACTATTTTTGGACATTAAAAATCAAAGTGAACTAAATAATTAAATGGAAAGATGGTTTGGTTTTACAGTAAACAAATCCTATTTTTTCCAAGCTAACAAACTTACCATCTCACGATATACATTAATAATTATCCCCAAGGATGCACATTTAAAAAAAAAAAAAACGATCGCAATTTTTTTTTCTGGAGGTATAAAATGCAGGATTAAAGTAGTTGATGCTACAGAAACAAACTATGCTGAAATATTTTTAATTGTTTTATTATTCTTTAGAATTGAGTTTCAAGCTAAATAAGTTTGCCGCCGTCTAGTGGTCTATAGTGGAATTACACTCAATTACTGTTTGACTATCCCCAAAAAATCAGCAAAATAGCGGGACCGCAAATTTAGAACAGGCAATGGAGGTTGGTTTACTGTAATCAAAATAATAATGGGCAGATTAATCAATTGTTAAAATAATTCTTTGCTGTAGCCCAAGTTGGTAAACACAAACATGGTGTTGCATGCCAATCTTCTTGTATCCTTACAATAAGATCCATCCATTTATCCGTCCAACCGTGCATCCATACATCTATCGAATAGATTTCCAGACAAAACAAGTGCTCTCAAACGAAAAAAGCAGACATAAAAATACATCTTGTACGTTCAATCCCCCGCAGACTACATGAGGTCTGACTCCGCGAGGAATCGCAGAAGACCAAGAAAATCTCTTTGTTGCTTTTGTCGTCCGCGGACGCTTCCCTCGAGGGCTCCCGCTAGGACGCCAGTACGTTCAATAATTAAAAAAAAAAAAAGCAAAGAAGAAGAAGTCTTCTTCATGTTTTATGAATGGCGTACTCGTTTCGTCTTCCATCCTCTGTTGTTAATGCGCAAGTGCAGCGACCAGTACCAAGCAGCGTGGAAAACCGACACTAGCTCTCATCTGTTGCCAATTACGAAATATTCTTCGGAAGAATAAATCTATTTTATCATATGCATTAATGGAAAGCAAACTTCAGCATGAAAGTTCAAGTGCAACTCGACATACTTTCTACCGCCTTGGTCACACTCAAAATGATTATTTCGTATTTTCTTCCCCCTCATGTCCCACATCCCGATTAGACATTTTGCCGGCTGTCCTCTTGTCGCCGAGTGGCATTTAACGAGAAATAAACGTTCGCTCTCATCACGCAGTTGGATGCGCTACAGCGGGGATTTTAAAATTGTGGCCCGGGGGCCATTTGCGGCCCATAGGATGATCTTTTACGGCCGTCTACTTGACATGAGTTTAATTTTAGTGCGGCCCCAATTTTTTTCATTGCCCTGGGCCTGGATGTGTGTGAGCCTGTGTGTGTGTTTTTAATCACTTATAGGCTACCATAGCTCAGGCTCATGACAGCTTTCGGCAAAACGTAATTCTGAAGTGATACCAAGTGGAAGGAAAATATATCCTGTCACCCAGTCCCAGTCATGTCTTCCTCAAAAACTGCCTTGGAGAGAAATGTTGGCGAAGAGAACAGCCAATTTCAAGAAAAAATAGGAAAGGGAATGTTTTGTTGCTAGGCGTAGGGGCACCCCGACATGTCTCGAAAGATGCGGCGCTCCAGAAATCAAACGTCATTACTCAACTAGACATGCTGAGTAGAATGCAAAGTACAAGGGAAGTAAGAGAGAGACGATCGGGTCGCCAATATTCTGAACTGCTATAAATCAAGATTGAGAAGATTAGATTAGTTGTATTTTTTGGGAATATCTCAATCTATTTTTTACTGCGCCCCAAAAACATCCAAACTCTATTCATAGCGTCCCCCCAAGTTGAATTTGGTTCTCAAATATTTCGATTAAATCTGATTGGTTAAAACAAAAGTGTCATTGCGATTAGTGTGTATATTGTCGTTGTGGGTATCCGATAAAATAAAAAACTTTCTTTAATGCAAAGTAGTCGCAATGTATATGAATGTTTTTATTATGAAATGCGTATTTTGCCCGAGCGCTTTGACTTTCCACCCACTCGTGTTTGTCCTTTTTCCGGAAAAGTTCCAGATGGTAAAAGAGGGAAAAAAACAATCCCACCTGCACGAGAGACCTCACAGTTCATCACGCCTCCTCTTTCTCTCGTTGCTCCAGGGTTAGCGTTGTTTATGTTTTGCTTTGTTTTGTCAAACTTTACTTTACCTGAAAATCGCACGACCGAGATGCGAGTTGTATTTTTCCAGGAAATCGTTATTTTTTTTTCTTTTTCTACTTCAAAATAGGTTATCGCTCTGCACGCTACATTTCGAAAAAAGCCGAAGAAGAAAAGTGATGATGTTGCAAACCCGATTAAATGTTCTCGTTGCATTCAACACCTCATTCTTCCCCCCGTCACGCCCGATGCACCGTTTTAGCCCGAGAATATTGTTGACGTTGTTTGAGCTGCGCTGTGCAGCCGTCTCGAAAATAGCAGACGTGATTAATAAATACCATTGACTGATGATTCTTTGCAAGGTCACAAAAGAACAGTCGATACGCAGCCTTGATAAACACCTGGAATGCTCTGGAGCACACAGAAGAAAAAAACGATTTCATTTAATTGCTCTGTGGTTAACTTCTCCAGTACTGTATGACAGAAATATTTTTATATATATATTATATTTATGACTTTTTTTTCCCCCTTTTAAGCTTTAATTCTTTATCAAGCTGTAGTATTTTTTTCTTTCAATTTTAGTTAATTTTTCAATTAAAACATAATTTAATTCGTATGACTTTATCAAGCTTTAGTATTTTTTTTCTTTTTCTTTTTTGGTGTGAATTGCTCTATTCCATCAGCGAATGCATTACATTTGTAGCACGCTCTTCCCAGTGCTGCTGTGGAATCACTGAGGCGTTGCCTGCTTCAAACAAGATTTTTTTTTTTTTTTTTTTTCCGTCTTGCTGTTACATGTGTCGCAGTGTTGTAGAGCAACACAATTGAATACAAGTCCATTCAATTTACTTTTACAGTGCGGCCAGCGTACATCGCCAACCAAAGCAAGTGTAATTGCCTTTATGTGCAATCACAGTGCAGTCGCCGCATGAAATAACCTCTACGCTCGCCCCCGGTGCTTCATCGCTTAACAACAGTCCGGCTTCCACCCTTTCGAGATATTTGACTTTAATCTCGTGAGATTCTTATCAAGAAAAAAAAAATATTTTAAGATTTTGCTCTCTTTGATGATACACTCCATCATGATGAAGTCACAGTAGGAAATCTAGTCATTCTTTAATTCTACTGAAATGTTTTTTTCTGAGATAATTGAGTATGAATGTTTTCAATTAATTTCCAGTTTGACTGGTGTGTATTGTGTGTAAACAATTACAGTGTATGTAATAACCTCTACTGTCGGGAGTTTTGTATGCTTCATTGCTAAATGGCAGGCCGGTTGCCGCCCTTGGAGGTGCGAGCCTTTTGCGGTGCTCTATGTATAAACAGCTATTGATCCCGCGGGTGTGTGTGTGTTGGGGAGGCGGACTGGCACGAGTCAGCAACTTTATCAACAGCTGAAAAGAAATGAAATTACATTTTTTGATGGATATTCCTGTCAGGCGCAAACAAATGCCATCGGCAGGTGAACCGAGGGGGAAGGGGGAGGGGGGGGGGAAAAAAAAGCTTTCCATTAAACACGTTCTTGTTATTCATTGGTGGGAAAAGCTGCGGCGAAAGGTTACTCCCGTGTCTGTTTCACCTTTTAATGTTAGTCTTGTTAGCACCACTGATCACAAGCTAATCCCCCGGAGCGCAAAAGCTAATGAGATCCCAGCGAGTCTTTCATTAGGAACATCTTTGAGGCCAATTGTCCAGCACTAATAATCATATGCTAATAACCACGGCGTGCGGCTGAGCCTCCATCACTGATTAAAGTTAAAACGGCCAAAAGATGTAAGTGAAGGAATCAGGAGGATTGTGCTTTATGCTTTGGAAGGAAAACACAGAGGAGGAAAAGTAACGCTAGTTCAGAATGGTTGTTCGAGTTACTGCAGTGATTCTTTCGGCCAGCAGGGTTTGCCGTTGACAATTTAGTTGACGACGAGGAATTTTTCGGAACTACAGACGTGAAAAATAACCCAATAATGAGTCAAAAAGGGACTGAAATTCCTAGGACGGGTTTATTTTTGAATAATTTCTGGAAACCGAAGAAATGAGCCTAACACGGCCACACAAAATGGCTTCTTTTCGACATCTGTTTTTATTTCGCAAAGAAACAGTGATTTTTAAGATATCCTAATTAAAAAGTTGAACGTATAACAATGAACGTGAGTGTTGATGAGAGATCAATTACGCGTCCGCTGCGGGGATAGCTAATGCGTTCGCTAACAAACAAGCCATTCATCATGTTGCGTCGTCTTTGTGGGCGCAGGCTGGCAGGAGTGCATTAGTGCCGCCGCAGGGACGGCATGATGGACAACCTCGAGGAATATGAAAGGATGCCATCCCGTATCTATCGGCGCACGCCAGAGAGAGAAAATCTCTGTGTGTGTGCACTGTGCAGTGTTGTTGTGGGCTGCAAAGTGTTTTTTTTTTTTAAAGCTGCTGCTACTACTAACAATTTGTGCCAATGGAAAAAAAAAAAAAATGCTGCAATGTCAAGTGACCATTTGTGATGAATGGATCCATTTGGACTAGAAGAAACAGTGGACGCAAAGACTTTGCAAAGCTGCACTAAAATCAGCCGAAACAAAAAGATCAAGTCAAATTAAATATTTGAGAAACACTGGAAAGGTCATGGACACTTTTTGCACCGCAGACAGCAGCACGGGCACATTTAGACCCGTTACATCAATCTACATTTCGATCTTTCTGTAGGCGTGAAAATCTGGATTATAGAGGATTTAACAATGAATAATTTTTAGCACAAATTAGGTAGATTTTACTGTTCAAAACTGCACATTGCAAAACTATAGTACCACCATCTGGTGGCCAACAGTGGAATTACAACTCAAATGACTTAAGATAGGAGATCTAAAATAGGAGTTATAGCTGTACAAAAAAACGTGCAAGTGAATCCAAAATAAAGCGGCATTTACTGTAATTCAAAACTTTGATAATGGACGATTTTACCTGACTCAGATGAGCACGCCTGAAATTTAGTGTCCTTGTCCGCGTTAGTGACAACATGAAGGAGATGGCTGCAGGATGTGTGCTAGAAAACAGCAAGCGTTGTGATTTGGGCATGTCGCTGACTTTATCGTCTTTGACTTTGAAGGCTGCTGTTTGCTTATCTGAGATTTGTCGGACATAGTCTAATTTGCATAAATGTCTTATCACAGAAGAGCGTCTCACTCACATATCTTGAAAAGTGCCCCGTGCCGACGATACGTCCTCGCTTAATCCCACCGTGATGATTACGCTTCGAGTCAAAACACCAGAGATGCGGCCTGCACTTGAAGAACACGCTAAAACGTTCACTCTCACTCGCTTGGATTCAAGTTGAATCACAAGAAAACATTCAAATATGAAAGAGAACACGAGTGACAAATCTGTCAAGTTTGAAAGCGAAGAGGGGGGAGTCCCCAGCGCAAAAAAAGTCCAAGATACACAATGTAAGAGATTAAAAAAATAGTGCGCCAGATTGAATATAGGAAATAAAGTGCTTTATTCTCATCTCAGGGCAGCAATGTGCCAACTGTACCGTTACGTCACGTCAGACTCCGCATGAAAGCAACCACGGACAATGTCCCACTTTGCCGGTCTCTGCGTGAAAGGCCCATTTAGTTAAATCCAGGACATCATTAAAACATATTTACGCATGCCTGATGACTAAATGCATCCATAAAGTCAAGTAAAAAGACATCCTAATTAAGTCCAGCCGAGAAGCAGCGCATTAGCGAGCCGCGTTAAAGGCCCTACCTTTAATTGTCTCCATAAAAATGCACTCTGCTTGACGCCTTTCCAAATGCAAATAAACACTGCAGTTTATTTTAGAGCTTCATGTGCGCCGTCTTGCGTTTGGAGCACAAAAGGCGTGTTGGCAGCGCATCCTAAACGAGTGGATGCGCATCCCGAGGAGGCCAGCTCATTATAATGTGATAATTGGCTCCGTAGCATCCGACTGCAGCGGGCGCCAACCTTGTTAGCTTCGATTGGGCCTCCATTACACCACTGCACGTGTGTGTGTGTGCGCGCATCTTTCTGTTCCACTTGCTAACCAACCAGGCTGACAGCGCATTACAATATCTATTTAATTCATTGGCACGCTGTAATGTGTTCAATTACACACTCAAGCGTGTTCTCAATGACAGCTTGTCAATTCGCAATGGGAAACAAAAAAAATCAGCGGATGAAGGAATGTGACCATCCCATCAACACGCTGCTGATCAGGGTTGGCAGCTTCCGAAAAAAAATAACACTCTGGACATATGACATCGTATTCTCTGTACATCTAATTAGACATATTGACATAGTATTGGATGCTTCAAACCCTTTTAACAAGACATTAACATTAATGTACCAGATATCTATCATATTCAATGTAGCATGTTTACAATGTAGCATATTAATTTTATTTGGTGTAAAGTACCTTATTTACATTTAATTACATCTACCCCAAACATATGACGCGTGATAGCATGAGTGACAGGATGTCCCGGCAATGTTTCCAACAGCGGTTTGTTGCGTGACCAACTTTTGCGTGTGGCTATTTTTAGCAGCAAGGTAAGCTGCTAGCTTTGTTTAGCTTAATAATGGACGACAAGAGAAAGGGGATCAAAATAACCGCATGTCCAGTGACTCGGTAGCGATACGAATTGGGGTGGGAAGGCCTGGAGACTCTTGACGTCTTCTATCTGGGTAGCTGACAGCAAGCCGGCTTGATAAGAGTGAACAGCATCCTGACGGAGGATTACAGTAGAAGTCCGACAGGCGGGCTAGGAGCTTCGCGACTGTTGAAGCTAACGTTGGAAGCTCTTATTGATTTTCCTTCCATGAAGAGCAAAAAACAAATAGCGGCTTGAAGTCATATACCAGGAAAGTGCCAGAATTAACAAGGAAAAAAATCATGGAGCTTAAAAAACAACAACATTCAAGTAGGACCCACAGCCAATATTAGAGCGAGACTGAACAAACGGGTGTGAACAATGAAATCATTTCTACTGGGGGGGTGTCTACTATTGCTATAGCAAGGCTTTATTGTAAAAGCAAGCGGCTCAACTTGGATCTCATCATATTGCCAACACCAAGTCCACCTCAAATCCATTAAAAGCCAATTATACGTAGCGGATGGCTAGTGGCAAGCAAGCGGCTAGTGGCAGCGCCTGGGCAGCGGTGCACTCTCCTGTCAACTGCTGCGCTTAATCCACAGAAAGCAACTAATAGGAAATTTGAAAATAGAATCCACACCGCCGAAGCTCGGCGAGGATTTGCCGGGATTAAGAAGATGTCCTGACAACACGCCGGGCGAGGGAGCGACATCCGTTAGCCTGCGACGCCGCGGCCCTCTTAGCCGGTCCGACGTGTCCTCTTCATGTCAACGTCTCGCTGGTCATGTTTAACGTAACTGCGCTTTTAAAAATGGGAAGCTATCTTTGCGAGTTGACACGCTAAAGGGTCTTCGGGATTTGCGAGTCCTGACAGGACCGCAGATTAAGGACAGCGGAGCGAAAGAAGAGGACTTGCGGTCGCTAACTGACAGGAGGGAGAAAGAAAAAATAACTCTTTGGGAAGGAAGCGAGAAAGTGACATCATCGAAAAGGCTTTTTATCTGTGGGGATAGTGACTGAGCACTTGGCGTCAAAGCGCTACTTTTCTATTAAACACAGCTTTGGCACTTCAAGACAGCACATAGTGGGCGGGGCTAATTTTGTTTTTCAATTGGTAGAGTGGACCAAGGCTCAAATAATAAATCCTCCCTCTGAACGGGCTGGTGAGAAATTGAGTTGGTCGGCGCTCAAAAGTTATTTATGTTGTTTGTGCTCTTTCCCATTGCCGTCTATCTAAGAGCATTATTTTATTGCCGTATAAAAACTGCTTTTGCATCTCATCAACATCCTTTCAGACTTTATTGCTTTCATCTCTGCAACAAAAGCTTGTTTTTTTTTTTTCTCCCACTGCCCTCTCCTCCTCTCCATCTTCTCTTTTTCACTCCAACCTTTACTGTAATCACTTCTCCAGCCCACTCCTCTGGTTTCTTCCTCATCACCATCATCTTCGTCTCGCTCCGGAGGCCGTTTGAGTACGCGAGTGGGCGTGCGCGAGGAGCACTCTGGCTGGCATTCTGACACTTGATTGCCTTGCCGGGCCGTCCCCTCCCGCCCCAAATAGGGACCGCCGTATGGCTTACATCCAATTAGGCTGTCAATCTATCAGCGCATCCCTGACCACGCGCTGTATGTGTGTGCGTGTGTGGGCGAGGTATCGTCTATGAGCTTGACAGATCTATCTGACAAGACCACGCTGACCTTTCGTTGCTTCAGGCTCATGCGGGCCCCGCTTGTATGTGCTGGAAGAACACAGTGAGGCGGAATAAAGCATTAGCATGTCTTTAAAGGCACTATTATTCATAAAAAGAAATGTTTTGAAAATTCATCCCCCCTGAAGACCGTTCCTCTTCGTGACATCAAATTTGGTATTCATGTCTGTGACGAGACAAAAAAAAAAGTCTCAAGACGCCTTACCCCAAAAGATAAAGCTAAGTCATTCGTTTAGCTTTGAAGCGGCCATTTTAAAATGTGGTTTTGCGAGTAGACGCTCGGAACGATCTTCCATGTTTGATTGAAGTGGTTTTTTTCAACTCGTTTCCAGGAGTCCTTCAAAAACGAATTTCTCTTCGAGATCTTGCTACCAAATTTGAAGCATGTGATTTACAAACACACAAAATACTGATAACAAGTGCACAAGTTCGGAGCAAGACTAACATAGCAGCGCTTTGCTCGTGCGCCATTTATATAAAGTCGCCTGGAAATCTAGATGAAACTTTTTGCACTATCCAGCTTACTAACTGCGACATCATACAGCTCTAGTTATGTTCGTCAAATGCATATATGTTGGCTTAGGTCCAAAAACCGTGGGGGGGGCGATTCAGAGCACAAGCAAAACTCTCCCTACCCATACACCACTTCCTTCGACATATGCAGGCTGCAAAGACAAAATGCTCCTACGTCGGATCCTAGAGGGCCCTCCTCCTTATTAGGTCGGTATTGTGTGTCTGAATATAAAATGTGACAAGTAAATGGGAAAACATGGATCACGCGATGGGGAAAATCAATAAGAGTAGCTTTGCGCTGGCAGATGATCGCTCTGCATTTCTTATGGCTTTAATAGAAGCCAGAAGCCGGCGTGTATACGAGTCAACATTATGGGATCGGGTGGGACCATATGTCGTGCCTGGTAGTCATCCTTCATATGTGCACAGGGATTTTGTTAGCGCTAGCCTGAGCGCTAATGGTACGATTGTGCTAAATGTATGTACGGAGGAGCTTCAGGAGCGCCAATAGTAGTATAAGTTAGTAGCCAGTTTCAGATAGCAAATAAAATTTGGGAGTGATCTCTCTCTTGAGTTGACCCACAAAAAAAGTCTTCAAAAGAGATTCCTGAGAAGACACAATATCTGCCATTTTGGTCGAGACTGCCTCCGGAATTTTCAAAGCCAGTTTCATTTTACCAGCATAAAATTTGGTAGACCTATCTATCTTGATTAGACCCACAAAGAAGTCTCCAGAAGCCATGTTCGCAAAGACACGAAAATTCAGAGATTTTGGTTGACGCTCATTTTTCGGCATTTCTAGTGGCTCCTTCAAAATGAAAGTACTTCATCGTCTGAATGCTGCCAAACTTGAATTTTGTATACTCGACAGAAGGTAGATTTGAGCTTTTGTCATTGTGCACGAGTGAAGTATGGCGGTGGAGTTTTATGACTCACCATAAAGCACAAGTCAACTCCACAAGGACAGACCCGATTCATTCGTTGGAAGAATCGTAAAAAACACCGAATTTTGTCGGCTTGAAAATTCATGAACATTAGAACATTTCCTTCTCATGTACGGAAAGTTTCAAAATACATAAAGCCTGGAACGAATAGTTCAGCCCATCCTAATCATCCAGAAAGTAAAACTGATCAACTTCATTCTGTTTCTCCCCCCAGGTACAATAAATTGTGTCGCTTTTTCCATGAGTATTGACTAAATCCCGTTTAACAAAGACGAGTGGCCAAACTTCTACGTCGGAATGAAGGTGGACGGCAAAGAGAGACACTTAAGCGTCAAAAAAAAAAAAAAAATAGGGCCTTCGTCGTTAAGAGGGCCACCCTCGGGGGTGTCGGATGTAGGTGGCGCGTCAAGAAGTGTGATATTTGCCATGAGATGATAACGGCGAGACGCAGACAAGTCCATTTGTTTGGGTATTAAAGCGGGACACTGCAAAGCCTGATGGATGCAGTCATTACCGCGGGCGGGCTTCGAGGCGGCTGCCGGAAAGCCGTTTAATCTTGATAAAAAGACGTCGCAGGAGGACCTGGCAAAGGTGGTGAAGACTTCCCCTGTCAGGATGCATCATGAGCGCCGGCGGTAGATCATGGCAAGTGTACCAAAGCCAGCTTTCCAGGGGAGGATTCATCACCACCAGCGGGTAAATATGAAACACGAGCGCCGTCATCGGCGCGTAAGTCGATTAGCCGCGGCGACGCGCCAGTCAAATGGAGATTGTGGGCGTCGGGATCGTTGAGGAGCGTCCAGTGGCTTGTAAAGCATCCTTTCGGGTGGGCGCTAATGCTAACAAATTGTAAGCTAACGCCTGTCGCAGCTGCGAAAGTAGCCTCGTTGGTTTAGTCATTCCAAACGGTTTCGAGACTAAGATTTCAAGTCAGGGTGAGGAGTTGGGTTTTTAAATTGGGTAGACTGGGTCTCTAGGTTGAATTGTGACTGGTGTTTTTTTTTTTTTTTAATAAGATGAGAGAAAGGCGCCAAAGTCCGCCGAGCAACCCATGGACCAATGATCGATGTGTGACCAGACCAAACCATTTTTGTTGCCTTGCTAAGTAACTAAAATGACTGAAGACATGAAACTTTCCCAACAAAAGAGTCCCAATTCACTTATTTTTAAAGTGATTTTTGTTGCTTGTAAATGTGAAGATTGGTTCCAAAGTATGCAGTTTCCCAAACAGCCCAAATGTATAATTGATTAAAAATAAGTGCGCTTTAGTCTCAATGTTGCATTGTGAACCCTCTAGAGAAGCCTTTTATCCCAATACATAATTCAATTATCTAAATAAAACATCTTCCAGCTGCGGATAATTTATACCCCAGGTTCCAAAACACGGTTTGGGTTTCAAAGTACGGTTTCAAGTCAGGGGCAGGCGTTAAAAATAAGACGCAACGGTCAGGGGTCGACACGTATTAGAGTTTGAGACTGGGTTAGGTTTTCAAAAGTCGTGTTTCAAAAGAGAATTAGGGTTTTATATCATTAAGGCTGCTTAGAAAGCTTCATTTGTGTTTCAAGTCGGGGTTCGGTTTTCAATTGACTCGCATCCCGATTCAAGTAAAACGCGCTAATTTATCCCTCTGCTTCCCGCGGCATCCTCTCCCGTCCTTGTCACGGTTGAGCAAAGCAGCCCCGTGTCAAGCCGCCGGCCGACCCGGGCCATATATCACATATTGCATCTGACTGGCGGACGGACGACCTTATGAATCTCGCCGTAATACGGCTGAGGAAGCGGCGGGGAGGGAGGGAGGGAGGGGGATTGCGAGCGGGAGCGTCCCGGCAGATGCGGTCAGAGATCATCCAGCCGCCATCCGTCTCCATCCAGTCAGCGTCTCTGTTTACTCTTTGTCCTCCCCGCCGCTGCCGCCGCCGCCGCTTGACTGGCACGCCGGCAATTTACTCCTCCGTTCTCATTTCCCAACAATAACACGCCTCGTAAATTACCCCCCCCTCTCCCATCCTCATGTTTCCCACCTCTTTCACACAAGTAAGGTCTCGAGACAGGGTTAGGGTATCAAAGTATGGTTTCAAGCCTTTTGTGGTGTTGGGAAGTAGGGCTTCAAGACAATTAAGGTTTCAAATAAGGGTTTGAAGTCTGTGCTTGGTTTTGACATCATGATTTCAAAGTGTCAGGCTTTAGGTGAAATGAGAAGAAGGTGATAAAGTGCCACGTGATTGGCCGACAACGGTAGTGATGTCACGGCTCGCTGGCGCGCGCTATCGTCGCTTTCTGTTGAGCTTGCGATGACACCAAGCCGCCGGGCCTGGCTTCACATTTTTCGAGTTTCCCATTTAATTTGTTGCTTTTGCGTGTGTGTGGAGAGTACAATGGCCGCCAGCTTTCTAACACAACAATTTACCCACCATCCTCAGGGGACTTTTTTTTTCCTCTGGCCCAACATGTCAAGAAAGTGGCGACATGGAAAGGAAAGCTTGTGTGCTTCTCTTTTCAAGGGTTTAAAAAAAAAAAAAAGATTTGGTTCCAAATTTCAGTTGTAAGCGCTGGTTTAAGGTAAATACAGAATTAGGGTTTTACGCTCGGCCTTGTGGTGTCAAATTTGTGTTTGAAGCCTGATTCAGGGTTTTAAAGTTGTATTTCAAACAGCTCACGGCTTCAAGTCAAGTTTAGGGCATTCAATGAGCTCTTGCTTGCCTGCATGCTGGAATTGCTTCAGCGCCGTCAAGAACTGCTGCACATCTCGTCATCTCCTCACAGGAAATGAACGGTGACATCCCAACATCGTGTCGAGACTGACAATGCGGACACGCACACATATGCCTGTTTTAGTATGTACAGTATCTAGTGGTTGACTGTCCAACCAAACATAAATGAAATGGAATCGCGTCTTCAAAACAACAACCTTAGCTTAATGCTAACAAACAATGCTAAACCGCATACAAAGGCTAACGAATAGCATCATACTTGCGCAACCGATTTGAACACAAACGATGCAACACAGACGGATAATGTAATCCTCATGCATATGTTCTTTATCCTCTTTTTTTGAAATCTTGCTCATTTACTTTATTGCAACACGTATTTAAGCTCCGGATCGATACGGTTGTCAGAATTATCTCCGGCTAATTGACGTTGAGCTCACGGATATCGACAGCATTGACGGCAATTCCGTAAGGCTCCGGTAGAGAACGAGCATAAATTGATCCCGTCCGTGGTGACCTTTCTCCCGACGTGGTCGAGTAAACCAGCGGCGGCTTTTTAGCGCCTTCGCTGGTCAACATCGATCTGTTGAAACGGTTTGTGGAAGTGAGAGTGACTTGCAGACGTCCAGACTGCTCAGCGCTGACATTTGGAGCAGTAAATAACACAGCAAAGTCCTCCCTACACTTTCAGGGAAGCTCAGTGGACAAGTTGGGCAAAAAAATAGGACCATGTTGGCGGTGGCATTACCTCTCAATTATGAGACGATTTGACACGATTCACGCTAAGTACATATGATTCGATACAGTACCAGTTTAAACGTTGGAATATAATCAAAACACCGTACACTCCAATAACAATTCCATTCGAGAAGATTCACTTGTGTTGTTACTATGCGATGCATTTCAATTTTGAGCTGAGGTGATAGGATTTGCTTCGATTGTAATGCAAAACCGCATGATTCAATCTCGATGCATTGCTTTTCATTGCAGTTGGATACAATTATGTTACGATATGCTTCGATACACGATACAATTCTTTGCGATATACTCCGATTTCAATATGATATGAGTCCCTCCAGTTTTGATGTGATATGGTTTAATTAAGTTATAATTCAGCAGACACAAAATACGATATGATTGACGTATTTGCCGATGCGAAACGATTCATTCCATTTTCTCTAGTTCCTTCTCTGTTCTGTTCTCTTCTCTCTATGCTCTAAATGTCTTTTCTACAAGATTCTCGTAGAAGCTGATTCGTTTTTGGAATCACCGAAAATATTTTTACAACCTTTTCAATCATCTAAATCGTTTGTATGTTTTTTTTGTGTGTGCATGGTTCATCATTTCCGAAGCGCACGAAGCTCTTATTGTAACCCGGACGGGAGATAAATTGTTCTGTGTTATTTATTTTTTTCCGGAGGGAAAAAAAGTGCACATGCAAGCATTTAACTCCTGCCGCACACAACAGCTCATTTAAAACCGTAACACTGTAACAATGTAGCGAAATCATCCACTGGAGGCCGTTTTCCATCAACGCATTGTGCGTGTCGTTTCCTTTGTGTCTGCATACGGAAGACATAGTCGGTCAATCCAAACACAGCTGGTGCGGGCTAAATCCCAGCAGGTGCACGTTCATCCTCCGGCAAACCAGGAAGTCGTTAGGTTGTTTGCCGTATTGACGAGCTGCACTTCATCCACACTGAGCACTGATGAGTCTCCTGGTAGAAAGACAGAGAAAGGAAGTTAGAGCTTAGAGCCGCAAAATGAAAAATCAATCTTAAAGGGGACGTATTATGGAAATGTGGCAAGTGTATTGCGGTGGCTTACTGATCAAATGCTGCCTCCATAATGCGACCAAATCTCCACGGACGTTGGGATGTGATTACATTTCAGTGGCTTGGTGAAGAAATGGCGTCTTTGCAAGCAATAATGTCATCCAATCGCAGTAAGCGCCGGGTTACGGTTTCAGTGGCTTGGTGAAGGAACGAATCTTTCGAGCTGTATTGTTGTAAATCTAGGAAACTGCTCAGAGACTACCTAGACTGGAATTGGCATATGTACATATGCATTCTTATTTAACTCCAGTTAGAATATTCAAAGGTTCCACAAGGCTTTGGAAGAGCATGTCTTTAAAAGCCAGAACGAGCTGACTTTGAAATGTTGGCGTTTGACACAGTCACTTGGAAAATTGCTCATTAAAGAATAAAAAAGTCAGACGCGGTCCGTCGAGGCGTCGCCAATAAGAAAGTGGCTCGGTGCCACTTGAGCAAATAAACTATTTACTTTTCCGTACGCACAACCGCATAAACACACACGCTGGCACACACAAGCTGTTTGCAATCGCCGCGGTAACATTAAAGAGTGGCAACAACAACGTCCTAATTGGCTCCATCGATGCAGACCAAATGTAATTAAAAGCAAGCACACATTGGGTGGACAAATACACACACACACACACACACATTTCTTTTCTTTTGTACAAAGAGGAAAAGAGTGAATGACATATCAAATTTAAAAAAACTAAATGCAAATCGCTAGTAGTGCGACATG
Source organism: Syngnathus acus (assembly GCF_901709675.1). Classification (NCBI taxonomy): domain Eukaryota; kingdom Metazoa; phylum Chordata; class Actinopteri; order Syngnathiformes; family Syngnathidae; genus Syngnathus; species Syngnathus acus. The sequence continues at coordinate 7,195,147 of NC_051097.1, forward strand.
AATAGTTTGTTTTCCTTTTAGGAATGAGTCGCCATCAAATATCTGTGTCACAATTTGTATTGTTGACAGAATTCAAATATCAGTTAAGCGCAGTTGACTTGGATGTTTCCGACTTCCCAGCTGTCTCGAAAGCATCATCGCAATGTTTAATATCATTTGGCAGATTTGCGTTTAGCTGGCTGCCATTCCAATGTTGTCGTTGATTTTCACAAGATGCTTTTTGCTAGCTGTGCTTATGTTTTGTCACCCCGCTAACTCTTTGTTGTTGTGTGTTTGTTGCACTCGAGACAAAACACAAGTCGCCATATGCCACGTACCGCCTCCGCGCTTCATTAATAGCGAAGTTTATTGCCTGGTTGAGGTGGAAAACACTCTCGAGATTAATTTTGTAATGAGGCACGTGAAGGCGCTAATCATTTATTTATCTTCAAGGGCCTGCGGCCGGGATTTTTCATTGTTTTGATGCATAGGGCGCTTGAATTTATAGTGAGCGTGGGGGGAGATGAAGAGAGGATGTTTATGAATATTTAGCGGTGGAATTAGCGCATCTGTGTTGAGGAAACATTTCACTAAATTAGCAGATTTAGTTGTAATAATCTCTCAGTTTATGCTAATGTAACACTGAGTTGTCTGCGCCCGCCTGTGTGCACCTGCGCTCCTCTACCAACACTTGTGTAATTAATAAAAAGAAAATTACATAATTCTCAGTCCGGATCCAAACCTTCAACCTCACAAGTGAAGACCGACACGCTTAAAATTATTTTATTTTTTTTGAGGGGGGCTATTTATTTTAAAAATAGCATCGTAACAGAAGAGAAGCTAGTAATTAAAATTGATTTTTTGTACAACAATAGTAATTGCGTTTTTTTTTGGTGGGGCGACGAAAAAATACCACTGAAATTATAGCGGATAAAAATGTGATTCATCTTCTAAATTTGGACCTTGAACTCGGCAGCTGTGAGGCAGCGACGCTAACTCGCAATCCAACAACGCTCTTGACCTTCTTCCGCAAAACTTTCAACTCTTTATGTGGAAAGTGTTCCTCGCTTTTGTCCCCGGCGAGTCCTCTAACAAGGAAGCTTCCCCCCCCCCGTCGGTCCCTCGCAATCCACCTGTCATTTTCCTCCCTCGGGAAGAAGACAGGGACCGGACCTTTTGCCAGTCAGGATAATTGGCTCGGATCAGCGCACCGACACTCATTACTTGCACTCGCATTGTCTCCTCACGCACACACAGACACACTGAAAACCCGCATAAGCTGCAGCCGGTAATAATCGCTATGTGCTTTTTATAAGGTCCTTCAGGCTGCTCGGGGTCAACGGCGCCATCACGGGGAGCATCGTAAAGGTCCTTGTAAATAAAGCGAGCGCTCCCTCAGCGGAGCACGCACCTTGAAACGGTCGCTCTCGCAAAGCCGGATGGCGGCGCACCGCTTTATTCCTACGCTTTTATTTTTCCCCACGTTTCTGTGGAATCCTTTAAGCTTCCGCATCCCGGTCGGACTTCCTTGAGGGATTGGCCGGCAGAGATTCGCTCACATCTGGAATGAGGTCTTCAGTGTCGTTGGGCTCGCTGACCCGCAATGTGGTCCGGCAGCCATGCTGAGAATGATAAGCAGAACCGGAGAATGCCATTTCTGTTGAACGGCAATTCAAATCATAATAGAAATAAAATGTGAAAAAATATTCTTTTAAACTCATATCTCAAGTCACCACAGTTTATATAAAGATAAAAATGGTAAATAATGCATTGTATGTGCTGAGAGACACCTAATAGATTCCGAGTGTGAACAAAAGCAAAAACACTCGCTAGAAAATGTCTTTGCTAATGTCGGGTTGTAATTGCGGCCCATCGAGGCGAGGCGGAGAATAATTAGGAAAAGTCCATCAGCGAACGACGGAGGAAATGAAAATCTGCTTGTCGTCCGTCTTGAGCTCGTCTCATTTTGTCTGGCTTTCGCTTTTCATTTGGCTCCAAACGGCCACGCGCTAACATGGGCGACTCAGCACATTTTCATATTCAACATGACAAACGCAAGCATCAAATGGCCCGTGAAAATGGCTCACGTTCGCTTTCTGCGCGCTTCACGGCTTGAGGTTCGAACTCAGTGTGGGGGAATTTAAGCCTGGGTTGAATTCGGGTTTTGGGTTTATTCAAGTTTTAATCTGGGTTTTAAGGCAGGAATTTGAATTCTGGGTTAGTATTTCAAATTAGGATTTCAAACAAAAGCAAACTTTTGTGTCTTTTGTTTTTCTGTGCTTTTCGCCGTCTGATGTTTTCTCCGGCAACAAGCCGCTTTACCTCCCATGAGCTTTTCTATTCCGAGCACGTCATCCCGCACAACCAAAACGCTCCCCGCCCGTGTGTCCAAATGCAAATGACACAACCTGACTCATCGCGGGGGGAAAAGAAAAAAAAGTACAGCGACTATCGGAGACGACGGGAAATAAACACGAGCGTGGGCGGGAGCGGCGGGAGTCAAGTCGCCGTGAGATTTGTAGCGGCGCGGCACTCCGTGCGGGAAGATGATTGAGAAAGATGGATGATAAGGGAGAGACGGGACAAGAGGGCCCGCTGATTTACGTGCTGTGCCGTGTCGAGAAAATAGAGCCGCGCGTCTTTAAAAAAGCGCCGCGAGACAGGAATAGCGTCGCGGGTGTCAGCGTGGAGGGTGTCACGACCCCGACGCCGTAAAACACGTTTTATCCGCCCGTCACGGCGTCGCAGCAATCCCGCATTTTAATTTTGGGGGGATTTCCATTGAAAGAGTGAGCTTTCAAATTGTGCTTTGGGTTTATAATGGTCTTGAATTGTTTTGGAGTAACGCACAACTTGCTTTTCATCATATTAGTCGTTTCGTTGCCACGCTAACTGCAGGCATCATTTTCCCCACTGCATCAAAGCGACAACCTTACTTTTCGCAAATGTGATACCGAGGCGGCTTTGTCCGCCGTTGACTCCTGGGAGCAGTTAGTACAATCTCCTTAAATTTCAAGAGAAGACGCGGCAAACAAACACGACTAGAAGTAGTTTGTTTTTCCTCATTTTGCTCAACAAGCTTTCTAATGATCAAATCCTCACCGAGCCCTCGGGACTGACGCCTTCAGGCCGACTTTCTTTCCGAGAACCGAGACCTGATTATACGCCTCTGATGGTGATGATGATTTACCGGCACGCTCTGTAGGGTTTAGGTCTGAAGATTGATGGGGCAAAAGTATTGGAACAGAAAGCCATAAAGTGATCAGGAATTGATATTTAGTTGTAAAGACTGTTAGCGTGTAGCTCGCATTCATTTGTATGCATTCCATCTCCCTGCGTTGCGCATTAATAAACTTTCACGCCGCTCGACTTGACAGGCGAACTAATAAGAGTGTGGCGGGGTGGCGGGAGTACAAGGTGAGGCCGCCATCTTCATCTTAAAAACATGAGAGAGAGAGCTGCCGGACGCGGCCTCCTGTTTATGCAGCTCGCGGGCGCACCGGTGCGGAACACGTACCGGGTGAACCCTGACCCGACCGGCCGTGTGAATACCAATCAGGACGTCTGGGTTTCCATTTTGCCAAAGGAATCGGGGGGTGGGCGCGTATCGGGGATTACAGCTAATCCTAACACACGACGTGATCCCAAAGAGTGGAAATTAGCGGCGAGACAAATGCGTTTGTAATCACTTTGAACGACAGCAACGAGAGCGGGATCAATAGGAGTTAAGCGCCACGATTCATAAACATCACAGACCCCCTTAATCCTCGCACAGGCTTTATTAGAATCTCCCGGAACGCCATCCAGACCCTTTCGCGTCATGTGACCGTTGTCTCGGCACCATCTTTTTCAAATCATAAAGGTTCATTTGAAGTCTTGTTGCTTCTCCAGAGGCTCAGTTCTTCAGGGAACAAACAAAAAAAACACTTAACGGACAGTCTAAAATCACCGCAAAAGCAAAAAATAACTGGTAGAGTAAGTACAGAGTATTTTTTTACTTCTAAGTGCAGGTCGTGAGTGCTTTTACCACCTCGGTTTATTGGCAGATTGATCCATGTAATATGACACACCTGTCAGTCACACGTTGCAACACTTAACCACATCCACTCTGGGTTTTTCAATCTGTACGCATCCAATCGGGAGAGGAAAGCTCGATAGATGAAAGTGATGTCGTTGCACGCATCACAACCGTGCAGGCCGTTTACCTCCGTGGCGCCATCTATCACGGCGCACCTTCGGCTCCTCTTACTCCGAGGCCCCGTGGTCCCAGGAGGGCATCCAGGCCGAGTTCATAACACGCGAGCAACTGGGTCGACAGCGGCCCCATTGGTTGGGAGAGGTGGGGGAAAAAAATGTAATTTCAAGCCGCCCCAGAGGTCAGCGCAGTGAAGCGGCTGCAACCATCCATCAGATAAATCAGCTTTAAGGCCAAAGCAATCCACTTAGTGGCTGCACCTGCTGACACGCGCTCGCCTCCATTGTTCTACAAACAAACATGGCGGCCGGGTGGTGATGGTCTTCATGTGAGTGAGATCATGTTCTCGAGTCATCAATGAACGATGGGTTGATCGTAAAAAATGAAAACGAGATAAGCTTCTACTCAGTGTTGTTAGCAGGATGCTAACCGCTTTAATCTCCGATGTAGCAAACGAAATTCATGCTCTATAGGGTTTCAGTCTGTTGATTGATGCAAAAGTATTGAAACAGTCTAAACAGTAGATAGCTGTCAAAGATTTTGCTGTTTGAATATCCTGCTGAAAGTTCTATCGAATAAGTATTCAAATGAACAAAATATCATGACAATTAGAATAATGATCTTAATTTATGAGCTAGTATTTAGCATTCCTGTCCTTTGTTCAGCTAACATGTGACACCTGAAACCCATATTACTTGCATTGACTCACTCCGTTCTGCTAATGATCTTACATAATCCGCAATCTGGGCCGCCGTGTGCCCAAGACTCGCCGCGGGACGCTTAGCATAGTGCTACTCAGCCTGGAAAGATCCCGATTCTTGTCATATGGCTAATTTCTTCTTTTCTTTTTTTTTTTGCTCCGTGATTTAAATTATTCATCGGGAATCCTCGGCGCTGCATGCTGCGCCTTTTAATAAGTCATTAAGGGCTATCAAGGGAAAAGCTGATTAGCAACGCACAATGACTTAGCTTAGCTCGGCTGCAGGCGCATTCGTTGTATCGGTTGCAACTCGTTATCTGAACCTTGACTTACTTATACAGCGGTAATGGATGAATTATATTTTTTTTTCCTGTGCATTTTATACCTGTAGTTTTGTCAAGTTGAAACACATTTACAATTTGTGTTCTCTCTGTCAGAGTTTTTCATCATCTATGCTTCTATTTTGCTTTTTGCTACGCCGATTAGGCTTTCCGGCAATTTTCAGGCGCCATTAGCCACCTTTTGGCACGCAGAAAAGCACTGCTTGACGGTCATGAATTTTCAATGCGGAGAAGCCGCGCCGCTGCCCGCCTCCATCTTCCGCCGCGTTATTACGTATGCCGTTACTTTTTAATCCGCCCGCACACACTCTTCAGGAATGTTATCGGCAGGAGGTCCTCGCTCCGAGATTACGACAGCCATCTCCGCCCTCCATCTTCTCAGGTAGAAAGAGGAGCTTAACCTATTCATCGACATGTTTTTAGGTTTTGGTAACCTCAACACACTTTTTTCTGTTTCCGTTGTTGTCCAGGCGTCAAATATGTTTCTGTTGTTTTTTTTACATGGTGATAAATCTGTTGGCAATGGCCATGGCCAACAAAGGAAAGTAATTTTTGCTTGCTCTTGCTTTCCATCTGGCCGACAAGAAGAGACGGCGGCATAATTGAAGATTTTGCGGCATGACTCCGGCGGGTCGACAGCTCTCTCTAATGAAAGTCCTACGCGAGAGGGCTCGATAAATAAGTTAAAACAAACGTCACACTTTGGACACAAATAAAGAGGAGGCATGAATAAATGAAAGTGCAGCCTAGCCTTTAACGTGAGAAAAGCTTTTGTGGCACCTTGCAGCTTTTTTTGCCACGTGCTTGGTGGCGGCAGGGAAATGAGAAGCAATAAAGAAAGTTAATATCCTGAAAATGTATTAATGTCATTAATCATCTGTACACAAGTTAGATTAGGGTAGCCTTTAAAAAAAAAATATATATATACCTCACAAGTCATCACTTTTGTTTTTGTTGAGCTCGCAAATATCTAAGCTTTCCATTTCCATCCGGAGATGGTTTTTACGCATCGTTCGTCGACTTTTACTGCGACATAAAGAAAAAAATAAATGAATAAATTAAAAATGTGATTCACATCTGGGACTTTGCAATAAATTTCCATTTACTTCACATCTGACCTCACTGGTAGTTAACTATTCGTGAGTTCACAGCGAAGTCAGATTGAAAGCTTCACGACTTCACACTTTTTGTAATTTGAAAGGAATAACTGCAGATCTTATATTTGTGAAGTTTGATCTAAATGAGGCGTGTTTGGCCTTAGCGGGGACTCTTTTTCTTTGTGTCTTCTAGTTTGACATGTTAGGAGCAAGCACAGATAAATGAGGTGTCATGTTCCATAAGAAAGAAAAACAAACGTGTACAGATCGATGATTTGTCGCACGGGAGACGCTCGTCACGTCGACACTCGGCGACTGACCCAATTTTGCTCGCGACTCTTTGATGGCGACGGTGCCGAGGGAAGCGCCGTCGTCCGTCTGCCACTGGCAGGTTGGCAAGCTGTCGCCATCGTGATGAAGACGCGCTCGGCGCCACCTGGGGGTTTGGAGGCGAGGCCGTGGGTACCGCACTTCTGTTCACGCGTGTTTTTAATCGCAAAGAGGATGATTTCGTTTTCGGTGAACTTTCGGGACATATTATTTTGCCAACATCAAAGTGCCAAGGAAAACAAACATGTTTTTGTAACCGTTCACAATGATTTGGAATCTTGAATCGTGTGTGTTTCCCCAAACATCCAGCTCAATTAAATCTTGAGTGATGCTTTTATATAAACAACAAAAACATAGCCTGCAGTGAAACCATGATTTCGACCTGCTGGCTTTTTTGTTGTTGTTGTATTTGTGAAAGGGCATTGATGACCCATTTCATGTTGTAAGTGTGCCTGGATGGGATGAAAAAGCCTAAAAAGCTTCCAAGCGTGTGCAAGACGACAGACGAGAGGTTTGCATCAATATTTGAACAAAGCGCCGTGGCATCTTTTTGCTTTTAGGCAGAGGAATAGAAAGAAGATCATCGCCACAGACGTCGTCGTTCCCAATTTAGCGTCCTGAGGAGAAAAGTTTCTTAAAGCTACGACAAGTAAAATCTCTTTTGAATTTTCGCTCGCTGTAGTTAGACACGAAAAGTTTGTCACTTTTGTAACAACTGATTTCGAAATATTTTGCCGTGAATTTGATTATTTCGACTTTATTTTGATTATTTGGACTTGGAATCAGTCGCAATGTGTTTTTCTTCTTTTTGTGACGTCGTCATAGCATATGCTCCCTCACCTCCCCCGCCCACCGCATCCATCTGCCATACGTATCTCGCATTTAATAAATGCAGCGTTGACAAACGCCACCCCCTTTGCCGCCTGTTTGCACTGGCGTCAGCCTGCATCTCGACATCTCTACGGGGCAGCTATGCGATACCAACGAGAAGCAGCTCAAATGTTCGTATGCATAGCATGTCAATTCATCTTTAATTAGAGAGGACGTTTTCTTATTCATTCATAGCTAAGCCGCTCATGAGAAAATTCTTCAGTGAATATGGTATTTTATGATGTTGCGCAACACCTACAGGATGCTCGCCCACCCCCGGGAGTGGATTGTCTCTTGCTAATTAAAGCACGTTGACTGTTAATGAGCACACATGTGATCATCACATCGGGAACAAAGATCTGTCTTTTACCGCAACATCTTGTCGCCATCTTGTTCTTTGATTTGGAGGACTTTTTTTTTCCCGCCCTCTGAGACTAGCCTAAATCCACTACTGCAAGTGTGTACTGCAAGTTTTGACAGGGGCAAAGCAGGGAGCGCCTATGAATGAGTCATGTGAGTGGATGTCGTGTGTCACATGATATTATTACTCGGAGTGCATGTGAGACTGAACTTGTAGTGTGTGTGTGAAAATGTATGAGTGTGTGTACGGCGACGGGTTGAACTATGATTTTGACTGAGTGAAAACGGCGTGTGGCCTCTGTGGGGATGCCAAAGTTTAAGTTGTGGCCGTTCCTTCGCCATATTCCTGTTCGAGGTAATCGGATAACCGCCTCCTTCCACTTCCTGTTTGAGCTTATACATCCGCTGTTGTTTTTATTGAACCTGTCATTGAGCTATCCTATTGATTTTTAATGTCCTACTGATTTTTTTTTTCTTCAAGCTTGGTGGACAAGGTAGCGGAGATCAATGGGGACTTTAATTCATTTTCTGACACTCACTATCTGTCTTCATCAAACGGCGGGAATAATTGCAGTGTCGTTGCAGGAATGCTATTGATTTTTAAAATAAAAGCTTATTCACGATGTGCTTGCTAAAGACTTTTACCAAAGTGTCATAAATAAATTGCTAGTTTCACTGAGGTACTTTGGTAGGTATGTCCGTCAAGGGGAGACCCACAAAAAAATAAGTAAAGAAAGAATCATTCAAATCATTGGGGTAATCGTTTGCTGATTATTTGAAGAATTGTAAAAAATTGGGCTTGTTAAGACGATTCGCTGCCAGCTGGTCGTAGGGCGGATGACGGCAGCGGATTTGGGAGGATGTGAATTTGATGGATGGAGACGTTTAACACGTTGACAACGCAGAGGCGCATTGACAGCCCGTGTGTCAGAAGCGTTCGAGTCATTTGATGTTGTGCAAAAGCGTTTTCCGTGGAGCCTGACTGTGATTCGATTTGATTTGCGTGCAGGCGTCCGCGGTGAGAGCCAGCAGCATGGTCCATCCAGCACGTTGCCGCGCTTTGTGGAGGAGCCGGTGGATGCGTACATCATCAAAAGCAACCCCATCAAGTTGCGCTGCCAGGCCCGGCCTGCCTTGCAAATCTTCTTCAAGTGCAACGGCGAGTGGGTCCACCAGAGCCAGCACGCGTCCCGTGAGCATACAGACCTGGGAACAGGTAACTCCGTTTTTCACAGTCACCAAAAAAAAATCAAACTTCATCAAGCTACAATGTTTAAATGAAGATGATTTAAGGCAGGGGTATCAACCGAATTTTTTTGTGTGGCCGTTCATGCACACAACAGAATCCAGCATAAAAAAACAATTTTCTAATTTATTTTCAAACTGGGGTTATAAAAATTTTTTGCAATATCTCACTGTTATTAAAAGACAATTTATAATTTTGGTATTTTAACAACAAACATTGAGTCGACACACGAGTTGCCTTTGCGGGCCACATAAAATGATGTGGCGGGCCGGATCTGGCCCCCAGGCCTTGAGTTTGACATTTATGATCTGTAATCTGTTTTCTTGCCTATTTTTTTTTAACTCGCCCAGTCCTGCTCCCTAAACCGGACCAGGCAGCTTTTCCAAAAGCCTCAGGGGTCATCTTTCATCACTACACTTGTTTGGGTCGGATGTTCTTTCCTCTCTCGCTTCATAACGAGGATGTTTTTCCTTCTTGTTTTGGGTCCGCCTCGTTAATTAACGACACGGGCGAGCTAACTAGCTGAAAAGATCCACTTTTTTTCCACATGCCCTGCGCAAGAACACAACAATGTTGCGCCCCCCACGGCATCCCGTTAAAAGGAGCTAGCTGCCTGCGATGCTTCAGCGGAGCGGACGCTAACCAATTAATGCCAAATTAATGACATTGATTCCTAAGCGCTTGCATCCGGAACACAAGATTTGATTCCGACTCAATTATCCTAAAATTGTTTGTCCTTTGAAGTTGAATAGGACGTCCTTTAAAAGCGAACGCACTCATGCAAAGCCTTATTCAGAAGATTGTCCTTTTGTGTCTCTTTCTATTGTGTTAGCTAGCTTTCATCATGAATAACTAATGAGAAGCTCAATCACAATCACTTTTTTCTTTACGCTGTGGATCACTTCAAGTCCATCTGTTGACTTCTATCGCATTCATCATTTGGCATGTGTGCATGTCCATTCTTAATCGAGTGTGCCAGGGACTTCCTTTCGCGGTTTTTATGATTAGCTAGCAAGGAACACTCACTTTACATAGGTTTAGTCAAGCGGGCTAGAACACAAATTTGCTCGAGCGAGTCCGGCAACGAGGCGAGAGCACTGCAGCAAACACAAAGATGTTCACGGAGAATTTCTCATGAGCAACGGCAGCTGTCAAGAGTCCAAGTTAGATGATCTCTTTTAACGCGTGTTGCCTTTAATATTTCATATGCCGGCGATGAAGACATGAATGGAGTCTCTCAGTGAACGCACTGAGGCTTTGATTCCACATACCTCAGGGGCCACTTACAAGCTGCAAGTGTACCTAATAATTTGGACGCTGAGGACCGTCTGTTGGTGCTAATACAGAATGGAACCGTGTTTACTATTTTTTTTTATTTTTACATTGTATAGGTATATGAATAAGAGATGAGCAGTGGTAGAGCCGCAATGTTTTGGCCAGGGGGGGAAGAACACAATTATGCGCCCACCATAAAAATAATAAAACAACGCTGTGTGTGTGTGTGTGCTCCAGGAAGATGCTTTGATGGTAGTTGTTTTGAAAGTGTGATGTAAGGACAAACATGTGACTGTCACAGCGGAAGCTAGCCCCCGCCGAGTGCGATGTACCATGCACAGTGCATATGAATATTTTCCGTTTTTATGTTACAGCTTTAGTCCAAAATGATATTTTCTTTGAAATTCTAAACACAACAAATGAGTTGTAGCAGTCCTATGGTGAAAAAGTCGATCATTATTGTGATTGTACGCCAATCCTACCTAACATTATAAAAAATAAGCATTATCAATTGTCTTTGGACCCAAAACTCGGTTATTGCTAAAATAAATGCCAGCAAGCATGTACTGCGTATGCCAACAGTCGAACAGTCGTAGTTGTTGCTAATGCAAACTGAAAGCCGAACATAAGCGTATCTGAGTTGAGGAGGTCACTGAAGGACGAAGCTTTCGTTCAGGCAGGAGAAAGTGATACCCTGATGAGATGAGATAAGACGAGGAGGATGAAAAGGAGGAAGAAGAGGGGATGGAAATGGAGACAAGAGGAAGAAGAGAAGTGCTCGTGCATGTGGTCTGATGATGATATCTTTTTGTTTTTGTTCGAAATAACTGCTGCAATTTTGTAGACTTTTTAGAAATTATATATTTAATTTTTAAATAATGCGATTTAGGGCAAAAATCAGACTGTGTACACTCAGAGGTAGGTTAGCGTGTTAGTGAGCTAGCATGTTAGTTGATGAATAAATTAATGCGGTTGTCTTCCGTGAGCATTTTAGTGCCTCTTAATCAGCACACGCTCACATTTGTGCACATCACCAAGTCAAATGAGCACTTGAGGCAATTTAATGACAGAATTTGGAAAATGTTGTGTGCGTCATATCTTCCCGAGAGCCGCACACATGTGGGAAGCAAAGTGAAGATGTCACAAGTGTACATCACGGCATAAAACATTAAAAGGTATGCTAATGCTAACAGCTAGCCAAAAAATATTGTCATCTGACCCTTTACTTGATGCTAATGCTAATAACATTGGATGCGTTCAGAAATAAGCTCCGAGCTGGTTCACTCCAACCATTCGAAATTTGCCGTTCAGTTATTCAGAGTGCACAAGGCGCTCCAACTGGGGACACGGTGCGCCAGTGTTGTCTGCGTTTGAAAATTAATGGGAGCTCTATGAGAGTACCTTTTTTGAAAAACAAATGTCTTTCAAGCCAAAGTTTACGGTTTTGTTTGTGTTTGTGCGCGCACGCTGCAGGCCATGCTGGTCACCTTGTGCGCCTGCAGCGTGACTCGCTACATCATCGTGCGTGTTGTTGTTTATTCATCAGTTATTTTGCATGGCCATTAATAAAGATGATGCGGCAGAGGAGGTGAGGGCAGGGCCTGCCTGCCTGCCTGCCTGCCCGCATTGCCTCGCAGCATGCTTTGAGCTTGAGGCTCTTGTCACAACGGGGTCACAAAGCAAACTGATTTTTGAGCGAGGTCACATGAAGCTAACAATGCTAACATTGGCTGTGTTGAGCTATCATTCAAATGGGACACTTAAGTCGCATGAAACAGCATGGTGTAGTAGTGGTTAGGGTTTCTCGGGTTGTATTTTCCGTGGTGAAGGCAGCACTTCATCACCAAGTCACCAAATTATACTTGTCAATTAGTGCCGAGGTATTCAGCCCCACTGTTACAACACAATCGTTTAGATTTCACACATACCTGCTCAAAGATGCATCTTGAAAAAAATCGCAATCCAGACAACTAAATCAACGTATGTTCAATTTGATGTGTGGGAAAGCACTTTAAAGATCTTACAGGGCAATATAAAGTCAGTTTTCCATAATAGGGCCCTTTAAACTGAACAAAAAAATGCATATTAATACATCTCCTCAAATTTCAGTCGGTATTAAATGAGTTTTTCTATCAGCGGCAACAAGGCAAATGAGAGGAAGGTGACGATTAAACACGTTCGGAAATGAAATATGAAATCATCACGTCACGCTGCATTCAAATGCGTAATTGTCAGAGGAGCGATGGACATTTAAAAGCCTTCAATTACGCCACACAATAGCTGACGAGCTTATTGGACCCGCAGGAAATTGCGGCTTGGGGCCGCCACGGGATGATGAGCGTCTGGCTGGTGAATACATTTGCCAGAATAATAGGTTGCCTTTGATGGTCTGGTCACAATGACTGAGCCTGCCTGGCTGACCCAAAGTAAAAGTGCTTTTTTTTTATTGTTTTTTTTTTTTAGACTCATATATGAAATTTCCATTTCGTTTAAATGCAGCATTTTCATTTTGTAAAACATTGAAATCATGTCCCGGCATCACTGGAAGATGAGAAATTCCTAGCAGCTCGCTCTCTATGGTGAAAATTGTCAAAAATGTTCCAAAGAAAACATTCAGATCCCAAAGTTAATGCTAATACTAACTAACAGCTCATCTTGTATGTCACCAGGGTTGAAGATCCGGGAAGTGATGATCAACGTGTCCCGCCAGCAGGTGGAAGATTTCCACGGTCCAGAGGATTACTGGTGCCTTTGCGTTGCCTGGAGCCACCTGGGAACATCCAAAAGCCGCAAGGCGTCCGTGCGGATCGCCTGTAAGTCCCAACATTTGTTCAATATATGATTTTACTGACTATTAGAACTTCTAAAGCTCCCCCCCCCCAACCCTTAGACCTGAGGAAGAACTTTGAGCAAGACCCTCAAGGCTTGGAGGTGCCCCTGAGCGGCATGATTGTATTGCATTGTCGACCACCAGATGGCGTACCGGCAGCCCAGGTAATCCTCAATTTGTTTCTTATAAACCCGCATTGGATCTTACATATTAGTTGTCAGACCCACCTGCAGAAGAAATGACTTCTATTTTGGTCCTTTATGGAATCGTGGATTCATAATCAGAAGGTTTTACGAATGGCCATTGCAATTCATTTACTGATATGAGCAAACATGACAAAAGCGCAATCGAGAAAATCGAAAAATAAAACAAATTCTACACCCCGCTGTGACTTATTCAGGTGTCTTGTATCAATTCCCTCCGCGAGCGTGTGCTGTTGTGTTTGACACGCGGCCTTTTTAATTTCTCCCTCATGAATATCAAAATGAATATCAATGAGGACAACAATGAGAATAGCAACCAGCGCGCTTGGCCGCCGTCACACTGAGTCAGGCGGCGTCACGCTGAGCCACCGTCTGCATTACATCGATGTCAAAGTCGGAAGCTTAAGTTTATGCAAAAGTCAGGCCTTCTGTTTCCTCTTTGATTTTCAGCTACACGCTAACAACAATGCTAGCAAGTGTAGAGTAAAACAAAACCAGGCAACCACAGTATATCTTGTCACTCAAATTTTGATGCTCATACTAAAATGTTCACATCAATATGGGCTATAGACCCCAAATTCCAATATCAATGCTAACCGCTAGCACCGAATAATGTCGTTTCTTTGCGTATTTCCTCTGCTAAGTTTGCCTTCATTGACTTTTTGACTTCGTGTTTGTTTTGTGTTTTATTATAAGGGATTTGTGTGGGACAATCACACGGATAATATTTGTATCTTCAAACTTCTCTGGCTTGTGTATTAAAAAATAAAAAGCTAATAGAAAAAAAAGAGTGTCGTCTCCTCAGTGAGACTAAAGCAGACGTAAGCTCTTTTTGCTATCTGGCGTGCTAAGCTTATTGCTGCTATCACAGCAGGGCAGCAGATAACATGGACGCCTCTTCTTTCCATTAACGTCACACAGCAGCCATAACGCCACAGTACCGTTCCGGGTGGCTTCCAGCTGGATAAACGCTCTTTTTCTTTTTTTTTTATAGTGGCAACACAACAGGACTTCAAGTGACAGTTTGTGTCTTAAGTTTGCAGTTCATCAAATATTGTCACCTCTCGCCTAATATAACGCTAAAGCAAACAGCTATGCTAACTGCTAGCGCTCTTGTAGCTGTGTGACCTCGACCGCAAAAAGTTAGGTGTGTGGATAGCGGGTCGTAACCTTTCCAACCTCAATTCATGAAAAATGAAAAAAAGAGAAGCTTTCCATATATGGACACGAGCTATTTCTTGCCGCCGCTGGGATTTACTCGACTTTATGGATTATTTACTTGCACTTTGCTCTTTGTCTCACGCATCAATGCGTTGACAGGACGATGACCACAATGCGTCAGTGCGGCGCTAGTATGCTGCCATGCTACTATTCACTACTTTGGCTATGTACATGTAGCACATGTACCACAATATAATCATGTAACATAGTATCAATACATGCTAACACATTTCCCCATGCGCTCAAATAATTGATCACATATTGGCATATGTCAATAAATACAAACACATTATAGCGCATTCCAATTAGCACATGCTAAGACAAATAGCACATAGACCAGCACTGGCTAACAATGTGAACAAGATTGACATTTCTCATAATTATTAGAAGTAACAAAAGTAATACTAGCGCATTCATTGAAGAAAAAAAAAAGATGCAGCTTTTGTCCTATTCATTTCCATTTAAAAGCAATCTTTTTTAATGTTGAAAAAGTCAGACATTTCTGCAGCTATAAATAATGAATGAGCAAAGTAATAGGATGCCCACCCTGAAAAGATGGACGTTTTGTCCTGCGGTCACATTTGAATCCTCTGAGCATAATTGCCGAAATTGCAAGCCTCTACATTGCCACATGAACTCCTGCTTTGTTCTCTCAGCCATACGGGGATAACCATATACAAGGATATGCTCTCTGCGGCAAAAGCTGTTGACCTTCGTCTCCGTGGCAACGCTCCGCATATTATGCTTGTTTTTCTTTTTTTATTGTAACAGCCGAGACTTCTCAACGTGCGGTAGAAAGCCGCTGTTGCCATAATTGTGTGGGTCGAAGAATAATCAAATATCGCACGCTTGGTGGCGCAAAGCTTGATTACACTGCCAGGCGGGTAGAAGTCAGTAGTGGCTAACGAATTCAGCCCAATTGGCGACGCGGGCCACCAAATTACAGGCGTGTAGAGTGCATTAAAAAAAAATCAAAACAGCTTCCGTGATGACGTGATTCCCAATATATTGATTCCTGGTGTTCTGTTATTTTGCACCTTTCAACTGGGGTTGCTTGGAAAGAGCAAAGCAATCACCCAGTTTGTTGGCTGCTGTTCTAATCCCTGAGCAACTGGGCGTCAAACACACACACGCCGTGTGCTCAGGCGTACACCAACACACACATGCCGGTGTACAAACATGCCGCGTTCCCAGCGGGATGGAGTTTTTAATCCTCAAATAGAGCGGCATGAATCAGAGAGTGCTCCCCATGGATGAAAAGCTCCTGATGTTAATGTCAATTTACAGTGGCGCTCATGCGCAAAGACCACCGTCCACAGTCCTTCATCAAGGCTGGAGCACGCCACCCAAAAAAAGTACCAAACGAATTGCCATTTTGAGGGATTTCACAAAATCAAAACCAGTCCAAAAGTCTCATTGAGCAACATTCACGTGTGGACTCCCAAAATTAATCAATTAATCGTCAAGTCGCCGATTAATAAATGAATCAACAATTATTTTAATATTGAGAGAGTTTAGTTAACAATACAAACTAAACAGTAAATGGGCAACAGAATGGATTTGTAGTACATTTTCATGCAAAATAAAATTATTCGATCAATCGATGGAATAATCAACAGGATAATCGATTCATAAAATATGCGATCGTGGCAGCTCTAGAATAGACCCACCAAAAAAATTATTTCCGTGATTTCAACCATTCCAAGACATCCTCAAACACGACTGCCAAATTCGAAGCATATACTGAACAGATCCTAAATTTGCATTTTGTGTTTTTGAAGTATGGCAGCAAACATAACAACTCTCCTTCAAAGTCAAATCTGCTTTTGTCGTCTTTAGGTGGAATGGCTGAAAAACGACGAGCTTTTGAACCTTGGTGGCGCTGTGACAGATCCCAAAGGCGACCACCGTCTGGTCATCCCTCAGGCGCACCTCTCCAACTCGGGAAACTACACGTGTGTTGCCAGCAACATTGTGGCCAAGCGCCGCAGCTCCACAGCTGCCGTTGTCGTCTTTGGTGAGCTAATAAAACCCCGAATTCTTTTTTTTTTTTTTTTTAAATTCGTCTTTTAGTGCGTTTCTGTTTGATTTAGTCAACAGCGACAGGCTGCGGAGCCACCTCAGGAATTAATCTTTTTTTTTTTTATACAAAGGACCATCAATAATAATCATGATGGCCCAACAACTCGTTCTTCCCGTCTTATGACAGCCAATGAGATGATGTGTCACTTTGGTGGTCGCAAATCACGGGCAAATGTGACAGTCGGCGACGTTGATCATCGTCGTTGTCTTCCAGATGAACATCAAGATGGGATTGATATTGCAGCTTTTTAGTTAATTTAGTGCTGATATCATTTTTTGTACTTTTTTCTGGGTGGATATTTATTAAATCGCTTCACATAGAGTAAACAAACGTTAGCTTAATCATTCCGTATCGTTTGATATTTAATGTATGCACCTTTTAATGACTTCTTCCAGTAAATGGCGGCTGGTCGACATGGAGCGATTGGTCGCCGTGCAACGTGCATTGCGGTCGCGGCGTCCACAAACGCTCGCGCACGTGCACCAACCCGGCGCCGCTCAACGGCGGCTCCTTCTGCGACGGCGCGTCGGTGCAGAAGAGCGCCTGCACTTCGCCGTGTCCAGGTGAGCAAAACGTGACATCCACCTAGCATAAACGCTCACATTGTTGTTGTGATTCGGCCTGATCAGTGGACGGGGGCTGGGGCACGTGGACCGAATGGTCGACGTGCAGCGGCGATTGCGAGAGGAGGCGGAGCCGCGAGTGCACGGCACCTGAACCCAAGCACGGCGGACGCTTGTGTGACGGCGTGGCGCTTGCCACTGATAACTGCACCGGAGACCTCTGCACGCAAAGTGAGACGTACTAAATACGCAAATATAATATATTTATAAATATTCATACATGTAAGGGAAGATTGAGGCTAAAGATCAAATTCAAATTATTTGTTTCAGATGGAAAATTGCTGCGTGACGCCAAACCACAAGGTGAGCTTATTTTGTTCTTCTCCTCAGGTAGCACTTTAAGAGGTCGAGTTACCGTGTACTCTGAGTTGCTGGTGTTTATTTCTGTAAAGAGCTTGCAGTGGCCAAAAAGAAGCACTTGACAAATGAATTCCAAGAAATATCAATCCAAAGAACTCATTTAAAAAAAAATCCTGGAGCTTTCCGTCGAAAGCCTTTTCCAACTAGCTTTTTGAGGTTCCGGGAAGCTTTTTACGTTGTGTCTGCTGAACAGATCTGATTGCTCTAAATTTCAGAAGGAAAAGTTCCTGAAGCTGTGGGTGGAAATAACATTCTTTGACAAGACATAATACAAGTCCCAAGAGCAAAACGTTCCAGTGACTTTAGGTGTAAATGAGCTTAAGAGTCTTTGTTGTGATTCCGTCATACTTTGTCCTCGGCTTTGTTAGTTTCTACCAAACTTTGCAAGCCCTCAATTAACCTGCCAGTGAAAAAAAAAATGTTAATCAGCTTTCTTTATTTTTCCCATTTTACGCTGTATCCTGCTGAGAGGATTTCTCCCAATGTCCCTCTTGGATCTTGTTATCATCACGTACAAGCAGCAACCCGTTGCGAGTGCTCGGTACTTGGTCCTCGGTCCTCGTTTCTGCTCGAGACCAGATACGCTTTTGTCATATTTATTTTTTCATAGTTTGAAGGTTGTTTGTAAATATTTCTTTTGTGCTTTTGAGGTGTGGTGGAGAGCGGAGTCGGCGGCGGAGTCGGCGGCGGAGTCGGCGGCGGCGGCGGCGGCGTTGGCGGCGGGGGAGACGTGGCGCTGTACTCAGGCCTAGCGGCCGGCGTGGCGACGGTGGCGCTGCTGATCGTGGGCGTCACCGTGTACCGACGCAGCCGCAGCGACTACGGCGTGGACGTCATCGACTCATCCGCCCTGGCTGGAGGTTTCCAGTCGTTCAACTTCAAGACGTCCCGGCAAGGTGACACCGCCGCCACGTCTACGTAAACATACACATAAAAAATATACATATGCAAATGTAAATACATACAATATTTCATTTTACACTCCACTTAACATGAAGTGTGTGTGCGTGCTGTATATTGTGCGTATGAATCATGTATGCGTTCTCGTATGAATAATTCATCCATGCGATTTAATGTTTTATCGTACGTGTGTTGTGTGATGCTTAATGTCAATTTGTTTTACAAGGTTGGCATTACAGGTCACATTCGTGACGGGTGCTCACTTCACTCAATTATTTTCATGTCTTCATTCTTAGTTGTCATTACGCTGTTGCCACTTTCTGGTTTATCTAACTTAGTAGTAGTTACTTCCAGGAATAAAATGGATATCAAGGATAGGGAATGAATTCTCGAGCGACTCTCCACAGGCAACCCTCTGCTGATCCGCTCGTCACTCCAGCCCGACCTGAGCGTGTCTCGCACGTACACCAGTCCCATGTGCTTTCACGACGCCATGGATAAGGAGCTCTTGAACCCCCTGCCCGATCTCAAGGTCAAAGGTGAGCCACATATTTGCTTAAAGAAGTTACGCCTTATAATCACTACTTTTATGTGTGTAGGGATCACAGAAGGTCCAGACTTCCATCCTCAGACGTTCCCGAGGGGTCTGTCCCCAGACTACCGGGGCGTCGTGGTGGGTGCGACGCTGGGCCGAGGAGAAAGGAACCACTTTGGTCCCCAGCGGGTGGCGGCGCCCGCCGTCAGGCCGCGCCACAAAGCCACGACAGTGTTGGGCCACGCGGGGGGACATCTGCTGGTGCCAAACACAGGTGCACTCCTTTCCTCTTGCTTATTTCCATCTTTCCTCCTTTTTTGTCCTTCCCATCTTGTTTCCTTCTTTCCATTTCTCCTTTTTTTTGTCCCTTTTTCTTTCTATTTTCACCTTTCCTCTTTCTTTTCTCCTCCTGTCCTTCTTTCCTCCTTCCTCGTCCTTTCCCTCCCTGTCTCCTTCTACCTCTTTGCTCCTTCTTTCCTTCCCCCAGGCAAAAACAAAAAGAAAAAAAAAATCACACGAACGCTTAGCGAGCGAGGCGGGCATTTCGGCAATGTTTGACCTTGTCGTTATTGGCCCACAGCAAGAATGAGAAAATGTCATCCATCCAGAAAGAACATTCATTTTTCACTCACTTCGCAGATGAAGGCCGACAGCTTTGGCCTTCTCGCAATCACTTCGGTCGGCCTCCACCATCTCTAAAAGCACACAAACACCATGAACGGCGTGAATAGCTTCATAGAAATCAAATAATTGCAAATGAAAAAATATATATAAGTTAGCGTAGCATGCACACTTGGCTGAGTTACAGCGAGCTGAGTAGCTTTTAGCTTTAGCACAGTAAGAATGTATTGTTAGCGGCGCGCGCTACCCGTTGATGATGCTAATGACGCGGCCGCCGTCCACAGGTGTGAGTTTGCTGGTGCCAGTCGGGGGGATCGCTCACGACACCACATGGGAAACGACGGTCATTGTCAACCAGGAGGACAGCAGGTGAGTAGACTTGTAGCGAGTTGGCTAGCTAGTTGGCTAGCTAGCGGCGTAGTTTTGAATGCCTGAGTCGGCGGTTTATTGTCGTGGATGATTTCTTGCGTTATTTCGTGGTTGGTTTCTGTTATACACTACATCCAGACCAGTTGTCACCTCGGGCTAGTTTGAAGGTTATAGTTGACCCAGAGATGACTGTAAGCGCCTCTGGATTCAAACGCCGCTGAGCCTCAGCTCGCCGCTCATCTGTGCTACTTGTGCGCTGCGCGGCACTGTGCAGCGGTGTGATAAGACGCGTGCAGTTTGCCGCTTAAGGAAGCTGCCCGAGTCGCAGCACCGAGCTGTCAATCAACCGCTATCAGCCCAAAGGCGGGGAAAGTCCGGCCAGACGGCGAAATGGGATTTCCTTTCTTTTCTTGTCGGCGGAATGAGACTTCCCGGCTCACTTTCACATGCTCGAGAGCCTCGTATATTTTCGTCACGAGTGACAGGCGCCTGCTGTCGCGTGACACGCCCTTATTGAGTCGAAAACGATCGAATCCAATTGACAGGAAGACTAATGACATTCCTACGCCATTATTGGTCCACACTGTTTATCGTCTTTGTGTCAGAAAAAGAACGTTGCGACTTGTACGCTCGCAGCTCGGCGTTGGGCGAAGGATCGGAGATCTTCCTGAGTCCAGCCGTCACGTACGGCCCGCCGGGGCTGGAGCTTTCCTGCCCCGTGGTCCTGACCATGGCGCATTGCGCTGAGAAGGCCGCCGACCGCTGGATCACTCGACTCAAGAGGCAGACGCAGGATCGCAAATGGGAGGTCAGTTGTCCGACCTCCCCCATCTGGGTTCGGAAATTTTATTTATCACTAAATGCAAAGTTACTTCTTGGAAGCGGAGTTAAGCTCTCTAGTTTTACTTCCACAATGTTGCACTGAAATTGATTTATTGACTATAAAGGTCTCGTTAAGTGCACTAAGTGGAATTTCCAATATTTTATCCTTTTAGATTTTAGTTTGTTTCAAACCGAATATTTCAATCTCATTTGTTTGTGTCCTTATTTTGTGCTGCACCACTAAATTGCTATGAAACCATTTGATTAGTTTCCAAGTTGTCAAGTCAAGACTTTTTAGGACTTTTCAAATCAAATTTATATCCAAGTTCATTTTATTCCCAATATACCTTCTCCAAAGTTGATCCGTATCTGCTTTTAAAAGACCCGACTAAAACTAAATCACTGTTTTGTTGGTTCCACCGTTGTGATTGCGTGATGTGACCACAAATCATTTGTTATATTATTATTTTTTAAGAATGCTAATCATGTAAAACTGACATAAAAAGTGTCAGGTATTTTTTTTTCCCAATAAGTAAACTTAAGCCAATTGGGCTCTTTTTTTTTTTTTAATATCCCCTCGCTCAATTATTCGTGTCTTGGGTACAAAAATAAAAATGTAATCCCAACACCTTTGTTAGGTTTTTTCGCTGACCGAACAAATTTCAAGAGAAGAGCAACAGCAAACAAATCACAAGTGAGACAGAATATCAAGTCTTTTCTCGCGAGGAGTGCAGTACAGATAGTTTACAACAATCTCACAACACTAAATATCTGTATGCACTCCCGCTCTTTTTATTGGGATTTGCCCTACCCACAAATCGTGAGACAAAAGCCCCTAAAAGAGGAGGGGGAACGCATGTGGGCTTTGCCTCGTAAGGAAGAAATCACTAGGTGTTTACATACTGATAAGAACATGTGGGAAGAGGAATTTGAGTGGCCTGGATAGAGAAGAAAACCTTTGACCTCTAGTCAAAACATAGCAAGGGATGCTTTACGACATTGTGTAGAATGGGACAAGCTAGGTTATTTATTACTGGATACATACATTCCGACATAATCTTACGATCAAGATAGTTTGGAAAACCCTGACAATGATGGTCACTTGTAGGTTCATCTGAGGTGCAAGACAGCAATGAGGCATGTTGTTTAACAAAGTGGTCTTTGTTAAAAAGGAACTGTCTCGGTAGATGTCTTCTTTTTGCTGAGTTGTCAGCTGGTCCTGTCTGACCCAGCTGTAACCTCTCTCCTGACCCAGCCGTAACTTTTCTCTTCTGTGGTACATCATAAAAACAGCAAGGCCAAACAGCAAGCATATATTGCAGTAATATTGCGGTAAAGCATTGATTAGAGAACGCATGATAACATATATATATATATACATTTTTCTAACAACCTTCCTTCTCCACGTCCAACATTATCAACACCCTCCCTACCTTCTACCTTCTACATCAACACCTTCTATCCATCACTCCGGCAAATCCATAACTCTCATTTAATGGTGTGGTGACCTCATCAAAAGCAGCGGAGACCTCATGCAGGGAGGGACGGTTGGGGAGGGGTTGTGCGGGCACTTTTGAAGCGGAAAAATAGATACATACATGCACAAAAGACGCCGGCACCGTCGTCGTCGTCGTCTGACCGCTGTGAGATAACGAGAAAGATGTCTGATGTAACCAAAAGTTTCTGGGAATTAGAAATCCTAACTCGACTGGAGGTCCCCGTTGCCCATTAAAGCGCCATCAGAGTCGCCTCCCCTGCTGCACATTTTATTCGGCGCCTCTGTGACTGAAATATATGTAGATTTATCATTAGTGTACATTCTAGAACAGACTCCGAAAGATTCTTTTTCTAACAGAACTTTTTTTTCATTGTGTGGATTTATCGGAAATAACTGCTGAGAAATGCGATCACATAAATCATATGAGACCAACATTGCTCACAAGATTGGGATTTTTTTTTCCTCTCATTGGATTATTTCCAATTGTCACGCTAATTTCTATTTTGCAATGAGTAGTTTGCATGAATAGTCATCACAACCAAGCTTGCCTTTTTCTTTTGTGGATTATTTTGAGTTTATCATAACTAATTGACAAGTGGAGTAACAGAGAGTGCCGTTGACTTTTTACTTCACGTTTTTGAATTAGTGGATTAATTCGAGACCGGCAGGTAAGGACCACCTTCATTATGCCTCCGCTGTGTTTAATAATTAGTGACCCAATAAAACCTCAAAGGTTTTAATTTATGCACAGCTCATCTTTTGCCCATAACATGTCAGTGATAGTCATCCAATCCTGTTTTTCCATTATCGCTCCCCGTAGGTGGTCACAGAAGTTACCGTCCTCAAAATCAGAGTGGCGACAGTTTGACACGCTTTGTTTCTCCTGACAGGAAGTGATGTGTGTGCAGGAGGATTGCACTTCTTGCTACTGCCTGCTGGAGGCGCAGCGCTGCCACATTTTGCTAGAGCGACCCGGCCGCTACGCCCTGGTGGGCGAGCCGCTACGGCCGGACGCCGCCAAGCGCCTGCGACTGGCGGCCTTCGGAAGCCCGGACAGCGCCAACCCGATGGGCTTCATCCTCAGGGTCTACTGCGTGGACGACACGCCGCACGCTTTCCAGGTAACTTTAGTGTTGCCGGAACTTTTTTTGCGGATTATTTGGAATTGTTGTCGTTTTTTATTGACACGTGCTCCCTCTGGCGCCCCCAGGAGGTGGCAGCGGGCGAACGCATCCGAGGCGGGCGCCTGCTGGAGGAGCCCAAAGTCTTGTCATTCCGTGGGAACGCGCTCAGCCTGCAGGTGAACATCCAGGACGTTCCACAGATGCTGTGGAACATCAAGCCTTTCACCACCTGTCAGGTAAATTCCTAATACTTTGTTGATTATTTGTAATTGTTGCTTTCGATTGTGTAAGGTCCCTCGATCCTCCCTTTCTTCTGTAACATCTCCACAGGAGTTCTCCTTCTGTCAGGTGTGGTGGGGCAAACAGCGCCCCCTGCAGTGTGCCTTCTCCCTGGAGCGTAACAGCGCCTCCTCGTCCTCTTTCTCTTCATCTCCTCTCTCGTGTAAGATCAGCGTACGTCAGGTTCAAGGTGAAGAGCAAATCCTGCAGATCTACACCACAGTGCAGCCCGAGGTGAGACCGTAAACAATTGTTGCTCATTTCGTCGATGATGTTGCGAGTCACTGTCAAGTCGGCTCAACATCTTCAATTGCTGATAGTCGTGTTGGGTTCCCCCCCTCCCCTGCCAGAACCCAAAGGTACCTGTCCCGTTCCCTTGTGAGTCTGGCTGTTCCATCACCTCCCAGGCGGGATCACGGGCTTTCAAGATCCCACTCTCCATCCGCCAGAGGATCAGCGCCACGTTTGACGGGACCAACGCCAAGGGCAAGGACTGGCGCCTCTTAGCCCAAAAGCTACACGTGGACAGGTGGGAAAGCTCCCATTTAAATTCTGAATGGACTCCCACGTGGCTGTAAAAGCAGAATTCTAAACGTGTGGCATACGTACGTACATGCAACCTGGTCGGTCGGGACTAATCTGCCATCAGCCACCAAAGCCTCTCGTCGCGCCCACGCTGCTGATTTCATTATAGATGCGGAGGCGTGCGGGACAGCAGGCGAGACATCGTTCCGGTTGGCATGGCAGATTCTGATCGGGAAGGTCTGGGACCTCGACCCGATTGCTCGTTACCAATGTGAACGCTTGATGATTCCCGATGACCTCTGAAGTGGGAAATTTGGGAAAAATAGGAGTCTGGAGGTCTCTTGTGTTCGTTAAGCTGATTTATGCAATTATTGCAGCAAATATTTGCAGATGGTCACTGGGAGAGACAAGGAAGAACACCAAGAGGTGGGGGGGGGGAACGTCCCTGATTGAAGCGTGATGAAACACTGCCCCTTAGTGGCAGTGTGGAGAAAAACAGTCTGACAGACTTAGTCATTCATTTTCTACCTCTTTTCATGTTTAGAGTCACAACTCAGTGATTGATTGAGTTGTGCCTCACGATGTTTCCCCCTCTGTAGGGAACTTTTCAAGATGTTGACCATTTTTTTTCTCGCCCCACAGGAACTTGGGCTACTTCGCCCACCACGAAAGTCCCGCGTCCATAATCCTGAGCCTGTGGGAGGCGCAGCATCAGGACTCAGCCGACCTGGACTCCCTGGCCAGCGCTCTGGAGGAGATCGGCCGGGTACACTCGCCCAACTGCAACGATATGAGGGGTTCCCTAAACTCAGCGAGGACTGCAGATTGAAATCCCGGACAACTGCATGAACGCTGAGGAGCAGACACTTGCAGGGACTTCCCGGAATAATACGGAAGCTCGTTTCAGACAGGAACAAAGGTGAGGTTTGGGTTGTCGGGGGGAACGGACCACAAGCGTCTATCTTGGAGAGATGACTTCCTGTTCCTCATCCTGTGGGCGCGCCAAACTTTAAGTGTGACGTCATGTTGTCATTTTCTTGCTTTTGCGTGGTGTCTTTAAATGTGCGAAAAGTGGAGGTAATAACAAACGCAAAATGTTGGAGACTTCATGCTACTACACCTGCTTAAAAAAAGTTGGCATGAGGAAGATTTCTTTGTGTGGCACCCTCGGAAGAGTAGTTACCTTGGACCACGACTTGGTCCAATTGCTCCCAACAAAATAAACTGGCTTTGTGTCCAACTCTGTGTCGGCCTCTCTTGCAGATTCTCACCATTCGTTAAGATATCAAGCTACGCTAATTAGCAGATGGTAAAACGCAGCTAGTTTAGGAGCCATCTTGCACTAACCACATTGGCTGTAAAATGCAATATAACTAATTGGATGGTGTCCCTAATGAAGTGACCCATAAGACTGCATTGTCAATGGGACACCAACAGAGGGTGCTGTGGGCCTCCCTTCTTACCGTGACGTTTTGTCTCCTTTGCGCTTGGCCTCACACAATTTCTATGAACTCTCTTTCTCAGACACACACACACACCCCATGCAGACACACACCCGACCACTGTTCAATAGGTAGTAAGGCATGCTGGGTAAATATTAATCTGCTTTATTCGCTTCACTGGGTAAAGTGTGATCGAGACCAATGTCCCTAGAACCCCCCCTGAGAAAAAAAAATGCCCCCCCACACACACTTGGATCGCTGCCCCCCTTCAGCATTCCGGCTGGGACAAACAGGAAGTGTGTGAGTGTGTGCGTGCGTGTGTGTGTGTGTGTTTGAGAGAGGGGAGGGCGCTAAATGCAAGTCATGTGCGCCTCATGAGAACTAAAAGCTACACAAAAAAAGCAAGCGGCAAACTTGTTTTGCTTTGGGACAACTGGGCCTTAACTTGTTGCCATGGCAACGCTCCCATTCCCAGGCTAATGGTGTGGAGCTATTGTGCTAATTAAGTTTAGTGTATAGGGGTTTAGATCAGGGGTAAGGTTTCAAATTTGCGTTAGGTGTTCAAATTAAGGTTGCACGACGTTTAGGATTTTAAAATGACGGTTTCAAGTCAGGATTAGGAGCTCAGTCAAAGATTATGGTTCTGTTAGGGTTTCGAACAAGCGTTGTATGGTCAAACAGGCATCCAAGCTTGTGTTAGGGTTCTAAATTCAAGTTTTTTAGTTTGGCTTTTGAAAAAGTGCTGAAACGATGACAGTAGCTGAAATGTGTTGCTTGTCTGCAAATTGATCAAAATGAACCAAAACATTCTTCATTTCTTCAGTGTGTGTGTGTGAGCGTTGTGGCGTTGTGGTATGCTTTGGATTAGCGCACTCTTGCGGCTGGCGCGCTTGTCCGTCTGCTGCCGTCTGGAATCAGACAGCGAACATCAGCAGTCGTCTGAATTCTTCCAAGACCAAAGTGTTTGGATTTCTCCTGCCGCCCTCCGTGTCTATTTTTAATCGTCTGCTCCCGTTCACAATTAGTAGCCCAGTTTCAGGCCAATCGGGTTTAAATTATCAAATGACACTTTCTTTTTAGGGCCTTCAAAGTAGGGTAGGGTTTCAAAAAAAAAAAGGTGGTGCCCTGACCTTCACCCCGTCCTCTTCCTACTCTTCATCCTGCTGTCCCTCCTCCTCCTCCACATTTCACCATGCCAGGTCATGTGACTCATCACACCGATGACATCACCTGAGCTTAGACAAAAGGCCGCATTCCTGCGCGGCGTGCTAATCCTCTACGTTAATGTTCAACCAGACTCAACAAGCTAACTGGGTGGAGGGGGCTCCTTTCCCACCTCTGCCGGTTCCAACCGCCGGCTGGGGTGCAAAGAGCTGCTGAGTGCGCAAGAAGACTTTCCAGAAGCTCCCGCCAGCAGTCTCGCCAGCTTCTAGACCCCCCAAAATCCTTCGCAAATCCTCCTAATGCCTCGGTGGGTTCCGTGACGCGACGACAAGACGGCGCTAACCAACGTGCTAAACGAAAAAAAAAATACTTAACAGTGGATTTTGTCGATCCTAAATAAACAAGAGGCTCGCGCTTAATAATTACTTAATGCTAACAAAATTAGCTGAAGATGCAGATCTGAGAAAAAATACTGAAGCATTAGCAGAGACACCAACGCTACAAGATGTCAAATGAAATCTGTGTAGCTCCCAGCATTTTATTTGATAGTCTAAAATATATTTATAAATTATTTCCTCAGCTATGTATCAGTCAAGGCCCTCTTCAGTGCTGGGCCTCCGTTGTACGATAAGACAAATATGTAAAGGCCGCTTGTGCCCTCCCTCACGTGTGCTCTTGCCAACATTACTGGATGACATAAACGACAAAACCAGCTACCTTGTGTCAACATCGCAGTGTTATTTTCTTTTGCACCTGCGAACTTGAAGTTTGTTCTTTTTTTTTTCTTTGCTTCCTCCCGCTTCAAACCTTCCTAAACAGAGCTGGCTAAAACAATACCCGGCGGACGTCACGCAGGAAGGTGTCTCTTCCTTTTATTTTTGTCGGCCTTTTCCGCCGCCGGTCAGCAGGTCAAGCTGTGTATTGCCGCCAACACACACATGCACACGTACACACGCAGATCTGCTACCCAGTAACACACACACACATAATGCAAATACATACACAAACATGCACTCTCAGACACACTCACCTAACACACACACACATAACATGTACATACTACACACTCACTTAACACATTCACACGTGGTCATACAAGTTTTCCTCGACAGATTTCCACACATAAAACGAGTTGCAAACCCAAGGTCAGTGGTATCCATGTGCAGTGCCGCTAGTGAATGATTGCATCTTTTCTCCATGAAGTGTCGTAGAGCTCAGGATGAGCTGGCCAACAATCCGAAGCGCACTTCCTGTTTTCCAGCACGTCCTCGCTGCTTGACCTCCTGAAGGAGAGCACAGGATGTGCTCCCAAGACACACACTCACTCACATAACATATACATGCGCCTTCCTCGACAGTGTTTCACTGCACATCAGCTTCATCTTTTTCTAAACTAGCATGGCCAGTATGGACAGCTTTCCATTATTCCCTCCGCTGCTTTGTAGCAGATAGAGTTCAGAACTTCTGTTTTACCAGTTTCTGTATGAAGAGAATGTGGAAAACCGGGCAGGAAAACTGCACTTGTCTACCTTTCATGAAGAACATTGATACAGCATGACAGCGGCATTAAAAACTTGCGCATGAAAATCCTATTTTGTACCCTTTGTAGCGTTGCGGCTGCGATCACGAGCTATCAAAACGGACATCATGCGGTTTCATCTTCTCTGGCGACGGCACACGCAAAATAGTTGTAATTGCTTCCTTCACACTACCCTGGGATGCCACGTTTATTTATATTTGTAAATTGACCCCTGCATTCTTCACTTTAATTGCATTTGTTCACATTTCCTGGGAACATACACACTAACACACTGGTGGGACTATCATGATCTGGAGCTGTTTTTCTTCACCTGGAGCTCCGGACTTAGTTTAGGTGATAAGAATTTTAAACAGTTCAGAATACCATGCAGTAGTAATATAAAAAAAAAAAATCTTTTAAAAACACAAAAGATAGGAGATATGCAATACCACTGTGTAATCCCATGGGTCATAGGTCACATTAATGGTGTAAAATGTTTTGAAAATGATTTATCTTGATCTCATTTTGTATATTGTGGAAAAATGCCATTTGAACAGGGATGTGTATACTTTGTATATCCACACACACACACACACAGACACAAGCAGCACTTTAGATGCCATGCGATTAGATTAACATTGGGCGGAGACATGTTGGACAGGATGTTTATGTCTTTTGATGTTGAACAAACACACCATTCCATTGAATGCAGCGCACACATTCACTCTCGACGTCTTTATTTAAAATCCGTATTTTTGCATCAAAAAGTGTGACTTTACCCTTTCAAAAACTCAACCGCACTGTTTCCCACTCGGGGCTTGGACAGATCTATTTGTATCATAATGCTTTTTATTATATTAGATAATAATATTATATTATTATTATATTAAATAAAATCCTCTTTGTTACAATTTGTTTCATAATGCTTAGCAAATTAAAGTTAATTCCAAGCAGGAAACCTCGGTTATTTCTCCATGTCTTTTTGTGCAACTTTTCCCCCCTCAAAGCTACAGACAATAAAATAAGAAAGATGGCGACACAGATCATTTATTATTTTATGTAATCCCAATTTAGTTATTTATTATAGCAGTTGACAATTTTTTTTTTTTTAATGAATGGAAGAAATGCACTCTTTTGCACAAGGCGTTATGAAAACAATGTATGATGTATGTAAAAGTTTGTTATTTGGGGAATTTCATTGTGTGAACATGTTTAATGGCTAAAATGTTTGACCTCAATTACCTTCACCGTGATTGGCTACTTAAAAGTGAGCTTGACCTCTGACTTACTACCAAGTTGATGTTTAGGATCCCTTACAGCGATTGGCTGTGCGCAACGTAAATATTCACAAGAACCTGCAGTGATTGGTTGAGGATGGACTGACGTCACGGTATTCAGACGAGCCAGAAGCAAGAATCACTGCAACTGAGTCTGGCTCTCAGTCGAGACGTTTGACAGACAGCCGCTCCCGCGTTATACTCATGAGAGAAGTCGGCTGACGGATTAGCTTGTTCGCTAATTTTTTTTTTATCACGACGTGTTTCATTCAAGATCCTTTTCACGCTGAGGTCTTACGGAGGTTTCTGACATGAACACCGGGCCAGCTGTCGGGAAATTCTGCGTAAGTAGAAACGCTTGGACAATGTGTGTTTGTGTTCTAATGGTAAGTATTCCAAATTAACTACGAGGGGGGTGAAAGGTCAAGTTAGGACAGCGGCAGCATTTCCCAGAATATTTAGGACAATATTAAGTGTCGTCCGCCTTCTCGCGTTAGCCGTTTAGCTTGTAGAGCGTTACATGCACGGTGTTTGACGCCACACTAGCAAACTTAAATGTCACCCCAAAACATTATAAATACTGGAATAATGATCATTCATCTCAGTGTGGTCACAAATTAGGATTTCAGTGCAAAATCTGGGTTTGTTTGACAGAACACAACGCTGTTCTCCATACTGGCAGGACGCCATGACTTGTATGAATGGCAACAGGTGGATGGTGTACCTTCTGCCCTCTAATGCAACAAGAGCATTGAAATTGTTGTGCCAGTTATTATATGTTCCAAGCACAAATAGATTATGGAAGATTATACTTGAGAAATGTTTTCCATAGTCTGTTTTGCTGTACTCCATTATACAAAATGGATGACTGAGGTCAACCTGCAAATTTCATGTCTGTGTGAAAGGGGTACAGTGAAAAACCAGGGCTGGGATGTGAAGTTTTATTCAAATTGTCATTGTCAACTAAATACCCGATTGCGCCACGCTGCAAGATAAAAACGTCGTACGACCAGCAATTCTCATAAAAGTAAACATGTGACACCCGATGGACCTAAAGCAAAATTTAACGCAACAACTGGTAGCTGGTGGTTGCCAACAAGGGAAGTCCAATGTAATGAACGGAGACGCTAGTTGCAAGAATCAACAACAAAAAATATCTTTACATAACGTAAGACGAATGTATATTGAGGTAAGGAACAAGGATTTAACAATGCACAATGACAACCTGTTGACATAAAACAAAATAGCGAACCAGGACTTGGATGACTAATATAACAAATCTCGAGTCATCACAAACTAACCAAGTTGCGACCATGAGGAACTTTTGTCTTAACAACCAACGCTAACTGTAGCAAGCTATAAATGCCTGATTTTAACATTTAAATGTCACCCGTAGTTTGTGACGGCTAACGTAACAGACATCTTTGGAGAATGAGTGACGGTTAACCTCAACTGTAAGCATAAAACATTCTGACATTTGAAACAACAGATGACAAGCCACAAGTCACGACTGCTTTTTCCCCACATTGTAACATACATGGTGTTTAGTACTTCACCTGAGCAAGCAATTTTTCTCTTACTTTATTTGAATACAACATAACAAAAGATAATCGGCGACAGTGACACATTGCAAACTTGAAACGATTGTAACAATCGTTCTCATTGTTCCGACTAATGCATTGTTACTCTGCGATTCCCAACTTTTGAGTCCAGATTAGCGTGTGCTCATGGTTACATTATATTGAGTGGACTGTCTGTGACACTGTGACACTTTCCCCCCCTACATCAAACCTCCTTTGCACCCCCCCCCCCCCTCCGCCAGCCCCATGTCAGGCAGCAACGTCACTGTTTATCTTGTGTAAACCTCGATACATTCTGGAAGAGGCCTTGCCAAGTGGCCTTGTTGCTGGGGGGGGTTACTGCGAGGAAACAGGACCCCCACCCTTGATCCACCCACACACAGCGATTCTGCCGGCAGGCTAATCCCCCCCACTCACATACACACAGATAGCGCGCCTACGTGCTTGGCTGTCCCGTCCATTTCCTGTATGCGCATGCCACAATATTAGGGGGCATCAGTTGCAACTGTAAACTTGGTGCTTATCTCTTGTGTCTGCCTGGGTGTGGTTTCACACAGGAAATGAAGCCCCCCCCCCCCTCTCTCTCTCCCCACCACATGTCCACGACCCCCATCTCACGGTACAGAAAAGGGCAAGACGGACATCTGGGACAAGTTCAGGCCAAAGCCTAGCGTAGCTTATCGGCGCCGCGTAGTATGATGCAACCGGCCGGCAACGCCTGGCGCAGGTGCTCTGTCAATGCAGTGGATTTGTAGTGGCGGGGCGGTTGCTGAGGTGACCTGTTCGGCCAATCAGAGCGGGGCTGACTCACTCGAGCGAGCGTCACCTGTTCAGGTGTGCCCGGGCAACGCGCATTCCAGAGCAAGGCGGAATGATGTCAACAAGTGAAGCAACCATTTGACCCATTGAGATGTTAGTCAGCATGACACGTCGAGTTTATTCTTGAAATGTACTAATCACTGTTAATTGTCAACACAAGCTAGCACTTTTCACAGTTACTATATATAGAAGAGCTACTATTGTTTTGTTGCTCAGTGTAGAAAGCAATGCTATGCTAGTAGCTGTTGATAAAAGCTGTTATTGTCTGTTGTTGACGATTAATCGTGCATTTGTCAGGACGATGAAACGAATGACACTTTTGCAAGCGTGACTGTCTGTTGAATCTCATGCATTCCTTTTTTTCCCCTCTCTGATATAATTGGGAAAATATAACGAATTTATTGAGTATGCATATAATCCAATGAAATACTGTAAAAATCTTGCGTATTAATAAACCCCAAAATTATTCATTTTGGATATTTTGGTCAGGGCTGAAGATGTTCAAGAATCTCAAACCAAAAGACACATTTCCGTGTACATTCTTGGAATCGAAGGTGTCCGGAGGGAGTATTTGGAACTCCATAAAAATACTTCTGAAACAGAATCGTATTTTCTTTCATGGAAAATGTCACATTGTTGCTCCGATGCCTTTGTGACGTCAGCCGCGCCGGCACAAAGGCTCACTTTGATGGCGCTAATGTAATTTGCCAGGGCAAAGCCGAGTCTCCGTGCGCATTCTTCAATCTATTAGTCAGCCCCTCACGTTGGCGGCGGCGTCCTCTCCCACCTCCCTCTTCTCATTCTCCTCCTCGACACACCGCCAGTCGTCTTGTGAGCGGCCGCTTGGGCCTAATCGAGATTGGAAAAGGCGCCGCCCTTTGCCCCCGGGCCGCGCACATGTCTGACTGTGTGCCTACGTTGGTCAGCAGTCCTTTTGGGTCTAGCAAAGAAAACAGAAAGTCTCCCAACCTTCCCAGCAGCCTTTGCTGGCTTCATATGTTTTGCATCAGCGCGGGGGGGTCACGCGCCAGCCTGGACGTTCAATTAGCGTCGATTGTTTCCCGACGTCGCCTAACCTGCAAGCGACACGTGCGCGCGCACCTCCTGAGGAAACTCAAGAATGTGTGTCGCGGGGCTGCAAGTATTGCTCGGTTAAAAATATCCTACCCGGCGGATATGTTGTGTGTGTGTGTGCGCGCAATGTGCAGGCTGTTTTGGAAGGAGGGGTGAGGGTGTGGGGGGGGTGACTGCCGCATGAAGCCCCTGTATTGTCTCAGCTTCCTGTTCTCCCTGAGAGGAGGGGGCCGCTGCTTTTCACACGCTCCCACTCATGCTCTCCTTCTCCACGCCATTGTACTGAACATGCATACTTCAACACTTTACCACACTTTTTACGCTAGCTAGTCGCCGCGGGAGATGCACTCCGAGTTCAAGTCACCACTGAGACGTTGAGTGTTGTCCATGTTTAGCCCTGAGAGTCAATAAATGCTCCCGCATTTCTGACTCGGGAACTCGGACCATTGTGTGTGAGTATGGACCATGGGAGCTATTGTGTGAATTTCATGATGGGATGATTTAATGTGGGCCCAAAAAAGTTTAATTCCATGGGTCCGGCATTTAGGCTTTGAATCGGGCAATTTACACAAGCTGCTACGATGCAAGATGCAAGCCGAAATGTGGACCATGGCAACGTAATTGAAACAGCTCGCTCGGTGGATTTTTGGCGGCAATCGAGTTCCAGTGACAGTTGTTTCGTAGGCCTTGATGAGGTGGACGCGGCCAAGTGTAATTAAGCACATGTTACAATTTGGACTCACACCGCAGTTACGCTCGTTACGGTCCTAGTCGTCATTCAACGCGCACGTCAATCCCGCTTTGAGTCGTCTTGTCAAGTCGCAGCTGTAACGTGTTAACATGGCCGCCGTTTGGCCCGCGGGGACGTTTGGATGCTTGCCGCGCTCGCGGTTCTGGTGAGACGACGGCGATAAGCACGGGCGCGAGTAGAGATGGCGGGACGAGGCAAGTCGCTCGTCTGTCACAATCTTTTACGAGGCACTCATTAAGTTCTCGGCCAGATCGAACTCCTCGGTGTGTAAAGTGGGCGTAGTTTGGTGATTAGTGGTTGGGTTGAGTCGCTGTTGACTTTGACCGCACAGCTGCCTGCTGTTTGGAATCCAGCGGAGTTGTTTAGCTTGGAGCAACAAATCACGCCGCTAATGCTGTTTGGCTAGGCCTCAAAGGATAACTGAGTTGCATAAACTGCAGTCGCAGACTCGCGACGCTTTTTCCACTGTTTGAGTTGCAGATGAAACGTTAGGAAAGTTTGCTATCATCATTCCAGTCAGCAAAGTGACGGCGTCAGGGATTTACTAATGGGGATGCCACAAGACAAGAGCCAAAACAGTAATGCTTAAAATATGATTTATCCCCCTCCACACACACACACGCACTCATAAATATTAGGGAAAATGTTTTTTTTTTCTGACAAAAACTTGATGGACGATACATCAGACAAAACAAAATACAATAGACAAATACAATAAAAAAAAAATTAGACAAGGACGTATGTAAATAGGCATAAAATACATTCAATAAAAAATACAAATACATACATTATCTAGAGCAAATAATATCAGGATAAAAAAAAATGTGGATGGAAAAATACAAACAATAACACATTTAAAAGGAAGAATGCAAAGACATGAAACTAAAAATACAACACAAATATTGGACTCAAATCTCAATTAAACACAAATCACACAAACAAGAAATACAGGGGAAAAAAAACACTTTACAAAAATGTGCTTGTGTTTTGAAGGGCTGGAACGGATTCATATCATTTCCATTCATTTCAATGAGGAAAATTAATGTGAGTTCTGAACGCGATCATAGAACCAATTAAACGATTATACCAACCATGACTAGTTTCCGCTTGCAAAAAAAAAAAACACCTTTTGAAAGTAATCCGTGTACATGTGGTCGAACTTGAAGCTTCTGGATGATTAGTGATTAATAAGAGGCGCATGATGCGACCCTGTAATATAGAACGCATCGTCCCTGCTTACGGCTGGGCTCTGACTAAAATCCTCTGGACGATATTGGATAAATGTCTCCTTCCTTTTGTTTACCGCCAGTTTGTACAGTCAGTCGCTGAAATGGCCCATTGATAAGCAGCTCTGCGGATGTCCTGTCCTCGGTGGACGAACCTTTTCCGAGGCGTCCATCATTTAATTGTGACTTTAATTGCTTGAAACTCACACACATGCAGCATCGGCATCACAATGGCGCTCTGTGCTAAGTGGACTGGACCTCCTCCAGGGATTGTGGTTTCTGAACCGAGGTTAGGGTCACCCCCCCCCCTCTGCTGCCACCGCCGCCTTTGGTGCCGCCGCAATGTGGCTAGCCAAAAGTGCCCACGCGTTCTCTGTTTTTGCTAGCGCAATCAAACTTGACGGTGCTAATGTGCATGTCAACTTACAAGCTGTGTTTAGAGAATATTGCATGTGGGGAGTTGTGTTTATGAGTTGTGTTTACTTTTCCTTGCACGTCTTGTCTTTCTCCTTTCACTTAATCAGAATGACAAATGTTTGAACGCTAGCTTAGACATTAGCATGCTAATCGCAACCTACTTGCAGCGGTCTGCATTGACGTCAGTGAACTTTTCAACTCATAACGTTGCCCGTCTGCGGTTGACTCGGCAGGATAGCGACAAATTAAAAGCTGATTGAGCATTTTTGGAGACTTTCACATCGCCATTGTGACCTTAACCAGCTGCTTGCCGCAGCGGAGTTTAGGCTAGCTTCACCAAGTGACCGTAACATCCTGAAGAACTTTATTGCCGTCAGTCATTGCTAGCATAGCCACATTTTTATCCCATCATGCTTGAGTGAACCAAACAGTTGTTGGACGCCCACGCTACGTCTTGCATTATCGACCGTTTCCTGCGATGGCGCACTCTGGTGTAGCGTTGCAGATCTCAAGTTCTTTTTTCCCAAGATTTTTTTTTTCCCTCTTG
Organism: Syngnathus acus; assembly: GCF_901709675.1. NCBI lineage: Eukaryota > Metazoa > Chordata > Actinopteri > Syngnathiformes > Syngnathidae > Syngnathus > Syngnathus acus. The sequence goes on from NC_051097.1 coordinate 7,231,349, forward strand.
CGTCCGCAGCACACATGTGCTTCCTCGCAGATCTTTTCACGCGAGCCTTCGCTTCCACAAGTCTTTTTGACCCCCCCACCACCACCTCCCACTGTGCTTTCACACAAACGCACTGTGTTTAAGCCTCGCTAGAGCACCACTACCATACAACCCCATCGCCCGCCTTTCCTCTCTCTTCTGCCTGCGTCCAATGTTTGGATAGATGTAAAAGGCCTGATTGTGACTGCTCGCAGCCACTTTGGAAAGTCTGACGTGAGCAGGAGGACGAGGAAGGAGGGGAGGGGAAGAGGTGGCGGCATGGAGTGGTTGGGGGGGGGGGATTCGCGGGATGAAAGACTGAAGGGAAAAGTTCTTCCCAACAACAAGGCATGGCGACCTTCCAGGAGTCCCGCTCGTTCCCCCCGTCGTTGGCTTTTCGCACATGGCCTCCATCTTTACTTGGCCCCCTCTCCAGCTTACAAGTGCTGCCTTTGATATAAAATCGTTTTACTTGAGCTTTGTGTTAAAATATAGGTCTTGGTTGATGGTTTGATTTTCGGTGTAAAGGTGGTCAATTAAAAAAAGCGGAATTTTAAACAATTCTTTAAAAAGTATACTATTGTATGTAAAATTTTGATTTATATGACCACCCAAAAAATATATATTTTAAATAAATTAGCGATGCAATGATTAATTGAAGAACCCAAATAATTAAAAAAGAGTGAAAATGTGATTTTTAAGTATTCTATATATTCCGTTTTCCTTTTAAATAATATTGAGAACCTATTAAATAGGTTTTAAATAAAAATGTCGGATTTTTGTGTGGTGATGCTGTGTGAGCCAAAATCCTCCAACACAGCCTCTCCTTTAACCCGGCCGGCGGTGTCGCGTTGCGTCGGTGTCGCATGTCGCTCTGTTCAAAGCATCTGCGTTGGAAGAATGTGGGACATTTGAAGTCCAGACACTAAAGCGTGTTGTTGGCCCGTGAATGGGCCCTTCTCACGTTGACGAGCTGAAAAGCGTGCGAAGAAAAACGGCAGTGCCCTGGGGGGGGGCCTCGCTAAAGCGGCACGGCCCAGTATTCTTCTGGGAAGCCCACCTACACAAGATGGCCATTATCTGCCGCATGAATAGATAGTTGTGCTATCACCGCTCTTAGCTAACACCGGCACTCTATCAAGAGGCTGTTCGGGTCCTGAAGAATTTTTGTATTCCTTTTTTGTTCTAAAAACCCCAAAGAAATGAAGTGAACATTCAGAGACAAATAGAAGACTAATTTGAACGCCATCATAAATCGTCACGAGCATGTGAAGCAAGGAAAATTGAAATTATTTTAGCTAACAGTATCCCCTTCAAACAAAAGCATTTAATTTTTAGAAATTCAAAATGCGGTTTTGAAGTGCAGAGATACTTTTTTTTTTTTTTTTTTTTAAATAACAGCCTTCCAACACAAAATAAATATTCTTGGCTGTAGTTTGATGTCGACCGGATCCATACTTGCTTGAAGCTTCTCCAAGCTTCGTGCCACTTCTCAAAAACATTCCTATTAGCTTCATTGAAGACTGTTAATCATTCGTAGGTGTGAACGTTGGTGTCCATATGTAACCTTGGATTGACTGGCGACCATTAGGTCCCACATAACAAAAACAGATGACCTGATGGACAATGTGCACTAGCGGCAGGGTGGTGACGCTTTAATTTCAATCCCACGGCAGATGTTCTGGTCAGATGTTCCTAATCAACGTGCAGATTGCGAACAGAAGGCGACTCATGAAGAATCCTCTCGCTGTTTTGATGTGATGCCACTGAAAGAGCTGGTCTGTGCAACCACGTTCTGTGTAAATAAAGCAAAGTTTTATGTATTTCATTTTTATTTTGCCGGGTTCACCCCCTCAGATGCTGCTGGCGACGCTCCTCCTCCTCGCGAGCTCGCCGTGCCGAGCGGCCGAGCAGCCCCCCGCCGCCCAGTGGTCCGCCGCGTCAGATAACGACTTCAGGAATGGCACCCTTCTGCGCCGCCATAGGACCTGCGTGGAGAACCAGCAGTACCACTACCAAGGCCTCTGCTGCCTCAACTGCCAGGCTGGTATGTGTGTTCTCGTCCTTGCCTCTGTGGAAAAATAAATACGTTTTAGTGGGTAAAAAAAAAAATATTAGGTAAAAAAATATATATATAAATAAAAAAATAAAATCTGAAAAAATGCACCATTTAAAACTGCTATTATATTAGATAAAATAATACAAAAACACATGAAAGAATTGGAACACAGAAATGTTGGTGAAAAACAACAAAACAATTAGAATAGTCAAATGGGGGGAAAACAAAAACTAAAGCATCATACAAAAACAGTATGGCTTTAATACATTTGGACAGGCTCAGTGGAACTAATTGACTAAAAACTTAACTTAAAATTGAAGACAGAATCAGATAAAATAACAAAACAAATATGTTCGATTTTGACTTTTTGATCCAAGCTAGCTTGCGTTCCAATCCAAACCAATCTTGTCATAACTCTTTCCAAATGATTGACCTTGGCTACGTTTGGTGTTTTTCTGTCATCATCAGGGACGTTTGTGCAGAAGGAGTGCGAGCGTGATTACCAGCAGGGGGTGTGCGCTCCCTGCGAGGAAGGACACACTTACACGGAACATTCCAACGGCATGCACAGATGCCTGCCCTGCACGCACTGTCGTCAAGGTAAACATTTGGAGTGGACAGAAAAAATCTACACACCCTTTTTCCAATGCCAAAGTTTTTCTTAGATACAAGATTAAGATAAAGCGTTTGATTTGATTTTAATTTTATTTTAGTGCTCTTATCTCACTCCCCCCCAAGCTCACCAATCAGAAGCAGCTTTCTTCTCACAGACAGGTCACGCTGAATAATCAGCTCCAAGTAACAAACAAACAAACATTAGATAAAAATGCAGCAGTTTACAATTTACACTTTTAGATTTCTGTTGATAGGACAATTTGATATCTAGCGACTACTCTCCCAAGGAAACTAAATGTCATTGTGATGCTAATTCCCAAATTAATCCTAATCTTTAGCGGGACGTTTTCCCAGTGGACTCGCTGGATTATTGGGGAAAGTGGATCTTTGGATTTTTTTTTTTTTTTTCCTCTCTCCCCTTCGAGACGCCTGAGCGACAATGCCAAGTGATGAAGTTACTCGGGGAAAAAGGGCGTGTCTTTTGTGGTTTTGTTGCCACTGTTCAATGAGAGAGCGTCCCAAGAGGGGGGCTTACCTTACCCGGGCCGGTCCGGGCGTGGTATCATTGTGTCCCGCTTGAAAGGGGAAGGGGTGGGGGGGTCGTGTTACACCAGCTCGCACTTTAGGGATAATCGCTCCTCTTTACCTGTGACTCGGAATGTTTCCACACCCAAACTACCTGGTGTACTCTTTTCACCTGCCTGGGAAAACATCTTTGTGGCTGGATGAAGCATGTGTTATTTTGATTTTTGAACAAGTGTGTGTGTGCGCAGACGAGAAAGAGACGGCACCCTGCACCACCACATCGGACACCAAATGTCAGTGCCGAGCCGAAACCTTCTGCGTGCCGGATCAGGCCTGCGAGGTCTGCAAACGTTGCGCCAAGTGAGTCTCCAACCAATCCAATCAACCGATGGGAACGCAGCAATGCGATTGCTGAATGGATCGATTTGACTGTTCAGGTGCAAGCCGGGTGAGGAAGAGGTGAAGAAGTGCACGCATTTTTCCAACACCGTGTGCCGAAAGCGAGACCCGGCTCCCACCAAAACACCGCCAGGCCAAACCTCGCCCACCCCTGCCTCGCCGACAAATATATGTAAGGCCTCTCCTTATTTCCTCAGCGACCTATCACTTTAATCATTAACCGTCTTCGATTATATTGCAGGGATTCCCGTACTGAGCTGCCTCTTCGTCATTGTGGCCGCCGTGCTGGCCGTGTGGTTCGCCGTCAAGCGCTGCTCCTTCGAGGGAACATGTGAGTGTGCGTCAAGGGCCGGCCGCGTTTCCGTGACGACAGCATCACTTTACTAACAGGCCGTCTTTTGACAGGCGCCAAGAGCCACTGTGACACCAGTGAAATCATCAAGATTCCCATCGTAAGTCTTAAACACTGTAGTTCTATATTTTCAACATTTTATTGTTTAATAGAATGCAGTGTGATCTTTTTTTTAAATCGACCGATGACAAATAACTCTCGACTGAATCTAACATTTTTGTTTTCTTGTCAGGACGAGAGCTCCCCCACGGCGGAGGAGTGCCAGAACACTCATAACGACGTCCTGGAGGGCGACCATTCCCGTCCGGAGTCGCGTCCGCTGCTGCAGGAGACGCAGGCTGGCATGACCAACAACAAGGCGTCGCCGTCCCCGGAGGACGAGGACCGCGGGCTGGGCGACAGCTTGTCCAACACCACCAACTCATCGCAGACAAGCCTGTCGGCGCTTCCCACCGCCGCCTCGTCCGGGAACAGCCCCCAGCAGAGCCCCGCCCCCTGCAGGATAAGCGCCTCGGCGATGGTGCGCATCAAAAAGACAAAAATATCTTTTTTTTATTTTTTTTTTTATGTATCTTTTTGGAACCTTCTGTCTCACAGCGTCTGCTTTGTTCTCAGGAGGATCCTCTGCAGCACCGCCTGGTGCCGCTGCAAGGTAGGAAAGCTGCACTGACATTTCTCGGAATGGCACTTCACGCAAAGTGTCATTTCCAAGCCCTCGGGGGGGCAAAGACCGAGCAAGCGAATGAAGAAGCTAATTTAAGACTTGTTTTCACTCAGTTAAACAGTTCATGTCAGTTCACAAGTTGTGTAAGCCAGTCATTTTCAAACTGGGTTAGCAAAGCCTTTATTGGCTTTGTTCTTGGAAAATGACACTGGTTGACAGATGGGAAAATTGATTTAAAAGAAATTATTAAACAAGTCCAATTACTGTAATTGTTACTCTTTTTCTTTTTTTAGAAACACGCTGAAGTTGAAAGTTGACCCAAATAACGCAACTTTATCCATTGCAGAGTCTGAGAAGTCACTGAAGAAGAGCTTTGACCTGTTCGACAAGTACCTGGACTTGACGATCCACAACAAGTTCTTCCGCATGATCGGCGTGAGCGACAACCAAATCCGCCAAGCGGAGAGCGGCGTGGCCGGCGACAAAGTCTACGAGCTGCTCAAGAGCTGGATGCAGCGACAGGGCCTGAAGGCCGACATCAACGACCTGCTGCGGGCCCTGCTGGACCTAGACCAGCGACGCTCTGCCGAGAGCATCGCCTCCGAGGCGCTTAGGCGAGGCTACTACAAGCACGATCACACTCCCTGAGGGACGTCATCGCATCTCCTTGTTGGACTTACCTCGTATCGAGAGCCAGTAGTTTTTTCTTCCGAAGATGCATAAGCAACCTTTTTTTTTCCCCCCACAAAAGGGGTAAGTTGAGTTGCTCGGATGGATGAAAAACAACAAAAGAAGACATAATATGAAGAAAGAAAGTACTCAGCGCCACCTGGTGGCAAGCACATACACTGGTCTGGCGCTTACCACGCCTTCTCCGCCACTGGCTCAATGTCGTCACGCTAGCTGTATGATTTTTTTTTTGTCATTGTCATCTTTGATGCACTTCTTCCCACTAGCAAAATTTTGCTAGTAGTTGCGTTGACGTTTTTTGTGTGTGTGCGTGAACAAAATGATGCCCGCTGATCAACCTTTTCTGTGTAGGAATTTTCTCTCGTATAGTCTCCGAAGATTAAGTATACGTATTCCCAAAAATACAAGATATGATGATTCTCCTAAAATTACAACTTTTTCCCCTGAAAAATTGCTAAAAAAATCTAAAGAATACATTTTAATTCTTGTATGATTACAGTTTAACCCCTCTAAAAAAAAAAAGACTTTATTCTCACAAAATTGACCCTTTTTTCTCCCCATTTTCTTTTTTTAAAAAACATTTTGTTTAGAAAAATCACTTGATTCTATTTTGATTAATTTCTTAAAATAAGCGACTATTTTTTGTTGTTGTCGACTGACACTACTCATTTGGATGAATGTTTTTTCTTTTGTCAAAAAAACATTTCGGAGGTGGTCATTCCGTTAAAACATACTATGCTAAAATGAAGTCATGCAACACAAATTTGTTTGTGACAAATAGCTAAACCGTCACAAACGTACAACTGTGTCTGCCATGAGAACTTTGGTCCCTGCCTTCCTCTTTATTTATTGTCATATTTATTTTTAGCGCTACTTATTTAAACCCTCGCAGCATTGCCACACTTTCCTCAAACATTATTGTTCATTTCAGAGGTGAGCAGACAGAAAATGTCTTTATTGAAGCTATAAATATGGATTATTGAGGCTGGCGTATCCATACTGTCATGCATGAAAAAGAACACCAAGCAATATGCCCCGCCCCACCCCTCGTACTTGTTACTAAGCAGAATTCATATTTTTTATCAATGGGCCAATTGAAAGAAATTGCCTAGCTGCTTGTTGTTGGACTGGATTCACAGTTTAAGCAAAAATGACGGCGGCAACTTGGCGACAGGTACGGAACCTTTTTGCCCAGCTTAGCTTTAATGAAGGAAAGTGCGCTTATTTTTTATTTTATTTTTAAACACCTCAACTTTACACTCTTATTGCCCAACTCTTTTCTGTGTGTTTGCAGTGAGCCTCATTGTGTGTGTGTGTGTGTGGGGGGGTTCTACAAGTGTGCTTGTGAGCATAATTGTGTGTGTGTGTCTATGCCATTGTTTGTGTCCTACTGTATTGTGATGCTCAGTGCTGGCGCTGCCATCCGGTGGTTGACAAGAGACAATTCATCCTGCATCAATTTCAAAGCTTTCATAACGTGACATTACGTGGACTGTTTGTCATATTTGTATATAGATTGTAGGAGAGTAGCAGGAGAAATTAAATGACGTCAAAGTCCTATTGATGGAAGAAATGAAGTTGAGATGTAAGTTATGAGAAGTATGTTTTTATGTACATTTGGAATAAATATTTTGTACAGACACCTTTTTGGATCATTTGAATTATTCTATTAAGACAGTAAATGACTAATATTACTTCTTTTTTTTTTATCTGTATGCAATACATTGAAAGAAGCAAGACTGTGAAACACAGGTGACGTTCTTTGCCGATTTTGACAATTTTTTTCAGAACAAAAGTTCTGATGAAAGCTTCATAAAGTATAATGAGTGTGTCTCCTGCTCTTTTTTGTGGTCAGAGGCTGTCATTGTCCAGGCGGCCCTAAAGCCTGAAAAAAAATTGCTTTAGTGTCACCAGAGCTGTGGGAACTTGGCTCCAATTCCCACTGGAGAAAGTCAGATGACAAGCAACCTCGTGATCTTTTTGTTTCAGGGAAACGGCGAGGGTACTTAGCTCGTTAGCTACAGGAATTTGTTTGATGTCTGAGAGGAAACTGTCATGGAACATAGAATAGAAAGCAGACAATTGTAATGGCTCACACCGCTGACTCTGAAACCTTTGGAACCTCATCAGTCTTGGTGATAGAAATGGTACCAATCAAGTGTATCAATCATGGCACTGGAAATTGTTCCTCACCAATCAAGAAACTCAAACTGGACAGTCTGTTGTAGCCAAAGTATTAAAAGTAGTCTGCTACTTTGCTGGCTCAGTATGTTTTTTAAGAGTGTAAAGTAACTGAAGAAATGAATCAGGAAGCATGAAAATGTCATGGCGTCTTCCCTCCTGACTGCTTATCACATCTTTTGTTGGACATCTGATGCATCCGTGACAATTCTTTGGTTGTGCCATTATTGCGGAGTCCGAGCAAGGACGTGCTGGAGTGGAGATTTTTCAATGGGATCGAGGGCGACTTTCTACATGTCTTGGTGTCTGTGCATCACCACGGGCATTGCGTGCGTGGTCTTGGTTGTCTACTGGTACTGGCGTTGGCATGGAGGATTTGCCTGGGATGGAACCCAGGCCCAATTCAATTGGCATCCCGTCCTCATGATCAGTGGACTGCTGGTCCTCTATGGCCTCGGTGAGTCCCAACTGTCCATTGAAGGGAATTTAGGTGGTAATTGTGTTTTCATGACTCGGCTCAAAAAACATTAACGGTATACTTTCTTTTGTTTTGAGATGTTAAATTTGTTATATTTATGTTATGTCATTTAAAAGTTAAATACAACTGAACTTAGTGAATCCTTAGCATTCCAATACTTCACTATAATGACTTGTTTCCCCGGATTCTGGGCAGCCGCCGTTCTCTTCCGTGTGCCTTGGGGGTGGTCGCATAAGAAGCGTGGATGGAAGATGCTTCACGCAGGACTGATGCTGGCCGCCCTGATTCTCGCCGGCGTCGGCCTGCACGCCGTCTTCGTCGTGCACCGCAACCTGAACATTCCTGCGTTGTACTCTCTGCACAGCTGGGTGGGAATGAGCGCCGTGGTGACCTTTGCGTGGCAGGTAGGAAATACGCTGACTTGACAAATTGACTTGCATCACCTTTAATGACTTCTTAGCCATATGCGCTGAGAAGTCACGACAGACCAAGGATAACGTAATGTAATCTCTGTGAGCATAATATGTCTCCTTTAATCCACAGTGGTTCCTGGGCCTGGTCGGCTTCTTGCTACCGTGTTCTGCGCCGCGTTTGGGCGGTGCCCTGAAGGGCATCCACGTGTGGACGGGACAAGCGGTGCTGATGCTCACTCTGGCTGCCTGCATCAGTGGGATCAACGAACAGCTTTTCTTTGCACTGTGAGGCTTTCAATGACTTTTTTAACCTCACTGGAAATCATGGAATGATATTTGTATATGTATACATAGATGTATGTCATAATTTTTGCTCAGTCTCTTTGTGTTGCCTGGGGCAGTTGCTGTACGGGGTCATATTTGAAGTCACTATTTTGGTGTTTGTTAGGGATGGTGTGTCAGCAAGTGCTTACAGCTCCCTTCCTGTGGAGGCGCTGTTTGGCAACATGCTAGGAGTCCTGACTGTGGCGTTCAGTGTTCTCGTGTTCGGAATTCTGTCCAAAACCGACTGGCAACGTCCAAACACCAATACCAATGATGAAGCAACTCCAGTGAGTATTTTTTTTTATTATCATAAATCAAAGTTTGTCATACTAATATTTGTTTTATTGCTTTCAGATTTTGATGAGAGAAGAAGCCATTTAAGGGACACAGCAACAGAATGGGACAGAAAGCACATGAACTATTATCCTATTTAAGGATAAACGGTTCAGAAGATGGATGGATTGAAAACAAGACATGAAAACATTTAATCACTCATGTATAATTGATATATTACACTTTATGATTCCTGAATTAATAAACAATACTCTGTCCAATTTGACTGTTTATTTTATGAGTAGTTTTCAAATCAAATGTATTCAATTTTTTGAATAAAAAAGCTCGAGGTCATTCAAGTATCAATATAGAAACACATGCAATTTCTTCTCTAGTTTTGAAATTTAAAAAAAAGTATAAAAAACAAAACAAATCGACGTTACTCCGTCAATGATGTTTAGTTACTATGGTAGTACCACTCGGCTCCTTTAGGTGGCAGCATCACGCTCGCAACCAAAAACCTCGAAGAAGAGACGTTCCTCCGGTCACGTGGGTCTGCTTCCTGTCACAACAGTTAGCTTCCCCGGGGCTAGCATCCCCGAATTAAAGCCGTTTTCTGTCAAAATGGACGTAAGTCAGGCCAAACAGGAACATCTGCTTGCATTAAAAGGTACTTTGTCTCATTTACCTTTTTGAAGATGTACACCTCATGCGGGAATTTCATTTAAAACGTCGCATAAATAGACTTGTTACCATATGCTGCTCGCTGTTAATTCGGCTAGCGCTATTTTTCGTTACCGCTCTGTTTTTAATTTATGAATCTAATCTACGAGTACATTTATGGTTATGTGTGTTTCTTGTGTGTGCTATGGTTTTGTTGGGGCTGCTTTACCCTCAACCTTATTGTTATATTTACAATATATAGTGTGCTTGGGCTCTCTTGTCAGGCGCTATAGAAATATTAATTATTAATAATTATTACCAATCCATTCATTTTATAAAGCACTCATTAATGTACCCCTGAACTGATCACCAGCCAATGGCAGGGCACCTATTGACAAGCAATTTACCTATGGCTATATAATGCCTAATAAATGTATTTTTTTTTTTTTTAGTAATGCGGCTGACAAAACCAACTCTGTTTACCAACCTGCCAGTGACATGTGAAGAGCGAGACCTCCCAGGTGATCATCACACCTTATCTGAAGTAGCATGCACATCCACATCCATATGTACACAATATTTAATAGTTAATTAAAGAGAAAACACAAAATAAATTCCCCCCAAATCCAATTTGTTCCTCTAACGCCTCACGTTGCCACCATGGTTTGTGCTGACAGGTGACCTCTTTGGGCGCCTCATGCGAGATGATCCGTCCACTATCAAGGGCGCAGAGACGCTAATGCTGGGCGAGATGCTAACATTGCCGCAGAACTTCGGGTGAGACGTCTGAACGTTTACTTTCACAGTGAAATTTTGATCTGATTTTCATTTTATTATATTCTTATTACTTTGAAAACAATTTCATTTGAATTAATAATTTAATCAAATTTCCCGTCCTATCTCGGCAGTAACATCTTCTTGGGCGAGACCTTCTCTAGCTACATCAGCGTGCACAATGACAGCAGTCAGGTGGTTAAAGACATTCTGGTTAAGGTAAACCAATGGCAAGAATGGTTCAAATGAAGCAAGGGGCCTCCTAAATCTCATTTGATGCCTTGTGCTCCTCTGTAGGCTGACTTGCAGACCAGCTCTCAGAGACTTAACCTGTCGGCGTCCAACTCGGCCGTAGCCGAACTCAAACCCGAGTGCTGCATTGACGATGTCATCCACCATGAAGTCAAAGAGATTGGAACACATATGTGAGTCCCTCCGAGGCCTTAAAATAAAATTCAGGATTTTTTTCCCCCCATTTCACTGTTGATGTTTGTTTTACATGTGCTGGCAAAATGTTGACCTCTGTGTTTATATGCAGCCTGGTGTGCGCCGTGAGCTACACTACACAGCACGGAGAGAAGCTCTACTTCCGCAAGTTCTTCAAATTCCAGGTGAGGCAGCCCACTTATCGCGCCTTTGAGACATGTCGTAAGCACTCGCCAAAAGCGCCCAACAGAGCGCTCGTCCGTTAAACGGCTGTGCCGCTCGGGTTTTCTTTTTTCTTTGTCTGGCGAGCAATGGAGACATTCAGCCTGCATTCTCTCTTCAATCAGGTCCTCAAACCCTTGGACGTCAAGACCAAGTTCTACAATGCCGAGGTACGTTCCCCCATCTCGTTAGTCCGTTTGTAAGCCCACATCCCATTTGGCATGTGTTCATTTTGTCCCTTTATTTTCTCCATTAGAGTGACCTCAGTTCTGTGGTAAATCGCTTTCATTTTTCTGTTCTCATCGCCTCTCTTCTTCACGCCGCCTGCAGGTGGACGCAAACAACAACAATGGCAACATGAGTCGTATACTCTATTATTATTCATCATAATCATTTTAGACAGTTGTTTCATTATAAAAACATTTCAAGATGGTTTTAGTTTGGTAAGCTTCCCATTGTTGTTGCTTGTGCACACTTCCTTGCCATACTTCCTTTTGCATGTGGTGCTTGTGCGTCTGACTCTGTGTCTTTGAGAGCGCGAGTGAGGGGGGGGTGTATTTCACTGTATTTTGATGAATTGAAAATCACTATGTTCAGATCCAAATCTGAAATCCTGATGATGAAAACAATTTGTGAAGAAGTGGGGCCAGGCTGGCTTTGCATGGAGCGTCAGGCGGTGGCAACTGGTGGCATAAGCTAATGAGCTAATGCTACTGAGCTAATCTGCGTTGGCTGAGATGTTTTGTGTTCAAATGCTGCTTTTGACCACAAACACCCAAAAAAATGACACACGATACTACTAATATTTTATGACTGAGCTAATTTAAATCTGTCCCAATCACATTGCATTAAAGCTTATTACCGAAAGTAAGTTGAGGTGTCAGAGCAGGTTTGGGGCCTGACATTCAAATCCACCCCCTCCCCTCAAACCCCTCTGCCTCCCCATAACCGTCTGCCGCTGCCTTCTCCGCCGCAGACGGACGAAGTGTTCCTGGAGGCCCAGATCCAGAACATCACCACGTCGCCCATGTTCATGGAGAAGGTGTCGCTGGAGCCGTCCATGATGTACAACGTGACCGAACTCAACACCGTCACCCACCAAGACCACGGGTATGGCAAAAGTACTCGCACACCCTACTTGGAGTAGTTGTATTTAAAAAGACATTGCAGTAATATACCTAAATCCACTTAAGTCCATTAAGAAAGTATTTGTTCCCATTAGGGTTTCGACGTTCGGCAAAATGTCATACTTGCAGCCCATGGACACGCGTCAGTACCTCTACTGCCTGACCCCCAAACCGGAGTACGCCGAGAAGGCCGGTGTCATCAAGGGCGTCACTGTTATCGGGAAGTTGGACATCGTGTGGAAGACCAACTTGGGGGAGAGGGGACGCCTGCAGACCAGCCAACTCCAGAGGATGGTATACCCCAATCAAAGAAAATGAATATAAATGATGTCATGTTTTGTCTGATGTAGTACATTTCCATCACAATTGTGTACTGAACGTGTGTGGACAGGCTCCAGGCTACGGAGACATCCGCCTGTCCATGGAGGTCATTCCCGACACGGTCAACCTGGAAGAACCGTTTGACATCAGATGTAAAATCACCAACTGCAGGTAGGCAAGCAACAGTCAGGCACAATGTCCTGCTTCTTCGTTTCACCTCACGTCTTCTCTGTGTGCGCACGTGTAGCGAAAGGACCATGGACCTTCTTGTGGACATGATCAACACGTCGTCCATCCACTGGTGCGGCGTGTCCGGCCGAGCTCTGGGCAAGCTAAGCCCTGGGGCGTCGCTTTCGCTGGCCCTCACGCTGCTGGCGTCCGTCCAGGGTCTCCAGGTAAGACATTTGAGCATTTATTCTTTATCCTTGATCCAGAGTCTCCTAGTTACTAGTATTTTTAATTCTTTTTTTTTTTTTTTTATTACTAGTAAGCGAAAACTCATTTTAAATGGACGTCATTGAAAAACATTAGATTTTGTTTGGTTTGTTTCAGAGTATTTCCGGTCTGAGGCTTACAGACTCGTTCCTGAAACGTACGTACGAGTACGACGACGTGGCTCAAGTATGCGTGGTTTGTCCGTCCTAGCATTTGACTTTTTAGTTCTTGTTTTTTCGTTTTTTTTAAATGGGCTTTACAACAGACCAACGCATCACACTGTTTTAATGCTCATACAAATGGTTGTGAATAATGAAAGCCTTTGAAAATAATGTGAATATGTGAATAAACACGCTAATATTTTTTAATGTCTTTTTGAATCGTTTTATAAAACATGACAAAAGAGTTTGATTTCATGACATTTTATTTTTATAGTCATTGGAAGGAAGCAGCTTCCTAGCCCAGTAGGACTGATTTGAGCGTCCGTGAGAACTCGAGTGAGCTAACTCTGTGTTTTGTCATGTCCACTTTTAAGAAATATACAGAAAAGGCATAAATTGAATACTGGTCTAAATCAAACTTAGTTTCCATAAAGCTTCTGATGCCTGATACCCGTTTGGAAGCATGCAGGAGGAGCAAACTTACACCTATACAACATACACATAGTTTTTAAGTGTTCATTAATAACATAGTTTTTATTATTTAGTGGCGCTAAAGTGCAATGACAATGTCACAATGCAGGCGTGTCAGTCACATGACTAAAAAGCAACAGCGGACGTCAGGTGACAGCAGTGGCACCTTGACTTACGAGACGAATTTGTGGCATCCATTGAACTCGCATCTCAAATATTGGCTTGCAAAATACATAGCGAGAAAAACTAAATTCACAGGTCAAAAGTCAAAGTGCCACTGCGCTCATGTCGGGTCTTCCTCACAGCTGTCAATCATCTGAGGGGTCCATCCTAGAAGAGTTGCCTCAGATTGGTGTGAGTTTAATTTTTGGAAAGGGGGGGGGGGGGGGGGGGAAGCTGCTCGCACCAACCCAAAGCATCATGAGTGCTCCTCGGCGCTGCCGCTGAACGATCGACTTCGAATGTGATTGCGCAACTGCTCGATGAGCTCTGGGTTCTGCTGCTGGATCTGCTGGGCGAACTGTTGCCCCCTGATCAAAAACCAGTAGTGCCTGCTTTTAACTTTCCACATTCACAGAAGCCGCGCGATTGGCCAAGAAGTCGTACTTACGCTTCAATCAGACTGGAAATGTCAGTCAGTCCTCCCACTCCGGCGGCTGGTCCTCCCACCGCGTTGGCCATCATCCCGGACATTCTGTCAATCATAACGAGGAAGTGAAACGCTAAAAGCAAAGCTAATTTCAAAGCTAACACGTAGCTAGCGCCAACACTCACAGTTGCTGCACCTGTTGGTTCTGCATCACACTGGCTGCCTGCAGACACAGGAAGCAATTTTGTCATTGTTTTGCTTTGTGGTCATCAATAAGGACCATATAAGGAAACATTGCGCTTACCATGCTGATGAATGCGGGGTTGTTGATCAAACTGGCCATGTCGAATCCCAGACCGGCTGCCATCTGCGTTATGAGACCGTGGAAAAAAAATGAAAATGCCAGATTTTCGTACTTTAATATTTAACAACTACTCAATATGTGTGAGCCAACTAATAACCGGCTGTTGCAGTCTCATTTCTTTGTTGTCAGAACTGGTGTTTATTTTTCTCTAGCACTCACGGGACTGCTGACTTCCTTCTGCTTCTGCTCAGCCACCTTCAAGTTGGATTTGTATGTGTCGTTGTCCGGGTCCAGCACCAATGCCTTCTTAAAGTAGGAAATGGCCTCTGGGTATTTGTTCATGGCCGTTAGCGCCAGGCTGCGAGCACAGAGCATCCCAAACATGATGTTTTAGTCAATATATTAGGGTATGCAACGTTGCACTGACTTACCCCATCCTTCCGTAAGCTTTGCTGTAGCTGGGATCGATCCTGATGGCTCGCTCGCAGTCGCCCGTCGCCTCCGTGTAGTCGCCCAGCTTACTATGAGCGGCCGCCCTGCGTGACAAGTGTTAGCATCATCTAGCATTACCTAGCCTTAATGCGACCTGGCTTGTGGCTAATACCGGTTGCAGTAGTAGACGGCGTTCCTCAAGTCCAGGTCTATGGCCTTGGTGTAGCACTCCACCGCAGATCTGTAGTTCTCCTCCTTCATGTGATTGTTCCCTGAAAACACAATTGTGATTTAGCACCGCTCCTTTGGTCACTTCTAGATGCATGCATGTCAAATGATCTTTGACACCTTCATTCTTCAGCTGCTCGGCTCGTTCCGCATCTTCGGGTGAAGGAGTTGTCGCCGGCAAAAGCAAGTTGTCATTCTGCGAGAAATATGGTGGTGGATGGTGAACATGGTCATATTTTTTTTTCATGTATCTAATACAACTTGAAATATTAAACAGAATGTCCACTCACCTTGAGCAGGGAGTTGAGAAAGATCTCCGTGAGGGGCTGGGGTGCGGCCAGGTGGCAGTCGCTAGCACTGATCTTAAAGGTGGTCTCCAGACACTGGATTGCAACTGTGACAAAAACGGACGTTCACACCGGTCCTGACCACCATTACCAGACATTCGCGTACCTTCAAGGCTCTCTTGCTCGTCAGAATTCAACGTGCCGCCATGCGTCTGATCCCGTAGGAACTGTACGATAGAAAACGCCAGGCGCTTGTCCACCGCCATGGTTACCTACAATCTACCCACAAACAGTTGACTTAAATTTGACGACAATGGTAACTTGATTTGTGATTGCCTCCTTACTGTTTTTTCCAAGTTTGACCTCCAACATGGTGGGTGCCCAAACTATTTCTTACATTGTTAAATTCTCAGTCATCCAAGTCATGGTAATCTGCAAATTCTAATTGGAGGATCTGAACAGTTCTTGGTTGTTGTAGTTGTTTACAACCTACAAATATTACTCAGGCAACTAAGCTAGTGCAGTATGTACGAACAGTAAGCCAACTCAATCAGCTACCTCCTTATTCAGTCATCCAGTGACAGAAGCTAACTAATAGTTTTGATCCATATACACAATTTAACGTAATAGCTCCCACAATTAACAATCCATTGAGCTGCTATTGACGGTGAGGTCCTGAGGTGCGTGTGATGACGTCACGGGTAGCGGGCGCAAAACAGTGCACGCAGGAAAAACGGTCACGTGCGGCACCCAGACGTACCCGCACCCCCTTCTCCCCCCGACGAGTATTGACAAACATGCTGTGACGTCACCTCATCTTGGTCATTTTAGGGTTGAAGCGCAATTCTTATTTTGAGTAGCTAAAATGGGCGTCTGTCTCTGCTGCAAACGAGCTGGATTGTTACGACGCGACACTGACATGACGAATAAGGAATACATAATAGCAAAAAATAAGTATATAAATGCCAGTATTGTTAATGAAATTACGTTAAAAGATGTAGCAGCATCCTTTTACCTGAGACGCGGCCGCTTCGAAGTCGCTGTCACTCGCTCCAGCTAGCTTGGTCTTCTTCTGCGCATGCGCGAGCGCTGATACCAGAAGTGACCGCTATACATCATAAAAGTTGCCTGTTTAATTTTCTCTTTCTATTTTTTTTTTTTTTTTCATTTTCAGTTACGTGCATCATGCTTACATTGCAGACGGGCGCACTTGCCAAGTATGAATCACACAATAAATTCTACATTACATCGTCTTAACAGCACTTAACAGCAGCGGTGGTTGCTCTATAAATAAATACTCTATAAATACAGTTGCGTTAATTCCCTTCCAACCCAGGTAAACGGGGTCATCGGGGTTATGTCAAAGTGCACGGGAGATAATTTGTCCACTAGAGGGCGCCATTGCATTTCAAACGCTTATTAATGGCGACTAAACAAAATATAGTTTTTGTAGTTTTATTGTCAGGCGAGGTTACTTAATTTAAGAGCTCAATGATTCAGTTCCTTTGCATTTTGGTTTTATTATCTTTTGTGAAGCTTTCCGATAGAACACCGTTTAAACAATATTTTGGATGCATATTTAGCGTTGTATATGGTTGTTTATTCGGCTGTTTTGCATTCTTGTGTAGGTATATCATTTGAATGTGTGTATTTACAATGCATGTGCGTGGGGGGGGGGATGCGGGAGCGCTCATCGGGCAAGCATCAAGACCGACGCTTGTCTGTTTGCGGGAGGCGGAGACACCTCTTGTCGGCGTGGGGCTTCGGTGCTCAGTAAGGAACCGAAAGAGGACAGCGTGCGGAGTAAACTTAACCTGCTTTGTTTCACATCGACCTACGGATAAAGAAAGACGATGAGTGGAAACATCTGGGCGCGGCACATTTCATCACTGGACGTCAAGCTTCCACTCGGCCGAGCCGCTTTTGTATTTCCTCGCTGAATATCGTGTGGACATTTTGGATTTTTTTTCCCCTCCCTATCCTCTGACGTGAAACCAGCACCTATATTTGAGCTCAAATTGTGTTATTTTTAAAGGATTCTCTTTCCGTTCAAGTGTGACTTGAACAACTTTAAGACGGCTTTGTTGCCGATATGAGCCCACACGGCCAGTTTGGAGTTAAGTGGGGGGCTAGCTGTTAGCCCCATTAGCTCGGAACCATTCGAAGTACCGTCGAGCGATGCTGTCTTTTCTAGCCGACTGAATGCTCTTCTCACGGCGTCAAATCGGAGTGTAATCGTGTGTGGACATCGCGGCTGGACGCAGTGCCGACAGCAAGGCACCAAGGTGGGTGTTTTTTTTCCCCTCCTTGTTATCGCGTCTGTTCACCCGGAGGTTGGGGTGGGGGGTAGCGTACGACATGCTAACGATGCTAACAGTCCTAGTCGCGGCGGAGTAGTAACAGCAGACGACACACATTCCGATTTTTTCCCCATCCACAGATGATTGAAAATCATTAAGGTAAAAATGTAAATAAATGGATGTTTAATGTGGGTTGTGATCATCGATGTTCGTGAGTTAGACGTCAGTAAATGGTGTTCACAGCTGTTTTGTGTTTTTAGGGAACCGATACCAGACAAGATGCTCAGCATAAAATGTTAAATACATGAATTATTACATTTAGAGTTATTCGATTTTTTTTTTTTTTTTTTTTGTTAGCCAGGGCTGCTCAGAAACATTCCATGTTCCAGGGCCCCCTGGGTTAGTATTGTGCTTGTTCATTTTGTTCTTATTCCTCTTTTGGTTCTTTGCAATTCTTGTTACGTCTTGTTGTTCTCTATTTTTTTCTTATTTATATTTGTTGGTGTCCTTTGTATTATTCTATTGATCTTATTCATGTCTGGTTTCGTTATTCTGTTATAATTATTCTTCCCCTTTTATTCCGATTATTGTTCTTTTAAATGTGGTGTCTCGTTCTTGATTTTACTATTGTATGCGGTTAAATGTGCATTTATTTTATGACAAATCCATTTATCAGATTAGCTGGCGTAATTTAAGACATTTAGGATTAGATGCAATCCAGCAATCTGAGACTTCCCTGTTTGGGAATGTGAGCAAGAACATGGAAAACCATCTGCTTCACTGGTGGTCTGCAAAAGTTTTTGTTTGTTGTGACAGCATGAAACCCCCCCAACCTCACACCCCTCAAAGAAACACCGGCTGGCGTCTGGCCACTGGGATCCGAAAACTTGACCCGATTGAATTAACCCTTGACCAAAGAGGGCGGCCACATGTTGCATCTCCACCAGCGAGAAGAAGCCTCCATTCAGCTGCCCTTCCATAGTACTCAGAGGATGCTACAATATTCTGCAATGTGTAAAACCACCACATACACACCATTTGTATAGTATTCTTACTTTTGGTGTCAGATGGGCGAAGAGGAAGTGGAGCAGAAACTGACGAGTGTTTGCGGCTGATTAGGGGGACGTGATGAACAAGTGAGAATGTTTCTCGCTCGCCGGCTTCTTTTGTCTCGGCCAAGGCCTTGCACTGTGGCGCCATTGTGTGGCTATCTGCTTGCGGCCCCTTGTTTGCCCGGGTCAGCGAGATGCCACTGTTGTGTTTTTTGCCAAACGCAGACAGCTTGTGAAAATCTTGCTGCTTACCTTGCTTTGGTGTGTTTTTTGTGCACATTGGGTACAGCGAAACATAAGAGCTTTTCTTTTGTGCAGTAAGTACCACCCTAAAAAAAAAAACTAAATTATCTTTGATGCTTTGATCATGGTAGGCTTGTCGAATACTCAAAATTATCTTTGATGTTACAGGAAAACAAGAATTGTCCTTGATGCTTTAAAAAAAAACAAATCTAAATGTTTTTTTTTTTTTAATAAAGCCTAATTTTTGGGGGATTTAATACAAAGGAAAAAAATATTTTCTTTTTTTTTTTTTTTTAAATATAAAAGCCTAAATTGTTTTTGATTTAATGAAAAGGAAAACTATTTTCTTTTTTTTTTTTATACAAAATACTCAAATGGTAGCATGGTGAAGAAGTGGTTAGCACAATTGCCTTTTCTGACGTTTTGCGTTTCTGGGTTCCGATTGGCGGCTCTGGCCTCCCTGTGCAGCGTTTGGGTTCTTCCCGTACCTATGTGGCTTTATTCCAGCTACTCTCGACTTTCCTACCACCTTGAAGCATCTAAATGATCCACGAGTGTGTTTGTGAATACTTATTTATCTTTACGTGTGATTGAATGGCAACAAGTCCATGGTGCCTCTTGCTGTGAAGTCAGCTGTGATAGTGACCCAAATAAGGACAAGCGTTATAGAACAAGAACCTGATGGAGAATATTCACTTTGACCTACTGCCTAAAGCGCATGGCTGGCTGTGACATCCGCTAGCCAGAGGCTGAGCTGCACGTTTACGTGGAGCATGATAGAGTCTGCGTGATTAATCTGAATTTCAGTATCATCACACTTTTAATAGTTACTGTTTTCTCTCTTGCAGTGTTGTTGCTGCTAGTTCCGTTACCCGCTGTCCACCGCCCAAGCGCTTGACTCCTAAATGACAAGGTAGGTGACAAATGCACAATGATATTTGTCATTTATTTCACTTAAAATATTCACTCAGCTAATGCTAAAATCCTACTTAAGGTAATTATTGCGCTTCCTGTCTCAGTTGTTGTCAACATTGTTGATCGTGATGCTCGCAAATGAGTATTTTTTTTCTTCCGTTACTGTTGCTTTGGCCTTGCGTGAGCATCTGGGACAAAAACGTGCGCTCTCACGTTGTTTCTGCAACTTAACTTTTTTCCCCTGTTCTTCTAATTGTCTGTGGCAGCCGGACTCTTTTTTTGTGCTAATGCTCGCCGGCCTGTACAAATGAATCCCAGAGGCTCGTCCTTAACGAGAGCTCATATTTAATTAACAACGTACAGGCAACATGGAGGCTCTTCTATTTATAACTAGCAGGCCTGCCTGACCCGCTTGGGTCTTTTCTCATGAATTCAGGCCGATACATTTTTTTGCACCGGCCCTAATTGTCCAAGCCAGAAAATTCCAACCGGTCTCAAAGTGGCAGTTTTTGAAAACAACACAAAATGGTGGCATCTTAACATTTATGAAAAGCTCACAGTTGGCGCATGACCAAAATCCGAGTTAGTTATCTATTAATTTGTTTTGTCTTGTGCTCGACTTGTACTCGTGCTCTTTTAAGGCAGCCAGGGCAGCAATCATTACCTGAGATGTTTGGATATGTCGCAACGTTCTGTGCAAACATGCGGAACTGCTCATCCCGCCGCCGCTGTTTGCTCAACACAGGTGCAACCAGGAGCTGCAGTGATGCTTTGCTGAATTGAAAGACACCAAATATTAGCTATGTGCTGTCGCTGCTGCTGTTGCAGAGTCAAAGTCAGCCATCACGTAGGCAGGAAGTGGCTTTCCAGGAGGTTTGCTCATTGAATGTCAGGGTGCTGAAATGTAAAAGCATGTGCGCACGCAGAAGTTTCACATGCGCCGATCTTCGTGCGTAGATGCCACTTTGTCCTCGTCCTCAGCTCAGATTACTCGCCCTCATTTGGGGCCAAACGTTGAGAAAACAATCAGGCTTTTTGTTCGGCGGCGTCACGCGAGACCGCTGAGAGCTCGGAGGCTCGCTGAGAACCAGAGTGAAACTGGAACTTCAGATTCCAGTGTGACTGTCGGTTCAGCTCACGCGGTTGCTTTTGTGTGTTTGCATCTGGTGATAAACACGAAAAACAGGGGTTGCTATGTGTTTACGTCATATGTTACATGCTAGCATTTGAGAAGTTCTGTTCGTATTTTAGCATCTTACCAGGCCCTTGGTATAAACTCTTGGACCCCAGGATTGGAGCCGCAGTGCACGGCTGAGCTGGGATGATAATCACTCATCCGACATGCCATGATTGACAGCAGGCATCAGACAGAAGCTTCCAGGTTGTTGGCCTTTTGCTCAGATCCAAGTACTTGTCAGCGGCAGCTTGCGTTATTAATAGCGACCGGCGCTTGTCTGCTGGATGTGACAATGTGATTAGCGCGGGGCGGCCCTTGCTTGCTTCCCTCAAAGCAGCTTTTCATCCAGATTGTTATGGCTTTTCCCGGGATTGCCCCTGCTATGACTGAGATTACAGACGCTAGCAGACGGGAAATAAATGCTGCCAGACGGCCTTGCATCCCATGTCGCAGCCAACAGAAGTGGTCCAGCTGTAATGCTCAACACAGACCGCAAAAGCGCCTGTCTGGTGTTTGCTGTCAATCATCTCGGCGGAATCATTCTCTTGCTTTTGATGGTACAGTCGGCGCTGCAAACACTTTGGTTGTTGTAGGTTTGACATCGTCCCCGAAATCCAAGTATTTTCACGCTTTACCCCAACTCTGACACCCCAAGCTGCATTCCATAGAAAGTTTCCGAGCCTGAGGTTTGACATTTCTGACTTTTTCTGGAATGGTCCAACGGTTTCTATGGCAACAGCCTTGACCCAGCAGGAGCTCTGACCAGGAAAATAAAGCGAGAATGTCGTTTTCATTCACCGCCACCGAGGGGAAGCCACGGGGCTCGCTGCCAGGCCTCGGGGGCTTGCCGCCAGGAACGCAGCGCTCGCATGGCCACCATTCACAATCGTAACACGTGTGTGGGATAAGTAGGCCAAATCGTGATTTCATTCTATTGATGTTGTTACTGTAGCTTCTTAGACAGTATTGGTTTTAAAGTTAAAAACTGAAGAAGGAAAAAAACTTGTTTTCAAACCTCATGCACGTATGGAGCTCGCTGCCAAAGCATGTCTGCCTTTGAGTCTCTTCATTTTGGCTTTGTGTTAGTTGAACTATTTACTTCCGACATCTGTGCGTGTGTGGTTGTGTGCATATATGTCAACCTTTTTAAGGAAGTTCCTCACCACCCACACTGTTGTTGTGGAAGTGTGACCTGGTATGATGAAAACCATGACAAAAATGTTCAGCTGAACCTAAAAACATAATAAGAAGTAATTGACACAAATAGATGGGAAATATTTAATAATGTAAGACAAACGTTTTAGACATTAGAAAAAATATGAATAGGAAAGGTGTTTGGCGCAAAATATTACACAAAAATATAAATTCTAATTCTTAAATGCCAAAAATATCTAAGTCTGACATAAATTAGGAATTTTATCCTTCATTTTAAAATAATATAAACGAATGATTTCTTCTTCTTGTCTGTCCCCTGCAGTGCCTGAGGATGTCGAAGCGCAGCTTCTTCGTTCGCCTAGTGCCGTGCCGCTGCTTGCGGGGCGAGGAGGAGGCGGTGACATCACTGGACTACTCCCACTGCAGCCTGGAGACAGTACCCAAGGAGATCTTCAGCTTTGAGAAGACGCTGCAGGAGCTCTTTCTCGATGCCAACCAGATTGAAGATCTACCCAAAGTGAGCCCGCGGACGACTTTTAGTTTGACTTTTACTCTTGAGCTCCAGTCAATAAATTTGTCTTTGTGCCACTAGCAACTATTCAACTGTCAGCTCCTCCAGCGACTGAGCATGCCTGACAATGACGTCACGGTGTTGCCGCCGGGCGTCGCCAACCTGGTCAGCCTCAGGGAGCTTGACGTCAGCAAAAACAGTCAGTTTGGATTTCACCTCTGATTGGAAAATATAAAAAAAATCATATCCATGGATATAAGATTTAAATTGGAGTGTCTTTCTGTGTGTGCAGGTATCCAGGAGTTTCCAGAGAATATCAAAAACTGCAAAATGCTCACTATCGTGGAAGCCAGCGTCAATCCCATTTCCAAGTGTGTATGAAAAAGGTGAAGTGCAGAACTCTTGGTATGCTGGTGTGACTCATTTTCATCTCATTTCAGGCTCCCTGATGGCTTCACCCAGCTCATGAGCCTGAGCCAGCTCTACCTGAACGACGCTTTCCTGGAGTTCCTACCAGCTAGTTTTGGCAGGTCGGTTTGGGAGGGGGGGACCTCAGAAAACGAACTTGAGTTAAATGTGAGAAGCAAGAATAGTCCAACCTGTATCGCGCTCAGTCAGAAATTTCCGGCCATTCCCAGCCATCCATTTTGTGGCTCAACTGGTTCTTCTGTTTTGCCTGTTGGCGGTTCACGCATGTGACGCGCCGACCCATTGTGATGACACACAGTTAGTCAAAACATACAGTGAGTTCCAGTGCGTGTTTGTATGATGACAATGATGACATTTGCATTGTTCTTGTGGCTGCAGGCTGACAAAGCTGCAGATTCTGGAGCTGAGAGAGAACCAGCTGAAGATGTTGCCCAAGTAAGTAAGAGGAGAACAAACCTCCTCCTCCTCCTGCTCTTTTCTTGTACTGTTCAGTCCCATCACGTTACACAAGATCACCCCCCCTCCCTTTCCCCACTTCTCTTTCCCGCCGGCTTGCTCTGACAGGTTTTGTAATCTTTTTTGATGTAACGACAAGCTGAGGGTTGGACCTCACTCGGAGAACATTTGAGAAAGATTTTTGGTGCTCATTCGGGGAACCTTGGTTTTTTTTCGGCAAGAATGGTCAGGAAAATTTACTAAATTGGCCACACTAACTGTGTTTAGGGATTAGCTTTTAGCACTTTGTGTGCACGTTAGCGTGAAGACGATTTTTGCTACCGAGTTGCACTGCGGAAAAGGGCAGCAGTTAGCCACATTGTGATGTCACAATTTGGTCATGTATTTTGGGGAAATGGACAACAAAGAGAAGATTTACTCACTTGTTTAATTTGACTCCTGATGGGTGGGAAACTTGCCTCCCCCTTTGCCTTCCATTTTACATCCACCCCCACCTGTTTACGTGACAGACGCCAGAGCCATTAGAAAGCCGGCTGACCTTACAAAGAGAGGCAGCGGCCATGATGAGGGTTGCCCCGGGCGACGGGGCAGGCATCTCTGGAGATGTCAACAAATGTTTCCGCGGACAAAGAAAATCTTTTCAGCGACTCGCTCTCACACAGCAGGGCCCGGTGCTTTTTAGGAGTCACAAGCCGCACCGGTCAGTCCGGAAAAGTCTGCGCCGCTCATTGTAAGCACAAGACTCCATTGACAACCGTCTCGGTCACATTCTAGCAGTAATGAAAATGTATTGCTGCTGTAGTTCATTAAAAATGCACCAATCTTGTTTTAATTTAATAGCTCACCGATCAAGAATTGACAAAACAATTTGTTGTGTACTTTGAGCTGTTTGAGAAAAAAAAAAAAAGTCAATACTGCCCTAGTGACCTCGCTCTTTTCATTCACACTCTAAAAAGTCTCTTTTTGTATATTCCCGAGTTTTCATGGACTTAAAAGGTTGTTAGCGACGGCGTCTTCTTTTGCCTCGCTTCCATTCTCGCTTTACGAGGAGCTCCTCAGAACCAAACAAAGCCGTCTGTGGGCTTCTGCTTTGCGTCGAGACGAGAGTGAGCCAAGAACAACGCACGCGGACATGTTGCTTCTAATCTCGGCTTTTTTTCCAACCCACACTGACACATTTTACGGCCCTCAAGATGAGTGTGTGTGTGTGTGTCCACAGGAGCATGCAGAAGCTCACACAGCTGGAAAGGTTGGACCTGGGCAGCAACGAGTTCACTGAAGTGGTGAGTGTCCCCGCGGCCTCAAGAGAGCTGTTACCAAAGCTCCACTTGGCACACGGAGCGTTTCTCCCACGCACAAACATTTTAACCTCCTTTCTCACCGTGCCGTCCACAGCCTGAGGTATTGGAGCAGCTGACTGGAATCAAGGAGCTCTGGATGGACGGGAACCGCCTGACGTTTTTGCCTGGGGTACTGACATGCACACGTCATCCACAAAAAGTGGCACAGTCAACTCAAACCAATTTTTTTTTTTTTTTTTATGTTGCACAGTTTGTTTGTTCCGCACTAAAACTCACGCCGCTTAACTTTTGCCATCTGGTCGATCGTTATCAACGTGTGCTCTTTTACCCGGAATGCGAGCAACATGTCCTCCTTAACACCGGTCTGTCTGTACTTGTCGTCAGATGCTGGGCACGCTCAAGCAATTGCTCTACTTGGACATTTCCAAGAACAACCTGGAGATGGTGGACGAGCAGATCTGCGGCTGCGAGAGTCTGCAGGACCTGCTGCTGTCCAACAACGCCCTCACGCAACTGCCAGGCTCTATCGGTATGGATGTTTTAGCACGTATACTCCTCAATTCCCCAAAAAAAGAACTCTGCTGTTGTTGTGTAACATTCTCTCTCGCTCACTGTGCTCCTCAGGCTCGCTGAAGAAACTGACGGCCCTGAAGGTGGATGAGAACCAACTGATGGAGCTTCCCGACTCCATCGGAGGGTGAGGATCATCCTCCTTCTCGTTTCTTAATCCTTCACTTTCTTCCAAACAAGCAGTTATCTGCCGCGTTAAGAGTACACCGCCTGGCGCAGATTACAAAACCCCGATGGTTGATCTTTAATCCCGTGTGAGGATTGAAAGCTGCGTTGTGTTGGGGCGGACACATGCTGTTGTTGGATTTATAATAAGCCTCCCCCCTCCCCTCCCCGCTGTCAGACTTTTAAAGATGAGTCCGTATGTTAGCCGTCAGATGAGCAGATTAGCGGCCATGCTGTGCCGGGAAACAGCCAGGAAGTGCGTGTCGTGTGTGAAACAACCGCCAAAGATGGTAATAAATTGGTGGTTAAACTTCATCCCCCACATTATTACCTTTGACTTGACAAAGGCGCAGGTGAACAATGGAACCTCATTCCAACAGCCATTGCACAAGTTCCAACGTCACAGCCCCAGGTTTGACCTGCCTTTGCATGATATCACCGCCATTGCGTTCAGCTTTCACACAGCCGACACAGAATCCAACCTTCGTAATTAGATGATGCCAGCATCTGGTTGCTGGCGAGAGGAGTGTCGTGTTAAACATCACGCCCCCCCCCCTTCCGGATCGCCACTATTCCATTTCTTTCTTATATTACCCCAGGAAATTCGGCCTGCCGTGTCTGTTCCTGTTCCTGTTTTCACACAGTCGGTGTAAAATAGAAACATCCCAGTCCCAGAATTTACAGCGACTGGGCACTTTCTCACTTTTACTTGTCTCCCACCCTTCAGGCTGAGCTCTCTGGACGAGCTGGACTGCAGCTTCAACGAGATCGAAGCCTTGCCGCCGTCCGTCGGCCAGTGCGCGGCCATGCGCACCTTCGCCGCCGATCACAACTTCCTCAGCCAGCTTCCCCCCGAGGCGAGTGTAGATCGGTAGCCCCTTCACCCGTGTCCGAGTGTGCTCATCTAAACATCTGTTGCTGTGACAGATGGGCAACTGGAAGAACGCCACCGTGCTGTTCCTGCACTCCAACAAGCTGGAGTCGCTGCCGGAGGAGATGGGCGACATGCACAAGCTGAAGGTCATCAATCTGAGCAACAACAAGTGAGTGGAGCACCCAACTCTAGTGCGTGTTTGTGATTACACACAGACAGCCTCTTCCTTTGTAAGCGGAGACACTTAATGACGACGTCAAGGATACCTTCATTAGCCTACAATCATCTGTAAACCGAGATGCTCTTTGACTTCCTCCATCTCGTCATTACAGAAACTCTGGAATTTGTATTTGTTTGCATTCACCTCCCCCCCCCCCCCCCCCTTCCAATAAACTGTCACACTCAACTGACTCTTAAGAGTGTTTCTCAGGCTTTTATAGACTGTGACTTAAGTGTTTGTGATCCTCTGCAGGTTGAAGAACCTCCCCTACAGTTTCACTAAGCTCAGCCAAATGACAGCCATGTGGCTCTCTGAAAACCAGGTAAAGGGATCATTGAGTTTTTTTTTTTTTCCCCCATTAAAGACTTATTGAGGCAATTCTTTGTTAGACTAATTCAGTGATCTTCTATCCTGGTTAATCTCCCGCAGTCCAAACCCCTGATCCCGCTTCAGAAGGAAGAAGACCCCGAGACCCACAAAACCGTACTGACGAACTACATGTTCCCGCAGCAGACCCGAACCGAAGACTGTGAGTGTGACCCGAATGCATGTTTAATAGGGGCTGCCTGCCACACAGGTGGTGTCTCCTGTCATCATGTTGCGCAAACCGACCTCCTCTCGAGCCTAGCTGTAACCTCTTTGACCTCCTTATAATATAACGATCACCCAAGTGAGGAAGTCAGTAGAAAGTCCAATTACGCACATGTGTACGTTTGAATTGAGCTGTGATTGAGAAGTAGGTGAAATTTTAGATTTGAGCTATTTCTCTTTGTCTTTGCACCACCTTGTGGTTGAGGTCGGACAGGCACACATTCAATATAGGAGGATAAACATAGAAGTGCTTTAAATAAGATGATACAAATAAAGCCCTTAATTATCTCTGAAAATTTCAATTTAATCGTAACATCTGGGTATTACTGTTATTTTTCATCATAAATTTAAAATGAGATATTTTTAGACTGTATTTCTCCTCTCAGTCACGTTAGAGCAGTATTTTATATTCGCCACGTACTTTGGTTATAAGTTAACGGTTCAGGTCACAATTCAATGACGAGTGTGGCCATCAAATGTATTCATCCCACTAGTCAAAAGTACTGTTGAGTAAATAATTTTTGACAGAGATCTCGCCCCTTCTGTCGCTTGTTTTCCAGACGTTCCCAACTCCGACTCGGAAAGCTTCAATCCGGTCTTGTGGGAGGAACAGCGTAAGCATCGAGCTCAGGTGGCCTTTGAATGCGACGAGGACAAAGACGAGAGGGAAACGCCTCCGAGGGTACGGCGGCGCATCCTTCCTTTGTCGTCGTACCGTTTTGTGAATCTTTCGAATGAACACCTCCTCTCTGCCAGGAGGGCAACCTGAAGCGTTACCCCACGCCGTATCCCGACGAACTGAAGAACATGGTGAAGACGGCTCAGTCGGTGGCGCACCGGCTCAAGGAGGATGAGTCGAGCGAAGAGTCGGGTAGAGACCCCAAGACCCCTGCGGAAAGGAACCACATTGGTGTGCAGGACGTGGGAGTCAAGGTCTTTGAATATTTCGATACACAACATAATTGGGTGACAGCGATAACATGTTAACAGTCATATTTTTTGTGCAGGTGATCGACGCTCCCCACCCCAATGGCCTAGCGTCAGACTTGGACGGCAAAGCTTGCAACACCACCTTCACCATCCCAAACATTCCAGAAGGCATATCTAGGGACACAGAGTCCGAGTCCTTCAGCTCCCAACGTGCCCCGCTCAAATCGTCCGAGAGCTCCACCATAAACCACGAAGACACGCTGGAGGTAAGTGCAGCAAGGCAAACGTACATAAATCCAAAGTTTACGTGCAATATGATGAAAATGGCCCCCCAGGCTGTCTAAGAGTTTCAGAGCTGAACACTTTTCTCGTCCGTCCAGGACTCTGAGGAACTGTCGGACGAAGAGGAGGAGATGAGGATTGCTGAGATGAGGCCTCCTCTCATCGAGATCTCCATTAACCAGCCCAAAGTGGTGACGCTGAGTAAAGACAAAAAAGGTACAGTGGTTCTCCGACATTTTGGGTTAGTATGTGTAAAATTGATTTATTACAAATTATTTTGAGCATCCCCAAGCCTTACGAACCCATTTGTGAGAAGCTCGGATCAGGAGAAAGATGAGGCAGGATGAGTGACGGCGTGTTGCTGTGAACACACAGATGACAGCAAGGACGCTGACTCGTTGCTTGATGACACGGTGGCCAACAGCAACCAGAACAACAGCAACTGCTCGTCGCCGTCACGCATGTCGGATTCTGTGTCACTGACCACCGACAGCAGCCAGGACAACTCCCTGTGCACCCCTGAGAGAGAAGCCAAGATGCCCTTCCTCCCCAAGAGCAGGTACGCAACACGGCGAATGTTTTTCAGAGATCCTCACAATGTTCCTCTTCTGATTTCTGGCGCTGTCTTTGTTCCAGGCACGAGGATGAGAACATGAACCCCTCCAAAGACGCCGGGGAGCTTCTCCACAACGGCAACGGCTCGGAAACGTCCCTCCAAGCGCTCCTGAGGGCACAGCGGGGAGCCACGGAGCCGGCGGGTGACTACGACCTGTCTATGGAAGCCCGACTGGCCTTCATTGAGAAGGGACTCAACAATGGCCTTGGAGACGGCTACACCAAGTGGGACCAGATCAACATGAACGTTTCGCACCCGGCGACAGACAACATGGGGGAGCCTCGTAATGGTTTAGTGGGACTGCAGGAATCGGACGGCAAGCGGGGTTTTGACAACCGCCATTTCCAGAATGGAAACCAGCAAGTTAGCGACGGGTCCTCGGGCGGCGGCGAGATGTCTCACAGCACTGAGGAACTGTCCCCTGAGAGGAGGTGCCAACCTCCCCAGGTCAGCAAGTCTCAGAGCGTCAGCAACATCGACGTGGGCGGCATGAAAATGTACTCGTTTGACGGCGACGCGGCAGCAGAGAATAGGATGGCGGGCGGCAGCGGCCCCGATCCAACGTCCACGGCTCAGGGCCAGAGTATAGTGAGGAGCAAGTCCGCCTCCTTGCTGGACGATCACAACCTCCAAGTCTCTCCAGGCTCGGAGCAGCTATCTTCCTCCATACCTCCCACCAGCCCCAGCAGGTACCCGGTGCCCTCCAGCGGGCCCACAGGAGCCTCCCCACCTCAGTACAACGTCCAGTTCTCAAGCAAAGACGGCATGTGGGCCCAAAGGATGCCCATGCCCCCAGAACACCAAGGCTACCTCCCCCCTGCCGCCCATTCGCTCGCCAACACCAACTACTCTAACCGCAATCAGGCACCGCCGTACCCGCTGCAGCCCCAGCAAAGGGGGCCCCCCGTGGGCTCCAAACCTCCAGGGGACATGTGGACCAAGGAAAGACTCCACTCCACCAGCAACCAGTCCAGGGGAGGCACTCTACAGCGGCAGAGCAGCGCCACCTCCACCTCCTCTGTGGGCGAGCCTCGTCGCACGCAGCTGCCCGAGGGCGACTACCTGACCTACCGGGACATTCACACCCTCGCCAGGGGCCCGCTGGCCATGAGCCAGGCGGCACAGCGGCCCATCTCTAACCGCACGTACAGCATAGACATTGCCGCTCCGACCAGGGCGCCCGGCACCCGGCCGCAGCCCCACGAGCTCCCGGAGAGGACCATGTCGGTCAGCGACTTCCATTACCCTCACAGTAGCCCCAGTAAGAGACCAAACGTCAGGGTCAAGTCGGAGCATTCGCTCCTGGACGGGTCCGGTGGACTCGTATCGGGGGCGCCGGGAAGGGTGCCGGCCGACTGGAGGGACCAGGTGATGCGGCACATTGAGGCTAAGAAGATGGAAAAGGTAAACAAACAAAAACTATTAAGGCAGAACTACACGCACACAACACTCGACCAGGGGTTCACAACCATTATTGCGCCGAGGCACATCTTTTACATAAAAAAAATAATAAATCTACAAACAGGCAGGGCGTCATCGCCAATCGCATGAAGCCTTTGTTTTTGTTGCATGTTTATGTGCGTGTCATGGTTGCATTGCATGGCCGCCGCTGACGTCATGGGCCGGCGCCACCATTCAGAACGCGCTGTCCCGCTCCTTTAATTCTTATAACGCGCCACTTGGCTACGCGCCCCACCGCGACTGCTACTACGGCAGCTGTAGGGACGTGTTCGGGCCCTACGCCGCCGCCGCCGCCTTCAGCGTGAGTACCGTCCGGAACCGCAATGTCACAAATCTGACCCGTGTCTCCTCTCCCGTTTCACCCCGCAAGCATCTGACACTTGTACCACTACAAGTGAGAGTATGTTTGATTTTGTCACCAGCGCATGCCTCTGGAGCACGCCGCACACTCCCCCGCCATTCAACTTTCAAGTCACGCTTAAGTCACCTGTTTTACGATTTGTGTGTTTTTACTCGGCAAGATAGGTTGACTTGACTTGCTTCACGTTTGAAGGTTAAGACTTACTTCCGGGCGACCGAACATTTGTCCATGGCAAAGCAACGATAAACCTCCAAGAAGCTTTCATTCATATTCAAATTAATAATCATTATTCGTAGTGGCTGATGTCATCATTGTCTCACCATCTTGTGACATCATCATGATTGTCTTTTAAATTCCTCTGCTGCTTGCTTGGTCGTCCACTTGCCCCCCCTTTGTGTTTTGGCCTGAGAAGTGACTTGTTGTGGAAGGTAAGTGGCCTCAAGAATCAGTAGAGGAGAGATTTATATCCTCTTAATAGTATTCCAATAATCCAGCTGCATTTCCACCGAAACATCCTTCCCAGCAGGATCATCTTTCGGCTCTTATTAATGATCTCCAAACCATACGAAGGCTTCCCTCGTACGTTCTCCAAAGCTTCCTGTGGTGGAAATGCATACACGTAGTGCGCTCCTCAGCTTGTAGATGAAATCCAGACGCTCAGCTCGTAGCTCCCTTCAAACAACTTTCCACTAATCACCTCCATGTTGTCTGCTGCCGTTGTTTTAATCCGCGAGTTGTGTGAAGATTCACCTCCGTGTGTCTTGCAGGATGACGTCTTTGGTCCACCCGGGCCGCAGAGCTACACAATGGACTCGCGCAGAAAAGTAGGTGGACGTTCCTCGCATCCGCTTTTTTCCACATCATGAGCGACAAGAAGCTTTGACATTAACGTGTTTGGATGCGGCAGGTGCCTCTGATGAACGGTCAGGCGGTCTCGTCTGCTCGTCCCCATGGGAGTCAGACCGCCATGGCCCGCCACCCCTCCAGAGAGCAGCTCATTGATTACTTGATGCTCAAAGTCTCCCATCAGGCTCCGGGGCCCTTGCGGCAGCCGCATGAGGTCAGTCGGGATTTTATAATCATATATTGGAAATTAAAAAGTTGACATTTGCATTGCATTTCAGATCCACGTGAAGTTGGAGAAAAATCCAGAACTCGGGTTCAGTATATCCGGAGGAGTGGGAGGTCGCGGAAACCCCTTTCGTCCAGATGATAATGTAAGGTTTTCCCCCAATACAGTTTGTGAACTATGTTGTCTTAATTCCATCATGTTTTTGCCAACGACAAGATCCACTAAAATAAAAATAGAGTAATATTAATGGTGTGATCCATTCTTTCAGGGGATCTTTGTGACGAGAGTCCAGCCTGAAGGGCCAGCGTCTAAGATTCTTCAGCCCGGTGATAAAATTCTCCAAGTATGTCACCATACCAGTTTGACGAAAAGAGTTCTCAATTGGCGCCTGTAGTTTTTGACGCCTTCAGTCTGTCAACAAAAAGTGGAAGCTCAATTGAAATATGTGAAAAATGTTATGGTGAACGTGTAGGCGTGGTTAGAATCGAAAAATGTTTTTGGTGTAGAATAATGCGAGCAGCTTGGCACAATGAGCTTATTTTGTGGACGATGTTTTTTTGTGTCGCCAGGCGAACGGCTACAGCTTTGTGAATATCGACCATGGGAACGCAGTGTCCCTCCTCAAGACCTTCCCCAGCACTGTGGATCTGACAATCGTGAGAGATGTGCAAGCGTAAACAGCAACGGGGGGGGAGTGGGAGACTTATTTTTGTACTCAAGCATGGGGGGGAAACGCCACTTTGAATGTAAGCGAGATGACGCGGTGGGCAAACGGGCTGTCACTGTGGTTTCTAATTTTTTTTTTTCAATGGGGAAAAAAAAAAACGCTGAAGACTTGAGCTCCCCTTCTGTCCGTGACCACTAGAGGGAGCAAGATGCACCCTCTTTTCTGCCTGTATTGTTTTTTTGTTTTGTTTGTTTTAGCATGTTGAAGCAGCAATGGAGCGGTAGGACATTATGCGCTCGGAGAGTGGACGTAAAAGTGAGACACTCGGCCGAATTCTGCTTCTTGTTCCATGTGACCAAAGCAAGGATGGCTGTGGGAGTGTTCCAGTAAGCCGGGTCCATATTTCATCTTTTTCTTGCCTTTGTTTTAATGTTTCTTCACACATTCATTTGGGAGAGCGCCACTCTTTTGCCTTTTTTATTTTATTTTTTGGGGCCCAGTCCTGTTGATTTGACTCATGCCGGGGA
This sequence comes from Syngnathus acus, assembly GCF_901709675.1. Taxonomy (NCBI): domain Eukaryota; kingdom Metazoa; phylum Chordata; class Actinopteri; order Syngnathiformes; family Syngnathidae; genus Syngnathus; species Syngnathus acus. The sequence goes on from NC_051097.1 coordinate 7,264,655, forward strand.
GATAAGCAAGTGCCATAAGACCTCGAACTGTTTCGACAAGCAATATTCACACTTGACAGCAATAAAGCCTTTTGTTTTTCCACGTAAGATTTTTTTTTTTTAAACTCTTTTAGTAACACCACCAATGATTTTACATGATTTTATATATGGACGAGAGTTTTGTATCACATTAAATCTATATATTATATGTCTACAATAGTGTGGAGAAGAATAGTCTCTGCGTTTTGTGTAAAAGTGTCACTTTTGTCAATTAGATGGTTGTTTGTCGTAGTTGACGACGGGCCGGTAAATAATGAAACGGTGAGCATGTTTCGCATCTTGTGTTTGTTTGAAATTGTGACGTTCATATTCATGTCAAACTGTCGTCTTTTTGTAGACAATCTTGGGAAATCATTCGTCGTCATGTGGGTCTGTTTGGGATGCTCACGTCTTATTTATTTTTAGCAGGCCAATTCTGTGTTTTATTTTTTTAGGCATTACTAATCAAAATGTGTAAATATATACGCACACAGTGATTTTTTTTTTTTTTTCTCTTTTCCAGTTGCACAAGCAGCAATAAGTTCCAATGCAGAAGGCACCTGTGTTCACATGTAGCTAGTGTATTTCTTAAGACCACAGACGTGCATCCACGCGACATTCCAGATTTTGTACATAATGAATCTTTTCTGGCGTAACACCTGTGGAAAATAAACCAATGCTCTTTCACACTGTGCATAATTGGTTTGTTTAATCGTTTACATTAAAATGTTGGAGAGTTCCTTTTTTTAAGCATCTTTTAGTCTTTGATTGGCTGCTGGTAAAATCACACATTCTTGGATAAAACACGTTTAGCAGTATTTATTTTTAGGAATAAAATTGTTGCATTGATGACTACTCAGGCCCCATAACATTACTGTTCGTGGTTGAGTTGTAGTTAGATTTTTAGTTGTATTATTTACTGTAATTAAATTGATCATTTGGACTGTGCAAATGTCTTGTCATGTGCGACTTCCACCCACAGGGGGGCGGTAATGCGCCCGGCTATTCAATTGTGCTATGAGAAAAAGCCAGCAAATCTCCGATGTAAAAAAACACGAACATATATTCGGCGAATATAAACATTATTGCTGTTTTAAATACGTCATTGTTTCGTAATGAGTGGAATATCCGGCACTAACGTCGTCCAGGTGACTAATCTGTCGTCAACGGTGAGCAGCGAGCAAATGCGCACTCTCTTCGGCTTCCTGGGGGACATCGAGGAGCTTCGGCTCTACCCACCCGAGTAAGAGCGACGTGCGGCGGCTGGGGGGGGATCAGGCGACAACGCAGATGTGCGGCCTGGTCCGACACTATAATTAAGACAGCATTTAAAGATGTCACGGGGTGATTGTGTTAATGCCTCTTTTTTGTTGTCCCTCTAGCAACTCCACTCTAACCTTCTCGTCCAAAGTGTGCTATGTCAAGTATCGAGAATCTTCCAGCGTTGGAGTGGCGCAGCATCTCACTAATACTGTTTTTATGGACAGAGCCCTCATAGTTGTGCCATGTGCCGAAGGTCAGTGGGAGCTAAAGCTTCAAAATGTCCCTTGATTTCATAATGACCTTGCTTTCTATTCAACTATTCGCTCTTGTGCTATACTGGGTTGGATAACATTCGTTCACGTAGCTGTTACGTCATGGCAGCGTTTCATTGTGTGGATGCTGTCACAATTCCCCCCCCCCCCCCACAGATTAAATCATTCTAATAAAATGTACGACGAGTTACGAGCAACGCAACTTTGTAGTTTGCACGTCAGCCTCGCAGTTCTGAGGTTTGGGATTCAAATCTCAGTTTCCTGTTTAGAGCTTGCAAGTTCAATGGTATGAGGGTTTAATCTTTTTATATTTAATATAGTTGGTGGGGAAAATGTAATCTACTTTGCAAGGATGTTTGCTGATGACAAAATGCTTGAATGTGATACTTTCCCATTAAGTTAAACATTTTGAAAATTTACAATATTCCCCAGTTTTACTTTCCATGAAAATTTTTCAGAAGCTTACCAGAAATTTCTCAGCCCTTCGCAACCCTATTCCCCTTTTTACCATTTTACAAATCAAATCATCCTAAATTCCAACATCACCTGTTTTTGTGGGAGGACCCCCCCCCCGGCCCCCTTTTTTCTTTTCTTTAAATCTCCCTTTTCGTCCTTCACCTCATCCCCCTCCCCTGTCAGCAACGAATAATTAGAAGTTGCTGTCTGGATGGACGTGATTAATTTGGCTTTTTGTTTTGTTTCCTGTGTGATTATGTGTGCATATCAGATACACGACCACACTACTAAGCCTGAGTCATTGAGGCATTGTTTGCCAGGCCGCTACCGTCCTCGATGACGGGGGCCACGAGGCGTCAGTGATCATGTGACCAGGAGCACTCCAAGATGGACACCTTGTCTCCTTTTTTTTCTTTTCATACTTTTTGTTCCCCCAATGTTGTCCAATCTCTGCTGTCTCTGTCTATGAAAAGGTGGTTCTCTCACTTTCGCTCTTCTCCCTGGAGCGATTTTATATTTGTTTTTTTATCATTATTATTATTATTATTATAGTGGTACCTTGACTGATGAGTTCCATTTAGTTGAAACCATATTAATCCATTCAATCTCCCCCTCCAAATTAGAATATAATAGAATGTCATCCTTTACACAGTGTCAAGAAAATATGCCTGCAAATATCATATTTATTATATTATCTATATGTGTTGCTGCACCTTTTGTGTTTAAGAATACTTTTTTATTTTTAATATAGCTTTGGAAATTACAACTGTGATTGAGATGCTAGTTTTGTGAGTTGACGTTTGGCTAGCCAACTTTCTCAAGATGAAGTGATGTGGTTTGGTTTGAATAAGTCAAGGCACCACTGTCTTATTATTATTATTGTCCAACCCTCCCTCCCCCCATATACCCCTTATCTCTCTCTCTCTCCTGCTGCAGCTTGTTTGTGGTTGAGTCGGCATGATGATGCGACGAGATGCTAAGAGGGAGGATGACTAACACTTGCCTCTCTTGTCATTGCCGTAGTGACAGAGAAAGCGAGAGAGAGTGAGAACATCTTCTGACCTCTTCCCAAGTCCGCTCAGATGATTGTAGCTCGTGGATGAGTCGCCATTATGATATCATAGTCTCGCTATTGATGCTAATGCAGCAATGATTTCATTCATCATCCAGAGGTGGTCCATCTCTCATTAGCATACAAGCATCATTTGTTATTTTTTTGCGTCTTATTTTAAATATGTCATAACACAACCTGCTGTTACCATGGCAACAACCTACTTGATGCTACTGGCCCTTGCTCCACCCCAAGCCCGCTGTCGAAAATTGCAAGATGATTTGGTATTGTTGCCGCAGTGAAAGCCTTTTTCTTTTCTTGATGTGCGCTATTAGCATCGCCAGATTTTTCTTGAGTTGCCCCCCCCCCCCCCACCACCACACACACACTACAGCACTAAGCAAACTGTTTAGCCAGTCCTAAGATAAATTGTGCTAAGATATTCGTAAGACTGTGTGTGTAAGAAAGTGCTAAGGATATTTTTATTGTTTTTTTGGAGCAGCTGTTGTTTGTGTGTACCCCGCAGGGAAGATTCCGGAAGAGGCCAAGGCCTTGTCGCTTTTGGCACCTGTTGCTCCCGTGCACAACCTGCTCCACGGCAGGGGGCTGCTCCCCATCCCGGCGCCCAGCCCACGACAGAATGTGAGTCGTTAAATGTGATGAGCAATCCTTTCCTCATATATCACCTATTTTGGCTACTGTACCTTCAATTGTACCCCAACCTTCACACACAGTTGAACCTGCCCCTGGTTGGTCACTTAACCCCCACCCCGGAGCCTGCAGTCTCCTCGCTCCAGCAGACCCCCCTCATGGGCAACGTGGACCCGTCCAAGGTGGATGAGATCAGGAGGACGGTCTACGTAGGCAATTTGAACTCACAGGTGATCATTGGCCAGATGCAATCCAGGTTTTGCAGTAAAAACCCGGTCATGCTGTAATTTGACGGTTTATCCCCTCTGCAGACCACAACGGCGGAGCAGCTACTGGAATTCTTCCAGCAGGTGGGCGACGTGAAGTTTGTGCGGATGGCGGGTGACGAGACGCAGCCCTCGCGCTTTGCCTTTGTGGAGTTCGTGGAGCAGGACGCCGTCGCCCGGGCGCTCTCCTTCAACGGCGTCATGTTCGGAGACCGGGCCCTCAAGTACGTGAAGATGACAGTGAGGATTATTGATGACAAACATGATGTCGTTCATTTTGCTCTCTGTCAGGGTGAACCACTCCAACAACGCTATTGTGAAGCCGCCCGAGATGACGCCGCAGGCTGCCGCCAAGCAGCTGGAGAGTGTGATGAAGCGCGTTCGGGAGGCGCAGTCTACCATCGCCGCCGCCATCGAGCCAGGTGTGACACCGGCCCCCTGTTTACCAGCGTCACCTTTGGGATAACCGGATGTTGTCTTTTTTTTTTTTTACCTCAGCGGAGAAAGAGAAACACTACGCCGCTCATTCGGAGAGAACACGACGGCCATCACGATCCCGCTCTGGCTCACGCAAAAGATCACGCTCCAAACACGGGTGAGGCGTCACTTTTTCAGGGTTTGCAACTGTTGCGATGTTCTGAAAACTTTTGTGCTTCCAGACCGCCGCAGAAGTGGCAGAAGAATGACACACGCACTTCCCGAAGTGGCCACAGGAAGCGCTCACGCTCCAGAGACAGGCGGCGAAGCACGAGCCGCTCCAGGTTGGTCCAGAATACTCAGGCTGCGCTTTGGAAGGAAAGCATATTTGTAAATAACATGTGACATTTAGGATCCGCCGGCGGAGTCGAGGGCGATCTCGGAGTCCTCCTAGAAGGGGCAGGTCGCCCTCCCCAAAGAGGTGAATATCAGGCGGTTGAACTTGAAAAGATACTAACATTCACAATCTCACTTTGCATTGGATGTTGTCAGAATTAAAAAGCGGCGGGAACGCAGCCGGGACGAATTGGAACCGTCTTCATCGAGAAAAAGAAGCCGTAAAGATGAAGAGCGGCCGAGAGGCAAGAAAATGCACAAGGTAAGTCGGACTTGTGGCGTCTTTCACAACACTTTGCACAGGCCACCAAGACCCAAAATGTGGGGAGGGGAACATAAAAGTGGAAACTTACGACTGCACTCTCGTCGCGGGCACTGTGGAATGTTTCAGGTGGGACGGGACTACGACAGAGAGGTCTCACCCGCCGAGGACGCCCACTCGCCCTCCTTCACGCAGCACAACGGCGTCCACAAAGCGCGCAGCGACGACGCGTCCATTTGACGCTGCCCGACTGACTGACTGACTTAAGTTGTCACTCCCCCCCCCGCCGAGAGGGCAAGTGAAGCGCCACAATGTCCAATTTTTGCATCTCGCAAATAGCGGTTACGTGTCGTGTTAAGCACGGGCATATGCTCCCAAAATTGGTTAACGGTGAGCCTCACTTGCCCGTTATGGCAGCGTGAAAGGAAGGAAACGCCCGATGTTTCCTGCACGAGTAGCGACGTTTACAAGGAGGCTTCATTTCGTTTTTTATGTTTTTGTGGCCACGCTTGCTGTTTTTAGTCCCTATTGTGTTGCGCAGCTGTGAAAGTTAAACGTGTGGGTAGGGTGGGAAAAAAAAGAGGAAGCTGATGAACCTTGAACCCCAGTTTGGGTTTTTGTCTCCCGCCATGGACAAGCAACCTGGCGAATCAACTTGGGCTCTCCCACGTTCCATGTCAGCACCTTTCATGCACTACAGCTTACTTCAGGTGTAAAAATCACACTTAAAAACAGCCAACGTCCCACCTATGTTATTTTAACTATGATGCCACACTGGCAATTGATGGGTCGACTTTTACTTCCTGTTTGTGTCATTACATTTCACACCGATTAACAACGCTGTGAAAAAACAGCATTGATAATCAGTGCGAAAATGGTTTCTGATGTTAAAATGCAAATACTGCCTCCGTCCAGTCTCTGATGCTAAGCCGGCTCCCCCCCCCCCCCTTAAAAAAAAGTGGACGAACAAGCAAGTGACGCGGAGAACATCAAGTGCCTACGCTGCCATTGTACAAAATATTGGAGAAGTTTATTTGCATGGTTAGCGCTAGCATCGGTAACTGAATACAATATTGAGTTAAAAGTCAACAAATTGATTTTGTTCTATTTTTTTAAAAGAGAGCACTGGTATTATTGTACATTTGTTTCATGTACACAAGCTTCTGTTTGATGTGTCGTTTTAGTAAAAAAATATATATATACAATTTTAAACAAGTCGTCTTTTTGTGCTTCATGCATCGCCCACTGCAGGACTGGAGGACGATTGGACTTATTCCTGGATCACGATCATGACAAATGTGCGTTTTCCATGTAGGCGAGTGTCGCGCTCCACGCTAAAGTGTAGTCTACCGCGTGAGCGTCCCTTCTCCACCCATCATCATCAGCTGCTGGATGACATCCAAGCTGGTGTAACCGCTGAAGCAGGACGCTAAGGGAGGAGGATCATGGGAGTTGGCAGCGCTCTGATCGTCAACGGCGGTGGAAAGGCCGTGGGATGAAGTCGGCGCTCGGAGCTCCACCACAAGCAGATTCGTCGCCATGCATTCCTCTTCCAGCTTGAGACTGTCGATGGGCTGAAGCAGCTGGCGAATGCAACAAATGGAAGCATTCGGTGGGATTAAGTAGATTTTTCAGGTAGCAAATTGAGTTTGATACAACTTGTGTCTTTCCAGACATGGCTTCTTTTTTGGGGGGGCTACTAAGCTTACCAAATTTTAGGTTGGATTTTCAAATTTGAGAAGTTGGAAGTTTTAGTTAGATATCCAAAAATGACCAAAGTTAGCCCGAACGTTGCTGTTTGGAATCAAATTGGCCACCTTCATGATTGTCACTTACCAGCTGTGTGGGTGTGTTGAATTTCTGCATAGATTGGCTCTTTTCAGGGTTGGGAATGTTGGGCCAAAAGGCGACTTTAGCTCTGCTTGATAGATATCAAAGAGGTAAAGTTGACGTGTTGTTGCATTTTCTTTCAACAGTATGCTTGTGTTTTACCTTCTGAGGAAGTGGGACCCCAACAAGGCAGTCAGTACAACGAGGCCCGAGATGACGACGAGTGCCGTGAGGTTTGATGAAATTCCGTGCCGCGTCTCCACCATCCTAGCGGCACTCCGGACCCCCTGCCCGGCCCGCGTGAACCCCGACACCTGGACCCGGTATGCCGCCCTGTTACGTAGACCCTTCAACGTGTACTTATGGACCAGCGGCCCCACGCTGATGTCTGCGAGAGAACATGCCATCCGCTAGTTTCACAAAATGTTGCAAATGATTGGAATGTTAAATTCATATTTATATTATCTTACTTCTCTCTGGCTGCCAGTCCTCTGCGTAGTGGATCACGTAGCCCAGCAGAAACCCACGCCGGTCTTCTGGTGAGATAGCTGACCAGCGCAGCTCCAGAGAGGATGACGTGACGGACACAACGCTCAAGTTGGAGGGAGCGCTAGCCGGCGCTAACAGAAAACAGGTACATATTAATATCGCTATTTGATACTGTGTTATTGATACTGAAATTGCTCTATTAATGCTGGTTTATCAATAGTGAGATCACAATATTCCTATCTGATGTATACTGAAATTTTGATATTTGACGTATAGTATAATGTAAAACAAGACACTCACATCCTTCCAGGTAATAGAAACGCGCTTTGGCGAAGGTGGCTTCTTGGCTGTTGTTGACTCGCTTCAGGTTGCATGTTTGCTGTTGGCCACGCACGTGCAGCCAGACGTCGTAGCTGGTGTACGCTTGCAATTGCTCTGGAAGTAGAAAGCTAACTGTCAAAACCTATAAGTCAAGATACTACTTTACTAGGGTAGGATTGAATATCATCTCAAGATACAATAGTTCAAACCACCTGAGATATCAACCACCGTCCAGAAATTGTTGGCTTCCTCATGGAAGGATTTATAGGACACGTTTGGCGGATATGGTCCATAGGTGGCGCTCCACTCCAGACAGAAGCATTTGTACTTCCTGACCAAGTCGTCCTTCCACAGCACGCTGAAGGACGTCTGGTTGTGGACACGCACACTCAGCCTTCTGCCGTTGTCGTCTCCTGTAATGATCACGAAATGAGTGACATGAGCCTAAAATGGCTGACATCCATCCGGCGCCATTAGACTGACCATGCGGTGGCATCAGCGTGATGCTGGCAGACGGCGAGACACTGACATTGTTGAAAGCGTTGACGTAGACATGGAAGGCTGAGTTGGACAGTAGCAACGTGATGGGTGGCCGCGTTACGCTGAGGACCTCCAAGGGAGGCTCCCCTGATACCTTGGCCAATGTCACATTAAAGCCGTCATGTTCCTCAGCGAACTGAAAGCAATATAAAAAAACTGCGTTATAAATAACTGCTAAATTAGGCTATGCTACATTGTATTTTTGCTATGCTATGCTAGGTCTATGCTTTGTAACCATACCATCCACGTCAGCGAGATCATTCTTTGTCCTCCTTTGTCGGCCATCTTGTTTTCTACCACGTGGAGATTAAGCGGCGGCCTCGTCAGCTCTGATGATGGCGAATCAATAATATTAATAATAGTGATACGAGACACGTGGCGTTTGTAGTCTCCATAAGATGATCACCCGGCGGGAGCATGTAGACGTGGCCCCACGGACACTGAGAGCACTTGTTGCTGATATTGCAGGCCACCTGAACCTCAAGCACCGGCGAGCCCTTCACACCCGCCAGGTGACACCCGGCGGCACCCTGGCAACACACCTAAATCGCACGGACAAAAATGTTAGCTCCTGTCTTCTAGACTGCTTTCTTCTTTCCATTATAGCATCTGTGTTTCCCTCCATCCTTCTTTCCTGCCATCAAACCTTACTTCTTCCTTTCATTCACCTTCTCCATTTCTGCAATGCATTGCTGTTTTTCTCAAACTGGAACAAATTAGTGAAGCTGACCTTTGATGGAGACGATAAGCATGATCATATTTCCTGTGTATCGTGATAATGACACGCAAGTCAAAAGTCAAATTGCTAACGTTAGCTGTTTCATCCACCTGTCGCCAGTTTCCATCGTCCTGGTGGTCTGTGACATCTTTGTGACGCACGCAGAAGGATGTGACGACCTTGGCATCGTCCTGACTCCACTGAGCGCTGACGTCAACGTGACTGTCCGAATGACGCCTGAAGGTGACGTGTTGTGGAGGACCGCAGCGCACTGAAACATGTGAAGAATCACAGACATGAACTCCCTAAAAGTCAGTGCAGGTGAAAGTTCGGCAAGAACTTACGCAGGCTGCTGTAATGTGCCGTGAAGACATCTTTGGAGCATTCGGACCCGACGTGTTCCAGAACCTCCACGGTCAAGTCACGCTCATACACTTCGATGTTAGTCAAAGTGTCCTTCATCTCATCATCTTTTATCTTATACACTTGACAGAATCTGCCCTTCCTAGCAGAAGCCACAAAACCTTCAATCAAAATCTTTGCTTGTTTTTCTAAATTGTATTTCTGATTTGACGATTTAACAAGACTCGCTTTTGACGGAGGATGAGCGTGAAGTTGGCCTCCCTCTCCTCTGCTGCCCCACGCCGCCACTGACACGTCAGCAGACCAGCAAAGTGAGTTTTTCCGTAACATTCCAAGCCTGCAATGCCACCTGACACAAAAAAACAAAACCACTCAGTCCTTCATTCCACTTCCCGACTTCCTGAGTCGTCGGTTACCTGGCAAGGCGAGGCGGCAGGGCTCATTTGATGGGTATTTATTACAGGACACTGAAACAAAACCGTGACATCATCGTCATACCTATATGCTAAATAAGAGGCGCAAATATTTACTTATGTTTACAAAGCCCACCTGGTTCGATCTGTCCCAGCGAACACACCACACATGGATCCAAAAATCCACCTGAAAACCACAACCCCCCCCGAAAAAATGCTGAAAGTAAAATATATAAAAAATACTCGTGGGTGGGATCCATAAAATGGAAGTGACTTACCAGTGAGAAGTAGTAAAAGATGACAATGCCGGAGGAGCTCACACATACGTCCTAACACGGTCCCGATCATGGTAGTCACACGAAAAGATTTCATGTAAATGTAAATTGTGAAGTCGCACGGATAATCCATCATATTGTTTATCTGTGAGCATAATAGCTGTGTGAGTGTGCAATTTGGATGAAGAAGTTGACTCACGCAGCTCACAGGAAGTCATTCACGCCCCACTAACTTACTCAAATGAATAAATTGAGCCTCTCAGCCAACAAAATTATCTTAGTCTCTGTTTCATCTGTCTGACACATGCCACTTCTTTCGGGTAAATGTGTCATCCTTGATGGGGGGGGGATAAAGTTCAAGATTTTGCCATTTAAATTGTATTGGTTAAAAAAAGTCGTTTCTTTATCATGCTCGCCATCTGTAAGCTTTATGTGAGGAACTCGTGGGTTTTGACATCCTTCCAAATCTGCATTACAAATCAACATGTAGGCAAGACACATTGAGCACATTAAGAAGACTTTGAAAAAAGAAATGTATGGCCCATACTACAAAATAAAAACCATCGGATGGCCATATTGGATTTTAAAAATAATGAAACTTCTCAATTTAAAGTGAGAGTTTACAAGTCAGAGTTCAGATTTATATTTCATAAATCTGATTTAATCTCAGGATTCTGACATCACAGTGAAAACACTCATTTCAAAATTCTATTTCTTATTTTAATCTCAGAATTCTAACTTTAATCTCGGGATTCAATTCAGAATTAAATTCTGATTTTAAAGTCACAATTCTCACTTAATCTTTGAATTCTGACTTTAAAGTCGGAGTTTACAAGTTAGGGTTCTGATTGAAATTTCAGAATTCTGATTTTAATCTCAGAATTCAATACTGCGAATAGTCAAGATTCTGACTTTAGAGTGAGAATCCTCACTTCAAAATTCGACTAAATTAAATCTCAGAATTCTGACTAGAAAGTAAGAGTGTATAAATCTGGGTTTTGATTTTAATTTCTGATTTTTCAGTGCATCCACTTCTTTTAGATACGGATATATATAGAAATAATGCACATGTCAACATGGTCCCTGGTGGTCTAGTGGTTAGGATTCGGCGCTCTCACCGCCGCGGCCCGGGTTCGATTCCCGGTCAGGGAACTTACTTTTTATTTTTTGATGTGTGAAAATGTAGTTTTGTTTACAGAATACAGCAATTGAATAAAAGAAATCCATACAGATATTGAACAAAAAGAAATTGAAACTTATTAAAAACAAATCTCCCCGTCGGGGAATCGAACCCCGGTCTCCCGCGTGACAGGCGGGGATACTCACCACTATACTAACGAGGAGTGAATTTCGGACCTAGTATTTCCGTTCATGTACGCAACTATGCACCCTCCCATTTCCTCCCACATCCCAAAAACATGCATGGTAGGTCAATTGAGCACTCCCAATTTGCGACTGGGCTGCAACCAGTCCAGGGTGTTCCCCGCCTAGTGCCCGATGACTGTTGGGATAGGCTCCAGCATGCCCGTGACTCTCGTGGGGAAAGGCGGTACAGGAGATGGATATAATTTTATGCCAGCAAAATTTAAGGAACAGATCTTTGTATATTCTCACATAGTTAAAAAGGTACTCCCCGTCGGGGAATCGAACCCCGGTCTCCCGCGTGACAGGCGGGGATACTCACCACTATACTAACGAGGAGAAGTCGATCGTTCGAGCACAAGTTTGTATTTTCAATAGGTGTACGGTATCTTGAAGGGGTAGGTAGAGGTTAGCATTAAGGCTGTGGTAAGTCTATCGATGTAAGTATACGTGGCTTCGCGTTTTAATTTCTACTCTCGCACTTAACCTCGGCGCAGGTCCAGTTTACTTTAAGTTGAGAAATTGTCCACGTCACTTCAGAAATGCATTGGTGGTTCAGTGGTAGAATTCTCGCCTGCCACGCGGGAGGCCCGGGTTCGATTCCCGGCCAATGCAACAAAACTTTTCAACCTTTTTGGCTTGACAGTTACGTCGTTTTAAACTGAAGCTTGGTTTACATACGTATAAGGCAACATATGGGTCGGGTAAGGGTTGATAGAGATTAACCCACTCTTAAACGTATTAGCTTTAGCTAAAACTTCCTATTCCGAATCAAATTACTAATTCAAGACGTTTAACATTAGGACTGTGGTATGAGGACTAATCTAAGCATACGTGGTTTCGCGTTATAATTTCTGCTGTCGCGCCCCTTCCTAGATTCGGTTGACTTTAAGTGCAATATTGCAGTACATTTTCGCAAGCCAAGCATTGGTGGTTCAGTGGTAGAATTCTCGCCTGCCACGCGGGAGGCCCGGGTTCGATTCCCGGCCAATGCAACGCTTCTTTTTAACATCTGATTCGGTAAAAATGAATTATTTTGTACCGTTTTTCTGTAGTTGTGTTTTATACTAAGGAGAAACTTCATAGGTCACATGGGAGAAGGTAGGGAAGGGAGACAAATTGTGACAACTCTTGGAGTTTGCTATGACAGATCAGCAGTGGTGGCTCAGTGGACAAATTTGCCTGCAACGGCCTAAGAGTTGCTGAGTTTGAGTTTCTTAGGTCCTACAGCTTTACGTGTTCTTCTTTATAAAAGGTATGGTAAGCGCATGTATGTATGCATTGGTGGTTCAGTGGTAGAATTCTCGCCTACCACGCGGGAGGCCCGGGTTCGATTCCCGGCCAATGCAACTTCCTTTTCTTTAGGGTCAAGAACTTTATGATGCACACTTATATGACGCTTTCAATTTTGTTTTCCTGTGTTAGGTTTTTAAAGTTGAGTGAGAATAATCCAACTGACAAAAGCCTGGCGATCTGTCTCTTTAAATGCCATTCTGCCTGCACTGGTGACCAATCAGTGTTGCCACAAATTACATGTGCTTCTTAGTGGGAGGGAAAGTGAAGCAGGAAGTGAGAAATAATTGGATTTGTTTTTGGCTTTGGTATCATGGTATTAGAGCACTTTTCCTATGCTTGGTGCTCAATTTAGGAGAAATTACATCTTTCTTTGTGCCTGAACTGGGAAAAAATTCGTTTTGAGTGGACATAATTGGTAGAATTGGTAAGTGCGGATAAATGTTTTTTTTTGTCCTCTATTCATTCGAATGGATTGAGTATTTTAGCCCATTATACATTATTTAGCCCTTTATACAATTTATTATTATATTTATACTTAATGAAATTAATCAGTTAATTATTTTCATATGCATATTCCATATTTATATTATTTTTTGAAAACAAAAAAAAACAATTTTTAGAACACTTTTTTACTTTTACATTTAACATTTAAATATGACTCACGCTATGTTGCCGAAGATATCTGGTAAATTAGTCACGGAACTCCGCCTGCAATGTTGTTTAACATCCACTAGGAGTCAGTGTTTGACCATACATTACCGACACTGACAGTTTAGGTAGTTCTATTTGGATGTCATTTTGACAAATGTTGTAAGATGTTGATGTAAAATGAAAAAGTCCTGATATAGGCCGATTAAATTGCCCAGCCAACTAAATGGCCGGGCCCCAGTAAATAGCATCTTTCAACCACCCCCACAGTCGTGTAAGCCAGAGGCTGACCCCCAAATCAGCCAAGTATTGTATCTCTGGCGTGAGCATCTTCTCACATATGCTCCTCAAGTCGGGATGGATGTCTTTCCTCAGATTATATCCCAGGATGGACTTCCCTCCCAGGGGCTGCCAGGGCAGAAAGCGTCGGTCTCGAATGTCCGGCGCTTTCACCGCCTCTCCACCTTCCAAGCACAATGTTCTCATCTGGGCATTCCTCCGTCGGAGCTCGGCCACGTCCTGCTTCATCCTCTCTCGCCCGTAGGTCTCCACCTTGTCCCACAAGGTAGCGTTGAAGTGTCGATAGAGCCTCCAGTCGGCGCCATTCCATCCCAAAGCCCGGGCCCTGGACTCCGGGGTCAGACGAGAGACAGACGAGCTCGCCCGAGCGTTAAGTTTGAAGAACAAAATATCCTCCATGCTCCAGCACAGGGTCTCCTTCAACAGGATCAGCGACTCGTCAAAATATTCCGCAATGAGCACCAGGTGGAACCTTCTGGACAAACCTTGAATGGCCTCCGTCACGTCGGGATGGTCCGCATCCAGATTGTTGTCTGAGCCCAAGTCGAATAAGAGCAGGTTCTTCAGGTAGAAGGCGTTGTAGGCGTGAGCCCTGTAGTAGGTCCGAGGACTCCTAAGGAACTCTTCCAATTTGTCGTCAGCGCCTATGCTCCAGGTGAAGGGCACGGCCCTGTGGTAGTAGTGGAAGGCCGATTCCAGAAGATGAGCCGGGTCACGCAGGATGGTGACGTAGGTGGCGTCGGGTGGCAACAACGCCGCCACCTCCCCTGGGCAGAAGCGCATGTGGTTGCACAATATATTGAAGCACTCGCCGGGTCGGTAGCTCTTCACTTGCCAGCGGCTGAAGGCCGACGGGTAGAAGAAGTCGTTGCGGCCGTCGGGGAAGGCGAACTTGAGTTTGTGTTTTTCTCCAAAGCGGAAGAGGATGTTGAGGAGTGTGCTGCTGGCAGTTTTGTGTGTCTTCATGAACATGATGTTCACCGAAGGAGAGCACGTGTCCGTCTGGAGCCTTCGAGAAGACCGGGGAAGGTTCTTGTTGCGTGGTGTAGCCATGTTGAGGGGACAGGTGTCATCTTTGGAACTTCTGGAAACCACACAGAGATTCTTTCTACAAGTTGAAGCCAAAACTGCTAATCTCTACTGTGATCATTTTTTCTCCAACATTACCTGAAGTCTTCATGGGTTGGCAACATCAAGCAATATAGTAGAACCAAGATGTGGATCAATAGAAGCCAAAGGATGAGCCCTCGCGTTATAGTGGTGCACTTGTTTCCTGTCATGTGCAGCATTTTGATGTCCAATCGGAGAACCTGAAAAAAAAAATAGAATATAAGAATGATTATAGGGAGGGAGAAACCCGAAGGGAGCGACACAAAGAGAGTAACAGGAATGGATAAATGAGACACTGATACGGCTGAGCTGAGTGAAACGCAACCCTCATGTTTACCCTTCAAACATATTTATAGTTGGGAGCGGAAAGAGTCACGTTTCACATTATATCAGGTTAAACTGTTCAAATTAGTCATCAAAAGTTGGTTTGGTTATTTCCATATGGACGTTTTGTTTTTCCCTTAGTAAAACTTCTCATTTAATAATAGATATGCTTTTGTTTTGAAATGGGATTAATAACAGTAACCAGATTTTAAGCATGCATTTACCTGAATGAGTTCTGACGTGGACGTAAAAAAAATTCCGTCTCAATGTTTATTGATTGGCAATGCCTATAGTAACTAGAATAGATTACCTGAATGAGCGCTGACACGTATCGGGTGTTGGAGTGAGACATGGGGTCAAACAATCCTCCATTGTCCTGTCCATTGATTGGCTGAGGCAGTGACACATACCACACGCGCCTCCTCCCATATTGTCTTTTCCAAAATTTTATTGTTTAAATCAAAAAAATATTTTACAATTGTACAAAATTGTGATCAACCGGCAAGTGCTGTAAAAGAAGTGAGCACACGTACAAAAAGTTAAAAACAATTTACCCATGTTGCAACATTAACTTCACTTCGTCATTAATCTTGTGCGTGTTACTGACGGCAATAGAACAAAACAAGCAGTATCTAACATTTAAACACTTTACAATGAAGCTACCACTTCCTGTCATAATCGTTTTTGTGACAAAGGGCCGATGAGGACAATAGTCACTTGTTTATAAAAAAATATGGAGTCTCACAGGTCTTCTAAAAAAGTTAATAACCCCATCAGCCCAAAATGGAGGTCTATGCTCAAAATGGCCGAATGCCTGCATCAACTGGTGCTTCTGCAACTCAGTAGACAGGCTTATAAAAGATTTGCCCCCCCAGCAGGCGCCTCTTGAGCTCCTTCCACAGTAGGCTGCGCTCCCGCCGTGACCCCTTCATGAAGCCGCGGTTCTCCTGAGCGCGGCGGGACAGATAAGGGATGACCTCATCCACTGGTCCGTACGGAACGTATTTGTACACCGGGAAACCCGCTTGACCTGAGGACGAAAGTTTTGGTTAAGTCACCGTGATCTCTGAACCTGCGACCAGTGAATCCAGTCATTATTTGTAACATGGGTTCATGATTGGCTAACGTAAGGCTAGCACTGTAACTGTTAATGATAGCGTAGCGAGGCCCCTTTTATAAGACATCCATCCATCCACCTCTCGTCTGAAGGTGAAACCACTTTGGCTTCAGTGGTCACATAACAGTGTGACGCAATCCTCTATATGGTTGTTTTATTGTTAGTATCAGTGAGGGGCCTAGCTAGAAGTTAGGACATACCTAGCGGGAAGCTGATCTGGTCGCACATGCCGAGCAGCTGTCCAAAGTAGACTTTGTTCTCAGTGGGTGAAAGGCCCATCTGGTTCATCCTGCCAAAGAACATGTGCTGGTTACGCAACGTCAAGACGTTCCGAGAGCTGAGAAGGCGACGTACTTCTCCAAAGTGAATTTGACCGTGTCCTCGTTGTGAGTGGCGACCATGATGTTTGATTTGCGACCGTGCTCGATGTCCTCTAGTAGGTACTCCAAACATCTACGAGAAAACTATACAGTTAAAAACAAGTGGTAGGAAAGACCTCTTGGAGGAACAGGAAGGTTTGCTCACTTGTGATACATCCTGTTGGTGGCCTCATAGTCGGGATTGATGGGGTCCTCGTAACCGATCTCCTCTGCCCGGGCTCTTTCCTGGTACATGTAGGCCCCGCGCACCAGCTTAGCACCAAAGTACCAGCCTTCCCGCCGAGACAGCTCAACGTCCACTGTCACGTTATCGTAGGCCTCCTGGAATCGTTTTAGTTTGTCAGCGCAGATACTTAAAAGTTATCTAACACAGTAGCAGGACATCTGACCTTCAGGTAGCATTGATACGTGTTGAAGATGATGGGCTTCTCCGTGTTGAATTTCCTTTGCATTTCTAAGGTCAGTCGACTAATGGCGGGCTGGAAGTAGGTCTGCTCGGCGTCCACCATGAGCCGCACGCCGTGCGCCATGGCGTGCTGCATAGAAAGAGCATAGAAATGTTGAAATATTCCTGATCTGAGAAGATGAGCTGATCTGTCCTCCTTACGTTGGCCAGAACATCGACTCTCTGCAGCATTCGCTTCATTTGTCGCTCTTCTTCAGCTGTGAATGTGCTCAGCAGGGGCTCAAGCTTCCCCGTCTGTCATACAAAATAATTTTGGCTATTTTAAAAAAACTCTTATTTCCCCTTGCTTCCATCTTAGATTTACCTGAAGGTTTGGCACCATGAGAAGATTGGAGATTTTGGTTGTGTCGTCTATCAAACTGTTCCAGTCCAGCATATCTATGGTTCTGGAAATAAAAATGAATTCCAAAGGAATTAATAACTGGGATAAATTCATTATTAATTTATTTTCTTCTTACCCTGATAGTCCCAGCTTCTCTCCGGTGAACCAGTTGTCAATGTCATCCTGAGCAGCGACACCCATCTTGGTCAAGGTCTCCTAAAAAGACATGTTCTCATGAAAACAAAAATATTCAAATACGCTCACGGATTCATTAGCATGAGCATTCCTCTACACGCACTTTGAGTTGTTCCGGTTCCAGTTTCTGCTCCAGAGCTGTCATTTCTGATTTCCCCTGCTGGGCTGCCAAGAACTTAAAAAACTGCTTCCATTTGACTAAAACTTCCGAAAACTGGAGCTGTCCGAAGAAAAGACACAAAACAAATATAAAAAAATACTGTCATTCTGGTAGCAGCTTTTTCTACTTCTTTTTATTGTTGTACAACAAGCTGCTATCTTTTTATTTTGTAAGGGGGTTGATAAATGAACTTTAAAGTATAATCGTAAAAAAAAAAAGTTGTGACATACCGCCAAGAGATAAATGGACAATTATTGACTACCTTAACGAGATAAACTAACATTAGTGAATGAGATAGTGCTAATGCTACCAATTTGGTGGCTCAGGGCCAATTATATAAACACATTTGGGTTAATATAGAGAACATTGTGTTCCACTCACAAGGAACTGTGGGCGTCCCAGAGCTGTCATTTTGATGGCCGAGAATCCATCAGTAGAAGCTCCACCTGAAAGTAAAGTCGTAGTCATACTGGAGTCGAAATCGATTCAACTATTTGTTATTACCTGAGGCTTTGATGCAGTTGATAAAAGTTTCCAGCTGGTTATCGCATTTGACCTCGTCGGCATAGAAATACGTTCGGGCGCTAATGACGCCGCCGCGTCGGTCGCTAAACTGCCGATGGGCCCTGTACTTCTTCTCACGGTGATCAGCAGCTATGAGGAAAATATGATACATGAGTTGACCAGCTAAGACTTCTTTTAAAAAAATGATCTGGTTTGACCAATATGTCAAAGTTTGATGCTAGCATGCTAGCTTCCTGTAAAATTAAACAGAAAATGGTCCATTTTGGTTTAAAACAGCCAACATGGACAATTATTGGGGAATTTGTCAAAAAACAAATCAGAAGCAGGTATTTTATTCTTGAAGTTTGATTATCATTTTTAAAAAAAATCATGAAAATTAATGGCTAATCAGTTTCAATTATTGTGGTTGCACTTCTCATCGACTTAAACTAAAGTGAGATGTGTTTACTATTTTGGTAAAGACATAATATACGATACTGCTTCCTTCATTCATGTAACCCGAACCAAACTTCTTCTCAGAAACAAGCGTGGACTTCGTCATTGCCTGCCTCCAAATATAGCCTATCGCTGCAGTATCGCGTGTTTGCACGACACAACATACCATAGTCTGGACTAACTATCCAGGAACAGCCCAACAACAACTCTACACAACTCACCTGGGCTTTCTTTCTCGGCCTGAGACACACACGAACTGCAAAAACAAAGAATCATTACAGATTATGAAAATAACTATTATGATAGTCGCTATCAGCATTGTCATTCTGCCAAGTTCTGTTCTGTCTCGTAGGATTCCAACTAGCCAATCGGAAGAGAGGGGTCTGTCCGGACCAGCCAATAGAGCGTCATGTGAGCAAATGATTTGTTTTTGTGCAGAGCAAACATGTGCTTAGTGATGCAGGAAGAAGAACATGCGGCTTGTGATAAGAAGTGATTAGAGGAAATAATAGTATGTTATTAACTCTAACCTTAAAATATGTTTTTGTTGTGTTTTGCACAAATTACATCCACTAAGACCCCCCCCCCCCCCCCCAACCCACTTTGCTTACATAACTGCGTAACTTGCACCACATGGGCGTTTTAATGGGCACGCTTAGTTTCAACCAGCAGCACGTGACGGGGATAAATAAGGAACACATTCCACCGCGTCTAGTCAAACAAGAACTCACTCCATCTCCTTTTTCTCGGCCTCCTCCTGCGTTAGGTCCTCCTCCACGCTGTAGTCTAGCACGGCACCCACGCCGAACGCCTGGTTCTTCTGGATCAGCGGCTTGATGGCGTTGTGGTCCTCGCCCGCCACAAACTGACCGTAGAAGGTCATCTTCATCATCTTCTCAAAGAGCCACTTACCCAGCACCTTCTTGCTCAGATCCATCAACTGTAAATATGTAACAATGTTTACAAATATGCTTTCCATTATAAGTTAGTCACATATTGCGCAACATGTTATGCATGAGTCTGTTCTTGTTGACAATGTTTGCCATATGGGTGCAACCACTGTTCCTGCTGGGATTTGAACAGTAGAAACACGTGCATGTTCAAACAAAGGAAACTGAACAACAAAGTGGTCAAGTTTAAAAAAAATCAAAGCCAAGTCAAACTTATCTTTACAATAACATGTTCTATCTTATTGGAAATTAAAATATATAAATGAATACATGATATATTTAAATTATTAGTCATTTGAAAATGCATAGTAGAAACAATCACTCAAATTAATGATAGTAACATTATTTAACTAAGTTAACTAGTCAGATTCATGTAAAGTGAATTTTTTTAAATATTTCATTTGAATAAATCATTGATATAATTAAATTATCAAGTTTTTCATTTTTATTTAATCCATTAAATGGCAACAATAAATCAAATGATTTAGTTTAGTGAAAATATAATTCTTATTACAATAATAGAATTAAATTGTTGTGTAGGCTACTAATAATATCCTAAATAAAATCCTTATTTCTTAGCTAAATGGTTGATTCGTGATAAAAAAAAAAAAAAAGGTGCGACTGCCTAACCTCCTTGTTCTTCTCCACCAACATGTCCACGGTGCATAGCTTGAAAACCAGCAGACTCCTGAGCAGCTCCGCGTTGTCTTTACTTTTGTAAGCTTCTTCTGTGTTGTTGAAGTCCACGCTGATTTTGCTTTGCGGCTGCCCGCCTTGGAAACTCCTGCCCGGGCTGATGAGCTCCACGGGCTCAGCCTCCACCACGGCGCATCGTCCGTCCACCATCTGCTGCTGCTGCTGGTGCTGTTCCTTCTCTTGGGTGGACGCCGCCGTGGACCTGCACCTCGTGGCCGAGAGGCAGCGCAGCTTGCCAGCCTTGTTGGCCCGGACGAGAGCGGAGAGGATCCTGTTGGAACACGACATTATTTTTCGTCTGTGCGGGATGGAACTGGCACGTTGTGTTTGCCTTTTACTTGGCGACTTGCATAATGTTCTTCTCAAGATGGGGGTGGTCCCTTCATGGTCGGACATGTTATGTAATGGCAACATCCCTCCCACCCGCTTAAAAATAACCAAAGCTTCAAATGACGTCAAAAAGTAAAACTTTATACACACGTTTACCCTTCGGTGTTATATGACATCAGCAAGTAGTACATAGTAGACTAATGTTGTTTTTTTCCTGAATAAAACCTTAGTTAAACATGCCAATTAATTTGAAGACCGGCTGTCTCGAACAAAGATAACATCTGTAATTAAAATAGATGAATAAAGTCAAAATAGAAAATAAAGTTAGTGGTTCCCACAGGGGAAATCAAAACTACTAGATTGCAGCAGCGTAAGATAGTAAACACGGGTAAAGATTATAATTCATTCATCTATTTCACTACTATTTATATCCTGATCGCGGGGTTAGAAAGAAATAAAGAAATGCATCGCAGACCCCCAGTGGTATGTAGGTAAATAGAAACAAAACTAATATTAAATTTAAAGGTGTTGTAGTAACACTAAGTTACAAAGTTAATAAATGAATAAAAGGGAAATTTATGCAAAAGATTTTATCTGTCGTGGCAAGTCAGCAAGGGGTTTATTGTGTTAACATTTTTGGCGCTACTGGTATTTTATACCAATAATCAAACGATTAACTAAACGGTAAAATGTGTCGTTTTGATCCAGCACTCTCCGTTTTTTAAACAAAAGCTGCCCCTTACGAGGGTGGCAGCACTGCGAGAGCGTTGACGTCCATCCACCGGATATGAGCTGTAGAAGAAGAGCGGTCCCTTCTCATTTCCGCCTGGAATGAACCGTAGAAGAAGTCATTGACGCTCTTGTGCTAGTCAAGGCTGCTAACTAGCTACCTGACACGGAAGCGCGTCAAATCGTAAAAGGTGGGGTTCATTCTAAACGGTAATTACTCAACATGTAAAAATGTGTTTTATTTTTGCGTGAACTAACACGTACTGGTCGGTTCTCTCGTTACGCAAATAAGACGCTAGGTCGAAAAAAAAAAAAAGAAAAGCAGTTACACGAACAATACCGGGCCTGCACTCGCGCCTCGCCATTCGCTTTTATTGTGTTATTTTCGGACGTTTTCCTATTTCTATTTTATGCGCGCATTTTGAAATGTGAGGCTACATTTAGCACAAAGCGACGCGAGCTTGAGTTTATTTGTAAGCCACGCCTCAAGTCTTGCTAGGCCGACGTCTTTTTGTGAACGTGTCGGCCATAGCCACGTTTGTTGAGCACCCAGTCAAACATTTACCACGTCTCAGTTTCTTCTTGCATTTTATTCATTTCACGTTAAATTTGTAAATGCTACATTTGTCACTCCTTCTGCTGTAATTCCTGACATCGCCCCACCCAAGTCTCAGGACCTTTTAATGCTTTTAATGATTGTGTTCTAAGTTAATGTAACTTGTAATTAACGTTGAACTTTGGCCCATTTTGTGGTTTAACAGTTCATGTATTGATAGTTAATGATTAAATGATGATTATTCACTCTTTACCCAAACCAGGAAAACTGGTGAGTCAATTTAAATTCATTAACATAACCCATAATCAATAATAGTCTCAAGTGAAGTGCTGTTTTAAAACTTTCAGGTCTGAATCATCCCCCTTGTCCTGAGCTCTTTATCCAATCACACAAAGCCTTGTTTTAATTTTTTTTTTTTTAATAATCTGTGACTAAAATTAGAAATTGAAGGATTGGACTCATTAGGATAACAACTACTGCTACAAAGTTAATAAGTAAATTTAAAGTCAACAGGTGCCCTCCATTCCCTCTCTGTGTCAGCAGCAGTGCATCTTTTTCCTTCACCATGTCCGAAGGCCGGATCTATGTCGGGAATCTTCCTATGGACGTCCAGGAGAGGGACATCGAGGATCTCTTCTACAAATATGGAAAAATCCGTGAGATTGAATTGAAGAACAACCGAGGCACTATCCCATTTGCTTTTATCCGATTTGAAGACCCACGGTGAGTTTTGGGGATGGATCCAGCTTCATCCTCATTGGGTTTCTTTTATTTTTATTTTTTAATACTAGCACCTCAAGTGACTCCCAACAGGAAGTGGATCCTCAACAGTCGGCAACCGGCCCACCGAGGTAAAGAGTTCTGTGCTCTCTTCTCTTAGGGATGCAGATGATGCGGTCTATGGAAGGAATGGATATGGATATGGAGACTCCAAACTGCGTGTGGAGTATCCTCGATCCTCTAGTAAATTTAATCCAATGGGAGGTGGTGGTGGTGGTGGTGATAGAGGAGGAGGAGGACCCAGAGGAAGATTTGGACCCCCAACACGGAGGTCTGAATTCCGTGTTGTAGTGACCGGTAGGTGGACATCTACAGTTCTAGCCCATTACTAGTAGCCCTTGGATGTCAAGTGGACCTCTAGGAAGTGGACTTGCAGAGTCTCGGGTGTCTCTTGCCCTGCCATGGCGGACAACAGGAAATGGGACTTGTGGTTAGAAGTCAGCAATTGCAGGAACTCGTATCTAATGGCGGACCGACTGACTAAGGGACGAGTAGGATGCAAGGCAAGAATTGTTGGCAGTGTGTTCCCCCTTGGCCTTCAATGGCGGACGGGAGGATAGCAATCAAGGATTCGGACGTCAAAAGTCGTAGTCAGGCGGAAGGTCAAAAAGGGACATCCAAGGTCACTGGCAGATATTTTTCTTTCATTCAAGGCGGCATACAGGGACTAAGAGGAAAGTGGATTTACAGTCACTGTCAAGTATTCTTTTATGGCGGACCGCAGGACAAAAGGACTTGTAGAAAAGTGGACATTCAGAGACGGATGGTTCTTGCTCCCATGGCGGACTTCAGTGTGAAGGGACTTAGAGAAACCTTTAAATCATAAACACATCCTTCTTGCTTGCTCTTTCATGGCGGACTGGAGGAGGAAAGGACTTTAAGGAATGTGGACGTATAGCGATTTGTCACCCGACTCAGATGCAGATTTCCTTGGTCCTTAATGGCGGACTGGAGGACAAAGGTTCGATAGATTTCACAAGTCATAGTCACGATTGCTTAAAATGGACTGAAGGATGAGCCCGGTATAAAGAAGAACATGCCGTTATCAGCCGATGTTTTTCATTCACTCAAGATCGTCTGATTTGTATACTGCAGCCAGATAGTCTCGCTTACATAGGGAGATCGTCAGAAGGAAGGGACAGGTGGATGGATGTCCAGGGTTGTAGTCAGATCATTCTTTCTTGGCGGACTGGAGGACAAAGGCACGAGTAGAAGATGTCATAAATCATACGCGGACCGTTGTGTTAACGGTGGGCCGAAGAGACTACTGGGAATCTTTGGCGGATTTTTTTCTTTCATTCATAAGAATAGTGTCCTATATTTTGTGTGGGTATTTGACTTTCTTGATAGAGAGGACATCAGAAGAAGCTGGACGTCATGAATCACAAGTAGATCCTAAAAATTGCGGACTGAAAGACAAAGGGCCCACTAAAAACATGAGCGAACCAAGTCTTAGGAAATGGTTTTCTTCCCTGATGGCGGACTGCAGCTCAAGGGGACAAGTAGAAAAGTGGATTGCAGTCATTGACGTTTCTCAAGGCGGGCTGCAGAATGAAGGCACTTGTTGGGAGTCACACATTTTAGGCAATCACTCTCATGGCAGACCAAAAGACAGGGACTAGTAGACGAATGCTCAAATCAAAGGCAGGTCTAACTGATGGCAGATTGAAGGAAGTTGTGTGGCAGACCGGAAGGTCAAGGTGACTTAAATGGAGTTCACGTTGGCCAGAGTTACTGAAATCTGCATAATCACCATACCAGTGACTGGTAGGTCTTAACTTTATCCTTATCAAGCTTAGCTTTTAACCCTTTGTAGTTTAGGTCTTTACAGTTGTCCCTAAATGTCAAAGTTCAGTCCTGTTGATAATTTGGTCGTTTCAAGGGTTAGTCAGCATTCTTGTAGGGCCTCACTTGAGTAGACAAACGCCCCCAAATGCGGTTGAGTAGCAAGTTCTTCTTTTAGACCTTTTTAGTTTCATAATCAGTGTTTGCCATCTCAGGATTACCACCAAGTGGCAGTTGGCAGGATCTGAAAGATCACATGCGCGAGGCAGGCGACGTCTGCTTTGCCGACGTACAGCGGGACGGTGAGGGCGTGGTGGAATTCCTCCGCCGAGAGGATATGGATTATGCATTACGCCGACTGGATCGCACAGAGTTCCGTTCTCACCAAGTGAGTGGAAGACCCCGTGATACGCCGCCCCCTCCGGCCTCAGCCACTGGAGCACACATTCACTGTTGTCCTCGTTTGCAGGGTGAGACCGCTTACATCCGCGTCTACGAGGATAGGGGTACCCCCAACTGGGGTCGCTCGCGGTCCCGCTCCAGGTCCAGAGGCCGCTTTTCCCCGCCCTACCGAGGATCGCCGCCGCCTCGCTACCAGTCCCCTCCACGCATGTCACGCCATAGTCCACCTAGGAGATCCTCCAACCACAGCCCACCGCCTCGTCACTACCGCTAAAGGCCCAGGATTCATTGAGGAAATCAAGGAGAATTCTCTTTTGATTTTTTTTTTACCGCCGCCGCCATCGTAAGACTCGTTGTTTCTTGCTGCATACATTCCATGGCTAGTCCCTTTGATATTCTTTGTTTAATTTTAGAACTCTCGCGTCTTGTCTCTAAGTGGAGTTTTGATCCATGCGATGCACATCGTAAATGTTGAAATCAGTTTTCGCAATGTTAAAGCATCAAACAGTTTTGCAGCTTTACCTTATTGTTTTCATGAAGAATCTGATGTTAAAATTCTGATTTAGTACAAATTGGTCAAATTTTTCAATTTTTGACAGTGCATGCTGTATTGTTTTTTTTATGTAAGAGTTTGAAGTAGGTGACATTATCATTTTGTGTGAATCTTTTCAAATAAAATCTTAATTTACCCTACTGTGACTTTGTCATTAAACCAAAACTTAATTTTACTTTGTCGATGTCATGTGGCTCGACCTTTGGCAAATTTGTCCCGGAAACGTTGAATTTAAAATGCCACTGGATTAAAATTTAATCAGCTTCCTCATGTGCAGTACCTGAGCAAAAAATTCTCCTTTCATTGAAGGCCATAGTTAGTTACCATTCAACCAACAAAACGAGGCACACAAAATGCAAAATAGAATATTTTAATTCACAATAAATAAATTCTAACAAGTTACATTTTCAAGACGGAAAAAAAATAAAATTTGTCTCCAGTGAAATTTTTTTTCTCAGCTTTGTTCATGATCAGGTGAAGCCCATATATCGACATTGTATTGCATTTAATAAATGTGCTAGCTTTGTACAATGGGTCTCACATTGTATCCAGCAATTTTGACAGAAGGAGCACAGCAATTCACAACACTGGGGCGGTTTGGCGGAACACATAAGCAATGATCATGAAACATTGATGACACCAAACAAGCTTTGGAACTAATTGGGAGCCACTGAAATACTTTGGGAGAGCAGTGACCGGTTAGTCTAAGCGGCAATATTTATCTGGCATGAAATGTTTTGAAACAACTTACAATTAATGTTAAGTAATCTACCCAGACCCTAATGTGGACACCTGAATCTATCATATTTGATTTGGTTAAAAGCCTGGTGGGCAATCCTTCAAATGAATCGTGGAATGATGTTTCTGCAGATAAGCAGTACCAACACAGAAAGATGTGTGCTTCTAATTTAAAAGCCTTAATGAAAAATTGAAAGCACCAAGGATATTGTACAAACTCAAGACTTTCCGTGTTTGTTTCTTTTAGGTATCCTGAAACCCAACAAAGCAGCACAAGACATTAGTAAGGTATGACTTAAAAATGAAACTGTATCCCTGAAAAGAATGGCAACAGTTAAGGCAAAATTAACATCCTGAAGCTGTTTCAACAAGGGTACATTCACAATGTGAACAATAACATTTAAAAAAATAAATAAAATCAATATACTGGCCTTTATCGTCTGCCTCAGTCGAGATAGGAGCAACTGAAAGTTTTGAACTGACAATCAACTTTA
Source organism: Syngnathus acus (assembly GCF_901709675.1). Classification (NCBI taxonomy): domain Eukaryota; kingdom Metazoa; phylum Chordata; class Actinopteri; order Syngnathiformes; family Syngnathidae; genus Syngnathus; species Syngnathus acus. The sequence continues at coordinate 7,291,309 of NC_051097.1, forward strand.
ACCACTTAAGACTCTTACTGCAATTTTACCCCGTTTTTGTTTTGTCGTGTTATTCAAAAGAAAATGACAAAGGAACAATCGAGTCCAGAATCACTTGTTTTCGATGAGCGTCTGGACTTTGTGGACCAAGTCCCGAGCCATCGTCAGGACCCGTGGGATGTCGTGTCGCTCGGCCATTTCTGAGAAGACAGAAAGGTTCGGGAGGGGGATAAATAATACCAAATATAAAAATAAGAAATATTTATAATCCTAATAAAATGGTAATTGTGTCATCCAAAAGAATTTACTCCAAGCATACCTACTTGCTCAACTCATAAGATATTACCATTGAAAAACTTGATGATGTCCGTGAAGTCCATGTTGTTCTCCAGAATGATGTCCCTGTACGTTTCCACAAGCGCCAGTGCGATGAAAAGCACAAAATGCTCAGAGGTGGTGTACGCTGCCGACCAGATGGTCTCCCACACAGAGAAAACGTCATCGTACACCATTTCTGGATAGACAAACCTCGGTTAGCTCAAGGACAACGTCAAAAGTTACGTTGACGTTACCTCTTTTAAAATCCAGCAGGAACCATCGGTAGCAGAAGTAAAAGTGAGTGTAGTCACCGTTCTGCTGCATCAACTCAAACAGCTCACAGTCCAGGATCTAGTGTCCATCAAGAAATGAGCACAAATCCTGCACGCTTTAACATAAAATGCGTATTACCTGAATGAGCGAACGCATGCTGGCAAAGTGAGAATCCATAGCGCCCCCGTGTGGAAAGTTCTGGTTCATCCTTTTCATCAGTTCTGTGAAGCAGCTGAACGCCATCACCTCTACGAACATTAGTTCAGCCAAATCAAGTGATTCCAAAATTGAACCTCTAACTTCCAACAAATCGTAAGGTTGGACGACTAAATGCTACGAGCGTAATAACTATTAAAAAACACAGACCGTCATCCAGAATCACCAGCAGGGGAGCCAGTATGTCGCACATGCCCTGGACGTAACCTATGTCCAAGTGTTGCCACACGTAGCTGCAAAGCAGTTAAGCGAGTAAAGACAATTGCAAAAAAAATTCAATCTAAAGTTGTGGTCTTTGTTACCTGCACATGATATTCCTCAACTTATCCAGGTTTTCTTGAGTGAAGTACCAGTATGTGCGGTCACATCGTCTGACGTCTTTGTCAATACGATGCAAGTTGATTAGGTACATATCCATGATTTCTTGCTGTCAATGGGTTAAAAAAAAGAAAAAGGTCAGCAGGTTTAGTTTATTAAAGAGCAGTGGAACCACGGTGTATAATCCAAAATGGCGGATCGCAACGTGTTCACGACTAGCATTTTGTTTTGTCTCCAATTGCATGACGTAATGTAAATGGTTCAAACTTACCGAGTATATTTGTTGAGCTGTGGAGTCCTCCTGTTTGGACTCTGTGACCACCTCGGAAGACTCTGGTGCGGTTAACTCGTTTTCCACATCAGGCTCGTCTTCAGACAATCCTGCGTCAGTGTCCTCAGGACTGGTGTTGCAAGCGATGTCTAGGACAAGGTCCTCGCGTGCCAGCTTGGCTCTCCGAGCCAGATATGCTGGCGGGGCGGCTAGGTTAGTCAAGGGCCTTGTGTTGAGTTCCTCGACATTCAGGCAGGCCACCCCGACAGGGATGTCCTCCATCTCCAGGGCAGAGGGAGAGTCCTCAGAATCCGGGGACTGCCTGGGATGGGACGATAGCGAAAGGCTCCCGCGGGATGCCGACTGTAGAGCGTCAAGTACTTGCCTGACTGGTGAGTTTGATACGCCAGACACATTTCTGGCTTCGGACGATCCTGAATCTGCCGACTCGGCATTGTCTACCTCTAAGAGACAGGCAGTCAACAATTGCGAGCGCAGGTTGTTAATCATTTCTTCTTTTTCAAAACTTTCCGGATCTCTGCCGATTGTTGCAATATCATTCATCTCAGAAGAATCCTTTTCTTGATCTCCTCTATTTTGTGCTTGAAGAGTTTGTCCGAGTGGTGGAGCTTGGAAATACTTATTCTGAATCTCCTTTTCCAGATGAATAACATTAGTAGTGTCTGGTGGGACTCTCGCGTCAATGATCGCATTTGCAGTCTTTGTGTTTTCAGCTTTTTCCTCAGATTCTGAGAGCTCAATTATCCCAGCAGCTTCATTCCTATCCATCTTGTCACTTCCTAAGAGACTGTCCTTTGGCACCGACTCAAGTACATTGACCGTGTCTGGCAGTGAATCAGCTGTAGTTTCCTCACTCAAGACGTCCGATGGCTTCACCGACTCCTGAGAGGGTCCCGATGCATTAGCTGGCTCAGTTAAAAGAAGGTAGCTATCGCAGGCTGATGGTGGTGGTTTCGTCACATCCACTTTGGATAAGTTGTTGGACCCCGAAGGACCGGCTGGGATGTCCTTTACTGGACTGTTGTGCTCTATTTGATCTCCTTCAGGCCTTGTGGGATCCGTAGTTTCAACTGATGCAAAAACCTAATGGAAGAAAGGTGAATGACCAAATGCTAACCCGAAATGCTAATTGAACAAGGCCAAATGTTCAAATACAGACTGCTATGAAATCATGCATCAGTGCTCAAGGTACAAATTTGTCCCCATGTACTAATTCTAATGGTTATTACTATGGTTGTCGTTTATTGAACTGAAGAAACTGCTCTGCTAATATGCGAAAGTCATTCCCAAGTTCTGGTAATTGTCCCAGATGGGAGCTTTAAAACGGCCTTTAATAGGCAGTGTAGCAAAACAAATGTGATGGCTTGTATTAAATCCAAATATTAAGTCTCTGGAGTGCCTGCCTGCACAATCAAGTGTGAAATTAAATCTTTTGATAGCTCCCATTTCTGAAAATGGCTGCGGTAATGTTGGACGTGACGATTAGAAAGTAAGTCTTAAATATAGCTTCCTGAAAGTAACGCACCCTTGTGCGGCATTTAAATCTTACCGGTACACCACTACTGTTTGAGTCACTCTGTGACTGCGTATTCTGTGGATCCGAGCTGCTGCATAGTGATGACTAGGGTGAGAAGACAAAAAAAAAAAAAAGTCAGAAAAGTTCCAAGGTCACTGTTTGGTTCCTCTCGTGTCAACTTACATCTGTGCTAATGGTCGAGTCCCGCTCCACCACTGGCGCTTGTTCGACACTGTTGCCGGACAAACACCTGGCGAGGGCCTCTGCGTGTTTCTCACGCTCCCTCTGTTGGACAATGGCCTCGCAGCCTTGCCATTCTTTCATGGTCTGCTCGTACATGAGCCGCATCTGCTCATCAATCTGAACCGCAGACAAATATTTTTAAAATAAATGCAGCATCCATGACATTTGGAAAACTCAAAAAGATACAAATACCTCCAGCCTGCTTTTCTCAGTCATTGTGAAACGGTAATGTCCCAACAAGAAGGGCCAGACTTCCTTGCGCAAGGAAGGTGCCACGCCTCCAAAATAGACCAACCTGTATATCTCCAGCTCTTCAAAGGCCTGAAATTAAATTCAGATTTTTTTGTGATCCCACTTCACCCATTTTTGTGTGTCCTGTAACTCTTACAGAACTGTCCTGGAGAAACCTGGCCCAGACGTCAGCAGAGAGACCCCCCTGTGCATTCGAGGGCACATCAGGGAAGACTATGGTGGTGTTGACCAGAGCGGAGAGGTGGGTGCGAACCGTGGACAGGTGACGACAATACGCCAGCCCTGGAGTTGAAAAAAAAAAACTGCCATGAGAACTGTTGTAGTCAATAAGATCCGAGTGAAATTTGCACTCACATCCATAAAATGCACGGGAGATGATCTGGTACTTCATGGTGTCACAGAGGAGCTTCAAAGGAGCCCTGGTCAATTACATGAGATTCACTATAAGAACTTTATTTGGATAGGAGGAACTGGTCACCTTTCTTGACTGCAGCCACTTGGCAGAGAGCTATCGGATGATCCTGTCTGTGAGCAGGAGGAACCAGAGGACGTCCTGGGTGTTGGTTGCCACATGTTCATACCCTGGTCCATCAACTCTAAAGGCACTGCAAAGAACAGCAGACCCCCAATATGAGTGGACAGTTGTCAAGTAGCTCGTGATTCAGTGGCCATCTGTGTCTCCTAGACACTAATCTCGAGTTACTCGATTCTGGACACTCACTGAACTCCATTTGAATCCCAGGAAAGAGGATCCGAAACACGTAATCCGTTGCCTCGTCATCCTCTTTATCAGACACCGAGTCGCATGAGCTATGCGGGCTCCTCCTGCGCAATTTGGGGAAAACCTTTCCCTATGTATGAAAAGAAACTATTTCATCCATGTACACGACATCCAAGAAGTAGTCACTAATGGCCGACCTTCCCCCTCTGATTCCAAAGCGGTGGGTCCAGCTGGCCGTGAGGAAGAAGGCCCGTCTCCAAGCAGGTGAGAAACTGGAGCAGGTGGCCGCCTTTGGGGAAGTGCAAAGGGGGTCTCTGGATGCCATCTTGGCTCACCAACACGAGGGTTCCACCACTGTTCACTGAGATGCAAGGTCCTAAAGTTAATGTCGATTAACACTAGAAGATGAAAAATCAATTACCTTGCTGGTGACAGTGGAGGTATACAATCTCCTCCAAGCGAATCGTCATGGCGAAATCCCAGTAGACACTGTGTGTGTCGGGGGGGGGAATCTTTAGTCTCTATTGGACCAACCCACTGTTAGACCTTACCTCTTCTCAGAATCCAGCTCCCCCACATTGCCATTCATTAGCTGATTGGGCGTCCATTTAAGTGTCATCAGCTCTCCCGTTTGATGCAGCGAGAGGTAGCCCGGAATGGCCTCCATGTCGTCCCTCTGGAGAGGCACAGTAGCAACATGGAGGTCTCACGCTGGATCTCATGGGATCGCGGGTAGGCCGACATACCGGCTGCACCAGGACGTTGTTCTTTCCAAACAGCAATGTGGTTCTGGAGTTTTGGTGCAGCGATTCCACATACTCTCTCGCCCACACCAAAGGGCGATCGTCCATGCTGCCACTGGACTGCCTCTTTTGAATCTATTAAAAAGGAGGATTAGACGCTTAAGTGGAACTGAGTGAATTGCTAACTAACCAGGGCAGGCCTCCTGGAGGGTGAGTCCTGTCGACAATGGCCGCTGTGGATGCGGTGCCTCTGTACCAGCTCGTCGGCTGACGGGTCTGTCCAGAAATGGTCAGCGGTCTTCACTTGGGTGTACTCCAAAGCACAGGGGCCGACTGTAAGGTCAAAGAACGTGTCACAAAAATGTCTGTTTGCTGTATAACGTCGGCTATCATTACCCAAAAGTGAGGCAAGAATTTGTCCATCCACAGGATCCATCAACATGGCTTCTTTCTCATAAAAGATACTATGGGGAGAAGAAAAGAAAATGGCTGGATCATTGTGATGCGTCACAGGTACGTTTGCATATTGATACCTGGAGTTCTCCACTAAATACAGTATGATCTTGTCCAGGAGCTTCTCCAGAAGAGCCGTTCGGATCCACAAGTGTTTGAGTGCCTGAGGCGGAAGGTTGTTCAACTTGGACCGGCGACTTCGCCCAATGCCCTGCGAGGAATTGTTCTGTTTGCTGGAAGACACGTTAAGGTATCAGTGCCATGCGTTCATTGCCACTCGTACGGCTTAGTTCACCTGTTTTCCATAAGTTGCTCCAGCTCTTGGACCTTGTGACAAAGTTGCTCTGCGGGCGTGAAGCTTTTGGCCACTTTCATGAAGAGCGCTGCCACTTTGTTGCTGCACAGCAGTCCCGCGATACGCCGCTTTAACCCGTGCAGCACACAGGCTTCCACCACAGCTACACACACAGACACAATTTTAGCACTGCAGTGGTTCCTTGACCAAAAAAGAAAAAAAGAATCTAGACCCTCATATTTAAATTAAGTTCCACGCTTGGTCACAGAACAAACTAAGTCAAGATGCTGCAGTATTAGATGCAATGTGATTTCTTAACTGCACGTCAAAAAAAAAAAACAGGTGAAAGGGAAGCACAGGTGGCACAATGAACCAAAACACTGTTGCTAGGATATGAGAGATGTGAATTCACACACAGACACACACACACACACACCTCACACCTGGTTAGCATTAACACCTCCGAGGGGTGTTATCCGACTATTGTACAAAATTCTTGTCTGGCCACCCTTTGCGAAAGAACCTCAGTTATTTAACGGAGAAGTGCTGAAGTGCTTGTAAGCCATTTATTGCATGTGTAGTTGAACTGGCAGCGCTATTTTAATGAATTGTCACAGAGCGTAAGTAATTGCACATTCAACCTAACAAAAAAGACCCGAGAGGGTTAAAAGCTGCCGAGTATTGTGTAATAGGACCCGGCTATAACGGTGAGGATGCTTTTTCCATTGCCATCCTGTCGTGAGAATGTTCCATGAAAATATGCAAACTTGTCTACCACAGAATGAGACGATGTGGCTGCTGTCGGCGTGCACAAATTTCCTCGTCACCGCCTCCTCCATGATCTGTTTCACCTGCGGGAGAGAAAGATCAACGCTCATCCATGGCCCTCAAGCCACTGCGGCTCCATCAAAGCAAGCTCTTCCAGCTTTCCAGTATGCAGCGTTAATATCGTTTTCAAAATGGAGAAACCAATGATGGACATTACTCTGACCTTGACAAGCGCCTCAAGTTATAGCCACAATGTTTTCATGCGGCAAGTCGGATGATTCTGCTGTGCAAATCCTGACTAGAACCCTCAAAGCATTCATAAAGGTACAGTATGTATTCAACTTTATATTACTGTATTTTGTTTCATGCCACTCCAAGTTTCGTTTAGTTAGTTCCAGACCAAACATTTAAAACAATCAAATCATTTATGGAAAATGCTATTGACATGTTAACAGTTAGCATAGCTAGTTGCTGAACCATCAAAGCAATTGATATTTGAATACAGTGGAGCAACACATGTAGACAGATACTCACCGTTATAAATGAAACATGACTAATAGGGCACATCAGATGGAGCAGCACAATGAATCATACTGCAGCATTAAATTATGATACTCAGACTGTTATATTCACATTGTATTTGTGTTATTACTGTTTCTATAAAGTTTTTTTCAGGGGAAAATGTATGTTCTATATTATGTGTGGGCGGGGGTGATGCACATACATTTGAGACTTTTTGGTGGCCTTAAATATAATAAAATATAGTAAATATAATGTATAATATAAACTATAATTAAAATTGAGCATTTTTTGGCATGTTGACCATGTTTCCCCCCCCCCACCCAAAATGGTTATATCCATGTATGGTATATAAAATGCAAAAAAAAAAAATCAGCCCCTCCTCGTGCGTATGTTTGAGATGCAATGAGTCACAGGTGAGGGGGAAGTACCGTGCTTTCTCACTTGGGAAGAAAAAAAAAGAAGAAAAAACCAGCCATGTTTTCCCTTGCTCTCTCTCTCTCTCTCTCTCTCTCTCTCTCTCTCTCTCTCTCTCTCTCTCTCTCTCTCTCTCTCTCTCTCCCATCTATCTATCTATGAGGAATCAACACTGAGATGATTAGTCTGCTGTCGTTTCAATGCAAAACAGACTAAGAACAGAAAAGCCACCTTAATTTACATGGCAATAGAATCGAAATGGAAAATGGTGTGCACGCGCGCGCGCCTGTGTGTGCGCGCATCATCAGCACCGTCGTCATCACCAGCATCATCACCATCACAGCTATATACGGTGTGCATTCTTTTTTAGCTTCTCCGCCGATTTAGGTGATAATAAAACGTTGAGATCAAGCCAATAAAAACCACAACGCACCTCTTTTTTCACACTGCGCAGCAATTTCTGACGAGTCTCCTCTTCTGTCACGACAGATCAACAATCAATACAGCATGTGTGTACATTTAGGCAATGATCATCTTCGATGCATAATAAAAATGATAATAAGGCTTACCTCCCATGGCTGCAGGTTGCACGCGCTTTCTTAGAGGTCAACACTGTCCCAAAAAAATAAAAAGCGTACTCCGTGTTCCTTTGCGACTAAATTAAACCTATGTGCTACCTCTCCGTCGACCAACACCCCTTTAAAGCTACAGTACCCCCCCGATAAGCGGTCGTGTAGCGCGCGCGCGCGCGCGGGGAGGTTGTTTTGCAGCATGCACGGATTGGGGGTTAAGAAGCTGCTCGTGCCGTCTCATTAAGCAGAGTCGTTGCAATTTTCCTAATGAAGTGGCGCGGGGATGCCACGCAACTGCAACAAGGGAGCCTATCAGTTCTCAGTATTGTTTTAGAATTTATTGTGCAACCAGTGCAAGATGGTGATGATGATAAAAATGGCACTCGAGAATATATGGGTTCCTTATTTTTCAGGGACGATGGATGAACATAAGGGAGCCAATTCATAAACACTTTGAACGGGCAGTAATGACAAACTATTCTTTGAAACTTCTCAGCTCCTCTGTACAGCACTAATATTCATTTCAGGAGGAGTTGATTTCAGACACTTTGTCACAGCACGAATTAAACTCAAGTACCACGGTGTGAGAATTACTAATTAAAGTCTAATTTACTTGTTAATTCTAAATTTCCTTGCTACGGTTTCAATTATAGGTAGGTTAAGTGGACATCGAGGACGCGGAAGTGACCGAGGAAGCGAACAAGGAGGCACTAGAGAGAAACGGAACGGTCCCATCTCATCTTTGTTCAACAGTAGGCAGGGCAGATGGGCAAGAGAGAGTTGTTGCTTTTTTTCCACCAGCCATTATCGACTGCTGCTCGACTGGCTCAGTAACGGTCGCCAACTATTCTTCTGGTTTGTTTGTATAATATAATAAGCATCTAAAAGGGGATGTCAAAGCGAGTGCGAAGCAAAGAGGTCTGCGCGGACTGCAGCGCTCCGGGTAAGTCAAACAAGCTAACTGCTCAGCTACCGTGCTAACCCGCTAGCCTTTAACACAACGTTATAAACGGTGTATTGTTCGTCTTTAATACAGAACTATCGTGATCCAGTTAGCTCATTTTAGAAACATTTTTTTCTCAGTGTTACGCTTGTGGTCTAACTGTGTCCTTGGTAGTGTCTTTACGTGCGTTTCTGCGCGAGATGTTACGAACTTTTCAGCTTCTCGCGATATTTTACGAGTAACATCTACTACTGCTTCGATGAGTTAGTGAGGAGAAACTAAGACGTTTTCATGCTCTAAATGAAGGAGGGATGAATTAACCATCCATGGAACGAACTGTTTAACTGTCTTATTTGTTTATCCGCATTATCCATGACAATTTAAGTTTAATGTTGATATACTGCATCCAAATACTTGAGTTTCTACTTCATGTGTGTTTTGCAGAACCTCGCTGGGCCTCCGTCAACCGGGGCGTGTTGATCTGCGATGAGTGCTGCAGCATCCATCGAGGTCTGGGACGACACAGCTCCCAAGTCCGACATCTGACCCACTCTGTGTGGCCCCCTTCCCAGTTTCAGGTGACTGGTGCTACCGCCTTGTGTAGCTGTTGTCCAATCTCACACATTAATAGAGCATTTAATGGTTGTTGTTTTTTTAGATGGTGCAGACACTTTACGGCAATGGAGCCAATTCGATATGGGAGCACAGCCTTCTGGACCCCTCATCCTCAACTAGCGGCAAGCGTAAAGCCAATCCTCAAGACCGTGTTCAGTAAGTATCTGTTTTACGAATCAATTCTTGATCATTCAACAACACTACAAGACCGAATCAAATCAAATATGCTGTGTCCAGTCCCAATAAGACAGAGTTTATTAAGGCCAAATACCAGATGTTGGCGTTTGTCCATCGCATGCCTTGTCGGGAGGACGACAGCGTGACCGCCAAAGATCTTAGCAAGGTAAGAATTCAACATTCCACTGAGTCATGATTGAATCCCATTGAAGCGTTGAATCTGTATTCAGTAGTAATAATTTTCCACACACAATAAAAAAACTTGACCTGCAGTGTAAATCCTTGCCAAACTCACTCGGCTCTCTCTGTGCAGCAACTGCATTCCAGCGTTCGAACAGGGAACCTGGAGACCTGCCTGAGACTTTTATCCCTCGGAGCGCAGGCCAACTTCTTCCATCCGGTGAGTGAGACGCTCCAGCCGATTGTTGGTGTCATTTCCTTTTCAGGTGATATCATGTTGCTAATAATACGCTTTTTTTTTTTTCTCCACGGGATCACAGGAAAAAGGAAACACGCCATTGCACATAGCGGCGAAAGCGGGACAGTTGTTACAAGCCGAGCTGTTGGCTGTGTACGGAGCTGATCCGGGAGCTCTCGACTCCAGTGGGAAGACTCCCATTGATTATGCGAGGTAAAGCCAAGCCAGCGTGAGTCATTTGCAGTCTTACGGGAAGAAAAAAACAGATGCGTATGATATTCCTATTTCAGTGTGCTAACCAGAGCCAGAAGGTGGAAGAAAAAAAAAATTCAAACTAGCAGTCCGCCATGAGCATGTTGTCCGATACAAGATGATGATGTCACATGATGGCTGACTAATTCAATGAGTGTAACGCCGAAGCATAATTCAGTAGGCCAGCCTGCTTAGCTGAACATTCTCTTATTTTTAAACATATGCCAGGGTTCCAAAATTCTTCACAGCCTGACAATAATAAAAAAAAAAAAAATCCAAGCAGGAGCATACATAAATAAGTATTTGTACATCTTCCAAACTTGTTATCACAGACAAGCCGGGCATCAGGAGCTGGCCGAGCGTCTCGTGGAGATCCAATACGAACTCACTGACCGCTTAACGTTTTACCTTTGTGGACGAAGACCAGGTAAGAATGAGAAGCATCAAAGTGACTCCTGTCTAGTGGCTGAGAGTTTGATGTCATTGTTGTTGTTGCAGATCACAGATTTGGGCAACACTTCATCATTCCCCAAATGGCTGACAGGTACTCCTACTTTTATATACAGCTCTGGTGGCGTGGGGATAAGAAAGCAAAATCACGGGTTAAGCATGTATGTCAATGCTGTGATAAAAAAAAATTGGGAGTTATGTTGTGCGTAGTTTTAAATAAAATCAGAGAAACTGTATTAATTGCAGTCATTAATGCAAATACTTTCCCGACACTGCCTTCTTTTGATGGCTACAGGAATAAGTGAGTATCCGTCCGGCGTGTTTTGGTGACCTTTGTTACACACTTTTGTTTGCTTTGAATTCATTTACTTTGTTCTCTTTTAAAGCAGTCTAGATTTGTCCGAATTTGCAAAAGCCGCTAAAAAGAAGCTCCAGTCTGTAAGTCCTCCTGTTCTATGACTTATTTTGAAGTTGTTTTACCAATTTTTTGATTTTTGTTTTCTTCTTGTTTTGTTCCAGCTAAGTAACCATCAGTTTGAGGAGCTTGCTATGGATGTTTACGACGAAGTAGACAGACGAGAAACGGATGCAGGTAGAATGCAGCAAAAAAATATATATATATATTATACAGTCGTTAATGCATCAAGAGAAAATGAACAAAAACATGAAAGCGCACAGTCACCGTGACTTTTCAAAAGTCAACTTAGAGTCGTTGTCATCTTTCCTGTGACAACAACATGACCTTGAAGGCAGCACGACTAATGCTGCTAATGGATGATCACCCCCCGCCCACACACACACACACACACACACACACACACACACTCCCCGGCTTGATCCTCAATTGGCCAAATGAAATTCTAGCTGAATTGTTTGTGAGTGGAACAAAGCTGAGGTGGAAAAGCTCCAGAGACAATTTGTATAGTCATAAATTTAAGTGGCAAGTACGTCCATTTATTTTGTGTGTGTTTTTTTTTCTTCTAGTGTGTTTGGCCACTCAGAACCACAGCACGCTGGTAACAGACACCACGGTGGTGCCTTTCCTGCCGGTCAACCCAGAGTACTCCTCCACCAGAAACCAAGTAGGTTCTGCCCCCATTAAAAAAAAAAAAAATACATATTTAAGTGTATTGTTGTTAGTTAGTGAATTCCTCCCTCAGGGTCGTCAGAAGTTGGCGAGGTTTAGCGCCCATGAATTTGCCACCTTGGTCATCGATATTCTGACGGACGCCAAACGTCGGCAGTGGGGGAATTCCTGTGACAGTCCCAAAGGTGCGACAGTTTTTTTGGGTCGCACTCGATTGGCGTATAGGAAATTATTTTCCTGTTACTGTCCATTGTACGTCTCTACAAAATGTCTCTGTCTACAGAGAGCGTGGAGCTGATCCTGCAAGGGATAAACAGTCGCCACAGCAGCGAGAGCCAAGACAACGACCAGCCCGACTACGACAGCGTGGCCTCGGATGAAGATCCGGTCCAAGATGCCATCCGCAGGGACAACGGCACTGATGGAAGGACCAAGGTTTGGCTAGCCGCCTGCTCTCTCTTTTTTTTCTTCTTTTTTTCTCCCAACACTAATGAAATGAATTTGGCTGACGCGCACCAGAGCTCCGAGTCATCCGACTTGTCGGACGGAGGCCCCATCACGGTGAAGGAGTTCATGGACGTGAAAAGCGCCCTCACCGCCTCGGAAGTCAAAATCCAACAGCTCCTCAAAGTCAACTGTCACCTGAGTGAAGAGCTGCGAGCCATGCAGGGCAAGGTTAGTCAAGTGCCAAACCTCTCAGTGAATCAGACGTCGTCGTCGTCTCATTTCCTGTGCTGCGCTGCTCAGAAACACCCAAAGCTTCCGTTTCCTTTTTCTCCGGCCAGCGAGATCTATTTTGCTTAACTGCTGGTTCATTCACACAGCAGTTTTAAGACCAGCTTTGTGACTTTAGCCACGTGAAATTAATTCAATTAATCACTATCACATTTTATTATAGGTCAGGCAAATGCAAAGGAACCATGTGATATAAAAGCCACTTTATAGTTGTTAACTTAATAAACACTTAAAATAGCCAAAATGTTTTTTCTTGAGGTTTGGCTGCAATTTCCTCAACACCCCTCTTTCTCATGTCACCCCTCAGCTGAACTCCCTGCAAACGGAGAACACGACGCTACGGTGGCATGCCCCCGCCGCGCCGCACCAGGTCCAGGGGCCCGCGGGCCGGCGCCAGACCCGAGGCGTGCGCGCCATGTCCATGTACGAGACGGGCTCCATCCCCAGACAGTCCCCCCACCGCGACGCCACCGCTCGGCGGGAGGACGGTGTCGTTTTACAGCCCTTCCCCACCAACGTAAGCGCCGCCGGGGCATTGCGGCTCCCGCTCGGCCGTTGACGTGACTCGGTATACATGCCTGGCTTGGAGCTGGTGGTGGTTTTGTTTTTTTGTGAGATCATTCATTCATTTGATTGGACTTGGCTGAACTTGGTGTGACCCTTTTCTAGATGGGGAGGGGTCCTTTGGGAACGGCCGCTTCCTCCCTCCCATCCTTCCCCTCTTCCCTGTCCTGGTCACGGGACGAGAGATCTCGAAGGGTTAAGTACCGGAGGGCTCCACAAAAAGCACCCCCGCCCTCCACTTTTTGCGCTCTCACTTGACGTGCGTCTCTTTAAAAGCAGCTTGGCTTGTCTTGCCGTCCGCACCCTCGCTTTTGATTAAAGCCACAGGGTCTAAATGTCCCCGAAAAAAAGCTGAAATGTGCTTCTTGGCCCTCGATGAAAACATTCATTATTCACGCCAGCATTTGTTTGCATCGACTAATCGCATCCTTTCGCTTGTCGTCCTTTTTGCAACCGACAATGCATGACTGTGCGGTTTTGTTTGCGCATTTGGATGGGATGGTAACTGTCTTGGTGTCCCCACAGGGCTGCAGTTTGGAGGCATACAGTGCCATGCTCAACTGTGAGACTGCACCGAGCCACTGTGAACCAGAATATAGCGGGTAAGAAATTTCTTGGGTCTAACTGCCACTTTATTAACTGGGTTGAACTGCAAAAGTTCAACGACACTATATAGTTTAAACTCTTCTCCCCCGTATTTTGTGCGCTTTCAGTGGCCCCCTGGCAAACTCTGAGGGGGCCGAGGGTGAGACGGAGCGCGAGGAAGACGCCGCCGCCCTTCCGTGCACGGAGGACGTCATCTGTAAGACGGAGCAGATCACCAAGAACATTCAGGAGCTTCTGAGGGCCGCCCAGGAGACCAAACACGAAAGGTACGGCATCCCAAAGTTTTTTTAATTTTTTTAATAATAATAATACTAAAGTGCAACAATTAATTGACAACTAATCAATTCCGATGAGTCGGTAAATATTTTGTTAATCACTTAATTGTTTTGAGAACTTGTTCTTTTTTGTACTTTTACTTGTGATCGCTTGTATTATATTGCCCCCTGGTGGCCAAGGCCAACACACCAGATGAAGCGAAACCATTTTTTTTTAACGTGTGCATCCTACAGCTTCGTTGTTTCTAGGTCAGCACATAGTAATGTTTGACTTGAGGGCATAGACATGACTGGCCGGGCCTCATTCATACTGGTCGCCCCGAGCAACAAGGCAAATGCAGCGAAAGAGAAGCAAGCAGCTGTATTCTTTGGAACACATGAAGCGTAGTGCACATGCACTTTTATTTATTTTTTAATCACAGAACGTAACAATAACAAGAAACTTTTCATTGCAGCTCGTGTGCTCACTGCCATTTGTCTTCACTTTCACATTAGTACGCTACATTTCATGCATGTCCGACTCAGCCTTCTTTAAATTCTTATTCAACTGTACATATTCGCTGCCAGTTTAAATAAGTTGGGGGGAAAAAAATGCATACAGCATGAGCCATACTCGTAACAGACAAAATGGGGCCATCGCCGTGACATCGCTGTCTTTCCTGGCCTGTGTGAATCAGCTCCTTTGTTTGGAGTCGATGCGACACTTACTGCACATGCAGCAGTGTGAAAATGCAAATCTCTTGTCGAGAATAAAACAGGCTAATGGATGATAATAAATAAAAGTCATTATTCAGTTATTAGGATGATCGTAAAAAATAGACTGTAAATATTAATGACCTACAAAACAAAACATACAAATCCCATTTGATGCAAATAAATGTTAATATGTACATGAATAAATAATTATATATGCATTCAGTAAATGACACGGCTTTAGCACTGACCATGCATGTATATTTGTGTCACTCCGGGCAGCTTCCTCCCGTGTTCAGAGAAAATCTGTGTGGCTGTGAAGGAGATGGCCGCTCTGTTTCCCAAGGTAACACAACACCTCGCAAACAATAGCACGCGTTTACCAAACAACACTACACAATGTGCAGACTCTTGCTCATTTTGCCACCCTCTGTGACAATATGACCTGTTCTGATTTCTTCCTTGGCAGAGGCCGTCCTCTGAGACGGTTCGCAGCTCCCTGTCGCTGCTCACCTCCAGCGCCAGCCGCTTACACGGCGAATGCCGCGGCCCGTGCCCTGCCGCCGCCGCCGACGTCCAGCTGGTCACACAACAGGTCATCCAGTGCGCCTACGACATCGCCAAAGCCGCCAAACAGCTCGTCACCGTAACCACCAAAGAGAATAGCAACTAGCCAGAATCCCCTCCAGCCCTCCCCCCAAAACGATCATTTCACGTCCTAGAGAATTACATTCCTTTAACTTGGGAAATTGAACAGTATTTATTCATAGCTTGATAACGAACAGTGACCAGGGGTTCACAAACTTTCAGTTCCGGCGGAGAAAAACGGCAAGTAAACCGAACTACCAAATGTGCCATAGGAATTGAACAGGTGCTTATTTGTGAGAGGTGAAAAACGTCAATGTTAGAAAGAATAGAATTACTTTTTTTTTTTTTTTTAAGAAAATGTTTAATCTTACGACAGTTAAGTCACATTTTTTCCGACGTTTTGAAAATGATACAACGCAATCTTTTATGGAGAATTGTTTACGGACCCTAGTTTCCAAACCCCTGGTTTTAGATGGAGAATAGGTTACCTCACAACTGCAGCAGCTAGCGATTAGCATTCCACTGATAGCAATGGCGTTATTTCATGGATTTGTGGCTAACCCCAGTTTCAACCCTTTGCTACAAAGCAGGGAGAATATATCGCCATGGCAACTACGATAAACCCTCGCTATTTGTGGGGGATAAGAGCAGAGTCCGTTTGCGAATAGCAAACAAACGAGCGGAGAAATTCCTTATTTTTGAAAATGAATAGTTCTAAACTAGGATCCCAACATATTATAAAGATTTAATTTTGGAAAAAATTAATTAATTATCAATTATCACCATTTGTTAGCTTGTGCTTGTTGCAATATTCAGCAGAGGAAAAACATGCGGTGAAGATTCTCTGTAACTTTTGCTAACAATCCAGGGATCTTAAAGCTTCTTAAAGCATGACGGACTGAGCCGGGAATAGGTGAACTTTTCAACAAAGACCCCGGTTTAGGTTCCATGGGAAAATCGTGAATAGGTGAATTTGTGAATATCAGTCAGGGTTCACTGTATCTTGCATCAGTGTTTTCGGTACAGCCATACTTCTGAAAGTGTGTGAGTGTGTATACACGTGTGTGTTTGTGTGCGAGTGTGTGTGTGGGAGATGTCCTCAGCAGCTCATGTGAAATCTATATCAAGTTATGCAAATGTTGCAGAACCTCCAAAGTGGAACACCTTAATTCAGTTCATATTTTAGCATTATAGAAGCATAACAATTTGTAGGAAACAACTCAAATCAACCTTTATTTAGCCAAGGGGCATATTTCTTCAGACAGCACACCAAACGAAAGTGTCAATTAGGGTAGAGTCATTATGCCTACTGCCCCCTTGTGGAAAATCATTGAAATGTTCTGCCTGACACTATATGTTGCTGGCATAGCTAGATTGAACACATTTGCTTATTTGAAGTAACAAGTAATTTTCAAAATGGAATACAATCAAGCCGTTCCAAAATTCAAATAAGCTGATTCTTTTTTTTTTTTTGCTCTTGAATTGCACCACTTTGGTCCAACTGTGGAGGTTCCGCTGTGTATAAAAATGTATGTATCAATGTAATTATCAGATTTAATCCAAATGCTTTTGTTGTATTTATGAAAGTGCATGTCATACCTCTTGAAAAAAATGACCAGCGTTTATTTTCTCAAGTCCCCTTTAAGTGCTCTGAAGTGTTTTCAACGCAAAACCCAAACTATTTGGAGCCCTAGTTTGGGAAACTCGGATCCAGGTAAATGCGCCCTTCAATCAACTCTGATCTAACGTGTCACTTTCAGTCCCGAATGCCAGCGGTGGAAAAAGTAACAGAATACCTCGGCCCCACGGAGCCCAGTTGGTCTAAGTTACATTAAGTCTCCAAACAGCTAAGAGATGCCATTCAATGTCATCTTGCTTTGTTTATGCACTGTAATGCAAAGAAAACATTGTCAAACACAATTGTGTCCAACTATGAATATAAAATGTTTGCCTTTAACAGGTGCCATCAACTTTCCAGCCTGTTGTATTTGTGTGCCGCAATTTACCATATTTATTCTGAGATGGGAGAAACTTTTTTTCTTTTTCTTTCACAATTCAGTTTACCCAGCAACAAATCAGTAACAAATCTCTACCCATTATGTTTTGTGAGTAGCAGTGTATATTACTTTTAGGGCAACTATAGCATACAGAAATACATATAAAGAACTTTAAAATGTCTCATTTAATGAATTATGTCATGTTTGAGTGTATAGGTTAATGAGAAATGTATTAAGTATGTAAATTGGAACAAAATTCCATTGACACCTGTCGCTTAAAAGTATGACGACACAGGTGTCCCTAATGTTGTGACCGAAATCTTTCGTCATCACCGCGCGACTTGAGGAGAGCAACTTTCGAAAGTTAAACCATCGAAATCTGCTTTATATAATTTAATAAGACGGACAGAAACAAATTTAGGTGTTTTAAATGCATTTTCTAAAGAAAAGGAGGGACACCTGAGCCGAAAGGCGGCCCGACAGGCGCCTCCTACCCGGTGAGAGGCAACTTCCGGGTTGTGTTTGTACGGGAGCAGCTCATGAAGACTAGTTGGTTGTAAGAAGGACGATCAACATGTCTCTGCTTCTGGACCACAGCTTCGGAGAACTGCCTCCGGACAACTCCGTCAACACCAAACTCTTCCTGGAGACAGTCTCGCACCTTCCGTCCTTCTTCGGTAAATAATCATAGTTCACTTGCTATATGACTGAACTAGTTTTAATGAATGATGTCATTGGTGACCCCGGCGACGGGTTATACGTGTTATTTTTTCACGGGTTGACAGCCCCGTGTTGGACACTTCATTGAAGATTACGCCATTTATAAATGTGCCTCTATATGTTATAAAACAAAACAGGTAATCACCATCACATTCTAGTTAAATGTCACTTTTTTCTTTCAGACTGTTTGGGCTCCAAAGTCTTTTCGCCCATCAAGTCAGACATTAATGGCAACATCACGGTGAGTGTGATTGAGATGAATGTGTGACTTGATCATGGAAATAGTTGAGTTATTAAGATGTTATCTGTGTGAATGTGTCCACAGAAAATTAAAGAAGTTTACATAAAAGACCCGCAGCGGTACGTCACCTTGCAGCAGATCCTGGAGGCCGAGCGGCAAGACCTTGGGGCCGAGTGGCCCAAAGCGGGAGCCACGCTGGCTCTCATGTGGCTCAAGAGGTGAGGCAGCAGACACTACATTAGGTACACCAAAGCAATAAAATCAATTTTATTGGGAAGGTGTGTCCGCAACATGGCTCATTATTTATCCGTTTCAGGGGTCTCCGTTTCATCCAAGTTTTGCTACAGAGTTTGGTTGACGGTGAACAAGATATGAACCAACCCAACCTCATTCGCATTAACATCACCAAAGCCTACGAGCAGGCGCTCAAGCAATACCACGGGTGGTTTGTGCAGAAAATTTTCACTGTGAGTATTAGGAGAAAACCCACACAAGCACCTGCAGAACATGAGAACATCAGAAGGTAGTACTGTTTGTATGCAACATAGTGGTATGCAGAGCCCCCTAGTGGTAAGCAAAAGACTCATCTTAATAAATAGCCAACTTTGTGGTTGAAACTTTTTTCAATTGAGTCGAGTACATTGAAGTGTAGTTCAGTTGTATTTGACTTTTAAGAACGAAACATTTCCATTTAATCCGTTAAAATTCTTTGTTTTGAAATATTTATTCAGAAATATTTTTGGTTCAAATCGTTTAAGAATGCCCTGGCCATGAAAGTTTGCCCAGCCCTGATCTACATTCTATGAATCGCTTATTTATTTTTCCTATCTTGCAGACGGCGCTGTATGCGGCTCCCTACCGCTCCGACCTCCTCAAGGCACTGTCAAAAGGAGAGGATGTGAAAGAGGAAGAATGTCTCGAAAACCTGCGTCACTTCCTGGTCAACTTCACTGCCACTGTTGATGCTATCTATGAGATGTACGTGAGGCTCAATGCAGAGATGGACTACACAGCTTGATGTCGGAGGACAGCGGTGCCTCATTTATCTGCCTTGCGTGTGTAATTTTTATATTATTTATTTTGTTTTGTTCCTTATGACACAATTTGTGAAGCTTTACACTTGAGTGTTGCATTTTAGTGTCTTTTTAATGCAGCCCTCCTTAACATTATTTCATGAATACAACAGGTGCCTTAATATGAATGGACCAATGGACAATGTTGTCAAAAAGTATTTAAGATGTATTTAGACAGACATGATAACAAAATTACAATTTTCACAAAAGTGATATACATATGCTGTGTTTTGATTGAAGGTTGTGCTTGTTTTGTTTATTTTTGGGCACTGTAATTAGAGTTACCTAATTCTCTCTTTGATCAAATTAAATAGGACTGGTAAAAAAAAAATCCAAGAGGTTCTAAACGAATCACAGGAAACCATGTGACATTGCTCTCTTCTTATTGGTCTGCTGCGTGCTGGCGCGAAACACAAACCGGAAAAAGGCTACGGAGTACCGAAATGTGAGTAAAATGAACACTAACTGCAGGATGCAGTAAAACTGTTGATAAATTAAAGTAAAGACGTTTGCCAGGCTGCAGGAAGTTAATAGTTAAGTGCTGGTCAAGTCCTTTTGTACAGTTGAAAGGTGAGTTCGATTCATCACCTGTTTATGTGGTGACTGCTGGGAGTGGCGTCACCAGCGTTCAGCGTTATTGATAAAACAATATTAATTTCTTTAAAAAATAAAGATTTGGTTAGATTTTTTTTATGTTTACGAGCGTTAGAAATTCCCTTTTAAGAGACTACATCGTTTGGGCTCTAGAGGGCAGTGTTGGCTTGATTTGATACTCTACAGTGACGTCACAATTGTGACGTTTTGGAGCGACAACGCTTCACGTAAATATAAATTATTTTCTTTTGCCCCTTACGACTGCGCACACGATGCTTGTCAAAATATGAACTATTTTCAGAGTGTAATAATAGTCCGACAAAAATGGTTGTGTACTTTTTGCAGGTACAGATCTCGTCCGTCAAACTTGCTACCCTATCCTTCGTTTGAGTCAGCATGACTGTATTATACTGCCCCCCATTGGCCAAATCACGTAAAACAGGACCCGCAATAAATGAATGATGCACAAACTGTTTAATTGTTTACATTTTCTGTAATTATGTTCTATGAGAGAATTAAGTTGTGAGCATGGTCACTGAACCTTTGAGACATATTAAGGCACTACTGCACTATGTAATCATTTATTCTACGTCTATATAATTCAGTCAGTTTAAGAGTTGTATTGGAAGACAATTTAATTCCTCATCTTCGTGGAAAAAGAGATTAGGATCACCTTTCCTTTCTCCTTCATTTCCCTGCGCTAATCCCACCAGATCAACTCTCCTTCTCCTCCATCTGCAGGCCGCCTTATCTGAAGTATGTCCCAGGAGGTCGGAGCGGCTCCTGTTCCCCTCCCGGAGGAGCCGGGCCTGAACTAATCGTCAGCGAGAAAGGAGAGAAGAGGGGGAGAGCACGTCTGTGTTCCAGGTTGGTTTATCAGCACGGCGCCGGGGCCTGTCCTGACAGATAAATAGCATGAAAAACGCCCCACGTCCAAGCCTGCTCTACAATAGGCTCAAATCGGCAAATCACCCCCCCCGACAACTGCGCCTCAATGACAACAACACTGACCTTTAAGGCTCGGATTATTACTTATCAAGCCCGTGTTGCTGTTTTAGCCCCCTAACCAGTGAGCGGAATACTATTACATCTTCCATCTGGGTCATTTGTTTTGTAATACAGACTGGCTAATGCTGGCATTAATTTCATTTATGTGGTAGTTACTGTGGTGTATTCACATGGCCAATGTGAAGGCCACAAAGGTATGACAATCAGCTCTTTGAGATTTGCATTATTTATAGTCAGTCTAGCAAAAGAATTTTCTCATGGGGGAAAAAAATAAGATTAAAGTCAGTTAATGAATGGAAAACCACAATTATTTGGATCTACAAAAATGTCATTTACTTGACAATCCTCATGAGGAAGCAAAGGGCAAAAAAGGGACAAGTCATAATGTACATACATATTTCAACAACATACCTCATAATGTCCGTAGATATAATAATTGCACTTAATAATGATAGACACACTTTTTTTTTTCCCCCCCGCCTCCATACAAATCAATATAAATAAATATTATACAAGCAGCGCAGACACACAAGCAAGTACCAGCGATTGTGTGCAGTTGCCTCATCGTTACAGTTATAGAGAGGAAACCACAATATTAGGTACACCTGGACAGTCTAATGAGATCCAATATAAGAGCAGCATTCAAATTTCAGTAGAGTGAATTTCCAATACAGCTCTTGATATTGGGTTGGATTAAACTGTTCACCCAATATGTCCAGTGAATGTTTGGCTCTTAAAAAAGACCCCGATACAAGCAAAAATCCAGGTCAAAACACAAGAACACATTCTGCTCAACCTGACTTGCGGCGGACAACATTAAAATCAACTAAGACTTTTAAAAAAAAAAAGTGACAGAATATTTATCATACTCTAGATAAAAGCTTTACTCATCATCAGTAATGCATGACACAAAAAAATATTCACATCTTTACCCCCATGCCTCCATATAATGAGAATCATATTGGAGAAGCCTGAGTGTTCATGATTCTTGGGGAGTGGGCAAGCAATTTCAAGTACAGTAACTCTTTGTTTATAATTATTATTATATTATTATTATGGCAGACAATGGTAGCTGTAGGCGCTCTACATCAGTATGATATAATGGCAGAGGAATCAGCATCCTGGCTCATGATTATCGTTTTCCTTTGACACATAAAACCGAGAACAGTCAGTGGGCCTTCGGAACTCGGAATTCAACCAAAATTTTCAGGGGAAAAGTCAAATAATAGATTAATGTATATACGACTAATATTCTCCTCCAGTGGTTTACGAAATAATCCCTGCCCGAGTACAGTTCAGTTGTATTTAACTTTTAAGTTCAATATTGTTTGTTTTTAAGCGTTTATTTAGGTATCATTTTTATTTAAATTGTATGTGCAATACTTTGAATTATTATTTAAATATCCCCACCCATATTTAAGTGCAGTATTAATATTCAAACTTTTTCGTGACCTCATGTTCTTACGCCGCTTGGCGAACTGAAAACTGTTGTTTAATAGTTTGTCATAGTTTAAGGTTTAATCCATCCAATTCAAAACATTTATAAGTTGTGACTTAGAGTGAGGTCATTTTTGTGTGACTTCCTGAATATTTTGGTCAAACTCCGACTTCGACGACCACTGTACAAACGTTGTCGGCCGCGTCGCATCTCATCTGTAGACGGGAAGCTGAATGTGGGCGTGCGGATGATGAGAATGATGAGGCTGCTGCTGCTGCTGCTGCTGCTCCAGCATCTGCTGCGTCCCGACGGCCTCGTACCCGCGGCCCAGCATGCGCTCTTTGATGCAGGGCGGCTGGATTTCACTGATGAGGCACTCCAGAGACTGCAGACTTCTGCTGAGTGCTGCGGCGTGGCACAGACTTGCGCTCGGCGGCCCGCAGCAGGCGGTTTGCTCTGTGCCGTAGACCTGAGGGAGACATTTCCAGTAAATTTCCATACATTTCTGTTAATGGAACATTTCAATTCGGAAATTGCACCTGAGGATGAACAGGAACTGGAAGAGGGGGAGGGTGGAAATGTGTCTGGTGGTGGAGTCCGGGATGCGGGGGCGCCATGGTGCCCGGCACCTGAGAAGCGTAGCAGTCGCTATTGGGTGTAGCGGTGAGGCCGTCCCACAGCGGCGTGAAGAAGTGTCTGACCGAAAAGTGACCCTGCATGGGTGGATGTACCCCGTACGTAGAGGACGCCAAAGGCAGGCAGCTTTCGGGAGATTGCGCAACGCCGGAGTCGAGGTTATACATCCTGGTGGCTCCCTGCTGGTACACCTGATGCCTGTGCTGCCACGCGGCGTAGTCGGCTCGGGCCACGCGGGCGGCGCTCTGCGTGGGGACCACCGCCCCGCCGAATGCCATGCTACATTGCGTCGGGGGGATGCCGGCGCCAAAATCCGAGTGAGCCACGGCCGCCACCGCCTGCAGGGAGGGGCTGGGCCTCGCCTCGCCCCCTGCCCTGGTGACTCTGTTCAGCTGCCTCATCAGGCTCTGAACCTCCGCCAGCTCAGAGCGAGGGAGCAAGCCGTGATCTCCGCGAGAACAAAGCGTCTCCGCGGGAACGTCGGGCTTACACGAGTTTACGTGATAGGCCTTATGCCCCGGCCTGATGGCAAATCCACCATTCACTGGATTTTTATACGGCGTCAGACAAGCCTGGCTGTGCGCCTGTTTGGTCCTTTTCCCTTCTGAGGTTTTCAGCACGCCCTTAACCGCTGCCGCCTTGCCGATGGCCAACAAGCCCCGGTAGCCTCCGGAGTAGGGTTGCGAGTAGGGACTATAGCTCTGGCCCGTGGTGTCCAAGCCGTTCACCGTCTTGCTCAGCTGTTTGTGTTGCGGCACCCGGATGTCCGAGGGAAAGATCTTGATGCACAGCGGGCTGCTGGCAGTCTTCTTGGCAAAGGCATCTAGCTCGGCGGGGGACGGGTATCGGGAAGCCGCCGAGGGTGATTCGCCTGGAAAGGGGAGGGAGACAGAAGTGAGCGATAAGTCTCCGTCAGTCCACTCCTTGCCCAAAGTGCGCCGAGATGGCTTGCAGCAAATGAAAATGAGCACTATAGAAAATGGATGGCTGGATCGCCACGGAGTCCGCAGCCGCTGAGCTCAAACCGTGACAAAAAACGTCGAGGCAAAGATTGAATCGTAAGCGGAGAAGTCGACAGCGGGACAAACGGCGACTTGATTCAAATGTCATTAGCTGGGGTAATTTCAAGGCTGCTTAACGCCAAGCGACGATGTAAAGGTCGGAAAAAAAAAGGTGGCCCCGTTTGAAACAATAAACGAAGACCGGGCTGTAAATTACGGCCGGCTCGCGGTGTCGCTTTTATTAAAGTAGATGCGAGTCAGCTGGGATCAGCAGACTGCGGGTGTGCAATGAGAATAAAAACTACACTTCATTTAATTCTCAATAACAAAACCAATTCCAGCTTTGCGGGGGCGAGCGAGCTTGCTCCCGTCTGAAATTGATTCAGGAGTTTATTTCATTTCAGGCCCACGCTGGGTGAGACTACCCCCCCGCCATCCCCTTCTACCACCCACCACGACTGTGAAAATGATTCAATCTACACGATCCTTCCCATGAAAGGAAGAAATTAGGTGTTTAAAATGGAGGGGCGAGTACGGAGGGTTCAAACCTGGAGGGAATTCAACAAAAACACCACCAAGCAAAACATTGCTTAGTATGTGGACCACCACCACCAAAAACAATAACATCCGCCATGTCGGGAGAGACCTTAATACTCACGGAATCTCTATGGACGATCCATTTCGGATCGCTGGTTACCTCTTGACCCGTAGGAAAAATTAAAAATAGAGGTCATTGTTGTCATTGGGAAACTTGGAGTTGGGTTTTGAATGCAGCTTTGTAATCGGAATGATGTTTCATTCTCTTGAGGTCTGAAGATGAACTTTTGCCCTATAGTTCAAGTCTATATTTTCTTAACAAACCTAATTTAGTCATTGTGTTCTGAACTTTTGTATTTGTTTGAATGGTTGTATTGAAAATTGCACAACCTGAGGGAGTGTCATGCTTTCAGTTCAGGCGTTATATAATCGTTGAGGTTCAAATATTCCATTATAGAGAATCCTTAAGGTATAAATAATCCTTTTTTATTTTAATCATCCTTAGGGTTAGGATTAAAGTAATATTTTATTGATGATAAAGAGAGTCATGCTTGTGTGATAATCCGCGTCGGATGCCAAAAACATTTATAGCCTTTGGCAAATAATTTAATATTTATGAACGTAAGGGATAAAACTGTTCACATGGGATGATGATTGGACGCCCAATGATGCATTTAAAGCCTAATTGCAGAAAAGTGCTCTTATTTTCCATGCTGGATAATGTTGGCCAATTATAAGACATGGCTAATTTAGCGAGAAGAAAATCAAGACGTGGTTCTCTGTGAAAATGTCGCCGTGTGTGTGTGTGTGTGAGGAGCAGGGCGTCTGGTTTTGTTAGGCCAGAGATTAGAGCCATGTCAGAGCCGCCCAGACACAACACAGCTGCACTTCCCACTGAGGCTGCATGGCTGCGCTACTATGGAAACCTCATTAGTTAATAGGCACAGACCCCCCCCCCCAGCAGTGGGTGGGATGCTAACACAGGGCGATATTGCCTAAAATTCGTCGCAATACTTTAAGAAGTAAGCTTCGATCCGTTTAGAAGTGTTGCAATCAATTTAAATGTGTGTCTCACTATTTGGCAGCTTTTCACTCAGTCCACTCCTAGTAAATAACACTGTCATGTTTTTTGCTCATATTTTCTGCGCATCAATTAAAGATAAGCAACAAAAACAAGCAAGAGAAAGCCAAGGTCCCCCTGAGCAACCATCAAGCGTTGTCAGGTAAAGAAATGGCACGCAAAGATAATTAACAGCCCGACCTTGATCACCCAGGAACCCGCCGACCGCACGCTGCGTCACAGGCGGGGGAAAACAACAGTGTGGAAAAACAAGCAATAGCGGACGACATCATGCAGCGCTGACAAATTCTTAATTATTTGACCTCGCCATGCCGCCCCCTCACCACAATGATTGAAGTAGATAAGATTTAAAGGCGGTATTTAATTGCTCCCTCTATAGAAGTAGCTCTCATTACGGGGTCATCTCATCCTTAACAATGAAATAATTAAAGCAATGTAATTCCCCACGCACTTTTTTTTTAGTTTCTTTAACGGAATAAACAGTCAAACACGTTAAAGAGTATTTCGAAACAAATTTATGATGTCACTTAATTGGTGTCCGTTGGATGATTGGCGCACTTTCCCATAATCCCGAGTTCATCCCTCCGTGCGATCAACTTTTCACCACCGCCGTGCATTGTGGGCACGTTTCCAAGTTATGCAAACATGAATGTAGAAATATTCAGCACTTTTGTTGGCGGTGGTATGTAAATAGTCTTTCATAAGCTTTTATTCCTCCCCCTGAACAAACCCTTGCCATGCTTTCTGCCTCTTAAAAACAGGCTAATCTTTTTCCCGTGGTCACACTTGAATCCTACACCCCCTCCTCTCCAGATTAGAGCGGATACCTTATTGTTTGGGAGCAGTTAAGAGTTAATCATTGATTTACGGGCAAAACAAGCCCTTTGCACGACCTCCAGCTGTTACCCTGAGGGGACGCTTAACGCCGAGGGCCCGCTGGATCCGCCGATTCTCCGGAGAGATAACACCGGCGTTCATGCATTATTCCGTGATAATAATTTCCCAAACACGAGCGCCGCTCTTTTTTGATTTCACGCCGAATCTTTCTACCGAGCGCTTTTGCTGCGATAACAAGAGAGCGACTCGGCGCGTACTTAATTACAGCTCGGCGTATTTAGCGAGTCGTGATATTTAACATAACGGCCTGAGACCGAGCGTTGCGCATTTGTAACGCGTTGAAAAAGCAAACCTGGAACGGTTGCCATGACAACCTCCCTGATGCGCACGCTTGGCCCCGGTAAGTCCGGTCATTAAAAACCTTGTAATTAATTGGCCTTCCCTCCAGTCATCTGTTGTTTGCCGCATAACAGTCGGCACCTCAACCTGTCAATGCCGAGCTCGGCAAGCGGTGATGAACGGGCCCTCGTAGCCCATTATGCCCGTTGGGGGGTGCGCCAGATGGACGATAGTAAACGGCGTTCACCCGCTAAGTCGCGGTTCACCGTTTGGAAAGCTTTTCGTTGAATTTTAAGAGGGCTGCATATTTTCAAAATCAAGTAGCGCCTGTACAAAAGAATGATAAATATTGGCCAATTCAAGAAAAGTCATCAGAATTGACATTCACGTTATTTTTCATGACAGGCAAAATTGACCCAAGCAGTATGGAAGGCTTGAAATATATCAAAACTAGAGCAAGATAGGATGCATTAATATTTATTTGCTGTAGGGTTGCTTGTTCACGTCTCCCCTGTGGTCGTCGCAACCTCGCCGTCGCCGATGAGGGGAAATGGGAAATGGAAAAAGCAGACGCCGGCTGGGGCATGTTGACACCGGAGCACACGCTCTTGGATGTCCCTCACACTAACTCTCTATTTATGTATGACAAGTCTTCCACAAACACGTCGGAATAGAAATATACCGCCAATCCTCACGGGTCCAATGCCCATCAAAAAAAAAAGAGGGAGAATTTGATTAAATTGTAAATGATTCATTTTGGAAATTTGGCATTTTTCAAAAAACCTCAATCGTCCCCCAATTCTGGAATGACCAAGGTGCATATTTCATCTGATAGTTTATGTTCCAGAAAAGAAAAAAAAACGTGTAAAGGCGAGTGTTTACTGTGCTCCCAATCACCCCATTTTTGTCTCCATTGCATCTCGGCAAATGCATGCAGCATGACCTCGGGCTCGAACACTTAGCCCCGTGTGTGTGTGTGTGCGTGCACTCCAGGAGGCTCCTCAGCGCCCGTGTCACTCTTCATTTGTTTCCGTGGCGCCTGGCCCAGCGTGGGCAAAGTTTCCCCTCGAAACCGGGTCCAAGCAAGGCCAGCAGCATGGGGGGGGGGGGAGCGTTGAGGGATGAGGGCAAGCGTGGGGGGGGGGGGGTGCATTTTCAGGCCCGGCTTTCAAGTCGAGATAAGAGAGCGGGTCGTTCATTCACTGCCGATCGCATAATTCCTTATACAGTGGTTTCACAGAAATGGGCCTCTTGGGCTTGCGAGCTTTCATGTCCGTTCCCTTTCCATTTATTGACAGCTAAAAATGGAAATGGCTTTGAAAAGCGCAGCGAAAGGATGTCCCCATTTAACTGGATCCAACAAGGACTCATTTAGTGAGGAGGCCACACAGAGCGAGTTCCCGCCGCCGTGCTCGTGCTCCAAATGTCAGCTTGGCCGCCGTAGGGGTGCTGTGCACATCCCGGAGGGGAGGGGGGGAGGGATTACGTCCGCCTTCCCCAGGTAAACATGATGAGAACACCGACCCCCCCCCTCCGACCACCCGTTCAGCCCCGAGGCCAACCGGGCCCTTCTGTTCCGACGTTTAGCAGACAAGCTCTCCACTGATTCCCAATTAATATTTCATAACAGGGAAGGCAAAGACTTCAGCGAGGGAGAGGCAGAAATGGGAGCGTGCGTACAAGGGAGGGGAAAAGTCTCTTTACTCCAATTGAACCTGTTACATCAGAGCTTTTATGGCTCTTTTAATCGGTTCCGTGACCTCAGGAAGCATGAAACTGGAACCCAATGAGGTCTAATTACCTCAAATGCAGCACAAACACTGAGCGGAGGCTTAAACAATAGTGCAGTGATTCATCAGGGAAATTATAGTGCATTATATTTTTTGACTATCAAATGTCACAACCGATTAAATTTGATTTGAAGAGTACACAGAAAAGACTCAGACTCACCTTTACGGGTACGTGGCTGCGGCGGTGGGGGCGGCGCAGGTAGCAGCAATGGCGGCGTGAGGACATCCAGGCTTTTAGGCACGCAGGTCAAATGTTGCGACGACAGGTTCTGCCGTCTTTGAATGCAGGCCAGCATGATGGAGCTTCACGGCTGCACACAGCCCAGGTGGACCTGCTGGGGCGGGACAAGTCAGACCTTAACACGGGAAATCTTGGTAGAACTTTTTAGTTGTTCACGGGGGATTCGGAAACAGTCTTGAGATAGGCAACACTTGAGTGGTTGTCATGAAATAAAAAAATAGAAAATAAATCATTTGGGAGTGACTGTTTTAAACCATAAGCTTGCTTCCTTCTTCAGCTTTTCCAGGATGGCACTTTAACAATATATATGCACAGCTTAATTTATTCTAAATTAATTTCGCAAACCCAAAGTTATGGCTTGGTGGTCCCTGGAGCGCAGTTTGAGTACCACTAGCTTTTATGATAGCGACCATTAAAATCTCTTCCAGGCGTACTTGCCCCCCCCCCCCACTAAAGACAAACCCACTTCCAAGTCGACACCTTTAATATCCAAAGGGAGCAAAGACTCCATGTTGAAATGTCAAAACAAGCCCTCCATTAGGGAGTGCCAGGAAAGGGGGAAAGGAACAAGATGGAGAAAGGCTCTCTCCAGGGAATTCCCTTTTACTGGCAGACAATGAGACGTGAATGTTTCATTATGGCCATAATTTGAAACTGGGATGGAGTGGGGGAGAGAATACAACAGGGTGGCCATTAGCCTATAATTGAGCCAAGAACATACAAGCAATGACATTTTGTCTTCTTAACTGAAATGAGTTCAGGATTAAGGACGGTATTTACTAACCAAGTTTGGAACATCACGATAGCAATTGTAGCACTTCACGCTAACACTAACTAGCGTATGCTAATATTAATGTGATCATTGGCATATTTGGTAAATCAAGATTAAGATTTCCTATTTGTTGAAAATAACTTTTTTTTCAAAATTGCTCTGATGCAACCATTTTTGCAGGCTCTGCATGTAACACAGGCTTGCTTAGTTGCTACCACATCCTCCCTAATAGGGTCAATGGGCGCTCTTCCTGTTACAATAACATTACGGTGCGGGCTTCCAAGTGGGTCCTCTTCAATCAGTAGATAATCTGTGCTGGATACATGATGCCAGAAATTGGAGATTTTTTTTTTTTTTAGAAAAATGTCAGTCAGGCCTGTCCTCCACCACATATGCAAAGTCTTCTGAGTTCAGCTGAGTCTTTCTTTTTCTATCTTGCATAAGGTTGAAAAGCCTCTAAAGTTTAAGGTGCACAGGCGACTAATCTTCATCCGTCTCCAGTGACATCCGTCGAGGGGATAAGCAGCACAATGAAGCCCGTAGAAGGCTCACCGGGGGCGATAAAGACCGTGCGCTTTGCCGTCCATCTGCTGTCCCCTACGGTGTTTCCGATAAGGACGCTTTGGCAGTCATTTGGATTTTTTTTTTCTATCTTTTCCCCGCACGGATTATGAGATGGCACTTTGTGGGACGATAACAAGGTCAGGAGGCGAGCAGTATGGGGGCGCTTTAAATAGCGGCTGTATTAAGCTTTAAATGCTAACTAAATTTTGATGACAAAAAATATACCCGCCGGCTATTAATGTGTCGTCAAACTGGCAGTAAGAAAGCTGCTGACAATCTAATTGCTTTTTGCTGAGATAACCAAAATAGCACTCGAGCAAGGACCGCCGCCAGGGTTGGCGCGTTTCGCAATCCGCAGCGTGTGCCCTGGCAAGATCGAAGCGGTGGATGGCAACGAACGGACGGCCTTTATTGTGAACTCGCACACAATGGACCTTCTATCAGCCATTTA
Source organism: Syngnathus acus (assembly GCF_901709675.1). Classification (NCBI taxonomy): domain Eukaryota; kingdom Metazoa; phylum Chordata; class Actinopteri; order Syngnathiformes; family Syngnathidae; genus Syngnathus; species Syngnathus acus. The sequence goes on from NC_051097.1 coordinate 7,321,927, forward strand.
GCTTCTCGTGTAGTCAGAAAATCTTACCATTTAATGTACTTTACCATACAAGTAGACTAAAACAATTTTTTTTTTTAAAAATCTGTTTAAACTCAAAGTGGAAAAACAAACAAACAACAACAAAAGAGATTTTGATAATGTGTCTGTTGTGCGCCGCTATGCTAACTAGCAAGGCTCAGCGGTACGGTTACTGAAAAAAAATTAGTCGCGCCGTAGAATTGCATGCAGCGCCATCCGTCAAAGTTGGGGGGGGTCAGAAGAGCTCTTGTAAATTATGCAGGAAGCAGCGCACCTGTCTGACCCTGCGGGCTCACCTGTGGCCTCCGGCGACCCTGCGGGGATCACGGCAAATATGGCGACTAATTGCTAATCTGGGATGTGCGCCATGCTCATTCGGGAAACTGGTTGATGATTAGATAAAAAAAAAAAATAAAAAAAAAAAGAGTTGAGATGAGGCTTTTCACTCGATGGCTGGATTAGCATATGAGTGCTATGCTAATGCTCTACTGCAAAAAAAAATAGGTCACCAGTCCATACTGACATTTTTTACAGCACTAGTCCTCATTCATAACAAGTAAACTGAAATTTATCTCAGCTGACTTTTCCTACAATGATCCCACTTTTATATCATGTCAAACTATTATAATATAATGCAAACCCCAAAAAGCTCATTTAGTTGGAAGCAAGCGATTAACAATGAGCGACGGTTGTGCGATCGATGAATAACAAGCTTCTTATTGTGTAATGAATTGCTTATTATGTATGGAAGCGCTGCAGGATGCTGTCTTAATAATGGGAGGCAGCAGACAAGTAGTTTGACACACACTGACTGAAATAGACGGCAGTGCAGCTGCTGGATTCAACACCCTCCCTTACACCCCTCATACATTTTTAATAGAATCTATTACTTCTGGATTAGCCGATAAGAGCCGGCCTGCTTAAATTCTATAATAGTTTGCATAATTGCTAATCAGCGCGCCCTAGAAGAGCAGCCAATTTTTCCTTTTCTGCGGAAGATATTTTTAAGTCACATTAAGGTTTGCCGAGAGGATAATCAAACAACCTGCTCTCAACGCCGCCAAGGATGATCATTTCCTATCCAATGTATGTAAAATGCATGCCTCGGCCAACGCGAGAACAGATGTCCGGAGCGTTCCGTGGCATGTAAATCATCCTGAGCTGGAAATACATCGCCACTACTTTTCAAGTCTTAGCTTCCTATTTTTGCCGACCAGTTTATAAAAGTTGTAGTTGGACGGTGCACAAGTAATTTTCCTTTCGAGCAGATACAGAGAAGATTTGTCTGGCATTGTCGCATTTTATTAAATACTGTAAACAAACACAAGTCAAGAGTCTTGGAACACAACATTGTATTTTTGTAGGGATGGTTGATTGGAATTGTGATGAAGGCCCAAGGTAAAAGTAGCGCACAGCGAGGGGGCTTATCTTATCCTCATCCCTGCGCGCTCGTCGTCGAAGGACAACGGCTACGCGGTCCAACCCTTGCGAAAAAAAACCTTCACTTCAAACACAAACAGATGGTAAAAATGTTTAACAGACAGATAAGATCCCAACATTTGATTGCGCTCTCAACTTTCAATGTTCCGTATTCTCGAGTTAAGTTTTCAAATTGGCAAATGCGGCTTTTTGGGCGCCCACCGTAAAAAGCAAATTTCAGTAGGGTGGAAAAGTGAAAACAAGCTGATTTAATTTGAAGGCCGTATCACCCATCCATGACAACAATAATAATAAATGTGTCTTTCTCTGTCCTCAGGCCGCTTTCAGTTTACTGCTTCTCTGTAAAAGGTCAACGATTCCCTCAAACCATTAAAATCCTAGCAGCCTGTGTATGTAATGCTCCCTGTGGGCGATAACCTTATGATAACCTCGTGGAACGGTTCGGAGGGGGCCGTGGGGGGGGAATTGGGTCACTGACCCACCCTGCGAAACCTTGAGCGAGAGGCGAATAGTGATGCCTTTGATTGTAATTTGACAGCCTGGATTATTAATTTGAAGTAATGGCGGGGGCACCGGCACGCAAGGCAAAACAAAGATTAGCCCGACAGTCCTGCCCCACCCCCCCACCCACCTCCCCCGGTGACCCGCGGGGGCCTCCCCTACTCCTTAACCTCCCACCCTTAACCCCTGCTTCCCTGCCTCTGGAAAGAAAAGACTAATTAGACACATTTCAAAAGATGGCAGTCAACCTCTAATTGCACATGGCAGCTAAAAGGTGATCACACGGGCGTATATCGCTAAGCAAGCTAACCACGGGCGTCAGCCACCATCGTCAAACAGAAAGAGAGCAAAAAGCAAGCAAGCAGGAAACTAAATTACAAATGTGTCCTTTCTTGCAGAAGTAGAATCACTGCTGCAATGTTTGGCTGGAAAAATTCGAATAACCGATTGGCTGATTTATTTAAAAAAAGAAAAATATATTGAATATTCTACCCTAACTTTTTGGCCTTCCAAAAAGGCAATTCTAAGTGTACACTTGGCCAGCCTAAGTAGACAAGCATCTATAAAAATGACAATCTGAAAGCTTTTATGGCAAAGACAACGTCGTCGTTCGTCACATCCTGCACATTTCTCTCTATAGGTGGCAAAGCAGCTCTGTAATCCTACTAAATTGCACTTTTCCTCTTCGTTGTGCAACACCCCACCTCTGCCGGCCATAAACAGGATAGGATTTCACACCTGGCCAGTAATCATCTTTTAAAAAAAGAGCCCCTTTTTTCCTCCAGCGCCTCCAGTCAGCCTTCCACCCTGTGCAGAAGGCGAGGTGCGAGCACGCCACCTCCGGCCTGCACACAATGGACGCGGAAAGGCGCTTTGAGGGAAGGCGGGTTGGGGTGGAGGGGGCGCCCCGGTGGTGAATGGGCCGTGATAAAAACACTTCAAAGTGCTTCCCGGATCCACGGAGATGCTGCTGACACATGAGGCGCCTTTCAATGGGGGCACAAAAGCAGCGTCTAATGCACACACATGCACGGGATGGACTAGTGCTGCTGACAGGCAAGACCAGGGGTGGGCAAACTTTAAAGCTACAGGGGCAAATTTTGATTACTAAACAGATGGTCCAGATCATCAAAAACAAGTTAAGTGGGGAAAGAGAAGTGACACTGTTCTTATTCTATTTATTTATTATTATTTCTTGACTTGTAAAAAGTATAATTTAATTAACCAACTACTTGAAAAATACATAAAAAATATTTCTCTACTTTTTATTGTAACAAGATTTTTTCCTTTCATGTGCCAATTATTTAGTAATTATATGTAAAAACACAAGTATTCATTTTTAAACAGTTAAGGTATTGTTCAATAAAATAGAAACAGAAATGTCAAATACATAGGTACAATTGTTTATTTTACAAATATTTAATTTAATTTAAAACAAATTAATTCAACATTATAGTAAATGTTAAAATTGTTTACTTTCCAAGTATTTCTCTTTATATTTACAATTAGCTAATGAATTAATGAAAATGAAAAACAAAACTTTAAATCAATTCTTAATTAAACTTTTATGACTTACAATAAAACAATTATCCAATTATTTACAGGAACACGTGAAGAAAATATGGATATAATACGAAAGTAAACATTAAGTATATTGTCATTACACTATTATGTGAATGCTTGGTGGGGCGGATTTAAAGAACGGAGCGGACCATGTGTGGGCCCCCAGGCCATACTTTACCCATCCCCGCAAGACCCATTTAGAGGCTAGATGCAAATATCGCTTGTCACATAACAAAATATGTGCAGCGCCAGCTTCTAATTTACGGTCATTAAATCAGATAGCACTCATAAATAAGCATTAAACACCTGCCAGGCTTTCTCTCTCTATTATACGGTTTATTGAAGTGTATGCGTGTGTGTATATATGTAATATGTCGTCCCCAAAAGGGTTTTCTTACAGAGTTTTCTCTTCTCATGCGGCTTGTTTATCTTCTCCGCGTCTGGCTGGAATGAAAGTCCCAGTGTATTCCTTGCCAAAGATTCCGCGATGCCATTTAACTCCTCGACGTATCCACCCCGATTATTTTAATCCTTTTTCTACCTCTCCCCGATCTTGTGCAGCTCCGTAGCTCCGCGGAGCAAGCGCCGGTGTTTTAGTGGTGGCTCCCCCGCTCAAAGAGACGTAGCTGAGGGAAAATTATGAGCGCAGCCCCGGCGCTATGGCCAAACCGGCTCCGTACCCCGGAGCCAATCAATCAAGGCTGCCTCCGCGCATATTCCCACGGTTCGGCCAATCAGGGGACGAAAGAGGCGGGTCTAGGGCTGTGACGTCACCCTGTCAAACGAAGCACGTTGCTGTTTCGCGGAAACGCTTAAAGGGGAAGGAAGCGTAAATCATGACGGGTAAAAAAAAATCTAAAGTTTGTGTTAAAAGGCAGTGTCACTTCTACTTAAGTTTTAAGGCTGTATTCCACTGTAAGTAATAATAATAAATTAGTCGGCTTGTCCCTTTTGTGGGTTGTTTTTGACCCAATTGTTTTAAGCGCATGTATGAGGCAACCGCAAACATTCATTTTCGATTGATTAAGTAACAACCAGTCCAGTGCACCCTGCCTTAATTGCCAAATCAAATTTAAGCAGTTTGATTCAAGACTTTCATAGTTGATAATGTGACTGAATGGTTGGTAAGTTATATGTGCCCTGCGATTTTCTTGCAAATTTGATAGAGACAGGTGCTTTAAAAAATGTCTGTGGATGAAAATATTACAGGCAAGATGTCCAAATATTAAGGTGTTTACAGTTTCTTCTTTCTCTATGTTGCACTTTTTTTTTAAATTTTAGAACTGTTATTTTTTTAACCTGCGCGCGCAGGGAATAAAACATGTTATCGGCCACCTTGAATTTTTGTCATGGCCAAGAGGTTGCTAGGCAACCCGAGGACCTTCCCTCCAGGCCAGTCACCACACCCGGCCTTGAAAGTGCCCCATACATAACATTCTTGTTTGGCCTCTTATTGAGGGATAAATGAGAAAATCAATACGCCTCTTGTACCTGCCTCCTTTAAGACACAGACTGCAAGGCTGGCAGGCAACATTTGCTGTTGTCATACAAGTTTATTTCCTGGGCATTACCTCTTAAAAGTGATTTTAAAAAAAAGAAACCAAAAATCATTATTAACAGTATTAATTTTCAGCCATCACCATCATTCAATATACTACATACGTTAGGAAAGTCCATTTAGCTAAATGCTACAAGTGATGAAAAATGCCAGTGACATGCTAAAGGTTAAAATTGATTGACGTTTTGGTTCTTTTTCCTTTTGCTTACTTGTTCAGTCATCTGGTTGTACTTTTTATGAATAAAATATGAAAAAAAAAAATACCAATGTATGTTCCAAAAATTGTCTTCCCCCCAAAAAAAAATCCATTGAAATATAACTAAAGCAATAGTGCTATCTGGCTGATGATATTTTGCGTTGAATATTCTTTCGGGAAACGGGACAGAAGGTTGTTATTGTGTCAATAAATACTGACTTATTTCACCACGTGAGAATGTCTCCAGGATAGGAGAGGAGAGCAGGACGGACTAGTTTTAAGTAAACAATGATACAAGGCGTTGGCGACCACAAGTTTATTGTCATGAATCGATAAAGAGAGAAGGAGGAACGGCCAATTGCACGAATGACTAACTCCAGCCGTTATATGGGTGTAACTTTAAGGGCAAACGAGGATACCGACCATTCGTTTTCTTTACCCTCTTAAAACATTCATGCAAACTTTTTGGGTTAAATGAATAAACCCAGAAAGTTAGCTTGGTTCCTTTTTAACCCAATTTGGGTCATTTTTGACACAACTGGAGTAGTCGGGTACACCCTGGACTGGTCGCAGGGCACCATGGACAAACAAGTATTCTCACTCACATTCACAATTACAGGATAGCACCCGTCTCACACTCACCACTAGTGTACTGTTTTTCCAACAAGACAGCTCTGACCCACTGCCATGGAAGACACACGATTAAATTGTTTCTTGACAAGCCCCCCCTCCAAGTGTCAATGGAATATGAATAGAGCTGCAGATGGCAAAACAGGTTACCATGCCAACTCGTGTTTCCTATATTGAATGCAACATTGGGAATTGTTCACTTAATTACATGTTGTTGTTGTACGGCTTTTCCGCTTGGCAACACATGACTGTGTTACCTACTGCTGCCTTGCTCAGAGCAATCTCAAAGTCTGTATGGACCTCAAAATTCGGACCATGCCATCAAAATGTGATTATTTTGAAGATTTACCATACATTTTTTGAAATTCTGTCATTCTTTTTTTAAGTGTTTTGCACTTTTGAAATGAATAATGAAGACTGTCAAATATAAAAATTCCACCCAGCAGTGAGGTAACTGGTTATTTTGAAGATCGACCGAATGCATTTTAACAAGGACAAGTGGAGCATCAGACAAAAGCACAAAGGACTGATTCAGCTACTTCCCATCAGAACCTGGTCATGACAGCAATGAAGAGCTCCATCTGCACCTGGCAGACACAAGCAAATGAATCCATTAATGGGCATTATGGAGAAATATCCAGTTTTTATTGTCCCTCATTGCAGATGTCATCACTCAGCACTGTTGTGATGAAAATGAGTGATTATAGAGGTATGAAATAGACAAGTTGGGGGGGGGGTTAATGTATTAAATAGACATGGAAATGAGATTTTAACTGTTGCTAAAAATATTGGGAACAATTATCTTCAATGTGATGTGCTGTAGTGCCCCCTACTGGAGAATAAACGCATGTGCCACACATTCCAAGCGGATTGAAATGGATTTATTCCGAACCCCCACAAAGTTACACCGATTTTAAATACGTTCAAATAATATTAGGTGTCTTAATAATTTAACATGAGCAAATTAAACTGTCTCTTTCTAAACTTTATTGAAGCATGTGAACGGATAATGGTGACGTCACCACGTCTCGCGTTCCTACGGTAACGGCGCAAGGCTTCTCCCAGAGAGGATCATGGGAAGTGAACGGTGTTTTTGAAACGGAGGGAGTTTCGAATTATTTTACATTAGCTGCGGTTAAACACGACCAGCACTCGACATGTTAACCTTTTAAGTAACGCGACGTTTAACCGAAAACATAAATACGACGAATATGTTCGCTATACTCGGCCTTCCTTTTCTTCGTAGAATTAGCTAGGTGGCTAATGCTATCAGCCACTGTGTGGAGTCGTCAGGGGCAACAAAATGGGCGAACAAAGAAATTAGACGAAAAAGCGAAACTTGTCGATTTACCAGAAATGCCACAGATACGGTGTTGTCGAAGCCAGTGGGAATGACGCAGCGACGATGACAGTGATGAAGAGGGCGTTACATCCCGATCCGGGGTATGTACAAGCTTGTTAGTTAAACAGCACAAAAAGTAATGACATTTGTAATTGGTAAACTGTTTATTAACAATACTTCTTGGCAATAAATCCTAATTGAAATACTTGTTTACTAAACAATGTCACATCTGTAAGGTAAAGAAAAGTGCTGTTCATCCCAGTGTTTTAAAATGGTAAAAAATTCATATTCCCTGAAATGGTGCATCTAATATTCATTTTTTTCCCTTTCAGGAGCCAAACACAAATTATTTTAGTTTTTTTCTTACCAGGTGGTCCTCTAGTTGATTATTCAAAGGGTTAAATCACTGATGGTGTCTCGCTCTGGATACGAGCATGGAGCTGACGCTAGAAGTGGTCATCTCCTCCAGAATCAAACGAAAAAAGCCATGGCCACGATTTTGCTGGCTCGGTCAGGAGAAAGAATGTGTCTTCCTGTTCGACGACAAACGGATCAGCGAGATCAACATGATGTCCGGTCGTACCAAGAAGAAAACCCCCAAACTCCATCCTTTGCTAACCAATGTGGTGACGATGGCTCCATCCCGCAATGGTAAGTTTAAATGTCAGTCAAAAGTGTTTGTCAAAAGTTACTTCGCATAAAACACTGTCACTTTTATTTTTCTCAGGGATTTGGTTTTGTGGACTTTTGACCACGGGCGAGCTCTTTTTATGGAACAGGGACAATGATTTGTTGAAGACTGTCACAGCGGCCCCTGAAGTCGTTCACATCATCACTACGATTCAAGGTAGGCGTTGAACAGTCTTGGGACCTTGAAACTTGAAATGCAACTTTTTTTTTTTTTTGACAGGGAGTTCCACGCGACTGTCCATCCATGTATCGGGTAACGGGGCGCGTGTGATTTTGGTCACCACGTTGGGGCAAGTGTTTCTGTGGGAATGTACAGACCCTGAAGATTTGACTTTGACGCAAGACGGCTCAGTGGAAGGATGCTGGGTCCAAATGCGGCCGCCTCAAGACACCCCTCTGCCCACTTTGAAGGACAAAGAGGCGACTCATTGCAGCGTCTTTGTGGAAAACAAGGTTTCATGCATCAATGCGATTAATAGTCCCCGAAGTTGGTGCGCGTATCCAGTGTTGTGACTTGTATGCTTTAATTCCAGACTGTGGGTGATGTGTGTTTACTGGGATTTGTATTCACATCTGGGAAGAAACTCATCATCACCTGCCTCAAAATCCAATGGCTGGATCAACATTTGTGCTTTGGGTAAGTGTGTATTAAGCGTTTTTACACTTTTTCTAATCTGGGTCATCATGATGAGAGAGGGGTTAAGGCCACACCCCCTAAAGGCACAGATACAATACATGTAAATTCAGCGTCTTGTAAAAATCACATTTCTTCGATTAGCTCAAAGGAATACAGCCTACAATGGGCCACCAAGACGTACCTCATGTCACGTCTCACCCCGCCCTGCCAAACGGTCAAGTCCAGAGGGGCGCTGGTCGTCGACTTCTCCCCCGACGGGCAACTGCTAGCCGTCGTGGTGAACCAGCAACAGCCTCAGGCGAGCATCTCCACCTTCTCTATGCCATTCTATGTGAGATTGCGCTGTCTTGTAAAAATGATTGTTTTGAATGTAGGCCACGCAGGTTCTATTTGTGAGCACGCAAAATTTTGTCTCCGTGTCAAGCGGACTTGGACGATGCGGGTGTAAAACAGAGCAGGTTCCTTCGAAATACACAAGGTGGATTAACGGGATTAGCGGTTGATTCGATTTTGCGCAGAACACTGAAAGCTTTTAACACAAATTTCTCAAGGTCATACTGGGTTGGGAGTCTAAGCTGGTCACATGACGGCCTTTTCCTGGCCTGCGTTTTGAAGAGAGGCGCCCTCCTGATCCTGGCTCGTCTCGGCGGGCTCCTGGCGCTAACCAGCTCTGGCTGCAAAATCGACTTTGGGCCAGCACACTTTCTCCCCCTTCACCCATTGGTCACTTACCGGTTGGTCTTCATTTGATTACTCCACCTTTAGACAAAATGAGATGACAAGAAATGTTTGTAACCACGCAGGCCTCCAACCGGACGAGCGGAGGCCCACCTGTCCAGCTCGAGCGTGTCGGCACGGGACACCATGAGGCAGCGCTTTTCCGTCACTTGGCACCCGCGCCTCCTGTACTGCATCGTGTCCGACGGCTACATGGCCACCGTGCTGCGAGTCCTCAACAGGCCTTCTCCCGCAATGCTGGTGAAAGCTCTGTTGGATAACAGCAGCAAAGACCTTCAGAAGGCCTGCAACCTTCTGGATACATCTCAGGTACACAGGCAGGAACTTTTTTTCATTAGCGCTTGACGCACTCTAGTCGCCATTTTGTGTTACAGAATTTAATTTTCTCGTTAATGACTTTGTATTGCTCACTCTAGTTGGACGTGAGAACGTGCTTGGAGTCGTACCTCAGTCCGGACGCCAAGTCGTTCACCACGAGCGGACGTCACCCTGCGGACTCCATTGTATCAGCAGCCACACACGATTCCACTTTGCCTTTCTTTCTGCAGGACCAGGGCACCTTCGGTGGCACCAAGGAGCTGTTTGATCGAGTTCAGGTTTGTCCAAACGAGATTTGTAAAATGTGCCGTGGCCCTTGCATTATATTTATGAGCATTGTGATTTTTTTTCCCCCAGTCCTTCTTTGAGGATGAATCCGATGTAGACGGCCCTCCTCTTGGTTCGCAGCTGGCGGACAGCGGACGCTTGGAGTTTGCCTCCATGTTCGACACTCTCCACGCTTTGGACACAGAGACTGAACTAGACCAAGATCCTGAAGAGGACCTCGAGATGACCGTGTGTTGTCTTCGACGGGATCTCAGTAAAATCCAGAATGGGCTCTTGACGGTGTGGGCTCTCTGCATGTCTCTGGGAGCTGCAGTGGAAAACCGAGCCCACCTGCTGGAGTGCACCGTCATCCGCGTGGCGCAACTCGCCGCTTTGTTCCACTTGATGCCGAAGAGTTCTTCCGACTCTGGGAAGAGTGGCCCCTCCGGTTTTGCTTGCATCCTGGAGCTTCTCAAAGCACTTTTTGGAATCCTCCCGTGGGACAACACTCACTCCGATGGATCTCCTGGCCTGGCGATGGTGGTGGAGCTCTGTAAGCGGCTTGTTCGCCTGCTGCTCGCCCCGCCCCCAGATTCCCCCCCACCACAATGTATCAACAGGCTATCCGAAGCTGTGCTCATCCTCCAGCTGGCCTCCGATGCCCTCGACTGCGCCTACAGCCTGCAAAAAAGCACCCTCTGGTCCTCGACGGAGAAGGACCCTCAATTCTCAGCTTTAGATGTCCACCATGTGCCACTGCTGCAGGAGTACAGGGAGATCCAATATGACCTTGGTCATCCGGTTCTGCCCCTATCCCAGCGACCATCCAGCAGGTTTGTCTTTTCATCATCAGAACATACAAGGGAGTCTTAGGCCGGATTTTCTTCACAAAAGCTCAACAATAGTCTTTTGCCATTTTGCTATAAAATCATGTGGAATTTGCTTGATACTCATTCACAAAAACATGCTGAAGTAGATATATTCTCATGTTAAATATTTTGAACGATTATGTCACATGACTAGACTGTGTGGAGTGTGGCATTGGGTCTACACGATGAGCCAGAGTTACAAGGAGGACACGCGAGGCCCTAAGGAGGTCGATGACGGGGAGCAGTTGTCAATCATCATGTCCAAGATTCAAGCAGCTCTGCAAGCGATCGGGGAGAAACTCGAAGAGGGTCCTGCACTGTTGAGTCACACAGGTGAGAAACAACTCTGGCTGTTGCGATTTCTTTAATCCAACCTAAATATGAATTGTCTTCTCAGGTGAAGATTTCTTCCTATGCGGCTTGTACCAAAACAGCTCTGAGACGTGGCGGACCCAAATTTGGGAAGAGAGTAAAAAAAGTATGTTGTTCTCTTTCTCAAACAGCACATAATACTGTCAAATAGTACAAATGTTTTTCTCTCAGGTTGTCGTCGCAGCGCCTTCCAGGAAACCCGACTTTGTCTGGCTCTCCTCTACAGCCTGCTGTCCCAGTACCATCTGAGGGAAGCCGTGGAGTTGGGAGAACACATGGCCCACTTGGCGCTGCACAACGCCGAACGCCACAATAATCATGCCACTTGCACTACAGGTCAGTAAATGGACAAATGCAGCCAAGCGTGTCCAAAGTGCTTAGGATCGAACCTTGCGCTTTGCAGCCGACCCCCTTCTGCCGACAAACCTTCACAGCGACGCAGTCATCGCCGTCATTCAGACTTTGGCGAGGTTCATGGCTTCCTATTTTACCAATCAGCCTCTCAACATCCTGCCTGCACACCACGTGGCTGTTTTGCCGCCGTTACATCTACCTCATGGTTTGTGGATACTAAATACAAATATTTGTGGAAAAAACAAAATATAACACATTTTCTCTTGTAACCCAGCTTCAAATGTAGGACGTATGATGCCTCTGTGCCAGGAGGCAGCGGCTCGAGCGGTTCGCCAGCAACAAATGTCGGAGAAGTGGACCGTGGACTACGCCGTGGACCTTCTACTGCTCGGGGGTCTGTTCCCTGAGACTGTGTGGTTGGCCTACAAACTCGGCGACTGGAAGATTGCAGCCTCCGTTAGCCTCGCTTATGTGTACGACTGCACCAGCCACTTGGACACGACGAAGTCAGTGTGTGATGGATTGTTTTTGTGTGTTTTTTTCTCCACTTCATCACTGAGATGTGTTTCACCTTTTTTTTTTCCAAACAGGATCAACAGACAAGACCTTCACCTTCCAAAAACTTTACTCCCTGAAAGCATTTTTCAGACGGAGTTGCAGTCTCTTCTGGACAATGACACTGGAGAGCACAGCGATGTCAATGAGTCAACATTTGCAGGTTTGTGAACATCACAACACAGCCGCTTTAATCCATCAACCCACTTGTGTCTACTTGTTGGACTAGACCCCGTGGAAGGACAAGACTTGGATGCATTGGAAGGATCCGCCCAGGAGATCCTCAAAGCGTCCGTCGTCGCTGGTGTGGACGTTTTAACGTCACAGTTAACTTCCTTACTGGAATCAGCTAAAGATCTGTGCTCGAGCCTGTCTGCTTTGGTGCACAGTGGACTGTATTTACCGTCCCCGCCTTTGTATTGTCCTCAGCCGTCCCCTAACACTCAGGTAAACTGGCCTTAAAACAAAATCTCCATTTTCTTTTCCTATCTCGCTCACAAGAATCGATATGCATCTTTCAGGATCCTGTGGGGACACTGGGACAACTCACAGAGTTGGCGACACGCCACAAAGTGTCGGGCGTTCTCCAGAGGATCCTGCTCCTCCTCAGGTCAGCTCGATGCTGCCACCCTGTCGCTCAGTGGTACGTCAGCAACCTGAGGCGGGCCCGCCACCTACTTCACAAGGTAGAGCGTCTTTGGCATTAGATGAAGCTTTGTTTGAAAGTCCTCTTTTGAAAATAGATTTGCTATATGTATTTTTTTTTGAAGATCAAGACAAAGTATGCCTACCCATCATTCCCCAAAGAGGAAAAGCCTCTCCCAGAAGGCCTGATGAAATTTGCCAGCCATGGCGGATTCTTCAGAAGGAGCCATAGCAAAGATCTAGAGCCGGATTCCAGTCAAACTATTAGTAAGACACCACTCCACATTCAATTTGAGAATGCCAATTCTACTTGGTGTTCTTGACTTTATTTTCCTCCTCAAGTCTGTTTCAGGCAGCTGTGTGGTTTATGCTGGATGCTTCATGTTAGGGATCAGCTTTCTGTTGCCTGCAGGAGGTTTCAAGCTGCCAGAATGCAACAGGTATCATAATTATGTTGCATTGTTTGTAGTTATCTTTCAACTGCGCAAGGCCTGATCGTGTTTTTTTTTTTTTTTTTTGTGTGTCTCAAAGGCCCCTGACAATTCACAAGTGCATTCATTCTGCATTGATGCTCTTCTCTGGGCCCATCGCTATTTGACTTTCTCTCACTTCCTGAACGCTGAGGAAATCCTGCAGGATCTCCTGCTCAGCCTTTTGGCTGAATTGCCACCCCTTGCTTTGGTGATTTTATTTTTTTATCTGTGTCTGTTTGGAAAGACCACAATGAATAAACTTGTATTTTTATTGCTCTTCCTCATTAGGTGGCAGACACGCTCGTTCTTGCCTTCCCAGAGAAGGAAGAGTCTGTCAGAGTCTCCCTGAGGGAGAAGTATAACTCACTGCTGACGAGCTTGAGGCAATGCAGCGTCTTTGGTACATCATAGCCAAACAGATTTATGTATATTATTGGTGCTTATATATTTAATTTATATCCAATTAAAAATGCAGACATTCATATTTGAGTATGTGGGCTTCGTGTATGTTAATGTTACCACCACTTTATTAGGTATAGCCAGACAATAAAAAAATGCCTTCAATAATAAAGTTTAATGATTTGTAATTATAGTTTCCATATGTACAACTGGACTGTATCTGATAATTTTCTTTTTATGCAACTTTAATAATGCAAAGTATTACAGTGATGCCTTGAGTAATAATATAAAGTGTTAATTTATTAAACATGTAGTATACAACCCTGTTTTTATTAACATGCAGAACTGTAGAACTTCTGTTTTCCATCCCGTAGAGGACGACACTAAGACCATGAAGACTTTGATTCAAGAAAAACTCAGGCTGAGGAGAAAGCACCTGGGTCGTTTGCTGAGGCACCTGGCCCCCATGGAGCTTTGGCTGTGGGAGAAAGACGAAGATGAGGAAGACAAACACGAGGCGACCGCTTTGAGATCACACTCGCCGGTCACGAGCGTCAGCGCCAGCACTCTAACTGACGCCGTTGATGGAGAAAGAACAGAGAGCACATCTGACCCTCATACCTCATCCATATCAAGGTAGGTGGTGTACAATTAAAGGAGGTGTGTCCCAACTGATTTGTCATCACCACATTAAAAAAAGTTTTTGTCTGTGTAATAAAAAGTAATCAAAGGTAATAAAAAAATGTGTGAATTTTTGTGTTGTCTTCTTACAGGAAGGTCAAAATTAAAGCAAAGAAGACTGCTGTTGGGACTAAGAGAGCAAAAAATAATGTAGCGCCACCTTCCCTTCCAGTCATTGGGACCTGGGAGTTTGAGCTAGAGGATGATGAGTATCTCAACTTCCTCGAGCTTTTTCTCAGCTACATGCTGGAGAAGGAAAGCAGCGACGGGGGTGAGCCTCCTTTGCTCAAGTCTTTTTGCTCGGCTTTACGCGAGAGGGAGCTAAACTCGCTCACCTTCGACGTGCTCACCACCATGCATCGTCGCCAAAGAGACCCGGCCAGGAAACACTGCGGAAATGAGCTCCCGGTCTTCAGAGCCGGTTGCTGTCGAAGGCCGGTGAATCCGGGTACGACCCCCGAGTCGCAAACTGCACCAGACGCTTGCGAATCTCGAAGCAACGTCTCTGCGTCCGCTCTGTCTGAGCTTAAGACTGGGAGACAATTGGGTTTGTTTGGTCTCCGACATCAGAAGGGAGGCTCTGGTTCTGACGGTAATCAAAGCGTGTTGGCTTTCGCCTCCACAACTACACCGGAAGCCATCGTAGAACTTCAACAGGTCCTGGATTCTAAATTAGAGGCCCAGTTCCCAGTGCTGGGAAGACTGCTGGAGTGGATGTTGCGCTGGGCCGACAAAAGGGTGCTCCTTGGGCATTCGGCAAAGAAGAAAAAAACAAAGAGAGACGTAGCGTGTGAAGATGGGATAGTCATTCGTGTCAGAACCTCTGCGCCGGCACTGCTCACTTCGCTGAGCCTGCTGGAGCGCAGGTTCACGCATCTGCTCCAGCCAGGGTGCCCGGAAGCAAGATGGACGATCGCTCGGGTGTTGCAATCCGAGGCCGTTCCAAAGCTGGAGAAACAGAGCCCTGTTGATATCAGCTCCCCAAGATCAGCTGCTGGTCTGGATCACGACATAGGGATAGAGGAACTGTCTGTGTGAGTTTTTTCTTTTCTTCAAAAATGTCACCATGTATGGCAGAAAATGCCACTGTGTGTACTACGCTCTTGTAGTTGTTCTCACACGGACGAAGCAGAAGAGTTGAAGTCTCACATGACGCCTCTCCCCGACGAGCCAGACGAACTCAACTCCAGCGCTCCGGTCCCGAGCTCCACATCACAGCGACCGTGTTTTGACGATTTGGATGTCACGCCAGAAAAAGAAGGCACGGTGTCCATGACAGTCAGTATGTCAGCTGTACTAAATCTTCTTAACATCAACGTGTTTTTATCTCAGTCAAAAGCAACGATGACCGCACGGAGCAGTCGTCGTCTCTCTCCAACGACATCCCGTCTGAAAACCTCTGCTCGCCTTTAGCGGTCAGTATGAATTTGTGGCGATTATACATTGCAGTTTTCATGTAGTATAAACAAGTGTGTTATTTTTTTCACAGAGTTTAAAACTTGGAGAACTGATGGAGCCCACCTCATCTCTGTAAGTTCTCAATGGCAAATTATTCTGCATTTGAAACAATTCTATTAAAGCTCCTGACTTTGCCAAGTTTTATAAAATAATACTATAGCAGTTATAGAATCGTTGTTGCATCACCTGTTTTTTTTGTTTTGTTTAAGCTTCAGTCAGGCAGGAAGCCATCCATTGACCCGGGCACCGAGTGATCCAAACTCCCAAATCCCTCCGTCTGCTCAGCCACAAGCGTCGCTTCACACAGAGCTCCCCCATTCAAGAGCAACTCTGGACACCAACACGCCATTAAATCATCCAGGCTCTGGACCTCACCCTACCACAGCTGGTGCACCCGCTCTGGATCCTTTTGGCCAACCAGACTCCTTTCAGGCTCCGCCAATGAGGCAGCGTCTGGGTGAAGATTTGTACCGACTGGTCCAGGTAACAATGCATCCGTAGATGCATTGAAGCGCACCTGATGATATAAATATTGGCCCTGTCTTGCAGAACATCAACTACATGAGCCTGATGGATGTTTTGGGAGCTTCATTTTCCAATCTGCAACTCGCGCAGCAGAATTCCTATTTAGCGCAATCTAATATGAACCCTTATGTGCCTTCGCCCTATGCACCACCTCAACATAATCCCCAACCTGTGCAGACCCCTGCAGTGTCGCAATCCCAAATTTATGTGCCTAATTCACACTCAAACAACCCAGCATCTGCACCCATGTATGCGCATCAGACTCCCATACACGGCACACAAGAACCTGATGACGTCAGCAATCTTACCTATGCCCGTCATGACGCAGTAGGAAGCCATCAGGTGTGTTTTTACTTGATAACAAACTATTTATCGACTTTGTGGGTGAAAATGGACATCTTCTAAGCAGCCCGTGTGACCCCTAATTTTTTTTTTTGTATTTGTTATGTGCGTATTATGTTGTGGAGCTGCGTGCGTAATTACGCACAGCGCAGAGCGAACTTTACCGTAATCTGTCCAATTTAAAACTTTACGCCGTTGCTTCATAAGCGTATCGGTTGGTTCCATTTCTGCATTCGTTCCATAACGTGCATTTCATTTCCCGACACACTCGCGCATCGCAATGAAGCCGTCATTCGATGTGGAGTGACGTCACAGTGTTAATGCTCATATCTGTAAAAGATGACGTGAGGTGACGTTTTGTTTGTTTCTTGTCATGTTTGCACGACTAGTTAAATGTGCACCAATTCCTCCCATTCACTTGTGCTTCATTGGAGCCACTCGTCTTCCTTTGTTATAACTTATTTTTAAAACAAATTGAAGCGATTCGTCTGATCTCTTTTTCGTTTTCAGGATTTTCGACCCCTCGCTGTGCAAGCGGAGTCAAGAGACATTCACTTTCAGGAAAGAACGAAATTAATCCCATCCACCGAAGGGCTTCTGATCGCCTCTAACAGCAGTACCACAGCGCCCCCTGTTGGTAATAATACAGACCTGTCCATTCAAGCCTCAAGCCTCCAATTACTCCATCTGCAAAGTGGTAAGAAGAGAGACAAGAAAAGGAATAAAGGCGCATCTTCAATTCGGAAAAGACTTCTTCGATTTAGCCACAGCACTCAAACCGAGTCTCCGACAAGGAGCTCTCATCAGCAGAATCCCACGTCCGAGGCGGCACGAGGCCTTCGTTTGCTGCGTTTGCAGCCTGGTGCACAAGAACACATCAACCTCCCCAAATTACCGGCAACACCTCCTCCTCCCCCAAAGCATTTCTATGTCCCTGCAGTGGCACTGGTTGACATCCCCAAACTCCAACTTCTTCACATAGACCCCAGTCCAAGAATGGTGAGTATTGTGTACCCTAAAAATAGATTAAGACATTTTTTTTAATTTGTGCTTAGTTTAATTTGTGAAAACATTTCCACAGATGTCCACCCCGGCACCTCGCTCGTCCCACAAGGCTCGCCTCATCTCCCTGGAGGAGTTGGCGGGTTTAGTGGCAGGGAGGCGCAACTCGGAAGAAGCTCGGCTGCAGCTGCTACGAGTCAACGACTCCGGCGAAATGCATCGCGGCGCGACGCCTTCCTCCAGCTCCAGCAAAAGGCACGATTACCTTACATGTAATAATCACAACTTTGTTTTCATGTCAACGATGTGTGATCACAGGCAGAAGAGGAGAGAGCGATCACTAAGCACAAATCTGCCAAGTGAGCTCATCACCACACAGGAGGTAGAGCTTTTTTTTTTTTTTAAATGAAAACAATTTTAAAATTTCCATTCATAATTTGTTCTTTTTCTTTGTAGCCTAACGTGAAGCGAGAGGAAACCACTCCTGCAGGGGATGCTCCCAGTCAAAGTGGTTCGTACCAAATGTTCCAAGATCCACAGCACGTTGACGGTTGAGCTCATGAAATCTTTGTGCTTGTCAGCAGTCATTCATAGTTCCTCGAGATCCAGCAGCACCGGTCCAACTGGTCGCTTTTTATTAGACAAGGCGAGAGCCACTTCAGCTGAGCTCCATGCCTTTGCCTCCACGTGTAAAAGACCCCCAGAGTGCCTTGACGCTTTCACCAACACTGATCCAAGTAAGTAAATCAATTTTTATAGACTCAAGCTAATTTATGACCCTAATAAAGCAATGGAGAAAATGAAAAAGTGCCAAGCTACCCCCCCCCCCTCCCTTCCAGAATCTTCTCCCATGCTTGTGGACAAAGCAGTGTCTGCTTCACTCTTAGCCACAACTTCTACGGCCAAGTCAAAAGAAAACACTTCAGAGAAACTATCCCGAGAAAAGAGCCCTTCTCAAGATGAAGATGAGATCCCGCCAATAGATGAGAAGAGGAATTTGGTAAGATGCCAATCTGGGTCAATGTCAAACTAGTTTAAAAATATATGGTTAGGTGTGTATCTTGTAAGTAAAACAAACATTGAGAAAACCCATTTGTGCCAGGATCAGCGCGGTCGCAACTTCCTAAGCATCCTGGACATCGAAGAGGGGTCGCAACATCGTGATTTACCTCCAGCTGGCTCCGGAATGAAAGACGCTTCTTCCATACCTCCTGTCCTCACGCCTGCTCAGCTTCACATTCTCGCCACTTCCGTCATCAAGAGTGCTCGCCCCGCCGATGAGAACACCCCCAAAACCGTCACCCCAACAGGTCTGGATTTGACTGTTGATTCCCAAAAATCATTTATAATTATTTCATCAGTGAATATTTTTCGAATTTTACAGTCACAGAATGAATTAAACCCATAGCTCAAGGCTCGCTCCACTCTATTTGTATGAATGTTCTAGATTACCATGAGAGCACCACTGAACCAGAGAGAGTTTACTCTGAGGAGCTACATGACGCAGATCTTATGAAAGCCCTCAGGACAAGAAGAGAGAGACCTCACAACGTGGAACCGGAGAGCATCTGCTCTACTGAACTATCTGAGCTGACGACAGCAATGAAGACACCAAAAAGAGATGGACCTCACCACAGGGAACCAGAGAAAGTCTCTCCGTCCGACAGTGAAGTTTCAATCGACTCCGAGCTTTCGAAAGCCATCAAGAGCCCACGAATAGACGAACCTTGCAATCCCCCGTCCGAAACCGCCACGGTTTGGTTCTCGTCCCATCTGTCCAAACTGGATTCCCAGCTGGCTGCGCTGCAGAACATCGCCGACTGCCTGGAGCAGGACCTGCCTCAGTCCAAAATTCCAAAGCAGGTATTTTAGCATTTGCATATTCATTCTCATGATTCAGATATAGAAATCTGGCATGATTTTCTCTTTCTGTAGCCATACAAGCCACAGCAATTCTCCCCAGCTTCATCTCCGAACCTGAAGCCCACAGTAAGAAAAACAGTAAGATTGTCTCTCCCGGATGAAAAGCCCAAAGCACAGCCAAAGCACACTCCTCACGTCGTTGTGAGAAAAAACATCCTCGAAAGCAGTAAGTTTCTTGTTTTTAACTTTTTTTAACACATAATGAGAAAGGGAAACAAATGAAACGAGTCGAAAATTCATTTTTTGAATCAACCACAAAGGAGCCCCACCGCCGCAACCTCACACCGCACCAGAACCCGACATCTGCAAGGAGGACGAGAAGGAAGAAGAGGACAAGAGAGTAGACATATTCCACAGCCCTGACCGAAAGCCGTCCACTCCGCATCTAACTTCCTCCTCTCAGCTTCATCCCGGCCACCAGAGCCTTCTAAGTAAAGACACGATGTTCATTCAGACATTTTCTCCATCCGTGTGTTACAATGAATTCTTGTTATCCTATTGTGTTCCTCCAACAGAGCATCTGTCCACTGTAACATTGGAAACGTTTGAGGAGTACGTATGAGATATTTTAATTATTTGACACACAATACACATTATACCCTCATGTGTTTTGGATTTTTTTTTTTTATTTGTCTTACTGTGTTCGTGTGTCACCTGCAGGACGGTCGACGAGAGTCTGGACCAGACGGGCTTGTCTGACACAGCAGAGATCCTGGAAGGTTTGGTGCGAGAAGGTTACATATCCCAGATGGACCTGGACGCATCTTTATCAAACACGCTCGACAGCAGGTACAGTTCTCGCTCAATTGCGAGCGGTTTGAGAGTATCGCGGAGCTCAAAGCGGCAATGTGGTGCAGGAAGGAGCAGCAAGAAGCAAGTCGGCAGATTTCCACGGGGTGTGCTGTCCCTGACGATGAAGACTACAGGCGGGAGTTGAAGATGTGGATGCGACGCAAGCAGAGGGAGAGACACTCGGTGTATCAAAAACAGAGAGCCAGCCTGCGTGAGAGGGAGACCAAACCTTTCTCCAGAACATCGGTCGGATCATTCATCCGCTGTCAAGAACTTTCCATCATGTTACATCCACATGGTTGCTCATCTGTGCTCTTCTTCATTTGCAGAAATCCACCAACCAAGTGATCAGCAGGAAAAACACACAAGAAAAGCAAAAGTAAAAACCTACTCCAGTTAAATCTGAAATCACAATCGCATATTTATTAACAACGTACTTTGTAAACACAATTTTCTTTTCTTTTTCTTACCAGGGACTTGCTTTTGAAACAATTCAACAAGAGGCTCCGTGACGCCGCCTTGTTGGCGGATCAACTTGGCACCAGCCCCTTTCCCGGCTCTCGTGTTTTAGTCACTGATGGTCCCACCGTAAGGTCGTCCTCTGCTCCACCCACAGCTGGCAATCCGAGGTACCGCTATCTTTTTGAAAAAAAATTCCAGCAGTGCGGCTGATTAATGTCTAAAATGGTCTCGCCTGGATTCGATTGAATTCAAATCTTCTCTTTGGGCTTGACAGCACAGAGAAGAATCTGAAGCGTACCTCAGGCCAAACACGCGCCCAGCATCGTCCTTGGACTGCCGAAGCACCCGGAAGACTTTCAGAGGACAACAAGAAGGTTGAACTCCAGCCAAGGCCAGGTAGCATCCGTAAACCTTGATAGTAGCATCACAATCCTTACGAGGCTTTTAGAATGTATTTTCCCTCACACTAATTCTGTGAGGTTCTCTCTCGATGTCAGGGACCTCACTGTCCAGGGAGCGTCCGGTCACTTCCGCCAGGGCCCAAGAAGACGAGCATGTCACGCAGCAGAGCGTTAGTTTGTTATTGTCTGAACTTATAAACGAGCAGGACGACGGCATCGAGGCGGGTGAGGCAGGCATGGACTGGCTTGACAAATTGTCGGAGAGCGGCGGCAACCTCAGCGAGGTGGACTGGGCGGCCATCGAAAGGATGGCGGCCGCGGCGGGGACTTGAATGTCTGCATCTCAGGTAAAAAAAAAAAAAGCAACACGGTACAGTCATTGCTTGGTCAATTTCTATGTTTCTGCTATGTTTATGTTTTGCGTTGCAAGCAAATCAGGCACACTACCACTAGATAGCGGCATTGTTGCTTGCAGTGAACACAGTTGTGCTCACATTTGTGCAGGTATTTGCACATGATTTTGTTTTCCAAGAAATGAAACGAAAAGACAAAGAAGCATGATGTCTTTTGAACTTTGTAGCAAAGGCTATGAATACTTATCTACATGTGACCGCCCCACCCACACACACACACACACACACACACTTGATCATTTTGTCAGTTTTGTGTGTAGAATTTGTAGAGAATAATTAACCCATTCTGAAATAAGGTTGTAACATGTGAGAAAAATGAAACTCTTAATACTTGGATTGATCGACTACACAATTTCGGAAATTGTAGTTAGGTGTCACCTTTCTGCTTGAATTTTTCTACTTTCTCACTTTTGTACACATTGTCTTAAATAAATGTCACTTTTAATCATTCCATTATTTCAAAGACTTTATTTGGAATACAAAGGTAAAACATTCTGCCACTAAGTATCTAAAATACTGACTTTTTTTTCTTGAACAGTTACCTTTTGAATGAAAACTCAGTCATTCAAATACTCATCGATCTAAATTGAAAATATTTTTCCAAATTAAATACAGTGAGTGATTCTGATCAAATTGTATATTGTATTATTATTGTTTTAAACTAGTTGTATTAAAAACAGTAATACATTGAAAAAACAGTTTTTATATCCCAAACGTTTATGAAACACTAGGGGGCACTGTTGCTTTATTGACACGAGAAGCAACTCCGCAAAAGAAGAATCTCCAGTTTCAATATGGATTCAAACGACACCGAAGGTACTCACTTTGGCTCTTATTTGTTATTTACAGTCCATATAAATTGTATTTGGGAGCTTTATGTGACTCCCCGTTAATAAAATTTGCTTACGTTTATGTCCCGTCTTTGTACAAGACTGCTTACGTGAAATAAAATGGCGCTTTCGATCGATTTTAGCCCTTATTGTGTTAGCTTAGCAACCGTTTGGCTTAGCAACTGTTTTCCTCAAACTAACTGGTGCTGTTTTTTTCAACTCAACCGGTCTGCAGCAGCAAACATGACATAAGTTGTGTATTTAACAGTTAAAAATAAATAGCTGGATAGCCTGAGAGTCTTGTTAAAATTATAGTGGAACAAAGTACGAATATTAGGATGTTACATGCTGTCATTTAAGCTAGCATTTAAAAAATTAGTCGTGATTGCCAGGTGTTCATTTTTTACTATGCTTAATTGGATCATGGTGTAATAAATTTTCTACACCCAATATTTACAATGTATGAAATGTCTCACTTATGCATCATTCAATTAAAAATCAGTTACAATTTTAATTCCCAGACAACATGAACAACGATGGGGACATCTCATCTGTTATGGGATTCTCTGGTTTTGGTACGTATGACATGGGGGTTGGGGGGGAGTGCTTAAAATGCTTTTAAAATGTTTTTAAATGTGCCTCCACTAGGAAAGAAGGCCCGCACGTTTGACCTGGACGCCATTTTTGAACAGACCCGGCGAACGGCCGTCCAGAGGAGTCGCCAAGTGTTAGGTGACTATAATAAACCCGCACGCTTGTCTGGTGATATTTCAACTGTTGTTAACATTCTTTTGTTCAGACGACAGGGAGAAGGAAATGGAGACACAAGAGAAAAGCTCAACATCAGTCCACGTGCAGAAAAATGAAGTAAAGGCAGCAGCCACTTCCAGGTAACCCTTTTGCAGTCACCATTTCAATTCCGATTTTAAATTAAGCTTTCAATACTGAATTAGGCCTTCAATATATGTTTTCAAGCCTGGTTTATAGTTTCAAACTAGGTCTTCAATCCCCTGACTGTGTTGTTAAATGTTTACAGAAAACAGGACATGGACAGCAGTTCAGACTCAGAACCTATCGGCCCTCCACACCCCCAAAAAGACGAGGATGATGAAGTGGGACCCCCACTTCCTCCAGGTTACAGAGATGGTGCCTCTAAAAGCGACAGTGACGACGAAGATGAGGAGCAAGATGATGATGATGACGACGACGACGACGATGACGATGATGACGATGATGATGTATGTGACGCGTGCACGCTAATGCTAATGGCTCCAGATTGTGTGCTGTTGTTTTAAGGCGTCTCCACAAGATGGCAGCACCATAAAACAACACCAAGTGTGTCTAAGTACAATTAAGATGACTGGAAAGAATACTAAAAGATATACTATTTAATTATAATATAAGAGATTGGTGTAAATTGTTTCCCCAAAATCAGGCTTATTTGTTGTTGATTTTTTTAAATATTTGAAAAAAGATATTTTAACCAACAGTTAAGTTATCTAAAGTAACTAATCCACAACTACGTTCCTCTGTCCCGCCTCAGAATCCTCTCAAGAAGATCCCGGACACTCACGAGATCACCCTGCAGCACGGCACCAAGACGGTACCCGCCACCATCTTCCAACATAATCAATCTCCATTTGTAAATTACATTTGACCTTCCTTCCATGCATTTTGTCAGGTGTCCGCTATGGCTTTGGACCCGTCGGGCGCCCGCCTGGTGACGGGCGGTTACGACTTTGATGTGCGCTTCTGGGATTTTGCTGGCATGGACCGGGCTCTGCAGGCCTTCCGTTCCCTGCAGCCATGTGACTGGTGAGTCCACTTTTCTGTGAAGCATACTTAAAACATTAGTAAAATAAAATTGATTCGATACACAACTAAATTAAGCTTGGTCACAGGACAAATTCAAGTCGTACGTCAATGTACCATTTGACTTTTACTCTTTTACTCCCCACAACTGCCGAGAAGCTCTGACCCATGTGCGTGTCCAGCCACATCCATGCACACACATTTGTTTATCCTCCAAGCAGATGGTAGTGGATGTTTGTTTGCGTGTTTACGCCGTGATTCACCGGCACAAAAAAAAAAAAAAAAAATGAAAGGTCCAAATGGTATTTGTTGTTTCCAGAGCTGGAGCAGGCCTCCCCGATTTGTACCCGAACGCAACATTTAAGTTGATTACATCTCTCTCCGGGAGCTTCTGTGCTTCCGACTCCACAGATGTTTCAGACCCAAAGATTTAGCGTTTGAGCCTCAATTTCATTCTGCCTTTGAACTTTTTTGACGCTGCGCAGCCGATATGTTGATGCTCCGTTCCGCGTCCCGCTGTGTTAATGCTATTTGATCGTGACCTAAATTGCTAATCTCATTCGGGTTAAGTGGTGCCCACTTGGCTCGCATGCACTGCCGTGCTCTTGCGTGCAACTTTGGACTGGGTGGTATGGCCTTGAAATAAAATCTCTATTTTCATAAAATATTTTTTTTTCGATATCCCCCACTAGAAACGCAAATGAACAATTAAAGGTATTGAACTTTAAAAGTAAAATATAACTGAACTGCACTTGTGCAGTGATTCTTTCACATACCGCTAGTGGCTGAATTGAGGTCTAATGAGATTGTGCTGATGGGTTTCTGGTGTCTCATGAAGTCATCAGATCCGAGCGTTGCAGTACAGCATCACCGGGGACCGCATCCTGGTGGTGTCGGGAAACGCACAGGCCAAAGTCTTGGACCGTGACGGCTTCAATGTGATGGAGTGCATCAAGGGAGACCAGTACATCGTCGATATGGTCAACACCAAGGTACCACTTTTGATTCAATAACCCAAGTTAGGAGTCTTTGCTGTGTTACTGCGACCGAGAACAACCTGGACGTATTTTGCTGTGTTGTTGGGTTGGGGGGGAAACCATGCCAATGCATAAATGTAGCAAGGTGGACCCAGGAGCGAGTGCTTTGTTGTTATTGTGTGCAAAACATAATGCTTTACACTTGGCGAGAGGAGTCAACAGTGGATCAATTGCACAAAGATGTTTGGGCTTTACTGTGTTTAAACGAGTCGATTGTTGGTTACTAGGCTAATGTTCTCCACAAATGGTTGGTACCCCCCATGTAGTTTTATGGAAAGAACCTGAAAGTGATCTGAAAATAATAGACAATTTATTTGATGACTTAAGTATCAAAAGTCATTTTCTCACATTAAAGGTACTTGAGAATTGGGAGTATTTTTCGATGACTAATCAAAATTTTTATTTACTTTTATCAATTTACTAATATTAGCCGATTAATTGACTGGGCCTTACTGCATTGATTTGTTATGGAGCCACTCTAGCAAAATCCCAACACGTCACCTGCACCTCAATGAAGGGGAAAAAAAAAAAAACATCACTTGCCTCTTCCTCGCACACTGAAACGCTTCCTCTGTCGGTGGGTGGGTTGGGGCCAAAGGGGCTACCCTTCTGTTATTCCACTTTGAGCCATTTGTTATGAGGAGTCCCGCAGAGGAGCAGCGAAAATAGGTCCACGCCACACTTTACTTACACGTTTTTTCTTTTTTTTTTTAACGGCCAATTTGGTCCGTTAATCTTGCAGAATTCCTACCGGGATGTGTGTTTTAAATAGCCTGCAGGTACATTAAACTTAA
This sequence comes from Syngnathus acus, assembly GCF_901709675.1. Lineage (NCBI taxonomy): Eukaryota > Metazoa > Chordata > Actinopteri > Syngnathiformes > Syngnathidae > Syngnathus > Syngnathus acus. The sequence continues at coordinate 7,347,964 of NC_051097.1, forward strand.
GCGTAGCTCAGACTAGACACAACTAAGTTATGCACTTTCACACCCTGTGTAGCTTCTTCTCAGACATTTCCAGATACAAATGTTTTTTTTTTTTTCCTCTCCCTTGCTCTCATCAGGGCCACACGGCGATGCTCAACGACGGCAGCTGGCATCCCAAAATAAAAGAGGAATTCATGACATGCTCCAATGACGGGTAAGCCTCCATGTCATTTTTTTTTTTTTAAGTGCCCCATTAAAGACTCTTCTGATCCCAAAATCTCCTTACACTGACAGCAACACTGCAAGGGGAATTTTTTTCTTTAACCGCCAGCAGGGAGTCCTTTAAATCCAGAATATACCACTTCACTGTATCGCCATACATGCATGAAACAAAATCAGTTTAATCGTGCATAATATATCCCCTTTAAGAATGCGAGTCGGGACAAGGCAGCATTGAGTCTGAGTGTGAAAGCAGCAGTGTCGAAACTCGCCGTGGTGGTTATTAATTAGAAACAGGAAAGGCCTCTGCCCGCGCTCTTTCGAGGCACGACAACCCTCCCAGATTTGTTTATTTAGTTCTCGTTGAGGCTCTGGAAATCCTCCCCTGGCACGTTGGCAGCGGTCGAGCATAAAAGGGAGTTACATGCAGGGGAGAGGCCACAGGTGCAGCCTGGGTCGACATAGTGATTCGAGTCGGCCCGGTGATGGAAAAGAGTGTTAGCATCCCGTCACCACTTCCCACATCTTCATATTAATGCAACAGGTGGCGAACATAGCTTCAAAATGGGTTTCTACATATTATGTAGGCCTTGTTTGAATTGTTTTTTATTGTTGAGTTATACATATATTTCCAACACCCCCTTTGAAATTTACATTTCCATCCAATAAAAGTCGGATAACCTCCGACATCAGTTTTCATAAGAGAAAGTCTCAAAATGCTATGCCCAAAATTGAAATGTAAGTCAGCCATTTTGCTTTGCAGCAGCCATTTTGTGAGATGCAAATTATGATAGAGGCAAAAAAAATGGGGTATATAATGTTCCATTCTTCATTCTTGGGATATTTCGATAAAAACAAATCACAGACGAGTATAAACGAATCTAGTGTTGTGCAGACCTCTAATACACCTGCAAAACTGCACTTCTATCGTCAATGAATTCTTTGAGGACAAAGAACCAAGATGCTATAGAACGTATGGATGCTATTGTCCATGGCTGCCATTAGTAGGCCTTTATTTTTTTCCAACGGACCCTGGTCAGCCAACTGTACCAGTGGGTGTTTGCAACGACCTTCTATGTGCTTTAAAAATTCATTCTGACATCATTCTGTCTTTGCTGCAATGCTAGAGCCTCTTTTGTTGTTTATTTCAATAGCTTTTTAAGCGTGACCACTGGACCGCCCAAACCCTTTTAATTAAAGCTCCCGTTGCCCCCCCACTCGCATTCATAGCAGGTGTGACCCCGGCTACTCGGAAATCGAGCATTTTCTTCTGGAAGGAAGTAGTGACAGTGGGTGGTAGCGATTGTCTTGCAATTATTGTTTAAATCAAAGAGATAGCATCTATAAAGAGTCACGGACTTGAAAAGACAAGCCTGCTCCCAAAACCTTTTGTGGATCTTGTCACATGGTTGAACAAACCTTTGATTGCGAACAACCTTCATGTATTTATAGAAACATCTGCAACAAGATAGACGTGTAGTCCTTGTATGTTATTTCTTGGTGCCCCAGGTGAACATACTCACGCAGCCAAGAGGGAGTCAAGCGAAGATAGGGCGAATGGGCACTAGCTAATGGAACCCACATGTCACACACACACATTTCACACCCGCAAACACATACAATTTGAGGAATGTTTCCGAAGATTCCCGTCATTCTAGCCTGCTTACAAGGCCGCAGCTGGATTTTAACATGAGGCCGGGATTCACCAGGACAACATTCGACTTTAGAGGTCCAAGCTATTTACAAAACAGTTTGTTTCATGACGGTGTGTCTTTTGGGTCTTGAGATCAAGCTTTCTGAACTGAAAGAAAGAAATCCATCCAACGGTATGTCGCTGCGATTCAGTCTGAACGTCAGGTTCATCTACAGTCCAGTGCTTCTCGGTCGATGGTTCGCTATACATTGCTAGTCTTCCATGTCCATCCTGACAACACTCGCATGCCAAACACCATCAAGATGGGAATTTGGCCTTGTTCAGTCTAAGTCATGGCTGGATTATCAACTCTCTTGTTTTGGTTTTATAGTCCAATTCGAGCCAGCGCGACTGCGGACTCTGCTGCTGTGTATCTTATTTAGTTTTTTGAACCCCTAAAACCGCTGTGACTTTTCTGAGTTCCTATAACATTGCTTGGACCACAGTGGATTTTCTTTAGCTTTCTTGCTTGAGCACCTCCTAAATCCTCCCCACTTTACTTTGCCCGCTTGTGATGGAGTATGGACAAGCCTCAAATATCCCTCCTAATCCCCCTTTCCCAAAACACAGCCCCGGTCAGACACCCTGCCATTACACAGCACACCCAGTCACCAGAACCTGACCAATGAATAACCCTCGTACAACCCGTGTGCACCTATCTCATCCTTATCTCGACATCGAAGAAAGTGTTTCGGGTCAGTATCGCCCGGTCTGTAGCCTGATGGACAGATAAAATCTGTGAGGCCAGTGGAGGAACTGTCTCTCCTCAGTTGATGTGTGAACCGCTGGTCTACCTCATAAAGTGCCCACGCATGGCTGGAGATGTATGGTCCTCATTTTATTACATTCACTGAAGCCTTTGTGTTGAGGGAACGGGGAGAAACAGGGGGACTGCTGACTGAACGGAAAACAAGGGCGCAGGGATAAGAAACGGGACCAAAATGTTTTTGCTGGCTTCTACATACTATGTATGACTTGGTGTTACTTTTCCATAACAAGCCACATTCTTCAGTGTCTCAAAAAGATGTCTCACTTTTGAAATACTCTCAGAGGGAAGTGGCCATTGTGGTTAGAGTGTCAAGAGCAGATTGCTGCAGAGATAGAGACTGGAAGAGACACAAGAAGTAGACACTGAATTTTTTTATGGATCAGCTTCTTACTTTATAAAACCGTAAATACCCAACAGTATTCCGTGCATTTTTTTTTTTTTAAACCCAGAAAAAGTCGTTTGTCTGTGGTAGTCGGCGTGTAATGTTCCTTACTGCCACCCACAGGACTGGAGTGGAACATTACTGTTTCGCATGTGAGATTTTTTTTCAATGAATCAGACGGACATGTTTAGGATTGTTCCACCTTGGTGGAGGCCTGAGTGCTGTTCTCGTTCGCCTCGTTAACTCTTTTTTGCTTTGTGTTGATTCAAACACGACGATGGATCAAACAGAGTTTTCTTTGACCCTTGCCAGCTCTTACTCAAGCCGTAAGTCTTGAGCTGGCATTTGTGTCACATTGTTAGACTTTGTCCAAACACGGGCTCGAGAGTGTATGTCTGCGACGTTCTCGGCGGCAGCGGAGGAGGAATTCTGTTAGTAGTAGCAGCCCCAACTGTGTGTTTACGCACCTCGGCCTGACCTCATGACCCGAACGGTCCCAGTGTTCACTGCAGGACATGGTGGGTTGTAGAAACATTTGGAGTCTTATTCCCTGCTCAGTCTTTGAATAGTCAAAATGTAGACTAGAGATAGTCAAGGTATGTTGAGGTACGCTCTTCTATTTGTTTTTTAACCAGATATGTTGATGCCATGGTGTCTTTAACTGCTTAGAATGGCTTTAAAATGATTTTCTGTAGAATGGATCAAGATTACTTTCAATTGTTCTTGCAGTTGACTTTGAATCAACGGTACTTCTGCTGGTTTCAGGCAGTACCGAACTTTTGAGCAATAGTCCTCACTCATCATCAAGACTTCGTAGTATTCAGTTTATTTATTATTCAGTTTTGACGACCATCCCGACACGTCCTAACGCTAGAGTCCAATTCGTTTTACGTGTTGTGTGTGGTGCTCAGCAGATGTTGGGGAACATTTGGGTTTCATGGCAGCTTCAGGCCCACCAGCCTGATCAACCGTTTGCTCGCCTACAACCTTTGAGATTTAGATTCCCTAACCACATGTTCATGCTCATTGTATCTCTTTAGTATTTTAATTTATCACCACAGGGATGTCTCGAATGACTTCATATGTTTGAACCGGTATCTTCCTTACGACTTGATTCATGCCGTTGGATCGAAGATCAATGACATTCCCGTTTCCTTTCCGCAGCACCGTGCGAACGTGGGATGTAACGTCGGAAAAGAATCACAAGTCCGTGTTCAAACCTCGCTCAGCCCAAGGGAAGAAGGTCACCCCCACGTGCTGCACCTACAGCCGTGACGGAAAGCTCATAGCGGCCGGCTGCCAGGACGGAACCATTCAGATCTGGGACAGAAACCTCAGTGTGAGTCGTACGCTTCTTTCACTTCTACAGTATGTGCTTAGAAATTCATACAGTGTATGGAACCCGTGATTAAAATGCATTCACTGTCGGGTTTAAATCTGGGGATGAACTTGGCCTAAGTTTATTGCAGCCATTTTGTCATTTGTCTATTTTAGGGGTTTCTCTCTTGAGTCTCCTCTTTAGCAGGTGAAATATATCCTCTATAGGGTTTAAATCCGAGGTGGATTAGGCCCAATTGTGTTCCCCACCCTCTTTTCCCCTCATTTTTTGTTTGCCTTTGGGGGTTGCTCCTCTTAGTCTTCTCTTAAGCAGGGCTCCTCAAAACATAAACCCGGGACTCCATGTACAGTTTGTTTTCTTACAGAGGTCACACAGTGGTCAGGTTTCTGGTCTGCTTTAAAATGCTTTGGTCCAAAAATGAAGATAAGAATTTATTGAATGGACTACAACCAGGCTTGGATCAGAGTTTGTTTTTATTCTCTCCACTGTGCAGCTGCGTGCTTTGGATAAAATGCCAACAATGACATCACCATCATGTTTAAGATGGTTCTGGTGTCATGCTTGTGTTGTTACTGCGTTTTAATTCATTTATGTAATTCATAAAAAAAAATTCAACAAATATCAAAATCTTCCCATCCAGTTTTAATTTCTTAAAAATGACCCCAAAACAGAAAACTCTGAGCTCTCATCCAAGCCTTCTGAAACATCATCTGGGATTCATAGAAAAGATGTCGGCCTGTCCATCCAAGCAGATGTTCATTGTCAGGGTATGTCACCTGCTGGCGCTCCGAGAGGCAAAGCCAGAGGTCAAGCCCGGAGTCATTAGGATTAATCATTGGGGCACCGCCGACGTCTGTGCCAAATTTCTTGATGCTCCCTCCTACAGTTGTTTAGATGTTTCATGTCTGGGCTGCACGGCGCATCACTTCACTGACTCACTGCAGTTTCTGCTTTAAAAGTATAAAAAAACAAATAGTTATGTAAGTGGCTCTGACTTGCTTTTTTAGTTGAGAAACATGCAAGTCAATGAAAGGCACAATCAACATTTCCCTCTTTACATTTTCCACTATTAGTGCCCAATTAGAGATTGCATTCCTTAAGAATGTTGAAGTCATTGGTTGATTTTGGCATTGTTGCTCATTGGATTATTTCACATCCTCACGCCAGCCAAAACCTCCTCCAGTACTTATCAGCAACCATTCAAATAACAAGCAATCAATGCGGACAACGTTGGCCGCTTCTGTTATTTCATACAAAAACGGTGACGGTTAAACTGTAGCTAGCGAGTCGGAACGTCTCAATTAGAGCGAGGGGCTAATCCAGATTAGTCGAATGGGAAGTCGTCTACACCGTAATGACTCATTCAAGTCAATTCTAATCAGATAACAACACTTAACAACGTGCGGTAGTTTTAGTCCTGATTGGCTGTGCTTTCATTCGTCTCAATTGTAAAGATTTCGTTCCTCATTCCACTGGCGGAGTGCTCGGAGCAGCGCACTCCTGAGAGATTGGATTAAAGCGCTCAAAATTTACGAGCGCTCCTTGTCCAAGCTAAATATTTACCGTGCGTCCCATAGCAGCTCACAATAGTCATGTCTGTTCCCTGACCACTGGAGCCTGCCCCCTGTCTGAATGGCTCAAGAATTCTTCGCCTGTGCCCTCTGCCCTAATCAGGAACCTGACTTGAATTCAGCCACGAGCCTAAAAAGGAGTCGACCTTGTTCTTTTATTGCCGCTGCCCTCCCCCCTTGTCTGTCTGTCTCCTGTATTACTCATGGTCAGACTATGCAGGGCAGATCAATCACGATCAATCATGTGCATCACCTTGATGTGGAGCTGCGCTATTGGGGGTGACGTGGGCTTGATTAATCCTACGATCGCCAGTCAAGTCGGTCCTCCCGGTGAACTCCCATCGAGAGTAATTGCTCGCCCTCAATCGGGTCGGGCTGAATCAGAAGAAACAGTTCTCTTGATACTTGGTGCGTGGAGGGTGCGGGCCTTGGTTCCAAAACATTACCCCAGAGATCGGTGGAATGTGGTGAGGTCATCGATGGGCTTAGATATTTCCACATTTCAAACGAAGGACCCCAAAGGAGCTGGTCTTGTAGACGCAATGTTGAAATGTACTGTTTTTACAGAGAAACTGATTTGGACTGAAAAATAATATCAAAGGTGAGCAGAACTGTGTTGGCTCTACAAGTTGTCAACATTAGGATCGGTGGATATTTGTGTTTGGCGGTCTGTGGAAGTTTGCACGCGCAGAGATTCATAAAAGATGAAGCTGCGCGAGCGCCGCCGTCCTTTTTAAGTCCAACGAAAATGTTTAGAAAACTATCACAACATAGACGAGTAACTAAAGACTACTTGATGAGTTATGAGCTTCAACATTTTTGGATCGATAACAAAACAGTTGTCGGGCTTCTTGCCGCCTGTCGTCAACCAATCAGCGTTCCGATTTGGTCTTCGACTTGGAACGTACCTTGCCCCTGGAAAGTACCAAAACTGTTCTGGTTGGAAGATTTGTCAAGAATTCTCGATTGCCGAGTGTGTTGCCGATGCAGTAACTAAAAGCGAACACACTGACTGCATATGTGGGCGCTGTGATACTTCAACACACACTCATGCTTGGACGCTGCCTCTCTATCACCACTTGTTGACTTCCATGAAAGATCCGAGCAGCTGTCCCGGCCCGCGGTTTGGCCACTTGATCCCCATAAAGTAACAAAGGTCAGCATGAGATGTCATTACTGGCTGCACAGTGGCCGTCGTCGAATGCTTCTTAGGTGTGTGCTTGTAAAGGTTTTGATGTGGTGGCGGCAGAGAGGGAGGGGGGGGGAGCAAGTGGCAGAGGAGGAGGGGGCTGGTATTCATATAATGATACTCGGATAACTTGGCGAGAACAGTTGGCCTCAGCGGTCGACCGGGTATCACTACTGAAACCCGACGCACTGTTCCCTCCGCGATTTATCAACTCTCGCCATTCGACATGTTCAGATGATGAAAGGCCCCCACAAAAACTCCCCAAACGAGTTTTGTCCTGTATAAAAACATCAAGCCTGCAATTGAAGATTATTTTAATAATCTGGTTTGTTAATCAATCAATGAATCTGATTTTAAAAATTTAAATCCCTTTATTAAAAAAAACAGGACATTTCAAAAAACGTACAAACATGATTTGATAAAATGAGTAAATGACCAGTTTGCTCCATTAAATGTCTGAAAGTTGACAAATGTTGATAGTTATAAAGACAGATATTTGTTTTGATTAAACACAAAGATCATCAGTCCGCTTTGATGAAGGACTACAGAAATCCATTTGAAATGAAGGACTCTGTTCGCCGAGCTTGTCGCACGGTCCCTAACGGCGAGGGCTCCGGTTTCATGAGCGACCGTGTAGCTTATCACAGGAAGCAAATGCCCCGGCATCCAGCGAAGCCGGCCAACATCGGCATGGTAAATAAACGCTCCGCATTTTCACAACAACAGTATAGGAGCTCGAAATAGCCACAGCAGGGTGTATGTAACGGCCTATCACTGGCAACACTTTGATTGACAGCCGTTATTACCCGGCTTGACTTTATTACACGCCTCTCAATGAGTTTATTAAGGCCAATTAATCGGAAAAGATTCGGAAGTAGTGTGAGCTATCCCAGCTGACGTTGGGTGACGGAGAAAAATCTCCACCGAGTATCATTCCAGTCATACCTTCTGTTCAGATTTGTACAATTTACGAACACCAGTTTGGATTTATCTGCCACCCGAGTGCATATCTTGAACATTTCAACAGATGTAGACGAAACGCCGTTCTGAGGCCGCAAAACACGCGGCAAACTTAGCGCTACCGTGCACGAGGCTACCACATAAAAGGAGGCAGAAACGCAGCGGGTGCTAACCGCAGATGGGATTCATTTTAGCAAGAAAGCCATCAAATCAAAAAAAACCAAAAGATCATGATGAAAGGTTCTCATAACTTACTGGTTGAACACGGAAAAAAAACAGTGCCTGCGGCGAACACGAGATTTTGAAAACTTTATGTATAAATGATAAAGCATTTGGACAGTTACGTGAAATATCACAGCTTGGCAGCGTATCTATGGCAAAACATCTCCGTATGCCTGATGTACACATACTTTTTTTGAAAAATACATATTGGATTATCAAAATTGGTAATTTGCAAGGATGCACCTTGGAGAAGATACGGACAGTCGAATAAAGTTCGCCTTAAGACGAGAAACCGTCATTTCATCATGTTAAACTGACCCCTTGACTTTTATACCGGCATATGCAAAAGAGGCAGTAGATAATGAGCGATTAAAAAAAAAAAAAAAAAAGGAAAGTCTGAGTCCGTCGTAAGACAAGTAAAATGATGACAGGGAAAATCAAATCTTGTCCAAGGCCAAGCCTCTAAAAAAAAAAAGTGGAATCCTGGTTATCTACAGTTCAAGGTGACACGGTTATCTTTTTTTGTTTCGCTTAATAACCTCACTCCGTTTACTTTGCAAGTGACCTCAATTCCCTCCAGTATCATGAGGGCACATCACTCTTTCACCTCACACTCGCCACACCAGCGTTTCTCTATTCTTCTCTATCTTATCGCTCGCAGGCACACTTAAAATTCCTTATCCGCATTTCCGAGACAAAAAGCTCATATTGCTCCATTTTCTTTTCACTCGTTTATTTGCATTGCGCTTAGAATTAATGAAATTGGAGCGGTATAAACCGAGGTTATGTTTGTTTGGGTGTTAGCAAGTCCGCTTGCCTAGCTTATTGCTTCACAGGCAGCTTTTAATGATCGATCGCTGTTATCTGCCTCGGATGAGGAGAGGAGGGCCTGACAATTCTTCCAGTTTTTTTTTCCAGACGTTGTGTCTATGTGATAAAAGGAAGGCCGAAGTGTTTGTTTTGGTGTTACCAATCCACAATTTTACTGTACAAGACTTCAAAAGGACATCCGAGTTTTGTTGGACGGAGGATGTGAGCGAGTACAGTTCATCCCTTGGCTTTAAATTCTATGTCCTATGCCACCATACCGTAGGATTATTTTTGCAATTCCAATTGATGAGGTAGTTGGCCCTGTTTACCTTCTTTACAAGATATGAAAGAAGCAAACCAGGAAGAGCTTTTTGTATATTCTTATTCTGCTGCGTGTATTAATTATATGGATTTTTCTCATGATTCTAGGTGCACACCAAGTTCCACTGTCGACAAGCCCACACCCCAGGATCCGACATCTCCCGCATTGCCTTCTCCTACGACGGAACTGTTCTCGCATCACGTGGAGGTGAGAAGTTGAATTGCGGATAAACATTGGCTTTCCTTGAAATGATTATTTTTTTATTCACCCGTTGTGTTGTCTCCAAGGCGATGACACACTGAAAATTTGGGATATTCGCAACTTCAAGAAGCCATTACACATGGCCACCGGCCTGACTAACTACTTTGCGATGTGAGTCGTCGCAATTCCAAAAATGTTCCTCAGCGCCGCCACAAGGCAACGATTTCACGTTTTTAATTCCTCCCTGAGCAGGACCGACTGCTGTTTTAGCCCAGACGACCAGCTCGTCGTAACTGGGACCTCAGTGAAGAAAGACGAGGGCAGCGGGAAGCTGGTCTTCTTTGACCGAGCCACCTTTCAACGGGTCTACGAGATAGAGGTCACCAATGCGGTAAGATCATCTTATCTTGTTGATAATGAACTCAAATTAAAAAGTCAAATCAAGCTCAATAAAAGTAGTTAAAATCACTTTAAAACGCCTAATTAAGTCGTTGAAAGTATTTTTTGCCATCATGAGAAAATATGAGATGGCAAGATAGATTCAAAATATGAATGGCGGAAGTGGAGCAAGTGTATGAGAAGCCATTTTAAATTGATTAAAAGAGCTGTGAATAATAATAAAAAAATTAATCCATTAGATATAAATGGAAAAAAAATACAAATAGTTTACTTTAAAATCTGTTTAAAAATATTAAATTAAAAAAAAGGTTTTCCTAAAAATCCAAAATAAACCATTTTTTATTCAGCCCTGCTGTGAAATATGGAACTAAACAAAATATTTCGAGTATTACATCTCACCTTGCATCTCCTAAATGTCAGCTTGCATTGCAGAAGCCTCCATCATTCGTTATTATGGACGGTAAATCGCTGTAATTCAAAGCAGTTGACCGTAAGCCACTCAGATGATTTAGCACACGGAACGAGTAATTCATCTCGCTGTCTGAGATGAAAGATTGACGGTGCCATGTAATGTTATTCACACATGGGCGCTCGAGGCGGCACGGGGGGAAACTTTTTAAAGCGGCAAGCTTGTCAAACTTGGAGAAAGTCAAGTAATCGGATCGTCTTGGATTGGATCCGTCTTGACGCACGCCGTTACCACAAAGCCTTGGCAAAACGGGTTTATTGACACTTTTTTATTCGAGGTGATGACTTTGATTGTTCAAATCCAATTATGTTAAGTCTCCATCAGCATGTTCTCGTGTAGTTCTTTGCGGTCCATCGTAGCTGGTAACTAGTCAAAACATGGACGTCTTACAAAATACCAAGTCAGAAGCACTTTGGCACATTAACGTTGGCCATTGGGTGAACTTGGCTGTGTAACATTAAAGAGAACATTCAAAGTGGACATTATAGATGGCAGGAGATCATTCATTTGTGTATCTACTGTTTGTGGCCTTCCAAGCCAGAAATTGTATCGGATCTCTTTGGATTGCGCAGGTGGCCTGTAGGTAAAAGGACACGTCGTTCATTGCACGCCGTTTGACTGACAGCCACCAATAAAAACTTGGGCGGCGCTGAGTTGTGGTTCTCAAGTGCCTCCTCCCGCCAAATGAGTCACAACAGTGGAACAAATGGAACAAAAAACGAGTTCACACTTGAGCCCATCCAAGAACAACTGGGCCTGTCCAATAGCGGGGAAACCCATCCAGATATAAAAAAAAGTTGCCTTTATATCTCATTCATGTCTAAAAATGGCCTCACGTCAGGAAGAGAGAAGCATCATCAGTAGCAACCTTTTTTGTCTCATCTCATTAAAATAGCAATGTAATAAATAAATGCCACAACAGTCTTTTTGTCTGCCGACGCCCAACGCTGGCTGAAAAAGGTTTGCGAACACGGACGGGGACTGGAAAAGCCACAGCTGTGTTTCTTGTTTAGTGGCCGCTGAGTGGATCCAAATGTGCTTCTGACAGTTTGGAAGTCTCGCTAGCCAAAGCTCAGCAGCCTCAAGGGGAGCGACGGCGCTTGCGTCTGACTCGCCGTTAACTCACTTCCTGTCATGTGAGATTACATGAATGAAGGATAGAGTGTCATTCCTGAAGTCCTGCAAGGCGTCAAAAATAAGAAAAAAGTCAGCCGTGAACTAAAAAAAAATGGCGCCTAAGCTATCCGATTGGACCCTTAAAAAATTTGGCAATGGAAAAAAAAAAAGTATTTCCGATCCATCGTAAGCATTTTATGCTCTGAAAATAATCGTAAATGTTGTCGTGATAGCCGGACAAAAGAAAAGATTATGAGCTCCTCTCGAGCTTTCACTATTCGTAGGGCGGACGAAAGGCAGAAGTTCATATCAAAGCATCATTTTGTGGTGGGAAGCAGTCATGCGGGAAAGAGAAATTGCTCTTCCAACAAGTCGGCAGATTTTAGTGTTAGCTTAGGCCACGATATGATACTGAGCAGCTCAAGACGTACGAGCAGTAACAGTTAGACTTGGCGGTGCCCAAAGTATTAGTCACAAAAAGAAAGTTGAAATCTCCTGGGCTTGAGTTGACACTTTTTAAAAAAATTCCTGCTCAATAACAACTTTTCTTGTCACGGTACGTTTATATCCCTTTTCAATATGGCCCTAAGACTCATTTGTAGATTCCTGCCGCTTCTGTTAAAATAATCTGAGTCAAGAGGCGTGATGTATGTATCTGCGTAAACTCCCGTTCTCAGGAGGATGCCGGGTCGGGATGGAGCTCTGATGTTGTGTGGATTGTGACTGAGTTGCAAGTGATTGGTGGCCCTTTTCATTTCGCTTCCTCCGCCCGCCCGGACTGCACTGCACTTAAATTCTTCGGCCGTGGGAGATAGCGGTGGCTGGTGTAAACATTGTAAATAGTTCTTTCATTAGGTTCACCAAGTGTACTTCTGCGTCATAAAAAAAATTGAGAAAAAAAATATCAAATTAGTTTGACGAAACCCGGCAGATCTACTACAAATATTTGGCTTATTGGTAACGTGACGACGAGTGAGTTGGAAGGAAATTGCAAAGTACATTCAAGACAACAGGTCTAAAAAGTCAATTGGACATGCCAGAAACAAAAAGTGACATGTAAATGCACTCAAGTGAGATTACAGTAATGGCCTCGTTTTATAAACAAGCGCTGCAGCCTTTCGACTTTCCACAAAAGAGGTGATCCTCTCTGCCAGCACATAAGCAAGCTGCACATGTCTGCAGGCTGCGTTGTGTTTTTGCCACTGCTCTGAATATAAAAAGTCTACACACCCCTAATTCAAAGGCCAGTTTTGGTAATATTACAAAAAAATTAGACCAAGTTAAATTATTTTCAAAACTTTTTTTTTCGTCACCAATCTGACCTTTAACCTGTACAATTTAATTGAGAAAAAATATTTCTGGTTTCTGAGCAACTATAATTCTGAACAACTTTTTGGCCCCAGAGTGGAAGAGCGTGAGTGATTGATTATTCCACCGCACACGAAGAGGTCGGTGATTATTTGCAAACACCGCAAATTCCCACCACACAGAACAAGGACAGGTTTCCCCTTTTGGCCAGCAAGAGGATTTTCTTTTTGTTTTTTTTGGTCTGGCTGGAAATACCATCACTCGACAGCGGGTCAGGCTTACATCCAGCCCCCATTCGTGCGCTTGTGTTCTAACTTGTATGTTCTGTCGCACTGAACAACTTTGTGAAATCTAATCAAGTTAGCGTGATTTAATATGCAGCCTTCCTCCCACATATTTTTGAACAAACACAAGCAATAAATTAATCCTCATTATAACGAACAGACCTTTCTCCATACATAAATGTTTTGGCATTCTCCGACATCGCAACCTCGATTTGAATTCGATTAATTGATTAGTCTTAATCGACTCGACGTGACCTGAGATTTAGTAATTACCAATGTAACACAATGCTCACCTCAGATTGACCTCTGGGATTAGATTTATGTCGGGTTGATGCGTTATCAAATTGTCCTCACAATCCAGTCATCTAAAACCCAATTTTGAAGTCAATTTCCACTCATTCACAAAAAAAAAAAAATTCACACCAAAATTCCACTTGGCATTAATAACAATAATTGTTTTTATTATACATTGAATACAACTGCTCGAATTGAAAGTCATCATTAAATGATCCTAATAATATCTAATATTAATGTGGAAGTTGTAGAAAAGGAGTTATAATGAATGAGTGTGCGTGTAAGATTGACACTTTTTCCGCTGGTGTCCTGGTGGGAAGCTGAACAGCTGGACGCTAAGCAGCTTTCCACCCTCACCGAATCTGGACTACCCACCCCCCATCCCATCCCATCCCGCACACGAGCGTCCAAGCCCACCGACCCACCCCCCACACTGCCCTCTGTTTGAGCTCACCTACAAATCTCAGTGGGTCGTCACACATGTTGATGGGCAAGTTCAGAACCTAGGACATTCCCATTGATGCCTAAATCACTTTTTTGGGATTTCCTTGTCCCTTTCAAATTGTACATACGAGCAACATCGTTAATGTTGCGTCATAGTCATTTCCAGTTGCAGGAAATGTTTTCCACTGTTCTGCCACTGTTCGTGTAGCCTCGCGCACATTTTACTTACACACAACTCCCTGGATAAATGTGCTCACATTTGCCTATTGGCACTGGGCCATCTGTCACACACACACTCGCGCACGCACAAACGCACATGCCGAGGGATCCGGCCCCCTCATCCCCAACCACCAAATATAGTCAAGTAGAGCAGCACAGCACTCTGGGGCTCATCCCCACCGCTACCAACACCAACCTGCTCACACACACAATCAGCGAAAGGTATGATGAGCACCATGCAGCAAACAATATGTATGTGTGTGTTCTGTCATGACAGAGTGCAGTGCGCTGCCTGTGGCACCCCAAGCTCAACCAGATCATGGTGGGAACCGGAAACGGGCTGGCCAAGGTCTACTATGACCCCATTAAGAGCCACAGGTATTTTCACACATGCATTATGATGTGTTTCAATGAATCCATATTTTTGCTCAATGATTGATGTGCGTCTTCCGTCCAGGGGAGCTAAGCTCTGCGTGGTGAAGAGCAACATCAAACAGAAGCACGCCGAGGCGTTAACCCAGGAGTACGTTATCACACGTGAGTTTGAGCTAAGCCTTATTCGCTCTGAGATCCGATGTCACAAGAGAAAATAGTGGTTATGATATTGTACCGAAAAATTTCAAGAAGAATTTTTTTCCCCCCACCATTCATGTGACCTCTACAAATCAATAGATTATTATTTTTATTTTTTTTTAAATAAATTTCAGAGGCGAAATTAAAAAAAAAGAATAACTGAAATAACATGGTTATACAACTACACACAAATAAGTAGACAAAATGAATTTAGGGTAACAAATTACACACACCCGTTAACAACTGCTACGTGGCTATGTTCATAATTAACCAATCACATTAAAACTTGAAATTTCCTCTATCTTGACTAATTCCAATTCCATCTGAAGAATAGAGATGATGATCTTTTAGTGATGAGCAGTATTGTTTTTGAACCAAAAATTGCTTTCAATGCCACAAGCATGATCACGGCATTGCATAATACAAAAATGGCTCCAATACTAGTTGTCCTTAAAAGACTGAGCCCGCAACCAGGAGGATACCACGCGGCGTCCACGGCCTTCCATTAGCTGATGGAGCGTCCAGTCGCGCATGAGTAGCTGGCCATCCTCGCGCCACGTGTCCCCTTAACACCCGATCACGCCAAGGACAAACGCCTTTCCTGACACCTATGGCGTGACGGGCCTCTCGTCCTCACACCAGACTGTCAGGACGATTTAGACTCTTTTGTTTGGGTCGTGTGACGGCGGCGTGGAGTGGAAGTGGAGTGGCGCTCTAAGTGACGCACTCGGTGCTCTGCCGCTGGAAAATTAGAGGGCCCATTGAGGAGAGAAGCGGGGGAATCTGTTAACGCTAACCTTTTTGCTAAATGTGGCGTGGCAAAGAATTAACAACGATGGAAAATCACTTCATCTGAGCCTCCGCACACACACACACACACACACACACACGAATCGTTCTGTTACTCACGCACACTCGTGGCGTTAAGTGCTGGAGAGGCTTTTCTTGTTGATATCGCTCACTAAGGTGTGAAAGGACAACCCAAACATGGCGTAACCTCAGAACGCAAATGAATGAATGAATGAATTACGATGTTGAAATGAAAATCCAGCATTGTGATCATTTTTGTTGTTCTTCCCGGCAGCGCACGCCTTGCCCATGTTCAGAGAACCCCGGCAGAGGAGCACTCGCAAACAGCTGGAGAAGGACCGACTGGACCCCAAGAAGTCCCGCAAACCCGAGCCTCCCGTGTCTGGACCGGGTGAGGCCACTTTTGTGCTTTGGACAAAGTACTCTGCAAATATGTCGAAACTCCGGGAAACAGACTAACAAAAAAAAATGAGCTCATGGTAGAAAATTACACCTGTATGTGTTTTTTACAGTAAGACAGTATTTGTACTTGGTTCCATCCCACCACTGATTGTGGATGTGTTGCTTTGAGCGTGTGCGTGCGCTACGGGCGTCCAACCAGCCACACGAGCGCCAAGGCAACTTTCTCCACGTCCAGCTGGCCCGTCAGCGCAGTGTTTTGTTTCACGCTCGCAGCCGGCTCCTGATGTTTCCACTGTGAACTGCAGCATTGCAAAGAGATATTTCAAGCACGCAAAAGCCACACATGCTATCCAAATGCTCGTAACTATGACAAAGCTTCAGCAAAATATTGTTTCATTGTTCTCAAACACAACTGAGGAATCTTTTTACATCCGTGGCCAGTTCAAGCAAATGTGCCTTTTCGAAATGTAACTAAATAAGTCATTTGATGTTCCCTTTTGTTTTCTCATTTGTGCCGATTGGTCTTTCGTTCCAGGCCGAGGGGGCAGAGTGGCGGCTCACGGCGGCACCCTGTCGTCGTTCATCGTAAAGAATATCGCCTTGGATAAGACGGACGACAGCAACGCTCGCGAAGCCATCTTGCGTCACGCCAAGGAAGCGTCTGAGAACCCGTACTGGGTGGCCCCAGCCTACAAGAAGTAAGAGCATCCAATGTGTCGACGTGACGACTCGGGGGTTTTTCCTTCACACCTGGGCGACATGTAAATGTTTAAAGAGCCGCGCTAGTTGCGCAGGTCCTCATTCAAACGTGATGGACGGCTTTAGATGGTCGGAACAGAAAGGACGTTGTTAGATGGCTATCGCACGCCAGAGGTGGAACAAAGCTGCCAGGTCGCACGTCCTCATGTTTGCACTCCCGAGCAGAAGCAGGTGAGCTTGGAGCTAATGTGTAGAAACATTCCGAGTTGTCAAAACATGTGGCACTAGATTGATGGAACGGGAGATCAAAGTCATTCAGAACATTTGGAATACAATTTGGAGGAGTTCAACTAAGCGAGATTCCCCGTTTGAGGAACGTTGGCGCTAGTCAGATTTAACTAGGCGCCGCTGGGTTTTTTTTTTTTTTTTTTTTTTTGGGCCATTAAGGATCATTAGGCCGGAGTCACTTTATTTTCTATATTTGAATGAAAGGTTTCGCCTGAGCCTCAGGCTGTGCATAAACGTCTTCATCCTGAAATCTGATTGGTTGTCTGGTGATTGCAGGACGCAACCCAATCCTGTGTTTGCAGAGGACTCAGAGGAGGATGAGGAAGCCGAAAAGGAACCAGAATGGAAGAAGCGTAAAATCTGAAGATATAAGAGCTTCTTACATTCAGACTCGAAAGCGGACTCGAGGTTGCTTTACCTACAACACTTACTCAAGGTCCAGAACGGAGGTACCGTCTGGGGTGTGCTTGTAGTTGGCAATCGTGGTCTCAGTGTAAGTAAAATGCAATTTTATGCTTCGAAAAACCAAACACTCACAATTTTGTCCTTCATTCTTTAGATTTTTAATAAATGGATCAGACAGACATGTCAAATATAATAATATATGAATTCATTTGACTCAACTCCATAAATCCATGCAGACTTAGAGTGGAGTCTGGTCTCGTTAAAGCTGACGTCAGTAAATCATTTACAAGCTATTTTTTTTCCTGGTCTATTAAAATGTGCACCACAAGTTTGCGTATGCCATGCAATATATTCACCAACAACACCCTGTATGATTGGGCACTTTGTATTTGGTGGTTTGACTGCAACTCGCTCCTCTGAGAACAGTTCAAGAATGTAAGCTAAGTAGTACTTAATGAGGCTTTTTAGGTTTCCCTCACAGATAAAGTCAATTCATCGATCCCAAGTACATCAGTAAATATGTATGCCAGCGTTTCCGATGAACCGAAAGGATGCTGAGGAATCATCATTTCCCCAATTTGAGTCCAGCGACATTTATTCCACCTCCAAAAATTTAAACTAAATTTTTTGGTAAGAATTTTTCACGTCTTCCCCATTAACATCTTTGGAAACTAACATATTTTAAATATGTTATTATGCTCTGAAGTTGTTTTTTTTTATTACTAACAATTACTAAAACCTTTTTAGCCATATAGAAAAAGAAAAAATATGCGCTTCATGACTCATCAGAAATGACTTCAAGCTAATCCCTTTGGGCAGACATAAGGTAAGTTTCATATTTTTTGTTTTTGGGGGGTGTCATGTTTTTCAGAAAAATACTTTTTAATTGTTTTTTTGTTCATTCAATGGCTAATTTTTCTCTTGACCAGTTAACAAAGCAGCTAACAGAGGTGACATGTATTATGACCAAAAATTCACATTGACATTTATTTGTAACTTGATACTAAAACAAAACTTGGTCAGGTGCATCCAACAGCTACATCGAAATATTTTTGAAAGAATACCACCAAGCTATATGTGATAAGTTGCGTTATCAGAATGTACTGTACATGATTGTTTTTACTCCATAGAAACAAAAGTCTTGAGCCCCCTGACTCACGTTTGTGTTTACTGTACGACCCTGGCGAGCGGGTGGGCCGATGGGTGGGCTGGCGTTCAGGAATGCGGCTCAGGAAAGGGAGGTGGGGGGGGCTGCTTTCGCATCAACTCCCATCCTCAATTTTACATTGAACTGCTATAAACACACAGCGAAGCAAATTAGCACCATGTGTCAACATACGTCACGGCTCAAAGTCAGAGAGACACGCGTGTAGAAAGACATTTTTATTCTGTAAAAAGTTTTATAAAATGAATATTGTACAAAAATAAAGTTTGCAGAGAGCTTTGGTTCTGGAACACGGGATGACAGAAAGTGGATCTTTTAACACCGAGGACTCTTGCACGTCTTTACTTTCCCTTTAACAGGCCTCATTTCAGCTGATTTGCTCCCCCTTTTGCATCCGATTCCCAATTCTAGGTCCTCCTCGGGGTCCTAACGTACATAGAAAATGGATGATGTTTTGCCATAACATGGACGTAATACTGCACATCAACTCTGACACAAGTAGCAACCCGACCGTAAGTGTGACAAACTCTTCACCAGACAGCTAGTAAACAAAGAAACGCAGGTTAACACTTGAGCTTGTGCTTTTTATAGCAGGGGTCCTCAAACTAAATAATAATTTGTAACAATTTTTTTTTTTGAAATAGCCTAACTTCACATTCACAAACATAAGACCATTAAAACCAAATTTACCACATAAATTCCATCATGACATTTTCTTCAACGATTCTGATTACATTTAAGGCTACACGTGATACTTGTGTTTAATTAGTGTTTGAGAACCCCTGGTATGAAGAAGCAGGACACAAGGGGGGGGGGGGGCTTCTGGGAAGTCTCCATAGTTATCTGGAAAGCAAACAGGGAAGATGATCCAATTGATGAGGTATGCTGTGATAAAAGCAACCTTTTTCTCCCCCCCTTCTTGTGTTTGGCCTAAATTCATTTCCATGTTGTGGATTTGCGCGTGTGTGTGTTGTGGGGGGGATTACACGCTGTAAAGCTGCCTTGCTAGTTGCCGGGTGGGCACAGATACCTTGGTCCCTAATCCGTGGAAACGTCAAGACCCTCCCCGAGGACTCTTTGTTCCACTTGAAACGCTCGACTCTCAGCTCTGCCCTTATCCGGGATATTGCTATTCCCCCTAACTGAACATGTTATCACGTGTAGAAACCACGCCCCCCCCCCCCCCACCCTTGCGTCTTATTTAAAGGTTTTTGCTTTTGTTGGAACGTCACTTTGACGCTGACAGCCGTACAGTAGCGAGCGTCTCCCTTAAAACTGCCTCAGCCGGCGGGGGATGTTTGCTTAAGACTCGTGTTAAAGGGGGATCACTTTCAAATCCTCTTTTCAGAGTAGAGGAGTGGAGGGGGGGGAGACGAGAAGTTTTTGTTTTTTTTACGACTCCTTGTAAACATGCAACCAGTGGACAGGACTGTGAAGACAAAAAAAAAAAAAAAAAGATTGCCATTGGCTTCTTTTGGTCCCGAGTCTCTAGCCACTTTCTGCAAAATTGGTACATCAGAGACGTAAAAGAAGACAGGACACGGAAAAAAAAAATGATTTGATGTGTGAAAAGGAATTTTGACTCCACAGTTCGAGATGTTTCCACTTGGTCACGTGCCAAATCATCAGTCTTGCATCCAAAGTAAAGACAAACAAAAAGTAAAAAACAAAACAAACAAAAACCATTTCTGACCATCTGTCTTTTGGTCCCGAGTCTTTCTCCCCTTTCTTGCAGAATTTCCGTCAAACTGGTAAAAGATAGAACAATCCTCGGATAAGTCTGCAAATTAGTGGTCATTTCTGATACTACCCTCAGAGGATGGGAACATTTGCGGGTTGATTTTTGACGAGAAGCAGCAACGGGGGTAAAAATATGACAAATTCATGGCTAGTCTCATCTAAATGTAACTTGTTTTCGGGGGGAGTTTGAAAGGAGGAAGCTTCCAGAATGTACATGAACATCATGACAGCGTCCAAACCAAGCGTCTCAATAAATAAAGACAACATCTTGTGTCCTAAGTGAAATAAATAACAATAAGTTAATTCCATCTTAATAAATATACCTCTTACACACAAGCGTATACATACATTTATAGATACTGTATATTTAGAGAGAGATTTATATACAGTACGTCTAAATATTCATATGATGGTGTGTGGAGTCTGCTGAATCCTGTTGAGTCCGAAAGAGTCCTCACCAAACAAAGAAAGAAAGGGTTAATCCTGGGAGGCTTTCCAGATGAAAGAAACTTTTTTTTTTTAGAAAAACAGAAAAATGAGGAAATGTAACAGTATTTTCTTTGTTAGCTCCATCGTTGAACGTGTCTTACACACA
Source organism: Syngnathus acus (assembly GCF_901709675.1). Lineage (NCBI taxonomy): Eukaryota > Metazoa > Chordata > Actinopteri > Syngnathiformes > Syngnathidae > Syngnathus > Syngnathus acus. The sequence goes on from NC_051097.1 coordinate 7,368,830, forward strand.
AGCGCACCTCTTGGCCGAGTGTTTCTTAAGCGTGTGGTAGACCACGTTATCGTCCAAGAAGGACAAGTCGTCGTCGAAGGCGACCGGCCGGCAACAGGTGCGAGAGGGCACGTCCCTGTCCAGCTTGTTGCCGTGGCTGAGGTTACTGAGGATCTTGTCGTAGTTGGTCTCGGCTTCGGCGCAGGGTCCGCTGCAGTAGCGGAAGATCAGCTCCTCTTTGGTCTGGTAGCCCAGACCCAAGTCCGTCACGTTGAGGTGGACCTCCTTTAGGAGGCAGCCTCGGCCGGGACGGGCCGATGTCCTCCCCCTACCCCGTTCGCCTCGCCCCGCTTTGCCTCTGGTCCCACCGCCTCTGCTCCGGCCTCGTTTCCTCTCGCCTCGTGTGTTTGCCGCCCCCCTCTGTCTTTGCTCCCGCTCCCTCGGGCCCCGGGACTCGGAGGATCGTCGCAATCTGCCGATAGTTGCCTTAATGAAGTCCATGACATCGTCAAACTGCTCTGAATAAGGACTCGTTACATCATCTGCAAGACACAGAGAACATGGGAATGCTGATTTTGAACAGATCACTGGTTCTCAATTTTAAAGTACCGCCTTAAAAAAAAATACTCCACCAAAGGAAGAAATCAGATGCACAAATGTGGGGCCTGAAAACGCCAAAAATCTGTTAGGATGCATTGAGCGTGTCGCTAAAAAAAACAGAACAAGTAAAAGAACTCTTGTTCTCAAGCTGTGTTCATGTTGTGAACGACTAAATGTTCACCTATACCCCAGCTGCTTCCTATTTCCTAACAAAACACGTGAAACCGAGCTAGCATATTAGCTTGCGCCGTAACGCTACCGAGGGACATCTGCCGCTGTTTTGTTTGGTGCCCTCTTCAAAGGTCCCGACACCAGGAACTGATGTGTGAATAATTTAGAAGGAAGAGCACGATCACACGGGGAAAACATCTGCTGATGCGGAGCAAGTCCAAAAAGCTTTTTGGCATCTGCGCACCGCACGTTGCGTCTGTTTCACGCCAATAACACAAGCATCCGCACCTCCCGCTAAATCGTCTATGGAGACGACGTTGTTCTCCTATGAAACAATTAGTCCAACATTCCTGCCGTGTCAAGGCACGTCGGTTTTATTTACATAGCGCCAATTCCCCAAAAAACACTTTGTACGTAAACACGAGAGAATATTCGATTGAGATGATGAGAGAACAATGGGCGCAACAACCAACGTATCAACTACCGTAATAACCCCACGATGACAGGCGTCGGTGTCGGGCTGTGAGGTTTGGCAGGCGACGGTGTGGTTAGGTGTCATCGGACTTTGCTTGCACATGTTGTGCGTCACCTGATCTCCCCCGCGCTCGACTGCTAATTGAATCCAAGTGGGTCTAGCTGTTTCTAGACCATACCGGTAACTCTTGTTTTCCCTTTAATTTCGGGTGTAGCGCAATTCCAAAACCGTGAATCCCAGCATTTATCCACTTAATTTGGAAAGCTGCTGGGAATGTTTTTTTCTGCTCAAACTGCTCTGACTGTTGGTCCCACAGGAGTGAAAACTGTGAAGTGGGTCACTTGTGGTGTAAATGCCATCTTAAGACTGACGGGCAGCGTGCACCTGCCGCCAGCAAGCACAGTACAACCGCTTGCGCAAGTTGTGCTGCAACTAATCAGTAGCACACAAGCGCTATCGGAGCCACAATGCTTCCATTTCAACATTGTTTTTTTTCTCCACATTTTTGTTAGAAATAAAATGTAGAAAAAAAATCAGTTTTTTTCCTCTGAGTTAAAAAAAACCGATATCGCCGATTAAATCGGTGATGCCTGAAAAAAAAAAAAAGCAACAGTCCAATGTTTATTTGTGCAGTCTGTAAAATAGGTCGGTTTACATGACTGTAGTAGCGTTAATATTACACGGGTGATGTCAACCTGGCGCAAACAAAAGTTAAGGTAGCAGGTTGAAGCTTAGCTCCAAATGTTCCATTCCCTTTCCACTTCTTGGCCCCCATCCCACCTCCCGAGTGAAGACGATCCAGTGTCACGCAATTCCAAACAAACTAAAATTCCTGCCCAGTGTGGCTGTTAAACGCACACATAAACAAAACGCTTCAAACTTTCCATTCCTGGCCGACGCGCTTTCGTTGGAGCGGCGAAAAGCGCGCCATTTATTTCTAACTTCAGGCGGCGGCGGCAAATGTAAACAGCGGAAGAGAGGCCAAGTGTTTGGCAAGCGTCGTCCACGCTCATGGTTTGGTTCATGAGACGCGCCTGTTTTGACACAAGGGTGATGTAACGCGTAATAAAACACAAATGACATACCTGCTGCGTGATAAGTTTCTGACGGCCACTCTCCACCAAACTGATAACGGTGGGAAATCCTTAAGACTCGGCCTAAGAACTAACCAGGAACCCTTTGACACCTGTTTGCGTTGTTGACCCAAATGGAATCCTTTTTTGGTTCGTTTTTACAATAAGTCTAAATTTAGAACACTAAGGAATACTTTAAAACCTCAGACAGTTTCGTCTGTCCATTGGCTAGCCAGCAGTCTACTTTGCATTTCATGGAGGATTACATAATACACACAAGTGTGGTGCAGACGTTAGTGGAAAGCTTACATTGATCCTCCTTGGAGATCTCCTGCAGGTTGCTCTCAGCACTGCGCATCATCAAGTTGGCCCCCTGGTCCTCAGCGGACTGGTGTAGTGAATCAGAGTAGAACAAGGTCCTCTTGGCTGGCTGGGTGTTTTGGTAAAGGGGCCGGGTAGCGACAGAGCTCAGGAGCAACAAACACATGGCCGCCACATCCCATAAATTCATTTTAGACTCAGTTCCTCTGAGGAGAGCTGGAATAAACAGGAGGGGAGAGATCAAACATGTGACATCCTGTCAGAAGTCAACAAGCCACCAAGTCCCAGGTAGAACGTGTGTACAGAATACAAGTTGTGTAGTATTACATGTGCAGATTACATCTATTGTAAACACTTCAAATAATTTATGCGTTCATCCAAGATAATTGCACCCAATTAAGGGAGTGTTGCAATTTGAATTTTGGCACAAAAGGCAAATTACGTGCATCGTCCTGCCCTGGCCGCCCTATGACGAGTCTTGACAACATTTTAAGTTTATACGCTAAAATGAGTAGGAATGGCAACGTGTAGTTTAAATACAAGCAATAAAAAGTGTGTTCATGGCAGGGCTTGTAAATATACGGCCCGCAGGCCAAAAGTGTCCCGACAGCGATTATCTGGGATTATGGGAGAAAATATCCAATTTCATTTCATATGTCTGAAAATGTATGATTGTTTGTGCATCTCTCTATGCCCGCAAGCGACATATACTGTCGTGACAAACAGAACTGCATGTTAAATATGCAATAATTGTGTGTTCAACCTGTTGCCAATCAGATAATTGACCAAGTTTTCACCCTTAAATTCATTTGAGAAATCTTGTAAAGTAGATTTCATTTTCAAAGTCCAATTCCGAAAATGTGACTTGAAGTTTTGTGGCTTTAATGATTGCACGATGGCAAAACTTAATGTTATCTATATTAGTTCTGATGTTATGATTTACATAACTAGGCTGCGTTTGATACTCACCTTAAAGATGGTCCATGCAGACCTGCACCTCGCTGCGATTAAAATCCAAGCGTCATGCGTTGTCCTCATGTGCATCCAAAACGATAAAAAAAAAAAAATCCCCACTTGTTAGCGCGACAGTTTATGTCCACTGGTGGAAAAATACCCCAAATGTCACACAGCTCCAGAACGTGTGCGCACTTTGGACCTCGTTGATCAATGAAACAAGCTGCTCCACGCTGGGAATCCAAAAGTGGCAACCTCCCACTCCACGGGTGGAAAAGACGCGCAAATAGTTCGTTTCCCCCCCGTCTTGTCTCGACCCGCCGTCACATCCCGCGTGCAGAAAAGATCGGCGAGGGTCGTGCGGTCTCCATATCCACGCGTCGGTTTGTCGTCCTCATCGCGCAGCCGAGCAGCGCCGAGCCGCGCTCCGCGGGCACTCCGGAGGCATTTATAGTCGGCGCGCGCTCGGTGTCCGCCCCTCAGGGAGTAAAAGCGCACTGACATGCGCGCAAATACACACACACACTAGACATGGTTATAGTCTAATACACTTTTCCCTTTGAAATGAGTCCGTTCCAGAACCCCCCCCCCCCCCCCCCCCCCCCCTTAATAACAACGCATTTGGGTAACATTTATTTTTACAAGACAAATATGTGCCTTGAGATACGAGCTCTTCATTTTTTTCTGCTTTGACATGTTGGGAGTGAACTCAACTAAACTCATGTCACACCCCAATTAAATAGTAGTTTGGCAGATAATAGTAACTTGTAGTTTAGCTACCCCCCCTCACCAGAGCCCCCTGTTTGCAGCTTTCAGATATCTGGGGGATTATGTCACACATCCCCATGTCCTTGGATTTGGATGTCAGTATGGGGAATGTGATCTGGGCATGATTGGAACCTCATCACTAGCATCGAGTTCCCCTTCTGCGTGGCTTCTTGCTGTTGGCTAAATGCAATGTTTAAGATGATGTAAATATGCAGCTTTTTAAAGTTGCATGCTTGCCAACTGTGCTGCATTTCATTTTAAAAATTGGTTGGGGCACAAACAGTTTTGGGGGGTGCGGCAAGACATAGCATAATAAAAAGAGAGAAAAGTGCCATCTGGAAGGATTTTAACCTTCATGATTTTTTTTTAGTTACTCAGGAGCAATGATTGTCCAGTGATTCAGGATCACTCGGGGCGTTTTAAATAATCCCAAAGTGTCAGAAATTACGGTACTTATTTTTGGGTGAAGTTGTGACTCCGCACACCTAATGATCATCAAACCAATCAAATCTATGTGTGTATCTTTCCAGGTACACTTTAGGCTTCCATTCAAGTCACCCAAAGACGTCTTGTTGGCACGCTGGTGTGAATCCAAAAACATCAACACTACAATTACACAAAAGTTCCACCTGCCTAAAAAGCTCAGACTCCTTTCGCTGCCAGGATGAGCCTTCCTGTTAAGGCATGTTTTTCCTTACGGGATCCCGACGTGCCGTGCCCTCTTCATAAAGGTCTGTGTGGTGATGAGCCAAATGCTCATTGTATGAATTCCACGCTGTCAAGTTCGCACACGGCTGCATTCAAACAAATGACGGCGCTTATTTTCTACGTATCGTGTACTTGTAATTTGCCTTGCAGGGCTTCTACCATTTTTGTTCCCATGCTAATTGTTTTGCAAAATTGCTGCAAATGACGCATCGTAGCTTCTTCCAGTTAACGCTTGACCCAAATCATGTACTAAACGTCCCAGAGACAACGGTATGCTGTTGCGCAACAACGTTGTCAAAGCATGTAAGACACCTGTACTATTTGTAAGACATCTTAACAATTACAATAGCCTATTAATATTCCCGCCCAAAACAGTTCTCAGGTGTCTTCATGACATGTCCCATTGAAAATGGAAGGGAAAATGTGGCCCTTAATATTTTCGCACTTTTGGATAACCCCCATTGATGCGATGATGTCACTCGCCTTTGACGTGTCACTCTTATTATAGGGGCGTACGCACAGAGGCTACATTGTCTGTCTCAATGTAGAAGAGTCACCAAGAAGTCCCCTTTGGTTTGTGACTCGCCCATATGTCATATGAGACCCTCTGGTGCAGATGAGACCCTCGGACCACAAGGTCGTTTAACATGAACTCATCCGAGGCAGCGGAAGTGTGACTAAAAGAAAAAGCATGACTTAAGATGCTTCAAACATCATGTGGTCATCAACTTAGAGCCCAGACATGTAACAATATGTACAAGAATGCATTGCTAGATTTTTTTTTTTCCCCTTGGCAGTATATAGGAAGCTGTGTGTGCCTATGCATGGCGAGTTATGTCACCAGGCACGCACATAAAACAGGCGAGCAGGAAGTCCAGTCAGCTGGTCCATTATTGGCACATGTCATAGTTCAGAGGTGGCAATGCGCCAGATGCCCGAGCCATTGTGGCACTCAGGTTGGCGCCGCGCTTCTATCTGTTTCGCTCATTGCTCAGACCTTTCAGCCGCGGCTTCTCAGATTGTATGCTTGCAAAAATACACACTTGTGTCTGTGTGTGTAAATGAGCTCACTTGGTACTATCAAAGTTCAGAGGGACTATGACGCGGGTAAAAATAGCACAGAGGAAGTAAGGTGAAATCTCTTACACACCGATACTAAAAGCATCGAGGGAGGATCGAAATGAGACCCTCATTAAGTCCAATGTCAATCGGGTTCCCACATACCGATATTTAATATCGGAAGCGATTTTTGCTCTTGTTCTCTTTTGAGTGACAATATGCTTTCACATGACTTCCTGCAGGGCGTGTGAAGAACTCTATTGGTCAAGGATGAATTATCACCCCAGCAGTGACTGTGACTTTGTTAATCTCTCTCCCACGGACCACTGGCTTCCACGGCCGTCACAATAGAAATAAAGTCAAGATTCCTTTTCCTTCATCGGGACAGAAGAGAAATGGTTCCAAATGATGCACTCCGTGGGGAAAATTGAAGAAGAAGGTATGGAGTTACCCCCATTGCTTGCACTCTATTGGGAAAGACGTTTTAGGAGATTTGAATCCCCCCCCCCTGCTCTCTCCCCGAGGTGGCACGGTGTCAGACTTTGTGCCGGCTTTATCGTGTTTAGTGTTCAAAGAGCGGCTGCCTACTGTCTTACTAAACAAATAGTAACCCTCAAAAGATGAAAAGCACCTCCGGGTGGAAGTGAGGTCGCGTTTTATTTAAGTGTCTCATTTTACGGATTTGGACTGAGCTATTTATATTATAACCTTTGCCAGTGACCATTTTGCAATAAGGGAAAGAAGGGCAGTGCCCCATGAGAACCAGCAGATGGCACTGTTGTGAATATTTTTTTTCATCTATTTTAAATATTACGATACATACAGTGGTGTCTTGAGTCATCATCAACTCGCCTTTCCCCCCATTAAAATGATTAGGAATATCATTAATTAATTCCAGGCAAAATACAAACATTATTGTAATGTGTATTTCAAAAAAAGCACTCTAATATTGCAGTTTATGAAATTCAGGGCCAGACCGATATGGATTCTCTTGAGGCCAATGCCGATTCAGATATTTATTGGGATAAAATTCTCATAACCGATTAATAGATTAAAAATTAGAGATTAAATTAAAAGATTCAAAAAATATATATATTTAATGGATTCAATAATGTCCGTTTTTTTGGACCTGCTAATTGTGCTAATTGTGACAAAAAATGGAGACTTTATTTTTAAGAACTAATCCCGGTCTATTGAATCGGCTGAACGATCAAACAGTACCAGCAGATGACACATTTGAAAAGACACTTGTTAATTTCTCTCAAAATTTCTATTCAGATAGTTCTTAACAAAGATACTTATTGTGTTTCTTTCTCTTCTTATAGTTTCAACAAAAAATTAATCGCTGCTCCGTCCCCAACGTAACAAGGTCACTCGGACGCGAGAAGCAAGCGAGAACGATGTCTTTGCGAGCCAACGTCCCGGAGTGACAGCGGCGAGGCTCAGATCCAGTTCCCCGTCCTAATCCCGCCTGGTATGTGTTGAGAGCGCTCGCTTCCACCGGAGGCCCATAAATCATCATTTTCTCTGCCGTACCGCGAACGTCCAACCCGGCGACAGAAACACAATGCTATACTCGTGTTCTTCGTTCGTCTCGCGCGAATGCGACGCGACACACGTACATATTGGCACCTCCTGCAAACGGGCCTGTGAGAAAGAGTATATGCACACGCGGCTGGTAATACAAGAGCGTATCACGTCGCGGAGTTGATCAGAGCAGCATGACCGCATTGTCGCCAAATCACGTCATGTTGTCACCTTGGAGCCCGTTCCCAGAAGGAGCTATTGATATCGTCACCACGACATCTCTGACTAGCGTTTACCTCTACACTGATGAGGTTTGTCTGCAGCGATGACACAAAAAATCCAGTTTTAGAGAATTTCATTTCCCTTCACTGTCATAATATGACGTCTAAATACGTCTAAAAACAATACTCGCTCGTATTCAAAGAATGGAAAGTAAAACGCAGCGACAGCCTTGAACTTTGCTTCCTGTACAGGGTGTTACAAGCGACTTAGAATAACAGACAATTGCACTTAATGCCACAATAATCTAATCAGTTGGCTCGGGAGTGGAGGTCACGGGAAACTCCACTTCCAAGGTCAGAGAAATTAGTGATAGCTACCGGTTGTATAAGTGCGTCCCCGGATTGGGTCTTACTGTATTTAGGCAGCTGTGGTGGTGTTGATTTATAAAAAATAAAATAAAAAAAAGCCAATTAAATATATCTTTGGCGTCATGTTCAAAACAAACAACTTCCTGCATGAGCTAAAAATAGAAAATGTAGGTGTGCCATCTGGAGCGAGGGTGAGTCATCAGGTGTAAAATGCTGATTAATAAATCATAATCGGGCTTTATCGTTTCCATCCGGACCGTCGAGCCGGTGTTTATTTATTAATCTCTAAAGGCGTTCAACCCTACGGGCGACACTGACATGTAGCAAACAATGAAGTGAGTCACGTTGAGCCCTTTTCAATAGTTGTTGTGAGTCCACCTGATAGTTCAAGGATCTGAATACATCAACTGAGGTCGTAGGTCCTGGTTCGGGTGTCGGAATGTTGAATGGCTCCGGGCATACTGTCAACCCGCTCGGTCTGTGTTTGGAAAATGTTGGTCAAACATATTTGAAAGGTTGACGGCTTGACCAAAAGTACAGTTTTCCTCCACTGTAACAAGATCCAAGACGCGTCGCCGGCATTTTAAGCTCTCGAACGCAGAGTGCGGCTGTCTGCGAGTTGGCTCCAGGTTAGGATGCTGCGTTCAGGTTCAGGTTACCGATTGTTGGCATGTGCCGGTTTGTGAGCAGAATGGCCTTGGTTGACATGTTCAAACAGCTGTGGAACAACAACCCGCCCAGCTTTGTGGACAAATGGATAGAACAGACAGATATGTAGCTGCCAGAGTATATTTTTGTATTGAACCGAATTCTCATTTGGACTTTAGGAACCAAAGAAAAAACGCGCGGGTGGTGGTATTCCTGGTGAGCAGCGATATATCTTGATAGTTCGACAAATAACATCAGTACCTTGTTTTTACAAGTCAACCCCATCAATCACGCATTCCTCCATAGAGTTTTTTCTGCTGTTAAAAAAATAAAACGATACCTGGGGTGCAGAGGGCAAAGCTTCGGAGAAAGACGACTGATCGTATTTCCAACACATTTCACAATCTTTGTACCTGCTGCAAGTGTACAACAAAGAGGTGTCAAAATTGAAACGAGATCGGCCTGTGCGACCAAACTGCTCGGAGCCATCGGTTCTGGGCAGAGAAAAGACCTGTAAACCCCCACCGCCAACCCCCCGCGGCCCCCCACAGCAGATGGGAGCTTTTTGGTTACGGCCGCAGGGGAGCGTCGAGACCCCAAGACGACGAGCGCGACCACAAAAAAGCTGGCAGACGCGGCCGGACCGTGAAACATGTCCCACGAGGCGGAGGAGGCTTTCACTCACCTGGCCTTTGGTGTGTCCTCATGTTACCGGGCTCGGGCTGAGCCTCCGCCCAGTCCGCCTGCTCGCCATTGTTCCAGGCCTGCATGTGCAGACAATGAAGACGAGAGCGGGGGGCCGGGCGAAGGGAGTGAGCCACGTTTCGGAGCTTATTGTTGCCCGTGTATCTTTTTACCAACGCGGTTAAATTGAGCAATGACGGCAGCCATCAAAGGTCGCCGATACGATCGTTGCGCTCGGCGGCCGACTCGCTGCAGACGTGCACTACATCATGTCGACGATGAAAAGACGCACCTGAAGACCTCTCTCTGAATGCCGCACCTGTGCCTCCAACGTCTGTCACCATCTGTCTTATTCAGGCTTATAAAGGCCCATCTCCACATTTCAGAATTTGAATGATAAACTTTTATGGGGGGTTTGCACGAGCGCGTGAGAATGTATGTGAGAGCGTATGTGTGTGAGAAAGTGTTTCAACCCCGGCCAAAGTCCTAACACAGCCCAGATGTTCTTAAACTCAAAATAAGCAAGGTCTGAATGCAGTTGAGATTCCTGGGTCACAAAGACATAAGCGTAATCCGTCACTTGGCATTGCGACCATAACGGGACGCCGGCGGATTAAAGAGGATCAAAGTGGAACCTCACTCCAAGCAGAGCGTCAAAGACGTCGAACAATTATAGCATGCGGAGGCAAATGCATTCCTACTGGCTGTTTTTAAGAAACGTAAACAAGCAGATGAGGACGTAAACAAATGTGTAACTTAAACCGCGTGCAGGAAAAAGGCCGCCACCCGAACTACCTTGCTGCAATCTCTTCATTTCCGGCGACAACTGTATTGCGGAAAAAAAACCCACAGTTGTAAATGTCTTAAAATGATGTGAATAAATTAACGTATTTTCCCCATTAAAATGACCAAAAGTAGACGTAGAGCTTGTTGCCAGTCAGATCAGTCAGAGGTGCTTTAAGATCAAGAAGAGCCCCCCCACACCAACCCTACTGTGATACGGCAAAACTTTAGGTTGTGGTGGGTCACAGACAGCCTCGTGGTCACACACCAGCTGCTGAACTCCCCATGGGGAGATATAGTCAATCAGCAAAAACCTCATAGACCACTAGAGGGCGTTAAACATCCACGGCAAAACAAAGAGGCTCATGAAAAGCTGTCTCCCAGGAACAAAAAGAACTATGTCGACCTCTGGTGGACTATTTAATTATTTTTCTTGATGACCTTAAAAAAAAAAAAAACAGACAAAAAGTACTGGTGGTCTAAATAAGGATTATTTTAAGTGGGACAAATTGGCTATTTTTTATTTGTATACAGATATTGTCTGGAGTTCCTGCCCATGATGCAAGCGGCATTCATTTGCAGTCTGGCAGAGGGATGAAAAAAAGAAAACTACATCAAAGCAAAAGGTAAGAACATATCCATTGAACTTTATTGGCTAATTTGTGTCCTTTATTGAAAAACCTCCAATACTGCACACTATGAAGCCTGCCTGTGAATGCGCGTTATAGAAGCTTTATATAAAAGGCCACTGCTTGACACCGACACTTGAGGACACGGCAGCGTTGACGGAGTCGTTTCGGTACAAAAAAGCGAAACAATAGCTACCGCCTTTGTGGAAAACAGGAAGAGGATGTGGATGGGGGAAGCACTAAGATGCTTCCAAGCACAGTTGAGTCATGAAGCATCAAGCATTCATAGACCTTGTAAACATATGCAAACATATTCAAGTTACATCAAACAATTACAGGAAAACTCAAGTCAAAAGTTCGCGTAAATGTTTTTAAGTGAGAGGACGGACATGCGGAGTGATTATTGATCCACTTGCCATGAGACATCGTGTTACTCTTGTTGCATCATGTTGTACAAGTAAGATATGTTTTTGTCAAATAATATTGCAATGTGTCACTCAGCTCTTGCTCACCTCATTTGCCCCTGGTCATTGTTCACACTTTTAACACCCTCCTTAGACTTGGCTGGAAAATAGAGAGTAAAGTCATAAGAAGTAGACCAGGCTTTTTGAAACAATTAAGACTTCCTTAAGCTCCAATAATATTTCCGGAGAAAGCTTTGCTACAAGGCGTGAGTGGAACCCCTCTGGGAGACGTAAACAGATCGAGGTCACCATGCAGCCAAGATCTCAACACATACAAAGCGCTAACTACCATATATAAAAAAATAAAAATAAAAAAAACTTGCGCCATATTTGTGTTGATCGGCAATTAACTCATAATTTTTTTTCTGTGCAATTCAGGTATTTTGTCCTACTACTCAACATTGTGGAACAAAGTACAGATTTTAATGCTATAAGGATGAGCTTTACTAATAATCACACAACCTCACTAGGTTTAACTAAAGCTCCGCTAAATCTATACGTACTTGCACGGTGCGGTGAGCTTGATTTAATAACAAAATGGCTGATCGGACGTGCCATTAGATAATACATTGCTCGTAACGGGCTGGGCCAGGTAGGTCCCGGTTGCCATGCAACGCTATCGAGGACAAGCGGGATTGGACAGTGTTGTTTCAGTGACATTTATAGTGTTTTTTTTTTTATTATTTCTTCACTCCTAACACCTCTTAAAGCACACGGACCAGTACAACCATGCATTCGTTATGTCCCCTTTCCACACCCCCTGAGGAAACGCAAAGGTGACAGACCATGTTGGCGTTAATTGGCCGGTTGATGGTCATGTTGTGAGGCTGCCTCGGTCGGGAGTGGAAACCTACAGATTCCTGTTCAGTACGTTCGACACCAATTTTGTTTTTGTCTCCAAACTCATGACATGTAAGATTTGAGCCAGATAAATTCTAGTCTTATTCATGAAAAACATCCTCGAGTTCTTCACTTTAAAGTTAAAGCCACATTCTCCTCACTGCTCATGTTTTGTACCCGAGCGCCGGATATGAAAATGTCTTTAAAGCAAGCCAGAAGCTGACAAAGCATTCTTTGTCGACATTTCATACAAACAACAAATGCGCTTGGTGCACATGAGTATCAGCTGGGTATCACACTGACAGTCACCATTATTGATTAAAAAAGAAAAAAAATGTAGCTCTTAATTTCCTGTGATGCAACATGATGTAATCAAGTGGTTTAAAAGTAACGTGTGCAAGTGTATCGACCCGTGTGAAAAGAAAGTCCATTTTCTAATTCAGTGCATCTATTCGGCCTTCTTGGAACAAGGGAGGGGCATTCTAAGAAATGACCTTGATCAATCAATGATAGGAAAAAACATTTTCGTGTTCATTATTGCGTACAGATGAAAGTATCAAATCTGTAATTCTCTCCAACAATTATCTACCAAATTTTATTTTTGCTTAAAGAAAGTTAGTGAACCTGAACTTCTTCAAAGATTAACAATAAATCCAGAACAATGGAATGGACGATGTATTAACCTATGTAGCCTCCTTAAGACTGAAAAATAATCCACGATAAACAAATTGGTATTGGATTTTTTTTTTTTTTTTTTTTAAACAAAATTTAACCAGACTCGGCATCGAAAAAGAGAAAGGTAAAGGCCAAGAGGTTCAGCCGTCTGCTCAGTTGTGCGTGAGCCGATTAGCACAGGGACCAAAGCTTTTATCTGAGTGCTTTTCTCGGGATTCTTCTTACACACGGCTAAACGTGAACAAATCTGATACTATGGATGAGCTTTGTCCCTTTCCACCAGAGATTCCGCAATTCTCAAAGCACCTGACTGAGACACAGCATCGTCCATCTCACCCATTGAAAGCTGTTATGAGGCATTTCATGACAAAACTAGAAATCCATTTGTTTTGTTTTGATATGAGCCAGCATTCAAATGATTTTTTGTTTTTTGAGTTGACTTGTCACAACAAGCAGCTGTTTTTATAAAAAAAAGGCTTTAAGTTTACTGTCAAATTAACAAAGCAAAAGAGTGTTTAAGACAACCAAACTGCTAGCTTAAAGCTAACATAGAATAGAAAATACCATTAACATGCTGAAATTTGATTGAAATTTGGTTGAAAAAAAATTGTGATAACTAATTGGATGATTATTAAAAAATATATATAATATGTAAATAATTGGTTGTTTTAGTTCCTTAATGCGTGTACTGTTAAATGTAAAACAATTTTTTATTTTTCATGAATCAATGTTTCTTGATAAAAAGAGCTCTTTGTTTGCTGAGATAGTTGCCGCGAGGGTGGGCAGTGAACAACTGCCATCCTCTCCACCCATCAGACACAAGACAAGGTTGTGATAATCATGCCCAAAGTCATTTTTTTTATCAGGAGACATTTAAGGCATAACAATATTTGAGGGTCAAAATATGACATTATTGCTGCAATCAGTTTTCTTACAAGTGAGCCGACTATCTTTTAATAGTCACTTTTTGAAATCAGATAATACTTTATAGTCTGATTAATCAAGCTAATGCGTTTCTCTCTTTCGATTTTACTTATTACTAGTATATAATAACATTTGAAAAATCTCAACCTCTTTCCACTTTTGCAAGTTAATAGATGTGTGTTGCCACGCACGCAAACACACTCAGAAAACCACACACTGGCTTGATCAATGCATGGTGCCAAAAGTGAGCTGTGTGTGATGGGTTGCCAGCGGGGGGGGATGGTCAATGTGCTGCTGCTTGTTTTCTGTCAGTGTATTTTCATATTCTCTCAGTGTGCAGCAGCTTACCGATGCTTCACTGTCTGACTTGAATCTCCCACTTGGGGATCGGAGAGGTGCGCACACAGCGGACAGACACAAGATTCTTTGCACAAAAATAAGGTATAGTCACTTTTTTTATTACAGCATGAACTTATTTTACACATTTTTCAATTACATACTACATGGTTTCTTCAAGCTAATTATAGCAAAAAACAAATTTCACCAAGACAGTTATTGAAGAAGAATGATACTGAAAAAACTGTGCAATGACACTTTATACTTAGATGTAAACATACATATACCAGTGTGAATATCTAAAGTTTTCTTATAAGTCCCAAAATTAAACAATCAAAGAAATAGAAGATAAACAGTAATTTATTTTCTGATGTATTTAAATTTTTCACCACTTTTTTATTTATTATTTTGTCATTGCCATATGACAATTAAAACGACCTGTAGAGTAAGAAAGTCTCTTTCCGTTGACGCGCATTTGCTCGGGCAGACATGCGCTCGCTTTCTGCGTCTCGTGTGCCAGTCTAATAAGTGGAAGGAAGAGGTGAGTGAGAATTCGTCTGACGCACGAGCCTTCACTGAGCACAGCGGGGAAGGGGGGTGGGGTGAGAGTGGTGGGCTCTCGGTTTGACCATGAGATGCTGCGTGTGCACGTGCATGCGCTGGCGGGAAGTAAATACTCACAGTTCAAGTGACCAAAGTCACCTTATAAAAGTCTGTACTGTTTTTGCCACCTTTTAAAAATTTGACCAAATTTTGTTTGATGTTGTCTAATAACATTATGGGAACACTGATGATATTGTGTAAAGCGGCGCTTGTGCACTCACCGTCCATCAGATTAACAAAACCTGGAAATCCTTTTATAATCAGCCCCTCCAGCAGCGAATTGTCCTCACGGAAAAGCGACCTCCTTTTTTCATCATCACAAAAGTCTTGATTTAATTGCCTCTTTGGTAAATGTGTTGGAGGCAGCGTAGCGTTGGATAACGATGACTGATTGAAGACTTGCAGTGCCTGCATATCCGGCCCATCGGTAATTGTCATGGTTTGTTTCTACTTGAGTTGATTTGGACTACGAATGTTTGTTTTTGTTCGTGTCCTAGATGTGACCCTTTGAAAACGCATCAATTCAACTAAGTCTTCCTTTCCTGTTTAAGTGGCAGTGAATAAAACAGGCAGCCGTTTGGCTGACAATGAAAAAATCTTTCATACTGTTGATGTTTACTCTTAAATTAAACGTAACAACCGGCAGCATTGCTTTGAAAGGTCCGCTTAGCTTATCGGTAACAAACACTGCAAAGCACCCTAGACGAGCTAATGGCTAACATCGGTGTTTTACTGTTAAGTCTGTTTGGACACAAACAGTGGCGCAACACACATAGAGTGACATTTTATTTGTGTGTTTGCTACAGAAATGGACCGACAACACAGCTTCTATCGGCAAGTGGACGTTCAGGACCACGTCCACTACATCGTCGCCTTTTTTGTCCTCGTAATCGGGACAGTGGGTGTGACCGGAAATGCCTTGGTCATGTATGCGTTTTTCTGGTAAGAATCTTTTGCTTTGCTTATCTGCAAAAATCCACAATTAGCTGACTCCCATTCAAATGTATTTTTTAAAAAAATATTAAATATCAGTTTAAAAAAGTCAACTGTATATCTCTTACATAAACAGTCTGGAACGTACCAATACAAAAGATTAGCCTGATTTAATAAAATCTTTATTTTATATTTTCGAAACAAAAAAAAAAGTGTTCTTGAATGTCACAAGCTCAGACACAATGGCCTCAGCAGAGGCTGGCGGGCATTCAATACCAGGAAGCAACCGAGTGGTTTGCCAGCTGCGCTGCATAAATCGATAAAAAATACACACTCCATTTTTATATGCAGTCAATTTTTATAATTACTCACTCCGCTCGGCTCGAGGTGTGTTCAATGATCACTCACACAGTGGGGCGTCTAAGAAGTACATAGAAAAACTCTTTGAATGCGTCAAACAGCAATGGCTAGTATGTGAGCACATTGCAGGGGGCGTGGAAACATTTGATCATTTGATCAATAACCTCTTTTGAGTCTTAAGTGTTTCATTGAAGCTCTGATGACTGATGGAAAGAAAATTGCTGTGTAGGGTTTCAGGGTTTTCTTCCTGATGTTTGAATAATGTTTATAGAGAACATATTCAAAGTTGCAAGGCCATATAATTGACTTTTAGGTATTTAGCAATCCCCCCAAATTGCGTGCGTGGCAAATTTCTCATGATGGAGAAATCATGAGCACTAGAGCAACACTAATACACCAATCAATACTAAATCTGTTTTTAAAAGCAACTGACATATTGACTCGGACCGAAAAGGCGTTAGCTAACGCTAAAACGACAGAGGCTCTCTCCACTCTTTGCTTTCTTAAAACTCCATATAATGTCCTCTTTAAAATGAGACGATTTGTTGTTTCAGTAACAAGAAGCTACGCACTCCTCCCAACTTTTTCATCATGAACCTGGCAGTCAGCGACTTTCTCATGGCCATCACTCAGTCGCCCATCTTCTTTGTCAACTCCCTCTACAAGGGCTGGATATTTGGGGAAATGGGTAAGTGCCTGTTTATCGCTAGCTAGCGAGGTCTACCTAGCAAGAAAGAAGTTTGACATGATTGCATTTAGAAATGCTGTCTTCCCAGGTTGTAAAATCTACGCCTTTTGCGGGGCCTTATTCGGAATCACGTCCATGATCAACCTTCTGGCCATCTCTATGGATCGTTACATCGTCATCACCAAGCCTCTGCGGGCCTTACGATGGACCTCAAAGCGACGCACTTGCTTCATCATTGGTCTGGTGTGGCTGTACTCTTTGGCTTGGAGCCTCGCACCGCTTCTCGGGTGGAGTACGTAACTGATTTACTCAAATTCTCTTCTAATAAAAACTTACACTCTACCACGTTTGTCTCTAAGGTTCTTACATACCAGAAGGCCTGATGACCTCATGCACGTGGGACTACGTGACGTCGACGCCCGCCAATAAAAGCTACACCCTGATGCTGTGCTGCTTTGTCTTCTTCATCCCACTGGGCATCATATCTTACTGCTATCTGTGCATGTTCCTCGCTACTCGCCATGCCAGCAGGTATGTGTTTTGCAAACAATCTTTTTCTATTGAAATGAATGGGAATGCCATTAATCCGTTCTAAAAAAGAAAAAAAAAACTCAATGTTTGTATAATGTTTGCTCTTTCATATCTTTATACACATGAAGCTAGTATCTTAAATTTATGTTCAGAAAAAAAAGTGAGGCTCATAGCCTCTCTCGAAAAACTCGAAAGTCAGTTCAGCAGCCTCTTCTGTCCTGCCAGGGAAGTGGAAAAGTTGGGTTCTCAGGTGAGGAAGTCAACGCTGATTCAGCAGCAGACTATCAAGTCCGAGTGGAAGTTGGCCAAGATTGCCTTTGTCGTGATCATCGTCTTTGTACTGTCCTGGTCACCCTACGCGTGTGTCACCCTCATTGCCTGGGCAGGGTAAATATGCCACGCACACAAAAAAAAACTTTAATAACTGGCAAAGTACAGGTTCTGACGTGCAAAAAAAAAAAATTCAGATATGCAAATGTCCTGAACCCCTACTCCAAAGCCGTGCCGGCGGTTATTGCCAAGGCCTCGGCCATCTACAACCCTTTCATCTATGCCATCATTCACTCTAAATACAGGTGAGAGCGCCATCTTCAGAAAATCAAGTAATATGAGCTTGAAACTGATACAAAGCCTTTGTCTGACTAATCACTTTGCTTCAACAGGAACACTCTTGCCGAAAAAGTCCCCTGTCTACACTTCCTAGCCCAGCCCCCCCGGAGGGACATCATGGCAATGTCACATAGCCAGTCCTCCTTCAGGGACTCGGTGCTGAGCAGACAATCATCCGTCTCCAAAAACAAGTTTCTACAGGTTTCCTCATCCTTATCCACAATAGACACTGTGAGTCTTCATGACCCTGTCAAAATAGGAAAGCAGCACTTGTCAGTCTGGGAACTTGTAATTCACAAAATTCTGCTTATAAATGTGTCCACCCCATCCCATCGCATTCCCATGCAGCAGGTTTGCAGTGATGTGGAGCTGGATCCAATGAACCAGAACCTTTCTCTGAGATCCCGCTATTCCGTTGGAGCGCTAAAGGATCACAGCCAGGACAAAAGACCACAATGATCGCGCAGGTAAAGCCACATCATCAATTGTGGGTTAAAACGATTGTCATGTCAAGCACAAAATTGCAAATCAAGATTTCCACTGAAATTCTATAACATATCCTAGAGCCAAGCGCACTCCAAATGCGTGACCTGAGTCGTGGTCCCGCTCCAGACTCGGTGGAGGAAAAGGGAAGCGGAGCACGAGGACCTGGTCTTCTACAAGAGACATGAACCAAAGAGGGCCACAGCAAGCCCAGGGCGAAAGGAGAAGTGGAAGTCCTCTCCAGCCACTATCGGTGGCAGAGGTGTTGGACTGTGTGGGGAAAAAAGATGCAATCATTACTAGATTAATAATATCTAGTCTGGATTGTTAAAGTCAAGTCTTGGAGTAAGTCGACTGTTTTTTTTTCCCTCACCAACATAAACTTGGAAGACTAGTTTCCTCAAATAGTGAGCGCCACTGTAAAAGAAGCTGCAAATCTAAATGCGAGTGAAAGCATAGACAATCAAATGCACATAGATATGCCACATTAAAGGTGTCAAATACGATAAGCGCAATAATGGTCAATACAATTTCATAGTGCCATCATATTAAATGTAAATCCAGCCATTGAAGCCCTCTTTCCTTTCCAGCTGGTGCTTTTACGACAATTTATACCACCGTGTGTCGCTGTAGACATCTTTATCACAGCTCGGTAGGTGTCTACTACGTAACAAAGCTACTAGACAATAATTTGCTCCATTGCATCCAATTGGTTTCAAATTAGTGACAAATTCCATTGTGGTCACTGCAAATTGAATACAAATCCTATTTTAAATGGGGCCGATTGACATTTGTTATTGAACACTCTATGCGCTCCATGCAGCCTTACGTAAAGAACTGTTACACTTCAGCGGTTCGATAGCTTTGCACTAAGGGAATTTGCAGCTGGCTCAGCTTCCCATCAAGTTATTACCATATATTGACATGGCTCACATGCATCTGAAATCAGATGACTGCAGCCTCAGGCAAACATGTCATCTAATGTACTGTACTGAGTCTGTGTAAGCTTTACAAGCCTTTCAGCACAGACACAACTTTTGATAAAATGTCATGGCATGGCTACAAGGAATTTATATTCATTTCCGCCAGCTGCATTCTTGCTAGATCTGAATTTCATCTTTTTAAAGAGCAACATAAAACCGGCCGAATCCTATTACTGCCTGCAATTTGTGGGGTGACCACCGGAGGGCACACCTACACTTCCCTCTGAGAACATCCTGTTGTCTTAAATCCAAATAAACGCAAAAGCCAAATATAATGTATTTGTTGTGAGTAAGACAGTGGAAGACAGTTTGCCGTCATAAACATCATGTGACGGCATGACGGCACAAAGCCTTGTGTCCCCAACTGAACATAAAAGATGCAGTACGCAAATAATTGTCTACGATTGCCATTGGTATTGCCGTTTCTACGGGGGAAATAGTGCCCTCCTGTGGAATGCCTGTGGAGTCACCCTTGAAAGGTATGAATATGTTTATATTTTATATATATTTAAAGAAAACACAAAGTCCACTCCAGTGTGCTTTTCTGCTCATTGACGCCAGCCTGCCACTGTGTGTCGCCCGAGGGCAAGCTATCCCTCTCCGCCTCACTCGTTGGCGGCGGCCCTCCTACCGGCAGGCTGGCGTACATGCGGAAGTCTCAGTTCCGCTCACTGGAGTCAGTTGTAAGTTGCCCTCCAAGCTGAGAACCGACTGACCCGACGCTTCTCTCTTCCTCCCTCGAGCACCGGCAGAGAGCGGCTCCGCAAAGGCAAGGTAAGCCCCGCACGAGGCATCGTTTTCGGGGAGAATATATATGCTCCTGTTGCGCTTCATTTTGGACATTTTCATTCACTTGAACGACTGAATGACTTAGGGACAAGGGGAAGCAATATTAATGTCATTACAGGAGTTTTATTTTACTTTCACTAAGGAAGCCAAATGGAAAGGTTTTGGTTTAATTGTGTGAAGGCGATGGCCTTCACACGTGTTATTTGATGAGTAATTTAAGAAGTTGACTAAATCCTAGTGTAAACAAGGGAACAGAAATCTAATTATTACTTTGTCTCATGACTTAAGTGGGCGTGCCTGGTCCTCTGAAAGTACATATTGAGCACTTAGATTTAATTTGATTGTTTTTAATTTTAATTTACACTGACCAAGCACATGAAACAAAGTACATGCATAGACACAAATTACAAGTAAATGACTCGACAAGTGTCAGCGACAGGGAGAAAAAATCTTTCAGTACAAATATTAGTTTTACATCAACGTTTCGTTTTTATGGGTGGGTTCCAAACTTTATATTACAGATTTTTAGACACCGGATTACGATTCGAAGATGACACACATTACATGTGTTTCATCCTTTTAAGCTGCCATGGACCATGTCCCAAGTGTCCCACTTGAGAGCCCCAAAAAAATACAATTATATCAAATCCAGCCCACCCCCTTCTATATTTCACAGTGATGGAGGTCAGGTGGAATTTTGGCACAAATGTGTTGAATTTGAGAATCTGGCATCAATACATCAGTGTTATCAGAATATGCACAAAGGCCGTCTCGTAAATTCAGGTTAGAACACGTCCTACCGGAGGTCATGAACAACACGAATTGCTGCCAAAAATGGTTGGTTGACAGTTTCTAGTCTAACAAGGTCTGGTTGCGGCGTTGATCAATGAAAAGAAATGTAAGGCTTGTTCTGTTTTTAATCCACAGCATGTAAAAGTCATAAATGGAATGTGAAATGAACTTTGTGAGGACATAAAATGATGTAAGCAGGCCAAATTGCCACCTGACATGTGGAATGCGCATGACGTATGAGCACAGCCACCGAAACTCACTCAGATGTTTTCCTTTTAATCAATACTTCCTGAAGGCAATCTGGCACATGCAATGGAGCGGGCCAATAATGTCAAGGCTGTGAATGTTTTTTGCATTCAACAACGTTATGCTCAATTTGAATTGATAGAGTGCGTTAATTTTAATGGGAACAGCACTCGGAGCCATATTGTTTGAGTGGCCTGAGAAGTTTTTATAGCTTCAATAAACTGCTCAGAAATGTGCGGAACTTTCATTGGGTTTATTACAGATCTACACAAGCATGTAGGGTTTAAAAATATACAGAGTGGAACTTCTAAAGCAGGGAAAAATGTAATTTGGCAATACTTGCAACTTCAGAATTGCGTGTAGAACTCAAGAATCCACCGAAGTTAGTAACAAGATTGCTTAAATGCACATGTATTGCAAAACAATCACTACTGTCATTTTTTAAAATAGGCAGACGTCTTTTTTGTTTTAACCTCTGTTTTATTTGGGTGTGAACGTGCTGAAATACAAAGTGCAGTAAAGTGCTATTCCTCAAGATAAGGCTGACGTGGAGCGTAAGCAGGAAAAATAAGTGGAACTCGCTTGTTGAATATGCTCGCTGCACTGCCCTCTTTCATCGGCAGGCGTGACCGCTCATGTCTACGCACGACATTGTTGGTGAATGCAAAAGCAAGCAGCGACATGAGCGCAATGTTTGTCTTCTCCATATTAGGGAGTTTGTGAAATGATATGTGGGCCTGGTTCAGTGTGATCTGATAGACTGCAATTTAGTTCTTATCAAGATTAGGTGCCTCATTTCCCAGTGGGTTATGAAACTCGCATAGTTGTAGTCTATTCATAAAAAGTCATCTGTCTCAGGCATCTGTTGGGCTCAGCCATTTTCGAAAACTGAGCCCAACAGATGCCTGAGACAGATGACTTTGTGTGATTTTTTTTTTAATCAAATTTATTATACATAAACGTTTTGGTCTTATACAGTAGAATAAAGTTGTACCTTGAATTAAGTACTGGCAGGGTCAACATCAAGTATAACTGTCGTTACGATGACATGGGAGGGTGTTGCTATTTGTTGAGTGGCGAGTGGAAGATTTTATAGTTGCGTTAATCCAGTTTCCTGTTTTCCAGCGAGTCATCTGTCTCATCACACAATGATGAAAAGTCAAATGTTTTGGTGTATTGCCTCACCCGCCCAATTTTGGTAGCAACCAGAAACACTTTGCAGGATAAGCAAAAATAGGAAAAACAAAATGAACCAAAATCTTTTTGGGCATTGGTTCTTGAGATTTTTTTTTTATTCTAATAATGATAAACATGTCTACCAAAATTACTGTATAGGGGAACTATGTTAACCACGACGGAAATCCCACTTTTTGTCCCACCACAGCTAAAGGTCGGTCACATTGAGGACTGTCAGTAAAAGTGGGAGATATAAATAGAGTCAATAGATGTTCACATGTGATTTAATTTCTTGTTGCCTCCCCTCCATTTACGATTTGGAAGGACCTTCAGGCTTCTCTGATGAGGCCGACCAGGTGACAGACCGCGACAGATGGTAGCGTGCCCCCAGAAGGAGGCACTTAAAAACCGCAACGTGACATTCTTCGAAGATGACAAGGCATCGTTCATGACTAAGTCCTTGCCAGAGTGTTGTGAAAGCCGTGGGCAGGTTTCAAATTTGGCAAGATCAGGGGAGTCCCAATTGTTTGTTGAAAACTCGAGCCTTTTTCCATGTAATTACGTTTGTCATGTGTGACGTTAATGACTTTGATGTCATGTTTTCATGTCAGCTTCCACCCTTCCTGTCAGACAGGTCACAGGTCCAATAATTCCACAAGCGCTGTGGCAGATTTCACGCAGTCTCTCCGCTGGACGCCGTCATAAAATCCACACGGCGACGTATTAAAACCCAAGCGGTGTTCTGTAAATATGACAAGGCAATTTTCTTTCCAACTCTTCAACTGTGAACATGTGACAGCACTTAACCTTGTCCCAGCGCTTGCAATTTTCAGGGGGAATGCAAAAACAGGGCTTAAACCGGTGAAACTTAATCACGCGTGAAATAATCGGAGTGGTGCACATGTGTGTGGACATTTGGCGCTGTCCCATTCATGTGCATAGTCAGTCGAAAATCTTTTTTCTCTCTATGCATTCAAATTGGCCCACCCGCAAAAAAAAAAAAAATGAAGCTGGCACTCAGTGGAAAGCGAGCCCTGGCATGCCTTTATTCGCCCGGGGTGTGTCTCCAATCCACGCTTTGATTTCTTCATCAGCATTTGTATGCTAACGAAATGGATTTTATGGATGCAGAGCAACCAGGATATCGTCTAGACCACAGTGGAGATTGCAGCCAAAGCGTCTCCCAGTCTGTCGAAAGGAAGAGAATACTATTGCCAAGCCATTCTTCATTTCCAAATCCTTCCCTTGACTCCATACTCGACATTCTAAACGATATCTGGCTCCATACTGGCTTGTTTTAGCCATCTAGAAATATCATGACTGTCTTCATTTTTCATTCAGCTTTCCCTGACCCCCCCATGTCACTCACCGGGCCAGGCTCCTCCCTTTATAGCCAAACGGCGACCCAAAGCGGACAGATAATCGAGTAAAAAAAAAAATTGATGGATCCTATCTAATCAAATCTTCTTATGTGTCCCTCAGGTGAATCATGAGCAACTACAGTGTCACCCTGGCTGGTTCGGCCCCGTGGGGCTTTAGACTACAAGGAGGGAAGGACTTCGGCCTTCCCCTTACGATTTCACGGGTGAGTGGTGACTACGCCTCCTGTGTGACCTCTCGGGCATGTGGCCCATCCGTGCTACACTTGCGTGTGATATTCAGTGCTAAAGAAACCTCGATGAACTCATTCATTGCCATTGACGAGAATAGACATCAAATATTACGTTGTACTGGGTTGACGATTTTTTATGTGGTGTTTTTTTTTTTTACGTCGCGGCTGGAATAGTTTTATGACAATTGAATTCATTTCAATGGTGTAAAATTGATTTAGTATACGAGTAAAGTGAATTACTAGCTTGGCCATGGAACGAACTCCAATGCTACAAATTCCGCCATGATTGTTATACTTTCGAAGCGCCTCTATGCATTTACCGAGCGTAATGAAGTCTTCCTATGAACCACAATTTGCTGTCATTTTGGTCATTTAAATGAGGGATGTTACGCTAGTGCTTGGCCCCCATGTGAAAAACAGTAAACTTTAAATGCTAGGTCCACATTGGAGCATCTAAAAGTTCTCCTTAAATTTGCCATATGATGGAAACTTCAGAAAGCCGCTGTGGTTCAGTAATAACTATTGGGGGCCACATGATTTTAGAGTAATATTAAGGGAGGAGTCACTGCCTATCCTATACATAGTTCTACTGTTTATGTTGCAGGCGTGAGGGCTTGAAGTGCAACACGCTTGATTGTTCCAAGGAATTAAAGGAGGATCTGATTCTTGTGGAATGCGCCGCGTTATTTAGTCGACTGCTTCCTGTTATGAAGTCGTAATCTCGGTGTCACAGCCGAGGTCGCGAGCTGTTTATTTGTCGCCGGCAGCATCGGTTACAGCTCGACTTCTTTTGAGGAACACTTAAGCGTCTCTAAGTACAAAGTTGCCGACATGATTCGAGCAGGCCGGCCGGCCGGCCGAGCAGCCCGGCCTATTTTTGTCCCGCTTCCACCGAGATAAACTTGGAATGCGTGACATTATGTTGTCGCGCCGGCACGCAGCATACTTGTCATCAATATGTGATTATAAAGAAACACGTGTGGATTGATGGCGTATCGGTTGGACTGTTATGGATTTCTAGAGGTGCCGTAGTGTGTGGAGGGACTCATAAAAGTTTCACGAGTTGTTAAGAACGTGACTGGGATTGACTCTGTCATGTTTTGCCACCGGGTTAAAAATAAGCAGTCAGCTGGGTTTGCAAGGGGGAGTAATGGTGGGTAACATTTCTTGAATTAAGTAGTTAGTCTGTGTTCAACATATTTTCTTCTCTGTGGGTGCGAATGGTTGACATTTCCGCTTGTTGTCATTTTTGCCAGGAAGGAGTCTTCCTCTTGTTTGTTTTCGCTTATCGGAAAATGCAACCTCCCAAGTGAGACATAAAAACAAGAATGCAAGTCATTTTTGTAAATATGAGGAAGGATTATGGGCCCACTCTTTGTGTTGTTGGAAAGAGCAATTTGATTTCAGGTTCGCTCTTGTTTGAAGCCACTTTATTTTGGGGGAGGGGGGGCTAACATTTCCACAATCATTGAATCAAATTTGGTGCCTCAATTGCACAGCCACTGCCCATATGAGCAAACACGTCCCCTCACGCAACAATGTGGCCCCCTATGGAGGGGTGGGGCCCAGAGCGCAGTGTGTTTTTTGCATTTAGGGGGAGGGGCTGCCTCGCATGGGTCAGATGTATTTGAAGGTCACTGGTGTTTGAAAACAAAACAAGGGCAAGCTGGAGTGCCGCAGCTGATACTTTCGAAAGGCTTAACACATCAGACAACAAGTTTTGAAGACTTCAAAACATTCAAGTTGTCATTAGAGAAAGGGAACATGACCTATGACCTGGATGTCAATCGAAAGTGATTGTGTTGTTTGCTCAAGAGTGAGGCGTGTATCCAGAATTGAGATATGGAAACATCTGCCATTGATTTTAAACATTCATTTACTTCCTGATTTTGATGAGTGAGGAGAAAACTGCTCGGACCACGAGCTTATTTCACGGTTCACTGTGCAAAATAGACTCCGCTCGCAGTACAGTATATAGAACAAGATTTATGATGTCATTCACCACATGTTACAGCCACTTGATTATCTCCGCCAAATTATGGAAGGCTGGTCTTGGATAGGACCAACCACAGACGGGTGTACCCCGATGCGTCTACGTACCATATATGATAATGAGTGCGGTGTCCCAGCGTGACCAGACATTGTTTCAAATGATCAGTATTGATCATAAACATATGCGCATCTGCTCTGTGAATGGAATACCGAGAACCCGCCGTGTCCTCTGGATGATTTACAGACCAAATTACTTGTGGTTATAATATATATATGCTGGTGTGTGCTGTCTGCTTCACTCATGTTAGAGAGGTGCATCGTGCTTATTTAAATTTCTGGCCAATTTTCCGCTGGGAAAATATGCAAAGTGGACATTCAATAGGTGTTTGGGTTTGAAAATATCACCTTACTATACTAACAAAAAATAGCCAGACTCAAGCCACTGTTGTATGTGTTTTAGACTGAATGCCTGGATTCCATAGGTCGGATTACACGTAGCACTATTATTAAAGTCAAATGTTGTTGGGGCTGTAGAAAATTTCCTGGAAATGTATGCGTCCTGTACACAATATCACGGCAGATCTCAGCAAATGTGGCTTCCACACCAGCAAAGTAAAAAAAGTGTTTTTCAGAAATACTGTATGTATTAGATCCAAACAAATCAGTCCTTTATGCTGTTTCCCCAATTTAGTCATTTTTTTTAGTGTGATGTGAGAAATTCAGTCCATACATATACATTTATACTGTATAGCTAATAACACAGAAATTTGAAAATGTATGAGGGTGGTCCGATGTTCCGGTAATATTTATTTTTTTATCGGAGGCTTGTGAGTATTGTTATATTTTCTGTCTCCGTGTGTTGCTCCACTCTTTGTGTTCAAGTATAACGCTGATGCTATTCATCCGTTCATTGACGGTAATGCGCATTGTTTGTTATCATGAAGCAATGAAGACCTACCTAAGCCATTTTTTCCCCCCACACGACCAACATTACGGACTTTTCTAGGAAAACATTAAGATAAACAGCTTGTATGTTTGCTGCCAGACTACATGCTGTCTGCCGGTCCATTTATTTGGAATCTCTTGATTTCCGTGCTATTAGTCACCATGTCTGTGTACTTGTCATTTCTACCACTATGTATTTAGTGGCTTCCCAGCATGATCTGTCTCGTGTTTTCATTCTTAGACATAGCCAAAATAAATTGCCATTGAGTGGTTGCCATAACTCCTCTGAAGCCTCTGCATCCATACTTGGATATGTACGCTTCCTGATTTAGCAATTGCCCTGAACTCATTAAACAGGACTCTGTTGACTCAGACGGCTTTTGCTCGGTCATTTCGTGCTAACATTTAATTCGAATGAGAGTCCAAGTAAAGACAGTTCAACTGGAACTCGGCCTGGAGGATTGTGACAGTTAATGCGGTTACTTGAGGCTCCGTGGCACTCGAAAATGCGAGCGTGCTCTGTTTGCCAAACTTTCAATGCCACCACCAGCAATAAAGAGATTTTTTTCCAGTCGCAGTCAAACAAGCTCCACAACGCGACAACCTTGCCCGGTCTATAAATAGCGCTCTTAATTTTCTACACACCGATTAACTGCCATTGTCCGTCTGTCAACACAGGGAATGCGAAGCCGTGAGCTACCGACGACTATTATAGCTCAACTGGGCAACGACGGTAGACCCACTTGCCAGAAGAGAAATTCAATTAACGGCAGTCTTGGCTTCCCCAGTGGCTTCCTGTCACATAAGCTCAAACACACATCGTGTTATGAAGGGAAAGAAAAGGAATTCTGGATTGGAACCCTTTGCGTACTCCCTTTGCTTTCATATCCTCTGGGTTGTTTCTGAAGCGGACTACAGAGCGTTCAGTGTTCAAGCGCCGTGTCGCGCTGCTTTTGTGTTGTTTTGTTTGTGTTGTCATGGCGATTTGACTAAGCGCTCCTGTTTAAGGTCGGCGCGGCTTTTCCAAAGGCTTCATTGAAGTAATAAGAGGCTGTCGTCAAACCATGACAACCATGTGTTGAACCCGCTTTTTGAGCTCTTAATTGGGATGTTTGAATACTGAAGTATTTGGCGCCCCCTGTATTGTTGTGTCCGGCCTCGCCATTAGTGCCATTAACAAACAGTGTGTGGGGGGAAAAAAAACTCTTCCATATAAGGTCATCCATCTTAGTCGACTTAAGCATGTGGGCTGGTATCGCGAAGCACTTCCTGTTACACGACTTCTCCTTCTCGAGGTGACGGCGGCCTTCTTCCTCACGTCGCGCTTTCACTGGCGGGAGGGCAGGAAGCGCCACAGCGGGGAAGATTAGGAACATTCCAAATGATGATGCGCTCGCCATATATCGTCTGTTGCCCGTGTCCTCCACAGGAAGTACTTTCATTCATCTCACTTAATGCCCTCTTTTCTTTCTCCATTGTGTGAAAAAGTCCCGAGCGCGCTCGTCTGCATAGTGAAGAATTCCATTTTGGCAGAGCAGAGATCGAGCTGTTAAAAGCCAAAAAACAACTTTCACCAACATCCACTCGTAATTTATTGCGTGCAAGTTTACGCCGTTCCTTTTAGAGTATTTGTAAGTAAACACTCAAATAGATCTATATTATTCTTTTTATTGTCGTTTTTGTCGGATTGAAGACACATGGCGGGAGGCCGTTAATCTGTCTGGGCTCATTTGATGTCCGGTAAAGTGTTTTTCGTTGGATCCTCTACAGAAACAACCATATGTTATCTATATTTCACAGTCGGGGAAAATGCGCATACATCAAAGTGCGATGTAGGTACTAATTTAATCACCTTCATCGTGCTTCGCCACAGGATTTAAAGTGGATAAATCAAACGTGTATTGTGCAATATTTTTCAAGTATGTGTGGAGCGGACCACAGCAGTGTCGAATCCCTTGGATACTTGGAGAGACTCTTTAGAGCTTTCAAAAGGTTTTGGCCAAAGTAACACAAAGCCTCTCAAACAGCCTTTGCGCTTTCCGAATCCAACTTTTAAGTACTGTGGCTGTTCGGCATTACAGTGGGAAACTCTTTGGGAGTCTGCGCTGGGACGCCGGCTCACCTTTAATTTGTTTGGTTTTGGTATTTGAACAGGCTTCCAAATGAAAAACAAAAACAAAACAGCTGCTATTATACAATGTAAAAACAATAAACCATGCAGTCTAAACTGTAATGATGAATGACATAGTAGGTGTAGCTGTTAGCTGATTTCATAAAGTCTACCACCGCTAGTTAGAACAACAGACTTTTATCGCTTTATTGAACAGATGGTAAAAATATAAATACAAGCTCCTCTGTTCAAAACCAAATCATCCAAAATGGTTTTGAAGCCACTTTAAAATCAAATTAAAATAACTTTGTTTCGTTCCTCATGTCCCCGTTTGAACTAAAAAAACCTTTCAAATCCACTGATATTCATCAAAACCACATTGCGAAAACATCCTCCTCCCTTTTGTCAGACATTACAGCCAAACTTCCATTTCACTTATCTTCTTGTCATTCAAATTTATTACAGACTTCACCTGCCAGTAACACTCATTAGTTTTGTGTCTTTGTGAGGAAAAACTGACCATTAAGTTCACCGCAGGCTGGGCATTAAACACGGCTAACCACGTATATATAAAAGTACATTACAGACATTTTTCCCCTTCGTGCCCACAAATAGTCTGCTAGTAAATTTCCCTTATATAGCTCTACACATTGTTGTTGTTTCTCTGGTCCTTACAAGGGGAGAATTCTTTGTCACTCGCCATTAGCTTTACAACCCACAAACACGCTAATGCTGGGAAGTTAAGACAAAGGACCCAGCCATCCAAACGCATTCAGCGGCCTTTCAACAGCTTTTCTTTGCCTCTGTGCCGTTACGTTTCCTGTTTTAATAAGACGCACCCGTTGCCAGTATGTCGTTTCGTTACGAGTAAGTGAATCAGGACAGACGCCGGAGTCGGCTGAGTCATTGTCGTGACCGGTTAACACCTCAGGACTCTCTTTTATGGCATCATGGTTTTCCGAGAGACTTACATAAGCTTCCGTCACCCCCTCGGAGGCTACCGAGTGAACCCAAGGATGCGTGACTCCAAAGAAATGAGTCAGTGTCCCTGCAAGCTTTGGCCTCCACCTCTGTCCCTTCCTCATTCCTTCCAGCTCCTTTTCCCCTATTTGGGCTATTGTGAAGTCGAGAACAATGGTACGTTGTTTTTTGCCCCCATTGTCTTCTTATTTTAAACCGTGGAAAGACTTACGTAAACTAATCTGAACGCAGAGAGAGAAAAGGTGTGAATTTCTTCATAAACAATGTAATGGTGGGAATGGGACTTCTTAATTGGTGATATTTGTGGGAAAACAACAGACTCATTTGGGAACTCTTAATTATCCTTGAAAATTACACTTTATCCTTAAATCTGTTGTTCAACTTGTAAAAATACTGCAAACAATTAAAAAAAATTGCTATAGCCCCCCGACTCCAAAAATCGAATTGTTTTTGAAAATTATTTCTCAGTCAGCAAAGACTAAATCCTGGAGCCCGTCCTTGCCTTTCAGGCTCGAGAGATGACACACATAGATATGTAGAAACCAAGCGAGAGTAAAAGTCATGATTACGCAGTGTTCTTTTCATGATGGCAGCCAGCATGGCTGTACAGGTTTCGAGTGCGTAAACAAGGTGCGTTGAGTGATTCACGACGCTGGGTTGCCCTGACGACGCCACGCCTTGTAGACGAGCTTCTCATTGTAATATGTGATCAGTTTTTTGGATCCCAAGTGCCAGGATTTTATATATCAGCGTTTTTGGGTATCCTTCTTGTACTCCGATTAATCGGCTATTGATCGTAATTGTCCGATTTGTGTGGAAAATTACATAACTGAACACAAGGCACGGCTGCAGAATTTAGCCAAATTACATTTGCACCATCACTACATATTCTAATCTTTGATGCAAATAGTAACTTTTTTTTTTTGCATGTAACTTCGCAGCTGACTGATGGAGGAAAGGCAGCCAAAGCCAAGATTAGCGTCGGAGACGTCATCCTTTCCATAAATGGCATCTCCACTGACACCATGAACCACCTCGAAGCCCAGAACAAGATTAAAGCCTGCACGGGCAATCTGAGCCTAAATCTACAGAGGTAACCAACACAGTCAAGTTTTAGTGGGTTGACATTTGGAATTCATGCCCTTAGTAGACACAAGCGTTTCATATTATCATCTTAAAATATGTCAAAAGTAAGAATCTGCTATATATCTGTAAGGCAATGAAATGTCTGCTTTTTAGCACTCTTAATTAGCAGTTGTAGACAGGCTCTTAGAGGCCGGCTTCACGCACGGACCCAAAATCTGTTGAAGTCATCAGCTGGGGTTTCAGCTGTGCTTTATGTCAAGTCGCGCCGAGTGCATCAAGTGTTCCTCTGCTCTGCCCATTAGGAAAAGGAAGAGACCTGGAATTCCATTGCCGATAGTAAAACGATACTGACCGTCATCCACCGCATGAGCAACTCTGACCAGAACTCGCCACTGATTCTGATACGTGCGACTTATCAGAAACTAATGCTGATAGCGCTGTCGGCTAATGCTAATCTGCGCTTTCAACAAAACTCACTGCAGCTCTGCTTACAGTAGCTTTTGGCTTTGAGATAGTCTTTCAGACAGAATAGTGGCACATTGGTTTAGGTGTGGTACTTTTTACATTAGCCCAAATTTTGTGAATACTTTTATATACGAATAATTCAAAAGTAACATTTCCACTGCAGGATCCCTTTAATATTCATTGGCATGGTTATGTTAGCCTCTGACTGTGCTGTTGTTAGTGATTTGTTTTTACCACCATCTCCCAAAATTACAACAGCGGGCTGTTCGCTGGATGACGACTTACTAACAAACGCAAATGGCACGCGTTCACGAGCAGTTTGTTTGTGCCAAACGCAGTAGTACATTGCTCAACGGAAAAAACAAAAAATGGCACGCTCAAAGCTATAAAATGTGACGACAGAAAAAAAAGTCCCAGGTTTTTTTCAAATGACCTGTTCTATCGGCAGATGGAATTAGAAAAGAGCCTTGCCACTTAATGGTGGGAAAATGATCCTAAAATAGCTCCGTGCCACATCTGCATGTAATCTTCTATGGCCACCGGATGCACAATACATCAAAACACGGTGTTGACAAAGTGCAGGTCTCCAAATATATACACACAAGGCTCTTTTAAGACTCCTTGCACCATTACATTTGGGTGTCATTAAAATTCTCCCGAAAAGCAAACGCTATTTTGTCTTTCTCCAGCTTGGTCCCCAGAATGTGATTTAGGATCTTTAGCCTCACAGATAAAGACTCTCGGGTTTGTAATAACATTCGTCCAAACTGCCAAAAGATGATTTATGCGAGTAAGGTTTAGTCCCAGGCTCCAACTCTCGAGAGGTAGACATTTCAGCCTCTAGATGTGTTTACCTTTGTCCATTTCCAAACGGATCACGTAACCAACCTCTACTTTAAGGGTTCATAAATTAACCCTCAAATAGCTCCTTCTCTCAAAAATAACCGTTTCGAGAGCGCAAACAAACAATACCGAAAATGCTCTATTCTTGCAACTCATAAATTGTATGTTTTCGATTTTTCATCTGTCACACGCCTTTTTAAGATAGACAAAACTGCGTAGCCTGCACGCATTGAGGTATTACAAACAGAGCAGTCTTTCCATATACTGTCTGGGCAGAGCTCTGGTTCACTGATGCTGATGTTATTCCCTTGTTGCTAGGTGAAAGAAAATAACTTGGACTCTGACTTTGTCTAATCTTCTCTGGCTATCAGACCTTAAGAAATAATCATAGGCAAGAAGAACAGATGGCTTGTATCTCATAGAGTCGCAGACAAGTGTAATAACAAGGATTTAAAATTAAAATTTGTGTTGATTTATGGCACAACACCCTCCTAGAATTATGATCCCTTGAATTGTGCTTTGAGTTGATGCGACCAAAAGTTTTTCGCTGCACTTCAATGGCCGTGCTTTGTCGTCGTCCCAACACTTGAGTTACGCAATCCAGCTGTGGGAAGTAGCCGTAGGAAAGAATGATAATTGATGTTTATTTATTGTCATTGAACTATGCGGCACGCTGTAATCAAACACCTCTCCCCAGAGGTTGCATTTGGCAGCACCTGGTTGGGACAGATAATACAGACCACATCCGAGGTAGCTAGCTAGCGAGCTAAAGCATAAAACTCTCTTGTAAATAGAACTTTATCCATAAGAACGTATTTGTTTTTTTTTCAACCCCATTGTCTTCTATTTTCCCCAAACATGGATTTGCTTAAACACACATAATCAAATTGAACAAGAAACTTGTGTTGCAGATGCTAGGTCAAAACCATGAAAGGATTTCATAAATATTTACATTTCAGTCCAAAGAATGACTGATTTCAGACCGACCGCTGACATTCCGATGGAAATCAGTGACCCGGAACACAGCGTTGTAATCCCGAGTCAGAAGGTCCAATGCAGCTGCGGGTTGAATATTCGTGCAGCGCCGCTGCCATGGCTCGGCCACAATTCCGACTTTGGGGGTGGAGGAGATGACAGTCTAATAATGCCTGAATCCCCCACTGACTCCTGGCTGCCTCTGCCATTTGTGGCGTAGCGGTCGGAAGACAAGAATGAGCGAACGGGAGCGCATCCAATAATGGAACACTACCGCCTCTCCAACTGGCGCTATTCGTCAACCTGTTGGGCCTCCAATGCAAATCGCGTTTGCGTCAAAATATGCCAGTTAATGGAAGATAATTGACAGTGGCAGATGTTTGAAGTCAGAGCTACGCGGAGGTTCCGCTCTAATCAGTCGACTATCAACTTGGGTTGCGCGTCCGCTACCTTCTCCATCATTTAGTCAAATGACTGTTTCTCTTGGCTCTCGACGAGATGCCGACAGGATGGAAATGCTGCCTTATCCCCCTCAAGGCTTATTCCTTCGCTTAACCTCCCCAGTCTTTCCTTTTGGATATCTTTTTGTCCGCGTGTATGCGTGAGCGTGACGGAATTGCAAAGTCAAGGTTGATGAGGAGCACTTAACGTCTCTTAGCTGTCAATGCCCCCACATTGAGGGACATAATGGAGCTATTTAGCCACGGATAGGTTCAACCTTGCAATTGTAGCATTTGAGCCAAATTTCTACAATTTGTTCAATTTTCCAGAACAAATTCAAAGATGTTAAAATCTAAAAAAATAATACTCAGATACAATGTGTTAAGACAATACGCAATTATGACTTGACAGCAGTAAAAAAAAGAAAATGTTTGAAGTCAAGAGAAAATCACATACGATAGGTGGTGGTAGTAATGACTAATAAATGATGGTCTGTATTCCATTATAACTATTTTAATCGTGACACTACATCGTTACATAACGTAATGCGCGCCTATTTCCACACGCATGATCCTTCTCCCTTCCCCAAAGTACAGTATGTCCGTGTGGATACTTGGTCCAGTTGGGTCCAAGCTGTCAAGTCGGGGAGACAAAAAGCAGAGGAGGCTTGGTTGAGCAGATGTTCACCGGGACCACCCTACTCGTGTTTTGTCAGACTGCTCTGAGAAAAGATAGGGTGTGAAAGCCACTCTGATGTCACACACATCATCTTCCTAATGGAATGTGCGCCGTTTGATCTCGACACCCTTTGCTGTTTTCTTTGGCTCAGCGTGGCCTTGCTCCGTACGTACGCTGGAAAATCCGCTTTGTCTCTATTAGCCGCTAAGTGGAAACAGCAAGTGGAGGTGCGCGCACAAATGACGTCAACATCTGACGCGAGGGCGGGGTTCGCTAATAAGCCGGCGTCGTTGTCCTTTAGTTTATGAAAAGAGCCTGTTTTCATTTGAGTTTCTTTCTGTCTTCACAGAACCTCAAGTGCAGCCAAAGGCGGGTCTCAGGTATGGTGTCAAATCGCGTGACTTCTTCTTCACAAACTTTGTGCCCTTCTGAGTTAATGTCGGTGAGCTTTGCATGCCACATGGTGTTGTGTCAATGTTTTGTTGTGTGTGTGTGTGTGTTTGTGTATGCTGCATGTCGTGTGTCTCCACTAGATGCAGGTTGAGCCTCAAGAAATCATTAAGCCCGTCCCAATCACCCACACGGCTCCGAGCAGCACATACTCAAAGCCGTCAAGCCAGGCCGGTCCCGCCTACAACAAGACAGCCCGACCATTTGGGGGCGACAGAGGCTCTCCGACTCCTTCCTCCGCCCCCAAAGTGGCCTTCATCCCCTCCGAATCGTCGGCATTTACGCCAGCTCAACCACTCTCTCAACCCCCGCAACCTCCGTTCCCGATCAAGTCCAACCTCGCCGCCCCAGACCCCATTTCGGCTCCCCAGGCTAGTCCCACTCGCTCCACCATCAGCTCCCTGTCCTCCTCCTCGTCCAGTTCGTCTTCTCCTGGCAGAGTGACGGCCCCTCCCTCCCAGCCCTCTGTGCCGCAGCCATCCGTCTATAACTCCCCCATCAATCTCTATTCCAACAACAACGCCTGCGAGGTGGCCATGGGGCAAAGGCGAGGCCTCCTGGAGAGCCAGGGGCTGTCGGAGCAGTTCAATGGGTAGGTAGCATCAATCAGACCCTCATCCTGTGTTCCTGTAAACTCTAAAGACTGATTGTTTTTTATTACTTTCATTTCTTCTCCTTTGCCAACTTTTTCTTGCTCTTTGTATTTCCTGGCAGTTTGTATGCCCTGTGGTACCACACTGCCTCCCACAGGCCACTTTTGGTACTATACACCGTTAAAGCGTCGTGGTCAGCTAGCTGTGTCGGTCATTTGGCGTAAACCACGAACTTGACGCACAGTAAGCACATCGAGTAAACGTTTCCCTTGTCGTGCGGATCATAAAAGTCAGTCAAGTTAAAAATTGGTACGTATGTTAAGTGTGCCCTAGTAGGTGGTTTCAGAGACAGCTGCGGTTCACTGAGGCCGCATATTATGCTACCGGAGAAAATGAAACGTTACGCTCGGCTTTGTCTCGCCCGTATTCCCCTTTTTTCCCCAAAGCCTCAATCATCACCAGTGTTTTCACAAGAGGCACAATGCTCATCTTGTCCACGTATTGGGCAGGGGATTGGTCCTGGCAGGAGAACATAGTGTTGGACTTCATGCTACCTCACCGCTGCCTTGGCATTAGTTTTATGATTTAGCTCAATCTTGGCAGCTTAGTTTCTTTTCGGAACAAGCTGGAGCGACTGCTTCATCTGCAGTGGGCTTAATACTACCGTCATAAATAATGTCTGTGAAATATCTGTGAGGACTTTTTTTTTTTTCCCCTCCCCTCAGAGTTCCATCAGACTCTATGGACAAGAATATTGTTAGGATATTCCAGAATATAAGGGTGATGTACGTAGTAGAGGCTTTCTACATGATTTTGGCATGTGTATGTGGGAAATTGTGTAATGGACAATTCCTGTGCATTTTGAGGTGAAGCAAATGTTGAAAAGTGAGCAGAAGATCAAATTATTGGGACACCGCCTTCAGGATAATTTATAAGACTGCTGTATATAGCACCAGCTTTCAGACATCGATCTAAGAAATATTTCTCCAAATGCAATTTCCAAAGCAGTCTATGGAAAAATCATCGTCTACCCTTTTAGGTTCAAATATCAAATATGAGACCTCAGCTGTGTATTTTTATTTTTTTTGGTAAGTGGAGTTTTTAAGGTTTTTTCTTCTATGGTCTCCATTTCCAATGACCACAGCTTTTAAGTGGGCACACTTTGAGGGTACAAAAAATATGAAAGCAAAAATGTGTCTATCCACATTTGAAGAACCAAGTTTATCACATCATCTATCATCCATTACTGCATGTGTGCATGTTTTGTTGTGGTTTTTCTGTGTTCACATTTTCTCAGAAGGGCTTTTTTTTTCTTTCTCCAAATGGCACGATCAATGCGCTGACTTGGCTTCAGTCCTTCCCAATTTTGTGCTTTTTTTTCCCTCCCCTCACAGGTGCAAGGAGATTCCGACAAGTTAGTCCTGTGAATGATCATTTATCTTCTACAGTAACTTTCTGCACATTGCTGTGGTTTATGATTAACAGCGGCATGTTTGCACTTTTTTTTTTTATTGTCGTTCCCTTGCATAGCAACCTGGCCCATATATATGCGGACTGCGCATAATAATGTCAAAATGTAATATATTTTTGATTCTAATATATTCACACACCACAGGCAGCTATCAGCTCAAGACTGATCACTAGATATATTAAATATGTACATGTACAGCCAGCCGTGTTGACAAGCTCACGAACGGCTCCATCTGTTTCTATTCGTGTCGTGTTTATTCAGGGCCCACGCAATCACTGCTTCTGTTAAGAGCGGCCAGACGTGTGGTGGTGGCTTTGCTTCACTTGACACAGTCGTGATCTTTTTAACAGACTGCGCGCATGGAAACACGAAAGAAATGCTTCAGGAAGCTAACGTGAATGTTATTGTGCACTGGGAGGCGAACATGTTAACGCCACAAAAAGAGCTTCAGCAGAGATTCAAACCAAGAAGCTCTCCATTGTGAGGCAGGCGTGTTTACATAAGGGTAGAAATTCAACATAAATCCGAGTGTTATTAATTTTGGATGCGTTTTTTTGTCTTGCATCGCATGCCTGCGTGCAGGTGTAAACTTTGCTTATGGAGTGAAGCGAGTGAAGTATTATGAAGTACTTTGTTTCCATCTTGTGGTCGAACACCATCACTGGCATTTTTTTTTTTTTAATTCAGGGTATCTTCAGATTTAGAAGCGTTGCAAAGTATTCAATTAGATTTTACAAACTTTAAAACACTAAGTTCATATTTTGTAAAATTAAAAATGGCTTCGTCAACCTAAAGATACCCTGTAAATTAAATTCCACATCTTTGACGTCAGCGAGTGTGAGCACGAGTTCCAGCATGTTCACCATGTCTGATGAATAATAAAATAGCCCACTGAGCTAACACAACTTTGTGATCGACACACAGGAAAGATTTGGACATGAACCACGCAGCTGCTCTGAGTGAAGCCAGCAAGAAGCGACTAATTGAGGACACGGACGACTGGCACCCGAAAACCGGAACCGCCCAGTCCCGCTCCTTTCGGATCCTGGCCCAGCTGACTGGCACTGAAAATGGTGAGTGTAAAATTTTAGACCATTATTACTTTAAATATAATATTTGTATGGAAAAAATGAATATGATGAAAAATTGAAATATATATCAATACATAGTATAAATTCATTCCTTTTTTTTTTTTTTTTGCAGAGCTCGCTCCCGAGAACAATGGAAAAAAGTAAGTGTGTCTGTCTCTTCATCCAAGTTTATATTGCCTAAATTAATTTAGTTTTGGAGAAATCTCTCTGGAAGTTGACAGCATTGATTTATTTTAAATTGAATGTTCTCTGTAGCTGACTGCCAAGGCCATTATTTTTTCATTCACAGAAAATATGAGTAATTAAGTAGACTTGCCAAACCTAACACAAACCATATTCAATACCAACAACCGGCAAGAGTCACTCTGACATCATGGCGGCCTGTCACCCTGCCTCGCCTCCTCTTTGGTTTCACTCTCTTCACTTTCCAATCTTTTCTCCTCTCCTCTCTTGTCTTGTCTTTTATTTCTGTGTGGTGGCGTGAATCAGGGCCACCAAGTTGGACCTCGAAGTTGTAGAGCACAAGTACAACAAGCTCAGGGATTGGCATCATGGCGTCTCCGCAAAGGTGCTAAATGTGTAGCTGTGCATCACTTGGAGTTGTTTATTTATTTTCCTTTGTATATTACGGCATATCAACCTGATAGATTATTTTGAAACGCACACAAAAGACCCAATGCAATGTAACAGTGTATTGTGGTGCATATTTGTAAGTACCGACAGCATGACAAGCATATTGTTTGCGACGCTCTCCCCTTTTTATTTATTTTTTCCCTTTCACACTTATTTTTTTCTTTCTGAAATCCTTTCTACTCTAACCACTGTAGAATACGTGTGTCAATCCTTGACAAATTCCTCTCAATAAACTCTTTTATTCTTTCCTATTGTCTTTGCTTCGTCTTTTAGTCCTTCGGGATGACTCCATATTTAATGTTGACATATTGTATCGTGAGGCAATTTCTTTGTGACGTGATATAGCATAAGACATTTTTAACATGACAGGCACAGTAAGATAGCATTTTTAATATGACATGATAGACGATGACACATGAATTGTATTGACTTGACAAAAAGGGTAGTGAGACATATTAAAAAAGTGATGTGTATATATAGTGTGACTTTATTTGTAATGAGATGATGTAGAGAAAGATTTCATCATAAGGAATCACACATCTTTAAGACATTCGTATTAGTGTATAGCAAGATCATTTACATGATATAATTTACAGCAAGATGATTTTTGACTGTTTAGAGACCAATATCAATCATTAAATTTTTTTCCCATTATTGTGACATATAACCTGTACAATTTTTTTTTCTGACTGCCTTGGACAAGGAAAAAAAAATCTAATATGAAAGTTAGAAGAAAGACTAGAACAGTTGAACTTTATTGGGGGGGATATTGATAGACGGACCAGGTATAAAGGCCACAGTATTATGTTTGGGGAAAAGAAGTTCTCTACTAAGTTGAACCTACCTTGCCTTGAGTGAGTCTGTACAAAATGTCTTATTCCGATTGTGTGTTTATTTCCATTATTATTTTATTTCCTAGTGATGTCTTGGATAAAGCCTCTCCCAGTGTGCACACCTTGCCTGCAGCCAAAACGTACTCCAAACAAACGCCTCCTTGGAACGGCAACGTTGTGGTGGCTCCCTCTGCGTTCAAGAGCCCCGTGGCCCAGAACAACCTCTCTTATCAGCCTGGGGGCCTGTCAGGTACTTTATTGAGCCAGGGTACATAAATATATATGTATATATTTACAATAAATCATTCAGTATTCTTTTTTTGAATTGATTAAAACTCGTGTGTTAAAGTTTTACAACCGCTCTTCTATACACAAAACCGAGTGTAGTTAGTCCTTCTTTCCACCAGAGAGCGCTGTCGTACCTCCAAACAGCTCAGCCGTCACAATCCCAGCAGGGTTAATTCCCAGCGCGAAACCATTTAAAGATTACGGGCGGTATGAAAACTCTGAGGCGTTCCGTTAATGAGCTCAGATGGCTTTTCCTCCAGATCCCTTTTATCTAAACACATTATGAAATAAGCAACGCTGTTGTTTATTTAGGCCCCACACTCTCACCAGACCTTGTACTTGATGAAAAGCATCAGTCAGCAACATGAAGTGAGCAAGATGCCTCCATGGTGAGGCCTCTTGTGGAGTGGCTGCTGAAAGATACCAGAGGGAGGCCACAGTTGAAGACTCTTTTGCCATCTTAACACATGCTTGACTTTGTCAACGCACGTGTCATCAAAGACATTTACAAGTTGTGTATTTAAAACAACTACATCACTTGGTCTTAATTCTTCCATATCATGGGAAATGCCATCGATGGGCCAACAAATAGCATAAAGTTGCTCACAGACAGAATATAGATGAGTTGCAGAATGAATGCCTATTCCAGATGGGAGCACTTCAAACATGTTTTGGAATAAGCCTAATAATCCTTTCATAAGAAATGCAGCTGTAATCAAACGGAGATACTTTTGAGCAGAGCAGACAGAGACGTGACTCCTGCTGTGATTGGGTTTTGTTGTCGTCTCACGCTGACTTCGCACGCCTTATCTCGCTCACGCAGCCTGACTGCAATGACACCATTGCTTTATTGCTCCCACCAAGCCTTCCCTCCCACCCTGTGCTCTTTACTCTCTCAGCGTAGCAACTTTTGTCATAGATAAGAACCCTCGCCGAAAGCTAATTTCCCCCCAGCGGTGCACATTCGGCATGGAGACATTCAAAGTAATCGTGACACTTTTATCAAAATGACGCTTCAATCGTGATACACTTTGAAGGTATGTTAGCGTACCCGAGTGAGATATTCATCACCAACTTGGATTCAAACAGCTCGTTTACACTTGTACTGCTTGAATATTTTTTAATGAATTTAAAGTAAAGATATCTTCATCCTAAAATTATTTTAGCCCTCACATAACTGTTCATAAGAGACGTTTTGCCATCCACACTTTGTTCACCAGGTCTACTCATCCCGTCAATCGTATCTTATTTTATTTACTGAATCTTTACGGTCCGCACTCAAGGAAGGAAGTATAGGAAACACTCGTTATTTGACTTCTCAAACGTTGGCTCGTAACGTTCCTTTCCAGCGGTGGGTCTTGTCACGTTTCCCTCCAGCTCTTTGTGCGAGGGCAGAAAAACAGCCACCTCCATCCTGGAAATGTTTTTGAAAGCGGAGAGGAGACAGAGCATAGTGCATCCCTTGCATTTGTTTTAAGCCGAAAGGCGGGACGTTATTTTCGCAGGTGTCCGCGCTGACTGCGGGAATGTTTTTTAGCCTCAATGGGAAAAATAATTTGATCTCCTTTCTGTGGTGGGTGGGGTTTCTCTGCGAGCTCTAGAGGTCTCGTGAATCACGCAAGGAAAGACGGGAGACTGTCAAACATTTTCTGACAAAACTAACCTAACCACCTCAACCGTTTCCGTACCGCGACCTCTGACCCTAAAGATGAGGATGAAGTAGTCGCATTAATTCAACAACTCCCTCCTAACATTCACCAATCGTTCTCTTTGTTTTAGGCTTCCTCAAGGGTGGTGCAGCCCCTTCGTTCGGCAAGGTTACCAATCCCCCTCCCAAAGGCCCAGACCGGCCCATCCCGCAGCCTCACCCCCAGGACCTCAACTCTGTGGTGCAGAGAGCCGAGCACATCCCGGCCGGAACGCGCACCCCCATGTGCAGCAAGTGCAATAACGTCATCAGGTAGTCATGGATACATTTCAAATAAAAAGCATCGCACAAGGTTCCAGGACATGTGTCACAAAATCAGTCTTACCTGTGATATAGTGAAATAGAAAGGAACTGTTAGAAGCGACGTTGAGCCTTCTATAACGCCAGTCCTGGAACTTGAGGCTAACATTTGCCGGTTTCTTAACAGGGGCCCCTTCCTAGTAGCCATGGGCATGTCCTGGCACCCTGAGGAATTCAACTGCGCCCACTGCCACTCTTCCCTGACAGAGTGCGGGTTTGTGGAGGAAAAAGGCCAGGTGTACTGCGAGCACTGCTACGAGCAGTTCTTTGCTCCCACTTGCGCCCTCTGCCAGCAGAAGATCCTGGGGGTGAGCTGCTGGATTGTATATTCTCGGTCGGCAACTGTCAATAGGAGAGTAGTCACTGGTATTGTTGAAATGATACAAAAATAGAGCGGTGTGTATATTCATTTCTTTTTGAGCCATTTCTTTCTAACATTTTCTCGGTGTTGGTTCACAGGAGATCATGAACGCCTTGAAGCAAACCTGGCACGTGTCCTGTTTTGTCTGCTCGGCCTGTCAGCAGCCAATCCGGGGCAACGTGTTTCATATGGAGGATGGGCAGCCATACTGTGAAATGGGTACATTCAAATAGGACATTCATGGTATGCTGTGTATGCTTTTTATTTTATTTCTATTTTTTTGTGTGTGCCGCCATTTTTTCTACAGACTACTACAAATTGTTTGGCACAAACTGCCATGGCTGTGACTTCCCTATTGAGGCGGGAGACAAGTTCTTGGAGGCTTTAGGATTCACATGGCATGACACCTGCTTTGTGTGCGCGGTAGGTGCCCCACCTTAAAATTCATACGAGTACATAATCATGTGGATTTTCGAAATGTTTGGAATTTCCGTCAAGCATTCTTGCTGTGAAAGAAAAAGGAATATACTCATCAAAACGAGATGAATTCATTCAAAATATTTCTGGAACACATTCAAAATAGCTAGGAAAAAAAACCTCTTAGATTATTTTACCCAGAATCCCAAGAATGAGTAAACGTCCAAGCACTACTAACCCTTACGCAAGTTGACGAGACGTATAACAACCGAGGCGTTGTGTGTACGTGTGGCTTTCTCTTCAGGTGTGCACCGCCAATCTGGAAGGTCAACCCTTCTTCTCCAAGAAAGACAAGCCTTTGTGCAAGAAACATGCCCACACTGTCAATATCTGACCCTCCCCTTGCAATGTTTTCCAGCAATAGCTACATTCATATGAGAGTTAAATCCGACATATTTAAAGTTACTTCACATGTATACAGGTTAAATAATAACGGGTCCAGTATTTTTCCTTTTCTATTTTCATGCAATTTATAGATGCATTTCGAGAGTCTGCCAACTTTTTCTTACGGTTCTTGGTTTAATTTTAACATGGGGGACATTTTGCTTTCCCACAGAGCAGGATATGATGGCGTGATGACGTGTCCAGCCTCTCAGGGGTCACAAAAATATTTCTATGCTATTATGCAGTATATGAACAATACAATTAAACTGAAAGCACAACTTGTAACAGACTAAACATACAAGCATCCTTTATTTTTTATCAAATACCCGATGATTGTGTGTCGTTAGTATTATTTCATAATATATTTTTCCATTAATTGTTATTAAATCAATTAGTAAATGGTATTGCCTATTTTTAGATTCGGATATTACCCATACCACATCTATATGGATTTGCTTTAAATGTTGCAAATTTATTCCAGCATCATTTCTTGTATTAACATAAAACAACTCTAATATATTCCTCCCAAAGCTGCCATGTTTCATGCGCCTTGCACACTTTTATGAGTGGAATAAAACCAGTCTTATGTAATACTGTTGTATATGTGTCTGTGTAGCAAAAGAAAACATTATTGTGACCCTGTAAAAAGGTTCATTTGATACCCTGCATCATATTCACATATAAGTAAATTAAGTTAGTTACAAGCATGGTCGTGAAATTAGTAAAAAAAAAAAAACTAAGTCAAAGTAGCAAAATGTTTTTTTGTCGTGGCTCTCGCTGTGTACTTTATCATCCGAGCTGTATTAGTATTTGCACTTCTCTGAGTCGCCGTAGGTTGTCGCTGTTGTCGCAGGAAAAAGACGCCAGATGACAGGCTCGAAGAAGCAACGCAAACTCAGCTGCTCGACTCCTCGCGTCAACTCTTACCTACACAACACGGAGGACGAGACGTTACTCGTGCACGTTGACAGTGCCGAACCACTTTTTAAGTCCCAATTGCATCTTTTTGGAGCGAAAATACGAAGGTAAGAAGACTTGCTTGCATTGTCTGTGACCGGAGTGTGAATGGACGCGGTTACTTGTTCATACGACAGAGGAAAGGTGAGTTTGATGATGATAGTGAATAAATACATTGTTTGTCTTTACACTTGGCGTCAGGTCGAGGTAAAATTCTAATCTCTGAGTTTTTACGTTCAAAGTAGTCGAATTAATACGAGCTGCAAATCATGCCATATACACACATACTGGCCGCTTCATTAGGCACACCTGCGCCATGCATCAATCGACAAAAATCTGGCAATTTTGATTTTCGGTCTTTTAATGCGTTGTGCATAAATTGTTCAAAGCTGTACTGCACTGTATGATATGCAAATTGATAAAAAGTACTTAACGCAGACAGCATGGTGTAGTAGTTATTTTCATCTAAGGCTCACAGTAGATGTTGTGGATTTGAATCATACTTTTCCGGGCTTCCTTCAAAAACATGTATGTATCCTCAGGTGTACTCTGCTTTTCTTA
Organism: Syngnathus acus; assembly: GCF_901709675.1. Classification (NCBI taxonomy): domain Eukaryota; kingdom Metazoa; phylum Chordata; class Actinopteri; order Syngnathiformes; family Syngnathidae; genus Syngnathus; species Syngnathus acus. The sequence goes on from NC_051097.1 coordinate 7,413,466, forward strand.
TTTCCCCTGCGACTGACTGGTGTCAGTCCCTAAATCCAAGTCAAGATCAAGACTTTTAAAGGCCATGAGCAGAAATATCAAAAAGTGAGGCTCTTCTAATGTATTGGACTTTTGTTAACGTGTATGGAACCTACAGTGTGTAACACATTTGACTCTGATCGCATCAACAACTTCACCCGAGGGAGAGATCAAAACTAATAGGAGACCCCCCCCCCCCCCGAGTGATCAAAATCCCCACCGAGACGGAGTCCATCACTAGAATGATTGATGGAGGTCTAAATGTGGTTGTTGTCAAGGATTAAAAATCTCATAGGAAGGATTTAGTCTACATGTTTTGTAAACATTCTCATTGAAGAGTTTGCCTCTTAGGCCTGCGGTGTTATGCAAAGTCCACTCTGGTTCCCATTAACAAGGAAGCACACGGGTTACCTGCACCGGCCATCTGCTATTTAAAAGTCAACAGCAGACGCCTTCCTCCCAAAGTGCTGGATAAGAAACAAAAGCAGAAAAAGGGCAGCAATGACTTCAAGCTGCTCTCCTCTTTAACCTGGAAGCTTGACATGTGGGAGAATGGATTGAAGATTGAAAAGACGCATGACTACATAGGAGTAGTGTTTGGAGTCAGGACCACATTAGCCAGGACTGAGTCAAGACTTAAGCCTTTAAGGGGCAGAATCAGAGTGAAGACCCGGTCTTTAACAAGTCCAGATTGAGTCAAAAACAAGAGGCCTTAAAGAGAAGAGAAGTCTAGAGCAAGACTTTCAGCAGCCAAGACCAAGTCTAGACTGTAATGTGGGAGATGTCAAAACAAAGAAACCAAGAATGTAGGGAGTAATGACTAAGTTATGACCAATATTATCAAGAAGTCAAGGACAAGACTTTAAGGTGGCGACTGCGAGATCGAGTCAAGAGCAATACTTCAATCACCGACATATGAGCTCCTTTTAATAACTTGTGTTAATCTGATAACTTGATGGGAAGCTCCCCGACGGTCTTTTTTTAAACCTAAAAAAAAAAAAAATACGACGGAAAAAAGAAGACTTAGGTCTGCACTCTATTGACAGGTATCACATAGACCGTGGAAAACACACTAGAGTGGTTTCACTTTGACAGCATTGTGACGAAAGTGATATCCAAAGCTAAAAGCTGTATTGATCCGACCAGACTGGGTGTTCATTTTCTTCCAGCCGGGCTAGTGGGAGGTATAGATTTTGGCATAAACTGATGAGTGTGTACGTGGCGTGTTTGACCTCCAAAAGCGGCGTGCTAATTGACTTGCTGCTGGACACGATTAGCAATTAACTCTGTAATATAAACCGCATGACAAGAATCGTGTTTTTCTAAATGACCAAACACGATGTTCTACTGACGAGACGAGACACATCATCATATCGTTTGAAAAAAACAATTTGAATCCCAGCAGATGGTGTGAACTACAGTCAATTGGTGCAGTGTGGTTTCATTTAATTAGCATTCCTTCACCATGAAGCAGTGAACTTGCCTCCGCAGGAAACCATCAAAAACACCAAAATGGGATTGCGCTGCTCCAATGTGCCACGCAGGGCTGCTGTGAATAATAAAATAGTCCAACTCTGCTCACAGAGGACAGTAATAGTCTCTCCGTATGAGGTACACACTCCCTTTCGAGTCCCGTTACAACCGCTCGACGTTGCACTCTGTGTGACAGTCACCTGCTGTGAGCGGCCTGGAGACAAAAGATGATTTATAAAAACTGTGAAGAACGTCATAAACGTGTTCCTATAAGTTTTTAATGCGAGACGGGTCGCCAGGCCTAATTATGCTCTCAATTTCATATAAAGAGCACGTGTCAGTGGGACCACCCGCTTTTTGCCCGAGTCAACTTGTCTGAATTCGACCCACGTAACAGTCGTTGCAGTGTTCGTACAGCTGTGACTCAGCAGGCCATTTTTTTAATATGTGAAATGAACTCCTGGTTACCTGTTTTGCTCTCATGTCAGCCTTGAGCTACTTTTCAAGCACCCGCTTTCAGGGATGCTAACTAATCACGTTGATGTGCAAGCCGAAATGCCTTTGGAATTTTTCATGAGCTAGTTTCCAAAAGTTTTATTCGATGTTCAGAAACAGACCACATAAGTGCAATCAGATTTGTACTTTCCATCTGTCTCCATTCAGATACATGCCGAGTTGGTGAAGAAGCAATCGTAGCAACAAGAAGAAGAGAAGAAAAATGTTCGATTGACAAAGTGCCTGGTGTCGTTACATTGCTTTGGGTGAGTCCTGATTCTTCATTCATTGTTAATTGATCCAAAGTATTTTGTAAGCCAAAGATGTCCTCCAAAGGTGAGTCGTGCTAGCAGAGTTTGCAAGTGTGTTTTTGGTAGATGTCAGCTCCTGTTTACTCCCGTTTGCTCCTCGGTGTGCGGCTCGTGTTGTGACAGCTGCGTCTCTTTGTTGATTCCAGCGACAGGCCGAATGAATTTTCTCCCTATTTCGTCTCGGCAGAGTCTTCGCGGTTTGGCCTCAAGTGACTTTCACGGGTGTCAGGCCGAATGTTGTTGATGTTGAATAGTGTCCTTGTTCTTCAGTGGCTTGGTCACGGTGTTTTTTTGTGTAACCTGGTCAGAGGTTCAACCACAACCTGTCTTGTTTTGAAAAGATGTTAAGCATTGTAAAATGTGAAACAACAACTAGACACTCCCTCAAGATACCAGTTTTTGCATCACCGTGAAGCCCAAATAATCGTTTCCTATTGAAATGAATAAAAAGTCATTTCCGTTCCAGCCCCCCCTAAAAAAAAAAAAATTATCATGCCATAATATTGCACTTTCTAAACAATAGGCAGTAATGACACAATAATGTAGAATGTAAATATTTGATTTTTTTTTAAAAAGGACTGAGCCATACATTATTGTGCCTTCATCTGCTGCAAGCTTCATCTTTAGTTCCGCTGCTGTCAAACCCGAGAAGGGCCCCTCTTCCTCGTCTGGCTGCATCAGCGGCTCAGAGAGCTTTAGGTAGCCTGGATCGGATGACAATACCAAAAAAAAAAAAAAATGAGTGAGCTAACCTGCTACAGGTCAAATTGTTATTGCAGGTGTGATGGCAGGGCAGACTCAGCAGGTCATGAGTTCGGCGTTAAAGCACTCCATACGCGGAGCTACGGTCGTGCCTGACTGGTCTGACTTAGGAATTTTAGTACGGCTTTCTTTGGTGCAGCCCGTTTCTTTGGCGAGTATGTTGTAATCTCGCCGTAATGGAGTTTACCTGCACTGTCTGCGCGCACTCTCATCTGAGGGCACGAAAAAGCTCGCAGGCTATTTGCTCATGCACCACGAGCTGGTCTGCATGGAGATGCTAATCATGTCACTCGGGAGAGAGCGAACCCCATCTTGTGGGAACGCGGTCACGCCGGCTTGATTTTCTCCCGGTAACCCTATCACCGGAGGCAGTAAATTTTTGCCTGAGATCAAGCAAATAAAAAAAAAGGGGGGGGGGGGATTGGAGGCGGAATCCTGAGGGGCCGCGCTGGAGTTAAGTCCCTTAAATTGAACCTTCATTGGGGGGTTCAAAAGGACAAGATGGGATGTGAGGTGGAAGGAGAAAAACTCTGGTTCCTCTGGTCAACACAAGCCCCGAGGGTTTCTTCTCGGGGATCTGACTTCTGTCTGAGTAAACATGTCTGGAATGGTTTGCTCCCCGTGGTGCGTGTGTGTTTGTGTGTGTGTCAAGTGCACTACATGTGAAGTGTAGCTCACACGGTCTGGAGGCGGAGGCATGACTGGGGTACCGTATCAAAGTGTCTGGCTGGACTCCCGCGTTTGGTATGCGACTCGGGCTTTACCTCCCTCAAGTGTAATTCACACTTTAAAAGCACGGTGGAACCTCCAAGGTCCAACACAATCTGTTGACGTCCCTTTTTGTGTGGATTTTCGCATAGCAAAATCTATTACTGTCATGTAGCCGATATTGATCGTGCAAAATGCTTTAAGTAACATTTGAAAGTGGTCCCTTGACTTGCAAGTTTAATTTGCTCTCTCACCAAGCTCGTTAATCAGCCCACCCCTCCAGAACGGCTAAGACAAGTAGTACTGTATTGTATTGAAATATATTTAAGGGCACGTTCGGAAATACCCCCAAAAATCTAGAATATATACAAAGTACTATAATACAATACGGTAGTCGATATTTATATCGTAGCTATGTTTTATTTCATTATATTGCACAACTGTACAGTAAAAGAGGCCCCGCCCACTCTGGTACCTGTAATAAGCTGCATCCGTTGCAAGAGAAGGGCGATAAGGAGACAACACACTCTGCTCTCCACAGCTACACTTGGCCTCTTTGACACCCCCCTCACTCCTCCTGGGAGCTAAAGCCGCAACGGGCAACCCGACACCCATGATGTCACCCCTCGGAGAGATCCCGAGAAGTCAATCAGTGCTCCCAAATGACCCCCAAATCAGCCGTACACCTCTGATTTGTAATCACACTCCACCGGCCGTGCTTAAGTAAACATTCACATTGTGGGCAACTTCTCTTTTGATGTTATGTATATTTATGAAATATCCATCAGTTAGTCTTGATTGGCAGTGCAGGTGAGCTGGAGGTACAACCTGGACTGGTGCGCAGGACTATTTTAATCATATAATAAAACGTAACGTAGTATGTTATATTGTCGGCGGCGTGCTGGCATTCTCGCTTTGTTCCATGAGATCACAGTGATGGCAGATGCGGGACAAACAGGGAGCAGCTGTTGACGCTGCGTCTTCTCCAGTTACAGACGCTGGCAGCGCTCGCCGCCCGCTCCCTCGAGGGATGGGCACGGGGGCACGCCGCCGGCCCATAATCGTGTTTGTTCTCCCGGGCTGGGCACGCTTCTTCTCGGGGCCGCGCTCCGCCAGTATTCTTGGCACGAGAAAAGAGGGATTTGGCCTAAGGTGTCAACCGAGAGTGCGGCTGGTGACAAGACATAACACGCAACTGGTCGTTCCCTCCCAGGACCCGTGGCGCCATTGCGTACCCTGCGGTCACACATACATCCATTTTCTATAGCGATTGTCGTGGAGCTTATCCCAGCTGACTTTTTTTTTTTTTTTTTTACACCCCGTGTATATATATTTTTTTAATTCATGCTTGTTTATTTTGGGTGTAATTCCACATTCAAACACTAGATGGTGACACTAAGTAGAATAATGAAAACAGAAAGTATTGATAGTTTTTTCCTCCATATTATTGGCTGTCAATTCTCTACAATCCTGCTTTTCATACGCACAGATAGCGACGGTTGTTGGTTCATTTTTTTTAATGTACATGTATCGACAAATGGGCACAAGGACAAACAGTCGCACTCACGTTTACACCTGTGGACAATTTCGAGTTTTGGTAGCGGAACGTTTTGGTAGCCAATCACACGACACATAACGTTGAGACAAATTAGGCATCCGGTTGTATAATGCTGCCTCACATTATAAGTACTATAGCGCTATGAGTAAAATGCTAAATAATATATCAGGTGATATGCTCTGATATGACAGGGCTAGTAAATCATATGCTAAAATCAGAGCGTGCGAGTGCATTTATACGAGTGCTTCTTCAGGTTTTGGCTCTGATGAGCCCATTAAGACAACTTTGCTGTTTTCCAGTTTGTATTTAAGTGACGTCTCGCTACTGCCTGACCGTGCCCGCTTTCTGCTTTCCACCCTTTGACCATGCCGCCACTCCCGCTCGCTTCCCGTTAAGTGAAGGAGTGATGTTTCAGAGACGGATAGCATTTCCAGCACTTATCGACTGGTCGGCGGCGGCCCGCCATGACACCGCGTTGGGATACATTAGCCGTGGGAGCGTGTGTGTGAAGGGGGGTGGTGGGGGGAAACTTGACAATCTTCCTGAAGAATAGAGTGGCTTCCCAAGTGCGGAGGGCAAGATGTTAAAACACGTGGCCATCCCGAAGCAAGGCATCGATCCCGGGGCCTCGTTGCGCCGTGCGCTACTTCCTGTGTTTTCATTGCAGGAGGGCAAACACAACGCTGGCAATTGCTACGTGTCTCATGCCCCGCCGTCTCCAGGGAGAGTCGCATTCGCAATGATGTCCAATGACGCAGCAGTGCGCTGGAAAAGAGCTGCGTATGGGTCACATTTGACATTCCGGGTCTGAAATTGGATTTGGATTGAGTTTGGATGACTGGTGACTTTAGGGGCTCATTTTCTTTCATTTTTTTTTTTTAATTAGTCACTGAACATGCCTTGCTTGCTTTTACTGACTGTCTGGGATTTGTGTGTCGAGTAGCCAGACGTGCGTTCATTGAAATGTCCCAAGACTGGCAACAGGAGGAAAACATTGAGCAAAAGCAGGTCCAGGGCGGTGGTAGCTCGACTCGGAGGGGAAATAGGTGTGGGTGCGGCATGTGGATTGCAAAAAGCGAAGAAGCTGCGCTGTTGCCACTGCCTGCTGAGACTCAATCCACACGCTGTCAATGTGCATCTGCTAATCAAGTCAATTTTCTCGCATTGACAAATGAGCAAAACACAGACTGGCTTTGCCATCAGTTTTCCCCGGAACAGATGGTTTAACGCTCACGTCGACCTTACTGGGGGTGGGAAAATACTCCAGTCTCATCTGCTTCTATTTGAGCCAAGACATCAACATGGAGGAGGAATTCAGTGTGGCTCCTTGAGTTGCACTGATCGCCACAGAATCAAAAAAAAAAGTCGTACGGTTCAGTAATGTTCCGCCCTCCTCCGTCACCTTCCCTGAACTCAAAAGTAGCCTGCTAACCAACAACCAGATTCAGGTCCTGCTGAATCTTAATGTCATCGCAAACACTAAACTCACTGCTTTATGTTGTCTGCGATGCAATAAAAGCCTAAAATAGTTTCTTACTGATAATCACCATCTATTAATTTAGCTTTGCATGGATATGTTAGTGCCTTATTTCATAAAAGTAAATCAGCTTAAGTGTTTCAGCATCCACTTTTCCTTTTTTGCTGTGCTCCAGCTTGGAAGTTCTTTAAAGAGCAGGACGTTTTGTAAACTGCCGTGTGTTTCCGTGTATCCACACACACACACACACACACACACACACACACACAAGAACACGTCATTCCCCCATTTGATTGAGACATAGTATCCATTTTAATTCCATATTTTAAAACTATTCCCAGGTGTCTTCATAACAAGTCTCTGACATAATTTAGCTCAAATACCCTGAAGATCAATAATTATAGCTCTTTTACACCCTGTTTTTTATGTCGAGCTGAGACGGTGAAGGCACTAAAAGCAGATATTCTATTTTCACCTAAATCATCATAACAGGTTGATGCCTTGGCCCCAACCCCTAAATAAAAAACACATTTTTTTTTCTTGATCGGCTGATAAATCAAAATCTATTCTGCCAATTATCGGAATCAGTGTCAGTAATTTCCTGCTCATGTTTTCTCTTTCTGACCATATTTAACCACCATCAAGGATGGCTGACAGGTGGGCGTGGGCTTTTTCTTCGACAAATGTTGCAAAGTAATCACGCGGTACGTGGCTGCTGTTTGCCGCATCGGTGTAACATACTCCACACAAAGGAGCTTTATGCTGCGCAGGGCAGAAGGGGAGGTGGACTGCCCATGGAAAATATGCACAGAAGATGACCCCCCACCCCCTCCCCTCCCTTTCCATTTCAGCCACTCCAGCAACATATAATTGAAGTGACGCAACATGATGGAAGAGTTCTTGAATCTTTCTTTCGTAAGGTGCATCCATCAGCCCTGTGCTCATCACGTTGTCATCTTTTGCTAACAGTCAGTGACGCAAGCAAGCACGTCTTCCCTCATTAAAGCTTTCCTGCATCTCCGATATGGCGCAAGGACACCAATTGATGCTTGTTAAGGCCTGCGTGATTATGGTAGATACGCTGCAATTTTCTCCCTTAATGACGGCCCTTCTTCCTCTGCCCGAACCGGGCAGGAAGCTGTGCAATTGAATTTAATAATTAAAAAAAAAGAAATCTGTTTAATACAAAAAATGTCACTCTTTATTCTCGTACGCTGTAAAAACAATCAGTCATGATGGAGTTATTGGTGCATTTTTATTCAAAGCAAATAATATGTAAGCAATTCTTTTCATGCAGTGTCGTCTCAACTTTCTCTTGAAAGTGGATCTGGAGCTTCCACCAGTCTAGCTGATCAGTTCATGACCGGGGACTGTCTCGCTTTACAATTGGCGGGTGTATACAAGCCATTTTTATTTTCATAATATTGTTCCCCCTTAGCATCCCCCTCTCTGCCGCTTGCTCAGCACCTGCTGCAAACAGGTGGTGCAACACATTGAGTGTGCAAGTGGAGGTGTAGCCCCTGCCAGGGGTGGCTGGGCATGAACCTTTGACCCCCACCCTTTACCCTCATATGCCCCCCCAGTACTAACCTTAGCTCTTAACTAGCCATGCAATCTATTTGTCCAAATAAATAACATTTTTCTTTTACGTTGCTTTATTTTATTTGTTTGTGCCAGACATGAAGGTGTTAAGAAAGTGTGAACGTGCCCATGTGTGTGACACGCTGAGGTTTAATGAGAGCAGGCAGGTGTGAGGGTCACGGCCAGTTTGCAGTTCGACCCCCGCCGTCCGCTCGGTCCGACCAGCAGAGGAAGTCGCTAATTAGCGGCACTAGCTAACGCTGAGAACACAAAAAGCCATCGTTAAATGCTCCTTCCACGTTCCAAGTTTGGCTTTATAGTAGTATTGTTCCCCTAGCTATCTACGTTATGCCACCCATAGAGTAAAATAGTGCTTTAAGGTAAAATGTGAATATAAAAATATAACAAAATCAATTGTTTTTTTCAAACTGTGGGTTGCATGTTACAAAAAAATGTATTAATTTAAGTCTTATTGTTGGCATTTTCACTACACCGCCGTTTTTTCTTATATCGGCTCCACTTTGGAGCCTTTGGCAACCAGACAGCTGCGTTGCCACGGTAATAAACTTCTCTAGATGACATCACGTTTAACCCCGCAAATCCTCCCAATTTCACACAAGCTCGGAACGTCGGCCGTCCGACACGCATTCCGACGTCATCATCTGAACTCTTTTGTTTGGCGGGGATCGCTCCCAGCGGTCCCCGTTTAGACTACAGCGCCATGACGATGAAAGGCTCTTTTGCTCTGAAAATGAAATATGAAGATTGTCACGGTGTGTTGTGTTAATACTGTAAGCATTAGTGCAGGTTCTCTGTTTCATAAGAAAATGTTTGTCAAAGAAATGGAGATGGATTTTCTGCGACAGTACAAAGGCGTGTGAACATTAGAGCAGCAGTATGAATCTTCATTCACGGCTTTGTATTTATTTGAGGCAATGGTACGAAGCACTCGTCCAACCTGCTGATAAATCTTGAAATGATATAGTTATAGTAATAATCATGTCTAATTCATACAAACAGTATCACTTAAAAATTGTCCTGCTCCAATTAACATAACAGGGAGGGTAAAGGACGTTTTCACTTCCAAGCCGTCTAATGTGATGGAGTGATGCCCCACCCCCACCACACACACACACACACACCTAGTGACGCTCACTCCCGCCTTCCGGCCCCTCTCCGGGGGCTCCACGCTGGTTGTGTGCTGGAGCGCAGAAGACCATGTGAGGTGCACTGACCCATTCTCTTGCGCGCCCCCTCCCCACCATGTGCCAAGGCTGCACAAGCACAAATGGAGCGTTGGGGTGGGGGTGACGGCTCCAGAGCTTCCAAGGTCCTTGGAGGTGCAGCTCTTCACACTCCATGTGGCAAGGTGCTGAGGGAGGCCCTTTTGGTTCTTGCTGCTTTTTATACGCTTTTAACACCACCAAGAATTCAACTCTGTTGACTTTGTCTCCGTTTGGTAGAGAATGCAGTTTATGAGAAGGCGTTGTGTTTGTTAGTAGTTCTTGTGGGTTTAGGACTTTTTTTGCACAGGATTTTCTCAAGATTACGGGATTTTTGAAAGATTACGGCTTTTATTCCATTTTGATCGCTACTTTGTCAAGTACGACTTCTCTCTTGTAGAAAAAACAAAACAAAAAAAAACATGATTTTCTTTTCCACAATTTTATTTTTCTAAAATTTTTCAAATATTATTTCATACCAAGAATTTAATAGTTTACTTTTTTCAGCCACTTGGAAGAATACATTGTGAAATGTTTGTGATTTCTTTTTTTTTCCCTCCGAGTGAACTCGATGTAATCTGTCTAATATCTTGCTTAATCCTTTTACGACATACATATTGCTGTGAGGAATGTGTGGCCATTGTTAACGTGTGCGTCTGCGTAGCGGATTAGCGGCGAGTTGCAAAGTGCCTGGAGGTGTGAGCTCTAATCGCCTACTCATCCATCACCTGACGCTACGCCGCTGCTTCGGCACCGTTCGCACACCTCTAACGCGCACACACGCTAATACTCTGTGTCGTAATGACCTGCTATGTAAACCTCTTTAATCCTAATTAGTGTTATTTTTTTTACTGTTTTCATAACTGACACAGCTGTCACTATCGGATATTTTTTGAATCGATGAATCTAATGGATGTGTGTGTAAACATGGAGTGGTTCTGTTGTTGCGGGGGTCCGTATGCGCTCAGCTGTTGCCTGAGTGGCAGAAAGGGCCGAACACCCAGAGAGAAGTAACACCCCCGCCTCGTAATCCCCCCCCCCCCCCCCCCCACGCTTTTGCCTTTCCCTCCTAGACTGTCAGTGTCGGAGTGGTACCGGAGGGACCAGGGAGGACTGTGGCGGTCTTAATAAGGACGTACTCGGCTTCCACTACTTCTTGATTGCTGCCGGAGGATTTGAAAAAACGGCGGCAGCGGTGGCGCGATGCTGGCCTGGCACGCTCTGCTTCTGATCACACTGCTGAGCACACAATCGGAAGGTGAGTCAAGCAAGTACAAGCGTTAGCAGAAAATTACAACTTCATCCTGTAAGATTATGACTTTAAAAAAAATGGATTTAACCTATAGATTATGGCTTTAGTTTCATAGTTTACGATTTCTTAAAGACATTATTCCTATGAGATTATGATACGCATACGAAAAAAACAATGACTTTATTCTTACAGTAATTTAGAGGTGCATCAATTAATCGATTACAGCTCATTGATTATCAAGATAATGGACGACCATTTTGGTAGTTAATCGTTTGGAGTCATTGTTTAATATAATAACTTGGAATTTTAGTAGATATTTTTACAAAAAAAAACTAATTGATGGTTTATCCCTCTTTTTTCCAAGAGTATCTTAATGACAGGTAAATGCCAAGTGCGCTTTTGCTGTTCAGCAAACTGTTGTGACTGTGGCGGCCATTTTGGCAGGGGCAACTTTACCATCAAAGGCAACCAGGTTTTATGAGGTTTACTTTTTTTGTCAACACCAATGTGTATACCATCTTGTTTTTTTTTTTTTTTTTTTTTAAACCTGTGAAAGGTTCTTCCCTTGCATGTATTGTATGGCGTTGAAAACGCTTTTATGTCCCGCTGCGCACTCCTGTTTTGAATCGTTTGAAGATGGACAGCCAGTTGTCTTTTTACGATGAATGCCAACAGTGTCCTGCTGGCCCGTAAGGTTGTGACAGGCGGGAGGGTCCGCGACCCCTCCCCTCAGCATCTCGAGCCTCCAGCCCCTCAAGTGGGGCACCTCGGCATTTGTTCTCTTTCTAGTCGGGAAAATGATTGACAGCCATCTCGATTTGCATTCAAAACACTTCAGCGGCACATTAGACATGACTCGCGCGTTCCCGTGGGAATTAAAGTAGCAAATCGTACATACGGTTCAATTATGTAAGTACATTTATTTAAATTTTTCAAGTTTTATACTCATTATATGCATGATCTTTTTTTTTTTTTTTTTTTTACTGGACACACAGTCAAGGTTACTAATGACTTTTGCAGTCTTTTTTGTACAACTCCCACTGTTTTTGTTCGCTACCATTAACGCGCACCGACGTGGGTGGAATAGTGCTAAATAGCTGTAACAGTCAGGTAGTGACTGGGAGCTGGTTGTAACTTTCACAGTTGGTGATGAAATACCTCCCGTGCTGCTGCTGTTGCTGCTGATGATGAGTGCCTCATCGTCTCTTATCACTGCGCTTTTTTCGCATTCAGCACAATAATATCAGTCACGTACAGCACTTTCTTACGTCTGCGGCTGTTGTTAAAGTGCTCTATAAATAAATTTGAATTAGTCGTTCTTATATCCATGTGGCTTTGTGACTAGGAACGACTGTGCTGTACTATATACTATACTATGACGCGCTACTACTAAAACAAGCCAGCGTACAACTGTTTTGATTCTTTCCGTGACTCCTTCCTACAAAAGGAGGCATCCTTTGTGATGTGATACGTTGTAGCCGCGCTTTCAAACGAGCTAAACATATGGGGAGAATGGCCATAAATCTGAGCGGCCCAGCCACCTGTTTCTATAGGCTGGTTGCGGAAATTCTCGTGTGTTTTAACAGTGGCGTAGTTTGTTCAGTTTCAGTCGGGCGCACGACCAAAGTGGCAGCGGCCATGAGTCTCCTCCAAGCCGAGCGCTGTTTTCATTCAAAGTGAGCTAAATAGTTAGCACAAAATGTCAGTAGTTGTGGGTGGAGGAGCAGCTTTGCCTTTTATCACGACAGTGTGTATCTCCCGTTCGTCGATGTGATCCAGATCCAGCGACTATAGGTGGAATTTCGTAGTACAGCATTGTCACAAAAATGTTGCTTTATTCTTAAATAGTTGTTTGTCCATATGAGATAAATGTGGAGGCTTGTCCTAGTAATTGTCCCAGTTTGTAGCTTGTTTGTGTTGTCTTGTGTATCTAGCACCTTCTCTGTAAAACTGCCACCCCCGCGTCACATTTCTCTGCCCGCCAGTTCAAATTTGTCGGTCCGAGGATGCGCGGGATGGGAGGGTGGCCAATTCCCAAATCAGATTGTCAGACGGTGACAGGCGCTTCTGCATCTCCTTCGTCCTCAAGGCTGCACGGTCACGGCTGGTAAACACGGAGCAGGTTGCCGGAACAGTGGAAACAGATGACCCGGAGGGGGGTGGAAGATGGATTGGAATTTGCTCTTCCGACACATACGTCCGAATCTTTGAAGCCCGTTGAGGGGTTAAGCGGCATGAGGCTGAGGCCTGAGGATGAATGAGCCCCTTGGCAGGTTGCTCGCCATCCCCTCGAGGGGTCCGACTACACCCCTGAGACACATGGAAGATGTCTCCTTTGAGCGGGAGATTTATGACGGCCACCTGGAGGAACTTATCTGGCTCGTCATCCTCCGTGCTTCTGAAGACGCGCGTCAGTCAGGGTGGGAAATTGGCACTCAGGGGAAACGAGCGTGACCGTTTTCCAAAACTGTCAGTCAGTCAACCTGGATGGATGGATGGATGGATGGATGGATGGATGGACGGACGGACGGACGGACGGGCGGAATTAAACTTCATAACTTCATGTGTTTTACGTTGTTATGAGTTGGTGCCCCCCAAAATAACAAATGTCGGCATAACAGTTTTTTTTTCAGCCTTTTATTAAAACACAAACACATTCGGTATAATAACACCATCAACTACAAGCCAACAAATACAAAATTAAAACATCAATGTCAGCATAACGTGTGTCGGCTGGCAATGGTTTTAGCAGCAATGCTGTCACTCACTCACTCACTCACTCACTCACTCACTCACTCACTCACTCACTCACTCACTCACTCGTGAAGACCAATCAGCAGCGCCAGCGCGCGTTAGATGGAGGAGGGACTTTACGAGTCAGTAACGTAACTTCCCGTTCACGAACGAGTCGTGAATTGCATCACTCATCAGTATTATTATTATTTTAATAAACATTTCAGTTATAACTTGTCTGGTGTTTTATTCCTTGTTTTTATGTTCGCCAGTCAAAACATAAAAATCTGACATTTGGTTAACTGTTTTATATGACAATATGTATATGTGTTTTACGTTGTTATATGAGTTGGTGTCCTCAAAATTAACAAATGTCGGCATAACGTTTTTTTTTTTTCTCAACCTTTTATTCAAACACAAACACATTCGATATAACACCATCAACTACAAGCCAACAAATACAAAATTAAAACATCAATGTCGACATAAAGTGTGTCGGCTGGCAATGGCATAGCGGCAATGCTGTCGGTCACTCACTCGTGAATCTTCGCGAACGACCAATCAGCAGCGCCAGCGAGCGATAGATGGAGGAGGGACTTTACGAGTCAGTGACGTAATTTCCCGTTCATTTTAGAATAGATTAGAATAGATCTTTATTTGTCATTGTCACATGTACAACGAAATTTAAAAAGTGCCAACCGATCCGCGCATGCGATAAAAAATAAATAGAATAAAAAGATTAAAAAAAACAAGCTAAAAACCCACAGAAGAACATACACAGACATAATCATTTACGTTTAGCTGCATTCAATGTGACTAAACGTAAATGATTATTTTTTTCAGTTCATATGACTTCAACCAGTAGGTGTCGGTAATGCACATTGAAGCTGGTGCCACCACGTCGTAAATCAAAACGAATAAGAAAATGACGTCACTTCCCGTTCACGAACGAGTCGTGAATTGCTTTTCCCGTTCCCTAACGGAACGGAGCTGTAAGTGAACGAGTCAGTCAGTGAGTGATTTGCATTTCCAGTTCATCGCGTGAACGGATCAGTGAGGGAACGAATCCTGACTTTCCCGTTCGCGAGCGAGTTAATGGGTGGACTGCCTTCCTTCCCGTGCATCAACGGATCAGTCAGTGAATGTGTTGCGTCTCCTGGCGTGAACTATGTAAACCAGAATGTAGATTTACGATTTGCCAAGGAAAGAAAGAACCACTCACTGAAAGACCACTTCTTTTATGCACGTTTTCTCCAAGCTAACGGCTAACTTTATTGCATGAAGGGATGCGCCGTTATGCAACAACGGGGAGATTATGCTTCTCTTTGGGTAATCTTGATCTTATAATATACACCTAAATATTGTTATCCAATATATCTACTGCAATTTCACATTAGATTGCTGGTTTAAAATTTACTTTTAATATTATTTTCAAATAAACATTTGTTAAAACTTGTCTGGTGTTTTATTCCTTGTTTTTTTATTCGCCAATTAAAACATAAAAATCAGACATTTGGTTAACTGCTTTATATGACTATGTGTGGACACTTCAATAGATACACTACACGAGGTAAAAAGAATAAATAAATAAAGGGTTAATTGCACAATAAAAGGACACTTGCGTACATTCTCACACCTGGGATCGAACCGAGTTCTTACCGGGTAAGAGCCCGTGTCATTATCCAGTCGGCTATTTCAACCTGGTAGCCTGTGATCGTCTGTACTGTTTTGTACCAGTGATGTGCATTCCAGTACACTAAAATTTGTTCAAAAGAATCGTTCACCAAATTGTTCACTACACTTTCTTATTTCTTTTTTCTTTTTTTACCTCGTGTAGTGTACCTATTGTCGTGTCCATGAGGTGTGACCCTCGTTAAGCGCACCTGCGTGAAAGGTTTTTGGTCACTTTCATGTTCTGCAGGAGCTAAAACTTTTCACGCAGGTGCGCTTAACGAGGGAACCACACGGACACTCCATTAGGTACACTGCCATTACAAGTGTACCTAATAACAGGCCACTTTATTAGGGAAATATCATGGTCAAAGGTCACAGGTGTCAAGCTCTAGTCCTCAGGGCCGCGTTCCAACATGTTTTCCAAATGACCCTCGTTAAGCGCACCTGCGTGAAAACTTTTAGCCTCTTTCACGTTCCGCAGGAGCTAAAACTTTTCACGCAGGTGCACTTAACGAGGGAATCACACGGACACTCCATTAGGTACACGCCATTTTCAAGTGTACCTAATAACAGGCCACTTTATTAGGGAAATATCATGGTCAAAGGTCACAGGTGTCAAGCTCTAGTCCTCGGGGCCGCGTTCCAACATGTTTTCCAAATGACCCTCGTTAAGCGCACCTGCGTGAAAACTTTTAGCCTCTTTCACATTCCGCAGGAGCTAAAAGTTTTCACGCAGGTGCACTTAACGAGGGAATCACACGGACACTCCATTAGGTACACCGCCATTTTCAAGTGTACCTAATAACAGGCCACTTTATTAGGGAAACATCATGGTCAAAGGTCACAGGTGTCAAGCTCTAGTCCTCAGGGCCGCGTTCCAACATGTTTTCCAAATGACCCTCGTTAAGCGCACCTGCGTGAAAACTTTTAGCCTCTTTCACGTTCCGCAGGAGCTAAAACTTTTCACGCAGGTGCACTTAACGAGGGAACCACACGGACACTCCATTAGGTACACTGCCATTTCAAGTGTACCTAATAACAGGCCACTTTATTAGGGAAGTATCATGGTCAAAGGTCACAGGTGTCAAGCTCTAGTCCTCGGGGCCGCGTTCCAACATGTTTTCCAAATGACCCTCGTTAAGCGCACCTGCGTGAAAACTTTTAGCCTCTTTCATGTTCCGCAGGAGCTAAAACTTTTCACGCAGGTGCACTTAACGAGGGAACCACACGGACACTCCATTAGGTACACTGCCATTTCAAGTGTACCAAATAACAGGCCACTTTATTAGGGAAATATCATGGTCAAAGGTCACAGGTGTCAAGCTCTAGTCCTCGGGGCCGCGTTCCAACATGTTTTCCAAATGACCCTCGTTAAGCGCACCTGCGTGAAAACTTTTAGCCTCTTTCACGTTCCGCAGGAGCTAAAACTTTTCACGCAGGTGCACTTAACGAGGGAACCACACGGACACTCCATTAGGTACACTGCCATTTCAAGTGTACCAAATAACAGGCCACTTTATTAGGGAAATATCATGGTCAAAGGTCACAGGTGTCAAGCTCTAGTCCTCGGGGCCGCGTTCCAACATGTTTTCCAAATGACCCTCGTTAAGCGCACCTGCGTGAAAACTTTTAGCCTCTTTCACGTTCCGCAGGAGCTAAAACTTTTCACGCAGGTGCACTTAACGAGGGAATCACACGGACACTCCATTAGGTACACGCCATTTTCAAGTGTACCTAATAACAGGCCACTTTATTAGGGAAACCTCATGGTCAAAGGTCACAGGTGTCAAGCTCTAGTCCTCAGGGCCGCGTTCCAACATGTTTTCCAAATGACCCTCGTTAAGCGCACCTGCGTGAAAACTTTTAGCCTCTTTCACGTTCCGCAGGAGCTAAAACTTTTCACGCAGGTGCACTTAACGAGGGAACCACACGGACACTCCATTAGGTACACTGCCATTTCAAGTGTACCAAATAACAGGCCACTTTATTAGGGAAATATCATGGTCAAAGGTCACAGGTGTCAAGCTCTAGTCCTCAGGGCCGCGTTCCAACATGTTTTCCAAATGACCCTCGTTAAGCGCACCTGCGTGAAAACTTTTAGCGTCTTTCACGTTCCGCAGGAGCTAAAACTTTTCACGCAGGTGCACTTAACGAGGGAACCACACGGACACTCCATTAGGTACACTGCCATTTCAAGTGTACCTAATAACAGGCCACTTTATTAGGGAAATATCATGGTCAAAGGTCACAGGTGTCAAGCTCTAGTCCTCAGGGCCGCGTTCCAACATGTTTTCCAAATGACCCTCGTTAAGCGCACCTGCGTGAAAACTTTTAGCCTCTTTCACGTTCCGCAGGAGCTAAAACTTTTCACGCAGGTGCACTTAACGAGGGAACCACACGGACACTCCATTAGGTACACTCTCATTTCAAGTGTACCTAATAACAGGCCACTTTATTAGGGAAATACCATGGTCAAAGGTCACAGGTGTCAAGCTCTAGTCCTCGGGGCCGCGTTCCAACATGTTTTCCAAGTGACCCTCGTTAAGCGCACCTGCGTGAAAAGTTTTTGGTCACTTTCACGTTGCGCAGGAGCTAAAACTTTTCACGCAGGTGCAATTAACGAGGGAATCACACGGACACTCCATTAGGTACACTGCCATTTTCAAGTGTACCTAATAACAGGCCACTTTATTAGGGAAATATCATGGTCAAAGGTACACTACACGAGGTAAAAAAAATAAAAAAATAATTAATAAATAAGAAAGTGTAGTGAACGATTCGGTGAACGATGCTTTTGAACAAATATTTTGAGTGAACCGATTCTAAAGATTCAGTTTACTGGATAACTGGAATGCACATCACTAGTACAAAACAGTCAGACGACGGCGAGCTTCCTGGTCGAAATAGCTGACTGGCTAACGACACGGGCTCTTACTTGGTAAGAACTTGGTTCGATCCCAGGTGTGAGAATGTACATAAGTGTGCTTTTATTGAGTAATTAACCCTTTATTTATTTATTTATTCTTTTTTTTCTTTTTCTTTACCTCGTGTAGTGTATCTATTGAAGTGTCCACATATTGTCATATAAAGCAGTTAACCAAATGTCAGATTTTTATATTTTAATTGGCGAATAAAAAAACAATAAAACACCAGACAAGTTTTAACATAAATCTTTATTTGAAAATAATAATAAAAGTAAATTTCAAACCAGCAATCTAATGTGAAATTGCAGTAGATATATTGGATAACAATATTTAGGCGTATATATGCATACACGTTATTTAAAAACTAGTGTTATAGTGTTATAAAATCAAGATTACACAAAGAGAAGCATAATCTCCCCGTTGTTGCATAACGGCGCATCCCTTCATGCAATAAAATGGTCAGCTTAGCTTGGAGAAAACGTGCATAAAAGAAGTGGTCTTTCAGTGAGTGGTTCTTTCTTTCCTTGGCAAATCGTAAATCTACATTCTGGTTTACATAGTTCACGCCAGGAGGGAGACGCAACACGTTCATTGACTGATCCGTTGATGCACGGGAAGGAAGGCAGTTCACCCATTAACTCGTTTGCGAACGGGAAAGTCAGGATTCGTTCCCTCACTGATCCGTTCACGCGATGAACTGGAAATGCAAATCACTCACTCACTGACTTGTTCACTCACAGCTCCGTTCAGTTGGGGAACGGGAAAAGCAATTCACGACTCGTTCGTGAACGGGAAGTCACGTCATTTTCTTCTTCGTTTTGATTTACGGCGAGGTGGCACCAGCTTTAATGCGCATTACCGACACCTACTGGTTGAAGTCATATGAACTGAAAGACTATAAAATGGGACCCATTGCCTCCCTGCTTGGCACTCAGCATTAAGGGTTGGAATTGGGGGGGTTAGATCATCAAATGATTCCCGAGCGCGGCACCGCTGCTGCTCACTGCTCCCCTCTCTCCCAGGGCATGGATCAAAATCACACGGGGATGGGTTGAATGCAGAGGACAAATTTCACCACACCCAGATGTGTGTGTGACGATCATTGGGACTTTAACTTTTAACTTGTTTATCATTGTTGTGGAGAATACTGGTGTAGAAAGGGGTAGCGTCTAATTATCACAACACTACAACTGGGTAGTGGAGAAATGTCACAGTAACATACATGCAGTGTGTGTGTTTGTGTGTGTGTGTGTGTGGAGGAGAAGCCTGTGGAATGCGTGGGGGATGTAGATCAGATTTCGGGGTGACCTTGAATGCGGCCGTCGCTGACATAGCAAGTCTGTTTGTTGGCTCCGCATAACACCAAAGTGTCAAAAGACTGAGGAAGACTTTTTTTCTCCTCATAACAATGAGCTTTCATGTTTTATCACATTTCAATATCAGAATGCTTTTTGTTGGATTTGAAACCCATTCCAAAAGTGCTGCCTTGACAAAGACAACAATTCTCATTTTGAGGTATCTTTTTTGTACTTGTAGTTTTTTTTTCTCTTCTCAAAAAAAGTCAAAGTCTGCTTTATTGTCAATTTCTTCACATGCCAAGACACACAAAGAAATCGAAATTACGTTCCCACTATCTCACGGTGACAAGACATAGTACACAATATACAAGTAAACAACACAAAAAATAAAAACAAGTTTGCTGTGCAATGTCTTATACCCACAGCTGTTCCTCATATTTTGCATCTTATATGTCAACTCTTCTTAGCTTTGTTTTTTGTCTTATGTCTGTAATCAAATATATTTCCAAGTTTTATTTTTAATAGTACACTGATTACAACGAGACAAACTACTTATGTTATTGTAAAATGTCATTTGGAGGCTGCAACGGATTCATTGCATTTGCATTCATTACAGTGGGAAAAGTTACTTTGATTCACAAACGTTTTGGACGGGGTCAGGTCACGGAAAAATTTTAAATTGGTAACTCGAGCGGTACGGCCGTGTATAATACTTGAGTGATGGTCCTTTTTAAGTGAGCGGAGTGTGAACATGGCCGCATTCTCTCACCTTCTTCACATACTGCCATACATTTGCGGCCTTACCCTGAGCTTCCAGACAGGATCATAAGAGGGAGTATCATTTCCCTGATAAGCTTTTGCTTTGCATGTGCCAACTCTTCTAGAAAATATGATGTCAGCTTTTCCTGAATGACCTGCCACTGCGCTCGTTGATGAAAAACAAACGCTGATTCCAGGCCAAGTGTATCTAAAGGGTTGGATGACCTCATGAAGCATTCCTCTTTCTCCATTTGCGTGCATTTTGCAGACTTGAAGATGCTGATTGAAATAAAATAAAATGAAAAACAGACACCCAGGGAGATCAGGAGCATGCAAAATTTGCAGATTAAGAAGAACGCGCAGAGCACAACAAATGTGACTCACATGGTCTTTTTTTTTTTTTTTTTTAAACATGTGACCTAGTGTTTTTCCAAAAATTTAATGCTCATCATTTTGATGTTTCATGGGATGATACTGAGGATTCATAAAAACTCTGACTTGCACTGTGCATGTTATTATCGTTCTAAAGTCTTCACTTTTAGTGTAGTAGCAATTTGGCAAATTGTGCTCTCATTCTATCCACCAGAGTGCTCCAGCACTAGCAATAAACAAAAATAGTCAAAACAAATTTAAAGTATTTCTAATGTTATGGTATTTAATTTTCCATTTATTCTTTTTTATACCTAATCGGACTCTTTGTAAAGAAGCAAAACAAGCAGGGTAGCGTAAGAAGGTGCGTCATTTGATTTTTCATTGCTACAATGAGTCTTATTCTTGAGCTGTCGACATCATCCTTCCCATTTGTATCACCTGCCTTTGATCGTGTCTGTTTGTGTTCAGGCAACTTGTTGGACAACATGCTGCTGCGGAATGGCTGGAAGCAGGAGTCGGAGCGGCGGGCCGAGGGCAACAGCAGCGGGGCGACCCAAAACGTTTTGTGGTGTCACTGCACCCAGCACTGCCCTGAGGACTCAGCTAACAACAGTTGCATGTACGGCAGAGGCAATCATTTGCGACACCCTCAAACATAAAACTCTACCCAGACATGAGGGAAGTGTCACATTTTGATCAATTGGCTTTTAATGTTGTTTGTCAGGACGGACGGCTCGTGTTTCACCATGGTGGAGGAAGAAGAGGAGGGTGGTCCGGCCGTGCTCACGTCAGGCTGTTTGGGACTGGCTGGCTCAGAGTTCCAGTGCAAAGTGAGGATTTCTTCTCTCCGTGTGTTCTGGTGTCACAAAAACAAAAGACTCAATGCATCGCACCCTCTCGAACTGAGCCGTACCATATTGAATCGAATCCGCCTGAATCAAATGGTGGTTGGATTGAGGCATCACTTTTAATGTACTGTGTCTCCTTCTTGGCTAGGACACGTGGCCCACTCGCTTCAGGAGAGTTCTGGAGTGCTGTGCTGATCAGGATTACTGCAACCGCAACCTTCACCCGACTCTTCCCCCCTTGCGGACCTCAGGTGAGACGCACCTGGCCGTCTCGCAGCCAGGGCAAACCCGACTCGGCCGCCGCTTGACAAAATGCGCCATGTGGGAAAATGAATGAAAGCTTATTGTTCGGCTGTAGTGGAGCGGTGAGGGGTGGCTAGTGGTTGGGGTCCAGAGGGGGGTGGGGTGCAGGCGAAACAGAACCTGCTGGCTCGGCTTGTTCTCTCACCCTCTAATGAAAAGGACAGCCGCTCCCCGGGGCCTGCTTCGGTTTCTTGACTGGAGACGGATGTGAGATGTCTGTCAGTCCATCTGTTAGGCCCTTGCGCACGTCCACACACATGCACATGTTTTTCCCACTAGCACACTTGCGCTTCACTTTGTTGCACTCTTTCGGAAGGAAATGACAGCAGATTTGTGAAGTCGCTTGCAGGGAATGCAAAGGTGTTGTTTGAGTCTATTGCTGCAGCCTTGACCAATGAATGAATTGTTAGCAGAGTTTGTTGGTTGTGAGCTGAATTACAGTGTCAGGGTTATGATTTTTTTTTTTTTTTTTTTTTTTTTTAAAATATAATTCTCATATTGGCTCTTATTACCAGTGTGTGAGGACAGGATCATGAGCGGCTGAAAGTTTAGAGCCCCCGAGCTGCTTCTGGAGGCATGTCAGCGTGACATGTGATCTTTGGGATTCAGGAAGGGGATGCGATCGATCGGCGCAAACTCAAACTCGGTCCTGTGGGGGGGATATTTGGGAAATGTTCTCAAGACTCAAAATCACATTTATTTTTTTAGAATATGTGGACAGTGGTGCCCATTACTTGGCTCTCCTCATCTCCATCACAGTCTGCAGCGTATTTATCGTCATTGTCTTCATCATCTGCTGCGTCAGGTAATGCTCAACTCCATTTTGTCTTTTCTTTTTTCCTGTTCAGTATCTGTACTACTATTTCCTACACGTGTTTAGATACAAGCGACAGGAGTCCGAGCCGCGCTACAGCATCAACTTGGAACAGGACGACTCTTACATCCCTCCAGGGGAGTCACTCAAGGACCACATTGAACATTCCCACAGCGTTGGCTCTGGTTCGGGCTCAGGGCTCCCCCTACTGGTAAGACACAATCACTGCACCCTCTACAAGGATCCTATCATCACTGATGAACATTGTGGCCTCCTCTGTGAGCCAATGATGGCCCCCCTCAAGAGCAATTATGTTTTTGTGCGGCGTCACCAGGTTCAGCGCACCATCGCCAAGCAGATTCAGATGGTGAAGCAAATCGGGAAGGGGCGCTACGGGGAGGTGTGGATGGGCCAGTGGCGTGGCGAGCGAGTGGCCGCCAAAGTGTTTTTCACCACAGAGGAAGAGAGCTGGTTCAGGGAGACTGAAATCTACCAGACGTTCCTCATGCGGCACGACAACATTCTGGGTGAGAGGTCGCTAGATTGATAGGTTAGAAAATTAAGAAATGCATCAAAATAGTGATGACTGGAATTTCTGAATTCCATTGTTCTCATGCATATTTTTTTTAATAAACTTTCCTACCGTTAGGCTTTATAGCGGCTGACATTAAGGGCACGGGCTCGTGGACGCAGCTGTACCTGATCACCGACTACCACGAGAACGGCTCGCTGTACGACTACCTCAAATGCAACACGCTGGATGCCACGGCTCTGCTCAAGCTGGCGTACTCGTCCATCTCGGGCCTTTGCCACCTGCACACCGAGATCTACGGCACGCAGGGCAAGCCGGCCATCGCCCACCGAGACCTCAAGAGCAAGAACGTCCTCGTCAAGAGGAACGGGTCGTGCTGCATCGCCGACCTCGGCCTGGCTGTCAAGTTCAACAGGTAAGCGCTCGTTTGTTGTTTTCTTGGTCTCGGATTGTCGATTGGCTCGAGGAAATGTTACATGCATTGTATATTTTATATATTTATTTTATTTGTTCTCCGTCAGCAACACCAACGAGTTGGACGTGCCACCCAATCTGCTGGTGGGCACCAAACGCTACATGCCCCCCGAGGTCCTGGATGAGACCTTGAACAGGACCCACTTCCAGTCCTTTATCATGGCCGACATGTACAGCTTTGGCCTCATCATGTGGGAGATGGCGCGACGCTGCGTCTCCGGAGGTAGTATTCATTGGATTGAATGCATTTGATCTGATATTAATTGTTGGTGTATGTGATGCGCAAAGGCATCGTGGAGGATTACCAGCTTCCCTATTACGAGCTGGTGACCTCTGACCCCTCCTATGACGACATGAGGAATGTGGTCTGCATCAAACAACAAAGACCAGCGTTGGCCAACCGCTGGGCCACTGATGAGGTATTTATACACTCTGATAAAGCAACAAAACAGAATATTAGACAGTTAGAAAACCATGCTAGCTCTCATTAGCAAGAGACAGAGATACATCATTTATGTGTGGATTTTCCTTCTCCAGTGTTTACATCAGATGGCAAAAGTGATGTCGGAATGCTGGTCGCACAAGCCGGCGTCTCGCCTCACTGCTTTGCGGGTAAAGAAGACACTCGGCAGGATGTTGGAGTCTCAAGATATCAAGCCGTGACGTGCACACAGAAGAGAGAAAGAACTACTAAGACCCATTTGACAAGGGTGAGAGTTCACCTTACCTTTGTGTTGGTCTCACTGTGCTTTCTGTGAAAGCTTAGTGGCTCTCAAGGGGGGCTGAGCCACAGAGCAGTATTTGTACGTGCAGTCTTTTGTACTGTTCATTTGGTGTAGCCTAAGAACACAATGTTCAGTGACCTCAGTAAGATCATTGTTTATGGATAAATATCACTTGAATTAAATTAATTGCAAAACAATACAACTGCAGTTGTGTGATTTTTGTCAGTGTTGCATATAAATATAATTTATTATTAGTCTTAAAAATTACATTTCTTACACTTTATACAATTGCTTTACCGGATGAGAGTGGCACGCCGGATAAGGATCCACACTTGTACATAACACACGCTAGCATCACGAAGCCGCACGACAAATTAATAAGATAAAAAAAACAAAAAAACTGCTATCCCCACAAGGACCTGTAATACATGGGAAAAGAAAGTTTGCATAGACTGCTTTACAAAAAAATGCATTCACAAATATTACTAATGTTGGTGCGACAATCATTCATTTGAATTGCATTCTCACTTTCTAAAGTGAGCCTTGCACATGTGTCAATTATTTGGCAAAAAGCAACTGTACTGTTTACATTTGGTCCTAGAAAAATAGATCTTTTTTTGACATAATTACTTCTCCTTAGCATCTCCTTTATCACAACGTACAAACAATCATAAGAAAAAAATCCACATTATCGACCCTCTTTAGCCAAATGGTGGGATGAAAGACGGCAAACAATAATTATAGAAAACCGCCAAAAGTAGTGTAAGACGACACTGGCGCTTATTTCAAAAACAAAAGCATACATGGGATTATCATTATTCATATTAAATACTACACTATCACAGAACATGAGTCCGTTTACCTCGTTGCCATGGAGACCATACACCGAGATGCTTCCTCCTCAACATCCGTCGCGGGATTGTTTCCTGTGAATAAGTGGAGGCCTGTTTCCATGACGACGGATGCCATAAATAACACGAAGGAGCGAGTGCCTTGATGACGTCAGTGCTCGTTGGCGGCGGGGAGGAGGCTGTCGTGGCGTCCCATCTCCTCCAGGACTTGGGCCAGGCGGCTGAGGTTGCCGTCGGGAAAGTGCTGCGCCTCCCACAGGTCCAGGATGACCCCCGTCGGGCTGGACTTGGTGGCAAAGTAGTTCAGATACCTGAAGATGACAAGCCAAAAAAAAGTCAATCTGGATTGCTGCATGACAAATAGTAAACAGACTTTCTCATTAGTTAGCGTAAAATGGACACATCAAAATATTGATGTGCTGTTCCATTTTTGAACAAGAAGCGTGTCCACGTAATCAGGGTGTCATCGCTTTGCAGCTGCTGCTTGTGATAAGCCATGCCGCCCCACTGTGCTGTGGACCCAGAAATGCACACAAAGGCACTTTTTGATTCAATGAAAAGCCTTCTCTCGCTTTTGGGTCATAAAATGCTCCAACTGATGACCACTGAAATCAGATTTTTTTTTCTCTTGAACGTTTCACATATTTTACTTAATATGTAGCCTGGAACATAAGGTAGGTTAATGTAGAGTATATATATGTTATGCATAAATGATCTGTCACACTAAAACTGCACGCACCTGTCGAGGTTAAGCTTGTGAGCCAGCATCCTCCAGTCGTTGCCGCGGGTCTGCGGCGCGTCCAGGCTGCCGCACAGCTTCTGGCGGATGGAGACGGGGATGCGGAAGGCGTTGGGTCCCACCAGCGTGGTGATGTTGCTGGCCGGGTCCAGCAGGGATGTGTCGATGTTTTGCGAGTCCTGCGAGGCACAAGGTGGGATGCAAATGTGGCTTCAATACAAGTGTCCACTGTCAAATTAAAACAAAAGAACTACGTATGTAAAAAGTGTGATGCCTACCTCAGACAGCGTGGTGTCCAGCTGAAAGATCTGACCTTCCCCCTCCACTTGGCGCACGCAAATTTTGCACGTCAGGTCCACAGTCGCGGTGGAGAAGCGCTCCAGCGTGAAACAGCAGTGGAGGTTCCTCTGGGAGCCGTCCCACACTTGCTGGAAACAGAGCTCCTGCAAATGATGTTCAAAATTTGTTGCCAAGCTCTCAGGAGGCATTTGTCAACATACAAGCCTGGAATACTTTTTCACACATCCTATTAGGAAAAACACATCGAAAAGATTTGGCTTGCACCTGGTACTTGGCCAGCAGCTTGCTTTTCCACAGCGTGTGAGGAACGTCGTGAATGGAAAGTCTCAGGTTGTGTGTGCTGTCGCTGAAGTTGAGCGTCTTTGGTTCATCCAACAACTTGCCGCCCATTTGCTTCTCCATTTGGAGAACTTCCTAAAATGACACAAATACACACACATGCACACAACATCAATTAGTGTTTCATCAAATACAACTTAAAAAGAAATGGTGGATTGACCCCATGTCATCAGGAGATATGGCAACATATGGTATCATCAAAAAGGACATTTATGCCGGTTCTTTCGATGACATCACCCAATAGCAGTATGTTGATGTAAAAAAAAAAATTGAGCCTTGAGAGGACACCACTGTTGACTTGTTGACATAAAAAAAGTGACTGAAACAACTCTTTCTAGACAAACACACCTTAAGCGCGTCCTGCGTGTCGTCCAGGCAGTAGACCCGAATGTGGTACTCGGTGGCGGGGCACGTGAGCGGGCCGAAGATGGCCAGCTTGAGGCGCTTGGTGGTGGCCGCGCTGAGCGACTGACCCACCAGGCAGTACGTGCCCAGAGTCTCGGTCAGGATGTGGCACGCCTCGTCGTCCATCTGGACGTAGCACGGCGTGGTGAAGTTCTCCTCGCCCACCACCACCACATCCTGCCAAAGAGAGGACAAGTGTCAGTCACAATCAGGTGTGATTTTTCCTCTCCTGCTAGATTTAATCTAAGTAGTCAACTCCTGGCCAAGTAGCTTTTAGCTCAGCGAGACAGCAGCACAATGTTCACAATTGACATGTTGATGATGTCTATAAAAGCTGAGCATATTTAAACCTCACCCGGAGTGTCTTTTAATAAGAGAAGTGCTTATTTGTCCATGCTTTGTCTTGATTTCTCTCTCCCCTCTCTCTCGGTAAAATCCATGCGAGCAGCAACGCGGCATTAAATCAGACTATTACCAGAGACTGAGGAGAAATGTAAGGATTCGATTGCGAGCCGGGCCGTTTAAGCGGCGCATCAGCGGCAATCATTGGGCTCTTAAAATGTTCTGGGATGCCGAACAGGGTCGTTCATTTGAGCTGCAGGAAGAGTAAAAAAGACACCAAAGTTCCCTTTGACTTCATTTTCTATGTGTGTGTTCAACAGGCAGGTGGAAACGAATTAAAAAGCAAATCATGAAAAAATATTGTAAGTATTAAGTATTATTGTAAGTATTAAATGCCAGTATATCAATTGGATTTACAAATTGCCTCTCCCGCGGAGTGAGTCCGTTTGACAAACACACTTTTTGACAGACAATCCATTCAATTCAGCAATATTTCACGACGCCTCATCTCTCAATGGGAAAAAAAAGAGCTCATAAAGTAAAAACCTTGGCACCGCATCGGACTGTAGCATCTGCATTTCCGACAGGTCCGGGATTTGATCAATGGTTATGACTTCTTTAAGAATACTGGCTGCCTCCGAGTAATTCATCTCTGACAAAGGCGCTCCGGCGCACCCATAAACTCACACGGCGGCGACTGTATTGGCAAATGACTTGAGCACGACGCGAGACGCACTTCAATAGCAAGCTGACACAAGCAATACCGTCAATCGCAAAGGCCGGACAGTTAGTTTATGGTCCTTTGTGCCATACTAAAAAGTTCCAAGTCTACAGCAAATCCTTGTTAATCAGCCATAATGAAATGAATGGAAATCCAATTACCGCCCCCTCATACTAGAGTAGGGTTTAAAGCTAGGGTTAGGGTTTCAAACGAGGGTTAGGGTTTCAAAGTAGGGTTTCATACTAGAGTTAGGGTTTCAAAGTAGGGTTTAAAGCTAGGGTTAGGGCTTCAAAGTAGGGTTTCATACTAGATTTAGGGTTTCAAAGTAGGGTTTAAAGCTAGGCTTAGGGCTTCAAAGTAGGGTTTCATACTAGAGTTAGGGTTTCAAAGTAGGGTTTAAAGCAAGGGTTAGGGTTTAAAACATGGGTTTAAAGCTATGGTTAGGGTTTCAAACTAGGGTTAGGGTTTCAAAGGAGGGTTTCATACTAGAGTTAGGGTTTCAAAGCACGGTTCAAAGCTAGGGTTAGGGCTTCAAAGTAGGGTTTCATACTAGGGTTAGGGTTTCAAATTAGGGTTTTAAACATGGGTTTAAAGCTATGGTTAGGGTTTCAAATTAGGGTTTCAAAGTAGGGTTAGGTTTCAAAGTAGGGTTTCATACTAGAGTTAGGGTTTCAAAGTAGCGTTTAAAGCTAGGGTTAGGGCTTCAAAGTAGGGTTTCATACTAGATTTAGGGTTTCAAAGTAGGGTTTAAAGCTAGGGTTAGGGTTTCAAAGTAGTGTTTCATACTAGAGTTAGGGTTTCAAAGTAGCGTTTAAAGCTAGGGTTAGGGCTTCAAAGTAGGGTTTCATACTAGATTTAGGGTTTCAAAGTAGGGTTTAAAGCTATGGTTAGGGTTTCAAATTAGGGTTTCAAAGTAGGGTTACGGTTTCAAAGTAGGGTTTCATACTAGAGTTAGGGTTTCAAAGTAGCGTTTAAAGCTAGGGTTAGGGCTTCAAAGTAGGGTTTCATACTAGATTTAGGGTTTCAAAGTAGGGTTTAAAGCTAGGGTTAGGGTTTCAAAGTAGTGTTTCATACTAGAGTTAGGGTTTCAAAGTAGCGTTTAAAGCTAGGGTTAGGGCTTCAAAGTAGGGTTTCATACTAGATTTAGGGTTTCAAAGTAGGGTTTAAAGCTATGGTTAGGGTTTCAAATTAGGGTTTCAAAGTAGGGTTAGGGTTTCAAAGTAGGGTTTCATACTAGAGTTAGGGTTTCAAAGTAGCGTTTAAAGCTAGGGTTAGGGCTTCAAAGTAGGGTTTCATACTAGGGTTAGGGTTTCAAATTAGGGTTTTAAACATGGGTTTAAAGCTATGGTTAGGGTTTCAAATTAGGGTTTCAAAGTAGGGTTAGGGTTTCAAAGTAGGGTTTCATACTAGAGTTAGGGCTTCAAAGTAGGGTTTCATACTAGATTTAGGGTTTCAAAGTAGGGTTTAAAGCTAGGGTTAGGGTTTCAAAGTAGTGTTTCATACTAGAGTTAGGGTTTCAAAGTAGCGTTTAAAGCTAGGGTTAGGGCTTCAAAGTAGGGTTTCATACTAGATTTAGGGTTTCAAAGTAGGGTTTAAAGCTAGGGTTAGGGCTTCAAAGTAGGGTTTCATACTAGAGTTAGGGTTTCAAATTAGGGTTTAAAGCTAGGGTTAGGGTTTCAAAGTAGGGTTCATACTAGAGTTAGGGTTTCAAACTAGGGTTTAAATCACAGTTGTCAAACTCAAGGCCCGGGAGCCAGATACGGCCCGCCACATCATTTTATGTGGCCCGCAAAGACAAATTGTGCATCAAATTTGTGTAATTACTAGAATTGCAAATTGTCTTCACTTTTAATGATATCTTTTTTTTTTTAATATTTGACCAGTTTTTACTCGTCTGATTTGAAAACGAGTTATTTGTCAGTTTGTTTTGTAGCTTTTACTGTTTATAATATGAGGTGCTCATACATTTATTTGGGTTGACAGTCATAAAGGCCCTCCGAAAGAAGTTATGACTACAATGCGGCCCGCCAAAAAAATGGTTTCGATCGTAAATTTCAACCTGGAGTTGCAATAAACAGCTTGTTCACCTTGAAATATTTGCGGAAATCTATCAGTATAAGCAACTATAAACCTTTTCAGTCAATAGCAAGCAGGATTTGGATTCAAGTTGCCAATTTCATTGAAAGGTGTTTAGGCCATGTCCTCCGCAAACACGCTTGTGTTTGTGTGAGTGTGTCACAAAAGAAGCGCGGAGGGGATATATTCAAAACGGCATCAGCGCTGCCCTTGACAACACACCTCAGCCGCCGGCAGCAATGTTAATGACATGGCCTGCAGGCAGATGGCAAAATAAAGTGCACACAAAATGGCTCCCACGCACACAAACACAAAACGATGTGTTCATAAAGGTGCAAGGACACCATTCATGCACAGGAAAGACTGATGAAAGCTATTTCATCTTTTAATTGTTCCAAAATAGGGTCAAAGTTAGCGTTGTATGCTGCATGTCAGAAAAGAGTAACTTCTCAACTGCAGATGGGGGAGGTGGCGACTTGGAAAAATGTTTGTTATAAAATATGTCAAGCAAAATTGAAATGAATGCTTTGTCCTCTGCCTTACCTCCCATGTGTTCTGCGGCGACTGGCTCTTGAGCTGGATCAACCAGTCTTGTTGGCCGTCTGACACGGCGCAATGATGCATGGTGAGCACCAGGGGGCGCGTCAAAAGGGCGCCCGGCGGACCGCAGCTCACCACAGGGCTCAAAACCGCTTGCCCGTCTTCCACTGAGGGCCTGGAGGGTGAGCAACGAGGGTATGGTTAGCATTCTAGGCACTCAAAGCCTGTGTTGTGTGACTTCCTGCTTCCTTCCTACCTCAAGCTTTCCTTCCTCTGGACAGTCACGTACATTTCATACACGCGACCCTGCGGGATGGCTCCTGCTGGGATAAGCAGACTCACACCTGGAATAAAGAAAACAAAATCAAAATATTAATTGGGGTGAGTGAGGGGAGATTAGTGGATTTTGAATTCTGTGGGTGACATTCATTCTTGGAAGTACATTTTGCAATCTGAAGAAAACGGCATAGCACCTGGGAGCCACAAATTGACAATAATGTGAAGAAAATGGAAAAGAAAGTTCCTGCTTGGATGTACTTGCCCGTATAGGAATGTGGAAGGGATGTGACATTTCATTAGAAAATCAATGATCTCTCCCTCTCGTCATACGATTCTCATATTGCTGCTCGCAGCGTGATTTACATTTTTCCATCTCACATTGATTTCATATGATGTCTTGTCAAAAAGGTCTTTGAAAGGATTCCCTCGTGCGCGCACAAACACACACACACACACACACCGTCTGTGTTGGATAGCGCATTGATTTCTTCATGTCCTTGAAGTGAACTTTTCAAAAAAAAAAAAAAAAAAAAGGGTGACAAGTTGGCTTCTCTTCCTGGCCGGCAAAGTAATCACAACTCAGCCATTGGGACCTCATTGCAAGAAACTTTTTAAAGGCTTATTTTCTTTTCTTACTCAAGGTTCTCCATCATATTTCATTTAGGGGTTTGCAAAATTACAGATTTTTTTTTCTCCCAAACACTCATAATATTACAACATTAACCAAAATATACAGCCAGTTAAATAAATTAAGAAAAAAAGATTCTGTGGACCCTAGCTATAATTTGTGAACCCTGAGGGGATCCGGGGGCCTCAGTTTGAAGATCCCCGACTTCGGCATGTGAACAGATCAAAGTCCAAAGTCTTCCACCCTTTGTGTAACACGACAAGACGACTTTTCCAAAACACAGCTGAGAACAATTTAGCAGGAATCAAAATGAAGCGCTGAGAACTTCGAGAAACCGGAGGAGACGCTGTATCCTTTAATGTCGTAGCTCGTTTATCTGCGCCTGTCACCGTCGCCGTACAAAAAAAAAAACAGACAGCCCGTGTTTGAAGCGAGGACATGCAAGCGGCAGGAAAAGCCGCCTGCAAGCGTGCCCCTCTGATCCCTCACTTCTACACGGCGCACCTTTGCTATCACTCAACGTCACGAGTGAAGTCAAAGCGAGTCATGCTGATCGCTTACATATGCCACAGCGGGTCATTTCAAAGGTTAGCATGGTTGAAATCATACGTCAAAAACTACACGAACTAAAGTTGTAAAAGGTGCCTGTCTCGATGTGTTTTTGACATCGATTTTAAAAACTTTATTTTTTATTTTTAGTGCTGAATAAGAAATTTTTAGCATGTGTCAATTTGTAGCTATGATAGTTCAGAACATAAAAACAAATATGACATCATAACTGCGCGCCGTACCTGAGTTTGGGACAATGAGATGTCCACCCTGCGAGCTGAAGGAACCCACGGCGGTGCAGGAGGGGTCTCTGGATCGCAACAGCGTCTGCGTCTGCATGCGCCGACCCATGGTGCCGTCGCTGTTGTCCAGCAGGCAGTGCGGCAGCTTGGGTGACAGCTTGGAGGAAAACTCGCCTCCCAGGTCGTCCTGCGGCGTCACCAGGCCGGACGAATTGTACACTTTAATCTTGAGGTTGGGCAGGGGGTCCAACAGGGGCGAATTGGTCATGGGGATTTTGTCGGCCACGTCGTGCAGGGCGTAGACGGGGCCTCGGTACATGGCGGCCGCCGAGGTCAGATCAGGGGGTGCCGTGAGGAGATCGGCTGGAATGAGAAGCCAAAAAGAACAAAACAGACCATATGACATTTAATTTGGTGGCGAAAATCAAAAAGGACCAGGAGGAAATGAAGCCTCAATCAGCAGGATTGCCGCCTGCCTGCCCGCCTGCTTTCGCTCATTCACTTTTCACTCATTAGGATAGTCGAGTGTGCCACAACACAATATTACTCAGTGTGAGGAGCTCAAGGCACAGCTGGGAATCGGGAGTGCCAGATGGCAGCGCGAAGGCTCCGCTTAGCTGCCAGGTACAAGGAGGAATGTTTCTTGTCTGGGCGGGAAGACACGCAGGCCCGCCACTCGCTCGTGTGCAAATGAACAGATGACTCTTTTCAACGTTTTAACAGCTACATTTGAAATTCAAAGGTTTGGTTAAAACTTCAAACCAAATGCTTACGTCATCTTAAAACTTTCTTCAAGAAAGAATTTGGCTGAGAAAGTCGGACGCTACATTTTAGCCGCACCTTTCCTCGTCGTCTTGATGCTGACTGGCTGGAAGCCTCCGTTGAGGGCGGACGAGTCCAAGATGTCCGAGTCAAAGTCACGGTGGTTCTTCCGGTAGATAAAGAGCGCCACCACCACGGAGATGACCAGGCACATGATCACGGCGATGACGATGCCCACGTAGAGAGCCACGTCGTCCGTGCTGGGGGCCACTGTGGAAGGCGACAAAGAGAGAGAAGATATAGACATTAAAAGCTGCAAGCGGCCAGGAAGTCATTGTTGACTCTATGCTCCGCCCACTTTAGATGGTGACGGATAGCACAATTTAGCATCATCCATCTGGTATGGGTACCTGCAAAAACTGCAATTTGCCAGAAATGGTTGTTTCAAAACAAAATGGCCGACCTCCGATTCCATTCCGAATCCCTGAGACATGTCTAGCTAATTTTGTCAGTGCCCCTAATAACCGTCAATACGTCAAACCATTTAAAGCAAACTAATATCCTGGTTAGGATTGAGCCGGATATTAATAAACATGAACACAAAATATGTTGTTCTTCCTTTCATTTTGCAGTATTAGATGATTTCATTCACGATAAAGGCCACAATATTAAAACATTGTGGCACATAATGGGGAATTCAAACCGGGCCACTTTTGTGGGGAGGTGGGTGATGCTCACTGGTTGCTAGGCAACCAAAGAGGCAGTGGCTGGGTGCCTTCTGACATCACAAAATCAGAAGATGCGAGTTTTTTAGATTAAGCATTCAAAACACGTACACAAACACTTTCGAATGACTGCAGCCATGTTGTGGTTGCACACATTGTGATAACACATTCAGCGCACAGTGGTCACGATGGCTTGCCTAAGGCGGCCTGAGCCAAACACAATGACCCGGTGCTAATGAGCAGCATAGAGAAAAACCATGTGGCAACTTCTGAGGGTGGAGAGATACGGATGTTTTCATCTCCGCAACTGCCAGGCGGGCGTCGCGGCTCTGAGGCCGCCGTCGTCGTTGTGACACAGCGTAGATAAGATGGAATGTCGTCGCTAGCGTTCCTCACAGCAACTTTCATCTCCGCTGGATTTCTGTCCACTTTCTAGCTGGCGAAACCTCCATGATTAGAAGGTCCAAGCGAAGACGACGGGGGCGCCAGAGCGAGACGGGCACTCATTACGGAGTCGACCTTTTTAATGGACGTCCGCTGACGGCCTTGTCTCTCTTTGGTGTGTGTCCTTCACTGTCACTCAGTTGACAAATGAGATGTAATTCTCTTCTGCGGGCGGCGTACATGTGATGTCGGAAGACTCCAAGAAAGCGGCGCTTGTGTTGTCACAGCAAATATGCTGAGCCACTCAAGTGTGATATTGCCAAATTATATAGTATTTATCTCCATTAAATGAGCAAATAAAAAGCCATGTAGAAAATTTGTAAGACAGTTTACGGTATTCGCAAGTTAGCCAGTAGATGGCAGCAGATGCCATAAAAGCTGGCAGACTGCGTTTAAATGGGCCTGCAAGGGGAACGACACTCCACGCGTGTCTCCGTCAAGAGTCTCCAGCACAAAAAGGGGAAGCAAACGGCTCTGACATAAAATCCTGCATGACCGCCGCATCACCAACACAACAATGTCTAAAATCCGCAATTAAGTCAGGTGGAAAAATACAGGAAATATAATTATTATTATTTTGTAGACTGCAAAGTCTGGAGTGTCAGGATAACATCGTCATCCTAATCCTTCCGCCGCCACAGACGGGAACCGACAGCCGAGCGGGGAGCCGAGTGATGAAAGCGGTGGAATGTAATTTCACTTCTCCAGCTTCCCTGCGGTTATTTAACGTGCCCCCCCCCCCCTCCCCAACACCCCCAATTCCCCTTTCCCCGAAACTACCAGCCCTCCTCCACCCACCGTGGCACAATCTTCCGTCCGTGCTTTGATGATAAAGGCAGCAACCTGCTAAGTGTACACATTAAAATGTATCACTTAGATGAATACATCCCTTTGAACACGAGCCATTGTCAGCGCTCAGAAAAAGTACAAGGAGTGGAAATGAAAAGGGATTATTACTATTATGACGACGACGCATACATGAGAATTCACTTCTGGATAAAGTCACAGCTTGCCGTGCTTGTTGGGAAGCAACGAGGGAAAGGCAGGCTACTGGGTTTTTTTTTGTTCTGTTTTTTAAAGAATACTTTTCCTGTGGAGGAGAAAGAAAATGACAGCCTGGTGAATTTGGTTTCATAATTCAAAACAGCTACAAATAATTTTCTTTGCCTGTTTTAAAGTGCAGGTTTCGTCCCATGCAAATGAGCCACTGCTCCTCGCACACAAATCAAATCCAAGTCTAGTAAAGCCCAATTTCATATTGACTTTTCTGCTGCATAAACATCACTTGGAGAAAGACAAACAGCAGCCTTGGCCAAACAAAGAAAGGGTCATCAACCCGGTCAGGTTTTTATTGGGTTGCCGATTTTCGGCGTGAAATCGCCATCAGCCTTCTTATTGATCTACAAACACGAACATAATTTGGCTGCAATTGGCTTTTTGATTCATGTCTCTAGTGGATGTGATGGGGCCACTGATCTATTTTGTCTTATTTTGAAATAACCACTGCATCCTAATAAATAAAACAGGAGGTGCCTGAAAATCTATAATAGATACTGCGAAACGCTTGCCTCAAAAACTGCAATCTTGGACAATCACCAAAGAAATATGATCAGTATTATTTCTGTGCATTGGTGATATTGCTGGAGCCATTGGAACTTAATTGCTATCCAAAAAAGCAGCACATACTATAGCTAACTAGCTGTCTTTTTTTTTAGAAAATGGTGTGGATGGACCTTTTAGTTCTGAGGAGTATGCAGAGAAGCGTGTGAAAAGACAAGACATGGCAATGAAAATGTAAAAAAGAAAACAAAATAGTAAATCAGGAACTCACATGTATTTCCCAAATCAAGCTTGCCTTTAGCCTCAGCTGACTTCTGATATAAGGAACCTTGAGGAAGAGAGGGAAGGAATGGGCGGGGGAGAGTCAAGGGGGTGGGGTGGGGTGGGGGGGTTTGGAACATGGTGGGAGAGAGGGATGATGAAAATCAAATTTAAGCCAACAGAAAAACAAACGCAACAAATGAGACAGCAACAAAGTCATGAGTAGGAAAAATGACGCAGGGGAAGTCATCCTTCTTGATTTGGCCCCTCCCTTCTCGGGCACGGAGAGCGATGAGGAGCGGCTGAGGGAACGCAGCGCTTGGGGTGAGGGAGTGACGCCATCCATCAAGGCGGCTTAGAAGCTCAACGAGAGTTAGTACTGAAGCGGGCAGCCAGGCAGGTGAGGGGGAACGCCGTACCGTCATCAGTATTCCACAGAAGCAAAAAGTCGACTGTGTGTCACCGCACTGGAAATCCTAGCTGGATTTCTACAAGTGCGATTTTGGATTTGGATTCATTTTGACACGCCCCTACCCCAAAGCCGTGTGTCTCATAGAAAAATCTTGTTTCGACAACTGAGGAGCTTCATTTGGTCAGGCCAAAGGAAAAGTAGTGCTTTGACGCCATCTTGGGTCATCTCTGGATAATTCTAAACTTTTTTGAAACTCTGAGGGACAATTGAATTCACAATCAAGATTTCTCAGCTGATGCCAACAAAGATGGAAGAGGAGGATTTCCTGCCAGGCATGGCGACATCACAACTTGATCTCACTCCATAAACAACTACACAAACAATGTCATCTCTATCAGCGAGGCAGAGAGCCGCAGCGAGACGAGCAGTCAGCAGCAAAAAAAAAAAAGAGAAAAAAATCAATGAGCTGATAGATGAGGACCACTTGTTGGTGTAATCAGCAAACGTTGCGGCCAGCCTATCCTGGCTTACTTTTGGTAGGAAAAGTGTGCGGACTTCCTGGACTGGTCGCCAGCCAACCACAGCAAATAAACAAGCATCTTACAAGCAGCTGTGTCGGAAACCAAAATTCAATTAAAGTACAGCGACTCACTCTCGGACATTTTGCCAAATGATGGTCTATAGGTACTGCAGGTTTAACAAAAAAAAAAAAAAACATTTAAACAGGGCTGTGTAAACCTTTCATACCCACTCCAGCATGACTTTTTGTTGTTGTAATTTTCAGTCATGAAATAAAATGACATTTTGTCTGTCTTGCAGACAGTCTTTGCGGAATCGGATTCTCTAGCACGTTTCAAGCGCTAAATTGCCACGAGAGTGTTGAAATGAGATCCAAAGACAGAAAATAGGATCAGCCGCATTTACTGGCGTCCGAACCCTCCCAGCATGCATCACGGCGTGGAGGAATCAGCGCTCCGAGGTGAGTTCAGATTGCAGCACCACGACTTCCATTGCCTTAATGTGAGCGTTCACATAATGGCTTCTTCTCCTCAGCAATGTGAGTGGAAATGGTCGTTAGCATTGACATAAGTGGCTTTACCCTCTTAGCTTCTAACAAAACAAAAAAAAAAATCAATCCTTGGAATGATGCTAAATCTATATCATCATGGCTTTCTTTTCATGCAACCGTGACAATGCGGCTTGTCACAAAGACTGAAGGTGATGTAATAAGACAAACGTAAACGACCATTCCTCCCGAAAATACAAATGCGTAGACGTAGGGAAGACTTCGACGTATGAATGCAAACTCTCCGTATTTCACGGGAGACTTGGCGGCACGTTTGGCAAGCGTTTCAACCGCTTGGCTTTTGTTCAACTAAAAGCCAGAATAACTCTAAACAACTCATCGCCCGAGGAAACGCTTCTGAGTGCATCGCAACAAGCTGTCTTGTTTTTTCACACCCGCCCACCCAACAAAACAAATACAGAGAGTGGGGCGAAAAAAAATGCCATTTATGAAAAGCCTTTCAACTCCTGAAGCTGTTTGTGAACTTTGAAATGATTGGGAAAGCGAGAGAGAGCCATTACCGGCAATAATTGCTCGCTTCCAGAGACACGGAATCGCCGAGCGGGTCAAACTCATGCCATGCCGCGGCCTCGGGTTTTCTTCTAGATATTTGGAAAATGAAAGTAGCAATCAGAGCTGACTCTTTGCCGCCATGTAATTGCCATTACGTACAAAGTAAGAACACAGTGTAAAGTGTCATCTCATTTTAAACTAGCCGGACGAGGAGCACGAGCTGGAGCAAGATGGCTGCTCGTGTTTTTGTGAGTGAAATGAAACAGAATGAGCGAGTGATTCAGGCGAGGTATGGCGGATGAGCCGACGCCGTGGTTGGAGATACTCACTCTGCATGCACAGGCCGTCCGTGCAGTTCTTGGACTGCAGCACCATGCCCTCACAGTCCTTGCCCCCGTTTTTGGGTGCCGGCGCGCCGCATTCCCTCCTCCTCCAGTGGGTGCACTCGGTCCCACAGGTGGACCACTTAGTCCACTCTGTCCACAGGCCATCCACTAACACACAACAGACAACACACACGAGGTGATGCGCGAGTGAGAATGGCCATGGGGTGATTTATGCCGACGTGAAGATGAAGTACGTCTTGGGTTGCAAAATTTGGGTCATTTTCAAAGTGGGTAACTTTCCATGGGAATTCATGACCATCAGTGCTCTGTCTATGTGTTGCTGCACCATTTTTGTTCAAATGTTTAAAGGTTAATAACATCAATGCTACTTTTGTTAGCCCTTCTATGACATTTCACATTATGGGTTAGCATTAAGCTAGCAATCTTTCCTATGATAAACATTATTTGGTTGAATTAAAATCACAATTATTTGTTGTTTTTCAGTAAGGTTGAATTGCTTAGCTTCCCATGGAAATTTACCGGAAACTTTCTGGAAATTCACCAGCAGTTTCCCACCCCTTTGCAACTCTAATCACATCTCACGACTATAACACATAATTGATTGAGTACAAGCCTTACCTGGACAGAGAGTATTGCACGGCAGCTTCTGGATGCCTTGCCCCTCGCAGATGGCGCCACCGTTGAGTGGCGCCGGATTGGTGCAGCTACGTGTGCGTTTCTGGTAGCCCCGCCCACAGCGGCTGTTGCACACCGACCACTCGGTCCATGTCGACCAGCCGCCATTTACTAGAGGTGGGGGGGGATGAAATATACAATGAGCAGAATGTCAACATGTCAACACAATGGAGAACTTTTTTTTTTTTTTTTACTCTCGGGCCATCACGCAGCCGAACAGGACATGGCGGTCAGATAGCGGCTAGTTTCCAGTCACCGATTCCACTTAATGCGTCTCTTTCCTCTCTCATCCGTCTTTGTCAGCCACCAAATTCCAGCGCACAGCGACAACACACAACGCACGCACGCCACCGTGGCTGCCGACCAACCGCTGACATTTTACATCAAGGCTCCGAGACCTTGAAACTCCCACACTGAGCATCGGCAGAGAAAACATTTATGTACAAGATTCATTTCTAATATTGCAACCGTAGAGCATTTTATTTTTGCTTTAGGGCTCGATTAGGGCAGAAAATATTTGGTAGGATAATATCAAGATAGCCGATTAATAATAATAAAAAATAGATGTTTGAATGTCACAATCTTTATGTTTATGTACACTTTAATCACTGTATACTTTATTAATTTTTTTCTTCTTGTAATAATAGAACTTTATTCTCATGTTTTTCTTGCCTACCCCATTGCTTTGTATTGGCCTTCTCTTTTTTTTTTTTTACGTATTTTGACAAAGCTCCTTTCCTGTCTTTGCGGTACTTTCGCACATGACACAATTAAGCATGAAACCATTTTGGAGACGCGTAGCCGTTGTGACATTACAGTACTTTACCTATCAAGGATAAGCTGACATTAAAAGCGCTTTCCCCGCGTCGCTGACAAGGAATCCTCGCCGAGATGTCGAGCGCATCGGCAGGGAAACAAGTTGGCAGTAATGTGTGCCTTGCTTGTTTCTACACACTGGTGCAATTTGGTGGATTTGAATAATATATTCCTTTCATGACATCAGGGTCAAAGGTCAAGTGTTACAACAGATGCATAATACTGTAGAAATATTTATGTTTATGCATGCTGTGTGGTTCTCAATTCCCAGTGCGAAAATCATGTGATGAACTCTTGATGGAAAAACACGCCTGGGAAGTCAAGAGCGGACACGTCGTGTGTCATTTACTCAGCTAGCCCCGAGCGGCCGTTAGAGTTGGAAGCTTGGCGGCGTCAAGCGCGCCGGATCGACGTGACGGAGACAGCGGGCGGAGATCCCAGCTTTCAGAAAGCGCAGCGGGGGATCTGGATTTCTTTTTGAAACACCGTAGCGGCTCACCGTAGACGATGACTGTGGCAGTGGTGCTCCGTCGCTTGGCCACGATGTTCTTGGCCACGCACGTGTAGTTTGCCGTGTCGGAGAGACGCGCCTGCTTGATGATCAGATTGTGGTCGATGGTGATGTAGAAGTTCCTGTCGTCGGCGGGGTCGATCACCTCCTCGTTTTTCAGCCACTCCACCTACGACCGGGGGGAAAAAAGGACCTTTGCTTAAAAGGTCAAGTGTCCTTCTGTGCTTTGGAGACTTCACAATCCCTTTGCAAGACAAAGATTTTTGTTATCACCCTCGCAAGGACAACATTTCATCTTTTGTGGCTTTTTAGAAGAGCCCCAGTAGCTTCTTAACCTTTTCTCACCAGTTCATTTCTCTAAATTATGCTGATATTGAACTCATCGCGCAGAAAGGGGGGGTGGACGTTTGGGATCTTTATTTGGTTTTAAATCACAAAACTGATTTGGAAAAGAACCCTGCAGACACTTTGATTCCGAATATTTCCTCATCTTCAAAGAGCGCAGTCTAGCCATGAGGGGGCCTGGCACGCCGACTTCCTGCTCATTGTCGCGTCCCACGACAGCAGGGAGCGCCCCCAAACCGCTGCTCGCGAGATAAGACAACAAGCGGGGCAGGTCGAGATAAGCAGGATGTTTATAAAAAGATGAGATGAAGGGAGAGGGCTCACTGTAATTTGTGCCGAGGTAAAACACTGTGGCCATTGTTGTAAAAGACGCAGCATTGTTCGACGTCTCCCATAGGAGAAGATTAACCGATTGCGACACAAAAGTTGACTGTGAGTCGGCGCCAGAGGAACATCCCAAGCGGGTTCGACTCTTCTGTTTTCACATCATTTTCTAATAGTGGCTTTGATTTTGCACTGCTATTTTATACTTATATAATTTCTGACAATCTAGTCTGGAAAACTTTTCTCTCGTTCTGAAAAACTCTCAGATGCCACAAGATGTGGTCGCAACTCAGGCGAATATGAAGTAGTGCTTTGGCGCCACCTTGTTTAATCTTGTTGGAGAGGGAAGCAGCTCCTATTAGACAGGCCAAAGGTCTAAAAGTAGTGGTTTGGTGCTATCGTGACTCATCTAGGAGCAGCAACGCAAGCCTTTCTTTTGAGGAATTATTTTCTATTTGCCAAATTGGTCACTCGTATCTCAAAAGGTACAAGTGGGAAATCAGAACTGGGCACTCCTAATGCATCCGAAGATTCCCATTAAATTGGCAAAGATTCAGTCACCATTAGTCTTAGGGCTTCATTGTGCAACGAGAACAAAGCGTGATTACTAACAATAACGTTATGATTGCCATTTTATGCCTCTGATAGAACAAATAAAGGACGAGCAGCGCTCTCTGGAACGAGACTGAAAAAATGTTTCTTGTCCAATTTTTCTTTTGGCCAATGACAGCAACGGCCTCTGCAGACGCGACGCGTTCGGATGTCAAGAGCACTTTGATACGGGCGGGTAATTAAAAATTGAACAAAAGAGCTTTTCAGTCTAGATGTGCTGCTGTTGGGGAAGATGTCGGTGGGGGGGCAGAGGGACAACCAGTGGTAGAGAGAGAAAAAGAAAGAAAGCAACGGTGCAGTCCTCACATTTTTTTTCTCACCCGACTATAATTAGGACTCATTAATAAAAGCCAGAGATGAGAAGGTAAGCCCGACTCGACATCACATTTCTCCGCAGATCGCACCCCCTGCTCCTCAAACCCCCTCATTAGCTCCTGATTGGCAGTGCAACTTCCGGAAGAGGTAATTGGCACATTTGACATTAACCGGGGCAAAACTGTGAAATGTCGGCAAGTCACAGACGGAGAATCAAACGCGAGCTTTAGAAGAGGAGGAAACTACTCATAACCGAGCGGACTGGACCAAGTGAAGAAAAACAAGTCGCTGTACAATTTGGCGGAGGAGGAAGACGTGATCATTCCATGTGAATCGGCCCCCTCATGGCAAATAAAGTGCTTGAGGAAACATATCCAGTAGAAGGTCAGCTGTGATGATCAAGGCTATCTCACAAAGACATCTTTTGCTCTCCAGCAATAATCAAAAGCAGCTTCACGGGCTGGATGGAACAATTTTGCTGTCTGCTTTGGTGACTTTTTTTTTTTTTAATTGCGGGGGCCTATGTGGCACCGACCGCGGCCTGGAATGTTGCATGCCAACGCATCTCTAATTAGCCAAATAAAGTGTATGGATCACACGGTATACATCCGGCTCACTTGTTAAGCGCCCGGGTGAGACGAAGCCATTCATTACTCATCAGTGTTCTGCCAGAAATAGAATTGGTAGACTCTCGCTGTATATATCTGCCCCGAGGCACCTTAAATGACACACCTGTAGAACGTGCCGTAAAAAAAACATTAACATTAACAACACAGAAGGAGAGATGCCAAAATAGTTGCTTTGATTGTCGTCTTTTTTTTAACACTTGGTGTCAGGGAACTATGATCAAGTCAAAGCTTCAAATTCCGTATTCTATATATTATCATGATAATTAAAAAAAGTGTTTTCGCATACATATTGCATAATATTCTGCATGAGGTACAGATATTTTTGTCATGCCGTGTCATGTTTGTTTACGTCGTTAAAAGGCGGGGCCTGACTTGATGAGTGATGTGGGTGTCAGCAAATGACAGTTGAGTGTTCACCGGCTGCTAATTGGCGAACGCAATCTGCGGTGTTAGTGACTCGCTGTGACTTTTAGCCGTCGACAGCTCGAGTATGAATGTATGCTTCGTGTTTATTTTCTTCCTATTTATTCAACAGTGATTGAAAGTGGAGGTGGCTGTGTCTGGCCTTAATCACTTGCGGGGGCATTGCGGTACCTTTTAAGCAGCGATGGTCGGCTGTATTACATGAAGCAACAACGATAGGTTGGCATGCTAATGTGCATTACGGATGCAGAGCTTTTTTTTTTTTTTTTCTGTGGGGGCTGCTTGAAGAGTCACATTAAAGCGTGGATGTCATTTGAGGAGCGGCGAGGATATAAATAAGCACACCGACTTACAAGTTCAAAAACACCCTCCAACACATTTTGGGGTGATTAGGAAAGCATTTGGCTAAAAAAAAAAAAGAGAAGAAGATTTGCTCATTAAAACCTCATTTCCATGTTAAATTGGGGGGGAAAAAAAAGCAAGCACCTGGCACAAAGCAATTCACCTTCCCGAGTGTTCCAGATTGCCGGGAGAAACAGAAGCATTTTTTTTTCCT
Source organism: Syngnathus acus (assembly GCF_901709675.1). NCBI lineage: Eukaryota > Metazoa > Chordata > Actinopteri > Syngnathiformes > Syngnathidae > Syngnathus > Syngnathus acus. The sequence goes on from NC_051097.1 coordinate 7,457,087, forward strand.
CTGCTTTATTTGGAAACATAAACAAAGCAGCGTTTGCTTTTAGTAGCGTTCTCGCCTCCTGTTTCGAAAGGCGGAGTAACGATTTAGCGAGGACTTTCAGAGTCAACCGCAACCATTTGCCAAGAAAAGCTTGTCGTGAGTGACAAGCGAGCCCCTGGAGGTCAATGGCGACTCGACTGGCGCAGAGGCTTCAAAGTGGCCTGGTGACACAGCGACTCTCCGGGGCTCACTTTAATGAACACACACGTCGCCTTTTACGAGTTCCTCGAGCCGTGTTCTTCTTGACAGTCACGGCTGTCGACGCCAAGAACTCACTTAGGTGACATACCTCCGCCGTCCAATGAGGGGAGGCCTTAGAGGCACAAAATGGATCTCTGTCGAGAATCGCAACCCTTTGTCGTGACATTTATTGTCCTGAAATTTTCATTTAATCACCAGCATCTGCTGGATGTCAGTTTGGTTAAAGAATTCTCTTTCGACTCAGCAATGCCATCGGACTTAATCTTGGCAAGGGCCGCCTTTCCCCACGATAACGCCGCAGGACCCCGGATGAGCGAGAACTCACATCGGGGAACCCATAGTAACCGGGCGCAGCGGCATCTCGGAGCGGCGCCTTCACCTCTGAACCCTCGTCTTTCTCTCGGATCTGACGCGGTGGAAGAAAAGGAAGAATGAAAGCACATTCTTCTACTGGGCAGAATGTTTTGTGAGGCCGCCACGCATTGTCACGTATGAAAGGAGTTACTCACGAGGAGCCTCTTCAGATTCCAATGAAAGAGTCTCGGCGAGGAGCTCAAAGAAAAAGGTTCTGCGTGACGTGTTGGCTTTTCATCTTTTGGTCCCACATTACAGAGGAAGAGAACCTTGGTTAAATCGCCTTCAATTCATTTCAACGAGGTTCATGTGAATCCGTTTTAGGAGTCTCGCTTACATTTTTTCCACCACGGTGTTACCAGCACCGGATTTCAAAATCAGCTATGGAAGGAAGGCAGCCAGCGAGACAGTTCGTGACTTTATGTAAAAAAAAAATCGACTAAATTCTCAGAACAGAAACCACGTCGTCACTGCGAACGCAAGCAACGTGCATTTTTGAAGCAACTACAAATGATATCGGAACGCTACAGAAGTAAGTCCAACAAAGTCAATCGTATGCAGTCAGCGCGATTTAATAAGAAAATTGTTACGAGTGTTTAGGTTTTTATGGCTTCAACCGCAGTCGGCCGCGGAGCCAGCCAAGCGACCGCACCGGCTCGAGACATCTCATCTTCTCCCCGCCGTGTTTTTTCTTTGTCGGCGGGTGAAATATGACAGGTCTTTCCGTCGCAGCGCCTGTAACGTATTTCTCGAGATTCAGAAGAAACCTAAGAAGTTGAACATCTGTTTTTTTTCTCCGCTCAATACAACGTTCTCTTGTGTCCAGCTGTTTGAGTTCATGGATGGAAAAAGACATGATGCAATGGAATCTTTGCCTTTTTTTTTAAGACATGAGGTCATGGGGAGTCATTAAAGAATTTGCTGTACATGCTAAACTAGAAAGACAAGCCAAGAAACGCATGCTTGTCGATAACCCCAACATCGCCCGCTGGGTATCCGCCAATAGTTGATGCGCTCTGATACTTTAGGCACCGTGATAACGCATATATTTCGAACTGGTACTTCTGTGGCTTTTGTTCAAGTTGTTTATTAGGCACATCTGTAAAAAAAAAAAAAAGCAAATAAAAAGCTAACTGCTGTGGACTATAGTGGATTTTAGTCAGCTGCTGGGGCAGTACGGCAAGCACGAAGGGACAGCACTTATAACAGCAATGGAAGTTAAATGTTTACTCCACAATATTCAGGAACTACCAATAAAAGTTGACTTGTATGAATCATACACCTAAAACAAAGAGAACTAAACATTTTAAAGTAAATTTCAGCACAAAAATCATCAACCACGCTCCATAATTTTATCAAATGAACGCCTGCTAGCTTAATGCTAACGTGCCAAAAGTCAACTGGGATTGTCTTCAGCTCTTTGATGAGCAAATTGAAGACAAGCATTACAGCAAATAAATGGATCAATGTCGCCTTCAAAGAATGAAATATCAACATGTGTCGGCAAAACGGCTACTTTAGCGTCAAGCCCTTTATCTCCTTGGCTGACCAATCATTATCATCCATTTGAGTTAGAGTCGCACCCCGCTGTGCCCTTAATCGCCGCGCAATACAAATCCGCAGCTGACGGGTAGAACTCGGGGAAAACGCCTCAGACGCTTCACGGCTGTTCGTACGGATTGTTTAAGGACACTCGGTAGAGCAGCGCCTCAAACTTTGGGCCATTTAGCCTGTCAGCACTTTGAGCGCGGATAAATGTTGTGCAGTTCCACTCGGTTAACTCGGCGTTTCCAGGTCAATCACAAGCCTTGACAGAGTTCATTCCGACACCCCTCAACCACAAAACACCCGCACATCGGTGCGCACACTCCACCGCCCCACATCAATCTACTCTTTCATCCTCTATTTATGTTCCTGCAATCTTTTCAAATGCACTTTTATAATGTTCTACTGTAGACTCGGAGGAAGTTACACACAGCTGGTTTTATTCTCATTTTCTTTTTCTCCCCCCCACCTCTCAAATTTTATTAGCTGTGTTAACCAAACAGACGAAATAGCCCAGTAAGCGGCGGTGGAAAAAGAATGGCCATACATTGGATCAAAAAAAAAATCAAAATAAAGGATAGCTATAATATTATGGCCCATAGCTTACCTCAGCCATTGGGATGCCTTCAGGTGGGCGACACTGGAGCAACACTTCCTGTTCCAGTGACACTTCCTTCCCCAGCGGTTCTTGGTCAAAAGTCTTCCTTAGGTCTGCGATACACAAAAATAAAAAAATAAATCACATTTTATGTTATTATTTGGAATAAATCAATGCCTTTATTTCACCAGGCCGTTAAGTTGTACACATGGTGCAGCTGCAAGTCATAAAATGTAACATTCGTGTTTTTCTTTATAATAAAATAAAACAAACCCAGAAATATCGACTGTCCGTCTTCAGGGAAGGAATGTAAAAGTAAGTTAAGTGCTAAAATGGTTGACGTGGCAGTCATTTCCGACCGACGGGGCATATTTAAGACGATAGTGTAACTAATGGAGAGGAACAGGGAGAAAAAGAAAGTGCAAGAAAGGCAAGGAGATGAGTAGGTGTGAAAAGAGAAAATAAAAGTGGAAAAAAGGCGAATCCAAAAATTTGCATGAATAGGGTTTTGTGAGTTCAAGTCGATAGATGCTTTTTTTGCTCTCTGCTTCTGGGAGTTGAATTTTGAAAAAAGAAGAGAAGAGAATGAAGTGTTTAGCTACACTGATACACTTGAGAAAAAAAACTGCACATGCTGTAACATGTTTCTTATGTTTCCATTGTGGCATTTCTTTTTAAAAAGTATAAAGTCTTGAACAATTCACAATAGACTTCATACATTACAAGAGTCTTACATCACTGATCGCTAAAGTGTGGTATGAATAGCAACATCAATGTGTGAGCTCCCCCTAGCGGGACATAAAAGAATTACACAATTGGGTATTCAAAGTGCATAATAATACAGTGGCCTATTTTCTGAATCCAGTAGGGTACATTTGCTAAGTAGTGAGTACAGTTCAGTTGTAGCTAACAATAAGACATAATACGTACGTATGCATTTAAATTTGAATTTATTTGCGTAAAATATATGTGCAAAAGATTATAAGTCAATCGTTATTTAAGTGCAGTTTTTATTTGCCAACAGTTAAGTCCCAATCAAAAATATTAAATAAGACTTTTCACTTGGTACTAATGAATTTTATCGCTTGTCTTTATAAGGGCACTGACTGATTACTCGACCGGCCGATTGAATCTTTTAAAAATCAACTTTTTTGCTTTTTTTTTTTGCACATTCACACATGCAAAAGAGATTATTTGGAATTCCACGTTTTAGTCACTTGCTTCTCACAACACTCGAGTCAACTGTGAGCCGTGAAAAAGCTGTTGGACAAGTTTAGTCATTACACAATATGGTGCCTAAGGGAGCATTTATTGGCTAGCTTGAATGTTTTTTTTTTGTCCTCTCCAAGTACTCTTAGGAGCTGTGAAACATTTTGTTTTGTTCATCAAACCCAAACAATTCCACCCAATAATTTTCCTTTCTTTTCAAAGGCATTGATTCATTTGAGTCATTTGTTTCATCTGCTCCATGTGAAAATAGACTTATTGCAATCTCTTGAATGGAGGACGGGGGGGGAAGGCCATCACATGGAATTTCTGCATGTATTCGTCCTCCAAAAGACACGCTAAGACCGCTTTCATTTTTGCGCGTCTCCAAGCACAACAAGCCCTTAACTCGCCAGCGTTGGCTGCGACTCCCAATCTGATTCAAGTGTCGATGTTCAGACGATGGAAGGAGGAGAGCAAAACAAGCCCATTTTTCCCATTATACTAACGGGATTGAGTCTGGCTGTGAAAAGATGCCCATCCCGGGAGCGAGCCCAGTCGAGGAGCTAATCCATTCAGCGGGAGCTAATGGGAGGGGAAGAGGGGGTCCATTGTGATTTGAGGGATAGGTTAGCGCTGGCAGGCTGCTCATCATGGGTGATTATAGGAGGCGGAGCAGCAGGGGACGGCTCAGTGGGGGACCGACGGCCGTGGATCCGACTCTCTCCGTTGTGGAAGAACAGCCATGGAAACAGAAGGAAAGTGTGGCAGCGAGTAGACAGAGCTGTTGCCCGTCCAAGCGATAGCCGCGTTCCTGCCAAGCGAGTCGGCGTGACCTCCTTTCTCTTTTGCCGCAAGTCGGAATGAACCACTTTGGTCACATATTGGAACCAGGGATAAAGTGGTGGCAAGTGGGTCAGCGCTAAAGCAAAACAGAGTAAACGCAGGAGTTGAAAGTGCACCCACACGTCCCTTCAGGTGCACCGATGACAACGACGCCGTGCGTCGTGTTACGTAAAGCGCTTTTCTGCTGCAACGCCATCGCCTTGATGCCGCAACTAGAACTAGATCTGTCAACAGTGACGGGCTGTCGTCATCCTTTGATTGGCAGGTTGTTTTTGAAGGAGTCAAGAAAAAGCCCAAAACAGGCACAAACTTGGGCTCTTTTCGTTTGGAAAGTATTTTGCCATGCTTCAGAGTGGGTGGCGAGAGAACAAATCAGGACCATCAAAACAGCGTAAACATGCGGGATGGCCTCTTTTCTGTGTATACACTGCTGCAGTTCCCTGTTTATGCTCAACTGTATACAAGGAAAGCAACATAAGGTTCTGTTCAAAGGGACACTTGACTCCCACATCTGGTGAAGTTCTCAATAAAATTGAGTGCACCACATTTCCTCAGGAGTGAGAACGGTCGAATATTAATGGTGGCCCGATACCACAGTCGAACCAGTGTCTCTTCCAGAACAAATTTCAGAAATAAAAACAATGAAATCAACATATATATTTGGTTTTTGCACCAAATACTTTGAGTTGGAAGCCCCAAAAAAAGATTTTGCTGAAGATAACTGAATCCTGTTCAATCCTGCTTTTTACGCCAAGGTTCATTTTGCAATGTATGCATTGATGTATATTATCAGATTTTTTTTTTTTAAATGAGTTTGTATTAATCTAAAAGTTTGACCTTTCAAAAACCAAAGTGGCATAAATGCGATAAAAACATGTCAAAAGTGTGCAAAGGGTATTTTCACATTACAGATTTCACTCGAGCGTACTCACAGGCGATGCGGACGTGAGCTTTGCGGCTCTTGGTGGTCCCCGCCGAACTCCAGGCCACACACTGGCACCAGAAGTCCTCGGGTCCAAAGAGCTCCTCCACCTGCTGCCGAGTGATCTCGATGCTGGCTTCCCTCACCACCAGACCTGCGAGGCCAGATGGAGGCGAGGCGTTTACATTTCCAGTATTGCAAATCAACTTTGTGTGTGTGTATGTGCATCTGGCCCTGATTCCAAAGCCACAACGTTGAGCTTCGGGGTCCCGCGGGGGCGGATTGGGAGCGTTACGCCGATGACAATCCCGTTTGCTAAACCCTCTGATTAGTGCTCATCTGGGTGCCAGGCCTCAAACAACTAAATCCGACACACAAGACAAAATGCCACCATAGCCCATCGAGCTGCTTCGCCTGCACTTCAACATATTTCAATGAGACTGATTGCCAAACAAATGCAAGATAAAATAGTAAGCTGAGTCGTTTGATTCGAATGAGTCAAACGAATCAGGTTGATGTACGCGTTAGGCACGTTAAAGCGAAACGCGACTTTGAAATTCAAAAGGACTTTTTGTGCCACAATTAGGGCAGCATTACTGCCGGTGCCGTTGCAAGCCGACATTTAGAAGGCAGATGTCGGTGCTGTTTGGATTCCATAATCGGACCCTATCATCAGTGTCACAAAACCACGCCAGGCAACTCTTGCCATTTTTAGCAGACTCGTGTTCATTTGTGCTTCACAAATACATTAATTCTCTTTTCTGACATGTTTTCTTTTTTTTTTTTTTTTTTTTAACATAAGACCATGCCTTAAAACAAACACTGTTCTGTATGCAATAAAATGTTATTTATTTTTGTAGTTGAACATAATTGTCTCTTATGGTTTTAGCTCTGGACCAAAGAACATGTCATGTTTGCCCTTTTCCGTCTTTGTGCTCTTACTTTCCCTTTTTGGACGATAAAGTTGTCCTCATTCTGAAAAGCAACACATTGTAATTATAAGTTTTACCGAAATTATATTGTATTATTATTTTAACATTACATACAGAGTAGTGATTTATTTGAGAGAAATGTTTTTTTAACTATTTCTCTTGAGAGATTTGCACAGTGAGTCACTTGCAGGTGCTGCGACGCTCATCTTGCTGGAAAACAATCCAGATCATAAATCAGCACTTAACTTTGAACCTCCCCTAATTCATCCAAAACCTGACGAAAACACTTCGATTGACTTCAAGTGTTCCTTGAAAACGATCCTTTGGCATTTAACGCGGAGGTCTGCCGCTTGTTCAACAGCTGTATTCACACACATCTGCAGAATGAAGGCGACCGTTGCCAAGTGCTAAATAAAATTTATCGCGCTCGTTCTAATTTCCATCATTAAGATCCAACTTGTTATGCGAGTGAGATACTTGTTCGGCGTATCTGTCATGTTTAGCACACCGAAGGGAGCCCGTGTTGATGTGACATCATAATGTGACTAAGCGGCTAACGCGATCAGAACGCTAATCGGTGCCGCAAATCTCATTCCAAACACATCATCACGCGTGAGGAAATCACTTTGAGACATTGCGAGACTCCAAATGTGCCGGACCGGGGGGATAAAAAAGAATAACGAGGAATTTTGTATCCGCGGATCTGCGCTCGGGTCGCTGGTGCGTCTTGATTTTCTACCTGAGTGAGGAGAGGGGGTGCTTTTGAAAAGGAACATGCCATTTTAGTTCGGGTTCAGCGCTTTCACACACACGCCTCGCTCGGTTCTTACGGTCGGATCCGGCGCAGCTTAGTGCTCATGAAAAATTAACGGTGAGGAGCAGACATGAGTGCTTGGACTGTTTTGGATCAGAAACCTGTGTGGATGGATAACAGGGGTGATACATACATTGTAGAGGAAAGATCAGTTAAAAAAAGATCAGAAGTATTGATTCAAGAGTTCAAACAGATGGAATAAAGAAAACATGTCCTCGTAAAAACAACACACTCGATTAGGTTCAGTCATCTGACAAATATTTTAAGTACCAAAACAAAGAATTTACATTTAGTTTCCCCCCACCAGTGACGGGATACACAATGACGAATATCAGAAGCATGCGTTGATTCATATGAGTAAGCTAAAGTGATGACTCAACGATTCAATTGAAAATCGTAATTTGATCGTCGTCGATAGCAACAAGCTCTACGGCGACATCAAGAGTCATTCGTGACTTCACGGCCACACGGCTTTACTTTAAAAGCACAGAAGGCTCTGAAATAAGCCCGCTGACCTCATTTGGTGACTTCATGTTGCTTCGCTCAGCCCGCCGCTTATATTTGACCACTTAGAGATACAGAAGTCCTTTTTCATGGTGAATCCTCAAAAGTGATTCAACGTTTATGTCACGGCGTAAGCAAAAAAAGCTTAGCCGTATAAAAAAACATGAGGCCAGGAAAACCACAATGGCTGACTTGCTGTTTCATTTCGGTCACGCGTCCTTGAGACTTTATGTTATGACACACGACAAACATTCAGCACTTTTTCTTGCCGTGTCTACTTTTGATCATCTTATCTGAATATGTGCTTTCTCCAATCCACCCCCCCGCGACGCACATCATGCTTCACGATTGAGCGATGTATGCTCGCCATGTTCCCAGATACAAATTGGCTCCCTTGTTAATCCCAAGTCACACAACAAAACAGCACTTTAGCCTGCGTGAATGTGTTCATTCTGTCAAAAATGCTAATGTACTTTCTTTACGCTCCGCTTTCTCGCCTTACCTGATCGCAGCGCAATCACATGTTTGGAGAAAAATGCATGACCCATTTTTACTTACATGAACAAAGAGGAAAAAGATACTGTACATGCAGGAAGTAGGAGGTAAGGTGTTCCGATGCGGAGACAATTACAGCGTAGACAATAAATCCAGCTTTGTAAGACCATAAGCACCAGCACTTCCTTCTAAATGCGGCTTGAGAACAAATTTATGGACAGACACTCTTGAAGTGTTTGAGAAGTGTGCAAATTCCAATTTTGTGACTTTGAGGCTAGGTTATAATTTGTTAGATCTTAAACAGAGCAAATCAGGTGACAACTCATCAATCTTGCCATTGACTGGCGCTCTCTCTCTTTGTCAAGGAGAGCCAGGCAAATATTGCCTCGCGCCCAATCAAAGACTTCATTTGCTCACAGTTGTCATCAGTGTGCTTGTCGCACGGTCACCATGTTTTTAAAGACTCTCCCGGGGCGTCGCCGGCCCCCTTTATTCACTCGCAAACACCGCAGCCTCGACACTAATTGCTTAACAAACAACAAGTCCTATCATTCCAAGTCCCGGAACCAATTTGAAAAATCTCGCTGTTCGCCATGGTAACCCGCTCAAACATCGGTCATAAACGCTCCGCCGTGTAATTGCATTTTAAATCACAGGCAATGTTAATACTGTCGAGAGCCGCTGACAGGCAGGAAAGAAGACAATTACTAGCTTGGATCCGACATGATGTATGGTGACTTTGCCCACTGGCGTCCACTAAGTCGAGCGCGTTCTGTCTGGCCATTTGCTCTCCGAAGACACGTTTGGTTGCGGCTGGCTGCATTATTTTGGAGCGTTTTTGATGTAGGGCAGTGCCCCCCCACTCCCGAGGGGCGGAGCCAACAGCGCAATTGTCTGGTGTTTAAAAAAAGAGAGGAAAAAAAAAAAACTCTTATGTGGTAATGTTGAGCTATTTAATGCTGTGCTATTATTGGACACTCCACAGTCTCCGCTTTGCTGTTTTTGTTGTCTTGTTGCCCTCAGTCTCTTCTTGGATAATGACTCTTTTGTCTGGAGAGTGAATATAATTGACATTTTTTTTAGCATTTCCTCTTTCGACTGATGCTACAGAATGTTAATCTCACTTAGTTTGGTTTGATAAATTCTAACTTATCTTTTTTAGCCTCATCATCCAGCTTTGACATTGAACCATCTGTACTCTTGACTTGTTGGCGAGCTCGATTGATCAGTTATGTTTGCAGCACTGCATTTCAAAGGTTTCTTATATTTGCAGAATGTTAAGAACATATTTCATAATTTGCTTTTTTTGTCTGTTTTAACCAGCCTCATTCAAGGTCAAATTGTTTGCATGGAAAGATCTTGACAATGCGATCTGTAATCATCGGCGACTTTGCCGTCTGTGTATGATACATAAAAATGTATACTTTGCCTCCCGTCTTGTCCTTGTTCTCAGAACATCACGAGTTATTGCTCGACATGAAGGTGAGACACAGAGGGAGAAAAAAAAAAAAAGGAGCAAGTGAAAGATACAAAGTGAGAGACAGAAGCTCGAAAAGGAAAAGATTTGGGAGCTTAAGATCAGGGGATGCTTTGAGAATAATTGTCAATTTTTGTCTATGTGAAGCCCTTTGAGACTGCTTGTGATTTAGGGCTATACAAATAAACTTGACTTGACTTGATTAAACTTCTGCGTCAGAAAATGAGAAGTAGAAACTTCAGTATCAGCTTGTATGGAATGTAATGCATTTTAATTAATAAATTATATTTTATTCTTGCTAATCTACTCCAAAAAGAATAGTTTTTGTTAACAAAAAGTGATATGGGAAAATCTCCCTGAATGTTCTGAACCCCAATGCCCTCACCTTCGCTTTAGACAGCGAAGCATGAGTCATCAACAATTAATTAATCAGAGTTATCAATGACTCGTCGTATGAACAGTTATACATTTTATTTCCTGGGAAAATAAATGGCGCTGATTTGGTGGAATGGCCCCTTTCCCCTGCAGGACTGGAGTGGAACAGAAATAAATATTCCTCTGTATTTTATAACTTCATCTCAAAGTCAATCATGTTTTAGTAATGTGCGTGCCAACTTGACTGTTAGGCAAGTGTTATTTGTGTTTGTGTGTGTTTGTAGAGCATAAATGAAGGAATATCTGCGCAGGAAGTAGCCCGTGGGCCTGGGCTGTTGTGGTAGCGGGGGTTGCGGTGTGTGCTGACGCGTGGGCTGTTGTTCTGTGTTGATGCTTTCAGCGCAAACGCCTTTGACACAAAGGGCCAAAGAAACACGGCAACCTTCAAACGCCTTCTCGGCAATAACAATAAGCAACACAAAGCGCCAGTAACATTTGGGGCAAAAAGGGCAAAACTTCAATACGCCTTCGCTTTTCATGCTGGGTGCAACACATTTTTTGGAGGTCTGTGTTACGGATTCAAGCATGTCTTTAACTCCTCAGTGCAACAGCGGGTTATGGATGTGTGCGTGATGGAGACGGCGAGTAAACAGCCGGATGAAAACGCGCTAAACGTGAAATGATTTGTACCTGTGGGGGGAAAGAAAGAAATGCAATTTCCAATACGCCGGCTGAATGTAGCCAATCAGTGCCTGCGATGTTGGGTGTAATAGCTTCGGTGCCTTTGGGGGGCCGGGAATTTAGTGGGAAAATAGGCTTGCCGGAGATTCGCAACCTTACCTTCCAAAGACCAAATGCGAGAAGAGATGGGAGAACTTTACATGAAGACAAAAATCCATTCCCACTCACAAGTATGGATGATTAAAAGTGATAACATTTGGTTTTGATTGACGCAGATGTCAGTGACCAGGCGGTTCTCCTTACCAGAGTTCTCGTCCACGCGCTCCTCCACCGTGTGCTCCTTCTGGTGAACCCACTCGCTGTTGCACTTGAAGTAGATCTGCGTAGCCGGCGTGGCTTTGCAGTACAAGTTGACTGGCTTGTTCTTGACGATGTAGGCCTCCTCAGGCTCAATCAGGAACACGGGCAGCGGCTCAGGGGGGTCCGAGGGAAAGGTTTCCGGCAACTCGCTGAGACCTATAAAGTCATCGTCCACTAGGGGGAGAAAGGGAGAGTGAGATTAAGCTATTTGGATTTATATTCATAAGAAACAAAGTTCAGTAGGGCGAATAATCGAGCTAGTTTGCAAGCTAACAGCTAGCTAGTTTCGGTTTCACTCTCGGCTGTGCTTTTTGTCTCGCTGGCTAACACACACATACACAGAAGATCTAATGACCTGAGGCTCCTGGCCCACTTTGCGCCATTCCTCTAATACTTCTGCAGTCGACAGATACGCTTCCCTGTAATTACAACTCCCTTTCATCTCTGCGTCTTGAATCGTGCACGCCGCCGCAAACGCGAACCGACGCTCACTGCAGCAAACACCAAAACTGGCAAACTTCTCCTTTGAAGAGGAGACGGGGAAGCCTATTTGTTTCCCGTTTGTCACCTGAAGAACTCGTCCTTTGTTACCGTCGATCCGGTAAGGCGTCAATAATTCAGCAGAAGACGCGGAACAAACTCTGCCAGATTTTTGGTAGGGGCCGTTTCCAAAAGCCGCTGTTTTTGGCCGAAAGCTTTGTTTCACGTGGACCTGAGAAATATCTTCCAAAAGGAACTTTGCCTTCAGGCTGGATTCACAATTTAGGTCCAAGAAAAACCTTCAGAATTCTGCGGGAAACATGTTTCATTTTGCCACCTCAAGAACATCTAAAGTACTTTTTTTCCCCGTGTCCACATGAGCTCGGATTGTTTTGACAGGGTTTGAAATTTTTCTGTTTTTACTTGATCGTTGTCGAGGAGGACTGGGGATGGGAGGGGGTGGGGTGAGTTTATCAGTGCATCAGTAATTCGTCCGTGCCCTTGTGTCCTCCACCTCCCTTGTCCTGTGCGGACACGCCGGAGCCTTGATGTCTGACAGAGGTTGCCTCCTGGTTGCCTTTGCGGCGCTGAATAATCTCTCTCTCGGCCAGATATCTCCCTGTGATGTCTCTCTAATGTTATCTCTGCCTCCATACCTGCCACGGCCCCCCCCCGAGATGATTGCTGGGAAATGAAAAGACGAGAAAGGCGAGGGGTGCCGTGGGGGGGGGGAGCGTGACCGAGGCCATCCTCACCGGGGTGGGAGGGGGGGCGTCTTGTTTACCTTATCTGCGGTGAATTACATGCAACCTAAAGTGACCTATGAACATACTATAGCGGCGTATTCACTCATTCAAGTTTGCTTTTTTTTTTTCTTTTCCACTTAAATCCACTGACGCCAACTGGGGCCCTGACTCGCTTTCGCGGTCCCCAGTCCGCCCACGTGCTCAACCAGAGCACCCAGAAACGAGTCAACGAAACTCATTAAAGATTGCGTTCGCCGTCTTTCAGTTGCCACTGCCTTTATCTCCCCATCTTGCACTCGTTCTCTCGCTCTCTTTCTCTCTGGCGCCTTCCCTGTGTCGAGCTGTGAAGCAGCAAAAATCTAAGGCGACCATGAAAGCGAGCGCACACTTGCAAAGCAGTAAAGGCCAGACTGGCCCACGGATATTCTAATTCATCAACTTCCTCACTGAGAGAATTTTTTACATTGGACATAAATGGAAGTGCTGCTCAAAAATATGAGAAAGAAAAAAGATCCCACTCATCATTACCTTGCTCCTTCTCTGAACTGCATCAAGCTGAAGGAGTCACGGCTGATACAGCTAAGCTAAGAAACGAGCCATCAAACGGATGCTAATGCGCATCTACTCATCAATAAGGCATTTGAAAGTCTCTTTCCTCTTATTTGAGCCTCGTTTGTTTCATAAGTCTGATTAAAATGCAATATGGATTCTTGTATTTGTGATGATGTGGCTTGATTTTAATCTCCACGCTGCTAAATTGTCTTTACAGTGAGGCTTTAAAATTTTAATGAAACGTGCCCTCGCAGCACTTCTTTTTTTTTTCTTTTTAATTCCGATTGTATTATGCTTTGTAATTATGGTGAGTTTTGCTAAAAAGTCATATTAGGGAATAATCTAAGAGGCAAAGGGAATATTTGCAAAAATTGATCACAGTGGCTAGATGGCTGTCATTTTTGAAGATGGGAGTGATTAATAACACGCTGCCCTTAAATGGGTTTGTCCTTCTGCCTTGTTACTGAAAGATTGGAAGTAGAAAACCTTGTCGAGCCTTGTCCGCCACGTGGGAGTGAACAAGAGCTTTGGGAACTCGTTTTGGCAGTGGCGGGGAATGTAAAAGGACGACAGCGTGGACACGGGCGAATCAAAGCCAAAACGCTGGCACCATTACATATTAAAGCGTGCTCTCGGGCAGAGGAGATATGTATGAGGCCCGTGCGAGGAAGACGAGAGAGAGACTTGCAGCACATTGAGATTTAGCTTATCGTTTCAGGGATTTAAGAAATGGAAACACAATCGATGAAGCAACACATGTAGACTATCGCCAGCAAATATTCTTTAACCTCTGTGAAGAACATCTCATATTACTGCAGCGTACTTCGAAGCTGTGTGATCTCGATCCCAGATGGCCCTTTAATACATCCCGTCTGCAATCACGTCATCGTCCATTATGCGCTTTTTTTGAGACCCGTAACATGTAGGCTCGACTGCCGCTAAACAGAGCTCCTTCATTTTTCATCAAATGGGTCAATTTAAAAAAAAAAAAATGTTTTAAGAGGTCTCGTCTGTGAGTGAAGAAGAAAATCGAAAGAACGGATCATTAGTTAGTACAACGGTCAGCCGTGCAGAAACATTCGAATGAGTGCATCAAAGTGCACCAGCGGAAAAGTGATTGACGGTACGGTTTAATGAGAGCTTTTGCGTAAAATAATAGTCAATTTTTATTGATGCTGTACTACTCCTATCCCTTGTATGGAATCTAATAAGATGAAGGTGGACCGAAAAGTGAGAACTTGAACACAAATGACTGAGATGATGCGGTTGCATAAGTGTACACACCCTCTGACAACTGGGGATGCGGCCATGTTCAGAATGAAACAATCATATTTAGTCATGTTAAATGGGAGTCGGCACACATATGGGAATATTTTAAGTGCTTCTGAAGAAAGTTTTGATGTTTTAGTAGGCTTTTCCTGGCATTTTTGTCAGCTGAAGTTCAATGCATTGATTAAGGTGATGTAGACTAATACCTGCAGTCAATCCATTTACATACATTTTGTACTTAATTATTAATTGCAATATAAATTCCACGTATGACTCACAAAATATATACCGTGCATGCGCTGTACTTCATAAATCTAACGTTGACTCTATTTGCCATCTTGCTGCATACACACTGTAGGGTAGATATTTGTGGGGGTGTTTTTCACAGATCATATATATTCTATTGTGTGTGTGTATGTGTGTGTGAGGGAGAGTGTCTTGTGATAACAGAGTCTGAATGTCGGCGCTGTGACACCCCCGTGCCAGATAAGCTCTCCATATATCCCGCAGATTTACTGTGCCGAGGAAGACAGAGGATGAGTGGGGAGGGAGCTGCGCCGACATAAATTTGCCGTCATAGTTTTGGAGTGGAGTGGAGCGGACTCCCACATATTTGTGGTTCAAAAATTCACTTGTTTTACTGTGCTATTATTATTGTACTTGCGGGAAAATAGACATTGCTGAACCTTTGTGCTTTCTGTAATAACAGAAGGTAGTCATTGGTGTCAAGGAAGTAAGTATATGTGCTGTGATATCATTTTTGAAAATCCAAACAATTTTGAAAAATGTAATGGCTATTTTTTTTCTCTTCAATTTCCAATTGGGATTTAACAGGCAATTACTTTGTTTCTTTCCTGATATGTTTTTTTTTTATTCTATTTTTTAAAAAATAAATTCACCAATATATAAAACATTTAAGGAATCATTGTTTGAACATTTTTGACTGGCTTTTTTTTTTTTGCAATTCGTGGCAGGGCTCAGCCCCCTATCCCCTGGTGAATAGTGGTGGTTTACTGTAAAAGAAAATAGAGCAACCGGCTGGGTGGTTAAGTAGACAACAGGGGGGCTTTACTAGGCAATGTTTTGATATGCGGCGATGGAGAAGAGCGCAAGGTGCTTTACAGCTGAGTGGTCAAGCAGAATAATAAACCACTCACCTGTCATGTCAAGTGAAGCGGCATAAATCGACTGTCAATCAACTCTGACTATAAATCGGCCGGCAGCACACCTCCCCATTATATTGAGTGAACATAAATCAATGCTAACGACTTTCTGCGGGTCGATGCTTGTTAGTATTGGATTAAGTAAAGGCCCGTTCATCCTCCGCCAGCGCCGATCGATAAGCGCCGCCGTTGTCTTTAACGCCGAGTTCCACGATAAGAAGGTAAATAAGCGGCGGCTTCCTTCCACTTGGACGTCTATTTGCGGCTGAGTGCTTCATATCCACATTAGCGTGTACGCACGTTATCTGCAGGGCCGCGGCTAACGCTTGGCTGCAGCGGGGCCATTTATTGATTCCTGTTAGGGGCCGGCGACCCCATCAGCCCCCCCATCCCACCCGCTAGCCTTTCAACCGCTCATATTTCCTCTCCAGGGGAGATAAACAAGAGGACGCTCTTTTGAGTTGTCAGACGCTAGCGGGGTAAACACGCCAGCCGCTTCACAGATGCGCCACCGTAGGTCAACGAGCGATGACCCAAAATGGAGCCAAAAGTTTCGAAGAGAAAAACGAACTATTCTTCTACGAATGCAAGGATTCCGATAAATGAGACCGAGCTTAATCATAGGAGAAAGGCTTTTGCAGAATGGGAGACTCTGTTCAATTCACTAGTCCAAAATGATTATTTAATAACTTTGTTGAACTTTGTGCACATTTCTTCATTCATTGCACACGAGAATATGCAGCGGAGCAAATCAAGCGATAATTAGGACATCTACGTAAACAAGCAATTTAAAACCACAGCTTGCTCTCTGTGACTTCTTTTCCAACTCCTCCAACTGTTTCTTGCACATCAGTCATGGCCGTTGCTCACATGTTCCCTCTGATTGCCATCCCTGACCTTCACTCCGCCCTGTCTGGCCGCATACTGGCGGCTGCCGCTCGCCAGTTTCACGCCAGGCTTTGGCCGCTGTCTGGATGTTCAAGTGGCCTCCCGTCGGCGGGAGGAGCAAGGTCAGAGCGTCGTGCCAATCTGAAAAGCCGACGCGCCGTGCTTTCAGATGCCTTCAAAGCCACAAAAAGTGGCAAAGACAGCGTGGGAGTGAATAGATGCGAATATGCAATTCAATTTAAAGCTGACGGAATTTTCAATGCCCACAGATAGACTTCACACCATAGGTGTCAAACCCAAGGCCCGGGGGTCCAGATACGGCCCGCCACATTATTTTATCATTTTTTATCATATTTTAAATCAAAGACAAATTTCGCAAAGATTTCGAGTGTCAATACCAAAATTACAAATAGTCTTCACTTTTAAAAAATAGAGAAATCGCTTGCAATTTTTATTACATTCAGCTTTTTAAAATATTTGAACAGGTTTTACTCATCTGTGATTTCAAAACGTTGTTGTGTAGCCTATAATGTATATAATTGACAGTCATAATGGCGACAGTCAAACTGACTACAATGCGGTCCGCGACAAAAAATGAGTTTGACACCCCTGCTTTAAACATTCATACCATTATCGACTGAGGACTCTTCAAAATATATTTGAAGCAATGATATAGGCAGACCGTAAAACGAGCAGGGCTGATGTGTTCCACGAGCCGTCAAGCCGCACGTCATTTAAAATAGCGTCTGTACAGCTGATAACGTATTTGTGATGAAGACGGTTCAATCGTGGAACATTTTCATTGGATCCTGTGGGAATGAATTGTTAGAAGTTCCATTCTTCGTCCTTCCAAGAGTTTTTAAAAATTAATGTATACAAATCTTATCGCCCGCTTACTTTTTGATCCTTTTCTGTCTGTCATATTTTCTGCTCGCTCTCCAGCAATTAGGAGCTTTCACTCTGGCGTCTTGTAGAACTCCCCTTGTTCCCTCCTGGATGAAAAGCTATTTTGGTGCGTGATTGGAGAATGATGCCGCTACTTAGCGAGTCACTCCGTCAGTGCAAATGGAGGCATGGGGAGGGGGGGGACAGATAGGAGAAGAGGGGGGAAAAAGCTCGAGAGGAGTAGTGGCTCCCCGGGGCGCTGTAGCTGTGATGGGTGAGCTGTCAAACGGCCCATTGTCCAAATTACCCAGCAAGCACCGTGTCACCACCCGGGACTAATTTACGGTACTCTACGAATGGAGTCGGTGGGAGAACGGAGAAGAGGATGTAGGTGAAAAGGTGGGGGGAGGGGGGGGGGGAAGCGGGGGCTTAGCTCACACCTTACACAGCAGGCAACAGAATTTACGGATAAATTGCATGTGAATGCTAAAATGCTGAATAAAAAAGGATTTTTGGTGCACGGTCATTTCTGGCATGGCGAAAATCCTGATTTGAATGAGGTTACTTTATGAGCAAGCATTTGAACTATTCCATTCGAAATAAATGGGAAACTATCGGGGGGGGGGGGGGGATTCATGGCAGGTGTCAATACAAATAAGAATATGCGTCAACACCGCCCACCGACTGCCATACATCCGCCGAAGCTCCCGAGACCGTCACGCGTCAACCTCAACCTGGCGCTGACTGCGGGGTCGTGGAGGAGGAGGAGACGTGTCATACTCTCTAAACGCCTCGCCGTGCTCGCTGTACTTTGATGCGATGACTGTACTCTGGTTAATTGGCTCGGAACAGCGGGCATCCGGTTTCTGGCACCACGCAAAGGGCGAATGGAAAATCACCCCAATTTAAAGCACCCTGTCATTATTTTGATAATAAACCGTCTGCTACTAGGGAGAAAAACAGCATCTTCACATTGAGTAATTTAAAGTCATTTTAGCCAGTTGAGGATATTAAATAAATGAATTAGTTGCAATATTAAACACAATATTTTGTGTTAGCATTAAAAATCACAATTTGTACAAACCATCTTTCACGGCTTATCACATGGCAAATTATAAACCAAATAAACAATTTTACACATTGACAAAGTTTACACAAAGTTATTTTTGAAAACTTTAACATCTTCCATTCCAGTAAGTCATTTTGCCCGAATCCGTCCACAAGAAAGAGCTGATTAGTCAAGTAATTTGATTTACCCCAAATTACTAATTCATTTTCTGGGTCAAACGACAACATGAGGCCTGATAAGTCGCTGAGTGAAAACCGTAGCGGGTTTGCTGCTATTTCTCCCTTCATTCTGGCTGGTGCCAAATCCTTTCTGACACCCGGCTCCACCCTCAACACTCATCCTGCTTTTCCTTTGCTTGCATGACCTCATGTACTTATTTGCCTGCCTTTCCTCCCCGTGCATTAGCCGTGTCACGCTTGCCAAAGGCTCAGTCGTCAGCTTCTATTTGGTGACATATTAATCATTGCATAATAATATATACCCCATGTTAAGCACACACACACACGAGTCGTAATTTTCACACGAGGCAGCCAGGCTAGACCTGACGAATGGCTGACACCCACAATTAAAAATCCAAATGACAGCCATTCATTCTTTCAACATTTGGAACAGATTAATCACATTTCCATTCATTTCAGTGGGAAAAACATCTCTTTGCGAATTTTTCAATTTGAGAAAAAAATGAAATTCGTAACCCGAGGTTTCACTTTGCCCATATGTCTGCAGGATAGGATGTACACTCACGCAAGCTTCCGTGCAAAAATAGAGCACAGCGCTTCATGAGAAGGACATGAAGTCGGAAGTGTGTCGCCATGTGGAAGCCCACAAAGTACCCCGACATGCTCCCAGGGATGGATTTACACTGCATGGCTCAAATGACACAATTCCAATTTTTTGCTCCCAAGCGGTACAATCGGGATGAGCGGCATGGTAAACAGATTAAGAAAGAAAAAAAAATCCAAGAAGTATTGCATATTTGTCCATTTGACTAATAAAATTAGAAAAAAAAAAAATCATAATTGGTCAACTTTGTGATGTAACATGCCAAAAAGCCACGTGCCAATTTACGTCCGTTTGTGTGTTTATGCGAGTGAGTACGGGCTCTAATATATTCAAACATGCGTGTGTGCTTGTACACTGCGTGTGGCTCTTCATGGGTGATGGCTGAATTCATGTGACAAGGCACATGTAATGCAGATTCATAAATCCTGACCTCAACATCAGTAGATGGGGAGAGAAGGTGATATATGAAAGGGCGCGCACGCACAGACATACGAATGAGGAACCCTAATGGCGCTGATAATAAAAACAAGACTCCAGCCGCAATAGTGCCTAATAGACATGACTGTATATCTGGCTTCGGATGCACACACACAAACACACACACATGGGTTCTATATCCACAAATCACCAAAGTCTATCCGCTTTTCCTTGCACTTCATTACGTCGCTTTGAGCTCCAGTGTTGGAAGTGAGACGGCAACGCCGCTAACGTCTCGACAGTGTTGCGTAAGCTAGGCCCTGTTGTACAACACGCTAATTCTCAACTCAAAGCGAAACCTCGCACAAAGCTTTGACCAGCTGATTTGTATCGCCGCTGCCAAGAGTCTCCGCAGACGGCTGCGGGGGGGTGGGGGGAACCTACAGCTGATCGCTTGATATCACATGAGACGGCCCTTTAAATGCTCCGCTAAGCCCGTAATAACTGTTTTGCAGGTTTAATTGCAACCACGCAGGCCCCGGGTGCAGCCTCTAATCAACATTTTTCCCCCCTCTCTTTCCCATAAATTATAACAGCATTTACTGCTGCGCTTGATGTCATATTTATAAGGGGCTTGGGCTTGAATTCAACATTTTGTTTACTTTTGTAGGAAGTTGCACCAAAAAAAAAGAATACATTAGTGGACATTGAGATGAATAAAAATGCCAATAAAATGTGTTCCTGCCTGTTTTTGAAAGAAAACTAGCACACTATGAATGGTAATTAGAAAGTAGCAGTAATAACATAATTAAATCAAGTGTGAAAAATGAAAGAGTTTGTGCATTATGATCATAACTAAAAAGTTCATCCAAACACTGGAGTAATATTAGACTTTTGTTTTTTACACAGGATAAAGAATTTACACCTGTTAGGTTTGTGAGATTGTCTGTCAGTATGTGTTGCTGCACCGTTGTCGTTAAATGTCAACGCTAGTGGTCTTAGCCCACCTATGCCTTTTGCAGTGTGTGTTAGCATTTAGCTAGCAGACTTCCAAAAGTTTGCTTGAATACAAACAGCAAAAGCCTTCAAGCCACACCTTGCAGAGAAACATACATCAGCTGTATCACAAACAGACTATCATGTTCTCATTGGCACTCTCAGAGTAAACTGGCAGATCGATGGCATTTGTGGAAAGCTTCTGTTGAGGCTACTGCAGGCTAATACCAACACTCTCCAGCAGAAGGCTGCGTGAGCATGCCACAATGGCTGCAATCATTCTTTTTTGTTCTTAGTTCTTACAAAATTGTATATCTGAGATGGAAAAGGGTGAAAATACATCACACCTGTTAATGCATGTGTTAGAGACACTTGGGTAGTAGGGAACCATGTGTGTGTGTGCAAGGGCGTGACTGCATTAGGGAATCACACACCCAGCTCCACTCACCAGGGGACCACTGTCAGCCTGTGATTTCGCCCGTGTCCCTCCGAGCCAGTGAAATAGGTCAACCACGTATAATGGCGGGGCAACGAGGAGCAAGTATGGCAACCCCCCCCCCATCCACCACCACCTCTTCTACCCCCACCCCTCCTGCTCAAGACCAGCCAGCCGCTGAAAGCTAGCGAAGTACACCCCCCCCCCCCCCTCCCCTCCCCGACCTTCCGCCCCCGTGGATGCAAACGAAGCAGCCACAACATGTCCACCTCGCAGCCACAACAACCATTTACGGAGCCACGCTTAAGTGGAGCTCGCTTGGCTGGTTCGTGGGATTTTAACACTCATCGTTCGCCGATTTCCATGTTCATAAACAACGCAAAACATCATGCGCATGCTAACTAATAGCACCGGTTAAGGAATTAATATTTGAACACAAGTGGTGGAGCAACACATGCAGACAGGTAGAGTGCCCACATTAAATCCAGAAAGCAGGTAAGCTGTGACGTTAGCAATGCGAGGGCTACTTGACGTCAACTTCTGTCGACAGCAGGGGGCGGTACAAGACAAAATAGCAGCGCCTGAGATTGATAAAAAAAATTAAAAAAAAGATGAATGTCGTTATGTATTTCTTATCCCACATTCACAATATTAATAAGAACACCATGGTTGAACTCTCACCATTTGTAAATATTCACATCAGTGATTTTTCACAGCAGGATAAACTGAAGCTTCGACATCCCATAATAACTGTGATGGAGCGAAATAATAAAGCGGGCAGCCGTCTGCAGGCATTAACAAGGCTCCCGCTTCTTGTTAATGGGCAAAGGGAGAGTGTGTCATGTAAACAGCTGATTTTAATGCGTCTTAAGAATCAAATCGATAGGTGGCTTCCCGAAGTCAACACAAATGCAGTTATTGATCGGCGAGGGAGTCGGGGGTCCCAAATCAGACGCTCGTCCATCGTGTATATTTTCAAACAAGCTCACATGTATGCACAAACAGCCACGTATGCTCATAAATAAGCTTATTGGCCATTTTATGAAATGCAATCCAATGCAATAGCACATGATTAATCATGTTGCTGGGTCAATTAGTCTCAGTGCATGCTTAATTAATCAAATATCCCGATAAATAATGCTTACATTTCAAATCAACTTGCAAATGTGAGAAATGAACAGCAAAATGTTTCAGGGGGAAAAGATTGATGTTTTTCAAGGAAAAATAACTAATATTTTACTTATAAAACAAAATAGCAATATATTTTTTTAAAGAGGATAAAGAATATATTCCAGTGAGCATTGTTAAATGTTCTGTCTGCAGTTGTTGCTCTACTGTTTACGTTCAGATACATTTAAGAATTGTGTTTTAACAAGTCTATGTATAAAATTGATCAACAGATCAAATGCGCTGTCTGATTAATCGGTCGGGCCTTGGCCACAATACTAATAATATGTGACTGCGAGTATTATTTTAATATGGACACTCAATTTTGCAGATAGCCACCAATTACAGGACGGACTGGAACTGGGAATAAAGCTTTAACATAAAATGTGGAAAAAGTGAAGCGCTGCGAATAGGCACTGTATTATTAAGTACTTTCCCTGACGGACGCGCCAACAAAAACAAGCAACGCCTTTTTTTGTTTCTTTTTTTTGGGGGGGCCTCATGTTACCACCCCTCTGCCGTCTCCCGCGGCTTTGACCTTTTCTCTCCAGTGGAACAGGACACTACACGTCTCATGCATTAATGATCGGCGGTAAGGCTGAGGGCATCGCTCTGTCTTCCAGCCCGTCCGCTAGATGACCCACTTCCACTTCCAAGGACGGAGCCCCCGTCGCCGATATAAGCCGAGCAACATTACACCCGTGCGGGTTGGGCGATGCAAATAACTTTGCTTCGTCCGAGACGGAAAAAGATAGCTGGACAGATAGCGTGGCAGTCTAATAAGTGGAAGGCTGCCTCTTCTCATCTCCACAGTTAGCGTGTCTATGACTTTCCCTGGTGGCAGATCTGGAAAGCACTAAAAAAATAAATAAATAGAAAAAAACAGGGATGACAGCGGCTGGACACAAAGCGAGTGAAGCCAATTATCTGGCTCATATTGACGCTTGTGCAGATACAGCCAAAGCAGAAATGGAGCTGCTACATATTTAAGAACATTCAAAGGCATCAAATGCGACTTATCTCGTCTGGCTCATTGTTTACCACAAGAGCAACAATCTTTCTTTATGAAACCTTGGCAGGTTTTTGTGGTGACCTCCAGTCACTTCCAATCTTTTGAAATAATTGTGTCTCATTTATTGCAATATATATATTTTTTAAATTCATGTGATATTCACATCTTTCATCTATTGTAAAAAAACAAAAAAAAGCCAATTCAGTCTGATTTCTGTTTTCATGTTAGGCTATATGTGAGTTAATAAATTAAGTTGAACATAAGAGAATATCTGGGAAGAAGCCTCAGTGCCATATTACATTTTAGTGCCTTGCTTTATGTATGATTTCCTACAAAATGGCATTGCAGCGATATTGAGTGTTCGCTTTCGAATGGTAGACAATATTACAAACGTAATCCAATACTTGATATCGTAATCACTTTTGTTTTTTCTTTTGCTTGTTTATTGTCTTATTCTTCCCAGCATTCTGACAGACACACAGATTTCCATCTGCGGGGGATGAAAAGATCTCAGGCGCGCGCCTCTCGGCCGCCTCGTTCCCAAATATTTGACTTTGCCTGTGATCCGCAACCCTCCGGCAGGCTTCTGTCGGGCTTTTCCGCACCGCTGAACTCTGTTTCCAAAGCAGGTGTTGAAAACAAAACAAGCCAATGAGTAATTCAAAAACAGAATCAAATAGAGAGGCTTGCTTCTCGAAGTTTTATGATTAAAAAATCAGCTCTTCCTCCGAACTGACCGACGACAAAATAATATAGCTGTTAATATCGTCAGCATCTTTTTTATAATCATTGAGATTATCATCGTGACTAATATTACCGTTATTACTGCTAGAAATAATAAATATGATAATAAATAAAAATAATAAAATAAACAACCATACAATAATATCATTATAATTATAAGCATTATAATTGATAATTGATTATTATTATTATCATTATATATTTTTGTTAATTATTAATTGGGGCGTAAGGACTTGTGTTTTGGATATTTCATTTTAATCACTTTTGAAACGCGTGTCGTGGCTCATCAAATTAGGTCACAAATAATCCGGGAACATGAAAGGTTTCTACTTGACACTGCAGCGAAAGAAGCGCTACCAGTGGCATTTACTGTCACTTTGCATTAGTCACTAATTAGTTGAAAGCATGACAACAAAGCAACCTTGTTGCAATTAAGCTTCAAGCAAAAGAGTATACTATATGATATATAGTAGGACCAATGTAGTGCCGGAGCCGTAGAACCGCAGAGTGGTCCAAAAATGCAAAACAATGATAAAGTGAATTCAGACATTTGTTTCTAAATACATTAGAATATTTGAAGATGTAAATGCTACCGAAACAGAAAAACAGCGTTGAGAATCAGTTCTAGTATTTCCTCGCAGCCATTTGAATATAGCCGAGCCATATTGTGGCTTTTCGCACTAAACTTGCATGTGGCGTCAACATTGCATATTAAAGGCAATATACCTCAAGAGCACCCCTCTAAGTTTCATATCAGCGTTGCCATCCCCACTGGATCCATTAGCTTTTATAGGCTTGTACATTAGCTGGCGTCTGCTGCCATCCGCCTCAACAAACCGCCTACACACTCATGTGCAAAGTAACACATCGCCCGCATATACAGCACACAACCTATGTGCCTCACAAGCAGCCCTTGTTTAGCAAAACATATATAATTAAAGTCGCCTCATGATGACGGAAGCATTTTTACTCACTTCCGATCAATGTCATTAAAGGCCCAATCAACATACTGAATAGGAATCCAAATGATCCAACATCTCCGCTTCTGCAGCACACAGACAACAGCTGAAGACCTAGACAGTGGGATTAAAGGTCGTGACCTTTGTAAGAGTCTTCAAGCCTCAGCACACACGTTGATGAGGTCAGTTCAGGAAGCATTTTCAATCGCACGTCTCACTCGGCACCTCGGAGCTCTTTTTTTTTTTTTTTTTTTTTGCAACAGGCTGGAGCAGATGTTCTTCCCACACCTCCCACATAGCGCTGAGCTCCTCCTCACCGCCATGTATTTTAAATATGTAAAAAACAATATGCCGGGGAAACATCAATAGCGGTTTGGTTTCCTCCCTCCAAAACAAGGGGCGCGTTTATGAGCGAAATAGATGCGACAATTAGTCATATTTCAAGTCCTCTTGCTCCATTAGAGGAAAAGCTGCTGCCTGCTGTGCGAGCACAAACTGGAGCTTGGCAGAAATACACTTTTACATCATCCCCATCATCATGATACGCTTTTACAAGGAGGTCGAAATTCCTTTTAATGATACTTGAGTGCCTTTATCGGTTATTATTTTTTTTCACTGGTGCCTTGGGCTCCTTTTGCTGTGCACGACTTGGCCACAGGGGGCAGTATAATACAGTCACGAGAAGCAAAATAGAGTTTCACAACTACTGGAAGTGACTCAGTTTGCCAAAGATGGTAGAATAAATAAATACATGCCTGCAAGTACATGTTACTTAAAGTATTGGTATATAGAGATGCTATTTTTAGTTTCAAGTTGTAAGAAAAGCCGCAAAACGCGTCAATCAGTTGCATCAATCTCGGAACAAAGGGTGCAAAGAATGCGGGCCGCCGCCCAGCCGTCAGTCACGCCGCATTAGAAGACGGCTCGGGTCAGCGCTGGTAGTCAGAGGTTAAAGCCATTACGAGCGAACCGACTCAACTTGCTCACCTCTGACCCTTATTTCGCAAACACGCGCTCGCTCATTGCGTCCGGGCGGCTCTCGGGCTGCGGCAGGTGTTTTAATCTCTCGTGTTCTCATGTGAAAACGCTGAACTATAATTTAATTGAGACTAGGCAACTGGTGTACCTAATGCTGTGTCCGTTGTCTCTATTTTAATAGGGTGGCCATCAAATGAGCCAGCCTTCTTGCCGTCTTCCAAATACATTACACACCATTCTTTTATTTTTGATGAGGGAGGGGAACAAGGGCTCCAACCTCACTGCACTCTCAGCCTTACGTTTTAATATTTCATGGCCGACGTGCAGTTATACCCACAGAATGCACGCGTGCACACACACACACATAGAAGCTAGTCACTGCTGAGAGGAGGTGTCCCTAGCAAATGCTAATTGAACTAGTCCACGGGTCAGCGAGCCTTCCTGTTTTCCCTCCTCCAGCTGATCCATTTTGTCGGGCCAGGGAGCGACGCCGCTATAGGGAGTTTTTGCTTCTGGTTGCGCCGCGAGAAACGTTCTGCGGCCCGAACCGGAAAATGGAGAGTTTGTTTATGAACCAGCGGGGATCTGACTGTTTATGTGAACCTCTTAACTGCTATTGCCTCGCTCGCACTGGAGTAACATGTCAGCAACTCGTAATGCAATGATGGCGTAGGAAATTAATGTACAACTCAGCTTTTTGCAGCCATAAAAAGCAGGATTACAGAGCATTTAGCATTGAATCATTTTCAGCACAGTGTAAAACTGTGTGCTGCCACCTTGTGGATGACAGTGAAATTACACTCAAAATTAACAGACCACAAAAATAAGGTTATACTGTAATTGCACAAAAATATTCTGCAAACTAACATGACCTCAAACCTGGAACCTGCGATGGAGTATTTAAAAACATCCATGTATAAATAATTTGTGTTCTTACTGTGCAGACAAAAGGTTAAAAAAAAGTTTCTGAATACACTTACCTTTGTTTGCGATGGAAGCGTCAGGAAAATATGAAGAGCGTGGGAGAGGGAGAGAGAAGAAGAAAAATCAAATTAGTAAGTGAGCACAAATCAACCACACACATGAAAACATAGCATTGAGTTGCGGTATCTTTTTGTTGTGCGTGTGTGCACAAAATTCATGACAAGTAAAGGAAAAGAAGTGGGGGGGCAAACACTGTTCCCTTTCAGAAGACCCCGGGAGGAACATATGTTTCCGGGAGCACCACCAAATATGTTTTCAGAGCAGCCCAAATGCTTTTAATTAGCCCCGGCTCTATTTGTTTTCATTTGCGTGATTTATCCCCTTTCATTTGGCAGCTTGCTAACATGTCCCAGACCAGGGAGGCCAACGTTGCCTGGGGTAAAAGGATACGTATGGCCGGCCCTTGAAAGGACCGCAGCAAACTTGTGGGTTTTATTGGAGGGAGGGGGGGAGGCCACCTGTCGTGCGGATATACTCCGGGAATACCAACGGACGCGCTTGAGCGGGGATATTGCGTATGATCCTTTGGGTAAACACATTTCCTTTGATGCAAAAGCCTCTGGGGAGCGAGAGGTATGAGGGAGATGAAGGTGGGATGTAGCCTAAAGACGGCTTATTAGATATTTGGACAAGCGTTTCTGGACTACATAAAGCTCCCTTAGCCTGAGGGGAAGAAGAGAGCGGCTTGATGGTTTTTCGGGCTCTGTTGTACGCTTGTATGGCCGGCATCTGGCCTGATGAAGAAAATCAATCATCAGCTAACATCTGCATTATCTACAGCAGCGCTTCTCAAACTGGAGGCTCCGGACATTCCGCAAGCCGTATCTTGGAACTAAAACACAAACCAGTGTATTGGGCTTGGCTTATTTACCACATCGCCCGTTAAGGATCCCTGGACCCAAACACATTTCGAATCTACAAGCCGTAACCCTCAAAACAGACAAGCAAACGTTTGACCTGGATCCTTGACCCGGTTGCCTCAAGCATTTAAAGCAGCGACGCAAATAAACGGACGGCAAGGTGAAACACGTTAAACACCAGAAGGCCTGAAAAGAAAAAACAACGCAGCTCTGTTCAGCTTTTGATGGATGGAGATCATTATTTTTCTTTGTCTGCGAACCGGATCTGTCTTTACTCAAACGTCTTTGCTCCAGCGGCTGATCAAGCCCGGGGGGCGGGGCGTCTCGGTACATCAATACGGGGTTAACCAGCAGTGTTAAGATTTAAAAGGAGATGTAAGTGGTCTCCATTAGAATGTTGTAGCCCAAAGGCTTTGAGGGGGGGGGGGGCTGATGAAGGCCAAGTGCAAAGGGACAGGAGATGAGGTGCCCCTGAGACATGACATCGAGCCGGCGCAGGAGAAAATGAAGCCAGAGGGTGACGAGATGAGGGCGGCTCGGCCTCAGAATGAAAGCGTCTGCTATTTACCTCCCAGCCTGGAGACACGGGGCAGGAAATGAGAGCGCACAAAGGGTCCGCGCTACAGTAGCTTCACAGTCTGCAGGGTCTAATCAAAAACCACGGGAAGTGCCGTTAAGACTCATGAGCTGATCCAATCATGAAGCAAGAATTTCTAACATCGTCCTCCTGTATGAGTTCCCTGAAGAAGAAAAAAAAAAAAATGCTGACAGCTGGTTGTGACCGGCCAGACTGTTGGAAGGCTTAAATATGCCAAGGAGCATA
The DNA here is from genome assembly GCF_901709675.1 of Syngnathus acus. Taxonomy (NCBI): domain Eukaryota; kingdom Metazoa; phylum Chordata; class Actinopteri; order Syngnathiformes; family Syngnathidae; genus Syngnathus; species Syngnathus acus. The sequence continues at coordinate 7,485,647 of NC_051097.1, forward strand.
TTTTAGCACATACCTATGCTAATGGACCTGTCAGGAGTTGATCTCGGATCGTCAAACTTCAGCAGATAAAATCACCTTTGCTGTCACCTTTGGTATCTTCAAACTAACTCCGAGTTAATATGAAAGACTGCAAAAATGCATTACCACAATTTGTGTGGGTTTTAATTTTGGAACAGATTAATGGCATTTCCATTCATTTCAATGGGGAAAGGTGATTTAAGCTCTGTGGTCACAGAGCAAATCAAACTCATGACGCCATTGCACTCTAATGACTAACGCAATGTTAGTTTTCCCCAATTACAATCTAACAACCTTTTCATTCACTCATTCAGCATTTTTAATTCAATTTTCTCATGACGAGCAACCCCTGGCCTGCACCGCTTGGCAACGCAATAAGTGGAGGTCTCAACCCAGCACTTTAATAAATGTGTTAATTCCAATGCGCGGCGGGCGGAGACAATGGCAACGTGGGAGATGACTTCCCCACCATTCATTTCCGCCGTCTGTCTCACGGTGGAAGCGGGAGACGGGCCACGGGGGGGAAATGAAGACCATGCATCACGCTGAGGCACAGCAGCGAGTCTGACATGCCTTTCGGTCCGGCTCAGGTCTAGGAAGACACGCTTACTTAAAGACTTACTTTAAGAATATAGACTAGGATATTAGAATAACATTTACTAAGGATTGATTTCACAAGCTGATTTGACCCGAACTTCCAACGCAATTATGCTAGCGGGTTCGACGCACAGTGTATTTGTGTGTGTGTGTGTGTCCGACATCCCCATGGAGATTGCGCTTCCATTCAACCTGAATGTTTCTATTATTAAGCGGCTCTGTCTAATTAAATTGCCGATGATCACAAACAACAAAGACGAAAGGGGACGTGCAACTTCCTGAGGCTGTTGCCGTAGCGGTTAGATGAGCTCGTTAGCGTTGCCCGCGACTGCCCTGACGACAACACGAGAATCACATCACACTTTTCACGTACTGGCAAATTACATGCAGAAATACACAGGTAGGTCAGAAAGTAGATTTTGATCATAGACGACCATATTACACTCGACACGCGGGGAGGTCAAAGGTCACCTCACTCACATCTGGGAGACTTCAGCAAAGTCTGTCATTCCTGTCCGGCGTCCACTATAAACACAGAGCGCCATAATCTTCCCTCCTCTTGCCACATAAACACACACAACACACAAAAGCTTCAGGTTCCGGGCCGTCGATAAGACTAAACACCGGCCCCGGTTTGTGTCACCGAGTTCAGCTGCCTTTTAATGGCTTTTTCAAAACCAGACTGAAAGCTTTTCTCTTGACTCTCGCTCCTTCGCTTGTTTAAACAAGTTAATTAGCGGTGCTTGATCTGATGGGAGGCCGGTGCCTCTGCGGGCTCTGTCGCAGATCACAGCGTCGCTCACGGGGGGGACAAAAAGGCACTAAGCTCATCTCAACAGACTTGACTAAACATGTTAGCAGACCATCCAGACGGTTTACTCTTAGGAGTTCCAGGCGTCGTCTGTGGTATGAGGATTAGTCACCATTACAAAGCATCAATGCAAGAATAGCGTATACAAAAGACTTGTCTGCTAATCGGACCATGCCAAAGAGAATCGCTGACTCAGCGTCACTGTAAACTTAAAAGCAGATTTCACCCAGCCATGTAAAGATGCATTACATCTTGATAGCAAAGTTGCACTATGTTCTGAACAAATCTCCAGAGTTAGAGAGGGGAAACTGGAGAATAAATAATGCACTCTTTCTAGGGTGAGTTTCAAGCAAGTATCACTCATACAGGCAGCAGGAAAAGAATTTTGCCAGTAGCTGGAGGCTTTTGGCAAAAGATTTTTTTTTTAACAAAAAGTAAGGACGTAAACGTGGAGACAAATGATCCGCATTGTAAAACAAATACGCTTGCTCTTTCCTGGTGTTTATGATGATAATACTGGATGTATTGCCATAACACTTTAGTACTGACTACCAGGTAATGGGGCATTGGAATTTTTTTTTTTTTTTTTAATGACTTATGAATGACTTTGACAATTGATTTATGAGTGGCCTAATCCCGCCGATTAGTTTGTGAAATCAAGTTCAACGGCAATGCTGCTTGCTTGGAAAGAATTGGTGAATTATTGATTGGAGAGGACAGATCCATTGTTAAAAAAAAATCAAGTTTCATTGGCAAAACAACTCACTAAAGTGGTAATAAAAATATGAAACATTAAAACAGCATCCAGTCAGTCCATTACCACTTAAGAGATTGGTGGAATCAAAAGCTTTTTTTTTTTCCATATTTCTTTGCCGTTTATTTATTTTAACGCAGACGCTGGGCGAAGATATGACTCAAACGGAGCAATGAAGAGATAAAGCGGATCTACAAAAAGAGAGGTATGTCTCGAGGTCGGGTCTCTGGAGTGATGAAGCTGCGTGAAGTGAGACCGGCTGACATCCTTCTTCAAAGCTGAAGCCAGAGAAATCGGAATGTGGATTGCCGGGAAGAAGATGTCAAGTGTGCGTGTTGATGGGGGGGGGGGGGTTGCCGGTTATTGATTAAGCGAGTAAAGAGGAGGCATCGGAGGACAGCCTGGCGAAGGCGAGGGAATAGGTGGAGGTAAAAAGTCGGAAGTACAACAAGGACGAAAAAATAACAATACTGTTGTCATTTATTAGCTAGCGCTACTCATCTGAACACAATGACGTTGTACTTTCCTATCGGCCAACGCTTTACGGCCATCTTGCATTGGGCCGCATTATGATTACAAGCATTTCTCCGACTTGAGTTCATCTCTAAGACCCGAGCGCCGAGGGATTGCCTATCAGTCTTCTTTAATGACCGAGATTAATGTTAAGTAGCATTATGGTAATGGAGGCACTAGGCCTATTCCACTTTATTAAATAAAGCTGCTGGAAAATGAATGCGATTATGAATTCTGCTGTTGTTAATGGAGCGTGGCAGGGAACAGTGTTGACTTTTCTTCTCCGATATGATGATCGGGGGTTCTATTTCACGCACGTACACATGAGCATACACGTGAGTGCCGGAGTTGCATCTAATGTATAATCTGTTATCACAGCATGGGCTTTTAATAAATTTGCCTTGCGTGGTGAAACACAGCGAGAGATAAAGTAAGGACGCGCTCACAACATTCCCTTTTAAATTGAACGGTAACACGAACGTATTGTCAACTGATCACGTTGCTTTCCAGAAAGAAATAGAAAAAATAGAAAATAGAAAGGCGTGTAACACAATAAATTTGTATATACATATATATTTCTTTTCATATTATTTTTTATTCTATTTTTATTTTTTTATTTGTATAGACATATATTTTATTTTTTAGCTTAGAAGAAGTGCATATTCTGTCGGTGTCAAGGGTAAACCCGATTAGTCGATTGTTGCCTTGCTTAAAAATCGATTAATCGTGTTTTAATATATTCAAATCTGACAATTTACAGAGGACTTTTGACGATTACACAGAGTAGCGGAATAACCGGTCCAACGAAGCAACAATTTTCATATACCTGTGCAGGTCCCAGACGGTGGTAGAAGAGGCCTAGCGCTAGGCTTTGTTAGCTTCAGCTATTCTGAGCTACCAACATCATTGCGAGGACCTGGTGGATTATTAAAGACAAACAAGAAGGAGCGCTCGGCAAATTTGTGGCATGGGGGCCAAGCTCCTGAAAGCGCATCTCGGAATATACGATCTTCTCTCCTGGGATGATCTCATGGTTGCTCTACGACCCTCGAGCTTCCTTTACCTCTTCCCTTCGCAGTCAGACAACCGAGCACTTAACCTCAACAGGCCTTCTCCCTTACTCAGTCTGCCCTCCATGCGGCATCACATCAAATCAGTTGCTACGTAGCCTGCGGTATAAATAATGAATCCGAGAACAGGGTGGCGGTAAGCATTAGGGTCGCTGCTGGTACACTCGTGAGGATTTTTCAAAATGTGTCAAAATCAGGACTAAAATAGCTCCAATATGTTTACATGTACACTCGGCCGTCGTTCTCAGTCCGAAGCAACTGTGTTTTTTCGAGTGCCGAAAAAAGGAAGGCATCGCTCTCAGCCTCGGTGTCACTTTCAGTTTACCTTCCCCCTGCTGGGAATCTTGAACCAATTATTTGGACTACAGTACACACTTCTCCTCCTCGCCGCAAGAAAACAACGACACCAAATACCACGTCTTTGGGGATCCCTTCCAAAAGAGAAAAGAAACACATCTCTGGATCTTTGACAACATTCCGCGGGAGGATAAACCGAGTCGGAGTACTACTTCGGAAATACCTCCCGACCCGTTAATTGAATACGCGGAGATAAACATTTCCTTTTTATGACGAGATATAGCCTGGAGTCGGGTTACGTGAGGCGGCGCAATTGGATAAAGAGATAAATCAATGCTTTAAGTAGATTACATGCCAGCGTCTATTTCTTTCAACGTAGTACCTCTTGATATTCTCCAACGAGAGCCAGAGAGTCAGCCAGGAGCATCCTGATGACAAACACACACTCGGATGCGGTCTGCTTATCAAATATTACGACTCTAAACACTCGGGAGAGTGTTCGGCCTTGACAAATGGATCGAGAGACCAACGTCAAGGCTCGAACAAACCATTTGGTGTCAAATTAATTCTCAGCCTGGGCCACATCAAAGTCTTGGTTTCTCTCAGAGGTTGTAACTCTGGTAAATTATCTTAACTCGTTCACCGCCAATGACGGCTATCGACGTCAAAGATGGCGCCTGCTTTTCGTTAAACTGTGTAAATACAGAATATAAAGTCAAAAGTCATGAAAAGTAACCAAATACAGATGGTATTGTTTCATTTGTTTTACAAGAGGGGTTTGATGAAAAACAATTGCAAAATCAAACCGCAATATGGCGAAGGATGACTTAACGATTTTTTTCTTTGTTTTGACAATTTCAAACCGCAAGCAGAACGAGAAAAACTTTTAACTGTCTTCGAGTGAGTGTAAAGCCCCTCGCTTCCTTTGAACGCGTTTTGCATATTGGCAGACAGTTGATTATTCTTGGCGCTAAGCATTATTTGCACTTTAGCATTCCACCCTTAAAAATATTAACTTCAAAAGTGGGTTCATGTTGCTTTGGTAACATTGGCAGTGCGGCGGTGCTGCAAACCCACTGACACCGACCGGTGAGGACTTTTCATTTCCTGGCATTTTGAATCATCATATAAATTAAAAATGGAAAGTCGAGATCAAGCTAGGGCACCTTTTTTTTTTTTCCTCGCTCCACACTACGGCCGTCCAACACTTCGCCTTACAGCTATTGCCGGCAATCTCTGGACACAGCGCCTTATTCATTATTCAGGTAACATGGGGGCCGAATCGATTTCCTGCCCCGGAGCCCCCCTCCTCGACACCCGTGTCCGCTCACCTCACCTCTCACCTGCCTCCACTCTTTTTCCACTCAGATCAACATTCCACACCGAGTGCGCAACACCCTGGCTTTCGTTTTCAAGAGGGGAGGGGGGGAGGTTCAGTTCTGGGTTTTGGATTTCATGTAAACGCACCTTGATCCTTAAATCTCCCTTAAGCCTGTTTCAGTTTCAAACAGCGGGACTGCACAAACACTCGCTGGCTGGCCGGCTGGCCGGCCACTTCGTGTACAGTCTAAGTGGAAAAGAATTAGTATGACTTGTGCATGTGTTGGAATATCTGAGCTTGTGCCCTGCCTACAGGGACCTGCTCCTTCAGACACATTTTCACCTCATCTGTGTTTAAGGGCATTAATATTGCACCAGCCTCCGTGGCGGGGTTAAATGGATGACTGGGGGCACGGAGGGGCAAAGGGAGGAGGAGGAGGGGAGGACTGGGGTGGTGGCGGGGTCTGAATGTCAAATTCAATCCCTTCATTCCCTCTCGCTCTGCTTTACTCGCCGTCTTGCGTTGATCGGCTACGACAAGAGACGTTTTTTTGGGTGGGGGGTGACGGGAACAAGGGCACCATAGTCCTAGCATGTGTTTTTTGTTTCGGGGGGAATACGTGATACTTGTGAATGGCGGGGAATAGGTTGAGGATTTATTGTGGATGTGGGGAAAAAAATGAACTACACAACTTCCAACTAGAGACGCTGACTGTGGAGCCGGACGAAAAAAACCTTTCCTGAGACGGTTACCTCGGACACCAGAATTAGAAGAAACATCTTTCTGCCGTTAATCTGCTCTGCTGGAACGGTGCTATTCTCAGACAGCAGCCTCTCGCAATTAATTCTCCATCACTGGCTCACCAATCACCGACGAATTCATCGCCGGGACGTTTTACAGCCGGGATGAAGGAGACAAAAAAAAGGGAGACTAGGAATAAAAAAGCACGACTCAAGGGCCCAGGGAGACTGACATTGGCGAGGTCACGCTGAGGTTAAGTTAACATGCATACAAGCTCTTGAAAAATTAAAGGCCGCTGCTCACGGAAGCTGCACTCGGAGCACCAAGTGGCAAGACCTTGATGGCTTCTAGGGGGGGGGGAAGTTCACCGTAAAAAAAAAAAAAAAAAAAAAGACCTGCTGTTCTTCTACATGGCTAACCCTGCAACACACATTTAGAAGCCCACAATCTTCCCGCACACACACGCAAAAACAAAACTCAAGTGATTGAGAGCTCAGTGAGGTGAACAGCTGCAGAGAGAACGGACAGACGCAACGCCATCTCATAAGTCTTTGTTTTCTCGCCCTCTGCATGGATACGTGCTCACGGGCGGCGCTTGACTGAGTGCGCCGCTGTCGGTTATGTCCCGGGTGTTGATATTTCCACTCTGAAGGTGTCAGAATGCCAATTACAAATGTGTTGGGGTGTCAATTAGCGGGGAGCGATAGTGTGCACCGCTGCCAACGTGATGGAAGGCAAACAAGAGACTGACTACAAGGAACAGAAAAAAAAAAAAGGATATTTTTGCATATTCACCGAGATATCTCAGCAAACAGGAAGTGACATCGCAAACCCGACGAGGAACTACAGATTAACGAGTCTGTTATTCCGAGAGAACCACGAGCTGCCAAGTACGTTCCGGCCTATCGACTATTTTGTCCATGTCTATTCAAAGAAGTCTCTAAGAGACATCGGGCCACATCTCCAAGCATGCGTCGCCGAGCACAATAAAAGACGCGGCCAAGTTTGTGGGCCAGTGTGTGGCCGAGAGTTCCCGCGGGGACCCGTGAACGATATCCAGCGTTGCCATTGTTGTGGCCGTGGCGAACGCAGGTGGATATATTGAGGCATTCATCATTCAAAATTCCATTTCCACTTTTGTTCATTTTTCTTCTCCCATCCAAAAAGAAAATCCAGCTAGCCCATTTACCATCTTGTTAAAAATGAATAGAGTGGCTGACATTCTCATCTCATCGCCCTATTTTTAGCTTTCCTATAAAGACCACGTCGTTCAAGGTGACGCGAGCGAAAAATTTGAAAAATTTGAATTCTGGCAAAACATTGCGCAGATGACACGCGATGCAAAGAACAGCCTGAATCATTTACTTAGTCATCAGTGCTGAGCCTACGCAGATGTGAAGATAAACAGACATTATAAAGCCAAAATAATTCACTTATTTGGTACATTTGGTTCTTATAGTCTCACAAAAACCAAAATACGGTGGCTCTCGAAAGAGGAACTCTGCTTTAAAATGATGAGAGTTTGCTAATCCATCAGCGCGGAAATAAAAAGGAAGGCTGTCGGCGGCGCACGCGGAAAGAGCAAACCTAAAATTATCAGCAATTGGGAACCAGTAGGAAATGGTGAAGGGGGTGAAAATGGCGAGTGTGTCATATATCCTCCCACCTCCGGGCTAATTGACGAGATAATTACACGAGCGAGGCGACGGTGGACGAGCGACACTCGGGGCCGCTGGAGTGTCTGCAAATGCTTTTCGGAGGGAGCGACGGCGGAGTTTGTTGTCAAGAGAGAGGCTCATTAAGCCCGCAGCTGTGTTTGCTGATTTTGTCATGAGCAAATTGGGCCGCGAGAGAACGACTTGTATATGGAATCGGCTCTTTAAAACAAGTTTTTGCTGTCGGGTCATTGCAGTGCAAAAAAAAAAACGATTGTATTTGTTAAATGCTGTTTACTCAAACTAAATAACCATACGGAACAAATGTAATAAATGGAATTGTTGCTATTTAACGGAATGAACAACCTTCTGTTAAAATGTTCGAATGACTCATGCAAACATTAGTCCACTAAAAAAAAACACACACACAAATAAATACTAAGAATAATATGTATATATTTTTTACATTATTATATATTTTATAAATACATTTTATTTTGTAATATTTTAATGATCCAAATGTGATTTTCTTCGATTCACCTCATCAGAGAATTTCGCATGACAGTCCCAACACAAAGCAGCGGAAGATAAATACGAGCCGTAAAATGTGTCCGGGTGGGTCTCGCCAAGAGGATGTCAGTGAGTCATTTGGCTGCGCCCTCGGGGACTACATTCAACTTCTCTCATCTCTGCATCCCTTTCTCCTTCTTTCTCTCTTTCGCTTATAGTTTGACAGCTGCGGAGTAGGCCGAGGGTCAAGGGAATCTCGCCATCTCACACCGACGCACACTCGCAAAGACACACAATGGCGGGCTACTGTCGGGCTTGAATGCGGAAGGTGCAGGCTGGAATTTTCCCATGCCGGGAGTTTCGCGGTGGCCTTTTTCATGACTGCGGCGAGACCTGAGTGGCCTCTGGACACCTCCCCCCCGCCCCGTCCCCTCAGCCCGCGGGCCGTGTCTTCTCCCCCTGCCGGGTGGCTCAATGGCCTCAGTGTGCAGGCGTGATTGTGTGTTTGCATAAAAGGCCGACCTCGGGAGGGGTTCTGTCACTCAGTCGTCGGCCCTCGCCCGAGGCGAGTCATCTGTCTTCAGTGGACGACAAACTGGGATTTCTGTTTCGACTCAAAATACTCGCATGTTGAAACCCCTCAATTTGGGCTTTGGAAAGGGCGTTTTGATTCTTCCTCTTTGGTGTTTGCGGCTGTCCAAATGACTACGGTGATTGTTCCCGACTATGAATAGATTCTCAGGTCGTCAATTGTTTTTTTGCTATGATAATTGACGATGATAGAACAAGCTATTATTCCAAAATCCCAAACTGCAGACTTGACTCCCACAAAATGCACTCTCCTAACTTCCACGTTCAACCCAGGCTAAAAGCGATTTTTCCAAGCTAATTAATTTAAAACGACTGTACATTCTTTCTCCAAGCCGCGCCATTTGTGACCTCGAAACCTCGTAGGCCGAGGCCGCCATTACCCAAGGACGCCCTTTATTTGTTTGGCTCCCACACTCCCGCCTTCCAACATGCATGCTGAGGGGACTTGAAAGAGCTGCTTTGCCTGTCATCATGGCTTATTTAATAACTATCCCAAAGCAGTCAACAACGGCACCCCGCAACGCGACCCCCCCCCCCCCCCCCACCCCTTCCCCCAGTCCATCAAGAAATCCCGGGCCCTCAGGTCTGATGAATGAGGCCATCAGGCACGCCAGCTGCCCTCAGAGGTGAGCAGCCTGCTCCCTCCCGCCATGCGGCCGGGCCACCGAGCAAGGAAGTGGGGGTGGGTTGGTGGGGAGCGCGGACCTTCATGCCAGGAACTCACGCCGTGGCAAAGCGAAAATATGGCAAGGCAAGAGGGGGCAGGATGTATATGGAAACAGGATGCCAGCAACACAGTGGGTGCTATGGAAACCCATTTTTTTTATTCCCTTTGCTGTTTGCTCACAAGATACCGCTCATATTTCATATTTGAAAATAAAAACTTGAACGGTGATTTCAATTTTGAACCCAAAAACGTCACACCACGGGTTAAACCACTTTGACACATCCGACAATCTGGCCTTGATCGACTTTGATCCAGATGAAGGCAAACTTCTCAATGTCGGTCTGATTATCGGTGTGTGTGTTTTTAGACCACATTAAACGATAAACGTGTGACTAGCGAGGGCTCTTTAAGCGAGTTTCAGTCAAGCCTTAATTGGGCAAACACCGCATGCATATGGCCGTGCTCATTAGTTACGAATAGGTCTGATAATTACAGCCGGATGGGCGTACAGTACACACACACACACACACACATGTACAGTGACAGCAGCTGGCTCTCCAGGAAGGTTCAATAAAAATAATGAGTGTTGATTACTGGCTGGTCAAAGCATTAGCGCGTGTCATCATCCTCGCCTTTGCCCAAAGTTAACAAACGCGCCTCCCTTATCCCCAACGCTGCCAAATAGTGAGGCGCTCTATTCATTATGCGGCGGTCTCCGTTCGCCAATCGACCAACGGCTGCCAGCCCTTGCGAGAAGTTTTGACACGGCGAGGGTAGCACATCACACGAACGCCGGAAGACTATCAAGACATATGGAGGGCCAGGAGGGAAAAAAGGAAAAAGGCCCATAAATAACATTCACAACTGCATTTTTCTTGATCTGAGCTGCCAGGGAGAAGCAAGGTGGATTTACTCAAGGATGGTTTGCCCACTAGAGCTTTGATTTATCTGCTACAAGCTATCTCAGCATCTGCGTCGCTACCTGTTTCAAACCAATCTTTTTATCTCCGGCCAGCCTTCTTGTCAGAAGGGGGCTGGCTTACGACTTTATTCCGAGAGCCAAGCAAACATTTTTTATGAATGCAAAGAGGCTCTCAGAAGGAGAGCGCCATCGCGTCAAGCGTTAGCGGCGTTCGTTTCTCGTATCGGAAATTTCCTCTCACTTGCCTCCGAGCAGCTTCTAAGGGAGGCCGGGAAGTGTCTGAGCACGGCTGAGCCCCTAGGACTCGGAGATGCAAACGGGCCTGGCTATCAAAGGCGAGCAGAGCGGTCAGAGGGACTGCGATATGAGCTTTGGACCGTTGGAGCTAAGGATGCAGTGGGAAGATTCAAAGGATCAGTGATAGCGGCAGACATGACTTGACACGGGCTCGCTATTTCGACCAACTGCAGTCACGGTAGTCTGGATAAGAATTAGCTTAAAGATGCTAACTGAAGAGACAATTTAAGATTTGGTACAACAGCACTTACAATCACTTCTGGGTAGTTCGTGGAACGCAACTAAAGGGTCGCTACTAGCTACTGAATGTAAGAATAATATATACGTAATTGCTAATTCTTTTCAATAATGTATTGCGGCAATTACGTGAATTGTAATTGTCTTTTTTCACCGTCTTTGAGACCTTGAGAACACAAAGCACTCAAATTTCTGGTCTCTCGCTTCTTTCACTGGCAGCCTGACAGAGGGGAGGAGCACCATTGTTACACTAAAGATACAAAATTGATTAGCCATGGCTTGTCTCCGTTTGGTTGCGTAAGTGTAAACGACAGTAAAATACTTTCGTCTATCTTCCGAGTACGACAAGATGTGAATTTAGCTGTTTGTCAGCTAGCGTTAGCATTAGCCACTTCAGCTGCGCATTTGAAGCATTGATTCAACCTTCACCAGTCTAATTCTTCCGTAAAATATTTTTTTGTATTTTTAGTTTGCTGTGAGTGACGGAAAGCTTGACAAGTCGCTTCAACTCCTTGTACATATCGTTGACTTCCATAGCCTAAAAAGACTTTTTCGAGGGCAAAGTGACCGCTGCATCACCGCCGAAGGCCATCGGCAACCATCTGTTTTCTGCACAAGAACTTGACATTTACCATTCTGGAAATGAACATTTGATGAGCTAGCCTGTCTGCAACATGAGTGTTACACTATATTATCCTTCCTACACACACACAAACACGCAAATAGTTGACTCAGCACTTGACCTCTCTGTGCAGTTTTTTGCAATATATCAGAGGCAAAATATAGGTTGTCTCAATCTTTTCCAGCAGTGACCCAAATAAAAGGACTAAAAACAGACACCTGGCAGTTGAAGGTGAGTTTGAACAGGAAGATAAGGTGGCTACTGAACATCTGGCCGTCTCAGGAGCTAGCTGAGAGGCACCAATTAGACGTCAATGCTCCAGGAGAGGTCAGCCTCAGGTTAGTCGTTTTAGCGGCACATGCTCGCGAGGTGAAGAACAACAAACAATGGCGCTTAATAGACTGCTGGCCACGTGGCAGCGAGTTACGGGAGGCGCCAGGGCGGCTGTTGTGCCCACATCCTCACTCGGATGAGACCCGCTACATCAACAAACTGCTGCCCCCCCCCCGCCCTTCCCCTGGGAGGATATGACAGGGTTGCAGTTAGAGATCAATAAAAATGAATATCAATAATCTCCGGTTACATCGAGGATGTTTGACTGTCTGATGCCTCTGATGGATTATTTTGATCTGCCCCCTTTAAGGTTGCGCTGGATTTTCAACGGTTAACACTTTAGCTCCTTTTAGCTAATAAGATCCACCATCGCAGCCCCTTCGATTGATTTATCGGCTGCCGTAAATTTCCATGATGCCGAATCAATGCGGTCTTATCTTCATGGTGACAAATGTTCGGAAGGCCGGAAGGAAGCTTGCGCATCTCTGCTCTTCTGCCAGATTGCGAGACACAATCGTGTCGGATTGTCGGATTTCCTGCTCGCGTCTATTTTGATATTGGCGGCGTAGAGGAGAGAAACACGGCGGTCTCGTGTGATCTCATTAGAGGAGGAAGGTCACGGCCCCCGGGGGGGGTAAGTTTCACCTCTGTCGAGCTTCGTCAGTCTCAGTAAAATGTCGCGGCCAAAATTACTGCGGGGGCTCGTGCTAATTAAGGCTAGCGGATTCATCGCGGGCCGGCCAGAGTAAATAAAGATTCAACTGGTGGATATTCCAAACACATCTGGAGCTAGCTTCACACGATGGAAGCGTCATTTGTAAACACGACAGTTGAGAAATTTCTGACGAAAGCACTTTTGGGGAAAAATGAGCCCTTAAACTGTAACTTTTGTTTTTAATCACAACTTGACTGATGGAGATTTCCCCCAAATGAAGCATTGCACATGCACTGATTACCTGTCAAAGGCTTTGACAAATAACGGCCGCCGGCGTACATACATTTTACGAGCCGCTTCTCTGATCCACTTTTTTTTTTTTTTTTAAAGTACAAACTGCAACGGGAAGGTGACGACGGATCACCAGAACCACATTGATGCTTCCCAACAGCCTGACTGCAATCTGCCGTTTGAATCAGGCCGCTACATTTCAACACAGAATGACACGGTGGTGACGTTCCATGAACACAGAAGGCAAATTAATGATATTCATTGATGGATGTGTTTATTCTTCGGCTCCGTTGTACACTACGCCACCAGATGGCCCGCGGTGGAAAAAGTCTGTTTCGACTAGGAATGGCCCTTTGACTCAATGTCCTTGCTCTCGATTCATCATTTTTTATTTTTTCACATTAGTGGGAGAGCGTCGAGTTTCTCACGCTGAATCGAGATTAATTAACCTCAGCCTGTCGGTAAGCTGCAGTAATATGCGTCGTTCTTCGTCAAGGATAAAGATGTGTTGATGCACGCTTTTATTGTATAAAAATATAATCGAGATAATGATATCCCAAAGATGAATATTTTTTTATACGGAATTGGATGCTTAATATCTGACTTCCAAAGACCTCCACCAAACTTTGACTTTCTCAGTGAAAGTCACTAAAATGGAAGTGAAAGCCACAAAGGAAAACAGCGTACGTGCGCTCTGAAAGGCTACATTGTCGAGCGTCTAGGTCGCTCGGAGTCAAAAGACCGATTCAGGTTGGCCCCCCGAAGACTGCCGAGTCACGGCGGGATCACGGTGGGATAATGTTCCCGTTCGCAGCCAAAGAACAATATTTGGAATTGATGTGTCCTCTGGGAACAGGGTCAGGGAGGCACACAGTTAGGCTGAGAATCACAGTAGGAAGAAATATTCTATTTTCTTAACCACCCAACAACTCTGAACAAATGCTTACTGCTCGCTCCCCATTTTTTTTTTTTCCCCATCGCAGGTTTTTATCGCGGGTTTTAATTACACCCACTGAAGCTCTTAATACAGGTGACTTGTGCATGTTTGTAAATGTGTGTGTGTATGAATTAGTAAAGTTAGACACTTAAAGGCGCGCCAAGTGCCAGAGAGAGATTTAACAAGCTCCAATAATATTTAATGAGCTTAATTAGGAATCCTGTTGATCCCGACGGAGGTGCCGGCAGAAGCTCGATGCGGGCGGGAAATAGTTCGAATGGGCAAAAAGTACGATAGATGCCAGAGAAGGTCCTTTACCGATCCGAATATTCTCTTTATTAGTGAGAGAGGGGAAAAAATGTGTCTGAGTGAGTTGAACTTGAGCTTGTTGTTTTGACTGAGTCCAATCAGAACAGAACATGTCACATCATCAAATAAAATGAATATGTTATTGGAACGCCTCGCTACACAAACCATCTGCGTCTCTCTCCGCAGCAAAAGTGAATCAAACCGCAAAAAGTCCCGTTTGCTTTGGCTCATCCCCGGCAACTCCCTTTTCCGCTTCTAAATGGACTCGCTCGACATTTAATCATGTCGCCGTCGGACTCGAGGGGTCATGTAAACACGTTATTTGGCAAACGTGGGACCAAATGAATGATCTCAATGATGTAAAGTGAACTGTCAACGTGATATTTTTAAAAATGGGACGTGAGGTTGGGGGGGGGGGGGGGGGGGGGGGGGAAGCAGTACGGGAGAAAGGACTGGTTTTGCTTGTTGTATCAAAACTTCTAACTACGAAATAGCCGTTCAATTGGATGACTACAAACCCAAACAGATTCTGGCATGTTTGGGAGGTCCCCTCAAAGTGCTGAGCCTCCCCAGAAGACCATGCGGAGGGGTCTGACAATGATAAAGTGACCTTTCAGATCATCATGATAAATCCCGTCACAATCTCACACACACACACCAATGATGACCGACTGCATGACAAGTTCACCCTGAGGGATTTAATCCATGCCCACAAAATTCTCATCTGGCAGGTAGTGCTCAGAATGGGAGGGGCAAACGCGGAAGAGGCGCCGAGGTCAGAGGGGGCGGGGCTCGGACATCACAGTGCATCTATACATCGGCAGCCTTGAGCGAGGCTAAACGCAGAGGTCATCTTTCAGAGTCGATCTCCTGGTTTCTCCCATGCCTCCGGCCACTTCCCCTCGCGGTCTTTGCTATATTTAGCCCCCCCCCTTTCCCCCCTCCCAGGACTCTTTGTCCCCATCCTGTTCTCGGGCCGCAAGGAGTGGGCGACTCATCATTATAAATCAGCCTGTTAGGAGGGAATAAAATTTTAAACAGCTTCGCCCTGGTTTTCCCCGAGTCCAAGTCTCCATTAGAGAGACGGCGGCGCCAAATGGTTGCTCGCATGGCAACACACAGCAAATCAACACAACAACGCGTTTAATCACCCGCTCGCTCCTTTTGTTCGTCCGAGCCCTTCCGTGCGCAGCTCCTGGCAATAAAGAGCGCGCACGTTGCTCTAGTAAAGTCTTTACGCAGGCCGAGGTGCAGTAATGTCCGTGCAACCAAAAGTATTGCTTCATTACATCTGCATCTCCCAGGTCCGTCGCTCTCGTCTGCTTGTGGTAAAAATGTCAATGAAGTGGTCGTATAAAGGCTTCTGGGAAAAGCAAGATTTTGTGGGGTGACTTTGAAGGGAATATTTGTGAGGATCTTATTTAAGGACACTTTCCACTCATCCTCAAGGTTCTTCACAAGTGACTCAGTAAGTTCTTGAGTAATAGTTGTTATTCTTCGCGGAGGATAAAGAATATATGACCGTGAGATGAAAAATGCTAAAAGACGGAAGGTAAAAAGAAAAAATCTTTCTACTGTACAGGGTGTTAGAAACAGAACCGTTGGGTTTCGAGCCTCACATATGGCTGCACGGGTCAATGGAGATTAGCTGGAGTGAGAAGAGGAGCATGAGCTCATCTTATCATGTTGCCTCCATCCGGAAGAGAGCCAGGCCCGTTGACAGCGCACATAAAACAGCCAGCGGGGAGATATGGAAGCAGAAATCCAGAGCCCCGGCCACACAGCGGGAGCGCACGAGAGGCCAAGGAGGCGCTGATACGACAGCAAAGCGGCAGATGGAAAGACAATGAAGAAAAAAAAAAAAATTCACATCGGCATCAAGGGGGCGGGCTGAGCTTCTCGCTTCGTCATCCCCGCTCTCGGCCTCCGGAGAAGGCGATTAACGACGACGGCGAAGAGTGTGTATAAGTGTGTGTAAGGCCTGATCGTTAGAGCGGCCAACTTGTGTAATACAATTACGGAGGCTGCAGAGAAACTGCTAATGTGCACGCGGCCAGCTCCGTCAGATGGATCAGGTATTGAGTTTTCGATGCTTAATTCACTTTCCAGTACACACGCGGGTGCATTAGTTAGATTAGAGGAGGGGAGGGAGGGGGCGGGGCAGGGCGGGGGAGGCGAATGCCCCGTCGGGACGGACAGATTTGTTTAGTGGTGGCTGTCAATTATAACCCTGACCCTGGCACTAAATGGCTTCTCCTCAAAAGGAAGGCGGGGGAGGGAAGGGAAAGGAGACAAAAGCAGGACAAGATTGGGAAAGACACGACCATTTGTTGCCTGAGATAACAAGTAAGGTGGCGGCGAGTGAACAATGGTCCCGAACATACGCCGCGCCAATAAAGCAAAGTGCTGCGGTCGGAGAAGCCAACGAGATAAGCGGGCCGACGCGGTCGCTCGGACCGGGCCAGGTCAGGCCAGGACCGTGGTGGGCGGCTCCTCCCGAATATGAAATGGCAAAGGAGTGATTTGATTTGCTGTGTGTAGCAGTCACATGCAATTGGAGAGACTGATTGCGGGCGCAGTTACTGAAAACGCCATTGTGCAACACACAAAAGGATTGGACTCTTTTTACAAATACGAGTTTTATTTGAACTTTCGCAATCCAATAATCCTAAAAGGACTCAGTTTACTTTAGTTATTGCGGTAGAATTTAATTGGAGGACAAAACTTTGCGGAGGGACAACAAGTCTGCAAAGACCCAGCGAGGCAGCTGAACCCGAATGAACTGTCGCATAGAGCAACTAGTTTTGCACTAACTTGAAATTTTAAATCGCGGATCAATGGCTGTGTTTCTTTTGAAGGATTTGGCCAGGGGACATTTTTGAAATTGGAATATTGTGGAATTATGGGAAGCAGTTGGGCCGCCTGTAGGTGTAACGTGATTCTTTTCAGACAATAAATCAAATGCGTCTTATTTTGAGACTTTCGCCGGGCGCCATTTACACAGAATATGAAGTCGGCATACATTTGGGTCGATGCCTTTGATCCCGCCTCCCTTCCTGCACAAACGTGTCTTTGTGTCAGCGCCGAGACGTTATTACCGTTTTCCGCTCAAAGCTTCAGCTCCTCATCTCCGGGGGGGGGACACGGCGCCTCTCGCTAGTAGCGTTAGCTGGAGAACCCTCATCATCATCATGACCATCCTTTTTTTTCCAGATATAAATAAATGTGACAGCTTTTCCTTCCCTTCCTAAATGAAGGGCAGGGAAAAAAAAAGATGTTGGGTGGTTAGCGAGGGGCACGCTTTCCACAGTAAACACGTCCCTTCTCCCGTGTAAACATGTAAAATCACGAAAAGATGGCCGCGGCTCGGCTCGTAATTATATTAAGCCGAGCGCTGAAATGAGATGAGTGACTCTTAGCAGAGTCTGCGAGCGTCGTCGCCGATTTCACCCGACCGACTCCCGAGAGAGCGGCGGCAGTGGCAAGCGGGTTGCAAATAATCTTGTAAGGATTCATTTGTCTTTGTCACGAGATCTAGGGACTGACACCTGCCGCCAGGATGAAGAGCGACGTGAGGAGGAAACGCGGAAACGTTGATGGATGTTAGACGGCGACGTCCTCGCCGCGCGACACATCCATCAAGGTGTGATGGCCAGATGCCGACAAATTGGAGCATTTTTCCTCACCTTGTGATGATAGTTTTGAAAGGTGCCGTTATCGCACGTGTCAACAACATAATTATTTGCTCTGATTTTGATGTGCCGAATCCAAAACGGTCAAGTTGACCTTTTGGAAAGATGGCCACCTTTTGGGGTATTTTTGTTTTTAGTACTTTTTTACTTCATGAGCTATATTTATTATTTAGCGATCAGTAAGCAAAATTGATAACATTAGTTAAGTGAGTTAGAAAATATTTTTTCTCTTAAATCTCAGATGAGAAACATTAACAACAAAAAGTCCCAACTGATGATGTCACAAAAATGTAATTGATTTTGGCATAAAAACCTGGTTGAGCAATGCAAAATTGTTCCAAATTTGTTGACAAAAATTGCCACCTCTGCATTATCCAACCCTAAAACTAAGTAAAGTAGAACTCGCCGCTGCCTGAGCGACCCGCCCGCCCTTCGCTTTCAAAGAGGCCTCGTCTTACCAAAACCAAGCCGGCGAAAGGAAAGAAAACGGAGACTACCAACCCGAATCGTCCGTCTCGGGTTTCCCGTGGCGTTCAAATAGTCACGACTGCAACAACTGCCAAGGAGGAGAAATGGCAGCCAAAACCAAAACCAGGTTGCGCACATATCTGGTGTTGCGCAGCTAGACAAGGCACAATAGGACTCAGATTACCGCGCCGCATTTCCAGGAATTACAGGAGTGTATAAATATGCAAGGTTTCCTTTTCTATCGATGCGCCGTTTGTGTTTGTTTACCGTTTTTTTTCGCCCGTCTTTTCCATGAACAAAAAGCCACACAAAGAATAGCATTGGAGTTAATATGCCTTAATCCCGCATTCTCGCAGACGGCTCATCCTGTGGGTGAAAGCCGCACACTTTAAGAGTCCCTTCCCAATTCTCATCTCTTTTCATTCCGGGCCTCAACCTCAGACTTTTTTCCCCCTCGATTTTTCGCTATCCCACTGGACGACATTGTTGCTTTTGTTGGCGGGTCTCACCGTGCCCGCTAAATAAAACATTTGCTGTTGGAAAAAGCCAGCGATAGCGCGAGCGAGTGCGGCTACGGCAGGAAGCCGGCGCGCCATTTTAGCCGTGTTGTAAAAACAAACGTGCGGTGTAAACGTGACGGCTCGGGAGGGACGTGTGCGATAATAAGCGGCCGGTGAAAGACGGCCATCAAGCGGTATGGTTTACCCCCGCACGGCTTCTTCCTTTGCACAGCAGACGTCGCCATTTTACCGGACAGATCGCCTTACCTCATACCACCCCCACCCCCAAAAAAAGAAACACAGAGCTCCCTATGCATAGTATGTCACAACTGAATTATCGTTTTCCGCTGTACATGCTTTAATATATCTGCTGCAAACCATTACGGTGTATCACTTTACAAAAGTGCAGCTGCTGGACCCTCTGTGGGGTTACAGTACACACACACACACACACACCCAGAATGAGGTAAAGATGCCATTTTAAGAAGTTTTTCCTAAAACTGGTTCTCAACAGTGGAGCAACTGTGAAAAAAACGTTGGCAAAAAGTACCAAAGTGAGACATCGCCATGCGGTACAGTGAGATCAACATATACGTCAACGTAGCAAGCTAGGCTATAGCTATTGTCTTTTTTGTGATGCTTCCATAGCAGTTGCTTACTGATAATTGAGCTTAAACAGAGTTCCCAGGTTTGTTTACAAAAGGGTTTACAACGTTCTTTGGTTACAATAAACAAAGGATAAAGAATGACAGCACGTTTGTCTTTTATCCTACTCAGCGCTGACAGTTTAGCGACCGTTGCTACATTTAGCAACTTTTCCGACTTACAGTACAAACCTGGACCTTCAAATAATTTTTTATATACATATATATTTGATGGCTAGACAGGCACTCCGGAGATGCTACGAGCAAGAAAGTGGATTTTCATTGAGAATATTCAACCTTCTCTCGAAAGCATTTGATGGTACGACAAACAGTCCGAGAGGCCTGCATCACTTTTTTGGTTTAACATCCTTGGAGTCTTTACAGCTCCTCTACATCAAAAGTTTCTCTTCGGGATTTATAGCGCAATAACATCATGCCATTCCAGCTTCATCCATATTTAATTGGCCAGATAATTTGCATCTTTATCTTCATTTCATACAGAATTGAATCCATACAATTTAGTTTTAAAAATAAAATTGCAACCACTGTGAGGCTGGAGGACTCGCAGAAGGGTAAACAGTATGCTTCATCATCACGACCTCCATTACCATCATGCTTTGGTTTCCATCACGCGCATTCTCATTTCCAGAGCAGATATTGGAAAATGGCTAGACATGTTGTTATCTTGCGTATCTCTTTAAGTGGCAGAAATGGATGCAGAGTTTAAGAGTCCATTTCTGACCGTAATGGTACAATCAATATTAATGTACCCCGTGGGGTTAATTATCGGACTCCAAGGTTACTGCTTGTACCTGTTCCCCGAGCAGCAATAATCAAAGGACGATAACAAAAGAACAGTCGGACCAGTCATAGCAACTTTTAATGTAGCTTTTTTTTTTCAATAGTTTAGAAGGCTGATTGGAAGATGACGTATTATGGAAAATTTACTTTTTAAGCGGGTCTCTCGAGTGCCTGTCCACCCATCTAGTGTGAAATTAAACAATCAAGGTAATGTTTTTTTTTTTTTTTTTTTTAATCTTACTATCAGAATATGTGTCTTTGAGATGTATAATATAAAAGTATTGGGTGTCAGTCAAGGTCATTATTGTTAACAGAAAAACAGTTTTTAAATATTGCCAATTAACTTAAATTAGATTTTATAGTTATAAAATTCTTTGGTTAATATGTCCTTTGTTTTTATCTTTGTCCATTCTAATTTATTTTGACATGAGTTTTCAGTGTTTATTTTAAATGTATTACTAACTTAGGGCAGGTTGCTTATTTTATTGGACTTTTTTTTTTTCTTTTATCTTGCGCTCTACAAAAATTAATTAAACTATTGAACACAGTTCAAAGTATTTGATTTAAAACAAAATTCAAAACAAAATAAAAAAACAATAATGAAAAATCTAATTGTCATTGTCTTTCCGGACGCACACAGCTAAACAGTTTTTTGTTGTTGTTTTTTTTTCCCTCAAACTGTTGGGTCCACACACACACACACACACGCACCAATATTTTGGGCCGCACACTTGAGCAGATTGGGAGCCCGTGGAGGTTAAATAGCAAACATAAAATGTGTTTACTGTGGAAATTCCAAGTAAGATTGCTAATCTGTATACAAAATAGCCGCCCATCCCCTCGATTTCAAATGTGTGACCTGGTTTACCGAGTGTGTGTGTGTGTTGGGGGGGGGGGATTTTACTTGTATTCTCATTGTATTCTAGAGCAACATCTATTATTCACCCACTGCCAACTGTTTGCTTTTCTCCTTGAAAACAGAACAAATGGAAGTCATCCTGTTAGCGTCTTTCCAAGACAAATTTGGATTGATCAACCCTAATTTATTGAAAGAATCAACATTTCGTCTCACGGAGACGCCGCGTTGGTTTCGCTTTAGGTGTCGCGCTGTCATGTCGGACAAGTGGGGAGTGACGATGGCGGCTCATTAATAGCGCTGACATTTAGCGGGGTGAACTTTCCGAGGCACGCCGGAGCCTTCCTGTCATTAACAACTTCATTGGAATAGCATTCATTATTGCAACTATACATACAAATCACTGTTGTCATTTAATCACCACATGGAAGCCTTTAGTCAGACATATTTTTAACACAATCTTGTTTTATTGGGGATTTTTTTTGGTTTAGACTTTGGCATAAAAATTAGGTACTGAGGTTTGCCTGCTAGCTAAAAAGAAGGTATTGGCCAAGGCTAGACAAAGCCGCCAGTGCATTTTCATGCAGACTAGCTAATGGTTAGCTAGCCGCTAACCTGACAACAGCCAACTGTTTGCTCTCATTCGGCGCCACCCACGTCACTCACCAGATGAAGGGGGCTTTTAGTTTTAGTGAAACGTCATGGTGAAAACCGGCAATACAAGTGACGCAATGTGAGCTTTAGATGAGCTGAAAGAAAAGCAAAGAGAAGCACAACTCCTTCCAGGCAATTGGACTTCTTTTGCTGAGCCGGCACCCACCCACGCTGTCCTTCTCCCAGAGTGGGCTGTGCAGCCATACAGTGTAGTTGATGTCCTTTCTACGTGGAAGGAGTCATAAAACAACCCCCCCCTCACCACGGGGCTTCTGTCTGGGCCCCCATTTAAATGAGAACCACTGAGCTTGGCCCAGTTAAACAGTGTCTGCCAGTATTTGACCCACCAGGGACTGATCTTGGAGATACGGCACACACACACACACACACACACACACACACACACACACACACACGCACACACACACTCGCAAACACGATGTACAAACACAGAAAAAGTGCTGACGCTCAACTGCGATCTCAAGTTGCGAGCCGTTACCGGAACCACAGAAACAAAAGCTGGAACTAAAAGGGAAAAAGGTCAGGAAGTGAAGAGGGAGGTTAGGGGGGGGGGGGCTCGGTCATTCGTTGAGAAAGTCGCCTTTCTAGCTCTCCTGTTACGTTCCGTTCTCAGCAATAAAAGTTCATGGGTCAGTTTGACCCAGACATGTAATTTATATGTTCTAAAAGTGTCATAAAAAAAAAAAAAGACATAACTCCATTACTAACCATTCCCATTAAGTTTATTTATCACTCCGGGACATTCTTCACTGAAGAGAACTTTTTTTTTCTTTAAGTAAAGATGGATAATATATCAACTTTTTTCCTTTTTACACATAGCAAGTTCAAAACCAACAACTGAGTTTCTTCTACTCCTACTGTTTACTTTAAAGTGGGTCAATTTGAATGGTAACAAACCTGCCGGGTTAACGTTTTAGGAGCCGCCGACGTATTCCGCCGCGATTGCCGAGACTCGTGCATGCACGATTACACACGCAAATCGACCGGACTGTCAATTTGTCACATTCATCACGTGCCCTGCCTGACTCTTAACACACATTAGTGCAAAGTGAAAGTCTGTGGGAGCAGATTAATTACATATAAAATGCTGAAACTTTTAATTTAGCACCTCATTTCACTCTGTAAAAAAAGTTTACAGGCTGGCATTCTGAGACAAATTTAATTCTACCCTCCTTTCCTCCATCTCCCCCCTGTTAATGGTCTGCTCTATTTTAAAAAGTCTGTTTGGCAGCTATGCAGATAACAGATGGAAGAAAAATGAGGGGAATTATGAGAAAGACTGATTTCCTGAGGATGAATGGTCTGGTATTCGCAGATTTATCTGAAACAGACTTTCTCAGACTCACTGTTATTATTGAATAAACACACAAATCCCCCCCCCCAACTTACACACATGCGCGCACACTACCGCCATATGCAGACAAACAAGACTCATAGAAGAAAGCTAAGAAAAACAGGAGCACCCTGGATTTGGAAATGCAAATATTGGATGTGGTGAAGAAAGAGTAAATGAAGGAGACTGTTGAAACTCAAATGGCTCTCCTTAGAAACAAGTCCCACCCTTAAAATGAGAGAGAGGAAAAAAGGTTTGTGTTGTTTTCAAGTTATTTTACAAGCTTGCTCTTTTAACGGCGAGAAACCGTTGGGATTTTACGAGGAAGATTGTTCAAAAAACTGTTGAAGCTAGAATGGCTCCCGCGAGAAACGTGGATGGCCTTGCTAAATAAAAGTTTGTGCTTTTAAGGAGAGTTAAACAGTACAGAGCGTTCAGGAAATGGTTGGAAGCAAAAGAAAAAAAGAAAAATTCAAATTTGGATCAGCACTCAGTCAATCACTAGTCCCATTTTAAATGAACTTAGTTGGAACCACAAAAAATTTGGGTTCTTATGATTTGGTAGTAGCCAATGCCAACGATAAAATAAAATTTTGCCTGCCAAATGTTGAGAAATTTGAAGGCTGACCAACATTATTTTAGGAAATTCCATTCCTATTGCAAGTCATTAACACGTATTATACAAATTGAGTGTTGCCAAAACAATTAAAACCCAATCCAAGGAAACTCTCAATATAAATCTGTCTAGTTTTGTTCCTCAATTTTTTGCGCATGCCTCCGCTTCTTGAAAATGAAAACATGCGATTCCCCCTCACCTCTCCAACAAGTTTATAGCAAAAAGAGCAAACACTGCCCATCTTGCAGGAGCCGTAATGCAAACCAGAGGCTACGACTCCCTCCGCCCCTCCCTCTTTCTTTGCACTCATCTCAAATTCGACTTAAGGACCGGCGAGGACTGCTACAGTTCCTCATGCGAGTCTTGTTAAAAGTCCCCAAAAACAAACACAGACTAACAAACATTTATCAGCGGCAGGTCGCTTTAAGAGCGCTGAGATAACAGACGAGGATGCTGATAAAGCGGAGACAGGAAACGAGGGGGGCCGGCGGGGTGGGGGTCTCCTGCTCTCGTCTTTCAGTTGGGACCGGTGGCCTCGCCCCCCCCCCCCCCCCCCCCGCCTGCCTGTCTGTTCTACCGACATACATTGACCACAAGCCAGCCCGAGCCGATATTAACGCAGGGTCTGGTAACCAGCAAGCTCCATCACGCCACGGACATGTGACACGAGGGGAAACGGCGCTCAGCTCCATTACGCGTGTGGTGTTTCCACACCAAATAACTCATTACACACCAATGGCGCTCTAATTCTTCGGGGATTCTATATATTTGCTTTTTGGCCCGTACGCATCCGACTCGGCACAAGACAGGGCGCAAAACCAGGATTAAAGGTTTAGCTTTGTCAATCAGAGCGAGAACCCGGCGAGATTGAGAGAGAGAGAGAGCGATAGAACGAGAGAGAACGAGAAAGAGCGAGGAGGCTGATTATTCGCTCGACGCCTCCACGTGGGCGCCGTGTGACTCAGGTGTTGGCGTCACCCCTATTCACTTCTCAATTATTTTCCACCCGGGGAGCGAAGATAGACCGACTCACCAGAGCGCAAGATACAGTATGGTGGCTGCCTTGAATAACAAAAGAGAATCAGGGATGAGTGGAGATGTGCTTGGAGCTGTTTTTCAAAACTGAAGGTCCATAATGATAATAAAAAAACAAAAAAAACATTGAATACTAGAAAAGTGCTTAACTCATTCTGATTGTTCACACAATTGCATACAGGGTAAAGGAGGACGTGTCTTTTTTTGTTCTCAGAGTTTCTGTAAAGTTCACAATTAAACACTGTTAATGGCTTAAAAAGTTACATAAATGGTATAATAATGTGTTCTATGCTGGCCCACTAGTCTAAAGCCGTTATTCTGTTGAATATTGGGTTTGTGGGCTATAAAATAAAGCAGCAAAATCCACCTGTGTTTATTCTAAAGAGGCGGCCATTTTGCTGAAAATGGAGACCGAAGCGCTCAGGTAGCGACCAATCACGGCTTACCTGTTGATTTGGGTTTGGTGATGTGACGTTCACAAGCGGCGCTGTATAGAACATAATATTGTGAATAAAATGTTGGACTTGATTTTAAAGTATTAAACAGAAATGGTGGTAATCTTTGCATACTTTTTGGACATTCTTTGCTCTAAAGTCAATTTTTTAGACTAGCTACACACTTTTAAGTTAACGCAAGGAAAACAACAAGCCAAATGACCAGCGGTTTTGGCTGTTTATCTGCAGTCTAAGCATTTTCCCTTTTTTTTTTTGTAATATCCATGTGCATATTTAAAAGTACATCGCAAATCCCTAATCCTCTTTGCTAGGTAGAATAGCATGTATGGCAGCGGTACAACATTCATTTTCTCTGTCCTCGCCGTTACGCAGGCTGAAATCTGAAATGAGTGCATTTCGAGGAGACACGAAAATGCAGCGCAACAGAAAAACAAATATGACAGTTTCACTTACATCATCCACTCTGCCTTTTTAGAAAAAGACATGTTGCGTGTTTGACACAAGCAGCCCTACGACAACTCAAAAAAAGTCGTCACACAAGGAAAAAAAACATAAAAGAAAACATGTGCTACGGATTTCAGGCGACAACCCCCCCAAAACAAAAGTTACTGCTATTTTTTTTCCCGCCCCTCAAAGTTAGTCATTTCCATTTAAAATGACATGCCGGCCAGCGACTTCCTGTCAAGAGGATATTAGTGGTTGAGCGCCGGGGGTTGTCGAGGTGTGTGTGTGTGTTCAGGTCAGGCTGCCAAATTAAAGGGGAAGAGTGGAGTGTGCACTTACGCTCGCTCACAATGTGCTCTGTCAGCCCCCACCGCCTATAATGGCACGAGGAGGGCCACTTAGCGAGTAATCACCCCCCCCCCCCCCCGGCAGTGTCCTCCACGCCATCCACTCCACCCCCTCCCTTCCAGATTCCTGCTCTGATCTCCAATCATAAATGAAGTGTGGATCAAGAGGACAGTGGTCCGCACACGTACATTCCCCCCTTGGCAGACATCCCATAATGACGGAGCTCTTTGGTGACTAAAGAGGCCACGCAGACCTTTGAATGAAGGATGACTACGTCTAATGTGTTGGTTGGCCTTCGCCGCTTTGAAGGGCCATTTTCTGGTCGCAGGTAGGAAATGAGGCCACCCCCCTACCCCTCACGGTCATTACTCCCCATCTTGACCTGCTGACTGATTGCGACCAGGGCATATTATGCAATTATTTTCATTTTAGAAAAAAGCTAAACGTGCACTGAAGTGTCCTATCATTGCCCTACTCACGCACATTACAGTGGAACCTCTGCACCCTCAGCACACCATTCATCCTGGGCCTATTTTGCTTTTTCATTGATTTGTACATAAAAGAGCATTTAATTTAACATTTAATTGAATTTCTTATCTTAAATCATCCCTGTGTCATCAATCTAAGTGGCAATAAAGGGAAGATTTTTGTACAAGATGATGTTACACTGTCTGCCTGCATGTGTTGCTGCAGCGTTTGCAGTCAAAGGCCTACAAAAAGGTACCAAAAAAACTTTCATTGAAATATTAATTCTGATTAAAAATCTGAAAAGACCCAAAAGTTAATTATCTGACTCTGTAACTTTGTTCTCAGAAACTAAAAACAGCAACAATGATGAACACATGACCCTTCCGAACAAACATTGACTATTCGGAATCATGCTCCGCCTCAACGAATCCCCTCTCCAATAGCTTTCCTTTTAAAAAGTAACAGATTCCATGGCTTGTGGAATGAGCGCTTGGCGTGCACTACTAGCATAACGTGTATATTACGCAGGGGACACAGGTCAGCTACTTCGCTCTGGCTGTCAAGTACTTGTGGCGCACCGTGCTAATGGACTGCTAATAGAAGTGAATGTTGCTCCCCTGTAGTGGAAAGTGTCACATCGGGGTGATTAATGACACCCGCGACCCCCCCCCCCCCCCCAACACACACACACACACACACTCCGAGGCCACACTTGTCTATTGCTCCCTAACTTTTTTCGTCAACCTCCTCCTCCTCCTTTCCTTCCTCTTCGTCTCTCTCTGCGCTAATCGGTCCGTTCCATTGACTTCTTTTGTGTTCTCGTCATTCCCCTTCAACATTTCTCAGGAAGGCAATCGACATGAAAGCAATCGAGAATGTCGAGTCCAGCTTTATAAAACACAAACAGAGCAAGAAATGTGGGGGGAAAAAAATGGTTCCACCGGTGGGTGCAGTCACATACAACTTAACACCTCATCAGGAGTTACATTCAGGCCGGTGTTTGTAATGAAATATTGCGGTTTTCCAAAGCCGAGACTAAACGAGCTTGAAATTTGACAGATTTCAGACTGGAAAATAGAACAAACAGCCATTTGGAGTGACATCATTTGAGCTTGGAGGAGCCAAAGGAGAGCTGAAGTGAAAGTTGCCCTGCTCATTCATTCCAGTTGCGGCAAATGAAATTTAGATGGCACCGAGTTGATGTTCACTCTTTCCATATGAGATCACGACTCGTCATGGAATCGATAGATGTGAGGCAAAAAGTCCGCCATCAACCACTTTGCCGTATAAAGAAGCCCATCATGGCATCACATGGCATTTTGGAACGTCACGATCTTGCCTAGCAAAAGAACAAACGCCAAAACTAGCATCCTTAAACAGCCAGCACACCTTCTTTTTGCCACTCTCATAAATACTACATGAAATCAAGAACAGCAGCAAGCTCAGCAGCCGCTTTTCCTCATTCATTATCACTCGCTACCAGCCGACCCCGTGCATCTCTGACCCATCGCATCGCTCGCCTCTTTTACTAAGTAGCCTCTCGGCTCACCTGAGCGCCACAACGCGGAATGATAATATCCCCTCAATTACATGCCGTTGCCGACTTTAATTGCGTCACGCTGGAAGCCCGTCGGGGTCGGCCAAGGGCTATCGTGTGAGGTAATTCCTGCGCGCACAATGCTCTCATTGTGCACGCAGGGCCGTGCTTGGAGAGTGACCGCTACGGTTGTAATGTTAGCGCCCCCCGAGGAGCGAGTTGTCAAGCGTCGGGAAAGCCTGCAAGAATCATAATGATAGAAATAACAGTCACTTTTAACGGGGCGGCTCTCGGATCGGTCAAAGCCGGAGCGCTGCGGCGCTGATCGTAAAGTCTTAAAGTGCACTGAGTCACAGACTATATATATTAAAGATCCTTTAACTTTTCCGCCTATAATCAACACCCGGAGGACACATCGTCAAAAAGGAGCATAAGAACGCCATTGTTGTTTGGGCACCAGCACCCTGAATTTGATTTAATACCTGCTCGACATTGTCATCATTGCCCTACAGGCGCACATTATCAAAATTTACAGTCAGTGTCGACATTTTTTTTTTTTTTTTTTTACACAAAATAATACAATTCTGTGTTTTGTTTTTCCTTAACTATGTGGTTTTATCACCTTGAATCACTCAGACTTCATAAATGGAGTCTTCATGAAATTGGCAATTGTGAGTTTGGTGCCAAAAAAGATCAGAGGAGGGCATTTAAATATTCAAAAAGAAATAGAGAAAAACAGTGAGACAATTTGGATGCACGCTCTTATTTTCTTTTGAATGTTTTGTTTTCGGTACTCCATACCAAAAATCGGGACTAGATACTCTCAATCAAGAGGCTAGGATTAGGGTAAAAAATAAAACGGATCAATAAAAGCCATGGAAGAATGCACAGATGAATAAAAAGAAAAAAAAAGTATACAAGTTTTTAAGCAGACTGACCAAGACCAAGGGGCTAACACAAAAGTGACAGTGTCACCTAGTGGCCTGGAATGCACAATACCAGCCTGTAAACAACAAAATGATAGTGCCACTTGTCGCTTTTGCCGCAAATGCTCCTATGATTTCGATCCCAAACACCGTGCCTAGAATTAGAGCCGTAACTGTAGCCTCTTATGAGCGCCGCGGCTAATGAAATCTTAACCAGTGCAAATGTTTTGAGGTATTCACTCTCTAAGCCTCACACGTACACACTCGGGCTTTTCGAGGGGCCCCGCCGGAGACACCTGAAGTACATCTGTTCTTGCACAAAGGCTTTCCAATCAAAATGCTGTCACGCAGCGCCCTGCGAGTTCTCAGGCAGCTTCTATCTGCCTCAACCTGTCTTCTTTGTCACCAGTTCAGAAGGTTAATGAGAACTCTTATTTCCCAGAACTCACTCACAACTCAGATGGGGCTGCAGTGACGGCCCATACGCGTTAAAATGAGATTAAAGGAACCTCCCACGCAAATATAAAACTTGAATGGCTCTCTCAATGGACCGCCGCCAGGGCCCAACAATGCTGATTTAGATTAGAACCACATTGGGCAGGACCTTCTGTTGTCATTAACATCCATCCACTTTTCCCATAGTTAATGGGATATATGTCATATGTTGGAAAATGTTCAAGTGTAAAATAGGATAACAAAAATGAGGGAAAAAGCAGATTATGGAAATCGGCAAGCCGATTAATCGGGCAGGTCCGATCACTAAGACATCTTCACTGTCACAAGGCACCTAGACTGCCAGAAAATACCAAAAAAATGAAACTGCTTGGCTACCTGTTAGCTTATCTGTCACTTCCTGCTTGGCTATCGTACGTCTGTCAGACAGGGGCACAAAAAAATGAAATCTGGCCGATTATCGGTATGCGTGTACCCCGCTTAAGCACCAGGGGTGTCCCGGTGAGTCACTTTGATCGCGCAGTCGTTTTACACTAAAGACGTGAACCTCCAGCGACTTGAAAAACGAGTCCAGCTCATCAGCGCGCTTAAATTAGCCCGTTAATTACACCGAGCTAAGACAATGTTCTCTTGCCGTATCGACTTCTTAATGGCCAGAAGAAGGGCCTTATTCCCATCAAGTCAATGACACGGGGTGGGGATGAGATCTCTGGGGCTCCTGTGGGCGTATTATGTCATTGCACCGTGCCCGTTAAAGAAACCGGACCCGTTATCCATTGCGGCTTTTCCTCTTTTCACTCATTAACTATGCAGGAGTCAGATGGAGGCCTGAAACGACCAGATAAGGTTGCTGGTTGCCAAATGTAAGCGTCTTTGCAAAGCTACAACTTCTGACCTACCTCCAATAAAAAAATTTAAAAAAAAAGTTTGGAGAGGTAAAAAGCCACGTTACACTTCTCGGCCTTTTCCAGAAAGCTCCTACGAAGTCCTTTCCGGACACAAAGACGCTAGCTAGGCTTGTGACAGGTATAGCGAGCGCCCGCACAAACCAATTCCAACACCTTGTTCCCCATTGTTTGACATCCCATCTGACTTGAGAAGGCAGCAGATTAAAGTAAATGACTCCGGGTGGCTTGCGACGTTATCTCAACGCTTGGCAGACAGCAATGAGAGCGAGAGAGGGGGTGAGAAAAAAAAAAAAGACTAAAGACTCGCCTGGAAATGTTCTCACAATAGAAACGTCACCCTTGTTTAGTTGAGAATGAGGAATGTTCCCCCCCCCCCCCGAATTCCGTTAGAGTTGACGTTTAACAAGCCCTCATAAGTGTTTTTCTTTAAATCAGTGACTAAGAGCGAGACATTTTTTTTTAGTTAAGGTTATAATGTTTCTTTTTGTATAGCATGCAAAAATGATTCAAATTCAACCAATTTGGTGGCACGACTATATGCAAGAATTATTCATGTCTCTGCTTTGTGGTGCTTTTTCCAATTTGTCCTTCGATTGTTTCCCTTTTGCAGTGCTTTGTTCAGTTTGATCATTTGTTGTGACGTCCGTGAAATTAAGATTTGTTTTGTTCAGTTTTTGCTATAAATGCTAGAATTCCCCTCATTGTACTATTCACAGCATCAATTCATGCAAATAACAAGTCAACATTTATTCACAGAAAAACGCTGCCCAACTATGTCATCTCAATGATGTCATCGAGATGACGCCCAAAATAAAAACACTTTATTCCGTAATGATAATTACCTGAGAAGTTAACCTGAGCTTTTAGTATTTTACTCACGTCTCCCATGCGGAGTTTACAGCCCAACTTTTCCTCCCAAAAATACAAGTCCCCAAAAAATGTCATGCGAACTTTACCTTGAGCCAGGCTGGTGCGGACCGTGGTCAGGAGCAGAAGCGGCAGCAGCACCGGCAGGGTGAGCATCTCCGGCGGGGACCTCCTCGCTCCTCTCCGTGCGTCTCTAGCAGCGTCGTGGCCCATGACGGAGGAGCCAATTTTGCGCTCCCCGGGGCGCTGTTTGCAGTTTTTTTTTTTTGCACAACAATGATCAATTAAAAACTAAAAACTTAACAGCCCCGAAAAAGTATGATGCCGTTAATTAATCCAAAACAGCTTTGCGGAGCTCCACTAGAGAGGACCAGGTGGCGTTAGAATCTCTGCCCGTCTGCTGCACACTTGAGCAGCTCACTTGTGGATCGACGCCCCGGTTGCGGACGCATGCTCCGATTTAAGTCCTCCACGCCGCTTCCCCCAAATTCCACGTTGCGTGTGTGAGTAAGCTCCGTGTTTGTGTACGTGTGTGTGACTGTGACTGCGTGCGCTCTCCTTCCACTGGCTGTGGACTGAAACAGTCAAGAAAGGAGAGGAGAGGTCTCTGCGGCTACCTTTGCTTCTCCAGCCAATCCACAAGCTCGTGGAAAGTGGCGGCGCGTTAACAAAACCTGGCGTGGATGACGCTGACGAGAAGGAACGGACGGAGGGCGAGCCGCGTAATATGGAACGCACGATTGCATCGAACCGAATCTAACCGTCCCACTTTAAATCTGCACCTCTCGGTACGGAAGGATCCCTCAGAGTGTTTCCCACCACCTGATCCTCAATGCTTTGCCATGTTACGACAGTACGCATGTCCTGCTCCGATCCACATGGATCCCTGTCCTGCCTGTTTTGCACGTTTCCCTGGTGCAACACACCTGATTTAAAAAAAAAAAAAAAAAAAAAATCAGCTCATCATCGAGCTCTAAAGAAGCTTGTGAACGGATTCGATTTTTTGGAATCGGGAGTGTTGCTGCTGGGAGACTAATTTGCAAACAGGCAGGAGAGCGGCCATTGATGACCGATTTTGGACAACACTAACTGTGTGCACATTTTGGTGATTGCGTTTGTAACGTAAGTTGCAGAGGATAAAGAATATATGACAACACTGCAACTAACTGTCGCTTTTTGTTGAGTGTGTTTGTGCACATTTTGGTTGGTGCGTTTGTAACTTAAGTTGCAGAGGATAAAGAATATATGACAGCCCGAGTAGTGTTAAACTGACAAACTCAATGTGTTGATGCAGCGTTTGTGTCAAAATATCAGTTGCTCACAGGATTACATCGCATTATGCTCCATGCGGTTGTTTTCAACACGTTTTGTGTTTGATTTCACAGTGTGACATTTTTATTTGCTAGGGTGTAAAATGGCTCAATAAAGGCTGAAAACCAACAGATCTCTCCAAATGATCTCCTTTGCTTGTGCAGGTGTACCTCATGAAACATCCCGTTTCTATCTATCTCATTGCACAGAGGAAATTTACTCCTGCGGTTCTGATTCGAGGCTGATTTTCTACGTATGACTGATGTGGAAGCAATACCGCCTCCCGGTGATTAATGAGAAATATGGGCATGACACTATCTTTCGCCAAATGAAATGTGATGACTTTTAAAATATGAATCTAATTCCCGCGGCCCTCCATCACCATTTGCAGGGGGGTGTCAGCGGGCAGCTGTCACGGCTTTCAGCTTCTGGCTTTAATGTAAGGACGATGCAGGAAATTACTCCTGTCTGGCACGCTGAGATGAGCGCCGGATCGTTTCACTTTCGGACACTTGCAGTCAAACGCCTTGGCTGTAAGGTGGCGGCGTCAACACAGTGAAAATAGGCCAGCCCCTGCGTGAATGCATCGCTCTCATCACATTCCAGATCAGCTCATATGTGCTCGATATGAAAAGCTGAGAGAAGAAAGTGAGGTCGCCGTCATTCTTAAACAATCCCCAATCGGTGTTAGTGTGAAACATCATCTCCGGCCGCTTATATGCACTTAACCCTGCCGTCGGTGTGTCACAGAGCGGGAATTCGCCGATTGGACTTTATTTTTCCGCTTTGCGATGCCTTGTATAATCTTTTTTTTTTTTTCGCTGACTGGATTGGAAAGAAAACAGCAAAAGAGCTCAGCTGCGGTTGTTTCTAGTTCATCCTGTTCAAGGTTGAATATTGTGCACTGAGACTCTATAGCTATTTGTCGCTACCTTGGACACGGTTTACCATTGTCGGCAAGGAGTGTCACGCCGGTTCCAGCAGATGGCGCTGTGGTGGTGAAGGAAAAAAGAAAAAAAACTATCTCGATAGAAGAAATTTGGTTGTCTATATGAGAAAACACACCGAGTGCCTCCAGCTGACCCGTGGGAGCCCCGAAGCAATGTGGTGTCCACAGTAGGCGTTAAAAAGCGCAATATGACAGAAGTGTGAACGCCACCCGGGTTGGTAACACCTTCAGCCCTTTCTCCCAACCGCCCGCCCCCTCGCCACTCCCTGTTACATGTCCACGTCTGGTTTTAGTCTCAAAGGAAACGCGACACTATAATGCATGACGAACCGTACCTTGGGGGGGCAACAGAGGCCCCCAAAATTTCAAAATATGTACAGTATATAAGCATCATCAGAAAAGTCTTCGGTGTTAACTGATTTGCCTTTTCCTAATGGAGCCATTTAGCTTAGCTTAGAATATCCACTATCTCACTCCAGACAGAAAAAAAAAAATCACTAAAACTATTAACTGTAATTCAGACTGCATTTACCAGAGCACTTTGCATTATCGGATTCCACCGTCCCGACCTTGCGGAAATGTGTAAAATGACCACGACCTCTTGGCGGCACATTATGAAACGGTGCTGAAAGATGTGTCCGAAAATTGGCGTGCAAACAAAAACTAGTCGGGCTCTATAGGGAGTTGTTAGCATGAGATTGAAAAAGTAGAAATTGTGGCGCAATGCTTATTTTGGCTAGCTGATCAGTAAGGCTTTCCATTGAGTGCTAGCCTTAAATCAGCAATGTACACCACACAGATTTTAGCTATTCACAACCCAGTCCAATCTTTATTCCCTGTGAATTGTGGGGATCTGCTCAATTTGTTGTTTTAACTGCAAGGCAGACATCCCATAATGCATTTGGCCACTCAGCAGATGACCATCTCTTGGCCGTCAGGCAATTGCTCAATTAGACAAGGAGACAGACAGTCGGACCGGCCCATAAACAAACAAACAAAATGAAAGATGCTAATGCACGGCCGACGTAATGCAGTTTGTGAGATGGAAAAACTCACACACACACACGGACACGCACACATATGCCTTGGCGCGATTCTAATTTTAAAGATAAACATCGGAGTGAAAATGCAATAGGAAATTAATCATAGCTACGAGTTAAGTCACCTTTAGGAAATTAATCATAGGTATGAATTAAATCACCTTTAGGCTTATCCGTCTTTCTCAGTCCACCAAGTTTACAGTAGGAATACACGAGTCGCATGAGTTGACCTGAGTCAGACTTACTATAGGTCGCCAATTTTAGAATTTGGGATTTGCTTGGCTAAATGAAAGACATTGTGTTCTAATCCTTTGAGGAAGGCTATTTGAACAAAAACTGTGCAGCAACACATGTACACAGGCAATATAACAGGGATGTATTCTTTATCCTCTGCAAAAACAACAAATACTCCAGAATACTGAGCCACTTACCGTGGTAGGGTGATAGTCTTCTTCTGTTTGCATGACTATTTTATACTGCCACCCAGTGACCAATTCGTGCACACCAGACTGAAGACCTGTACAAAATAATTGCATTAAATCACAATCACAATACCTAGGGGAGGGGGAAAAAAATGCAATTGGATTTTTCAAAAAGATTCAGCCCGAATGAGGATAATATAATAGTGAGTTAATCTTTTTTTTTTTTTTTTGCAAATCAAATTAGTGATTGAAAACAGTTTTTGGAGTGATGTTGGCACACAATGGTATACAAAAGCAATATAAAACCAGTTTGAACGACACAGTGTTAAGTTACTCAATTTTTCATGAAAAATAGCAAATTTGGAGGAGCGCCGATTCCGTCCCACCACGATGACATGTGACTTACTCGTCGTCCCCACCCGCCCACCTCTGGATGGCATGAACGCCCGGCGTAGGTGCGTCACAGAAAAGCTGCTCGCCATCAGCTTTGGGCACACTTTACTGCCGCTCTTGATATCAGTATTAAAAGTGATTTGCAACGCCGTATGTGGCAAGGAATCAAAACTTAATTTAGGCAGATAAAGATGCCATTTGGGAGGGAGATAAAGTGCTGCATCATGGGAGATGTGTTCCCCGGCGTGCTCTCAGCGCCTCGCCCTTACAGCACCCTCAGATTTACTGGCTCCTTTTTTTCTTCCCCCCACTGCTCCATAAAACAGCAAATCTGCTCACCAGGCGACACAGGCAAATGTTAATGGATTCATTTGTCAAGAACCTTCCACTTATTTACAGTCCTCTTCCATTACCGCCGCGACGCCTGCGGGAGGAGAGTGGAGGGGAAAAAGGGGGAGAAAAAAAACTGTGGCCAAAGTCAAAATATCGATTTGCCTGTCCATCAAGGCCGAGACTTCCTGTAAAACACGCGTGCAGGCAAATACACACTATAGACAGATTTTTTAACTTGTTTTATGTCACAGTTTTTACCTCTGAGACAATTGCGCAATCTAATTGTGACATATGTATGTAGGCTATCCCGTTGGATTTGTCGTTTTGCTGGAGGGTTTTGTTTTTGGAGGTGGGTCACTATTTGATCTGGTGTATATATTTTTCCAGCACGTGGCAAAATTTGTGAGGTTTCACGCATGTTGAGGCCTCCAGAATGGCAACGGTTGCAAGAATAATAAACACAGCTGCTACCCGGGCCCCTCCACAACTCAAATGTTAATGAACGTTAAACAAGCGGCCGACATGAGAAGCCCGTCATTTATTCATTATCTTGTTTTAAAGAACCAGGCACAGCGAGGGTTTAAATATTTCACAGGAAGGAGAGTACATTGAAGTTGTAAAAGTTGGCAACGGCTTTTAAAATATGTCGGCAATGCTGGATTATGCTCACCTGAAATGGAGCGAGAGAAGCGACATGAGGCTAAACCTCGTCGTTCGGATGACAATGGCGGAGACCCTCGCCTTATCCTCGAGTCACAGACCGCTAGCTCGTCCCAAAAATTTGGGATCGTCATCAAAACAGTGAGGCAGGTCAATAAGAGGGTGCTTGGGCATTGGCCCTCCACTGGTGGTGATCACCACATTCCCTGAAGACAAAAAAAACCCACAAAATATTCATATTAAAATTTAAATATTTAAAAATATACTTATTTAATTATTAATGATTGCTATACTATTCTATGTTATTTTATGCTATGTTATTCAATGCTAAGCTATGATATGTTAATCAATGCTATGCTAAGCTATGCTATGCTAGTAATTGATGGTTCAGAAAACCAAAACTGATACTTTTCTTGTAATACAGACATGTTTAATGCTTGTGTTTCTTCAAAAATATATGGGAAAAGGACTTTGGGGAAAAAAAACCCCTGCATATTAAATCACAATCGCAATCTTGAGAGGAGGAACAAAGCGCAGTACTATAGGCTATAGAATTACAACGACAAGCAGTCGACGTAAGCTCTTGTTGTGTAGTATTAGTTGTAGCGCTTTATTAATCCTCCGCTGGGATTTTCCCTCTCTCTCTCCTTTTTGATTTTTTTGTGATTACAGCAACATCAAATGACAGCGGCAAACAGAAACAGGTCACACACGAGCCAAATGCTCATGCTCGTTGCCAGTTTTTCTCCAAAGTATCCTGTGTGGCATGCAGAGACCCCCCCCCCCCCCCTTTTAGAAGCATCATATCAAATGTTTGTCACCTCACCGTGGAGTTTAATATGCTCAATGTTGCAGCATTTATTAAGGTGGCTCGGTGATGAACTGCATTGCGTTGTGCAATGGTTGCGTAAAAGGGGCTAATGTAATGTATCAAGCCGCTATGAAATGCTGTAATCACAAGCCTCGGGCAGACTGGTTAAAAGCCCCAAGCTGATGCCTGAGCAGTGCCCAAAAAACATGACAGCCACACTCCAAAGGCAATGAAAGCTGAAGGCCACAACACAAGGCTGTCGTGCAGACAATTCCATTTTGTTTCTGTTTGCAACAGAAATTGCACATTGGTTACATGTTATTTTAATGTATGTTTTATTGTTGACTTTAATTGCATTTTGAGTTTATTTTATTCAGTTTATAATATTTTTTAAAACTCATTTTTTATGAATAATTTATTGTTTTATATTATTTTTGGTTTATCTTATTTTATATTAACCACTCAGTGAGGCGTAAAATATGCAATATAAAACAATAAAGTGTATGAAATTTTTTAGTTAAGTTTTCATTTTTTCTTATTTTCATTTTCAATTCATTTTCATTGTATAATTGTATAATGTATATGCTTCATTGACATGTACTTTAATTGAATTTGTTACATTGTATTGTAATTTTATTTCATTTCCAATTCATTGTAAATTAGCCTAAACTGGTTTTATTCCTTCCCATGGAAGTAATAAAAATAAATCCATTTACATTCTCTTCACAGAATGTTTGTGTGAATCTGCACCTGAATCAGCACCATGGACAGCACCACTGCTTTATCAATACGCACAATACCGGTATGACTACAAATATCTTACGTCTTCCCTGATCCTCATGTCCGATATGTTAACATCGGATGAACGAGGAGGAGGAGAGGGTTTTCAATCTTTGGAAGAAAAAAAATAATAACTCATATTACTGACAGCACTGTATATTGACGGGCGTCAGGCGAGTATGTTAAAGTGATACAAATGCATTCCACAGGCTAATCCACTGAGTACATAATTAGTTATGGGAAAATTCTAATATTGGAATCGACATCTGCCTCAAAAATCCATATCAGTCAAGTGAGTATGAGAGGTGGGCGTCAATGATTATCGTTTTTTCACAATTCGATCCAAACCCCTTGCGAATAGCTGAGATTACAATTTAGCCTCCAATAACACGTTTATCACAAATATCACACAGTCAATGCGGTATATCTCGACAGGAAGCGTCCTCGGCCACCCTGCTTTCCTCCGGTCCCTGGCCCTGACATCCCAGGAGCAGGTTTGGCCCCTCCCAAGTAAACAGACATTTATCACTGGGTGTGAGGGAATCGTCTAAGGGACGCCCGAAAGCTTTTGAATGGGGCCACAGAGCGGCACGGGGGAGTTGGAGATAGATGTTGCGCGGGTTCGCGAGGCCTCTTCTGGGATGCGCTCGGCATCAGCTGACGAGGTCGGCGTGGCCACCTTGCTTAAGTGTGTCAAGGACGGAAAAGAGGAGGAGGCGCAACTTTAGCTTGGAGGGGGGAAATCTGATGCTGTGCATGCTATGCACTTTCAAATCTCAACTAATTATATAAAGTATCCTCTTGACATGTTTTATGTTGCGCGGAGCACAAAAGCCGTGTTGCTCATAAGCCGTCATGTGCTTTTTTTTAATTAAAAGTCAACTGCGTGTTTACCAACAATGGTGTTCTTCACGCAGCCAAAATTGTTCATCAAAGAATGGCTTCCTTTCACGGATTCACCGAGTTGCAGTTTGTTAACTTTTATGAAGTACGCGTCGCATCTCGGAGCCATTAGGGGTTGCGCTCGTTAAGACCGTATAGCACTCCCGGCCTTAAATGGTTTAAAACGTATTGATGCTTTCAAAGGAGCAAGAAAGGGATCAATGAAGAGACGTCTGTCATATTGTGCAATGTAATAATCTGTGAAAATGTAACATTCTAAAGCTTAATCTGGAGTACGATCCCTTTATTGTTTAAATAATTAAGGTGTGCATGCCGACCCTCTTTTGTGTTGTGTTGTGTTCGATATAAAGATTTAAATGTCGTTTGCAGCATGAAACGCGCTTTTTGGGTGAAGCCATCCAACAACTGGCGTCTTGGCAAAATGGGAGCGACAACGAGCCAGATGGCTGCCAGAGCATTGTTTGGGTGTTGTTAGGGAAGCAGCAGACTTCCTACTTAAAGTATATCTTTTGTGCATTTTTTTTTTTTGCCTCTTTGTTATAAAGCTCAATAAAGCTGTCAAGCCATGCTGGTGAATCGTGGCTTTATTTATCTATTCATCTATCTATTTATTGAAGGGAGGTTTCTTCGGGAAGAGAGAAAAAAAATGCAACTCGGTAAATTCAGATTAGTGTATTTCAAACAATGACAAGAGGCTTGTATTCCCTCGAACTTGGGGATTCTTTAGCAGGCTTGGGCAAAAAGTCCAAATTCCTTCTCGATGAGACAAAAGGAAAAAAAAAAAACAACGTTTAAGACCTTTTATGTTTTGTGCGGGAGCATCAAACCGGCCGTTCTTTGTCCAGGTGCGTGTGACATGACACGGCCGGCCTTGTGTTTGCGATGACTGCCACTGATGTCCAAGTCAACAGTGATTTATGAAGGCCTGAGGGTGGAAGCTACGCCTTCCTAAAAGCTACTGTAAACACGCTCTAATGGCAGCTCAGGAATCTGTTTGACTTTTTTTTTACGTTCCAACCTTGATTTCCCCACACAGGAAAACTCCTCCAGGCTAAAAGATGCATTATTCGATCAAGAAAGGAGAATATGAAACCTCCTCTCCTGGCTTCAAGTCGTCGCGGTCGAGCAGTGGGATCGTGTTCTCCCGTAACCCGAAACCCGAGCTCATCAAAGAAATTCCAATAAGCAGTAAAGACATTTCCCAGCGAGCGTCCTGTGGGGTTCCTGCGGACGAGGGCGGGGTCGCCGCGTGTCAAACTGCAATCTGGTGCCATTACTCAGCACGGGTCAGCGCTAATGTGTCACTCACCCAGCTGCACCGTTTGGGGAGTGCGGGATTACCACGGTGGGGCCAAGTGGCCAATTTTGTTTTAATGTCCATTCAGGCCATGTTGGAAAGGAAAAACTGTACCAGAGTGTAAATCTTGCCTTACAAAAAGGCCGCATGTAAAGTGACTTTCTCAACCATTGCTGCTTGGGATACAAAATGTGTGTGTGTGTGTAGCCAAAAAGCGCTAAAAACAATGTACTGTATGTCCGCTCATGTGCAGCCAGATGCATGGCAAGCATCCTTTTCGGGGAATGACCTGCTTGTCTCATTAAAAGGAAGCTGCTGGAGGGGAACGATATGCAAACCAAGCAGGGGGAAAAATGAAAGTCGACACACATCCTCACGCACGCGAGCATGCTCGGAAAGCACTTAAAAATCCTCTAATGCTTCAATAAATAAGCCCGGTCAATGAGTGTTTTCATATTTCCATACTGTGGCATTTCTGCTTTTAACAACAACAGCAGCAGCAGCAACCGCCACCACATACCAATGATGACAGAAAATTGTGATGATGGCATAAAACTGGATACAGTACACTTTGTGTTTTGGTTGCGCAGTCAAATTGATCCGATTCTAGTATTTGTGTAATAACACAAGAAGGACGGAATGCGCACCACAAAGTCAGCAGTGTTTAGGGTAAATGATTTATTGTTTGAAAACGAATTCCGTTGAACGGTGGTTAATTTACAGTATTTCGATGTTGAAATTCAACTTTGCTTACAACTTCTAATTACGTTCAAAGATTGAAAATACCTGTTTTCGGTGTTCTCTTCGTCCTGGTTGGAGAGCAACCAGCGGTGGTGAGTTCAACTCTGGCCTGATGAAGAAAACAAAAGAGCAGCTTTTAATTGCATTACGGCCGCTTTTTGGCACCAGATTGCAGCCCTCCAGAGTTTCCCGCCGGACCCCCGCTGCGACGGGCTGTGGTCGGGGGGCACAGACAACACCCAGGGCGTAAAAACAGGGAAGAGGGGGACAAGGGGGTGGATGAGATCCCCGGACCCCTGCTCGGATTCTGCTGCAGGTTACACCAGCTACAATAAGGTGGGGTGGCGTGGGGGCGGGGGCTCCTCTCCCCTTTCGATGAACCTCTTTTTTTGTGTTCATTTTGTAGCATGAAAATGTTATCACTGAAGGGAGGAGATGAGTTAATATCACTCGGTAGCCTACGGTTGTCCTGAAATGCGGAGCAGTTCCTCTCATTTTCTGTATCATAGCACTTCTGTCTGAAAGTGCTGCATTTAATCCCAAAAGGCACCTTCTAAAAAATGCAAAACCGATGGTGCCCGGACGACGTTTACTGACAAGCTAAACATAAAACAAAGAGAATTACATTCTGTGAAATTAAAATCAGCCAAACGAAACTGCTGAAAGACAAGTGATATCAACTTCTTGGGTAATATTGATGGCCACCGGAACGGATTAATGGCATGTCCATTCGTTTCAATGGAGAAAGACGATTTGCCATTAAAGTGTTTTGACTTTCAAGTGTGGTCAGGGTAAGAATTCAACTCTTAAGGCCCCACTGTGCACGCTTTCCTTTCCCCTAACTCCTTCCAGACAAACCTCCCTTGTTTCTTTGCAAAAAACAGCAGGAATGAAGACCTAGCTTCAGTTCCCACACCTCTTCCTGTTGCCATCTTGTTGCTACAATGCAAACAGCGTGCGTCTCAGTTTCATTGACATTAGCGCAACACTTAAGTGCAGTAACCTAATCTTCCCACCACCCCCCGGCTTGCTTTCCCCTCTGAAACAGAAGGGTCTCAACCTTCGCCAGCGGGCTGGGAGGGAAGAAGGGCGTTACCGGAGCATTTTACAGCATTATATAGCGCAGTACCCACAGGCCTCAGGGTCATATAGATAAGGTTCTCTTCCAACCCCCAACACAGGGGTGGCGAATTCAAAACCGCACTTATTATCGGCCAAAATGCTTTCTTAAGTTTAATTATAGGTTTGTGTCAGAGGAGGAAGGCCGTTAAGCCCCGTTGAGTCTCGGTGCGCTGATGTGTGGCATGTGGAAAGACAAAATAACAAATGCGCTGTATTCTTCTTCTCTCGTTACAGTCGACGTGGCAGAAGTTAGCCACCCGCTATGCCACGTCGCATTTTGGAGAAGAAAAAAAATTCAGTCTCTTTTTGTGTAATATCCTGGTCTATCTCCCAGTTAGTGCTTTGCTGTCTGTGCAATGCCTCAATAAAAAATGTTGACGCATCAGGCAGTTGGATAAAACGAGCATATTACCGTTTTGATGACGTCTTTCACGCAGCTACTGTACATGGTTTGTTGTCGAAAAAGTGCTGTAAACGCAAGTGTGCCGATCCTGATTTGTGTGTTGTGCGCATACAGTGTGTTTATCCTTCCGCCAGGCACAAGCATTCTCCCTCATTGTGCTCTAAGTAGCCCACTGGGGAGGAAGACGAGGGAGATTAGCCATGTTTCCTGTAGCTTTGATGTTAAGTCCTCGGGGGTTAGCGATGTTACCGTCGCCTTCATCGTAGCGTATTACATCCCGGCGTGCGGAGGCGGGAGACTCCAGTCGCTTGACTTGAATCGAGTCGGACTTAAGTCGATAATTTTAGGGATCGGCGCTTGCTTGGGTTGAACTTATTTGCCGACCAAATTTCATTTCAATCGACGTAAATTGCAGTTTATTTTTATTTTGTAATTGTATCGTTGCCATGAACTCCAAGTATGCTGCATTTATTTTTCCATCTTTCTTTTATGACAGCATTGCTTCCTTTCTGAGTGAGTCCATATTGATGCGAGTGGATTGGAGCAGATGGCGCATTGTGTGTTCTTGCTTCTTGGCAGTCCGACCCGACAGGATATTGAGATGAGAGAGGAGCAGCTTGCTTTATTTATTCTCAAATTTGTGCTGCCCGTATTTGTCGCCTGGTGTATTAGACCGGATGACGAGACGGATTATGTCGTGTCGCTAATTGGTCAACGAGAGGTAGAAATCATTTAATCACAAGGTTCAGCTGATTTCATGAAATGTTTTTTAAACCCGTTTAACTGAGACAGATGCAGGAATTGGTTCTCAATCGATCTATGTAAATAATTAATGGTGACCACCACCACCAAGCGTTCACAATTTCTCACATTATGAATGCTGATTGTTACACAAATATCAGTATGCAATCCAAAATGAGGTAGAAATACACTATAAATGAACTCCAAAAGGCATCAACAAAAATTAGGCTGTGTTGAAATACAGTAGTACTCCCTTTTTCAAATTTAATCCACCTCAAACTAAGTGTACCGTCATCAAGTGGTCACTAGTGGAATTACACTGGATGTAAATGAGCGTTAGAAAATGTATATTAACTGCACCAAATAAATGCTTTGCCTGCCAGCAGCATTTTATGGAGATGTTCAGGCTATTCTGAACACGCACTTTTCCAGAAATATTAACCACAAAACGCTTTGAAGCCGAAATGAGTGAAAGTTACTTAGACGAGTCGCATTTAGGTCAAAGTGTCTGCTGCATTAGCGGAAGGACAAGCGGTAGTTTGGGGACTTTTCTTGTATGAGGGGCTAAACGCGGCATTAATCACCGTAATGTTGCTCCAGTCAGCCCGTCGCTGCTTCTCTGCATAATATCCTAAAGTGAACAGCACGTCGGCATGCTAATTTATGGACTGCCGGCAGGGCTGCGTTGAAAGAGGGGAAACACCTCATCAGCCCCAAATGTGCCAGAATGGGTTTGAAGGGGAAACACTGAAAATGAATGGCACCGCAAGCTAAAGACAGTAAACAAGTTGCCCTAGCTGTTGACTGAAATTTTAGGCCATTTCTCATTGTCTCACAGTTGAATTTATGTGGCTGCAAAACACAGACTGAAATTGGAAAACTGAGAACCAAATAAAAGCTAACAACGAGCAACTGGACAAGACACGAGTGGCTGAGGGAGCCGATTGGTCAACACACGGAACCGGGCTGATGCGAACATGTGGAATTTTTATTTTATTTTATTGTTTTATTATTTTATATTATATATTATATTATTCTATATTATATTATTTTATATTATATATTATATTATATTATTTTATTCAAGAAGAACCCGCTTGTCTTTTTGCTATCCTTCAGATCAGCTGAACCAGCAACAAGAGCAGCAAGCGGCACCTCCCCTCAACGCGATGACAATCATCGTCCCGACCCACGTGCGGCGCCGCGCTCCATCTTCAAGCCACAAACCGACGAGGACGAAGTAGATTTAAAGAGGACGGACTTGGAATATTCCCGAGGAAATTGACAGTG
Organism: Syngnathus acus; assembly: GCF_901709675.1. Classification (NCBI taxonomy): domain Eukaryota; kingdom Metazoa; phylum Chordata; class Actinopteri; order Syngnathiformes; family Syngnathidae; genus Syngnathus; species Syngnathus acus. Next base: position 7,530,017 of record NC_051097.1, read on the forward strand.
GAGGCAAAATAATGACAATCTGATGGAGTCTTATCCTTCTTCACATCAGTGCTGGGGAACTTTATCATACTTTCACACGCATTCAGATTGGTTAAGGTGTGATGAAATGGTTTTGTGAAGGTGACATTGCAGAAAGCATCAACGCCAGCCGGTAGAGGAAATGAGGACAAAGTTGCAATGTTTTAACTCACTCGGATTTTTATTAGGGATGGGATAGTATTTCTTATATGGGACAGTTTTTTTTTTTTCTCCCCAATTTAAAACCGTTCCCAGGTGTTTTAATCTCTCAAGTTTTTCCAAATGCTTTTTTTGTGTGCAAATCTTTCCAGTGATAAGATGGTTATGAATAACTTTTGGAATTTTGACCCAAAAGGGGTGTGTAGACTTTTCAAATCCATAATAAAAGACTACTTCAAAATAATCAATTATCGACAATTAATACTACACAAATAACATTATTCGAGGACTAGCCAAACAAGCTAACGGCAGCGATTTGTGACGAAACTTTTGCTCTAGCGAGTCCTTGTCTGATCTGTGATGTGTAAAGCATGATGCCGTTTAACTGTGGCGCTGTCAAAAAAAGTCGATATAATATGATATAAGGCCAGAAGACCGCGCCACAAATCATGTCGCGTTCAAGGACGCGTCAGCTCCGGAGGCAGTCCATCACCAACGCGGCGACTTTTCCACGCGCAACTATTTGGAATAATTTACCCGGGCTGAGTGTACAGTGTATGAATCCATGCCAAGTGCTTAACAGACGTCCGATGATGCATTGCGTCGCGCTGCCCACCAAAGCTCTATAAAATCATTTACCGCACTGTAAATCTCTTTAATAGATGAAAAAGTGGGTGAGGGAGGGGGCGGGAAAAAAATAAATAAATCAATGCTAAAAACAAATACAAATTGACGACACGCACACATGGTGTACTCACTTTAGTTATGCGCGGATATAATTATACATTAACATAAAAGCTTTAAAAGCTTCAGGCCACTTTGTAACTTTAGAAAAGATAAATTTGATAATAAATTGTGATGTAAATTTAACATTTTTTTCCTATTTTTTTTTTAACTAAGCTAATAAGTTATCAAGTACGTCTCGCATAAAACATAATGCACTGGTAAAATATGTCGGTGTAAATACTCTACGTTGCTGCCGGGATAAAACTTGCACGACGACTATAAATGTGGCTGGAGGAGAGCAAAGACACTTTTCTCCAAAATTGTTCTGGCTGCTGCATGTGTACAGTAAACTATGAAAAGAATTTATGTCACGTCCTGGTGAACTTTTCAAGCACTTTCATCCACTCGGAAGGCTTCATTCCTCTCGTTGCATTCCAAGGAGCGCTGGACCTTTGGATGGCTCCACAAACCTCATCCGGGAGCGCAACCAAGACAGCGGCGGGGTCAAAATCCCCCTAATCGGATTTTTTCCTTTTTTTATTTTTTTTGGTGGCCAATTGTTATAATAAAGCCGCATCCCTCCCGATCGGGCCAATTTTACAGCACGCCAGCTTCATCTGTGTGAGCTCAGCGTCTAATGCTTCATCGTTATCAGGACTTTTTGAGCCCAATGTGGCGGAGAACCTCAGAGATGTCGCAGTGTGAGGTCCGCGCTAAGCTAATGCGGCTTAGCAGGAGACTGCAGATAGCGCATGGCTGGTCATTTCAGAAACAACAACTATGCGCTTCCGTGTTTACTTGGGGAAGATAAAGTGTAATTACGAGTGAGAAAAAAACAAGATGCGCGATGAGATGACATTTCTTTGAAGTGTGCAAAGAAGATAAAAACTTAATAGGTTTCACTTTGAGAAACTTTGCAATTTGGCTTTAAGCTTCTACTTCTTGGGCTTTAATCGTCACGGTGGGTTCAAATCAAGCGGCGGTTTTCAATTGAATTGAGTACAATTTCCGACAAAATGACAAACGTGACCTGACTTAACATGGAATAATTCTTCCTAAAAAGGCTTCAAGCTAATAGTTGAAGTTTACTGTCCAACAAAACATAAAACAAAGATACATTGTGTATTTAAATACAACCAAACACTAGCCCACTAGCTTCATGCTAACATATAATGGGTAACACCATTGACATGCTAATGTTTAGCATAGAAAGTCACGATTTTAGAATCCTTCAAGCAACGGCTATTTGAACACAAATTGAGACTAACACTACTAGAGCGACGCAATAATCGGAAATATTCATGGGCATATATTCTCTTTATGCAAAAATCTGGATGATTCCAACAGGTTAGACAGATGTTTTGGGACATGTGGGTGGTTATAACTACGTTAGCTTCAGTGAAAGCTTGTACTCCTCTTGTAAGACTTAGAACAAGATTTTTTTGGGGAGTGGGTCTATATAACATCACAGCAAGGGAAGTGCAGCAGAAGGCGCAGAACACAGTACATGAACGAGGAGGAGCACCTCATTATTTGGCTCTCGAGCTTATTAACACCTGCGAGCATGCCAAAAAAAAAACAAAAAAATTTTCAGACAGTTTTCACAGGTTCTGCGTGGAGAGAAGCCGTAAATAACTCTGTGTGAAATCATTAGCGTCATTAAACTTTAGGTGCTGTCCCTCAAAAGGAGCTATCGGGTCGACTCTCGCCGACGGGAAAAGGTCAGAAGGGAGCTGCTTTGAGAGAGATAAGGCGATTTGTCAGCCCAAAACAATCGGAACGTAACTTCTAAGTAATCATCTGTCTGCCCGTCGGATTATCAAGAGACCGGTGGGTTGATTTGATGACTCTTGCTGGGCATCCAAATAATAATGTGGATTTTGATTTCAGTGGGGTAGTGGTTAGCCCATCTGGCTCGTAGAGTTCTGAAGTTTTGGGTTTGAATCCCTCATTAGGTGGACCAAAGACATTACGATTGAATCAATCTCAGTCTTTCTTACTGATATTTCTATTACAACGGCTGGCATAAAATATTGTCCATGGAAGGACAACTAAAACTATTGATCATCGATCAAATCACAGAAGCACAGAGTCAACCGACTCTGTTTACACATTCGAGACACCGAAGCATATTGGACGCATTTGTCACTCGCTTGTGGGCATTCGAGAGTGTTGTTACCATGGAAACCCAAGCAGTTATGGCCCATATTTTGCACACAGTACCTGAGAGTGGATGCATGGTTAGAAAATAACTTTGAAGGGATTATGTAGTTATTTTAGATTAAATTATATAGTTAGATTAGATTGGGTAGCTAGATTAGATTTGATTGTTAATTAAATCAAATTAAGTTGATAGGTGTTAGAGAGTTAGAAAGTTAGAGAGCCGGGCAAAAATATATTTATTTACCGATTGTTCTTCAAGTTGTCCTTCTTTGGCCATTCCAGTCCCGGAGCTCAGAACCCTCGTGTTTGACGCACCCTCTGGGCAAATGAAAAAACAAACAAACAAAACTCAGTCGCTCATACACACAAAATATTAATAGCATCTTCCTGGTCTGTGAAAATATACGAGCGGCTGCCAATTTTGCTTTTCTGTCCATGTTCAACTGCTCCACAACAGCATAGCATGAAAAAGACAAAGATTATCTCGGACCGTGTTGCCAAAATGTTGTGTAATGTGGTTAAAAATGTGAAGCCACGCCGCTTGGCAAGAGAAAATGGCAGCTAAGATAAATACAAGTGCTCAGGGGATTTTGCAAAAAGAGAATAATGGTGACCATCACTACCGGCCAAAAATACTGAGCGGTTAATTCATCTCTTAGCAGTCCAGTTGTCGGCCAAATTTTCCATTTTCGGTAGTGGGAACTAACAAAGTAAAAATATTTGATAGCTGTATTCAAGTTGATAGGTATTCTGTATCTTATTTGAGTATTTTCTGAAAATCACAACACAACACTGACAGATATATTCTTTATCCTCTGGGAAGAACAATTTCAATGCGACTTATTGAAGAGTTGTGACCTACGGACTTCACTTCTATAATAACAAAACATTCCTTCAGAAACACATTCCAACCAATGGTTGAGCTGGCATTTGCTCTAAAGGCATTTCTTAATGTGTTCTACTGATTGATCGGTCGGGTTGTTAAAGCGTTTTAATGATTAGCATGTCCCCTTTGATTGCTCTGTGCGCCTCCCCCCCAAGCAAATCCACATCTCAGGTCTAAGGCTCGGGGGTGTCCTTTTTGTCATTGGTGACTCTGACCTCTACCTTCCCCTCTGGCACAGGGTCAATAATTCACAGCAGCAGAACCACACCGGTGTCCCTCGTGAGCCTCCCAACAACCGGAGAGAGAAAAAAATGAGTCCATTACCATGGCGGTGCCAGTTGATGGATTTCATGCTGGCTACAAAAATGCAGGTAAAAGAAAAAAAAAAAACCTCAAGGTGACCTTCACAGCAAAGGCATCTTTAGCAGACTCCCATGGGAAAGTATCAAAGGAGGGTTGTCAGATTTGTTTGCTTTTTGTTGGGTAATGTGTTATACTCAAAACAGCCACAAACTCAGTCGTATGATGATCCTGGATGGACTGCGGCGGTTTCAAACAGCGGCCAAGTCAAGTTGAGTTTCTTTATATAGCCCTTAATCAAAAATGGCATTAAAACAGGCCGTCTGTTTTGCTCCAACAATGAAGTGCTACCTGCATTACATAACTTGCCGCCAAACCACTTTCCGATCTTCAAAGACTCTACAATTTACGCTGAATTTATTTTCGGGCTATAGAGATGAGAGAGCAGTCCAATCTCGGGTTGTACAAGGCCCCCACAGCTCATTCCCAGCGCCCGCCAGTGAGGCGGCATCTGCAGCGCTGAAGGCAAGCATGGCAGCCGGGCAGGATAGCACCAGCCCAAGCTGTTAGGCCTGCTGTCCCGTAATCCGCTCCAGAGGGGCGGCGCAGTTAAAAGACCCCATGGAAGCCACACTCCGGGTCAAAGGATACGATCAATACATGAGCTCGGAACATGTGCTCGGTCACAGCCGTTGGCTGCACGATAAATTGTTGTTGTTGTTGTTGCGTGGTAACACAATGCAAAACATGCCAATGTGATGTCCTAAAAGTAGTACTTTGACAAAAAAACAAATAAAAAGTACAGCTATCCCTTTGTATATTCAAATACCTGAAAAAGTATCAATGTTTTGATGCCAGGTTGCAAACAGCCAGATATGTCCTGCTGAGTTTTCTTTGAGGCATCCTTTTGTCTTTGTGCGACGAAGCGTATTCGCCAGGTCGCCGTTGCCAGGAGACCGGCAAAGCCGCCCGCGTGCGCTTGAGGGACAGGTGAGAGGCGTCGCCAGGACAGGCGGCTTTATCGGGAGGAGGCCTCACTCACCTCGCCGGAACGGTACAACTGCCATTTGTCTCGACTTCGTCAGCTGCGCTCAGCAGGCGGACGCACTCGAGTGTGCAGCTCCAGTCTGCCGTTTCCTCGGCGCCGCCCGCTCCCGGGAAACGCCAGCCGGCGAGCCGAGCCGGGCCAGCACGAGTCGGTCACCCTGCGCTCGCTTTTGTTCAAAAAACTAAGCCTCGTTTGCTTGCTTGATTTGGACGCACCCAACTTTTAAACTTGCCAAATAATTTTACCATCCTAACTGAATATTTATGTTTATGATTTAATTTAAATAATTATTTTGAATAGTTTATTTATTATTATATATTCCAAAAAATATTTATTTTTATATTTTATTTGAGTTATTTATTATTTTATTTCTTATTTTTCCGTTTCAAGTGACGTGTGATGCAATCGCAAAACAAACACAGGAGGTTAAGAAACACAACTGTGAAACGTTTATAGCATGCGTAGTATTTTTACAACGTCTTTTATAGCCCATCTGTTGAAAGTACTTCAATTTCCTGATCTGTATAAATATCCTTAACATGCAATTAAATGTGAGTGCGTAGTTTATAAACATGGATTTTTATTGACTTGTGGTTACATTAAATTAAACCAGAAAAATGGCAGAAATGTACATTTTAGCCAACCTGTCATGCACCAAAGGCACATACACTATCTTATTAATCACTGGCCCCCGAAAACATCTTTCTCTTCTAATCTTGGAATAATTAATGAGGGCTAATTTAAGCATGTGTCTTATGATTCATGAACACATCCATTAATGACACGATAAGCACTCATAATATCCTTGTCTGCGTTTGTCATTAATCATAAAAGTCAAGGTCATTTCATGTGCTACCATTCTGACAATGTCAACAATAGTAAGAATGCACAAATGACGGAATGTCAAGATGAAAACGATTTCTAACGACCTATGAATTGTTTTCATTTTATAACACCCGCCAAGATTGTACTTGATCAACGCAAGATTCATATTAATTTCTCTTGACTTGCATTCTCCATTAGGCCACTGAGGTGTCTCTAATGAACTTTGGTGTTACGACATTTAAACAGACAGGCCCATTACAGCCTTTCAGAACTTATAAAGGTTCTTCTCAGATATATAAATGTCAGCAAACCTTGCCTGAGCTTTTCTCCGAAGCCGCGGATGAAAGGATCCCTGCTGATATTTAAGTGAAGATGATCGACGGCAAGAAAGCGGAACCCGACCGGAAAGACAAATGTCAATCACGGAAGTTTTTATACTGATCATTCAGATAATGCACTTAGCTTTGATAACAGAGTCTAAAAACATTTCGTTTTACTTCTTGTACTTGAAAGTTTAATACAACCTAACCACGAGATGACGCCAAAGCACTCCTTTTATCAGCGTCAGCCCATTTAAGCTCCTCCCCTCAATTCTACCTATTTCCTTGGCAGCAAGAACTCACAAGATGGCGCCAAAGCAAATCTTTACGATTAGACAAGGCTTTGGCGCCAAAGCACTACATAGTGATTGGACATGCTTTAAAGTGTCTAGCAGAAGCACCTCATCAACTTATTTCCTTAGCACCAAAATATCGGCAAAGTATTACTTTACCTGTCTAGTAGAAGTTACGTACTTCTACTTGGCAGAGGTAATTAATTAGCTATTTTTAAACACCCCCTCCTCTTCTACGCCACTGACAAGGGCTATAAAGCAAAGTTGAACTCAGCCCGGTGTCATTAATCCCGACAGAACCGGAGGCACGACTCTGTTCGCGTTCACAGGCATCCCCAAAAAAAACATGAGGGATGAGTGGAGGGGAGAAGACAAGGAGGCCAATTTACGTGTTCGTCCCCCAGCAGCAGCAGCGGCGGCATGAGCAGCAGGACGGGCGGCCACTTAATTCTATGCAAGCGCATCATTATATGCACCATTTGCCAGATGCTCATTTAACATGCAATAATTAGACACCCCCTCCCAAAAAAAAAAAAAAACAGCAAAGATGAGAAGTGCCTACAAAGCCCCCCCCCCCAAACACACACAGTCATTTAACAGAATAATATAGAAGGCAGAAGTTAGGTTTAAAATTTCCACCTGTTTCACACAATCAACCTTTTTTTTTTTTTTTACATTCTTTTTTTGTGGCGGACATCATATTCTCGTTTTACGTGCGAGTGGCTTTCAATAGGTAACGTTCCACTGTGGGACTTTTATGTTTCATAGCAGAACTGATCCCTCGTGGCTGAACTGAGTTGCCTCGTTTTAATAGTGTCTATCCATTTCATTTCTTTTCCCGGGGAACTTTTAGCAGTCCATCACACACCGCATGGCTCACGGCGCCCATTCTCCTGAGCAGGGAGCAGATAATAAACGCAATACACACACACACACCCACACACACACACCCACGTGCATACTGTATATACGGACGGGTCGCGGTTGTCTGATGGGCCAAAGACGGTGCGGCGCGCTCTGGCAGCCTTGAGAAGCAGATGTTGAATCCTCTCTGCCTTTAAGGAGGTTTTAATGGCGTAATTTATGGGCGATATAAAGAGAATCAGGTCATCGTCAGTTCTCAGGCTCCACTGTGAGTGTGTGTGCTAATATGCGAGTCTATTTTGCAGGCAAGGCCAGTTATCCCTGGAGTCAAAAGCTACCTGAGGAGTTAAATGGCCTGAGGGGACACGATGGGCCACCATGTTTAAAGTGCTTCATTTATGTCCCGAGGAGAGCGCTGACGTCGAGAGGCGAAGAGCCTTTAGGCGGCTCGGCGCCACACAGGGGGAACTTCTAAAGAAGCATATGGACGCAACAATCTGACAACTCGGCCTTCTTCTCATTTGCATCACACACAGACTGCAGGTTGACTACAAATGAGGGATGGACGTGATAATCGTACAGTAACCTCTGCCTGGCTTGTTTTGCGAGTCATTGGTGGTGTCCACCATCAGTGTCAGGCTGAGATGATGGAGCCATTTAATAATAGAAAGAACCTTTGTGATATGGCCTCAGCCCTGAGAATGGAAAATTGGCAGTGACTGGCTGGATCACTGAACAAACTACCCCAAGCTATAATTTATAGGCAAAGGTGTGTGCGTGTGCAGAAGGTTAATGAAAGCAGAGATTACATTTTAAAGCGACGAAAATTAGTAGTCTGTAAAGATGGATTTACAATGTATGGATCTAGAGGCAAAAATTGGAGGCAGCGTAAATGAAAAAAATAATTGCCCCGCGTCCCACTCTGCTGCACTGTTTTATGGTGTTCTACAGGGTTCAATTTAAGGGCCCCTGCTGTTTTTATTATTTTGCTGCCTTTGGGTTCCATCTAAATAAAAAAAAAAACGTGGCATTTTTTTTTCACTCTTATGCAGATGACAGTACTGCATCTCCCGCCAAGCAAAAGGAACACATTCTTCTCAAGGCCACTTTTGTTGCATCTTGAAATCAAAGCCTGGATAGCATTGAACATCTTGAATTTTAACGAAACAGAGTTGTTAAGGTGGTTTGCTATTTTATGCTTTTCTATCCTTTGTTTTTCTTTCAGTTGTGGGTGTTTTTAAAGTGCTCTATAAATAATATTGAATTGAAAGTTCACCATCCATCAGCAGCACAAATGAAAGGCCCTGACCGGCCTAGCAAACCACCAAAACAACACACATTAGCCACAACAAATCGCATCAACAACCATTTATTTACATTACCGCAGGCTTTAAGTAGATTGTCCAGAAGTCTGTGCGGCCATCTACTCGCCGTAATGAAGACAAACACATTACAAAGGGAGTCCACTTATCTTGATATGGATCACCTCTAAATTGTACACTTTTAGAGATAACCACCTCCAGTCTCTTCTGGATTTTTGTGATTAGGACTCAAGCATTGTTCATTAATGAATCAAGATTGAGTATCCGCTGAGAACAGCATGTGTGGCTGTAAGAGCTAAATGTCACTGTGAATTCATTATGGTTTACAGCGGGGAGAGAACTGAAAAATTAAATCGGATAGAAGGCAATAGATCACATTTCCTTGATGAAATAGGGAAACTTAAAAATCAATTGTTAATTTATAGATTTTTTAAAAATAGTTATTTGGGTAAATTATAGATATGCATCATCCCTGACACGATTGATTGATTTTTGTAGGCTTATGCAGATATTCTGAACCGATTAATTGGCCGTTTGATTAAGGAAATAAATAAAGAAGAAACTATTGTTTTTGGTCCCTGATATGAATTGCAGACATATGATTTCACTCTTTTACAATACTTGATTAAATTTTTTTGTAATTTTACAACAGAGAAAAATTAGCAAGACTCGATTTATATGCCGATTTTTTTGGGGAGGGGTTGAATGTCATCATTGTCTTAAGTCTAAAGTTCAAAATGAAAAAATCTTTTTTTTTTTAAATAAATCATACCTAACCAACATACCTTCTAAAACTGCGCCATATTTTATCCAATTGAATTACTGAATTGAATCGTTCCAAAACATATTGCACCCTATTCTCGATAGAAAGCACTGAATCATATTTTATTAAAAAGATGGACACTGGTAATAGTAAATCTACAGAAATACAACACAGGAATCACGGTAAGTTAAAGTAGTACTCGAAAATCCAACAGCATTCTCCTCAACAAGCTCCTGATAAACATTTGAATAAATTTGTCGCCTAAGACCAATTTCCTTTGCACATGTAATCTCCTCCAGCAACACGCTAGTGCAGAACCAGGGTGGACCATATGGTGTGCGCAGATCCAGTGCACCAAAGGGTCCTATCACTTGAAAATAGGCTCCATTAGAGCCTCTCGATGGGCAAACTCACTAACGTGTTGTTCGTGGAGTTCCCCTCGTCCAAAAAACAGCTTTTGTTGTGCCACACCTCGGTTGCCCTCCAGTTCCATTCTGATTTACATACAAATTGATCTTGAGGTAAATCAGATGTCATTTTTTTTTCTGCAGGTCACGGGGAGCACGCTGAGATAATGAAATCAGAGTCCGCTGAGTGCTACACTTGCAACGCTACCAGATGGGTCTCTCTCTCTCTCTCTCTCTCGCTGTAATGCGGCGCGACTACGGCTGGGTGCACACGAGCGTCGGTGCAAATGTGTCAAAATTGACATAACCTGCGTTCATTTCGCCAATGACGAAATGAACGCCGGTGCTCGTGTGCGACCATTTTTTTTGACAGCCGCGTGTACTCGGCATGGTTCAATTTGCTCGGTGGTCACCACGCGTGTTTTAAATTCATCCTACTGTGATTTATTGCGGGCGGCTCGGTGAGTGGTACTGACTCTCGGTTTTGAGGTTCGGGATTTGAATCTTGCTGGTGTTACAATACATTAGAACTAAATGGAGGCCTACAAATAAATTCCAGGCAGTGGGAGGAGTTGTCTTGACTGTTCAAATTTATCGGATAAGCTCAAGCTCGCAGATCATAAATTGCATGGAAAATTTGCCCGCCTCCAACAAATTCCTCCACCCGAGTCCAAGCCCATTTTCTTTCAACAAAAGAAACGACAGACAGTTGGGGCACTTGACAAATGACGGAGCCCGTAGGGGTGACAATTAGAAGGACAAGAACCTGATGGAGCGTCACATCTCATTAATGCCGTCTGGGGATGAATTAAAAAGCAGCGTAATGTACGAGCAATGTTACGAAGGCGAGCGTCTACACGAGACTGACAGGTGATTAGTGTTGCTAAAAGATTTAATTCTCAATTTGGCCTGATTACGGGAAATTTGGGCAACCTGATTTAGCACAAAACAGCTTTCCCACTTGAGTGCACTTTTTTTTCTTAATTAGAACCATTGTTCAACCTTTCACTGATAAAAGTGCTTCAAAATACTTTTCAAACTTTTTTCCCCCCCCCGCATCTCATAAATCATGCTATGCCTCCATGTTGGGAGGCGAAACTTTTTGCTCTTCTTCTTGGCGTTTGGTCCGATCGCCATACGGCGTCTTTGGCGGTGGGAAGCAATCTCATGAATACAAGAGTTATTTAAAGTAAAGCAGCGTGCGGCCCAGGTGGGGAGGAGACGACGCTATTGTTCCATTTCAAGGCTGCCAGTCTGACGGATGACTTTGGGGCCTCACATCATTCCTCACTTTCTTTTTGCTTGTATTTATGATTTGAAGGAGAGGAATTACAACGCAGACAGTCTGCCACGTTTTACGTCGGAATGCTTTTTTCTTTTCATCCCCCGACTGCTTCAGGTAGGCCGTGTGAATTCGCACGCTACAAAAGTCTATTGTTAGTCCCTTTTTTTGTGCACGGCTAATCCATTTATCATGCTTATTCAATTTACAGGTTCAGGTGCAAAGATTTAAAGCCGTGTACTTTCATCCCGGCAAATTGCCTATACAGAACCTCACATGCTTTAGACAAGCCATTTTGAGACAGCAAATTCACTTTATATTGCCTTTTAAAGACTTGAGTGACAGAGTGACAAAGCCATCAAAGGACTGATGTTTTTTTGGCATGAATAAGTCATGCTAGCATAATAAAGCATATTAAAGATGGATTCCCAAATTGATAAATATATTGTCAATATGCTCTTGTATGATGAACTCATGTCCAAAATTCACTTTGAAATTCCTCACTAAATGGAAAAGCAAAGTTTGATTCTGGGTATGCCATGCACATCGTCGCCACCTACAGCATTGGAGTGCAATAGTCACAGCCAACACGTACGACTTTTAAACTTGCAAATTGATGTGTTACTGTAAAAATTGCTTGTAGAGTGAATTAAGGTTTTATGTCGACACTGGTTCATCCTTTCGAGTGTAAAGGCAAATCCGATTTATTGATCATTTTCGCCCCGTTTGGCGACTTTGCAGCAAATTTCTGCAGTTGAATGAGTCACTCTATCTTCCTTCTTCATGATATTGCCGCGAGCTGACAAGGGAGCTCATAATGGCCGAGTACATTATTCTCTTCTCGGTGGTCACCAGACACTCTCGCTAGTCTTTGGCCACTCCCGATGCGATGGGTCGTATAAATCAAAAGACCAATAACAAAAAAGGACCACGGCGCTTCAAAGGGACCGGGCCGTGTCACCGGGGGAGCCGTCGGACCAATGGCGAGGCGGCCCGGGTGTAATAAATTGAACGCAAATTGCTCAGCTTGATTGGGTTCATGATCTGTGGACTTGAGCGTTAAGAGCCTCCAGTAAAAAGGTCTGGCAAATGGGACACGCTTATTTTCCAGCACTGCTTAATGCAGTTATAAAGATCACAGGAAAAGAAGATGGGAGATGTCGAGGGAAAGCGCTGAGGCGGCACCGGCGAGAAGGGGCCACGACGCAAGTACTATACATTTTTTTTCTTAATAAAACTTAGCACTGTGGTTCTCAAACCTTTTACATAGTGCCACCTCAAGAAATAATTAGCTCCGTAAAGATTAACATTAAAATACATAAGTAGTAGATATTGTCTACATGTGTTGCTCCACCGTTTGTGTACAAATTGGATTTCAAGACATTCTAGGCTCTTTCTTATTGTCACTGTCCAACAAAGCTACAATTGAGCTGAACATTGGTGAAGACGACAATCTGCTGACACTCAACATCTGGACACAAGCAGCATGCTGTCCACAAACAGCCAGCAGCAGACGGGCCGAGCCAAAACAACATCGCCGTCGTTACGGAAGGTCGCTTGCGTTTCAAGACGCCTTTGAAAAGTTGATATTATGCATTTCGTGTCGTGATGACGTTACGAGTGTCCAACGATATATTGCTTTTGAAATTATTAAAGAAACAACATCAATGATTTTTTTTTTATCCCGGGAGGTTTTGCGCCAACATTATTCATTATTCCATATGATGATAATTAACCTCTTCAGTGAACATGTTTCGGTTGCACAATTCCCCCGTGTGTGTGTGAAGGTCATTTGGCACCCCTCCTCTCTATTTGGCAGTGCTCACTATAAATCACAGAGGAACTGGCGTGATGGGTATTCATGAAGGCAGCTCCTGCCTCCTGGTCTTTCCCGCAAATATCCAACTACCCCCCACCACTTCTTCACGTCACTTGTAACTTGCACAGATGTGTCCAATAAATAATACGACATATGGACAACATCATCTATTACATCGCGCCGGTGGTAGATTTGCCGTGTCTTCATTTTTTTTTTTTTTTTTTTTACAATCTTGACATTTTAATGAAGTCAATGGAAGTACACTGACACTTTGACTTGCGAGTTAAAATTTCTTTTGTGACTATGTTTGTATCAAACCATCTGTCCTCAATGAAATGAATAGAAATGCCATTCATTCATTCATTCATTCAAGCCTCCCCAAAAATGTACACTAGCTTTTTCAGGTTCAAACTATCATATAGCATACCATCCATTTCACTCTAAATTCTTTTTCAAAGCCATGAGCGATATAATGAATAAAATTAATCCACAAAAACTCACCTCAGGACTTGTGATGCTTCTTGTGGTTGATGACAGCGCGCTCTCAGCAGACTGTGGCAAAAAACAAAAGAAATTTTGTTGTGTACTTGGCGCCAAGATTGATTTTAACAAAAACAAATCTACTCTAATGTATTTAACCTCATTATTTTTAGTCATTATTGTAAAAAAACAAAGGCTAGCGGTGACAAATGTATCTTAGTGCACCCACTGTGTAAGAAAAAAAATCCAGGTGTTCGAATTGGATAATTACACCGCACGGCTTGCTTCGTTAGAATGAGGAAATGGGCGGAGCTTATCACTTTGACTGTTCAAAATTTGTTAGCAAGCCATTTTAAATTGGTAAATATTACAAAATAATAGACACTTTGGGGGAAAACAAGTTAGTACAGACTTTCATTGATTTGATTAATAAAATGTACCTAATGTTGTGTCCAGTGAGTGTATTCTCCTCTGTACATATATTTAATCGACATTTCTGTATTATTTATTTTCTGTATTAGAAGAGACACAACAAAGACTGGCTTGCATTGAGTTGCTCACCTGCTCATGCAAACTGCAGTTGACGTGTGTGCATGTACGTGCGCGTCCACGTGCGCCCATCTGTCTGTGTCAATAAGTACGTGCCGTTGGAGGCGGCGGTACCGGTGAGAGAGGCGAGTTCGGCCCCCGAGGCGATGACAAAGCGATCAAAGTCTATGTGTCACATATAAATTGCTTTGACCTTTTTTTTTTCTTCTTTTTCCTCGTGGCCGGGTGGCGACGAGGGACGTTGTGGCCGACTGGAAAGAGCCCTCGAGTCTGCAAAAACATAAAGGAATGGCAAATGAAGAAATTAATAGAGCTGCTTGTCCTTTATGGGGTCAAAAAAAAAAACATGCGCTTCCGTTATGATGATGATGCGTTTGACAATTGAGCATTACGTTCACATGAACTAACACTGGGAAAACAATATTGTTTTTGTATTTTTGTCAAGACATTTGATGGATAAGCTTGCAGGCTGATTAGTCAAATCACAATGTGTATGTATATTCAAGATACAAGCCGCCGTTTTCTGATATAGCTTAATGCTAACAAACAATACAAAATACCATTGCCGGGCTAACGACTAGCATCAGAGTTGTGATGTTACAACCCACATGTAGTAAAATAAAAATAAATGATGAAAATAAAAAAAATACAATTTAAAATTTTGCATAAATTACAATTGCATTCTTGAAATTGTATTTTTTTTTTTTACATTTCGTCCACAAATAATCAACGGCATAAGTCAGCAAAAAGGTTTGTCGCTGTGCAATGCGCATCTCTCCTCCTAACAAGCACGCAGGTCATTGGTGTTAATTCAGGTATATGCGTGCGGCCCACTCATGTATGCTTCCACCACGCCTCGTAAGCCCATTAACTAAAGTGGCCATTTTGTGCGAGAGCTCTCGGTGGCAATACTCTTGACCACTTAAATACATTTGGCTTCTTGATGGCTGCATAAGTAGCCTTCATCTGACGACCTGTTGTCTGAGGCCATCTGCCCACCGCAAGACACATCCATAACCTCCGGACACTTGACTTTCGCCGATACAATATTCATGCGTAAGAGCGACAGTGGGGGCAGGCGACGTGATTTTGCCTTTCCTCAAGCTGCCGTCGCTAATTGAAATTTCTGAAGTGCGGCGTGTTTAATAATGGAATTAATTTCCCGTGCAAAGTGCATCAGATTGAGCGTCGCGGCATGGGAAGTGAGCTCCAGGCAGCGACGAAGAGAAAACAGCTGGAAAAGTGTAACGGAAATAATCATTATAGCCTTACAAGATGCTGATTTTATTTATCGTAAAGGGCAATTTCGAAGACAGTGGTGCCGTGACTTGGAAGTTTAATTCATTCCTGTAAAACCGATTCTGTGCAAAGGGGCGGATGGACAATCACCTTGACCAAATATAAAAGAGCTAATATCGTCCGATTAAATCGGCCAATGGATTAATTGTTTTGAGTATAAACGCATAGATTGCTACAGAAGTGTCCAACTTGGATGGCTCTGACAAACCAATCAGAGGACAGAAAAGTGCTGACATCAGCGTCCGGCTTACTGAGAATTTAAGTTAATATCGCCCAATTAAATTGGCCAGTCGATTAATCGGCTCAAATTGTGTGGCCAGCTTTTGTCAGATATCTTTTTGAAATCAATGGTGTTGTTGGGAAACTTTGCTGTAATTAGCAACACTTTGAAAATCACTCGACTGTACGATAGAAGAGCACTATAAATTCCAATGTAGATCAAATTTACAAAATTGCAGTGGTGATGAAAAGCCACAAACAACTATCTACAAGCAGCTTGGCGTGCCTGCAACAAATTAATTTGCCAGGAAGGCGTTACACATTGAAACACTTAATTAATTGTGTAGCTTTTTGAGGAGCTTGTGGGGTGGGATTTTTTTCTTTTTTATTGCTATGCAATGTGACAAAAACAGTACGCTCAGCACAATAGTGTCTCACCCGACTCTGCCAAGACATATTAGTCTAATGAAATGTTCACTGGCTGTAATTGTTGTACAGCAATGGAGGGTTGCTGAGGACACCAAAAAAAATCTCTGATCAGAATTAAAAATCGAAAAATGGCTTTTAAGGACGCAGCGGGGAGAGCGCCGGTCCGCTGTCCATGAGCTGAATCATCGCAGAGACACAAAGACATTGAGTGGAGTTCAAACACTCAATGATTACACCCTCTTTATATGTCAAGTACATTTCCATTTAAAGTGCTTGCTTAAACAGCCATGAAAGGCGATCTCCAGCTGCTACGTGCACGCCGGGAAATGAACGACGACGCTCCCTGAGACCCTCGAGCTGTGCGATTGTATTAGACAAGACCGGAGAGACAGCGAATGTCAATGCACGTGTTAAACGGGTTAATATTAGAGGTGTACAGATCTTTGTTTGCTTAATTCCCTCCTCGCAAAATTAATCAAGCACATCTGTCAGTGTATTTCTTTGTGTTTGTTATTTTTAATTGAGAGGAAGTCGTTTAAAAGTATGCACTGCTATCACATTAAATACCCAATTGGGGTGTTTAATGTTCAAAAATTAAATTAAATAAGGTTTTTAAAATGACAAATGTCAAGACCATTGTCTAATTTAATTGAAGTATTCATGTAATTATTTTTTAAAAATATATAGTATTTTTTTCATCATTAATCCTGTCTGGTGCGATCCCGCATTAGGAGGGTGTGCACACTTATGCAACCGCAATCGTTTGTTTTTACTTTCCCCTCACTAGAATATTTCTTTTTTTCGATTAACCCAGACAAATGTGACATTACTCAACATAACTATAATTGTGACCTCAAATTCAAATGTTCTAGTAGGCTTTTCTTTTTATTTTTATATGTCACCAAAAATCTGGCATTTAAACGGGGCCGTGGAAACTTTCTCTATCCACTATTTGTTGTATTTAGCAGCTAGCCTCGCTCACCTGCAAGCTCGCCGGCGCCGCCGTAAACAACATGAATGATGTGCGGGCCCGGCGAGCGTTTTATTAAATTACGCATTTCAGCCACCCGTCAGCGTGTGCCTACTTGATTCATTCCCTTTAATGACTTTGCTGATGTAGACTGTCATGCTGTAATGAAAAGGTAAAGACAAGCAAGCGGCGGCGCCGTAAATAAGTCTCGGGCGCATGAGGAATAATGACAGGAGTTTAATGTCCAATTAGATTAAAAGGCTCTCTGACACAAAAGCAGGATGCTGAGTGCACTGCTCAATGAGCCCGCGCGAGACATTGATTAACGCTAAACAGATCTATTATTCCCGCGCAAGGTAGTGAACAACAGCTCTACCTGCCACGGCTCTGCACGTCGTAAAACGCCGGACGCCGCGTCCGCCCTGCCCGGCGGGTTTGATAAAGATTAACAGAGCAGGCCGATAACGGACTTGTCAAGGGCGTCGGCGTGTAAAGGGGTCGGTGTATCGTTTTCACTTTTCAAGTTCAACGCAACTGCTCCCGTAGGAAATCATGTCAATTCCGATTCATTTCTTCCATAAAGCCCTTATGAACCGAAAAGCCATAAGAAGTTAACCACGCAGAAAACTAAATAACACGAAAGATGACTTTCACGCCATGACAAAAGACGGCGTCGGCAAAAAAGCTCGGCAAGTTACTTTGTTCAAAATGGCCGCTCGAAAACAAAATGGCTGACTTCCTGTTCAATGTCAGTTCCAAATACCTTGTGACTTTTTCCTACATCCTGTTATGATAGATGTCATCGTTTTGTACGAGGCATGCACCGCTAAATTGCTCTTCGGGGTGGGTGTCGTGTATCTTATCCACAATTTATGCATTGCTGAAATGTACTTTTCCCTTTGCCTTGTGTGACTAAATGCAAAAAGGCAGGCACTTGAACTCACGGCGAGGTCACGTACGCAATGTGAGTCCTCGAGGATGATGGCACGCGGAACGTAGAGAGTGTTTGGGGGTGGGGGGGGCTCGTTTGCCCCCATTAACATGGCGCTTGGACTCCATTTGGAGCGCACTTGTCTCATTGATTCAACAAGATGCCGATCGAAAAGGCATAAACGTGTGTCGTCATGACTACAAGATGAAGCTAACGCAGCCAGTTATTTTTTTTATTCAAGGCACTATGGTAGAATAAAATAAAAGATCAGGCACTCACTCAAGTGCGTGTTTGTTTTTATGAATGACGACGAGTTGCGCATTTTGCCAGCAATACCGACGACGGTGAACATATTTTCTCGTTTATCCGTAATTATGAAGTATGAACTAAGTAGAACAATGCCTTGAGATACAAGTTTAATTTGTTCCATGACTATGCTAGTAACATTTTTCCCAAATTGTCTTTCTCCATCCAATCAAATGAATGGATATTAAATCCATTCCAGTCTCTGCTCAAACCTCTTTGTGATATATTGTTTTTTTATTTACTATGATTTGATGCTTACTAAAACATAGTAATTATATAATCAAATAGAATGTAAAGGAATTAAGCTATTTTTGCACATTATATAGACGTCCATATGCACAAGTGAGTGTGAAAGTTTGTTTGTCAACACTTTTTTTTTTTTTTTTTTACATCACACTTATGCACCCGCACTTGAACGTCTTAATTCTTCACAGCATTCAAACGTTTGCCTCTTGGCATAAATGCATCTCATTTTTTATCATCAGATTTCCTACACTGCTTCAATGGTGTTAAAACTCTTGAATGCATTTGAATTGTTGCTGTGTGTTTTCAACACAACAATTCTAGCACACAGCAAGTTTGAGGTGATGCCGTGTTCCACACAAACAAAAGGTATAATGAGGAAAGAAAAAACGTGTTTCATTCACCGTGTGGAGAATTTAGCCGTGAAAGTTGCACGCTTCTAATAGGAGAAATGGTGGAAAAGTTAATTAACTAGGTAAGCCTTGGGGGGGCTACAAAAACGCATCCCCAAGCAACGGCAAAGAGCCAGAATGACCCCCGGCTACATCAGACCTGCTTACTGATACAGAAAATGTGATTGCTTTTCATATTTCCAACATGATTTTTTTTTTCGTCTCCCCCCTTGGGAGTCAGTCACTCACAATGTATTACAATAGGTAGTGCTCAAAAAATGTAGAAAAAAAAAAAAAGAGAAAATTACAAAGCAAGAGGGAATCAACTAGCTAAATTAATGCTAATGAAATAGCATAATTATAAATGAGAAAATGTTGAAAAACAGAGTCTAAAGAGGCTAAAATAACATTTACCCGCCAAAACAACGAGCCTCTCACATTCAATGAGAG
Organism: Syngnathus acus; assembly: GCF_901709675.1. Taxonomy (NCBI): domain Eukaryota; kingdom Metazoa; phylum Chordata; class Actinopteri; order Syngnathiformes; family Syngnathidae; genus Syngnathus; species Syngnathus acus. Next base: position 7,549,480 of record NC_051097.1, read on the forward strand.
TTCATGTATATATGTAAATGCCGGATGATCTCTTTTTTTTTTATGAAGTACATTTTTAGGGGTACTTTCGGGAAGCATTTGCCTTTCGAGGTCACGTTAATGAGGCTATTTGTTTGAGGGAACGCTGCGGAATACACAAGCGTCTGGCCACATACAGTCGGTAACTAACAGGCAGCGAGTTGCCCTCTTCACCCGTGTGTGTGTGCGTTTTCGTGATCTCGTGCGTGTGTGATGTATACCCGTCACCTTCTTGTTAGGGCGACAGCAGAGGATAACAATCAGTCCAAGACAAATGATGCGCTCTCCGTTGCTCTGCTGTGTCACCTTTGACCCCCCCTCCCCGGTGCGCACGTCCCTGTCTACCTGATGTCTGTCTGACACGCAACAATAGCTCCGTAGAAATATTATACTGTGTGGTATATATTTGGAAATGAAATTTGGCTTTGTATTATTCGTCAATTAAACTGCCATATAAAGTTTCAAGAAAGTTTCCGGATATTCTTCAAAAACTGGCTTTTTGTTGGAATATCTTAGCAGGTGGTATGGTAGCTAAGATGTTCTGGGGTTCAGACACGTGACGGGTGTCCTCTAGGTAATGTGCTAAAAAAAAGAAAAATGTTTGGTTGGGGGTGCTGTGTTCTTAATGACCATCTGCTCGGAGAGCACTGTTTTAATGAAGACGGATGAGAGGGGGGGGGGGCGACCGTGGGAGCTCCAGGCTGGGGACACATCTATGTCCATCTATGTCAAGTTGAACCTTTGCTGAAAGTTAAAAACAGCTTTCTTCAAATGTTCACTTTTTGTCAAACTAGTAGTAGTTGATTTGCTGCCCCCACACAGCGTTAATATTTCAACTTTGTCAAAGTAAAAAAAAAAAAAAAAAAAAACGCCCGGATGAAACTCCTAAGTCTCAAAGCGCAGCTGATATCATGATGAGCGGAAGAGCTGTACCTCAGTGCTCTCCATCGTTTCATTACCCCGCCATTAATAAGAGCCAAGAAGAAGTGTGAGCGTGCAGCATTTGCACCCCGAGGCCTCACCACAACGATTGTGCGCTAAAATTAAAAATGAGGCCCATGGCCATAACGACGAGCTCCAAACAGTCAATGGTGCTTCTTATTAAGAGTTTCACCGAGGGAGGCTTGAATAAAGAAGCCAATCCTGCAGAGGACATTACTTTTACCGCAAAGGTTGTCAGAGATGTTCACGTCGGATTGATGGATAGAGACGGAAGATGCTCAGAAGAACATCTCCCGCACACTCATCTCCATCATGTGACAGACGAGAGGCAGAGGAGGTGGATCAATGGAAAAAAGCTGGATAGGTAGATAGCTGATCCTAAGTGATATAAAACGAGAAATATTCGAAAGAGTGTAACTTGCTTAACGTAGCCCTCGCCCGCGTCGTTATTAAGAGGAATGACGCCAATATGCTGACATCTCCCACACTGAAGTGTGGCCCTCTTAAAAGGATTGACTCAGCTCCCAATGACCTTGCGTTATTAGGAAATCAAAAGTCGATTAATTAATCACGGGTGCTTGCTCGGAGTGTGTGTGTGCGTGCATTACCTTAAGTGACTGTTGCAGTTTAACTTCCAAGGGAATCGGCCTGTCCCGACACCTCAGATGGCCTAAATGGATCCCTGTGAGTGGTAGAGAGTCTATTAGTGCATTAATTCCGCCGCAGAGCTTTTAACTCTGTGCTTATGAATCATCTCCCTCGAATTTTACCTCCGACATATTGTACTTTTATGTGAGGGCTGCAAAGAAAGGTGAAGAGAAAAGAGGGGGGGGGGGGGGAACCACACTTGGCTTGTCTAGTACTGCAGGAGAACATGCGCCAAGGCACTGCTGCGGGCGTTTGGATGTTGACTAGAAGAGCGAACACGTGCGATGTTATTCCTCCCGCAGCTTCTGAAGCTATTCCCTCCTGTTACTCTCTGACATTTGGAAAACACAACACTCGGTTTGGAAGATGGAGGGGAGCCAAGGAGTGCTTTTTGGTGTGAGGACGCAAAAGACAACTGGTCTGTTGTACAAATATGTCGACTTCATCTGTTCTGGATGTGTGCTTTGAATATGAAAGATGGACAAGCTGCACTGCTTAAAGGTCCCATGCCAAATTATTTTGAGTATACAAGCTTTGTTTTCCTTTAACTGGGTTTGCTTGATAATTGTGTTTTGGCCCAGGGCGCCTTATTTCAAGCAATTTTTCAAAAATTGACGTTGAGTTTGAAATGAAAAAATTGAATCAGTGGCTGTTAAAAAAAAAAAAAAAAAAGAATTCTAAGTTTACAAAAACAACATTGTGGAGCAGGAATATTTCCAAAATTGTACTTTGCCGTGCTGCAGTGCAGTTGTGCAGACTACAAGCATCATAACAAGCATATCGTTAATTAATACCTAGCGCTCTTTGACAGCGTCATATTGGATCTCATTAGAATGTGGAATGCTGTTGCTGAGTTTCTCCATCAACTCCCACGGCTGACAAGCAATTGGTGTGCCAATACTGCCCCCTGCAGGTGAAAGAGGAAATAAATCTCAAAAGGACAGTCAAGAAAACTTGCATTTAATCATCTATGCGCGAGAGGTAGGAGATGCAGTGAAGAATATTTTGCAATTAATTGAATTATTTAAATGTAAAATGTGAGTTAGACAGAAATGTTATCTTGGAAGTTTGGGAATTTTCTAAATATCATAATATATAACTATATGACCGGAACGAGCTGAACTATTTGAAAATCAATATGCTGGGTTTTGATTGGCTGAGTCAAAATGTATCAGTTATCTTACTGAATACCTGGCGTTAAACTATCAGAACGACACTGTCAGTCATAACCAAGCGGATCTTTGTCACGGCAGAATCATTGATGCACCTCCCGGTATTGAATGTCAGTCGTTTGTTCAGGTGAGAGTACAACCATCTTTCATTGGTCACTACAATCAAGGTTGGTTTCAAGGTTGGTTACCACGGCAACCAGGAGCACATTCCACACGGCAAACATGACAGGCCTGGCAGAACTTAATGATTTCAAAAAAAGTTTTAGCATTACAATATACAGCATAGGCAGTGTCAGAAATCAAAATATTAAGAGAATAAATAAAGTCAACAAAGAGAGGATATTATTACTTCATAAGGTAGCTTTTTTTAAACTTTGTTCAGGTTACTTTTCTCTAATGTCATGTCGAAAGGTGCCGAGAAAAATCCTCGACGTTAATGATATTACTAACTCACACAGAGCAAAAAAAAAAAAGTTACTGAAGACAGAAGAGTGACGCTGAGATTTGTGCGCCCACCCCTCCCAACACTGCTTGGTACACCGCTAGCGTTGCTCACTTTACACTCAGAGCGAAGGAGACATGTCACCGTGGGGAACAGCCGCAACAACAACAACAAGTGAGTTAACTCTTCTCGCCGCTATTATTCATACCTGATGGTATATATATCTCTCATTCGGAAGGTATGGCTGAGTCCAATAAAAGACAATTCCATATGTAGGTCAGCTGGGACTCAGGCGATAGAAAATGGATGAATTGATGGATATCCAAAAAAATACGTGCCATGTAAAGTCCAAAAGTCAACCGAGCTGGTTTAATATTACTTTCTTCTTCATCTGAGCCCAAAAGCAGCATGCTTCCCCTCAAAAACGCCGGATCCACGTGAGCTCCGTCTGAGCTCTCGGCCTCGGCCATGAGTGGAAAGGGTTGCCAGCTCCTGGTGTCGCCATGCGGCGTGTCACCGTCGCTGGGGAAGATGAGAGGGCACCGGTCCCAGGCAGTCAAGGTGCCCGTGACTTCCCCTCAGTGGGGCGGCCTTCCCTTCTCGGGCGTGAACAAAGTGAGCGGCGGGAAGCAGAACGGCGGCCCCGTGACCCTGCCAAGCCTGAGCCTCCACAGGAAGGTGTTGACAAATGGGAAGCAGGACGTGGAGACACAAGATGTAACCTTTCTAGGAGGCTCTTCCAAAAAAGGTAACTGCAGTGCAGACCTCATCCGAGGTTTAACAATGCTAATCCTCGAACGGGTACATTAATATAGATAATCGGGCAAAATTGGAGTATTTTGCCTCCCTTGTGATTAATGTCAGGAAAGATGAGATCATTGTCTCAACGATTATCCTGCGCTTTGTGGGACAAGTGATTTCATTTCCTCACAGATATGCTCTGAAGATGATCAGGGCAGACTATCGTAAATATAAAAGATGTAATAATATGCCAATTTTTTAATACATTTTTCATTTTGTCTTTAACATGCCGATTAAGTCATTAGCAGGTAAAAAAAAAAATCCTCCTCATTTACTTAAGATGCCTCAGCTCATCTGAAGTCTCCATGCCTCAAATACTTGAAATATGCAATCACCCACCACCAAATTCTTCTCACCTCACTCTCTCATGCGGTCATGTCGTCCGACCTTTCGGTCTCTCTTTTTTATTTTTTTTAACTGATTAACCAAGCATGAAGCTGATCGCTTAAGTAAGGTGGAACGAGACGAACCGCTCATTAGTGATTAACAGATCTGAAGGTGTCTGCGCCTGTTCGCGTTGTCAAGGGAAATTCCGTAGTTAAAAACAAACACGTATGATTTATATTTGTTTGGAGGCCTGGCGGACTTGTTTTCGTGTGGAACTAATTTCTAGCAACTCTATAATCAACTCCCATCTGGCTCGATTATCGTCATCGATGTACCCTGATTGACATTTGCATTCATTCTGAGGGTCTTTGGTCCAGCAGGTGGTTCCAGACCTGCCATTGAAGTTCTTGGGCACCCTGCCGGTTCGAACCTCACGATAACCAACGTTCCGATGTCTGTTGTCCCTGGTCATCATCAACACGATGTTACGTCTTATCACCCGTCTCTTGATACAAGGTGGGTGACATCACCAGTCAGCCATGATTAACCCTGCAAGTGTAGCTTACAACATTTTGGTTTCAGGTCAGTGCTGTCCAGAGAATCCCTGGCATCCACCACCCTTAGTCTTTTCGAAACCCAGTCAGTGTTTAGCGGACGAAGCGATTGGCCGTTTGGCTACCGCGTCCTTCCCCCTCTGGGTCAGACACCGTGTTCCGCCCTGGCCCCCGAGGGCGGCGAGCAACACAACGTGGGAACGGCCATGTCCAGCACGGAGGCCTCTGGCGGCACGAGCACGTCAGCCTCCCTTCCGTCATACCTCTTCACGGGTGATTCCGGGAGCCCCAAACAGCCTAACGCAAAGAAGAGAGCCCTTTCCATGTCGCCCTTATCGGACGTAATGGGGATGGATTTCAACTCCATCATACGTACCTCGCCTACGTCGCTTGTGGCTTATATCAATAGCTCACCGGCTTCTCATCCGACGATCTCGCCCATTCAGTCCGAGGGCTACGGCCACTTCCTGGGCGTGAGGGGTTCTTGGATCCCCCAGGTTCATCCCTACACTACGTCACAGAATCTGAGTCCACCGGGCGACTGCAGTCGCACAAAAGTTCTGGAAGAGGGCGGGGCTCTGGAAAGTGAGATGGCTAACATGGTGGTGGAACAACAGTCTCTTCCAAATTCAAAGGAAGTGGGAACTCTGGGTAAGATTTTAGAAACCTGTCAAGAAGAGACCAACATGACTCTGCAGCTTCACTCAGGTGAAGAAGCTGCTCTCCCTCGGGGACCTCCACCACCCTACCACTCCCATCGGCACTTTCACCTTCCTAGAAGTCAGCACAGAATAAGGACTCAAGAAACCCTCAACCAGGGTCCCGTGGGCCCACCCCGGCATGGCCTCGGCTTTTTACCCCAGATCCCCATGCTGGAGGAAGAAGAGGGCGAAACGGACGACTGCGGCGCCCACGCTTGCCTGTGGATGGACTGCAATGCGGTCTACGACCAAAAGGATGAGCTAGTGAGACACATTGAAAAACTCCACGTGGACCAGAGGAAGGCCGAGGACTTCACATGCTACTGGGCAGGCTGTCCTCGGAACCTCAAACCTTTCAATGCCCGTTACAAGCTTTTGATCCACATGAGGGTCCATTCGGGAGAGAAGCCCAACAAGTGTATGGTAAATCATCCACCGCTTGTATTCATTAGGATCTTTGGGTAACAGGATCTCGTCTTATTTCTGGCATTGTTCATTTCGATGAAATATTTCCCATTGTGGAGACTCTCACCCCCACCCCCTCATTTCTTTTCGTCCACTCCCACTGGGAAATTACATAGGACGCAGATGAGTAATGCACTCTAGCCAAGACACACTTCAAGTGTCCGCCATCAACCAGTCAATTATTAACAGCGGGCAGAACGGCTGGCGACCTTTTGTGAGAGAATATTCACTTATTTCTCCAAGCTGCCGCTGTTGCCATGGTTGAAGTGCAAATTGTTGCAATCGCGCTGCTCGTAACTGTCAACTCTTTGTTTACCCTTTGATGGGATTCCTTTTTTTATACATTACATCAAGTCTGGAGTCCTCTGCACATTTTTGGGCAATTTTTGCGGGAAATTGCGTTGGAAACGTTAGTTGCTAAAAGCTCAGCTGATTTTGCTGGGGGATGAGTGGCAGGTCGAGGCTAAGATGCATGCTGTGAAAGTAGAAGCAGTGGAGAACAATTGAAAGGCGCTCTTGTTACATCGTGAATAGAAAGAACAAGCTCAAACTTGTACCTGCCATGGTATCACATGTTTGATTTTCTTTGTGAAGATAATCCAAGACTGGCTCGACTATTTGTGAATGTGACTATGATTTATATAAGGTTTGAACCGCTAATATTTTAGACTATCTTATAATTATTTTTCAAGCATTAAAATATCTCTTTTAAACACTGATTTTACAAAAATAAATTAATATTAAAATTGGGCCACTATTTAAATTTCTTTCCTATTTCGCCAATAAAAATGTCTCACAACAGCAATGAGGGCTAGCATCAAGCTCAATGGAAAAGTATAAAACAGCTTTATAAAAAAAAATACAGTGTTAGAGGTTCTTAATGAAATACCTCGAATATTTCCAAATATGTGCCGAGCAAAGGCAAGCTGTTAGTAAATTATAAATGACAGAGCGGTGAGAGTATGTGAGGAATCTGCACAATAACAAAATAGGACACGCTCTGTGTATTTCCTCCATCAACCCTAAACGGGGAGGACATTCCAACCCCCTGCGAAAGGAAAGACGGAAAGTAAACGTCTGGCCTTGGAATTGAAAAACCGAGTCGCATATTTGAGCTATGCGCTCATCAAGTTGGCATGACATTGCAAAAAAAAAAGTTCTTTAAAAATCATAGTATCATCCGCAGTACCTGGAGAGTACAGAAAATCGCCATGTGTATAAACACTGCACCCTGCTGGCCACACGTTTGAACAAATGAAGCATTGTGTTCATTTGAAATTGACATTAAATATCATTAACATTGTGACCACTTTGCTTTGCGAACGTGAAATGATTTTGTATGATGGTACTGCATCAGAACTGATGATGGCGTTGCATCATTATACTTATGAAAAAAAAAAAAAAGCAATAAAGAATCAGTCCACTGCGTATTAAATACTCATTATATGCACGCAGTCATCCTAAATGCGACGCTTTATGAGCAAGATAGTGTTGAGTAATGACGTCTTATTTTCATGCTTCGCCGTTCGGAAGAGACAACGTTTTTTAAGTTGTTTTTTTTCTTCTTTTTTAAATACTAATTTACATTTCCACCCACACATCAAGGCCAAGCAAGCTGTGTTGTGGCGAGTTCCAGCGAGCACACTCACAGCTTTCAGTTCCTCTCAAAGGAGGACAAAAGAGGCTGAGGTCTTTTTCTGTGAGACTATCTTAATAAAAATGCATGCAGGAGAAATAGCGTACCATGATTAAAGCAGCAATCTCTTTTCTCGCAGTTCAAGGGCTGCAAGAAGGCCTTCTCTCGACTGGAAAACTTAAAGATCCACCTGCGCAGTCACACTGGAGAGAAGCCGTACCCGTGCCAGCATCCAGGATGTTTCAAGGCCTTCAGCAACTCCAGCGACAGAGCCAAGCATCAGCGCACCCACCTGGACACAGTGAGTGGTACACAATTTGTCATAAAAAAAAAATAAAAAAAGTCCACTCCGATTTTGGTATGTGTGCTTAGAAGCCATACGCTTGCCAAGTACCAGGCTGTGCAAAGCGCTACACTGATCCCAGCTCTTTGAGGAAGCACGTCAAGTCTCATTCCACTGCGGAGACACAGCTACGGAAAAAGGTAGGGAGCAGGGTGTATCGGGGGTGCTCAATCTGAGGTGCCCTGGCCCCTTGGGGTGGCTGAACTGTAACTTGGTGGTCCGCAATGAATTATGATGTCAATTTTTTCAGTAGTTTTCTTTTTGTAGTTGTTTGAATAATCAATATACTGTTGATTTCAGTATATTGTGGTCATGACGTTCAGTATCATAAGCTCCAACTCGGCGAATAAACGTTACCTTTGAACGTGTTGCTGAAAATATATCAAACACTTCTCTGTTCAAACATCCCCACCTACAGAATGTTAACAGAGCCAGCAGGTTGTAAACTACTGTTTTTGTCACCATAGATACAATCGCCGCATTGGATAAAGCTCCGTCTTTCATTTGAAAGTTTTTTAATTAAGCAAGTTCATAATGCCGCAGCCGCAAAAGTCAGATCTAATATTAATGTGACCCTTGATTGTCTACTTTGAAGTAAAGTAAAAATGGATCTATCTATTCATCCATCATCTGGGTATAAAGTGCATATAAAAAGTCTACACACCCCTGTTTAATTGCATCATAGAAAAGGTAAAGTTTAGAAGGGGGGGGTTGATCAGGGTCACTTGTGTGCGTGCCGACTTGGATTTAACACGCTAATGGTGATCATTTAGCACTAATATCCATATTGTGTCATTTCCAAAGATGAAATCCACAGCTGATGTAACCCAGGAGTCTCTGACAGACTGTTTAACCATCCACCATCTGCACCCGAGCCTCTCTCCACCAGCCAGAAGAGACAACTCGATAGCATCCTCCACAGCCTCTCAAGAATCATACTCAAGTCCGTAAAAAAAAAAACATGGGAGTTCTTTCCACATATTCCTAGCAGATATTTATACAATAGCCATTGGACTTACGCTGCGGTTGGCTGCACTTTAAGTGAACGTCGTCCTTTTTTTTTTTTTCTCCCCCCCTCTCAGCTGCTCCACAGGGAGGAGACTCTCCTCACAATCCTCTTATGTGCACCCTGCAAGACAATCACAGGTAACGTGTTCTTCAAACAGCTTTTTACATGTGTTTGTTAAATGCACATAATAAATGTGCAGTAGTTTACACTGTAAATATGAGTATTATATTTTTTTATAAATAGAATGGAGTCAGATCGTGAAGTAGAGCTGTGAAAAATGAATAATTAGAAATCTAAATCAATTCTTTAATAAATGTCAATAAATGACAATATGACACATTTTTTAAACATAATAATTAATAACTAAAACAAATCTGTTAAATTACAGGCAGCACAGAGCTACCACCATTTAACGTGCCTCAGACTGACAACAAATAAAGTTCGGATGATCTAGTATGCTTTTTTTTCTCATTTCCCGTTTATTGGATCTCCTTAATGTTAGATTTCTTTTGTGGAGTACGCAAGTACCCAACGAGCGCTTTCGAGGCTATAGTAAAGTATTTCTGTGTTAAGGCGGCCAGATGCGTCACGGCTCCTCGCTGCTTACAATTGTTCCCCGAGCAGCGGTGGGCCCCGAACCCGCACCGCAGGATTCTGGCTAGACAATCGGCCCGTAAAAGCGGAGCTCGCCTCGCCTCATTGGTCTAGACTAGGCGCTGTTAATGGATGCTATAGCCACCGACGGGAGCAGCCGAGGAATTTGTGAATCATGAAATGTAAAAGATGAAAAAAAACAATACCATTGAAACATCGGTGAGGGATTGAGGCCAGTGTTGAAATTACTTCTCAGAGGTTAAATTAATTGTAAAAACGCTTTGTGGGAACACCAGAGATTGCGTGTCGTCACAAAATCTTTGTTGCCAGATTTGACCAATCACATGACTCCAAGTCTCCAGTTTTTAGTGACTCCAGAAATCTGCAATTATTTTCTGCGCCTCTCGCCCAGTCGGTTTGGATAAGCTACCAAATTGGAAAAAGCAGTGTAAAAAAATAGAAGGATGTATCGGTGAGTATTAACCGTACGTACGTGACATTTCAGATTTGCCGATCCTCCCCCTGGTCGTCTCTTCTGCTTTGACCCCCGCCCTCCACTCTCCCGCCTCCCGCATCCTCCCGGCGGCGCTTTCGCGCAGCCCGGTCGGATCCCCGAATCGGCGGCCGAGCGCAGCCCAGGTATTTGTGGGAGCTCATCGCCGAGCGAAATCCTCGAGGCTTCGAAAAACAAGCCGATGGCGCGTTGCCAAAGAAAAGGTTAAAGGTCGAGTTTGGCATGCGAAGAGCTTATTAGCAAACGTGTGGGCGGCGGTTTGACAATCTGTTTTGAGCAGATTATCGTCACGTACCTTAACGATGGCAATGAAGTGAGACAGGTGGGCAAGTGTTTCAATTTCTGTGTACCTTTAAATAGACAACAACCCCCAGCATTTAGTTCAGGTTTGAAAAGAAAGGTGTAAAAAGAAGAGAGAAAAAATGCGATGAGAACAGGGTTAGGAAAAGATGGCTTTGCGTCACAATGGGTAATTAAAACTGCGGGTAGTGATGCAAAGGGGCTTCTGCCCTCTTTGGCACGGTGAATCTTCAATTATCAAACTTAAGTTAACTTGTTACATGACAAGCAGGCAGACAAGCTTAGCAATTTAGCATGGTTCATCTGTTTTTGGCAGGCTCAAAATACATTTTCACTGTGAGAAAAAAATATTCCTGCAAATTGGGATATTCGTTATAAATTTGGGAATAAGTCAAGATGTGTTACCCGAAGATCTCCCAGGGCAGATGGAGGCGCTTTTTCCCTACGATGGGATGTCAGCACGGGCCGAGTCCGGTCAACTCATGCCGGCCTTCGGGATCAACGGAACCTGCAACGCAGGTGATGACCGCCTGTGGGTGTTATGGTCACAAGCTGCCATGTTTTGCCAACCGTGTGGATTCACTCACAGGGTTTACCGTGCAAATGTCAGGAGGCGACTTCTTTGACGTGATGGATCCCCTCGCCGGTCAAGTGTGCCGCAACCCCGCTGAGGAATGACACCACTCTCCTGTGGCATTCCTTTCTTTGCACTATTTGGGGGACGTAATGTCAATTGCAAGCATCTGCGAAAACTTGTTCTAACACATATCTATGCAAATTCACGCAGCTTGTTGTGCTTACAAAAGTAAGAGTCCATGTGGACTTTAGGCGCCGAACTGTATTTGAATGTAGAATACTTTTGTCTCCACATCTGGTACATCAATTTCCTCCTTTCTCCCCTCGTTCTGGAGGCATACATTAGTAACTATAGTAACAAGATAGACTTATTTCACTGCAGGGTTCCGACACATTCTTGTGCCGGGGAAAATAAAAAAAGAACATAATATGGTTTCTTGAAGGAGATTTTTATACAAGGCATTTTATTGTTATTCTAAAAATGAAAGAATCTTTATACAGTGTATAGCAGAAAATTAGAGCTGCTGTGATTGGTGGCCTTATTTTTGAGCTATTGTTGCTATCAGGTATTAAATTGACATTTTTTAAACATGGGTTTAACTTTTGTATACTGGTCATATTTGCAGTTTTGACACTCTGGTTAGCAACCTCAATTTGCTTAGGGCTTCCTAAGCATACGGTATAACGGCATCCACCACTTTTCATTTTACAATCACTTTACAGGCTGAAGAAGAGGCGGGCGGCAATACCTGCACAAGGCATTGCTGAGGCCAAGCAGTACCGCAGGCATCCCTCGTCTCACTTTTTTTTCCGCTTGTTTATTTCTTCTTCTAGAAATCGAAAGGACAAACTGTTTTACTTGAGAACAATACTTCCAGCAAGAAAGTCCTAATACAGGCAGGAGTTTGGCTTGTTGCTTAGCAACAACATCTTTTTTTTCTCCAAAAAGCATTTGCTTTGGTTTGTTTTATGACTTTATGATTCATATAAAAACTATTATTATTAAATATTATTAAAATATTACTGGCCATCATGTGGTATAATGGCAAGTTGCATCATCAGTAGGCTAATTAGCATTACACAAACTCAACTTTTGGTACATAAAGGCCAGATTTGGACAGTTTTGGCTCCAACAAATAGAAAAATAAACCAAAATAGACCATTTAATACATTTCCCCCCTCAAGTTTTCAAGTAAAACGTGTAATAAACATAATTTCATTAGCTAGGTGATGTCATTTCTGCTGAGTCGTAACTCACTTTTTTCTCTTTCACTCAGCTAAAAATGTTATTTTCATGTTGTGAGACACAACTTCAGAGCTAAATTATTCAAATAATCGTTAGATGCGGCACCTTCTCCAAGTTTGGAATGATGTAATTGTCATTTCTTTTTGATAAAAGAGCGATGGGGGGGATACGAGGTTCAATTACTTCTTCCCCACCTTTGCTTATTTTAAAAATATGCGTTTTAGAAAAATGATCGTTGCTGTTTGTGGCTGATTTAATGCCATTAAAAACCAATCTGATCTTAACCACCATTTGCTGGAGTTTGCGCGACATATTAAAGCACTGCCCACGTATGTATGTATTATCCAATGAACAAAAAAGGCGTGTAGTATTATAATCATTATTATTATTATTTCCGCCAAGTGTGAGCGAGCTTATCTCCTCCCAGTTGGCTGGGAGTTTTCTAGCAACTGTTGCCCGGTGAGGCAGCGCCATAGCCACGGTAGTCGTGGCGACTGTAACCCACCAACAACAAGCTCTCGCTTCATCATTACCACCTCCTCCACCATCCTCATACTCACCCGCCGCTCCACAAGCAGGTTTGGAAACAACCTTTTATTTTTGCCCTTCTCCCATTTGTTGGTTTCCTTCACATTCAAACGCTTCTTCTTTAGTCTTTGAGACGCGATCGCGGTGTTTGGGAGTTGTTTTTTTTCTCTTTTTTTTTTTTTTTTTTGTCCAGCGGAGGTTCGCTCGCTCGCTCGCTCGCTCGCTCGGCTGGCTGGTAGCAGTTTTTGCTAGCGATGGTGCTTCTTTGTAACGTGTTAGCTTTCAGCGCTAACGCCGCCTCGATCGGCTGGTTTATTTGCTCATCCGCGGCGTGGAGATCGTGTGCCGACCGGCGATCGCTCCGAATACGCTTTGAGGCCACGTTGATTTTTAGACAGAAATCTTGGAATAAACCTCGCTAGTCAGGTGCTAGCTCCGGGTGCAATCCCCCCCCCCCCCACCCATGCTAGCTGGTCAGCTGGAGCAGGTGTCTCGCCCCCCCTCCCCACTCACAATGCCTGTATCGGGAAGATATGTGATCACAATTTCTCAATAAACTACAAGAGCCACGCCGGAGCGAAGTGTTATTGTTATTTTTTAAGCAGGGGTTCTCCGTGCCTCTAATAATAGCTAAGTCATTACTTTCCCTTTTGTCTTAATGGGTGGCAAAAGCGAGATCGCAGCGTCGCTAGCTCCTCAACCCGCCTGCCCCTCTCTCTTTTGTGGTTTCGGAAGCTGATAAGCTGACTGATAACGCGAGGTTTAAAGTTACGTGTTTATATATGGAGGGCCGTTTCTAAAAGTAACACCTGTTTAATGGCGGTCTGGCTGTTTTTAGTGGCGGACCACGCTCAATTGGGAACGATTCTGTTTGATTTAGGGACTGACAAAATATCGATATCGCCATCTATCGTATTCACACAGCATCGATACATAAGGATCAGCTGTAGATGTTGTTATTGCTCCTGGATACATTTGAAATCATAGTGATTTTTGTTGTCAGATATTGCCACTGTATTGTGATGTTGGCGCAAAAATACCTGATAATATTTATGTGGCTTTCAGCCAATTTGCAACCAATCCATTACACTTGGAATATGACAATACATAATATATATAGATATAGATATTGTTGTTTTCTGATGGAAGCCAACTATATGAATTTTTGGACTTGGCGATATAATATTGTCGTTAAAATACCTGATAATGTTGTGGAGTCTAATTGGAGGACCAGGGTCAATTTGGAACCTATTAACAGCAGACTTTGGAATTTGGAAAATATCTTTGGAAGACTATCGATTCACACCTGTGCACATTTAAATACATCTTATAGTGTTTCAGACAAAAATTTGACATTGTGAGTTTACCACCTGTCGCTTATTTCCTATGAGGGGATAGCAGGAGCAGGTGACGTCGTAGGTGGTGGGGGTTGTTGGCTGCAACAGGTGGCTTCACCTCGATGTACTTGAACGCATCACAAAAAGACCTGCAATATATCCAAGTCGTAGCAAATGCATAATAGCCAAAACAATTGGACAATTACACAATAGAAATAATGCAAGCGTATTGATCCGTTGGCATTTGCAATCAAAAAATGGGTCGTGCACTCTCCTCCCTGTTCAGTTTTGGGGGACTGCTAGTTATCAGCTCATGTTACCTTTTACCTGTCCTCTGGCTGGGAAGGAGTCGTGTCGTGCCACCTGCCGCCCGGATCCTGTTGCATTTCCAATCACTAAAAGAGGGGGCTGATTAATTCAATTATGCAGCCATCCATTTTCATGGCTCAGCAGAATGCAGCTTGTATTCTGTTTGCTTTCTGCCCTGACCCAAACAGACTTACAGTTTAGGTTGTCAGTGAAAGTGGAGACTGTTTTCTCGATCAAAGCTGGATCTGCCGGTCTAAGATGACCAGGATCTTATGACAAAGAGTCAGGAATCACAAATTCTAAAAAATAAATACAATAAAATAAATTCTTAGAAATCTGATCAAATTGCAACTTCATTAATGACAAAAGTTTAATATGACAAAAATAAAGTGCTCATTATTCTCCACAGTGAAAGCACGTTTTATTTTTATTCAACACAAATTAGTCCGAGAAAAACATTCTCATACAATTATATTTGTATTCATATTTTTTTTAAACAATATATCGTCTTCTTTCTTGTGTGTCCCCGCAATGCTTGTCACCAGATCTCCGCCTCGCCTCGCCTCGCCTTGAAGTTGTGCAACTGCTCTAAAAAGTCATGACTCAACCTAGCTAACTTGCTCAAAAAAAAGTACATCAGCAAGCATTTTCTCCAAGGGGGAACCTCGGCCCTTGTCGTCATTGTCACGTTAGCGAGAGGAATTGAATTGGCCGGGCGGGTGCAGGGCACAAAAATGTTGCCCTCCTCTGTCTCTTTTGTTCCTGTGTGTCTTTGTAGGGATTGCACTTGCTCGGCGGAGCACAGCGTTTAAGTGGGCCACAAGGGAGTGTAGTGTGCCTGAATGGTGAGGCAGAAGGTGTGTTTAGTGCGTGTGTGTGTGGATGTGTGTGTGGAGGGGGTTGGGGTGAGGCAACCTGGGAGTTTAGTTGAGTGCAGGGGGGGGTTCTCTTTTTTTTTTTTTTTTTTTTTTATTAAACATCATTTGACGGGCTGAGTAGTTGGTTTTTTTTATTCCAAAATTCCATAATCTCTATTTATGGTCAGGCAGAGGTGTCAAAATTCTTATTTTATGGACAACTACTGGATTATCAAATCAATAAGTGGTCCTAATGTTAGCGACATTCAAATTTCCTGCACACTGGAGAATTGGCCTTATCGTACTATACGAAGAGAATAAGCGCTACTGGTTTTTCCTGCACCTCGCTGCAGCCATTGACTCGTCTTTGTATTCCAACTTGGAGGTCAGCCGTACTAACTGCGAATGCAAGTGAAAGCTCAAAAAGACACCCACAGAAAAAGGCCCAGTGAGATAAAGGGAAGAAGAAGTCCGTCCCCGGAGAGAGTGGAAGCTGTAAGGAAACCCGGCTTAATTAACCAAGAGAGGTTTGTTCATGGAAACTGTGATGGGGAGGACGCCCCCGCCCCCATTCACCCACTCCCACCCCCAGAAGGCATCTCATAGTCTTACTTCTAAATACTACTCTATTATTAACTCACCATCACAAATTATCACCGAGCTGTTATATTCTTACTTGTTGTTTACTAGTTTTACGGCAAAACGACTAGACCCATTATCACCGTTCAAACGTGTCCACGCGCAGGTTGACAAAGCAATGAGGAGCCGCGTCTATTTGGAGTTTGTTACATATTAACCGGCTTTATGGCCGCTAACCTGGAGACGGGGCCATGTGCCGCTGATGCATGAGCTGCTCGGTACATTGAGTACCACGCGGCACAGAACAGGTGCCATCGATTCCGCCAAGACGGACGAGGCTGTTATGGCGCCGGGCCTCGGCGTGGTTTGACCAGCCTACACTTTGCTTTATAACACAAACGAGAGAAATGCTATGAAATAAAGACTATATTCATACTATGTAACTGACCAAATATTGGAATTTAGATTGTAAATGTAGGTCAGCGCCTGGCTCTCTCTGACCATCCCTATCAGGTGTCAGTTAAGATGTGACCGGTTTTGCCAGTCTGACGAGTGGCCACGTCAGATCGTGCGTCGAGGCTCCACGGGAAAGGCATCGTACGCCATTTTTGGGATATCTTGATTAAAACGACTCAATTTTCTCTTCATAGGCGCCATGCAGACCCCCGAAGCAGGCGCTGACTCCACCTCCACCGTCCCTATTCAGACCAGCGTGCCTGTCCAGCCGGCCGGTTCAACCCAGCAGCTGCCTGTCCAGCAACAGGTAACGCCTTCACCGTCACAAAGTTGGTTAACCTCCGAATCTTTAATGCCTTTCCATTGCATTGCATTCCAGACGCAGACAGTTCAACAGGTCCAGCATGTTTACCCAGCGCAGGTGCAGTACGTGGAAGAAAACAGCGGCGTCTACACCAACGGCAACATGTGAGTCAGGCCTCCGCCCCTGCCTGCTCACACACACACACACACACTCACACAGGGAGGGATTACGTCCCAACAGCCTGCCGACTCGCCCCTCGAGTCTTCTGGCGCCGCCATTGATGTCACAAGCACATGGCGGCGGCGGCGGTGGCGCGCTTGTGCTCCATCACCTGAACATGACCAGAAGTAGGCCTCCTGTTTTCTTAAGTGCCGCGGTTTATACTCTGGGCCGCTGGTGCGTGTTCAGACATCTCCGCATAAACACATGTGGACGTACACACAGAAACTATTGATTGACACGCACGCCCGCACACGAAGTGGCTTTACACGCCTACAAACGCTCAATTACTCACAAGCCCAAATAAGTGTTAAATAAAATCACTCATAGTAGTCGTCTTCCCAAACAGAAGAACCTACTCGTACTCGGAGCCGCAGCTATACAGCCAGAACAGCGGCGGGAGCTACTTTGACACGCAAGGGAGCTCGTCCCAAGTGTCCACGGTGGTCACCGCCCACGGGATGGCCAATAACGGCGGCGGCGGGGGGAACGGAGGCATGAGCATGGGCCTGGCGGGGGCTCAGGTAATCGGTAGCGGTTCCGGGGCCTACCTCATGGACAACGCCGCCGCCCACCCTGCTGCCCAGACTGCACGAGCCTCCCCGGCGACTGTAAGTGGCCCGACCAGCGCCCCCCCTCCCCTCCCCTTATGGCTTCCTCACTTCCAAACTTTCGCATAAAGTATTGTCGCAGTTCATGGTAAGCAAATGAATCGCTAATCCGATTTGTCTCCGATCAGGAACTGCTACTGTGAAGCGGACGGCCAGTTTAAGGAAGTCAGCCTTTTTACTCCTTAGCAACAGCAATGTTTGACAGCGATTAGAATGAATGGTTACGTCATTACGGTTATACAAGTGGGAAATTTTGAATAGAGGAAAAACCTTGCAAGGAAAGAATTCATGGTAATGCAATTTGTTCGTGTGGTTTTTTTTTTGTTATGTGTGTACGGCCATTGTGGTGGTTGGATCTGTCACGGAGGAATCTAGAAGGTTTGGTTATCTGCGAGCTTTCTATTTTCACCGTGCCAATTGGATGCCTTTCAACTTCGTTTCGTGTCTTAACGAAGCCAATCTATCAACAAGTGCATCTCAGTGAGTTAGTATGAAATTGTTTCTTCAAGGTTATTGAGGTAGCATTTTTTCCATCTGAAATCTAATTTAAATAAATGTATAAAAAATAAATCAGAAATATTATATGCTTTATTCTAATTGACTTAAAAGGGAATTTCCCACCATCTTCCTACAAACTGCGTCACAGAATTTATTTTGAGTTCTGCTTGGCTTGCTTTGTGGTCTTTCCTAGACTTTCTTTATTTTAGTTACCGGCTACTAAGTGTTCATTTGTTTACTTGGCCTTCCTGTCTTTTTGGTTTTTGTTTCTCTCTTCTTACATTTTGTTGTCCTGTGCTTGGTGGTTTTTGTCAGATTGAAATGGCGATTGAGACGCTCCAAAAATCGGAGGGTTTATCCAGTCAGAGAAGCTCGCTGCTCAACAGCCATGTAAGTTGCAACGCTGTGCCTTCCTTCCTTCCGCTTTCCCGCTTGCCTCTTTTTTTTTTTTTTTTCTGCGTTAATAATCCCTTCTCACTACAACAATTTGCATAATCTGGTGCTCTTTCCGATTTATATTTACCAAGTTTGAGGAAAAATCAAATATGACTTCTAGACCATTCCAAAAAAGATTGGAGCCAAATTTCCACGTCCATATATTGCAATAAAGAGATTTAAGATGCGTCTCTTGTCTTTCCCTTCAGCTGCAGTGGCTGCTGGACAACTACGAAACAGCAGAGGGTGTGAGTCTACCGCGATCCACCCTCTACAATCACTACCTGCGCCACTGCCAGGAGCAGAAACTGGACCCGGTCAACGCAGCGTCCTTCGGCAAACTCATTCGCTCCATCTTCATGGGACTCCGCACGAGGCGCCTCGGGACGAGGTCGGCTCTCGCCGGCTCCTTTTGATAACCGGCGTTTCTTGTCGCTTGACATTCTTTTTATGCCTTACAGGGGGAACTCCAAATACCATTACTATGGTATCCGCGTCAAGCCCGACTCCCCGCTCAACAGACTCCAGGAAGACATGCAGTATATGGCTCTCAGGCAGCAACCCGTTCAGCAGAAACAGAGGTAAAGCAAGGTCATGCCCTCTGTTTTTTTTTTTTCTGGAAACTGACCTATCCCACAATTTCAGGTTCAAACCAGTGCCCAAGTTTGACACCAGCCCCACAGAGAACTACTCCAGCGGGGGTCAAAACCAGCCAGGGGCAGCAGAGCAGACAGTCATCGCACAGAGTCAGCACCACCAGCAGTTCTTGGGTCCGTATTGACTTGCTATCAAATCTCGTAAACCGCTCGAAACGATTCTCCTTGATTTAACTGTCGCTATGGCAACAGATGCATCACGGGCACTCCCCGACTTTGCGGAGTTGGACCTGGGGCAGAGCAATCCGGAGAACATCAGCACTGAGGACGTCAAGGCTCTCCAGTCACTTTACAGGGAGCACTGTGAGGTACAACAGATTTTTTTTTTTTTAAATGCCTCAACACGTGGAGGTTAACTCCTGAGAGATATCATATGGATATATATAATGTGGAGTGAATGAGCTGCCATCAACATCACCGCCGCACTGCTCTGTTTAATTCCACATCTAACTGCATCTCTTTCACATCAAGTTCAAAGTGTCGTCTCACTAAAAGCAATAAACACACACAATCAAATGTGGTCACGATCCACACTGTGAAAAGGTTGTGCGTGTTGACAGTCACTTCTTTTTTTTTTTTTTTTAAATGCCAACTGCTGGCATTTAGAACGTTCTCATCATAAAGTTGTTGCTTGGGAAAATCATGATCAGGTCATTGAGTTGATTTTGTATGTTTTCAAACCATGACCTTATATTCACTCCTCGTTGGCCCGCTTTTGTTCTCAGGCTATCCTGGACGTGGTCATCAACCTGCAGTTTAGTCTCATTGAGAAGCTTTGGCAAACGTTTTGGCGTTACACTCCGCCCGACACTGTAGAGGGCGCCACTATAACGGAAAACAGGTGAGGGGCACGGGGATGGTGTAATTCTAAGAATCTCGCTGCGTTGCTGAAAATTGTCAGCGTTTATGTCCGATGCACAGCAGCGTAAGTGAGATTGAAGCCCGACTCCCGCAGCCGCGGCTGATGGCGCTGTGCAGACACGAAGCCGTGCTCAAGTGGATGAGCACCTGCGACCATCTGATGTACCAGGCCCTTGTGGAGATCCTCATCCCCGATGTCCTGAGACCCATTCCCAGTGAGCCACCAAACCGAGTCGTCACATCGTAACGCTCTGAGCTGACTTTGGTTTCCATTTGACTTGACAGGTGCCTTGACTCAAGCCATTCGCAATTTTGCCAAAAGCCTGGAAAGCTGGCTCAATAATGCCATGAATGCGATTCCGCAGAGGATGATCCAGACCAAGGTATGGATTTTGTTCCACTCCGGTTCTGTAGGGGGCGGTAATGCTTACGACAGAAAAGATTGTCGCCGTATAACTGACCTGAGTCTCTGCACGCTCTTTTTTTTAATTAGGTTGCCGCTGTTAGTGCCTTTGCGCAAACCCTACGCAGATACACATCTCTGAACCACCTGGCTCAAGCGGCACGCGCCGTGTTGCAAAACACGTCGCAGATCAACCAGATGCTAAGCGACCTCAACCGCGTCGACTTTGCCAACGTACAGGTCGGTGTATATGGAGTATTTGTTGAGTGCAAGTTTTTTTTTCACTTTTTGTATTGTACGTTGCAAAGTAAACTACAATTTGTGAACAGGAGCAAGCCTCGTGGGTGTGCCAGTGCGAGGAGGGCATGGTGCAGCACTTGGAGCAGGACTTCAAGGCTACCCTACAGCAGCAAAGCTCTCTGGAGCAGTGGGCGGCCTGGCTGGACAACGTGGTCACGCAAGTACTGAAGCCCTATGAGCAGCGGCCCAGTTTCCCCAAGGCGGCCCGGCAGTTCCTACTCAAGTGGTCCTTCTACAGGTGAGCAAAGACAAGCACACACTTTCAGCCCAGAAAAGCAAAGTTGTTAATATTCTTGGGTATTACAGTTCGATGGTCATTCGGGACCTGACCCTGCGCAGTGCCGCAAGCTTTGGTTCTTTCCACCTGATCCGCCTGCTCTACGACGAGTACATGTTCTACCTGGTAGAGCACAGAGTGGCCCAAGCTACCGGAGAGACTCCCATCGGAGTCATGGGCGAGGTATGCCTTGTTTACATCCGATTTGGGCATCAAATTGCCAAATTGATTTCGAGAAGGCTAAAAAATGCTTTTGTTTTCCATTTTCAGTTTGACAGCCTGAACAGCCTGTCGCTTACAAACGTCGATAAAGGTACGCCTTGTCCTGCTCTCCTAATGTCTTCTGTGCTAGATTGACAAAAGCAACGTTGCTTTGTCGGCTCGCCTCTTTACGCTCGTTATACGTGTTGCCCCAGATGAAACGAGCGGCATGGACAGCGATTTAGACGAGGAGCCCGAGGAATCCGGGGAACCTCTGGCCAAACGCGAAAAGTCGGAGCACGAGGTGATCCAGGTGATCCAGGTGGGCGCCCTGGAGGACGGATCCCATCCGGTAGTGGGCGTGGTCCAGCCCAGCATCCTCCACTCCCTCCCTCAGTCTCCGCGGGACCACAGCGAGCACATTCTGACCCCCTCGGCCGGCACCCCCACCATCCGCCACTGCGGCGCTACGGGCAACACCTACGCCTCGGTTTGATGCCGACGTCCCGTCTCGCTTCGACGACATATCCGTCAACCGCCACGTTTACTGTCTTTCTGCACTCGAGTCCGACAACGGATCGATGCGGTTTTCCCGTATCCGTTCTGAATGCTGCGTCCTCCCTCGAGCCTTTTCATAATTTGCTAAAGGAGGAGGACCACATGAAACACAGGGTCTTACGAAAATCGACTGTCTACTACTGATGTCTAGGAGCTCAAACGCGGCCCACTGTATATAGATTTCCTTCTAATTAGTACAACCCAAAAAACTCATGGTGCTCTCATTGTGGTCTGTTAAACTAGAGAACGTTCTCTCAATGTTTCCCAATCTTTTACTGAGCCAGGGCATATACAGTACACACTATGAAAAAAAAAGTTTGGGATATTCAACTTTTGGGTGAAACTTCAGGATGAACTTAAAACACTCCCTAACCTGTCCAGGTGAATTTAATTTTGAGTAACATTTTAATTTATACAAGTCGCACCCGAGTATAAGTTGCAGGACCAGCCAAACTTAAAAAAGTGACTGTCATGTCAATTTGCAATTCTTCTGCCTGACATTCAGATAAAAGTTGTTGTTTTTTCCATCCATAATTATCAAAACATTATCTGAAACTTAATTTCCCGCGGCACGCTGCGTTTGGGAATCACTGAGTTATCGTGACTGACTATTTTCAGAGGATTGTATGTAGCCGTACGTGCGGAGTTTGACCAGCGGTAGCCTTTGTATCACTAGCTGCATCGTCAAGATTTTTCACCCCCAATGTGAGACGGACCCCCTCCACGAGGAATATGTGCGCTGCTGCTACTCCTGTAAATAGAAGCGATACCATTAGGTTGTACAAACCCCAACATCCTTACCGCTAAACTATTATGCACTCGGAACGTAAACGTTTGCCTTTGTCCATGTAATCATGAAATCAGCCTTTTGGACACATAACCCCCCGCACCCTGACCCCCGTCCGTTCCTCTTTTTAGCAGTTTTCTGTCTCAATCAAATCTCTCGCAAAAAGGACCAAAAAAAAAAAAAAAGTAAACAAGAGGTAACTGAGGGAGAGCCAATCGTTGTGCCATGTCACAGAGCAGAAGGAATGTCAGGGATTTAATGTACCTCGGCTTTATCACAGTGCCTTATCCTAACATGCAGCTCTTCTTCGAGTGCACACACACACACACACACACACCATCCAGCCACCCGCTTTTATTTTTATTCCCCTCCATTTTAGTTTGGCGCCTCCCTGTCCACAGAGAAGTCTTTTGGATTTGGGCCGTATTGACTGAGGGGATGCCGCCACTTTTGCTTTGGTCCGGATTAGCGCGGCTAAGCTTTTTAATTCTCTCAATCGCATCACACTGTTTAGCCTTTCGCTCCTATTCCGGCTCAGTTTGCCAGGCCTGCTCCTGCCCTCCCTCGCTCCTGTTCCTGCTATCTTTTGGGGTATATCACAAGGATTTGGACAAAAAAACGAAAAATGATTCCATTCATTTGGATAATAGAGGACACCTCAACCTCCCGCTGCGCTCTATCGGCATTCACCACCTCTCCGCTTGTCCTCACAACTGCTTGTGCTTTTATTTCTCTCTCCCACTCTGCCTTGTTGTTGTTCTGTTTTTGTTTTTTTACCTGCGTGTTGTTGGAACACATCCATCAGTCACCCTACCTCAAGCCAGTGGTGCCAGCCCCCCTACACTCCTTTCACACCTGCAGCACTGTCTGTCCAAACCTTATTGCACACGCTCAAAAAAGAAAAAAAAAATGTTGCCTACTGTACCGCACAGAGGGGGAAAAACCTGCTTTTTGCTTTTCTCGCACATTTTCATTTCCGTTTTTACGCCCAACAAACACCCTCGGAACCCAAACCCCTCCCCACTTCATCTTTGTACACTACGGACCAAAAGTAGATATTTTCTGATATTCAAAGAGATATATAAATAATATAGATCGAAATGTATAGTCTATATATAAATATATAAATACAATGCTTCTACACTACATATACGTGTTGCTTTCTGATTGTGGACGTAGCTGTGTGAAGTGGACTGAAAAGGGGGAAAAAAAAAAAGGCACGTGGACTGTACCATCTATACTTGAACTGTTAAAAGCGGCGTATGTTGTGGACATTACTGAGATTAAGCCTCCTTATTTTGGTTTGGACCACTTCTTTGTATTCATGTTTATTTATTGATATTTATTACATTTGACCGCGGTACAGTTAAGGAACGATACGCCCACTAAAGTGCAAAACTACTGTATAGAAAGTCTCGGCGTGATGACCTTTGTTGATTTGTTTTTGTTGAAAACTGCTGTAATTGGTTGAAAGGTGAGATTTGCAGAGGATAAGGCTGTACTGGATCTTTGCCTTACGCTAAAGGTTTGGAAGGGGGGGGGGGGTCTGTTGTATAAATCCACAACACGTCGATGGTAAATTTGTATTTGTGCCTGTCATGAGGAGAAAAAAAAAAAGGCTTTGCTTTCTTCAAATCGTATAGTTGTGCTTTAGGAGCATCAAGTGCTTTCTGGTCTGTGCTGCTAGAAACTTTTTTTTTTTCTTAATATTTAGTGCCAGACAGTGATTTTTTATTTTTTTTTTTTACGCTAAAGCTGCCAACACTATTTTTGTATGTTTTTGTGTTGCGTTTAAAAATGTTTTTGTTGGAGCTAAATATTCCCAAGCAGAACACACGTAAGCTCTTTCTTAAAAAAGAAAAAAAGAATAAAAAAATTAAAAAAAAGAGAGAACAGGCAGCTTCACTTGACCCTCAGCAAGACTCCAGTGCCTTTAACTCGGCCCCGCCCCAAGCCCGACGGACGCCCTCGAGAGACATTTTGTTTTGACCACGCCATGGGATTATTATTTATTATTCATAAGTAGTTCATGAGTGTGGTAGATGAAGCTTCTTTTGAATTAATTGTACAGAACTATCAAGAAAGTTGCTGTAAGTAAAACTTTTTTTGTTTGATTATTCCTCATGATGGTAATTTCTGTTGCTCTTTTTTTTGATTGCTGTGATTTGTATTTGGTTGTTTTCAAGTGCCATCTTAGTGCGTTCATCTGTAGCACGCTCAAATGCAAGCACAAGCATTTTATGGCAAGAGAATTTTCCTGTTGGTTTTTTTCCCTCAATTCAGCCAAGATTGAAAAGAAAAATGTAAATAACCCCCAGTGAAGGTATATTTATTTGTCCTGGTTGATTGATTTTTTTGGGGGGGGATCCTTCTTTTGATCATGTATAATATCTAATATAATATTATCCACACAATTTCCATGTCTTTCTTTCTCTGTGTGCTGTTTTTTCTTCATATATCTTTTCAACTTGGCAAGAACGTAGGATGATTTGTATTGTTGTATTTTGAAACAAGGCCGACCGGGGGACTTTTGTATTTACAAAGACATTGTTTTAGTGTGTCGTATTGCTGAATATAGAAAATTATTAAAAAGACACATGTAGTTTGTTTTTTCTGAATATTTCAGATCTCAGCTCAGGCTAGCTTAGTGTTGTTTCCGACCCCCCTCCGCCCCTCCTTCAATTTTGTGACTTTGTCTTGGCGGTAATAAATGTTTTCTTGTCCAAAGCACGTCTCCTGTGTGTACAAACTTCACCTTAACACGATGCTGTCAGCCCATACATTTTATTCAACAATTTTCATACATATTAACACTAATATCATTCAGATTCATGATGTATTGGTGATGCAAAGTAGACGCCGGAAGTAGCACTTTTTTTGCCCTGCGGTACAGTGGTTTGCGAATATAGCAAAATGGAGTCGAAAATACTGCAATAGCGGTCAGTTCTGCCGACGCAATAAAAATCGACACTCAGCGTAACACTGAAATGATTGTGTTTGGCTTATGGCTTGTACTTCCTCTCACAATTCTCTTTGGGTTGGCGACACGGCACGGATTTTATAATTGCAAGTAGCAAGAAACAAGTCATACTTTCTGTGTAACACTTAATTAAGGCCTAGTGTTTTTCCATATAAATATTTTGCTGTTTTTATGACGTTACTGGCTGTAATATTATAGGCGAGAGATTGACAACATTTTGATTTATATACAAAGAAAGGTTCTGGAGCAAAAAACAGAAGAGTGGCAAGCAAAGGAGTGTAACACTGTAGCATTCAGAGACAACAAAATTCGTCCTGTCACGTGATGCCAGTTTGAACTCAACTACTTGACTAAATTGCACCATATTCTAATTAGTTGAGATGCACGCACACTGGTGGTATCACAGTGATTGCTTTCTTCCATTCATTTCTGAGCGCTCGATTAAAAATCCTGACTTGTATTATCAGTACGCACAGTGGCGTGTCTCCAGTGTACCACGGCGCTCAAGATGCCACTGGACTAAACTGCCGACTACGCGTGTCCTGGCTTCTACTCCTACCGCCCGACCCGGCGGCGCCACAGCCTCCTGATAACAGTCTTGCAACGACGACATTAGTCAAGAGGCTGTGGGTCCGCGATGGGCATGGTGTGCAGTACCTCGTCCAGCAGCTGCAGAGCACGGTGGAGGTGAATCTCGATCCAGCAGGGTGTCTCCTTGATGCTTTGCCGCGGGTAGTCGGGCCCCCAGCCCTTGACAAAGCTCATCCGCAGGATGCACAGCCGGCGCAAGTCGTCCACGCCGATGCCCGCCGCCGCTGACAAACCTGCGAGAAATAATGGGCGATAACTATTTGGGTTGGGTGGATTCCCAGACTAATCGACGGAATGGAAATCATTGATGGGATAATCAATTCCCAAAAAAATTGTGACAGGCCCAATATCTATGAAGGGGAAATTTTACATATCTAGTATTGTATGGTAAACAGAAAGGGACCAAGCAAAGAGCCTTGATGGACACCTAGTAGCAATTTGTGCGGATGGAAATTTCAACTATGCTTGAGACATTTCAGGAGAAATACACTCACTGATTGCGGGAGCGATTCCGCCCACGGAACCCGGGCCGGGTATATTTCCGGCCACGGCTGCTGCCTGGGCCGCCGCCGCCGCTTGGGCAGTGGCCGCCTGCTGCTGCATCTGCCTATGGCACTGACGCAGGTCAAACACCTGGCGGAGACAACACCAGCGGGTTGAGCGAGAACTTGAGCGGACCACGAGGATCTCGTCTCACCTTGATGTAAGCGCTGGGGTAGATCTTGTGGACGGCATCCCCGGGGGCACGCCCCGCCTCTCGGTCCAGGTAGTAGCTCTGCACAAACACGGCGTGGTCGCTCAAGCAGCGTACCCACACATCTCCTTCGCCTTTGCATTCCAGCTGAACGCCTTTGCCGATATGAAGCCTGAGAGGCAAAGCAAAAAAGGCCTAATTATGCAATATTGACTTTTTAATCGCTTGTATACATATATAATTGGGTCTCCAGAGTGGCTGCTCACACATTTTTTTTTCAAAGACAGGAGGAGGTAAGCCAACTTCTCATCTAGTGCAACATACAATAAAGCAGCACTTTTGAGAAGAAAACCAGAATGTGTATTGGCATGACAACAATCAAAGTTGACATCCACCTGACACACTTAGCCTACTGAGAGGAGTTAAATTTCACCCTTGCTGTTAACAGCACCAGTTAGGTGATAATGTGCCATGTATTATTTGTACAGTTGCCAGGGGCCCGTGTCAGAAAAAGTATGTGGGAAGGCTGTCAAAGACCTTTTGTTCGAAAATGCCCAATTTTGTCAACCATTAAAACTGGATGTGCTCAAGAACCTGGCTCTCTCAATGTTTTCCGTTCTGTGGACGTTGCTGAGCTGGCCCAGGCAGAAGCGGTCGCCTCCCGAGGGGTCCACGTAACCGTCCACCGTCACTATCGGGCACGTGGAGGGCACCTTGAACGTCTCGCCGACCTGGACGTCCATCTCAAAGTACGCGATGGAGCACCAGTATTCTGGAGCTGCGACAAAGCGGCGAACGGTTAAAATTTGTCCATGACATCTCAAGTATAATGATTGACAAGAAAACTCACCAGGGTGATTGGATATTGGTGGTTGGAATGCTATTTCGTTGCTAACAGACCCTGTGGAAATCACAGAAAGGGAAGCGGTGAAATAATTTATGTTCTGATTTGACTAATTGATCGACATTTTTCAAAGAAGCCGTGATTTTCTTTTTCCTTTGTGCCTTAATAAAAGATCTGGTACATTCTTATGTCAAAATATGCAAAGGATGAAGAAAAGCAACACTTTCTATTCCACTTCTTGCACTCTTCGTCGACTCGCTCAGTTTTGGCTTTTGTTACCATGACAACCAAGGCAGAGCTAAAACTGCAGCTCTGCTTTCGAGCCAAGTGTCACTTTTCACGCAGCGGGTCTACTTTAAAATATCCTGCGCAAAATAAAGAGCAAAAATAGGGAAAATTTCCAAAGACGTACAGTAATGTCCTGTGTGAGGCATGGGCGTATGGTGCTGTAGGTGGCCATTTTGATGCGGCGCCGCAGACGTGAAGCTGCTGTTTCGGTTCCAGTTGGAGGTGGAATCTGTCAACGAAAGAAGCTGTCAAACTCACTGGAGACAATCTCGCCTGTTGAACCCCTGAAAGCCTTACTTGAGGGTCCCGCGCCAATGGCGGAAAATGCGGATGTTGCAGCCGAGCTGCTGCCCTCTGTTGGCGGGAGGAGGGCGGGGCTACCAAAGGTGTCTGGCGGGCCCGGCCTGGACGGAGGATGCTGGATTGTCTGCAGGTGGCTGTCGGCACTGGGGTGAGATTGCTGATTGTCGTAGTCGTACTCGTCTTTTACCATGAGTGGACCTGTTGAGCATGAACAACAAGCTCACTGAAGATTGACGACAGCGATGTAACAAGTATAAACACGTCGAACAACTCACCTGTGCTTGAAAGCGTCAGTCCTGATAAGTCTTCAGAGAAATAGAGAAAAGACATGACTCCATGTTTAATCGAAAAGCTCATGGAATTTAAATAAATCTAAATTGCCCAATTACTTGGATGGACTTTTTTTTGGGGGGGGTTGGTGTGTGAACTTACCGATGCCTGGCGAGACCACTCTCTCGTAGTGGTACGGATTGACGCAAACGTTGTCACATTTGAGGTCAAAGGCATACTGGCAGTATTTGACATGTTTTAACTCGTTTTTGTGCAGATCGGGC
The DNA here is from genome assembly GCF_901709675.1 of Syngnathus acus. Classification (NCBI taxonomy): domain Eukaryota; kingdom Metazoa; phylum Chordata; class Actinopteri; order Syngnathiformes; family Syngnathidae; genus Syngnathus; species Syngnathus acus. The sequence continues at coordinate 7,578,198 of NC_051097.1, forward strand.
CACCGCCACAATCGCGCATACACCACGTGAGGGAAACCTTTACGTCCAGCGACCTAAAACAACAACATCTGTGTTATGATTTATTCAAGGCCATAGCAATATTCGATCCAATACTGACCTGTAGGCGGCCGTCCAATGTGCGCTGTATGGTCACACATTTGCTGGGATGCGCCCCGTTGGTCGTGATGGCCGTGATGAGGGAGTCCAGCTCGTCTTTCTTCTCCTTCAGCTTCTTGACCAGGCTCTCGATGGCCCGCTTGGCGAAGCTCTCGCTCTCCCCACCTTGTCTGTGGCACATCAGGCTGTGCACGATGCTGAGGCAGGCGTCATTGCTCGTGGGGGTGTTGGCGATGGACATCCTGCTCCTTAGATTTCAGCCTTCGGGGAGGCTCGCTCGCACTCTCTGAGTCGATACAAAGCAGGTCTGGAAAGCTGAGACACGAGTGAATTATTCAGATGTAATTCTGTCATACAATGGATGTGAAAGAACACAGAGTCTGTACAATCCTATTAAATACTCCTCAATGAGTGCATAAACTTGATTTAAGATTGCAAATACCACAAAGGCCAACAAATTCACATTTCAGCATTCGCAAACTTGCCTACTAACAAATTTTGAGCATGAATCTGACTGCACGAGTTCAAATGGACATCAAACAAATTAGTCGTCCTGCACACCTGGAGAGTGACCCTTGCACAAATACCAGCGGAAAAACTGCAAATGTTGGTGTTTTTAATCAAGAAATAATGTTTAAAGTTAGCTCCTTCCACGCAGTCATCCTTAGAATTAAGCTCGGTGGTAGCGTGAAGCTTCCAAAGTTATCCCATCGTTTACTTAAGTCCTTCTTGATTTACATTAACAACGCTACCGTTGTACAATAAAACCCACGCCGAATACATACCAAATCATCTACTTACAAACCTAGCGTCAATAAACATAGCTCCGTTTCAAAATAAGCGAACAAACAGGTAGTTTTTGAAATTATGATAGGAGTGTCGCAAGGTACACAGCTTGCTAGCCTAAATGCTAGGCTAAAGCAACTTCGAGCTCACTAACCTTTCTTGGTGGACGGTCCTTGGAATGGCGGTTACTGAGGTGCGGTTGTTTCGAGTGTGCTAAGAATGTTTTTTAACAGTAGTCCAGGGTGTAAATGGCGACCCATACGAGGGGTCCGCGAAGTAGCACGTTTGGGGTACAGCTAGCTAGGTAGTCGCCACAAAAATAAACAAACTCCTCCCCGCCCCACAGGCGTCATCAATGCGCTCGCTGGCGTCAAAATCAGACAAAAAATAAATATACACTTTTTTTTTTTTTTTTGGTCTTGTTTATAGTATTCACCAAGAAAAATCACATCCACCTTTGCTTATAAAAAATAAAAAAAAGTACGGAAATATTTCTTTCTCCTTGGGATGTGCTTTATTTGTTGTTGAACAAGTATACTAGAAAAATATATATATTTTTCTTTACAGATAATATGAAAATAAGTGCTTCTTCTGGAAAAAATATCCATTCATTAATCTATACCAAACTTTAGATTATTTAACATTGGAAAAAGTTCACCACACACAACCAAGTAAATATTCCACAAAGACGAATAAATTCTGAATTAAAAAAAAAACATGATCTCGTCCCTATTTACTTATGTGAAATGTGGGACTGCTTAAATGAAATTGGCAAAAACATGAACATAGACATATTTTTCAAGAATAAATAACATTCACATTTGGAGAATTTTGCGTCTTCAATTCATGTTTTTGGATTGGAAGAGGATGAACATGCAAACTATACAAGGTACGATTCAGTCCCGAGTCTTAGAACTGTGATGCAGATGTGATCACTATATCACCATGCTGTGTGCAAATTACAATAAAAAAATAATTCAAAGTATCCGTTTTAAAAGGAAAACACATCAGGATTACTTTGAATGTGTCTCGGACTGAAATCAAATCTAGTTGACATCCACTTGGCCTACTGGAAGCAGAGCGCTGATCCTCGGATTGTTTCCACCGAGATATTCCTCCATCGTTGTTATCTACTTCCGACTGTTAACGGCCCCAGTGAAGTGATGATGGGCCACATATTTTTTTTTCCATTCATACGGTTGCCGGGAACCTCGATAAGGTTGCGTGCGGGGCCGAGTCCGAAAAAGTAAGCGTGAGGGCTTCGAGGTCAACCTGAGGGCGGGGGGTCGCCGAAAGAACGCTGGCGATGGGGACCAGGAATCTGACACCACCCTCTCACAAACGTTGCCACTTGGAGCGGCGTGCCGGCCTGAGTGACGGCCCACAAGACTCCAGGCTCTGACACCTCGTTATCGCCGAGGCATGGCAGTGGGCAGAGAGGCCCGCCAGGCATGTGATGCAAGGGGATGAGTGGGATTAAGCTTGTCAAGCAAGCGGTAATCAATAGATAAATCCCATCAAATCTATTCATTGTATCTGTTTATTTTCCATACTATAATTGCACAGGTATGATCGACGGATGAAGGACAACTAAAGCATTACTGAATTATTGCTAACATTGGTTTCCTGGAATCTCACATGTGGAGAAAATGTGGACATAGGAGGTTTTGTCCTGACAAAAAATAAATAATTTTCGAATCAATTCCATGATATTAGATGGTTACCGTATTTTCCGCCCTAAAAGGCGCACCTAAAAACCTAAAATTTTCTCAAAAGCCGACAGTGCGCCTTATAGGCCAGTGCGCCTTATATATGGATCAACTGATGAATTTGTTGATCCATACTGGTTGTACACAGTGCTCTGCCAAAATGTTTCAGTACGTTTTAGTACGACTAGTAAATTACAAGGTCGCATCGCTTCCCAACATTACGGCAACTGTAGTCAGGGGGCGTCACCGAATAGCTGTTGTACCCGCGAGGCTATTTCATGTCAAAATAGGCTGCTCTGTTAATGTTTCGAGTAAATCTACGGATCGATATGGAAGGGAAACATAGGTAAGTAGTACCAATGCGTTAGATCGAACTTTAGTCAGTTCCGATCATTTTATAGGAGATCGTTTGAGAAACGCGATTGTTTACACTTCGCTGAGGCTCGTGAGACTTTGCGGATGGCTAATGCTATTGCGATAGCTGCTATACGTACCAGGCTATTTCATGTCAAAATAGGCTGCTCTGTTAATGTTTCGAGTAAATCTACGGATCGATATGGAAGGGAAACATAGGTAAGTAGTACCAATGCGTTAGATCGAACTTTAGTCAGTTCTGATCATTTTATAGGAGATCGTTTGAGAAACGCGATTGTTTACAGAGGGCTCGTTGGTTATTGGCTAGTGGATGCATACCGCAACCCTAGTCAACCTCAGTTTGATGCAGTATAGCTTCTATTTTATGCGCCTTATAATCCGGTGCGCCTTATATATGGACAAAGTTTTAAAATGGGCTGTTCATTGAAGGTGCGCCTTATAACCCGGTGCGCCTTTTAGGGCGGAAAATACGGTACATAAAATGACATAACTTTAAAAAATAACAACTGGAGATTTTCATTTATACAATTTCCACCACGTCGTATCATTGTTAAAGTGTGACTATGTGTGGATACAACAAGGGATATGTTGGAATCCATCGGTGCACAGTCTCTATCTCTGATTGTGTGTGTATGTGTGTGCGTCACTATCGACAGCCACACTCTGCCACTACCATGCCCTCATACTTGTGGTTGAAGGTGATCACCCCGTTATCGTAATAAAGTAGCGATATGGGCTCCAGCTTAGTGGGTACACAGCAGGCACGCGATGCCCTCTCCGGACTCTTCACGCTGAGCAGTGTCTGCACAATGGCATGTTTGGTGGGTGAGACCTCGGAGGTCATGGGCGGGCCGCAGACTCCGTTGCACATGTAGGCCTCGTAGCCTACCGGCTGGATGATCCATGAGTCCCAGCTGATGTCTTTAAAATCCACAAACAGCGGCGTTCTCCTGCAGGTTTCGCCCTTGACACCACGGCGGATGCGAGCGGGGCTTTTGTAGAGAAGCTTCACTTCGTCCTGGTCACGGTTGACAAACGGCCAGAGCGGATTCTGCTCTGTGTTCTCGGGACGGGCATTATCGTGTTTTTTGGGCTCGTCCGAGAAAACGATCATCACCGCGTTGTGTTTTCCGTCCACGTTTCGCTGGATGTCGACAAAGACCTCATCCCGCATGACCGCCTCCGGGTCTTCAGGCCCCAAGATGGCGACGTGGACCTCCAGTTTATGCGTCGCGACGCCGTACTTCTGCCAGAGTGCAACGGCATGAGTCAGGTCCAAGGACACCCAGCTCTTATCTTTGGCGTGGATGTGCTTCGTCACCAGTTCCTCCAAGTCTCTGGACTCCTCCTCTTGACCCCGCCTTCTCACCTCTTTCCCGACTTCCTTGGTCCAAACTACGCCATTGTGCACTTTGTAAATGGTCACCTTGCAGTCAAAGGGTCTTTGGGCTCTCTGGACGAGGGTGAAAAGGCGAAGCTCGGCTACGGTGATGTGCTCGTGGTGGGGCACGGAAATGTTGAAGAGCAACGGAAATGTCCTTGCGCCCCTGACTGTCACTCCGTAGGGGGAAGAATCTGAAAATATCAACAAGTATCTCTTAATACTGCGGGTTTTAAAGTCTTGTAATTGGGGTGACACCCTCTACATACTGGGACTTCAACTCTAACCCTTAATAGGGTACCTTCATTTAAATTTCCAGATTAGTACAGTGTGCCAAAGACTCGTCTATTGGGTGGTACCCTCAAAACAACAAGTTTATCGGACTAAACCTTTCGGGACAAAGATAAATAGAATCACCCTCAAAGAACAGCTATTGTACCCTTGACTCTTGATTCTTCCATCTTGTGAACATACCCCGAAGTGACAGAGATAGCGAGTAGCTTTGTAGGATACGTTATTACTGAGAGTTTAATGAATCTTGAGGTCAACAATGACTTATTAAAGAGGCAGTACCATCAAAACAAAACTCAGTATCTGGGAAAATCAAATCAAATCTTCAAGGCTATGATAACTTCTCAATTGGGATGTTACCCGAGAAGAACTGAGATTGAATTCTGCATTCCAGATTTTGGTTTTCAGGATTTAAACTCTACGGGGAATCTTTTCGGGTATTTGTGGTGGTACTCAGAGAAGCTCCTTTTGGACCCATGAGACTTCAGTATCTTTGATTTCTAATATTTAGAGGCCAAACAGTTTTTATAACCATAAATTTAAAAACTTTAACAAACCTCCATTCTGAAAAGCCGAAATATTATAGGATTTTGTACGCGAGTGTGTACCTTCGTTCTTGAAACTGCGAACAATGCTGGCGGAGGGCACGGCCGTGCGGTCATTGGCGAATCGCTCAAAGAGTTCCAACATGTATTCTGGTGGTTCCTTCGCAAAGACCTGGGGCTTTTGCTCCACTTGCATCTGCCCGGTGAGGTTCAGGGTAGACAGAAAGTGGCTGAGAAAGTCGTGCGCGTCAAGCAGCGCATTGTCACGCTCATCTCGAAGCAGAGAAGGCCTCTGGGGACGACTTTCGGACGGCCTGACGGGACTGCTCGAGCTCAAGGCGGTCAACGCCATGAAAAAGACACTCAAGGAGAGGATCACAGACTCGAGGGTCATGGTGTAAGGTTATCCAAAAAGTAGCAGATGACAAGATGTGAGTGGAAGGATTCAACCGGGGTCGGCGTCGAGGCCAAGACAAAACAGCTTCGCCCTTGTCGATGGTGTGCTTTGGTTCTGAGGGCAGGGCTATGTTGCCCAATGTGTGCTGCTGACATGTTTGGAGATGTCATCAGGGTCCTGCTCGGCCCTCCTCTAAAACACCCCGACCCACCCCTTGCATGGCACTCTTACCTTCTCGTTTTGACAATGATGTTGAATGCACATTCCAGCAAACCTATCCAATGCTAAATACAAAAAGTGGTCATGTGACTGCCATTTTTTAATAGTTATTTACTGTAATTAATACTTGACCTCTGACCTAGCAAAGATTTATAACTGTAGCATGCAATGTTGTAAAACATATGTAAGTTTCAAACTTCATCTTTTAGCGTTAGCATAGGTTAGCAAAGAAATTACATACAGCGCTTTCCAATTTTGTGCAAAAATTCAGATTACATTGTCGCCATAGGAACGGAACTCTGTCGTAAAACAACATTATTAACTTTTTTTTTTAAAGGCAGCTCTTGTATTGGAGCTCATTAAATTATGTTGATTTCTCAGGCTTTTATGCGCTATCAGTAAAACAAAATGGTAAAACACATCCCATAATATTGCATCTGTACCTCGAGGAGCTTCGCCAATGATAATTCCGACATAATCTGCTGCTGAGTCATTGCTGAATCACCACACTGTAGATGCCTTTAGTAGCAAAGTCATTAAGCCTCCCCCAAGGAAAATATTGCCGCTCACAATAGTCTTCCCTTTGTCTCGTCACAAATAAATCATCCTCATATTTGGAGATTAATGGCTCGAGGGTTTAGTTTGTCCTATAAGCCTTCTCTTTAGGAGAACCAAAGAGCAACAATAATAACTCATTCTTAGGCAAATAAGAAAAAGCGCACCAGGGAGGGGGGGATTCCGCAAACATACACCAAGCTTCAATATCTTACCATTTATTGTACGATAAAGATTGCTGCTGTGCTATTTTAATACCCTGAGAGGATGCGGGAAGGCTTCTGCAGTTCATCAGCTTAATTCAAGACAAATTAATTCAATGAGCTCAATTAGGTGTTTTGCAAACAGGCAGGGGGGGGAAATACAAGGTTTTAATCATGGTAATCCGTCACTGTTGAACGCGATTAATCATGTCCTATTTTGAAATTAAAATGGATAATAAAAGGAATTTTTCCAATTAATTATGCCAACATCAGAACAGACTAAATCATTGTGATAGTTTGAAATAAACAGAGGGTGTTTGACTGCATTAAAAAAAAAAATCTTCCAATATTGCATTATTACGGTTGGCCTAGTCTTTTAAAATTACAGGAATATTTTTGTGAGTACAACTGAGTTCTTTTTCCCTTTTGCCCGTGACCAGGAAGTGATTTAGTCTTTTCGAAATGTTGCAACCCAGTGACTGCCAATTACCATAAGCAGCTTCGCCAAACAACACATCCTGCTCTTATAACCCAAATCGGTGACTTTGCTTTTAATTCTAATTAAAACCATTCAAAGTCTCTCTTGGAACGTTTTTTTTTTTTTTGGGCCCAAAGGGTGTAAAAGATAAGACAGATAAAAATGAGAAATTCTGCACATAGTTTACTTTCATTCAACATTGCAATGCAAAAAGGGAGCGAGCGGCTACAAACCAGATTTTGTATTGAACGTATAGGACCATTGATTGACCTCGGATTTGTAACATGGCTATTATATAATAAATATCACAATATAAATGCATCCATTTAGCTTATTAACAGTCCTTTTGTTTACACATTTACACATCTTAGCTCAGGAATCAAAGATGGACGGGGGCCAGTTTGTGAGTAATCACCTCAAATTCATAATTATTTATATTTTGAGTAATTATGACCAGAATGGAAACTATTATTGATCTATTTTGGCAGTGATACAACACCACCCTTGACAATCAGACTCGCGGTAATTCTAATATATATTTCATAGTAGATCCAAAATATCTGGATGATAATATTTCATTTAAAGATAGAATTTTTTTTTGTTTTAATTAATGAAAAACTAGCATCTTAATCTCATTGAAGTGCTTACGTGTGTGTTGAAACTAAATTGTCTTTGGAGTCTTACATCTACCGCCATTTGCATATTTCAGACTACTTTACATGATGCTTTTTAACATGATCGTCCTTCTATATGTGGGAATCCCATCCCATCTATGAACAAAGAAGCATCTCATAGATAAATATTTGGCACGTCATTTCCTAGCATCAAAACAAAAAAAACTACTGGTACTGGAATTGTTGGTATGACACGTCGGCTCGATTTGCATAAATGTGCATGTGGGCCACGAGAGCGAGTGTCTCTACCGCGTGCGGTGGTGTCGGACTGTTAAATGGCCGCGTTGTGGCGTTCACACCCACGAGTCCAGCGGCGGAGGTTTGTTATCCATGAGGCCCACGGCGGGCCTGCCAGCTCGGATGAAGTGTTTCCTCTCGCTTATCGCCTGCGCGGGGGTGGGAGGGACAGATATGCAAACGTTATTGGACGTGGCGTAAACAAACAGGCTTGGCGACACAATAGTGCATTAGCAGCAGTAGCATGCAAAGTATGCAAAATCGAAAACACGGCGGTGCCTTGAGATACAAATTTTAATTTATTCCGTGACCATGCACAAAACACAAGGATCATTTTTTTCCCCACTGGAATGAATTTCTCCCCCAAATTGGATCGTTTAAAAAGAGGTAATACCACTCCAAAATATTATACTTGAAAAAAAAATGATGACGATGAAAGTGAATAAAAACAATTTTGTCACAGTGCAAATAATAAAAATAAATAAAAAAATGTTTGTCAGTGCAGTGAATTATCAAGCTGCTTTTTGTCTGCTCATCAGTGCGGCACCGATATTATTCTTTCATATTCCATTCTTTGTAGAGGATAAAGAATACATGATTGAGAGTACTGTAACATTGTCTGTTCACATGTGTTGCTTCATCATTTGTGTTCCACCTAATGGGTCCAATAGTGTAACACAAATACTATTTGAAGTTAGCATTAAGATAGCGGACTGCTATTTGGTTGAACAAAAAAAAAAATCATTCTAGCTATGGCTAGTATCTAAAAAGAAAAGAAAACTCATAAGTGGAGTCACTCATATCTCAAGGCACCACTGCACATGGAAATTTGGTATGATAAACATTATTTTACCGGAAGAGGGTCTCTTTCAACAACAGGTGCGATTCCATCTTCCACTCTGTCGTTTGGCTCTAAAGTGCTGGAAAACACATCTGAAAAACAAATGCGGCGCATCGGAATAACGTACTAATAGTTGCGATAAATCGGAATAAGCCATCTGATGGAATTTTGGTGTTATTGTTAGGTTTCATTTAATGTATTATTTTGTGCCCAAAGTTGTTTTGAATGCCTTAATACCATGACATGTGACTTACTCCCACTTCTGAACTCTGGCAAGCAGCCAGTCCAGTGCTAACACGTCCGTGCATCAGTGACCTTGCTTTCACGCCTCCCTAATAACTTCAGCCCCCCCATCTGGTCTGTTTGAACTCAGCTTTCTCAGCGCTCATTTCGCTTTGGTAGAAGATTATCAAATAACATTTGATATTCATGAAAAAGCTGACCTTGGGATTTGTCCATGAGAGGCAAAGTGATGTCATCGCCGCTTTGCTTCACACTTTTTTTTTTCGTCACTGCGGTTGTTGTCGGCTTTGGAAGAAAAAATAAATAAATCATAAAAGAGCACTTTTGCTGTATTTACAATAATGAAGACTTTACGCTATATATTACAGAAAATTGAGTTTTTAATGGCTTGTGATTTGCCGAGTGCTTTCAAGAGTGAACTGTTTAAAATTGTGCAACAATATTATGGATCCATAATATAACTTTAATACCTTAAAGTGGCTTTTATTCCAGCCCGCCTTGTTGAGGGTGTTCCTCAGGTCCTTGTAGGTCCAGATAGTCTGAAGCACATGGGAGGCTGCCCTGGTTTCACGTGTTGATTGACTGAATCAACAAACCAAAAAAAAAAGCAATTATCACCCGGCTAAAACGAAAAACCCTCATGAATGGTTCACCTGGACCTGCTGATGGCCACCAGTTTCTGGATGGCGTGTCCGTGAATAAGCGCCCTGGCGTTCTCCTGGCTGTCGGTGATGATCTCGTGAATGGTGTTGAGGAGCGACACCACCGTGTCCCCTTCCAGATTTTTGGCTGGTCGCTGTTGGCCGCACGGCAGGTTGGCCACCAGGTCCCTCAGGGCGTAGCTGCCTACACAACAGTGGGATGAAAAAACATTCTCAAGTGCACACAGACTCAAAATAAAATTTCCAATAGTTAATTCAATAATTATAATTTCATCATAATAATTTAATTGAGCCAATTCAATAGAAGCTAGCTAACTAGCAAACTAAGAACTAGTTCACAAATATAAAGCGATATGTTCATAAATATATTTATGAACATAAATCCTAGGAAGAAGACCTCCCGGCACTTACCTATGAGATCTTTATTCCGTCTATCCATGGCCAGGTTACGGAGCGCGATGGCGACCGCTCGCACCACCTTGTCCACGTCGGAGCGCAGCAGCTCCACCAGGATAGGCAGACCTTTCTCTTTTCGCACGGTGGCTCGAATGTAGCTGGACCACTATGAAGAGAAAAGAATGGTTTGAAGGGGATTCGTTGGTATGTGAAGAAGCGAGCGTGCGCTTACGGTCCAGTGGCCGGCGGCGAGGTTCTGCAGGGCTCCGGCGGCCGCCTCCAAGGTGTTGGCATTGTGACTGCAGCCGAGTAAAGACAGGTAAAGTCTCACCACCTCGGGCTGGTACAGCATCTTCAAACCTGTGATGGTGAAATGCATTTTTTAGGATGTAAAAAAAATGATAAATCATTTGAATTTTTTTCCACCTTGAACAAAGGCAATAGAAAAATTATCTTTTTTTTTTATCGGGTTACTCCTGCTCACAAACGGCCGTTGGTAATAGACGCTTCTGGTTGCTTGCCAAACAAACAAGCGCAACATGTTTGATTTACATTGGCGGGGCCTCAGCGTGGGATGACATCTGCACTCATCTCATTCCAGAAACATTTTAAACGTCCAACACGACAAAAGATATTTGAACAATAAACTAAGGGGTGGAAATTGCAGTATATTGACGGGGCCGGGATAGTGGTGGTCTTTCAGCTGCCGGGTCGTTCCGTTGCAGTAATGCAAGTGTCCTCGAGCGGGGCAGGTGCTGAGGCGTGGTCTTGCATTTCAACGAGTTCTCGCTCGCAGCTCACCGCAGCGCCATGCATACAAAGCAAACAAGCGAGCCGGCAGGCACGTCTGTGTTTGATAGTCACCTACTGTACAAAGGTGATGATAGTTATTATAATATTTAAATATGCGGTCTGGAATTCTCTTTGGCTTCCCACACAGATCAAATAAAATGTCAGAAAATGAAAATATATAAGAAAAATGGACTGACCATGGCTGAACCACTCCTCTGAAGAGCGTGAAAGAAAGAAAAGACAAATGTTAAGTGATTACAGTGGACGCTAAACATTCGATAGAAACCCTCAGTGCTTATATGCCTTAATTAAAAGACATTATTATTGACAATCTATGACGTCATTACTTTCCCCATCATTAAGTAATCTAATTTTGTCTGACCTCTATCAAGACAGAGGACAGGCACACATTAAGGAAATGACTTTACACTGTAAAAAAAAGAAGTTGCATAAATTAAAAAATATATATGTATATATATATATAATGTTTTTAATTTATTTATTTATTGATTGATTGATTTTTTTAATGTAATATTATTCCAACCTGAAAAACCTCATCCTTTGCTATTACTGAAGTGAAGAAACAGCGAGATGTGCCCCCCTGCAGTTTGGCAAATCAATTTCCCGGAAGCGTGGAATAATAATGTCAATCAGAGGTTATGGCCTGCACCAACCTTTGGGTCTTTTCCCTCCAAAGCAGTCAGGCTCGTTGTTCTTCTTCCGGTGTGGCGCCACCGACCTCATAATCTGCGTGACGTGAGGTTCCTGCAGGCGCTCTACACCCGGCACCTCCTTATGCACGTGGTAGGAAAGGTTTCGCAGGATGCACACGCAGTTTTCCACCGACTAAAAAGGGGAAGATAAGGGACAAGAAGAATTGTCCTCTGTTAACCGTCATCAATGAAATGTCTCGTTAATTTGCCTTCCTGCAGCACGGCGATATAGCGCCTGCCTGCTAGCGTGCGTGCGTGCGTGCGGAGCGCATTGCACTTGGCAGCCTTGGCGCATAGTCTCAATTAACTTGATGGAGTGTGATGCTTTAATGACACATAAAAGTAATGCTTCCTGACTTAGAGCCAATAGGATTTTAACATTTGCTCCCCCTCCCCTCTGGTAGCTGCATCCAAAACAACATCACTGCAATGAGATGTGACACTTCCTGCCCCCCTTCCGAGCCCCTTCTTTCATTCTCTGGCATCAACTTCCGTCATTTGCTAGCCAACTATTAAAGCAGCAAATGTCCATACTGGGGTAAGAATCACACGGTGACCCGATCTATCCAGTAAATGGTCAATTTTGCCAGCTACTTCATCTATCCTCCATTTTCTTGTCCTCTTTAGAGCAGAGGTGAACTGGAGGCTAACCCAGCTGGATGTTCACAAGAGAAAATGGACGCGTCGCCAACCCATATGTCATCGGGTACTGATGAAGGCTGCCGATACCAGCCACCGATACTGACATCAAGTAAGCGCTGAGGGAGATAGAGGGGGATGCGGCGGCACTGATTTATTTCAACATGAATCTTTATCATCGTTTTTTTTTTTTTTGGGTCGACCGACCTTGTTATCCGTGTCCTTGTTGACCACAGCCGAGTGGAGGGCGTGCAGGAGTGCATCCACGAGTCCTTTGCACTCCCTGAGCCGCTGTCGGGCCTCGGCTCCGTCCGAGCTGACGTTCCTACGGCGACATGGTCTTTCATCAAAAGCGTTCGCCTCCGAGAAAATCCTTATCCATCACAAAAATGTAACGGCCGCCTATTATTTATTGCCAAGCCAAGGTTACCGCAGACATCCCGACGTGTTCTTGAAAACGGTGGTCCACTCTGCGCTGTGTCGTTTTGACGGCTCGCAGGGTTCTCGTCTCCAGCCCGAGTGGGGTATGATGATTTCTTCGTTGAGCGTTTGCAGGCCGTGGTTGATGACCGTCATCTTGAGGGGTTCGTGCGACGAGAGGTTCCACAAGGTACCTGGAGGCCAAGAAGATAAAACGCTTGTGGATACGAGTGACTCAACCTACTAGTTTTTCACGATCCTAAAATTGTACCTGTGACCAATTCTTTGACCTCCATGCTGCTCGTCTTCCTCAGCAGTCGGACCAAAGCCTGGATGCCGTCGCAGTTCCTAATGGCCATTTTGTTGTTGTGGTCCTTCCCGTAAGATATGTTCCGCAGCGCTCCACAGGCCTTGCGGTGAACTTCGGGTTTAGGGTGGTCCAACAGGTCCACCAACATGGGCACCCCGTTGAGTTGGCGGACCTCCTGCTTGATGCGGTCGTTCTCGTAGCACAGGTGCTGCAGGTAAGCGGCGGCGTTGGACTTGACTGGATCCATGGGGTGACCCAGCATGGAGATGACCTCGTGGAGGTTGGGGTCCCTCCAGCGGGGGTCCCTGCGGATGCTGTCCAGGCTCACCATGCTGCTGCGCTTGTGGGGAAATTGCAAGGTCTGCGCTCGGCACATGGCCTGGAAGAAAGGGTTCAGGTTGCCCTCCAGCTGCGCCATGAAGGCTTCGTCGTAGCCGCTTCTTGAGGAACACAAATATAGATTCATCCAACAACACGTTGATAGTCGGACCTATGGATAAATATGTGGGGATGTGACAAACCTGGTTCTCGAGGGCTCCCTGAGGAGCTCCATGGTGGTAATGGGCCTCAAGTTGTGAATCCCTCCCAAGGTGGTGTAAGTCGCCGCCGGGTGGTCGTTCCTCATGTCCACGGGGTTGTCCGACTGATCCCCGTCGTCGCCCGTCGGGCTGCTGAATCCCGCCGGAGCGTAGCTGTCCCTCAGGAAGGGCAACGTGAAGTGCGCCCCAGGTTGGAAGTTCTTATTTGGCCAGTAGCCGCGGAGGGCGCTGCTGCCACGGGACAGGCTGCCGTAGCCGGCGCGTAAATCCCCCCCGGGGGCTCTGTAGCCCTCAGGGAGGGCGTAAAGCCGGTTGTCCGGGTTGGCAGGCTGAGGATCTGTAGTCTGAGGAACCGGCTGAGTGGCTGTTGTGATGGGTGCGCGAGAAGGTTCAGCGTCAGGAATCGGCTCCTCTGCGGGGGGGTTATGCTCGACTCGGACTGGCGCATCTGACGGATGAAGGTTCAGCTCTTCTGGCTTCTGGTCAACTTCCTGATCCGCAGCCTTCAACTCCTACAAACCCAGAAATGTTACAGGTGGGCAAAGTGTGGAGCGGGAGCCACATAAGGCCCACTCCAGTCCATGTCCTGGCCCACCGGATTTTCATTAGCAAGAGTCTTAATGTCTTTTTTGAGAAATGTCATTATTCATGAATAATTAATGAGTTCACTTTTTAAATATTTTTTAATTAAAAAATGTAATTGAATTATCTTGCTTGTTCATTTTGCATGCACACTTTAATTATTTTTTTTTATCATTAATTAAATGCCTCGCTTATGTGTCTGGTTTAAAAATCCAATATGCCCCTTGACCCCAAAAATGGACATAGTTCAACATAGGAAACTTGCAATGGCACATTTGAACTGTGCGCGAGCTCCTGCTTATTTCCCATAACGACAATCTCATCTCATCATCTTGCCTCGCTTAATGCGTGCTCCCGTTAATTAACGAGACCCTCTCTGCTGCCAAGGAGTAATGACCCCATCTTAATTGAAAATAAGTTTATGTTTGAATCTAATGAAAATGTCAAGGTCCAGCCAATGTTCCATAGACGATGAAAATGGACAAATATGTCTGCTTTTAGATTTTGATTGCCGGGTGAATGCTTTGCTTTTACACCACTTGGTTGCTATGGCCACCAGCGGGGGTCTTAATTAGCCTCAATGAAAAGTCATTTTATTGTGCTTTGCTCATATGTCACAAAATATTACCGGGAAGGAAGTGACGTCAACAAAAGTGGACTTTAATCCAGTTTAAGGCACTTGAATTAAGTTCAGTCCAATTTACGTAGTTCAAGTGGTCGGACTGAATAAATTGAAGTGAATTGTATTAAAGTTGATTTTGATTTCAAACGCAATCAGCCATGAGTGAGCGCTCACCTCTATGTCGGTCTGCAGGGGTGTGTCAGCCTCGGTGGAGCTATCGTTGGTGGAAGTCATGGCGGAGGCGACGGACGTGTCCACTTCGTCGTTGTTGTTGGATGACGGCAAATCGGCCGCCACATGTTTCACCTGCGAGGGTGACAATGCAGGAGGCCCCTCTGAGCTCTCCTCCTAAACACACACACATGGATGAGTAGTTGAGGGATGACAGCTCAGCAGCATTTGAAACATTCCCTGTCAGCACAAACACATTTTGCAATTGGACGGATAAACATTGGGAAAGTGGTGTTCTTCCTTTCAGAGGCATAACAAGCTATTGCTGAACTTTCATACCGAAGTGTATAAACGTGTCCTTTCGCTGCACTTTGCCAAACTTTGCACAGTGATTCAACTGAGTACATTTCTTTTCTTTTGATAGCAATGCAAAATGACAGGAAACGTCTAGCAGGGCTGCGAGAAAAGAAAAATAATATCTTTTTGGTTTTTTTCCCAAAGAAATAGCCAAGCAACTATAGAGCAACGTTTGCACAGTTTGACTTCAACTGACTCATCCTTGTTTTGGGAAATGAATGTAACAACGCAGCTTTTTTCTTTTTTTTTTTTTTAAAGAAAGAAGAAGATGATTTATTTGGTGGTTTATCACAATTGAAGGCCCATTAAAAATGATTTCAATTGAAGCTCCTGAGGGAAAAAAATGGAATTAAAAAGTCTTTGCGCATTGGTTTTTATGGGTCAAGTTTAGGGCATGTTAAATTAATTAATTAATTAATTGTGTCTACCGATGAGGATTTAGAAAATCCTAGTCGATCAATGTTAAATAGGTGTCACTTTTTTTTTTTCCGTGATGTGTATGTGGGAGGAAAACTTCTTTGGAGCACTAACGAGTTCATCCTTATCTGATTGTCTGCTCCACTCATTTCACTCTTGACAGCCTTTTGATTGCATCCATTGAATATCGAGGACAAATGATCCATGACACCATTACGGTGGGGGATGATTAAATGTAGTAAACGTAGAGTCTAAGATATCATTTCCCGGACAAATGTGAAAAGAAATAACACCTGACAGCTCCATAAGAAATATGCTGCATTGATTTTATATTAAGGCTTAGTGCTATCCATCCAGCAGATGGAGCTGTGGCGGGGGAAAAAAACGGACTCGTTTGTTTTTATATGGATTTAAATTTAATACAAGCAGGCACAGCACAGGTGAGGAGTGGCCCACCATTTTGGATTTTGGCCTGTTTTACTGCTTTGTTTGTGTCTTGCGATTGGCTCGTGACCATTCCAGGAAGTCTGCCATTTTTGTCACCTAAAGTCAGCTAAGGTCAATTGAAAATGCTAAAAGCATCGGTGTCAAACCTGAGGCACGAGGGCCAGATTCGGTCCGCCACATCATTGATCGTGGCCCATGAAAGCAAATCATGTGCATCAACTTTAAATTGGCAAAATGCCAAAAATCAGCCCAAAAAACACTCCAGCACAGGGCCAACCCTAATGAGGGCAAACTATAGAAAATAAAATGGCCGGCTTTATAATGAGACTGTTCAGTGTGAGGTTTGTTGCCAGAGAAAACAGATTGAAGGTGGTCATAAAAATGAAATAAAACAAAATCCCACTGGACACAAGCAGATTAATGTGAAATTCATCATTTATATGCACAGAGGCGCAATAGAGTGCACAAGCGTGTGGCTAAAATGCTCAAAGCTAATCCAATCCACCAATTCCGCTCCCTCTCTCATTCTCTTCCTCGCTTCGCGGCTCTAAAGTGGCCAACTCAACTCTGCTGCATGACAAAAAAAGAACACAAGAGCTTTCACTTCTTCCTTTCATCCCCTCGACCCAAATGTGGAGATGGAAGTATCTTGTAACCATCAGACCCAAAACCTCCAAGGGTTGTTTGATTGGGTATTTTATGAGGGGGAGGGAAAAAATCATCTGTGGACGGGATGATGAAGGATTGGTGGGGCGATAACGTCTGGTCAGACAAGGGCCCCTCTTGTCCCCTCGGTCTGATGAGTCAAGCTCCGGAGGGGACGCCGGGCCAGCTCTGAGTCAAAGCTTATTCAAATAAGCCACTGCAGCGTCACTAAAAAGTCCAAACAGGTCGAGACAATCGCTCGCAATCTGACGAGAACTCAGAAAAAACAAGCGGGGGGGAAAAACTAAACAGTTTGGAAACATTAATCACATTTTTTTTTCCCTCCGGCTCAATATTACGATTTAACGTGATTCTTTTTTGAAGTCCTCTTCATGTATTTTTTTTTAACCAACACAAAGATAAGCATTAGTCTGTCATTGCTGATGCTGATGAGGGAAAATTCGGAGGATTTTTATTGAAACCAGCTGCAGCAAGTCTATTCGATAAACTTTTAGTATGCAGCTCAAGGGCACGGCTAACATATAAAACCTCCAAACTCAGCATAAATCCTGAAGAAAAACTCGTGCATATTAGCTTGAACAGGCGGTCATGGTGTCATTGTTCATTTCACTCAAGCGTGATGATGTCACAACTTATTTCCTTGCGCCGCCATCCGTTGATTCGCTCACGTCGAGCGATGTACACGCCTCCAACGTAACAATGCGGGAATTCGGAAACCAAATTGGACCTTGACTGCCTCGTGGGGAAGCAAAGGATCTGTCGTCTAATTTGCCGTGAAATTAATTAGAAAAATCTACAATGCATTTCATGAAAAATTAATTAAATGAAGAATTGTGGAAATTGCCAGTAATTATTATGTTGGCAATTTAACTAAAATCTACTAGAAAAGAAGAAAATGAATTAACAGGAAATAATAAAAAAGATTTTTTTAAATTGAATTAAAAAGTAATATAAAAATCACAATCAATGTACTGCAGCTTAAATAAAATTTTCAAAAATAAATAAAAAATAAAAACAAATAAAATAAGAAATAAAAAAAAAATAAAAAATAAAAAAAGATATATTAGTACATTTTAATGCTAAGCATTCCAAGTCGCGACGTAAATGGTATGTACTGCCATCGCAGCCCACTCCATAACCCAACACACATACAAGGCGTCTTTTTTTGCCCTCGCCGTGAGCCAAAAGCCAGTAAAAGTTGCCATTGTTGCCACTTTGCTTGGCTTGCCCTCAAATAGTTAAATGCTGCATGGTCAGATTTAATGTGATACATCATGGCAGCACACTCACCACACTGTGTCTAGTGCATGTGAATGTGTGTGCACTATTTTATTCCTCCTTTCCATCTCTACCGATTGGGTCAACATCTCATGACACAATTAAAGATCAGCACCCTGTATTTCTTTATGCGCTCTGCGCACACACACACGCACACACTCAGTTGATGAAGATGTGAGCATCATGCCCTCCTCCTCCTCCTCCTCCTCCTCATGCAACACAAGGAGACTGCATCGAACAGCAGGCAATTGACGCCTCCTGCATGACAGCGGCACAATACACGCTCCCATCTCTGCAGGAGAGGAAGAGGAGGACACACACACACACACACATGTACGTACCTCCTTGACTTGTGCAGGCATGGTGGAACCTCCTTCCGCTCTCCCTTGCAGATTGATGCACGAGGTGCCTCCTCCTCCTCCTCTTCCTCCTTCGCTCCTCTGCCTAATTCCTGCCTGTGAGCATGTAAGGCAGTTCAAACATCATCCAGTGCACACACACAAACGCACACACACACACACCCTCCCTCTCTGCTGCACACCCTCCCTCAGCAGTACACACACTTTGCAGGCAGACGCAAAGGCATGCACACATTTTGTCCAACACAAATGTGGAAGGGGTGGGAGTTAGGGGACCCCACCTCCTCCAACTCCCCCCCCCCCCCCACCTCCCTTCTTGATATGTGCTGCAGTTAATGCGTGCGCTATTAGCAAGGTGCTGAATCCACAGTGTGGAATGGCTCAGGGTGAGTGCAAAAAAATAACTACCCTGCAATCTGCTCACACACACATAGGAGCAATCAAATTCACACACACAATTACACATACTTACACACACACGAACACACAAGCTTCCCGAAGGGTTCGCAAGCAGATGCAGCTGGCGCCCCGGAGATGCCCGCTCTAGTTTGGTTGCGAGGCAGCGAGGATGAACATGGCAACTTGCATCCATGGAGAGGAAACACAACTTGCACTACGGTCATCCCACGCATCAACCACAATTCACAAACTCACTTATTCACATTTTTTTCTATCTGAAATCCCAACATCAAAAGCACTGTCTATCTAGGAATTAAGAGTCAATGCCTTAACAATGGCCCACTAGCTTAATGCTAGCACAATTGACATGCTAATTGGTTAGCGTTGATAGTTGCGTTTTATAATCAATAGAGGCATATATTGTTTATCCCCTGTGAAAAATTGCAAGCATCGTACGGAGTTACTTAAAATACAAGAAGTGCTATTCTTCTGTTAGTGTCTGCAGAATTTGCATAATACTGCCTCCAGTATCTTCTTTAGTTTTTTTCTCATCAAAAAAAGCAAACTCAGTCAAACATGCCTGTTTAGAGCAAGAGACAAGGCGTACCAAAACTTTTGTCAATATGATCTCACAAATTAATCACAAATGAGCATTTCTTATATGCGCAGTGGAAAGTTACCACTGGAATTTGTCCGATTTGTGAAAAGAAATGTTTTGCACGCCTCCCCAATCCTTAAAAAAGATGAAGGACATGTCAAGCTCAATCTATATTTGCTGTAGTTCTTTGTGATTCAGGGCCAAGCAGACTCCTTTTTACATGCACAAATGTGTCTATTGCTTCTGATGCTTTTTCTTCTCCTTTCACTGGAATGACAAAACACGGATAATTGCGTGCAATTTGTCTTTAGTGTCTCACACTCGGCATTGTGCTTATCATCATCAAAACACATTTATTTGAACAGAAGAAAAGCACATTAGAATTTGATGGCGGGCAGAGGCCCTCACCATTAAAATGCTACATTTCTTTTCCAATTTTCCACACTGCGGTATAGCCATTCACTATCAATATTTATCATGATAAAAACTTTGAAATAAAATATAAACATACTCACCATGCAGAGATGCTGACGCAGATGAAGCAGGCCTCCACTCTTAGTGGAAACTAGCTGTAAACATGCTGCTCTGAAAGTACCCCAAAATTCTATTTCCGTGTTGAAACAAACAATTCAGCAACGTTGCTGGTTAACCTAGCCTTATAAAGTCAACTTTTTCTCGAAAAGTATTGAAACGAATCAAATTCATCATCATCATCAAAAGTATACCTTGAATATGAATGCGCGCATTCAACCAATCAGCGCTATTTAACCGAACCAATCAGAGGATGTAAAAATGCTGACGTCACTCTACGCTATTAAAAATAAGAACAAAGATATCAAATGAAGTGAAAGTGCAAAAGTGAATGGAACTATATAGCAATGGCGTTATTAATCCATGTGTATCATATCCAACATATTTATCTGTATATTATTTGTGTATATAAAATATGAATCTTTTCTCATTATGTGTCAGCCGAGTGTAACAAGTGCACGATGACAATCTGCCAGCGAATAACTGCAACATCAGAGCGCATATCGTCACTTTAATGGCGATGAAAAGCCCACACAGACTCCGCAGGGTCTTTCTCATTCTTTTCTTTCCTGTGGACCCAGTGTAGATTTTTGTCCTAATTAAACCAACACACACATACGCACAATGCCCTTGCTCTGCTGTGCTGTGCTCAGGCTGGCATGAACAACTGAGGCTGACTCCAGTTAACACACACATACACACAACAATCAGCGAGTGTGCACTTTCATATGAGGCCACTGCTGCATATTAACACTGCAGAAGGTCACACTTGGCTTGAATACACCAAAAAGTCCCACTGTATATTTTAGTAGGTCGGAAAAATGTGACTGGTATATTGAATCTTAATTGCTTTGATTTGTCGCATCCAAGCGTGTTTTTAATGCAGCTTTGTGTTGTCTGATGGGGGAAGAGGGGAGATGCAGGGAAATGACAATCAAGCATATCAATGAGCCCTGAGCAAAGCAGTCAGCCGCCCAAATCTAGGTCAGCGAGCGGTATCTACACACTTTTTAGTGGGGGGACTTGTTACAGGAGGAAAATCAAAGGTGTTTTTTTTTTTAAGGAGTCAAATGTTACTATATTGAGGATTGGTGAGATTGGAAATAGCCTACTTTTAGTTGAGCTCACTGCAGCCTTCACTTACAGTGTATTTATGTCGAATATTTAAACTCACAATTCAAAGCAAAAAAAAAAAGGTCATCTGAGCGGCGGCTTGAGTCCTAAAACAACAAAAGTCATTTATGTTTTCTTAATTTCTTTTTTTTTGTTTACCATTTTCTTCAATACTTTCTGGCTGAATAGACGCTGCACGACCTTCCCTCAAATGTCCACAAGAGGGAACCAAATGCCAACTTCTAAAACTGCAACAATAGCATTACGAATAGAAAAAGATATATTATTTATACAATTGGAATTTCATTGAGTATAAATTGAAATTCTGTATTTTAATTTTAACTTTATCAGGTCAATCTTAGAGCCAATAGGAAAGATGAATCATAATTTCAACATAATGGTGATCATTTTTGATCGACTGCATTTAAACTCTGAAAACATGAAAAATAAAACAAAAAATGAGAGTTGCATAATTTTTATTATTCATATAAACAACTATCAAATTCTATGAATTGGGAGACAACAAAAAGGCAATATCAAAACACATAAAAAAAAGATTGTATTCTCTCTGTATTAGAGACTCGCGCAGTAATGTTTTTTGTTTTTTTTTGGCCCAGCAATTCATCTTTTTACCATCAAAGTTCTGAGTTAAGTTCCTTCAATGCTCATTAACTACCAAGAGACTCCATATTCTCAGTTCCAGCGGGATACCAGAAAGATCGAGACACGGCCGTGGAGCCTTTTTCTGCGAGACTCCAATAAAAGGTCGACCCCCACCTCCAGGATTCTTATACTCTTGGCCTCCCACCCACAAGGGAGCAGACTGTATGTGGCTCTACGGCCTTAAGGATGTCATAGATAAGAAGATGCCCAGCCAGGAGGAAAGGTCACAGTGACAGAACGGCCTAGCTCAATTCCCCAACCTAATTATTAAGAGCCCTAATCTAACACTGACAAATGATGATATATTTTCTTCACTCACAAACACTGCACGGATTATTCCTTGACAACATTAGAAGCAGTTTTACTCACGAGTCCTTCCCCTGAGTGGAGGTGGTGAGCGAGGAGCGTTTGGCCGTCCCGTAGAGTGCGTAAGGAGGCGTGGAGGAGGTGGGTAAACGGGGCAGAGTGCATGTGGAGGGAGGGGCGGGCGGTCTTTCGGAGGGCGGGTACCCAGCTGAGGAGCGCGGTTTGGGTCCTCGGGCGAGCGATGATGTAGACGATGCGGAGCGGGGCGACGTCCTGGGGCCGTACCCAGGATGCCCCGGGCTCATCAGGAACTCCCGGGAGCCGTATACCGGTGGGGTGGGTCCCCGGGCGCTCTGAGGCTGCCCGGGATCCAGCGGTAGACTCCGCCGGCAGGGGATGTCGTAGACGCCGGCATCCGGTCCGTACAAAGCTTGGGATCGGACTTGCAGGCGCAGCATCCGCTCTCTCTCCTCCATCTCACGCCTTTCATGAATGGACGCCATGAGTGCCTTAGAGAGGCCATCGATTCGGGACGACATGGCAGGGGCGGTGACAGTCCCGTCCCTGAGGCTGTCTCGGAGACTTTGGGTTTTCAGGGGCAGACTCGCCGGGCTGAGATCCCTGGAGATGAGGCCCTGGAAAGCTGGCGAAGGCTCTCTTTGGATGAACCCCGGGAATGAAGGGGAGGGGTCTCTGGATGAGAGACCGTGCTGAGAAGGCGACGGTTCTCTGGGTTGAGGGGAAAGTTGGGCCACACCCACAAAGACTGGACTATACGAGTGAGGGCCGCGCTGCACTGCCCCGACGTCGGCACCCAGGCTCATAAAGTAGCCCACCGCGGGGGGCCCTCTGTGGGGGCGACACTGGGGGTCCACAGTCGCGATGAGGTTGTCATAGGAGCCGCCCGCTGTGCCAGCGTTATGATTAGCCTGCGACTTGGCGCTCGCGTGCCGGCCGCCCTGTTTGAGGCTGAGTGAGCGCGAACTGAGCGTCATGGCCCCAGAGAGGGTGGCAGCCTGCAAGGGGGGCAAGGAAGGGGGCAAAGCTCCCCTGGAAGGGCTTCCGTTGGTGTTCAAGCGGAGGTCAGGACCTTTGCTGTCTCCCGGAGCCTCTGAGATCTTCAGTAGCTACACGTTGAGATTGGAAATATTGCTAAGATTGCAACCATACAGAGTTAGAACCAATCCCAGCTGATGTTTGGAGGAGAGGATCAAAAAAGAACTCAAACTAAAAAGGTGGGTCAAATGAGTAACCCATAAAACAAGACAAAAATAGGGATTGTAACATCTCCACTGCCAAAGACAGCTGGGATTGGCTCTAGTTTATTCGCAACACTGATGAGGATAAGCGGGACAGAAAATGGACAAACCTGCTCCGGAGGAATGGGCGACGATCCTCGGGAAATGGCCTCCAGGACTGGTCGCAGCTGAGGCACAGTGGGAATGGAGACGGGGATGATGGCTTTGGTGTGCAGGACCATCTCTGAAGAAAGGAAAAAAAAATATATATGAACAGGAATGTACAGCACAAAAGGCCTTGCTGACTTTGTACCTTCCATGACGGCGAGGTGACTTTTCAGCAACCCGTGTTCTGGTTTAGGCGGCAAAGGGGGCGGACTTTTCTGTGTTTCCGGTCCGGCGGAGGCTCGGCTGTGTTTGCCGTTGTCGCTCACTTTGACGGACAGCTGCCTGTCGAGCTCTGGTCTCAGGAAGGGAGGCTGAATGTGAATCACAGACTTTTTGCGAGGCCTGGCTGAGTACCTGGAGATCAAAACGGTCCTTGCTATAGTCTCGCTATATAATATTGTGAGATTTTGAGTGTGGTACCTTGGAGAGATGGGACTGCACACCAGGTACTCCAAATTGTTACAGCAACCTCGCGTGAACGGATTTGGTCCTCCATGAAACTTCCCGGTGACCTGTGGAAACATCAAAAGCACAAATGAGCTTCTCAGAACTAACGTTGTTGCCTATATTTTGGACACTGTCGTCTAAATCAGGCTTTAGTTCCACTTCGGACATATAGGGGGCAGTCCACTATTGTACTCAGCACTTCTAGTCCATATTTAAATAGCTGCCTACATAACAATAAGGGCTGACTTGTTCATTGGTGGTGCGTCCCCGTGACACCAGGAATAGATGGAAGCCCGTCAGGCCCAGAACAGGGAGAAGAAACAGGCCCGATATGCTGATCACGACCAAACTGTTTGGACCGCCGTTAAGGAAAAAAACGGTTTAGTGAGGTGAGGCTGAGTTGAGTTGTCCTCCACGTGACAGCGGCAAGGATACGTGACAGTGCAGTGCAGCTTCCACAGCTGGTCCGTGTGGTGCAGCACAAAGACCAGGCCCAGGCTGAACACGCAAACCATGTGACCGGTGAGGGACAACAGGAAGAGGAAGAAGTAGCGGTAGTTGCGCCTCCCGATGCAGTTGTTCACCCACGGACAGTGGTGGTCAAAATCCTGCAGTGGATTGGAAACAACTTTTTTTAATATCACCATCCCACCTCTCTGAGAAATTGAATTTCTAGCCAGGCTCCAAAGTACAAGAGCAAAGGATTAACCTGATTAATGACATCGCTAACTCTCTCTCTCCCCTCATCACGCTCTACCCGTCATTCAAAACAGAAATACTTTTTATTGATTTATTCCCTAAAAACAAAATACAAGCCTACCGTGCCTCTTTAAAAAAAAAAATAATGAATCATCGCTACACCACCAGCATCCTCCATTTTTTGTTGTCTTTCATAGGCCAATCATTAACATACTTGAATATTCCTCATTTCAAAAATGGATTAATCGAATCTGTAGACCGATACATTACGTCGATGAGTGATACGATGCAATACGATAAAATGGTGAAAAGCAAAAAATCTTAATAATAATAATAAATACATGACTTGACCGACCTCCACGCAGCGATCGCACACGCTGCAATGCGAGCATCGCGGCGGCCTGTAGAAGTGACAGGACGCGCACCACTTCATCCGCACCTGGATACCCCTCACGTCCACGTTCTTGTAAAGAGGCGCCCGGAACTCGTCATCCTTATCTTCATCCTCATTGGCTGCCGGTTGCCAAAAAAAAGACAACGTTCAATATATGACACCACATTTGGGTTTTGTATCAGTTTGTTCACAGACCCATCGGAAGAACGCCGGCGTCCATGAATGTCGCCATGGTGAAGTTGGCTAGCACGAAAAGGAAAAGGACGGCGCAGCACGGCGGCACGGCAGGGCAGAAGGTCACTGCTAGCCACGGGCATCTGCAAATTCATATAAAAACACAAACAATGTTTTAAAGAAGCCTAACATTTCCCCAAAGTAGCAAATTCATACAAAAATTAAATATGTTTTAAAGAAACCTAACATTTACCCAAAATGGCAGTTTCAGATCAAAATGGCCGACTTCTAATTTGAATAGAAATCAGTTCCCCACAATGTGTTGACAAAAGTGTATCCATCCCCGCTCAGGTTAAGTTTAACTCAACAAAGACTGCGCGAGGATAATCTTTATCCCATTTATTCCCACGGCAGCAGCGGCGGATCCAAAAAGTAATTGTTTACAGTGAAAGCTAAGCGAGTATTAGCGCGTGTTCATCGCTGCTCCCACATCACGGGGATTACCCAGGGACCCTCCGGGCTGCGGCGACACAATTATTTTCACTGCAGATTAATCTGTTGATTATATGCTAATTGCTTATCGAGGCGCTTTTTGTCTCATGGATTAAAAATAAAGTAAACAACGATTAATAAAAGTGATAAAATACATGCGTACTGTATTGAGTATTGCCCGTCGCTTTCTTTTTGTGGCGTGCACATGCAAGTACTTTGATGATGTCACCGGCGTGTGAGATTAGACGGCGGATCTGAGTAATCAGGTTACACAGTGGGAGTACGAAAAGAACCTTCCGGGAATGTTCATAAATTGAGATGAATAAAGTGGCGGAAATAGTTGAAACCACAAACACAATAATAAAAGTGTTCAGTACTGTTAAGGAGCTGTCAATCAATTGGAAGCGAGCGTGGGTTATATGGGATGGGGGTGCAGGTAATGGGAGGGTAAAGCAGCGGGGGAGGGGTCCCCATTGCTGATGCCATGCCAGATGCACACTAATCCCCCCCTCCTTCCCCCCAGGATTATCAACTCTGGATTACAGGCCCTTTCTGACAGTCCATTGTGGAATCCTCACAGTGGATCTGTCGTCTATACGGCATATATACTCTTTCCTATACATCAATGCTCATTTAATTTTTGGGGGTGAAGCGGATTCATCCTAAGGCTGCATGACGTCATCAAAATTGAAAAATAAAAGCCACAATTAATTATTACACTATAAAATTCGAATTTGTACACAAAAGTGACCCCAATCAAATGATTTGTATTGCCGCTTTTTCTCGACCGTTAACTAATTGGATCACGTTGTGACAAATCATTGGACCGATTTCTTGAGGACCAGATTACAATGAGGATGGACGGATGCCACTGGGCCCACCCGGAGACCATCTGGACCGCGGGAGGGACACTTCATTACGCCAACAAGACAAGCCCCACCTAATGAAAAGAGCCCGGCTGCCGGAGCTGTATTAAATCACACACACACACTCACACACACTCACGCAGTGTAAGCTGCTCACGTCGCCCTCATCCCCACAGTGGGTCAGTGGCACAGCAGACAGTCAGTCGAGCTGCAAGTTGGTCAAATAGTATCGCTCTTACATTAATGACATCACTGTTGGATGACACACTCATGCACACCGTCCAGTTCATATTAGCGGCTAATTCAGAATACACACATTCATGATTATCCTCATGGTGCAACCCTGACTCTCTATTCTCTCACTTGCTTACTAAAAGGGTTTAACTCAAGCCAGAAGCAAAGGAATTATGTTTCCTATTTCCTTTTTATTCTGGGCGGGGTGGGCAGTAATATTAAAAAGGAGTTCAAGGTCTGCAGAACAAAAGCAGGAAGGTAGCAAGGAAGAGTTAAGAGGAAGGCTGCTTTTTTTTATACAAAGACATCTGTTGAAACAGAGAGAGGGGGGGGGGGTTGTGGGAATGTGCAGATTTAACAAAAAATCTACAAGCAATTATATCTGCATCATGCCAAAGTCAAAGACTCCAGCCTCAACTTTTCCCAGATGAGGGGGGGGATCAGATCCTAATCCTTTTGCATTCCCAACCTGCTGTCATGCTTCAATGTAAAAAGGCCTGGACATATTGTATATGTATAAGAGAAAGTGGGGCAGTTCAAAGGTCACTCCCGAGTGGAGCTGGAGAGGTTGGACAATTCATTCGCTAAGCCAAAAGCGACTACAGCCATGATGTTTATTTCTTTGTAGCGGTTAATCTCAATATTTAAAGATAAATGTAACAAGACTGATTTGAAATGGATCTTAAGTGGGGTTACAACGGTCATTCAGAATTTGTGACTTTCAATTTATTAGCAATGGAGCCGTTTTGTTTAAATCATTTTCAAATGAATACTCACAGGCCCACAGGTACCAAATACACAAAGCCGAATCTTATTTACACACACCACAAGTGGACTCTTTCCAAGCTCCCACTACAAATAGGTCAAAATACAGCTCCGAGGTATGATTACAACCTTTATACCAACTGTCACAGTTCAAACGTGTTGAAATGTGCATGTAAAAAGGCGAGCTGCAACAGACTGATGGGAAAATTTTGATCAGTAAAAGTGTGCTACATAGCTGTGGGTCCTCAGGGCGACCCGCTGACAGCCAACCGGGTCAGTTTCACGGCACACAGGCGGCATATGCTCCTTTTTGGATGGGGGGCACGTGATAATTATTCATCCATCCACCCTCAGATTTTACACGCCCCTGCTTCATTTGAATTGGAACGAGAGAAGCGAGCTGGTTGTTGTGTCATGTGCTTGTGTTAATATTATAGCTGGGGGTGCTATGGACAAGGCTAATTAACTCTATTATACCTTATATTAGGACAGAGAAAGGAGACGCAAAGAGGATTTTATATATTAGTTCATAAAAGTTTTTTTTTTAAAGAACGTGTTTTACAAAAGTTTACAGTCCAATTTGGTGTTTTTTGTACTCCACAGGGGGTCTACTCCAGAAATATGCAATAGAGTTAGTTTCCCACAAAAAAAATTACACTGTACTTTCATATATGCGGGGATTAAATCAATTTAAAATACACACGAGTGAAATTGATGCAGCCTGCACGGCCAATCGCTCAACACCCTTCAATCACTTTTGCAAGAATAACCAAGAGAGTCACTTACGTGAAGACGAAGAAGAGTGAGGTGGAGCCCACCAGGAGGCAGGCGGCCGTGCACACCGGGATGAAGGCGGACGCTCGGAGCGAGTCGCCGCCGCCGCCGCTGCCGGCAATCCTATGCGTCCGCTCCATCCTCCGTCTTCTCAAGTCTCAGACCGGCCGGCGTGTGGATAAAGTCCCTCAAACAACAATACAGACATGTTTAAACGCGTTCCGGTCGGAATGAGCAAGGGAGAAAAAAGCAGGTCGTGAAAAGCGGAGGATGAGAGAAAGGCGACTGCCTGTGCGCACGCTCGCTCCCTCCGGATTCATGCCTCCAGCGGAGCGGGCACGTCGCCTCCGGCTCAGCCCGAAGGTGGAGCTTTCACTCGCGGGTGACGTGAAAGTTTACCACGCAACACTGCTCTTCAAGCCTCCGATGTGTTCTTTTTATTGACTGGGGGGAAAGAAATCAGTGTTTTTATATATAACTCCACCTCAGGACGAAATTGTGTTTGGGTTGACATAATTCACGGCAAAAAAGTTGAAAGCAAAATGATGCATAAAATGGATTGCAGTGATGCCTTTTCGGAGTTTTTTATATTGTTTACTTTTTTGACACATTAAGAAATAAACATGACTTGGGCCACGATGTAAAGATAAGGACTTTGAATTTAGGTTGTAAATGTCAATCAGCGTTTTTGATTGTGTTCCAGCTCTGCTGTGACCTGTTTAGATTTGTCATCACAAGATGATTCTCCCTCAGGTCAAAGCTACCTTAGGGTGTGTTCACAACAAGCTGATTGGTGCAAAGGTGTCTCCTGCTCGTCTATAAAAGTCCAAAAGTCGGATTCATTATCAATCTATCCTTCCGACACATTCAGCTGTGTGGAAAGCATGGACACGGAGGAGTTGGTTGAATCTATTATCCGAGCACTCATGTTTCTGGCGGGGATCATCGGGAACAACTGGTTGGCCATCAGCTCCATCCCTTCCAAGAGGTCGGCCATCTGCACCAACGATCTTTTGTTCATCAACTTGGCAGTGTCCAACCTCATCACCAACTACCTGGTGGACCTTCCCGACACCATCGCCGACTTTTCTGGTCGCTGGTTCCTAGGCGAGGCCTACTGCGGCGTCTTCCGCTTCTGCGCGGACCTGTCGGAGACCAGCAGCATCTTCACCACCTTCTTCATTAGCGCTTTCTGGCACCAGAAGCTGGTGGGCTCCCTGAAACGGGGCGGCGCCCCCGTGAAGATGGACAACGTGGGCCTGGTGATGGCCTTGCTGGTCGGCAGCTGGCTCACAGCTTTGGCTTTTAGCGTGCCGCATTTTTTCTTTGTGAGCGTGGAGGCGACCAACGAGAGCGGGGAAGACTGTATAGATGTCTTCCCGGATGCCATCTCCAGAAAAACCTATGAGGTGTTCTACCTGACGCTGGCCAACGCCCTTCCCCTTGCCGGGATGCTCTTCGCCAGCGGTCAGATCGTGATGACGTTGCTCAAGAACCAGCAGCGAATCCGGTGTCGCAACACCGAACTCGGCAAGGAGAACGCTCACGGAGGAGCCGTCGGGAGAGTTGCCGGGCCGAGCGCCGCCTCATCCTGCACAGAAACCGCCAACGCCTCCGGAGCTCCACCCAAGCTGTCCATGGTGCTGTCGGGGAAGTCCAACGCCAGCTCTCAAGTGCGTGCGGCCAAAAGCGTGGTGGCGGTGGCCAGTGTTTTCCTGGTGTGCTGGTTGACTCATCTGCTGCTTCGCATCACCAATAACTTCCACACCTCCTCGCTGGTGGTGGAGGTGGCCAGCTACATCGCGGCCTCCTACACCTGCATCATACCATACATATTCCTGCACGGAGTCAAAAAGCTCATATGCTCATGCAAGAGATAGAAAAAAAAAAAAATCTGGCTCACAATGTCCTCATTCTGATAGTTATGTTGTAATCGTTAAAATAATAAAATCCGGAACTATGTGTTGTGAATTGCTTGACGCTTTGATAATCAACAAAACATAAATCCAAACATCTTTATTTCTACCAGGCTAAAGCAAACATGATTCCACCAACAATCAAGGTGGCTAATTGTAGGAAAAGACAACAATTTGAGCTCTCCCTTTTGTCATGACTGTACGGGAAGCCTTGAGTGGCGTTTGTAATTAAATGTAATTACGCTAACAGAAAAAAAGTGACATCCCTCTGCGGTGTCACATTACGAGCAACATGGCCGCCATTTTAAGGGCGAGAGCTGTACGTAAACACGTTAAAAAAAAAAAAAATCAAATGTTTTTTATGTACATTGTCAATAAGAAATATAAATGGTGATGTGTTTGTCTCCTCTTGTAAACGCATAAGAGTGTCTGATCTATATTTACACATTTAACGATGTTGTGCTTTGGGACACAATCGAGCATAAAATAAGTTATAAAACCTGCATCTTCAGTCTCTTAACACTTTGCTGTCATGAAAAGTCAGACTGGGCACTTTAGTAGAAAACAAGATGATGCACTACTCACAAGAAGTGAGGAAAAATTGGGCTTTTTCGCAGTACATTTCAGGATGAACCTAAAACGTACCCAGAACTTTGACGGATGAAATTAATTTGACCTTTGCAAAACTTTGTTCTAAAATGTGGCCTTTAACTTCTCCGGAGTAGTGCGTAACACGCCGATAGATACCTAAATCCCGTCGCCACCGTACAAACGTGACAGATGTATCGCTAAGCGATTCAAAGCATCGGCGGGAGCTTAGCGAGCGTCAGTGAAGTTTATCCAGTTTGGCCTGCAGAGACTTGAAGTTGCCGATGGTGTGCTGGAGGGCCGCGTTGGGGCTGAGGGACTGCAGCTCCACCAGGTAGCCGCAGATGTTGTCCAGGCACACGTTGGCGAAGCGGCGTCTGGGGCAGAATTCAGAATTTGTTGGAAATTGTAACAGAGTAAAGGAAAAGAGGAATTCTACAAGAAATGTCATCAGTCTGCACTGCCAGTGAGAAACAGGCTATTTGACAGGTGTCTGACTCTTTGGCTCCCTCTAGAGGTCAGAAGTTGAACTGCTAGTGAAGTGGCTCACCTGTCATACGTGGGCACTCTGCTGGGGTCGTCCACGTAACCTGACAAAAGCACGTGGATGCATTCTACCAAGTGCAGAGGCTTCTTCAGGCGCTGCCAGTAAGGATCCTACACCGGACACATTTATTTTCAAAATGACGGCCAACTGCGAGGGGACGTGATTTGCGGCGTGTACCCTGGTTTTGAAAAGCTGATCGTAGACCTCCAGAAGGCGTGGCAGCTGCACCCCGATCTCCTGCATGGTGGACGTGACGAAGCCCACGTCCCAGTTGAGGCGGCACACCTCCTGCTCCAGAAATTTCACCAGGAATTCTGCAAACACACAATGCTTTACATGGAATCGAATGCGAAAGGTCCGCAGAGAGGACATGCTTGAACAAGCTGCTTGTAATGGCACAAAACACTCCCAAGAGAAGAGGAATCATAATTATGTCGCTATTACAACAAAATGAGAGAACACGAACCCAGTGGAAAATATCGCGGCGTTCCCGCGTAGATCCTGCCCAGCGACACCACCTTCAAACTGAGTGATCTCATCCTGTCCACGGTACTCATGGCCACCGTGTCTGCCAGTTCTGCCAGACAAGATTGGCAAGCAGCAAATCAGTAAAAATAAAAAATGATGAAAGCAAAAAAAAAAAAAAAAATCAACCATGTTTTTGTGTTGTAGGGCAATGACCTTTTTCTATGATTTCCTGCCAAAGCGAGTGCACCAGAATTGGATCCGAGTGTCCCGCGCAGTGAATGATGGCCAGCTTGCACTCGGATAGTTTGAAGTGGTCGGCGTATTCCCCGTAGAGCTGCACGTATGGAGCCAAGGCAGATTTTATATTCACACCACCAAACAAAAAAACGATGAACACTAATTAAAGCTAATCATAGATGCAAAAGTACTAAAAAAAAAAAAGTTAAATAAAACCGAGTTGACACTGAATCAAACTGTCACTAAATGTAGCTGGCATGGATACAGTGGACAACTGGAAAAAAATAATTTATCAAGAAAATAAAAAAACAATCATGGAGCTGTTGCATGTTACCTTGGTGATGTCCATGAGGTCCGAATCCAACTGAGAGACGGCGTTTTTCACCGAAGGGTGACTGGAGTACTGTCGGATTAGCGTGTCCTGAATCTGAACTTGGATGCGCACCAGCTGGGAGAAGAAAGCAAAGCGCTGTTATGTGTGGAGGTGGGTTTGTACTTGTCTCAAAAATAAACAACTTAACTCTACTTCAGTCTATTAATAGGATTTCTATATTTTGGGCAGCTATGGGAGTGATTCTTCCTCCCACTACTTCAACTTTATTTTCACGGGATAAACAGGGTCTACCTCCATCTTCTCCTCCAGCTCATGGAGGAACTCGCCGTCTGCCGCCTGAGCGGAGATGCAAGAGGAGCTCTTAGCGGACAGGATGGCCCGGGCCAAGTACTCCAGACGCTGCTTGAGGGAGATCTCAGTGCTGCGTGTGTGGACAGATGAGCACGGCATGAATCTTGGTGACATGGTCGTCATTAGACGCGTGACACCTTGACAAACCTGTGCATGTCGGCGAGGCGGGCCAGCACGTGGGCGGCCTTGCCAAAGTTGCGGTTCTTCTCGTAGTAGCGCCACAGCAGGTCCATGTTGTGCACTTTGCTCTGATCTTGTTTGATCATATGCATGAGATGCTCTTCCAGGTACGGCGAATTCACCTGGACAAGAGAGGATCCAATCGGGAACGATTGACTTTATATCCATGGGACTTAAGTACTGTGGCGCTAATAAAACACTCGGTACCTCGAGCAGCTTGTCCGCCAAATCAGCCTGGATGAGCCAGTTGTACAGGGCGATGTGAAATAGCTCATCTTGGGACCTCTGAGCCAGACCAAAGATCTGCTCAAACTGTAGTGGAAAGAGGCTCTTATTTAAGAAAAAGATGCAGACATAAAAAAAAAAAAGTACACAATCAAACATGGCTGTCTCACTCACGTGGGCTGTAGCTTCCTCGTTACTTAGCATGTTCGGATCCGAGGTGAGGACAGGAGGGCCCGGCTGTTTTGGGACACTGGGGGACTGAGGAGCCGCTTTGCTTTGGTTCACTAGCTCCTGCATGGTGTCCGTGATGCATTTATAACATAATAGCCTGCAAGTGGGGTTGGGAAAATGTCAGCACTAAAAGCCATCCACAGCTTATTTTATTGGCTGTGATGTCACAGCAACGTGTGCTAGCGTGCTATTTAGGCTAGGGAGTGAAGGTGGGTATAGATATAAAAACATTTCTTACCTTTCCTGGAAGGCCAGCTGTCCCGTCTGGTCCTCCTCTGGCTCTCCATTTTTGTAAAAATGGGGCCCCAGCCTCTGGGGGTCCTTTTTGTCAGCCGCCGTGAGGCACAGCTCGAGGGCGCCCTCGTAGAAACGTACTGAGATACGGCACATTTGCATCAATTCAACATAGGGCGGTCGTGAGCGGCGCCGGTGTCGAGTTCAACGCTACCTTGCCTGTACTGGGAGCAAACCACTGGGAGGTCAGTGTTCTGGCAGATTTTTTGGTAGAGACGCAGTGATTCCCTCAGCATTTTCTCCTTATCGACTTTGTTCTGGATCTGCTTGGAGTTCTGCAGCAACTCGTTTGCCTTGGTGGAAAAACATCAACATTTAAAAACCCCGGAATATGTATGATGAAATAGTTACGAGGGCACACGCCAGATCTTCATCTATTGCTGGATTGGGTTCATAGAAGTCAAATTAAATATTACATGACATTAGAGGCATATAGAACAAACTGGAGCACACTACTTGGTAACAACCAGCAGAGGGCGCCACCAGATCAGACTGGTCTAGCTGTAAACTCAAACAGTGTGTTAAATCTTTTGGCTCTGCCGTGTACCTTTGAGCAGACGCTGTCCTCTGTGCTGTAGAGCAGCGGGCACACGTCCCGCAGGTGATTACTGATGACGTCCACAGAGGTGTTATCTTTGATGTAGACGTTAATGAGCGCCGTGACCAGGGCTCCTGTGAGCTCCTTCCCCCGGATCATATCCTTAAAACTTGCTGCCTTCATCTGCTCCTGAAATTCCTAAAAGGAGAAAAAAAGGAGTGAGATATTTAGAGAGTGACATACTTCAGGCGGTTTGTGAAAATGCTACCTTGGGCAGTTCTGACATGATGAGGCTGAACTGATGATCGCATAGAAGCTTCCAGAGGGCCAGAGTCTGATAGGAGCGATGGACTAACGCCTGGATGCTCTGCAGGGACACTTTCTCGTAGACCTGAGCCTTGGCTAGAAAAAAAGAATTATAAAATGATGGTAAGATTAAAAAAAAAGATTAGGTTTGTAGTTTGCAGTGATTTAGCTACATGAAAAAGAGGGAGGAGGAAACAAAACTGTCCAAACACTCACTGTGGTACTTCCTCTGAAGCTCCTGTTGGACCTGCTGAGAGCTGGCGCCATCCGGCCGCATAAATCCCAGCAGCCTTTGCTGCAAGTTACCAGGGGAACTGAAACTACAAAGGGATCCGGTCCAATCACAATAGTGAGCATAAAGGACGATTTTCAATAGGAACCCAATGTTGGTCTTACCTTGCACCACCGAGAGAGGAGGGACTGAACAGAGAGTTTTTATCCAGAAACTCCTTCAGCCTGTAGAGCTCCAACAGGACCGACTCCAGATCAAAAGACGTCACGCTGCTTTCCAACTGTGATGATGTTGAGGAGGAATAGTAAAGCCTTACTCAAAATCTGCACCCATTATTACTGCTAAGAGAACTTTATGTATTAAAAAAGAAGATGATCTGAACGCCCCTGCAACTTACAATACTGAAAGTCTGACTTCCTCTACTGACTGCTTTCTCCACTGCTAGGCTCCCATCCCAAATGTTTCTGTTTGTGTGGAAGGAAGAAGCAAAATAGAGAGAACATGAGTCCTCTACATGAGTTTGACATGAGGACAACACATATGAATCATTATGGTGTGGATCCCAACTAGACTGACCCGAGAACGCGAGCAAAGTAGACACAGATGCCATTGTGCTTCCCGGAGAAAATCACCTCTGGGCCGACTGACATCGGAGTGATGGGGGCGGACCCCGTGTGCATTGGCGCATAGGGCGTGGCCAGAGGTGGGGGAAAAATGCCTGATGGACGGGGGAAGGAAAAAAAAAAAAATCACACACTTCTTTTCCATTCTACATGCACACAGTCATATTGAGCAAACACTTACCCGGTCCTGGAGAGCTCATCATGGGTCCAACATTGCTGGGTGGTGACATAGCAGCGGGAAACCTCATCTGTGCCTCTCCTCCATATCTGACGACACATGCATACATTTAACAAGCTTGCCTTCCTCTTTTCTCCATTTGCCCATCATAATGAGGTATGCTCAAGTTTATTCGACACTAAGTGTATCTTTGTTCTCGGACCTGAAGAAGGCTCTGGTGGCCCACTGCGAGACTTCTCGGTTACAAGCTTCGTTGGAACAAGCCAGGATCAAGGCTGTAGCGCAGGCCTGCTCCTCCTGAACATAACAGAGGCAAAGAGATGTTTAAAAGTCTTCCGAGAGCGCTCATCAAGGAAAGTTTTTACCCGGTGCAACTTGAAGAAGCGTTCGATCTCCTCGCTCTCTCCTCCGGCGCAGCTCACCAGAAGGTGACGGAGCTGGTCCACGGGACGAAGCTTTTGGAAAATGTGACTTCCCTGTAGAGGAGCGAGAAGTCCGCCTTCAGTATTCTGAACCAGGACTTGACAATGTGTCTTGTATGGTAAGAGGCTTTAAACCTTTGCTGAAAGGAGGACAAATTTCTGCGGGGGGGTGTTGTGCTGCAGGACCACCACGGGCGAGTCAGTGACGGGGATCATTTCCTTGTTCAGGGGAGTGCAAATCCTGCTTGGCTTCTCCTCGTTGATGGCGCTTATAGCCCATGTGTGTCCGTCGATATTCGACATCATCTGCGTGGAAAAAAAATCAAGTGAGAATGTTATTCGGGCTAGTATGCTAGCTAGCATGAGTGATGAGACTAATGTGAAGGTAGCAGAAATGCTTTGCAGGTCACACCTGAGTCTCCATCAAGGGCTTCTTGAAGGGAAAAGAGTCATGGTTGATGCACCACAGAATGTCGTTGTCCTCCGTCTCAGAAGCCGCCATCAGCAAAATACCTGCGGGGATTATCCGAGATTACGAAAAATTCCCGCTGAAAAAATGCCGGCGTGGTCGGTCGGGGTTTACCTTTACTGTGCAGCGCCTTGTGGACTTTGGCGGGTTTCTGCACCGTGGATGACGCGGAGAAGCCCGGCGGTAGGCGAACGTGAACCAGAGAGAGCAAGGAAGGTCGGGCCGGCGTTTGTCTTTGCTGCGGTGGCGCAAAAGGTGTAGTGCAGAAGTAGAGACGCACACCTGTGGAATAAAAATGAAAATAATACCAGCACGTGTGTTAACTCGTATTGACAACATTGCTCTTGTGTGTTGTTCCCGCCCCCGTATTTACCTGCATGCGTCACAGCAAGCAGGTGAACATCGGATGACTCTGATCTGCTTATCACAGAGATCTGGACGATGGGCTTGAAGACAGAACGATCCATGGTCCTGCATGGGAGCAAAACATGAAAAATTGTTTCAAATAGAAGGGCAAAAGACGGACTTGGTGAAGTCTGCTTCCTTGCGAAGATACCTGGCAATGTTTCCGGCGGCTGCGACAATGCCGTTTTGAGACATGGTGGCCACGCGACTCATGGATCGGCCGTCGACGCCCAGGTCATACACCTGACAGACGGAAATGAGGGTGATTTACTCCAGAACACTGACAACCGCCAATACCGTTTGCATACAAATAGCTGACATTAAAACTACACAGTAAATATTTTCATTATTGTCTGCCTATTTCATAAAATGCATCTGTTCTAAAATTTGCTTTTCCCCAAAAATGCAAAATTGCAGTAGTACCTGTAGAACTCCTTTCTCAGAGCGTGTAAAAAGTGTGTTGCGGGAGTTGTCCACAGCAATCTGCACAATTGGGTCTGGAAAGCAGAAAAAAGATTTTTGATGAATAAATACAAACTCATTATTTCTTCAGTGTTAGCGTACCATCCTCAGAGAAAGAGAACTGGAGCACAGAAGGGACGAGGAAGGACAGGGAGCTCTTGGAGTGGTTGATCTTGCGGCAGCGCTGACTTAGCCAACCCGCCTCCGCCTGGTAGGCGATTTCGTACAGGCAGCCGTCCTTTCCCGCCATGAAGATGCGACCCAGGTCGGTGGAGGTCACAGTGAGAATGTAGGTGTTGTCGGTGGGGATGGAGAAAAGGTGGTCCGGAAGTATCTGCATGCCGCCTGACATGCTGTCGTTCAGCCCTGAGACAACACAAAAATACACAAGCTGCAATGATTTGCATTTATACAGGAAAAAAAAAAAAAGGGTGATGGCGTGTGGATCCTCAAACTCACCTCCATGGGTGACCCTTGGGAAGCTCACTCCCAGGATGACGACATCCACGGACGTGGCCAACACAAGCAGGTAATGGATGTGAGGCTGTAAAATCCCTGGGAAAATCAAAACAAAAATAAACGCTGCATTGAAAAGGGAAACAAAGATACAAATAGGTGTACGACAGTTCACAACGTACCTTGTTTTGGTTTCACCAGCCCCACTGCCAGAATGGTTTCGATGAGACCGTCGAAATAGGCCACGTCTCCCCTGTGAGGCATATTACCACAAATAATTCACACATCAGGTACACCTTTCAATCGCTCGCTCGTATGCGATCGTACTAACCCGTCCTCGTAATTCCACATGAAGATGTCGTTGTCGATCGTGAGCCATGCTCGAGTAATCTCGGGAAAAACTCCCATCATGCAGTTGAACTGCATATCTGGATATCGTGTTAAGGGGTGAAAGCAAGTCAATGCAATCATCTTATAAATGTGCCACTTGAGAGCAGAATAGAAATAATATGAAGTGTGTAACGCAATGCAGATCCAGACTTCTGCATCCAACTACCATTTTCAATCAAAAGGATACGGCTGAATTGCTCTACCAGCTCCGGCGGCAGCGGGACTCGGCGCACTGCGCTGAGCTCTGGCAGGTTAGGCACGCTGAGTAAACCCGGTCCTTGAAGGGGATAGTCCATGTCGGACACTCCGGAGAGGGAAGGTATATCTAATAGCACAGATGACATCATTTTAACATACTTGGAGAGATGAGTATCATTTTTTTTATGTGGTAATTGGGCAATGGGTACATCAATAGGTGGAAGTAACACTGGTACTGTACTTTCAGTTCAGCTCTCTTTACTTGAATTTACTTTTTTTTTTTTTTTAAACCTTTTGTTAGTCACTAGTCCTTTCTACTCCTATGTCCTCCAGGTAAATCTGGCTGTAACTCACTATGAGAGGGCACGCTGAGGAGCTCCGACAAGTCCGGGAAACAGCGGTCATCTTGCAGGTGCCGGTCGACGAGCCGGGCCGAGCTGTCGAGTGCCTCGACAAGAGCAGCGGAGGGGCTGCTGGGTCCGGCGATGGACGGCATGACTTCAGACTGCCACTGGCCGACGAAGCTAAATGATATGGATAAAAGAATGGATAAAAATGTTCAGTTAAACGAAAAATTGAATAATACACCCCGCGTTGTGTACGTCACTTGGTGTTTAAAACTGAGTTGACGTGGATGACGTGGAACTAGTTACAACAAGTTGATGAGTGGTTAACTAATTGCTGAGATTCTTGGAGTGTTAGCAGGGATGCTAAATGCTAGCGTGGTTTAAGTGTGAATAGGCGCCATTCTGAGAGAGCTTGGCATCTTACCCAAAAGGGAATGATTCCAGATATTAAATGAATTGATCCTCCAATGGCAGTTGCTTTAGTATGCAATGTGAAGAAAGTAGAGGAAAGTAATTGATCAAATCGATAAACACAAAACCTGCCGCCCGCCAACCTCATGCGCGAGCGCCGGGGTCAAAGTTTTTACTTCCGCTCGTTTGAGAATAACAAAATAGATATTTGTAATGACGTTCTAAGTTAATTCACTAGCTTTTATATTGTTTCAAAAGCAGTTGTGAAAGTTATGTTTAATTTTGAACACATTTAGAATTTTGTTCTTTTTGTTTTATTTGACCTAGAAAAAAAAACTGTTCTACGGCGGTCGAGGGGGTCCAAAATGCGGTGGCGCTGCAAACGGATAGAACGCAGAAATGGTGCAAGCAAAAAGGAAAAGATGCAAAAAAAGACAAACACATATGCAAACACACAAAACAACTGCAAAACAAAAAGGCTTGCTGCTCATTTAAAGTCCAAAAACACTTTATTAAGAACGTCAATACACTAATTTCCAACATTCACTTTTCTTTTTTTCCTTCTTTTTACAGAATTATTTTCAGATATAAACATATTTTTTTAGTTCAACTATAATACAGTCAGTGGGAGTAAAAACGAACCGGGTTGCTGCACAACAGCGAAGGAGCTCCCACCCAATGTTTTTTTGAAACAGTTGTTCCTGGTGTGTTAACTTCAACTTGGTCTATGAGGTCCTTAAATAGAAAGAGCTTTGATCGTCTCTGTAACATACTGGATCCATGTGGTGCTGCGCTGCCAGAGTATTGTCTAATGTTTAGTCCCGTCCTTGGCGGCGTATAGTGCTCGTAACGTCTGTGCCACTTTGTTAGTCAGCTTTTGTCCGCTTGTTAAGGAGATTTTCTTATAAATAATGTCCGCCTCCTTAATATTGTCCAACCAAGGCACCTTTTTGCGACCGTCCCGTTTCTTGGCCACAACCCAGGGCCCTGAGTAAGTGCCGGACATCCAGTGTACGCTGTAGCCGCTTTTGGTCTTCTGCACCACCCTGGCGATCTGCGGCCTGTCTTTGTATTTGGGACAGCAGATGGCCACCACGTCCGTGACGTCCACGCTCTCGTTCATGTGGCCGTAGTCCTCTGCAGAGTCGTCGCCTCGCCGTGACTTCTGCTGTGGGTAAAAAGAAGCAGTCAAGACCCTGTTTGGCTTTTTGTAGACAATAAAGGGATTTGATAAAAGATCTAAGATGTTTCCTTACCGCCGGGGGATCTTCATCCTCGCTCTCCTCATCCTCGGACTCGATCTGCGCCCTGTGATTGTTGTGGTTGTGGTTTCGGTATTTGGGGCCCTGGAGCAACGAGGTGATTGCTTTGTTTCTGGCGTTGGCGCTGGCCTCGCCCTCCTCTTCATCTTCCTCGCGGTCCAGGTGGTCCATCAGCACTTTGAACTATGACGAAAATAAAAGGTCATAACTAACCCCTGAAATGATCTCCAAAACGTTGATTTAATGACTCGGTTGAACCGAAAGGAGATAATGAGTTCTCGGAAACAGAATTCTTACGTGTAAGTACTGTTTGACGATGGACTTCCTGGTCTCGTAGCTGATGTCAGAGCTGGATAGACCGACCTTCAGAAATTCCAGAGTCTGGCGAGGATTGAAGTGCACCTTGGATTTCCTGTTCACCGTCTTGTCGTACACCTTGGCCGATTCCGTTGGTGAGTATTTCTGGATTTTGCTGTGAGATAAAAGCAAAATGTTTTTCGAACTGGAGTACTGACACTCAAAAGACTTTCCATCTATATATAAATATATTGATTTAAATCAAACCATTCAAGCAAGACTACCACATAAGGTTTCGTGGAATATTCCAGTGCTGGCTTACCTGTCTGAGAAGCCGTATAAATTCTTGAGGTGTTGTTTGAGCATGAGCAGCAGTAGGATTCCCTGCGAAGCCAGGGAAAAGTCCAACAGAGGCTTCTGGTCCTCGGGTAGGCGGGCCATCACCACATCCTCGTCATCCATGTCGGAGTCAGATTGCGTGTGGAGCTTTTCCGCCTCCTCCTCACTGCTGCTGCTGCTGCTGCTACTACTGCTGCTGCTGCTACTGGATTGGCTGCTGCTCTCCTCGCTGTCGTCAGAGCTGTCTCGCATCTTCCGAGGCTTGGCCTTCTTCTCCTTCTTCTTTTTTTTCTTCTTTATTTTCTTCGGCCTTGGAATTGGTCCTTTTCTTAAAGACTAAGAATAAATTGAATAATCAGAATTGTTTTTTTTTAATTACGTCTAGACAAAATTGATACTGCACATGGAGCTGGGCAAACTCTTCTCACCTCTTGAAAAGACTGCAGCAGGTTGCTGCCAGAAACTGACAGAGTGATGTCCACGTGGTGCATGATGAAAAGAGGCTCTTCCTGCGTCTGGTATGGGAAGCAGGCCAAGTTG
Organism: Syngnathus acus; assembly: GCF_901709675.1. Taxonomy (NCBI): domain Eukaryota; kingdom Metazoa; phylum Chordata; class Actinopteri; order Syngnathiformes; family Syngnathidae; genus Syngnathus; species Syngnathus acus. Next base: position 7,619,726 of record NC_051097.1, read on the forward strand.
TCCGCCACGAATAGCAGCAAGTTCACTTCGGCTCTCTGAAGAAGGCAAAGATTCAGCCATTGATCAATAACCCGACTAGCATTCCGGTGACTATATTCGACTTACGGAGCTGTCGTCAAACATGTTGAGCAGAGAGATGAGGAAGGCTCGCCGATGTTGGCGGTTCCCCCGGACCAAAGTGTACAGATGAGCGCAGAGGGCCGCGTCGGTGTCCTGGTGACGGAAGCCTCGGATGATCGCTTCTTTGGATCCGGCGATGGCCCGCTGGATCTGGTAGGACAACTTCAGCCCTGCTACGGCTTTCATCTGGTCAGTTCATAAAACAGCAGACCGCGTGTGTGGAGTTCACATGCTCGATTATGTTTGAACAACGGTCTTTGTGAGCACACTTACATGAATAAAGCCTGAATACTTCTTGTCGATATCCACCAGTTGTTGATCAGACTTGTTCTTCATGGTTGGCTCCGGATCAGTTCCCATGGCAATTAAGTAGGGAACGCACTTAAAAGAAAAAAAATTGTTGTTGTTATAAAGAATTTTTTTTTCTTTTTTTAAGACTAGGGATTTTTTTATTTTATTTAATGTTTTGAACCATATAGAAAATTGTTAATAGGCAGGATTTTCTGCCAATAGAAGCGGGTTATGTTTTGAAAAGAAAAAAAAAAAAAAGTAGTACCTGCACAGGGTGGATGAGGCCCTGACTGAGCGTCAACGTGATAACGCTGAGAGCAAAGTGGCGGACTGTGGACTGCCCGTGCAGGAAGGAGTCCAACACTTGCTTCAGGTAGATCTGAATGATGGAGCTGCTCATGCCCGACGAGATATCGCCCATCTCTTTCAGATCTTCCTGTTTGGCCTTCTCCTTCCCTGAGTCAGCAAAAAACAAACACATGATAAGGCGATGGAACGAAGAGCGAGAACGCGCGAAGGATCGAGCCTTGAACTCACAGTCACGGTCGGCTTCCAGCATTCTCGAGTCCTCCTCCTGTAGATATGTCTGCATGTTTTTAAGCACCTGGACCTTCAAACTGACCAGACTGTGCTCGTCGGACAGAATGTTGTTGTAGAGAATCTTCACGTCCTGCGCGAACATTAGCTCCGGGTGCATGATGAACTGGAAGCCTTCAAGTGATAGAAATCATGTAAATGCTGAGGGAAAACAAATAGAAGATGTGCTGACATACCTAAACCGATCAAGGCCTTGACTTGGACCACCTCATCTTTGTGCGAGGTAAAATACAAAAGAACTTCCAAGACTTTGTCCTTAATGAGGAGCTAGAACACAAACAGTTGGGAAAGTTAATGATCAGTATTAAATAATCAGCGTGGCGAATCCTACCTTATTGGCACCCTTGAACTCCTCTTGGTCAAAATCAAAGTGTCGACACAAAGCACCGACCGTGAATAGCGAGCGGAGCAGTGTGGGCTTGTTCGTCACCAAGGTGGGACTGTCGGGATCCTCCTGGTGCTGGGTCTTGAGTTTGGCCAAGGCGCCTAGAATTCGGGGAAGGAAAAAGCTGATTTGTATTTTTTTCCAACGGCAAGGCATGAGTTTCAAACGGAAGCGTCCCATCAAGGATGAAGGAGCGTGGTGGCCAAAGTAAAGGGAAAATTGACTTACCGTAGAAACGATTGAAACAAGCCCAAACAAACTTGTAGTTGTGTGTGACCTTGTTTACCACGGCACCGAGACAGCTTACGGAGTGCTGCACGACCTGAGAAGCAGAGCACACGATTGACATCACCACCAGCTTCGCGCGCACCGCCAATGTCGCAAAATGAAACAGACCATCATTCCGTATTTGATAATCAACTTCATGAGGTCCTCTTCGATGGTAGTGAGGAAATTCTCGCTGGGATTGTCCATCAGAGGCACGACCAGCTCCAGGATCTTGGCCACGTTGCAAATCAACATCAAGTCGTTCTGATTCTGCAACAGGATGGAGGCAGTTTGTTATTGTCGCCAGTAGAGGGCGCTGTGGTACAAGAAATCAGCAGTTGCTCCTTACGTTGCCTTTAGTGTTCAGGTGGGGCTGCATGGTCATGGCGTGTTTGACCATCAGCTGTGGTCGGATCTTGCTGAATAAGTACAGCGTGGTGACGCACGCCACCAGGCGACCCGAGTTGACGCCTTTGTCCTCACACTCTGAAACACACACATTATGAAATTGCTTGATGACTCCCATTTATTTTTAAAGCACAAAAACAAATCCATTTCTCTATTCACCTGCAATGGACTCTTCATATTTCACTAAGTGCTCCACCAGATTGTCCACTAGTTGACTGCAGGCCTTCTTAGCTGGTTTGTAAGAAGCGGCTTCTTCTGATTTAAGGAGCTGGGGGGAAAAAAATGGCGGAAGACATACAATTTAGCATAAATCACTGGTATGTATGATCAGATCAAATACAAAAGCTTACATTCTGGAGAAGCTGCTCGAACCAATCGTAGCCGGTATCTTTACACGCGAGCACCTGCGGTGAAAGAGGAAATACAAGATCACACATTTGAATCAAACTAAAATTCTGCACGTAAAACACCTACGCACCACGTCGGTGATGTTCAGGATTTTTCTGATCATGGCGTCTTTGTCATGACTTGGTGTTGGCGTGAACCAGATTTTCTGGAAGGTCTCATTCACCAGTTTCTGCAAGGATCAAATCATCTTATGTAAATAGAGGTAAATCAAATAAAGCTTCTGAGACTGTTTTGACTCAAACAAACCTTAATCCCCTCCTCGTCGTTGACCCTTCGGATCATCTTGACGCACATCTCGGTGATTTTGTGGAAATCCGGCAGCTCCAGACAAATATCCCTCAGGATCTTGATGACTCTTTTCCTCACGCTGATGCCCGTGTCCTATTGCGGACAAAATGTGAGAATAAAGGTGAAATTGTGAACATATCTTAAGTTAAATTATGCAGCACACGGGTGTCTAATTTAAGTTACCAAAATCCTCTCGATGAGCATGTCGTAGTATTGCTCGATGAGCTCGGGCCGACTGAGCACAAAGCGTCCGACGAGCTCCACGGCGGCCTCGCGCACGCTGGTGGAGTTGTCCATGAGGCGGCCGTGAACGCCACGCTGCATGTCGGACTGAAGGACACGAAAAGGGAGATTTGTCAGTTGTTGAGAAAGACCCTACGGCGGATTTAATAATACGCGAGCGTCTCACCCTTGCGAGAATGCTCGGGTCCACCGCCACAACCTCGGACAAACACTTCATGGCTTTTGTTCTGACTGCGATGGCGCTCTCACCGAGCACTCTCAGGATCTACAAGAAAGTAGCATCGCTTTTATCTTGACAGTTTCAATTTTAATTGATTGCACATCTCAAGAGATTAAACTTCAAACAGATACCATTTATTGTTAAAGTAACACTATGTTCAGAATGAATCTAGTTTACAATGCATGTCTCGTGAAGACTCAAAAAGGGGGCGGGGCTAGTGATGTGAGGCTACGTTTAAATATTGCTGCTATTTTTATACTACAACAGACATGACTACTTTACCTGTGATAAATAAATATCAGAACTCTGTGAGAACGGCCTCATAGAGGCGAGGTATTGGACAATCAAACAAGAGTCCCTGTAGTCAATTGCGTCCGAGCTGATCCTGAAATAGAAATGAGACGGTTTGATCAAGGTGACTGAACTCGAAAGTCTTTTTATTATTTTTACCTGGTGTGAGAGTTTCTGATAATCTTGCGCAAGAACTTTTTCCGCGATTCGGCCCGCTGCACAATCTCCTCGGCGGAGTCGACGTCGTTGACGGCAAATAAAGCTTTTGGGTCGTCGTCGTCGTCGTGCGACTTCATTGCCTTGTCCGCCTCGCTGGTGATGTCCCTGTACCACTGGGCGATGTAGAAATTCCTGGCAAACTGCGGGGAGGCGCAGTGCCAGCGGTGAGCGTCCGGTTTTACGAGCTGAGCGCCAACGATTAACGAGAGGAATTAAAACATGCTCACGACGAGAGCGGGATCGATTTCGCTGCTCTCCTCTATGTAGCACAACAGGGCCCTCTGGAGTTGATGCGTCTCGTCGTTCCCGGGAAACTGCAAAGATGATGATGAGAGACTGTTTACCAAAAAAGCGAATCAAAATTTCAAATGCTTACGATCAACATTTAAGATATATATTTTTTTTTTGTAGCCACAAATCTTCTACATTTATAATGTCTAATGTCATTTTTTTTAAATTCAATTTAACACAACTATAGAGCGACAGGACTTTTTTTTTTTTTTTTTAAAGTACCTCTTTAAGGATGCGGTCAATGGCCTTTTGGTCCATCTTGCTACTGACGGCATCTTTACGCAGGCGAGAAGCGACAGTGCCGAGATAATCCAGCGACGCCACCCGCAGCGCCATCTCTGTCTGCTTGTTACTAAACTGGTGCACCTGGAGGATGATAACACACACAAAAAAAATGAACATTAAAGGTTGTTTTCTCCAAAACGTGTGATTCAAATGTCATGGCTTACCAAGAGGCGACCCAGCAAACTGAGCAGCAGTTCGGCAGCGGGCCACTCGGGTTTGTTGACAGTGGACAGGAGGTCATGGACAAAGTTTTCGAAGAGAGGCCTGAAGTCGTCCTCGCCCTGCTTACTGCCACACCTGACACAACAGAGCAAAAACTCTTACCTCAGTACTCAACATCAAATTTACACTTGGATATAACATGGACTTACTTCTTGAGGAACACTGACAGGAAGTTCTGAGCGGTCCTCATGGCAGTCTCATAGGAATTTGTGATGAGGACGTCTTTGTCCACCTGCAAAAAGCAAACAGACGGTGAGTACGATTAGGAATATTTGGATTAAATGACAGATGCTTTGCGCTGCCCGCCTTCTTATTGTGTTCGTCGTCTCCGTCCTTTGAGGAAGGCAGCTGCACCACGCACTGGATGAGCTGAAGAACCAAGGCGGTGACCATCTGGATATGGTTGCTGCCTCCATCGCTGCTGTTTAATCTGTCAGAAGGAGTCGTTTAGAGGAGGGGCGCCCCATCACTCCAATCTCCTGTGGTTTACCTGAAGTTTCTCAAATTGCGTTTACTGGACGGCAGCCTGGCCATAGAGTTGAAGATCTCTTCAAGAATGAGCTGCCTGTGCTTTCTGTAGCGGGAGAACACCTGCAGAGGAGCAAAAAGGGGACATTCGATGCAAAATGACTTTGAAATGGCGACGATGAAAGGTCACACTCACCGCCGTCACCAAAGTGATGGCACACAACTGCAGCTCGCTGACGTTCTCCACGAAAAATGGCGTGATACCCAAGGTGGACACCTATGCGACAATGACCAGACTGACAATCGGACACTTTTTTGTCTTTTAAGAAAAACTAGCCCAGCTGAAGAGTCTCACCTGGAGAATGGTGTTGTCGGTCAGCAGCTGGATCTCCACCAGCTCCGAAAGGTTGCTGATGATGTCACACACTTTGCCGTAGAGCTGGAGCACTGTCTTTTGCTTATGGCTTGACCTTTTGATTTTCTTGCCTTTGGAATTATGCCCGCCACCTTGGGTGAGAAAGTACAAATCCATCATAAAGGACCTTTGTGAAAAGAGCCAAGGGGGTGATTGATGATTTGCTTACCTCCGTGGGGATCTAATCGGTAGGTGGGGTCGTACTGGGGGTACAAGGAGTTCTGCATGTGGTACTTGGTGTACTGCAACACCCGCTCGATGACGTCTTCGATGAAAACCACCTTGGGTACGCGCGGCGAGGTCATGATGTTGAGCGCCGTCAGGCAGGCGTCGGCCGACTTGGTCACCCGCTCCAAGATGAGGTCGCGCCACAGCCGCTCCTCATCCATGGAATCGTTACCCTTCCATACGACAAAAGTGAATTTGACCAAAACTGTGACCAAAAACTGCTTACTCATGAAATCAGCCTAATACTTACATGGTTCATCAACGTGGACAGTTTAACACTGTCCTGATGTTCTTCTCCAGGACGTTCATGAATTTCACCAATTTCTGAGACGAACACTGGTCGAGGAGAAGCAAATAGCAAATCACGTGTTGTTTTCTGACATTTCCAGGAAAAGAATGCACCTACCGTATAAAAGATGCCCATCTCTTTCATCTTGCTGAATCGCTGCATAACTCGCTCACTGGTGCGTTCCGGAGGAGCAACTCCTCTGGTATTTCAATCATCACCGTCGTCCCTGAGAAAGGCACGAAGATCGTAGCTTGAGGTGCCCAAATATTTGGTGTGGTTTCTCAATGGAGTGCCAGAGTTTTTGTGTTTTTTTGGTGTTCACTTTTTTATAGTCCAGGCTTGTTTACCTGCGCCAGTTAGGTCCACGTCTTCAAGACTCTCCCAGATGTTGTCCACGCTGGCGGCGAATCTCTTGAAATGGCGTGTCCATCAAATCTGCGGCATAAAGGTCAGACACTGCACTTGTGGGGGGTTGCGTAATACATTTTCATCAGGATGCACATTTATTTAGGAATGCTAAGGCCAACCGAAAAATGGATCAGTAATAATAATAATAGCAGTCTAAAAATGAAAATAGAAAAATGTAAAAAAAAAAAAATGTACTAACCTCAGGTCGCATCTTTCGTACGCCTTTCTCTCTTTATGTTTTTCTTCATTTTCTGGCCACTGAACAAAAAAAGAACACAGTGAGCAGTAAAAAAAATGAACACACCACAACAGACATTTTGAGTGACTCACCGTCGCTCGAATTCGGCGGTGCCCCACCGTCGCTTCCCCTGAGCTCCAGTCCGTTGCCGGCTGGCGACCTTTTTTGGACTCGCGCTTCCACGACTTGTTCTGATCTTTCCTTCGCTTTTTTTCATCACTAAACCCAGCAAAGACAATCGTGTTCTATACAACAATAATCATTTTCCTCCACTGACTGACCTTAAGTAGTAGGGTTAAAATTTCCAGCTTTCCATTCATTTCCAGTGAAACGCACCTCAAAGGTAAGCAGAGCTGCAATGGGTTTTTGGTGGATTACCTTCATCCTCCGAGTTGTCGTTGTCATCTTCGCTTGCTTCCTTCCTATCATCGGAGCGTTCGGTATACTTTGGGGATTTACTAATCATACTGTGCCGCCGCTTGACATCTGTAAGACAAAAAAAAAAAAAAGCGCACATACTGTAGCCAAGCCCGCAAACGGTAGATCGTTCCGTGCTGTCCTCCAAAACCAGTTCCTGGCATCGTTACCTTTCGATTTGTGACTAGAGACAAATTCCACAACTTGTCCTGTTCCTTGAGTTCCTTCTGATGCGTTGTATCTCATCAACATTCACCTTTTCACTTTCACAACGGGTTTCGGGCCTTTGCTGAGGTTTTCGACCAGCGACTTCCTCTCCAGCACAACGCGAGGTTCTTTCCAACATCGAGCAAGTGCGCCCGAGACGGCGGGACACTTCTCCCGGTGTCCCGCTTCACTTTGGGTCTCACAAAGTTCTTGACGCTCCCGATTGCCCCCAGCAAGTAGGAAGGGAATTCAAATTCGCGGGTTTTTTTCACCAGGGAGGGTTTCTTTACTTCATTTCATCGCCCGCCTTTCCTCTCTTTTTTATTTTGCGGGATCAAAAAATTGGATGTGTCTGTCCTTTCACGAGCGCTAAGGTCACTGAGGGGTCTGCTGGCCATCTTGCCTGATTTTGTGCTCCTTGTCCTGTTTGGCCGTCCCATCCGGAGACTGTTCCCGTTTGTTGCTGTTACTCATCGACGCTTTGTGTTTCCTGGCCTTGTCCTCCCTGACTCTTTCTTTACCTTCTCCCGTCACTCTTTTCTCCCTATTTCGCTCCTTCTCCAGAGTTTTGTCCTTCTCCTTTAGTTGGTCTTTCTCCCTATCCAGTTCTTTATTTCGCTCTTTCTCCTTGAATCGCTCTTTCTCCTGTTTGAATCGATCCCTCTCCTTATCTTGCTCCTTCTCCCTGGATCGATTTTTCTCCTTATCCGCCTCCTTATTTCGCTCCTTCTCCTTTAAGCGATCTTTCTGCCTATCTTGATCCTTATCTCGCTCTTTCTCCTTTAATCGAGTTTCATCCCTGTCTAGCTGCTTGTCCAGCTCTTTCTCCTTGGATCGAACTTTCTCCCTGATTCTGTCCTTTTCCTTTGCGCGATCTTTACCTTGATCCTTCTCCCTGCCTCGATCTTTTTCACAATCTCTCACTCTGTCAACGTCTCTCTCCTTCTCCCGGTCTCGGACTCTTTCCCCATCCACCTCCTTCTCTTTATCCCTATTCCTGTCTGTATCCTTTTGTCGAATTTTGACTTTATCTCTTATCTTATTCCTGTCTATCTCTTTTTCTTTCCCCACATCCGGCGGGTCTTGGTCCCTCTCTTTTTCCCGACTCCAAACTTTTTCCGTGTCGTGATCTTTCGTCCTCTTCTTCTCCCTACCTTTGTCTTCGTTATAACAATCGGCGTTCCGTTCTGCTTTGCTGGAGGTTTTCAGGGAGTCGGGTTGACAGTGACCGTTGTCGTTCTTTTCCTCCCTGTGCCGAGACTCCGGGTCTCGATTCGGCTTCGGCCTCGGCGAGTCTCCGCGCCATCCGTCGGCTCTGTGTTTGGATTCCCGCAGGCTTTCCTTCTTCTCCTTCAGACGGATATCCGGGTCAGACTTTGCGGAGTCATCGACGTGCTGTTTGCTAACAGTCAGTTGGCAGGTATTATCTTTCTCCGCTTCCGTCTCGGAATCAGAACCCAGGACCTGCTTGGCCTCGAGCACCACGATGGGCTGCCGTAATCCTCGGCCGGCCTGCTGCAGATCAATGCTGACCATCAGAGCGGGACGACCGGAACCGTTGCTGGCCGCGTTCTTCTTCTTGGGTGTTGTCGGGTTGCCGCCTTGTACAGCGAAACCGTCAGTCAGGTCCACTCCCGGTTCCTGAGGGTATGAGTCTTGCTTTCGTTTTTTCAGCGGTTTGTCTGCAAAATGACAACATGAACATGAAACGAAGACATAGGATGCAATTCTAAGGTTGCCCATCGGTTAAAAATGACGTCATATAAGCGTCAATGGCAGTGAAGTAAAATATTCGGATACCTTTATTCCTGGACCTCTTTGGACCATCGCTCTCTCTCGCTGCCAGATTCGCGCTCGGATCCTCTCGATCTCCGCCAAAGCCTCAATGTCGGCCTCGGCGTCATCCACAGCACCACCGCTGAGACGGCGGTGGTGGTCTCGTTTGGTTGAACGGAACCTGTTGACAGTTTGGTGACTCCTCCGCGGCAAATTTGCATGGCGATCCTGGGTTAGAGTTCAGGATGGGTGTTTTTACTGTTCGTCAGGCACGCTTGCGGCGCCGCGTCCTTCCTGGAGAAGACACTTCGTACTGTTCTTTGTGTGCGTTCTTCACTCTGGACAGCTTAAACTTCAGCCTGGCAGAGTCTTTCACGGGGTGCTCACTATGTCATACAAGGCATTTTTCTCCAGGTGCTCATCGGCCGCCTTGCTCCTTTGCTTCTGCTTCTTTTTTCGCTCCGTGGAGGAGAGCAGCATGTTGGGAGCCATGCTGGGGGGGACGTCGGAGGGAGGCGACTGCATAATGAGCAGAGATCTGGACCCTATTGATACACAAGGAAATAATGGAGAGGTGGAAATGCTGGAAAAATATGCCTTGTGATTGGATTGACTTCATTTATTTGTCCAATTGAATGACAGTTAAATATATTACATTGTTACTTAAAAAATGATTCATTTCATTTAGAATTAAGACACATAATAACTATAATAATCATGTATTTATTGGGAGGTCAAGCAGTGTGTTGCGATGTGCAAAGGTTTCACTGTCTTTGTCTACTTTGATGGTTTTCTAGGGCAACGGACATTTAGAGTGTGTTCGTCTCATCCGGGGAACCACAGATTGCGTGACTTGACTGGAAAACAAGGCGGCCATCATGGAGTGCTCATTTTCCTGTCAAAATCCAAAAACGGTTAGTTTTTTTTTTGTGTTGCAGCATTAATGTCAATAAAAGAGGCCTGAAAGTTATACTATTTAATTCTTGTAACTACAAGAAACTTCAATAATAATAAAAAAAGAATACACAATTTTAGTCTCAAACTTTGATTCCGGTAACCTCGTAGAGTAATTTCTTTCAGCTGGCCTTTATACTCTCTCATTAATTAATTGTTCTCCCCATTTTTCTATACCTCATTCCCAAGTCTGTGCGCAATGTTGACATAGTCGTCATCCGAGCCTGCTTTGGCATGATGATTGGATGTGTTGCTCGATAGCTGTCCTGACACCTTGTGGTGAAGATTCCTAAGATTACCGCCAACTGAAACATAAAGTAAGTTTTAATGATTGCTAGTTAGTGATTGAGCCATTGTGTCGATTTTTTTGGAGGATGTGGGGGGGCACCTTGTTGCGTCTGCTGGTGTTGCGAGTAACTGGGAGGACTGTATTGCATGTAATCAGCAGGACTTTGAGGAGTGTAGGGACTGGGGATGGGGCTGTTTGAATGCTGCTGCTGTGATATGAACCGGGCTCCGGACCCGGACTGTGGCGAGCTGAAGCATCTGTAAAATCAAATAACGCCATTTTAGTTCAAAAGAAAAGAGATGTATATTGTGGCATATCCGCTTCTTACCCAGACGTTCTCTGAGTGACCGGGGACTGCTGATAATTTGGTGCTGGACTCCTGTGCACCTGGTTTGGAGAAATCTTATACTGTTGTACTGCTGGTTGCTGGATTACACCTGAGAGAAATAGAGGGAGGGGGTTAGCGACAAAAAATAAATCGTGTTCGATTTATCTAAGATGTCTTTGGCTGTCGACTGCATGGTCATACTTTTGTCCCGGAATATTTTGGGGTTTCTGGACAGCAGAGCTTGTAGGAGCACAGGCATGTCACCCTCGGGCTCATCGTTCCCCAAGTTGTCCTTCAGCTCTCTGTAAAGTACACAAAAAGGAAGAGGACAATCACAAAATGCAGACGGCTGACCACAGGCAATGGTCGACAATTGTGATTTCTGATCAGGGAACAGATTTGGACCCACCACCCGCATGGTCATCCCCTCCACAACCCAGTAATACCAGATACTCACATGTGTTCCGTGGACACCTGGTTGAGGCCGTGCGCCAGCTGAGTTACCAGGTTGTCGTCGCGGCACACCAACAGGCTGTTGACCTCTTCGGAGATTCGTCCATTGTAGAGCAGACTCTTGGCAGTGGTGGCAGGGAGAGGTGAGGGTAGTGGAAGTTGGTTCAACACTATGGAGGTGAGGGAAGGGGGGGCGGGGGGTGAGACGACAAACCAAAATAATTGATGAAGAAAAACACCAAAGATGCTCATTAAATGCCACTTTGGAAAGAGACAGAAGCGGACTTACGGTCCGTGAGGCTTGCAATTCCGGCGAGAGTAGTGATGGGAACATGAGGCATATCACCATTCATACTGAAGATAAGGTCAAAATGCTGCTCGATATCACCAAGGGGCTTCCCGTTCCTCACATCTCCAAAATGCTAGGGTGGAAAAAAGAGCATTGATATTTTTGAGGATTTTTAAGAAGGCGACAACCAATCATAAATGTAGAATTATGGACTGGTGGTACATATATATTCTATATTGAAACGTGGGCTGATAAAAGACAAGTGTACATAGTGACTTCAGAAACACCCCGTGTTATTAGAGTGTAATAATAATGATTATTACTAGTTTGTGTTATTTCTACGTGTAACAGTGTGTGGAGGCCTTCCAAGCTAGCCTGCTTGGTAACTTGGATATCTGGCCCAGAAGGTGCTGCTATCATAAGCGTTTTCATCCTTCTGTATGCTCCATTGGGTAGCCTTCCACAAAATATAAACTTAGAGGAACCTGGTAGCGCGTATAATACGGTAATAAGCGAAAAGTGAAGGATTTTGCCTCAGTGTCTCGAGTTAGCTTAGCATGTCCGTGCTAACAACAAAACAAGAAAGGATGGCCAATCCACCAAACCATGTCTCAATTCCTGTCTTTTGTTACGCCGTCACACTGAGGCTTTTTCCGGGGGACGCTCCGAGCACATATTGGCGACAGTATCTCACCTTAACGCCGCTTGACAGTGCGTAACGAGTTGTTTATTGTGACTTAAATGTCGTAGTGGACGTATAATATAAGCGGTGCCCGAAAAAGTAAGTCGGTTAGCCGACTAGCAACATCCTGGAGCTGTAGCTTGGCTAGCTGGCTAGGTCTAGCCCGTAAGTTGCACCCCCCCCCTCCCCCCCGGCACCGGATCGGAACCAGCTAGCCGCTTTAGCCCTGCAATTCTCGGCCAGGCTCGGGTGGGTGTCTCGGGGTTTTCACCTCGCTTGCTCGGCAGTGGCCTTTCAACGTCGCATCTCCACCTCCCTCACAAAACCTGGCGTCTCTCGCCAGAGGAGGAAGCGTAACCCCGACCCGACCACTAGGGAGGAAACGTTGAAGGGGGTACAAAAGCACAAAATCACCGTCCGGGAGCTTCTCCCGTCTAGCTGTGTCGGAGAGCGACCGTCCAAAGGGCCGCCTGGTGTACACGATGAGGCGGCCTCCACGGGGTGGCGATGGAGCCCTTGTATGTGAAAAGATTTAAATCCGCTCCTATTTATCTCGGGATGTGATGAGAAAGAAGTGGCTCCGTTGGAGGAGGAGGAGGTGGTAGTGGTGGTGGTGGTGGCGGCGGCGGAGGGGGAGGAGCAGCAGCAGTCGGATGGCAGCTGGAGAGAGGAGACTCTAGCTCCCTCTCCGTCCCGCCGTCCGAACAGTTCCTCCGGGACCGGGAGGGGTGGTGGATCAGGGGGACGCGGGGACCACGGAAACCCCCACTCTCATCCACCACCGCCGCCGCTTGGAGACACATCAGGGACGACAGCCTGACAGAAAGACAGGCAATGCGGATTAAGACTGACAGGAAAACACACCAATAACGAAATTCTGCAAATAAATCAAGCTCATTAAAAACAGAAACTTTGTTTTCCCCCAACAAAAGCAGTCGACTAACAAGCAGGGGATTGGGAAAAGACTTCCAAAAATAAAATGGGATTTTCATAAATAACTGGTGATTCAACCGTGAAATGAATTGGAACAAGGAAGGGATTACTTTTTTCTAATAGTTTATATTTAATGCACGAATGAACTGTGAAATTATTGGAAGCAATGGTGGAAGGCGAGTTACGGTTCTAAACATTTGTGTATTCAATGCATATAGATCAGAACAAAGAGCAGAATTCAGTGAAAACAAGATGCTTCAAAGAGAGCAAACATTAGGAACAGGAGCTAAAATGCATCACGTTTAAATGCGTCCACGATTAAGTGTGATTTTGAGACGCACAGTTTCAATTTAATATGGTAAAATTGTGTAGAGATGTATCATACACATAATATTTCTGTAAAGTAGATTATTACGTGTCAATCTATTTCTGTATTCATCCACCTTTCACAATTGAATAAGAAACTAAAGGAACGAGGATGTTTTTTTTTATTTCCCATGACCGTCGACATTTATCATGTCATTCATATATTACTATCATCGCACATGTTTTCCCTTTAGTTGCCACACGACGGGGCTGCTGAGTACTTCCGGGTGCCTACGTCACTAACCTACGTCATCTTCGTGAAAGACAAAAGTCCAATGAGCACTGGTACTTCTCGCCGGGTGCGGTGGCGCGCGCCTGTAATCCAAGCTACCGGGAGGCTGAGGCTGGCGGATCGTTTGAGCTCAGGAGTTCTGAGCTGCATCGGACTATGTCGATCGGGTGTCCGCACTAAGCTCGGTATCGATATGGTGCTCCTGAGGGAGCTCGGGACCACCAGGTCGTCTAAGGAGGGGTGCACCGGCCCAGGTCGGAAACGGAGCAGGTCAAAGCCCCCGTGCCGCTCAGTAGTGGGATCGCGCCTGTGAATAGACGCTGTAGTGCAGCCTGAGCAATAAAGCGGGACCCAGCTTCCTTTTGAGCAAATTCATAATTAGAATTTCTTTCATCGTTTTACTACAATCATTTCTGTACCTTTTCGATTCTGATAGATCGATATTTTATGGTTTTATTCACATAAAAACCTCGGCCAGCAGCAGCTCCTACTGGACGAAAGTAGAACTGCATCAAGGAAGTACACAGGCTCCCTCTAGTGGTATGTAAAGAATCCCTGCCTGCACTTCAGTATTTAATCTTAAACGAACTGATTGCTTTTTAAATTGTAGTTTAGGTTTCAATGCATTTCAGATTAATCATTATTTAGATCCAAGTCTCTATTTAATGTTACTGTATTTCAATGTTGGTCATGATTGTAATATTTGGAGTGTCAAGTATTTTTCAAGGCGCTTAAAAAAAAAGTTTGAGAATGTCACTGCACAAACACAAAAAAATACCACCAGCTGACTACAGCTCAGTCTCACGAGTGGATAATCATGTTACGTTCACGTCCGCAGGGGTTTCATGGTGATTACGCCGCTTCAATGGCTTTATCCACGAGCCTCTAACCCGTGACCGTCATGAGGATTTTACAGCCCTTATTCCCCCCTTTTCTTTCTCCTGGAGGTAAAAGGAATCTGGGCGGGTGAAACAAGAAATAAGACGGGGGAGTAGTGACGGGCCTGACTCTGTAAACCGGGGAGGAAGAGGACCGTTCGTCTGCAATTGAATTATCCAATTTGGTAAGATGATGTTTGGCTCTTTTTTGTGTTCGTGTATTCATTGTGACAGCCATGAGTTGATTATCTCCATTTAATGATGCTTTCTTGTCAAGTTATTTTTTTAACCTAATTTGACTCTCATTAAGGTGACTCAGAGTGCACTAAATGAGGTACACAATTTAAAATCTATATTAACACTGATAAAGAACAATATTTAAATGATTGTGGTTGTACTTTGTCCTCGACAGGGGATGTTTGAAATATTTTTCTCTCTCATTTAGCTAAATAAAGTGGTCAAGTTGGTAAGATGCAGCGCAATACAATAATAATAATAATAAAAATGCATTTAACTTCATTCTATTAGAATTAATTTACAGACGTGGGAAATACAAAGAAATAGTTTTTTTCTCTGTAAAATTTCAGTGTGGATGTGTCAGCTATGTTTTACTTTGCATTCATTTGAACAATTAGTACTTGACCATGCTATAAATTGTTTCCTCGTCTGTCTGTCTGTCGTCGCAGCTTAATGCTTTGCAACCGCACAGACGGAATGCCTCGAGGAGACTTCAACATCTATTTTGCCAGCAGCCGACGTGGATTTGTCCGAGCTGAAGAGTATGTCCTGCTTAATCCAAGCATTTTGCTTCACTCTGGAGCCTTTAAAACTCAGAATTTGCTGGCATTAGTAAACAAATAATGATGATCACAAGCTGTGATTCCTAAAATTGTGATATTAGGGAACTATCTAATTTCACCTAATTGATCCCAAAAACATTTATTTCCTACAAATAATAGATATTTGCTGATATCTATATGCCAGTGACAAATAGTGAAAAGCAGAACAATTAAATGGTCATCCACTAGAGGGCAACACTTGTTAACAATGTAACGGCTTTAGAGTAAAACTAAATTAGTGAGTAAAACTAAATTAGTGAGCAAATATGAGGCAAAATTATGATTTATTTTCTACTTTTGTGACATTTAATTTTAGGTGGTTGCCATGAGATTTTTTTTCTTATGTGCCTTGACTCAATAAATGCGAATCACTGTTCTACAGCCATAAATATATGTGCAAAAGTGGGTTGTTCTCTCACTAGAAAGCTTCTTAGTGATGTTATGTGCGCTGTACAGGGCGGTCGGTATTATTCTGCTGGTCATCATCCTGGCTGCGCTTCTCCTCCTGGGCTGCTGGTACTTTAAGAGGAGGGGTGGCTACAAAAAAATAAGGGTGAGGCCTTCGTTGTAATGATCAAAATCTTAGGGTGAAAAAAAAAAAGTGTGAAGTACCTAATCACATTTTATCACTATCTTCATGCAGAGCTCCAGGTCTGGGTCACCGACTTACACAGGAGGCCAATATTCCGAGGCTGGACCTTCTGCAGAAAACAAGATGGCGCTGATTGATTTTGGCAGCCTACGATCTGTGAGGGTCACGCACTTAATTGTCGTCACAAATAATATTTATATAAATGACACACTGCTTGTCTTGACTCCTCCAGATGCCGAATGCTCCTCCAGCCTATGAAAAGATCTCCTCAGGGCCAATGCCTCCTCCCTATTCACCCTAAAAACAGGACAACTAACCCGATGCCCAGACGAGAATAAAGCACGAGTTCATCTGACGCCACAATCTAACTGTTAATCTTGTGTGTCTAATATTTACACAATGTGGTTTCAAACCAGGATTAAAAACTCTACCATCAATGGGCACGGATGAATTGTTTATTTCCACGCTTTGACCTCAACATTTGTTCAATGAACCGAGCAAAAAAGTTTCCATATCTATACGGTAGAAAATAAATACAAAGTGACTGCAAAACATTTAACGTGTGCTCGAACGAAGTACAAATCCAACAAGGTCTATATACATTTCCTACAATGCAAAACCGTTTTTCAAACTCCAACAAACAAAGTGTTATGATCCATGAAACATTTAAAGTAGTAGCGAGTTGTTCCAATGAACCTTATCAAAAAAGCTGGCTTTTAAAGTACTGAGTACGATCAAATATGAAATCCATTTAACCTCCTTTTCCCCAGTTGTCATTACTGGCCATGAAGTCTAAAACACAGATCATTCATTAACCTCAGTAGTTATCAAACAGAAAAAAAAAAAAGAACAGTATTTGATAGTCCAACCATAGGGTCTGATGACCCAACGTTTCTCGAGCAGTTTTAATAACAAGTGCATGAACATTCCAGACTCGTGGTCTCAGTTATTTGGTTGACTAGGTGTCAGCTGGTGATGCCAAGCGCCACCGGAGCTGTTCGGGGTGAGAATCAGAGCGGTCGCTTTTGGAAAGGCGCTCGGCTCAGCCGCCTGGGCCTGGCACGGGACGGAGCTCAAAATGGCGCCGTCGGGACTGACGAGCAGCTTTTTCGCTACGCTGTTTGCCAGACCTAAAGTGGATTTCTGCAAAGAGGGTGGAACCAGTGTCTGATTGGTCAGGCCGATGGGGTTTGTGGTCAGCAGCGTGACTGGTTGAAAGGGGGCGGGGGGTGGGGATAAGGTGACCATGTATGCCGTTTCCAACGCATCCATGGTGCTTTTGATTGGTTGATGAATGACTGACGGTGCCTGCTTACAGACCGAGGTGATGCCCTGAATGGAAGACGCTGTCAGTGTAGATGTCGGTTGTGGATACGAGTTTCTCGTTGTGTCTGAGATGGAGTGGGGAGGGGCGACCGGGCTGGGCAAAGATGATGATGGAGTAGGCAACCGTGACAAAGCTGGGGAAATGGCGGTGGGACATTTAGCACGAAGCGGTGAAAGTCCAGAGGCAACACCCAGACCTCCAGTTAGGACTGTGGAAACGTGGGCTGATTGTTTGGCTAGCACAGGTGACGCCGGGGTACAAACCTGCGAGCTTGTCGAACCAACAGCAGGGGTGCATGCTGCAAAATGGGAATTTGCCACTGGGACGCCGGGTAACCGAGTTTGGGATTTGGGTAAGATTGTTGTTTGAGGGCTTGTTGGACTTTGACTTGCTCCTTGCAAAGGTGTTGCTGAGCCAATGCTGCTAACGGTGGCCTTAGGCACTTTTTGTGGAGAAGGGCTGGAGATAATGAGCACATGGCTACCTGGACCTAGACCCTGGGGAGGAACAACAAAACATGTATTGTTAAGGAGGATCTGCGTGCCGGCGGCGAGGGGCTTCGAAGTGTTGATGACGATCCTTTGCTGGGTGGAGTTCACAAATTGTGTACAGTTGGTGACTGCGTCGGATTGGGTTTGATTGGGAGCTTTTTGAAGGGGCGTTACCATTGGGTTAGCTTCTTGGGCTAGCACATGTGAGGGCTGTTGAGCAAGGGTGGCCATAGCGCTTGGCTTTGGGTTGCCTTGTACAGTTGCGGAGGTCAGCTGAGCGGGAGTGTGACCGTGAATAGCAGAGTTAGAAATCAAAGAGCCGAGTTCGGCGGTTATTGTGAAGGACTGGGTTGAGAGGTTCTGGTCAGAGTAGAATTAGCGACAAGCTGGCTAAGACAGCTGGTGACAGGATTTGACTTTGTGAATGGGGTTGATTGAGAGGTGGTTGCCGGGACCGATACCGGCGTGCTTTGGGAAGTGCAACGCGACAGGGCACCGATGCTCTGTCCGATGGTTGTCGTCATCCCTGACAACTGGATCTGAAGTCCTGCAGACACGCAAGATTGAAGTTTACGTAAGCTCTTCATCGTCAAAATCCACATCATAAATAATTGACATTTCACGATGACACAAATCAACGCAACCTAAATCAAACCCACCTGCTGGAAGCGGAACGTTCTTTCCCTTTGACAACGCATTTGAGTCGAAGCCGGGGCTTAATCCCATCTTCTGAGTTTGACTTGATAAAGACGTAGTTATCTGTTGTCCTTTCACGCCAGCTGTCTTGGACTGCGTTATAACACTTCCCATTAAAGCACCGGATGGCGTCACGGAAGGTTGGTTGATGACTACGACTCTTGAACCAAGCGGCGGATTCGTCGATGTGTCTTTTGGAACAGCTACAGTACAGGCGCGAGAGGAGGAGGAGGGATTAACCAGGATAAATTTGGTAACTTTGGGTTGCTCCTCTGTGTTGGGTCGCTTCAAACCGGACTGACCAACTACCTCGGTTGGTGCCGTAACATCAGCAGGATTTTTTACCACCAGAGAATGGGTTGCTAACGTCTGCGAAGGGTGGTAGATGTTTCTTGTAATTGTAGGAACATCTGAAATTCCTGGAACCGGCACTACTGAAGTCAAACTACTTGGGTCTGTAAGATTTGTGATGGCAGAGGACTTGAATACTGACGGAAGCTGCTTCTGCGATTGGGCTACTGTTGTAGAATCTTTCTGAAAGGGGACAGAAGACGCCTCAGCGCTTTTGGACACAAGGAAAGCTTTAAACTGAGGTGAAATGGTGATGATGGGACTGGTGGACAAACCATCAAGTGCATTCAGGGCAGATGATGTCTGGACTTTGACAATACCTGTGTTGCCTCCTCTCGTGGTCACGAGGATGGACTGTGAATCACGTATGCATATTGTCTTAAGTTCCTGTTTATGTTCTGGAAGATCAGGGGGCAAAGTCGAGGCCAAGGTGGTTGTCGACGTTATGGATGAAGGACTTGAAGTGCTTGATTGAGAAGGTTGCGCAACCTGGAACCCGGGTACGTTTTGGGTCCTGTGCTGCTGGCAAGGCGGGGAAAAAAGGGAAGGGGTCTTCACTGTCCGGACATCCGCTGGCTGAACGTTGTCAGGAATTGTAAAGCCAGACACACTGGTGGACAGGTACATGGGTCCCGTCGACTGTTGCTCCTTGGAATTTTCAATGACGTGTTTGGAAGGCATCATGACCACCTGCGGCATCATCTTCTCCTGTCTGCCGTAGTCGAGAAGAGATTGCACTGAATTGCTTCCCCCTTGTCTGACAAGTTGGTCCGGGCCTTCAGGAACATTCGACGCTACTTGGAGAGGAGTTTGCAATAAAGTCTGACTTCCTTTAGCCCAATCCGTCGTGAGCGGTGCTGCTGACACTTTGACCGTTGCGGTTTGTCGAATTGCACATTTGCCTTGTAGTGAGTTTTGTTCCGAAATGGATTGAGTAGTTTGTGGATGTGGTTTTGAAATCGCCGCTGTAGATGAAGCCAGGGAGCTTGATGGTCCCTTGGTTTGTCTATCGGCGTTGTTGAGCCCTGAGTAATCCACAGGTCGTTTTAATAAGGTCACTTTGTTGCCCACGCTCTTGGCAAGCAGGGTGGGGATGGGCGTGTACCCTTTAGGTAGTCCGGGGCTGAGGTGGACAACTTGAAGTTTGGATGCCGATGAATCCAGGACGGGCTTTCCCGCGGTGTCGGACTGAATGATTTCACATTTAGACTTTGTATCAATGTCCGGGGGGGCAAAACTGCTGTCAGCCTGAACTCTTGACGATTGTTCAGAAGTTTCTTGGTTGATTCCAAAGGTGGGTGATCTCTCACCAACAGATTCAGCTTCCAAGTCCTTAGTGCTTGCTGAAATAAATTAAAGATAGAAATGAGATCGAAACTGCCCAATAAGACAATTGTACCGTTTTTTTTTTAAATGCTGAGAGTGAAATAAACTTTATCATTTGGATGCCAGATCCAACAGTCAAAAGATTACCTCCAGTCCAGAGACCTTTCGGAACTACGTGTTCCATTTCATCTTCTGAGCCTCGCTGGCGATCAAACAAAGGAATATCTTCTTCATCTTCAGATGACGAGGACGATGATGACAAACACTCCTCTCGAATAAAGTTATTATATTCTGGATGTTTCTTGAAATCATCAAACTCCTTCTTCAATCGAAGCCTGGACAGGAGGCATAATTGTTGATAATATGATTTTTTTTTAAATTTTTATTGATAGTCATTCATTACACCTGTTTCTTTGGTGGGCCTTCACAAGTTTTGGTTCCCAGGGTGAGAGCTCATTCAGTAGTCTGATTAGAGTGCTGTGGAGCTCTTTCACAGATTGTTTTCTTAAAAACCATCGATCCTGCCAGTTGAAATGCAAACAAGAAACAATGGCTAGATTCATATGATTATTTTCCTCACGCCAAGTACGAACCGCAAACGACTCGGTCAGCTTACCAATTGATTTTTTGTGCTCTCCAGGTCGTCGAGCTCGTCTTCAATTTTGCTGATGAGCTCACGCAACTCCTGCAAACTGGTGCAAACCAACTGTGGTGGAAGATTAAGGAAGAGTAGGGAAAAATAAGTAACAACATTTTTTTTAAAAATCCTTTGTTGTGTTGATTACCTTAAACGCCGGCTCAATGGAAGGTTTGTCTTTAATTTTCTTTGCAGATTCACCTTTTTTTCCTGATGAAAAAAAAAGAGTCAAGAACTTGCATTTTTTCCTTGTAGTGCCTAAAAAAATATATATAGTACCAACTGAACAAGTCTCATGTGAACAACCTTCCTTTCCTTACCTTCTTTCTGTTTTTTCCTTTTATCTTTCCTCTGAATGCTGGCGGTAATTCCCTGTAATGCTGATTCAGCTGCCTCAAGGTTTTGCCCTTCCCGTGGCCGCCCCCTTCCTCGCTTTTTCTTGCATTTCTTTTTTTTAGACCACATCCTATCGCGGAGCTCGTCTTCATCGCTGGTGTTTTGGATAGGCGGGCAGTTGCAACCTCGCCGCACCGATTTGAGAGTTCTTCGACATTTCAAACAGGGAGTCGTTTGCTGGTGTCCCGTGTTCAGGTTTTCTCCTTCCGTGTTGACCCTCGACGATCTGCAGGATGAATCGGTGGTGTCCGCACAGCGAGCGGGTGACCTACCTGTGTAGGTGTATTCCCCTACATTCAGACAAGGATTTTGAGTCTCTTCATTTATAGGACGCACAGAACCCAAGGAAAGGCCTTCTTTTAGTGTTGTGGATTGACGGTCCGATTCGGTAGTTTGTTTTATTTGTCCTTTTGAAACAAAGCAGCTAGTGCGCCAATTTCGGCTTAACTCATCACTGGAGTCTCCATCCGACGACAGTGACTGACACCTCACGTCTTCTTTCTTTACAGGCCAAAACTTCTCTTTGTGTTCCTGCCCGTCTCCGTTTTCTTTGACAAAATACTTCAATGTGTTCCCCAAATCACCAGAGGTGTCAATGTGCATTGCGGTGTCTTTCAGCACGTCGGTATCTTCAACGTGTAGGTCGAGCCGTCTCACCAACGCTGAAGGGAAAGGAAAAGGAGGAGGTGCGCTGGGGCTCTGGCAATAGATCCTCAAGTCCGCCCCGCAGAAATGGGGGAAATGTATGTAGGCGTTGTCCTTGCTGTCATAGCCCAAGATGGACTCCCTGCATTCGTGTATGGGCTGGGCCAGCACGGCATCCTGAACATCCTTCTGGGTCTCATACACGTTGTCGCACAAGCCTTTGAGGAGCCACACTCGCTGGCGGAGAGGCAGCGAGTGGAACGGCTTCTCCTCCAAGGGACTCGCCTCGCCCAGGTTGTGGAAAAACTGATGGCAAAGTCCGAGTTGCTCGGCCCGAGCCGGCTGATCGCGAGCACCCCCGATACTCCGGTACCAGCCCTTGACGCGCTGCCTGAGCTCCGCCTCCCAACGGCGGTACGGCAGAGCTGGTCGGCGGTGCAAGGTGGCCCGCCGCTGGCATGGTGACAGGAGGGATGACATTATTTTGGAGAGGAGACTGCTGCAGCGGGGCATCAGTAGGCAGCGCTCCAGTTCAAAGAATACAATCTCTGGTAGGTTGAGCACCGTCTGTGCCAGGCATAGGAAGTGGCCTATGGCGGGGACTTCCCACAGGGTGTCTATCGTGTGGGGGGACGCCTGCGTCAGTAAACTCTGCTCCCACTCTTCCACCGCTTTGGCCGACATTTCTTCTGCTTCTTTTTTCTCCAGCTCGCGTTGCCTGGAAAATGAACGTTCTTTACTTGCATTTCTGTTTCGAAAAATGTGTTGACCAATTTAATTGGAGCTCACCTCTTCTCCTCCTTTGCCCTCTGTTGCTCTTCCATCCTGAGGGCCTGCACCATGACCGACTCATGCCCACCCACAGTGATAGTCGTCAAGCTTCGAGATGAAGATCGCCTCCTTGTGGAGGTTCCTCCTGGAGCTCGCTCCTCCTCCGTGCCAAAACGCCCCTTGGAGGTGACTGCCAAAGTGGTCTTCTCACGAAGAGTCCTCATTGGATAGATGGAGATAGCGGGAGATCACACTTAGACAACTATTCACAAAATTCAAAATAACTTTGACACGTCTATTATGAGTGTTTAAAATCAATTGACTTGAACTGTGTGCAGTGAAAAAAATGGTGTACCTGGACAGTAGTGTGAGTTTCTGTTCTAGCATGATCTCCAACTTTTGACCCTGTTTGGAGAGCCAGTGGTCCACGCCATGGTAGCGGTAGCAGTTCTCCAACATCAGCCTGAAGTCAGCCACAAACTCCGTTATGCTATGATACTCCAGGTTGATGAACTTCTCTTCTATCCTCCGCAAGCACATGGACTGTTTGAGCCTCGCCTGACCCGAGGCACAGACGCCACCGACACCGGACTGGGCCTCCTGATGCCCCACGGCGTGGAGGAACAGTCCGGCAATTGCCTTGTGTTTGTCCAGGAGAAAGCCAGAAAAGATCCTATAAGCTTGATGCACCTCATTGCTCATTGTCTCCTCAAAGTTGGTGGTGACGCAGACTTCGGGGAGTGAGATGTCACTGGTGGAGAAGTCGGACATGCCGTCGTTGCTGGTCGCCGGGTGATCCCCAGGAGCGACAGAGGCACCGTTGCTGAGACCGTCCTCGGACGTGTCGAGGTCCATGTCATCAGCACCAAGCCTTGTCCATGCAGAACTTGAAGACATGACTTGGCCTAAACCTTAGAGGTGAAAGCCTGCAGGGTGTTTACAGCTGTCAACCATGCTGCTGCTGTGATGGGGAATGTTGGAAATAATAAGCATAAATATAAACATGTGTTGTCATAAATATTAAATATTATAATGAAGAAGCATGACATTCCAACAGATCTGTTAGAATGTTTTTTCTTTTGTATTTTTAAACACTTGAAGTCACAATTATTTAAATTTCTTATATGTTTTGACATATCCAGCCATTTTCTATGCCGCTTAACCGTGACCTCAACAGTTCAGGGTCACGGGTAAGATGGTGCCTATCAAGCCGGACCTGTCAATCAATCTCTGGCAAAGGTTTGCAAAAACTTGACCAATAAATATTATTCTGATGTTGCTGTCAAAATGACTGCCAAGTATAGAGATTTAATGCTCGTGCCTGTCATTCCAATTCAAAACACTGCCATTTTATATCACTGCCATGACACAATCAATCCTCATGTGAGGGCTCACAACTGACATTTGTACATTTTATCCACCCACCACAAGTTTTGGTTTATTTCCACTTTAGCGCGCTTGGATTTAGCAGTTAGCTTAGAAAGTAAACAAAAGTTTCCTCTCTCAACCTGACGCTACGTAACACGATAAACATACGAACATATTAAAACAGAAAACGTACCTTATCATTTTATACGCGGCTCCAAAATCCCACTGCAAGCCTACTTTTTTTTTTTTTTTCCCAGGAGAAAAGCGTTCAATTTGCTTTAGCTAGCTATTAGCTATTGTCCACCGAACTCGGCCTGCAGTTACTCCGCTCGGTCTCCATGGTCGCGACGTAACGCCATTAAACGTCGTTTGGGCGAAAAGTAAAGTTATGAGTACGACAACTCATGTCCGAGTGATGTCAGTGACGGTGCGCTGATGGCTAATGCTAAAGCTAACGCGGCGTAATTAGCCGGGCGAACCCTCGGTGGAGAGTCCCGACAAGAAGACGGCATTTCATTGGGACTAGCCGTCGGGGCTAACTAAATCGGGGGGCGGGGGGCTTTTAAAGTAAACAGCGAGGAGGGCATGACAAAAATGCAATCTTTGCAGACAAATCAATTCTCCCGTGTGAGGGATGAACAAGCAGACTTTATTTCAGTGACGTCAAAAGCGAAGAGATATTTCGGGTCATTCGCCATTTAACGCTTCTCGGCCACCGTAGTTTTGGAATTGAACGAACATCCTTTATATAGGTTAATTGTTGACAGCGTTAAGTTTAGTGCATGAACTTGATTGAATGCCAACATTAAAGGCTTTTTTTATGTTGTTAAATGTCAAACTCGCGCCACAAGCCACTTTTTCCGATCGGTAGATGTCGCTAGAAGCTCATGGACATCACCCGGTAAGCTTTCAGAAATGTTCTTCTCCAAAAGAGATAACGGTTTTAACATAACCTGTACGATGGGAAATTAATTTAGATATTTGTTTCTAGGTACATTGTATATGTACAAGATCATCGCTGAAAACGTGTTCAGGCTTCACTAGTACAAGATTTAACATTTAACTTTTCCTCACCAGACCGATGGTGAGCGCTTTTGTTGTTGTTGTGAGCTGCGCCTTTAACAACCGAGTGATAGGTCTCGCGGGTGAGATCTCGCGAGACTCGCTTGGCGCCGCGACCTCATGTGGAACACCATCCGCACGAGCCACAGCACACACTAGTCCTCCGGCCGATGTTTTTTGCCTCTGCTGCGGAAAAAGCGCGATGGAGACTCGGATTGTGTCCGTTTGAACCACCGCGCCCCTTTTTCAGACATCAACATTCTCCACAGAATAACAATCAACCGCTCGTTTTTGTCGAGACGTATTAAAAACAGGGGCGGCGCGACGATGTGGATCCAGGTCCGCACCATAGACGGGAAGGAGACCCGAACCGTGGACGATCTCTCCAGGCTGACCAAAATCGAGACCCTCCGCGTGAAAATACGGGACATCTTCAATGTGAGCCCGCAGCAACAGCGCCTCTTCTACCGGGGCAAACAGGTAAGGGTTCCCCTGCTCATCACGCAACACTGCTCTTTTACACAAATGTATTTTCATGCTGTTAAAAACTAGTGACAGTGGCTCCATGGCTTCCTGTTTTGATAGGAATTCGCCAATAGCTGTTGCGCAAGAACAGCCCCTCTCGCTCTCCTCTCTCTCCCCGTTTTCAAGAGTGGTCCTCTCGGTCAAGTCGTTGTTTTGGGGAGTCCCTGTGCACACACAATATGCGCCGTGGACATGTTTGTTTACATTGACGCGGTAGACAGAGAGAGGAAGGAGAGCACCACCCACTTCACCAACGCTCTTTGCACATGTTAGCATCCACTGAGGTCTTTCCCACTTTATTGAAACACAGGTGGCAAACATATTCACCTTCTGTATTTAAGTACAAGAACGGAGACTTGAGTAAACCGTCTTTAGTAAAAGTAAGAAAAAGTTATAGAGTGTGCATACTACAAGTACAACGGATTTTGTTTAGAAATAGACAAGTCGAGGAAGCTGTCGATACTAGCCCCCGATACTTAAGGCAAAAAGCAAAACTATCTGATAATGATCGCAGTAATTGGCGCCATACTGCAGCAGATTTACACATTGGCGAATAATCCAGTGTTATTTCGAAAGTTCTTGGTTGCTATTTTTTCTTATTGTCTGAAATTCAATTTTATGTAGAAAAGAGTGACTACTTAAAGAGTGAATGTTTGCACTGATATTGTCCGGGATAAAAAGTGGTCTTGAACATCCAGAGAAATTTTGCGGTCAATTAGTGAGTGAATTTAAAAGTCTACAACCTTGATCGATGCACCGTTTTATGTGATGTCAAAATGAGACCAACATAATCTATGTGATTCATATAAATTGTGCATTTGTACAAAAAGAAACCATTGCGCCAGATCAGGTCATCTTGCCCAGAGACTCTGACCCACGAGGTGTCAAGCATTACCAGTGCACTCTCGGGCACACCCACTATCTCGCGCTGACCTGTTAGTTTGGACCTGGTGAGCGCCTTGAGAAACTAGTCGCATTTCTTCTGTCACCACATTTAAAACTCAAATCACAGGAAAAGCCTACTAGAGCATCAGAGTGTGTGTGCTGTGCGTATAATTGGTTTATTATGTTGTTTTTACTAGCACTCAGTTTTTCTTCAGACAGTAGTATACTGTGTATTCCGCATTTAAAACATTTCCGCAAGGACATTTTGATGACTTTCCCATCTTCACTTCTGTTTTGACTGAAGCCAATACGGGGAAGAAAAAAAATACGACAACATACATCAGCTATTTTATGACAGCTCTTCAGATCTTTCATAATTTTACTAGCACATTGTTAGCTGTCATAAAATCTGCACACAGCTCTCAAACACACTCGTTGGCAACAACATTACCTCTCGATCGGATTTTATTTCGTGTCAAATGAGGTTAATATATCGTATTTTAGTGCGTTGGATCGTGGCCGGGGGGGATTTATCTACATAACTGCACAACACCAGGGGTCTATTAGTTAGGTGTCAATTATAGAACAGCCATTTTATTTGTACTTTTTCTGATTGTATTCTATAATGTACTTAAAGACGCTGTAAAGTAAATCGAGAGATTGGTTTGTAATTTGAGGGAGAGTGCGAATGCGGGCGTAAATTGAGGAGATATCTAATTAAACTGGTTCTCACCTTGCCTGTTTTTTGCACGGATAAAATGGCGCCCGTTGATGCACGTTGGCGAGTCGCTCCCATCCCCCACTAACTTGCACGCCTTTGTTCGCATCAGTGGTTATCCGGTGCAAAAGGAAGTTACTTAGTTCTTATTACTAGGCCTGTTAGCTTGCAAGCTAGCCGGTGGCGATTGAAAACCTCTCGTCGAGCCGCGAGAGATTTTAAGCGGATAGGCAGTGCTCTCGTGGCTCAAACGTGGAGGAATGCAGGCATGGAAAAGATCGGCCGCACGTTCTCACGCATTCACCAGGCAACTGCCCACAACGATTTTTCAAGCCTCATCGTATATACTTGCGAATTTCAGAGGTGCAATGATTGATCGATTAATCCGCGACTAATCCTTAAAAAAATGACTCCATATTTATTTTTTTAGTTGCTTAATAATGTTAAAGATATGGTTGAATTCAAAATTGTGCAAATCGACAGAATTATTATCAATGGTCGACACAGGAAGTGACCTTTCGGTGTGTGGACTCTCATTGTTTACATCCGAGTGCTACTTCCTGCAGTCACATGCGTATCACTAGCAAAGAATGTCCTTTATGAATGAAAGTGACTAACATACAATTTCCTGTTTTGGAAATCGGTTCCAATGAAGGAAATGGTGACTGTGGCCGACGTATGATTCCGCTCTGCTGACACAGAGATGAAATTGGAGTATTAAAAAAGACAAAATTCTACCAAATGATAGGATCCAAAAATCACAAATCAGATTGGAAACAATTAGGCTAACAAATCTGTGGCTTTATCACGTCACCTTTTAAAATAAAAAATCATGACATTCTATAAATAAATAAAATAAATATATACATAAAAAAATTGCTATATAAATGATGCTATATAAATAAATAAAATGAATAAATATATACATAAAAACAAACAGTGTGTTTTTTGTTATTTACGGCAGCTTTTTGCCCTTAACCTTTGAAAATAGTGAGCTTTTTGTATACTGGCTTGCCCAAAAAAAACCATAGACGTCGTTAAAAGACATGCGGTTGGCCCGCGGTTTAATTATTAGCCGGGTTATGTCACAAAGCAGCCGTGGGTTGCCGGGTGAGGGGGGGTTACTGGCCATGCTGGCAACGGCTAGGCCTTCGCTACTGCAAAATCCCGCGCTTCCTCCTCCGTCTAGCTGGAAAATGAGCAGGCAGGGTTGATTCGGGGATTTCCGAGCGCTAAGTAATGCGTGGAATGAGCCAGCGACACCCAGTCCAACGTGAGCTGCATGGTGCCCTCCCGCGCACGGGAAAAGCTCTGTCTTAATTCCTTTCCAAAATGGCGTCTTGTTTACCCCCTCCGCCACACTCACACACACAGACACACGCCCGCTTCAGCTCGCTGCAGGCGCCGCGAGGTTCTCGACGCCATCGCAAGTCTTTCCCTCGCTTTTTGTGTGTGTTTTATTTGCCGCCGTGCTACTCGCGTTTGCCTTCGCGGCATCTCGTGTCGCCGTTTTTCACGCCACATAGGCACGCACACACCTTCTGTTGTTCAAGCGGCCTTGCTACCTCCACGCCGACGCGGCCTTTCAGTTAAGACAATTTATAAAAAAAAAAAGGTTGGCTTGTTTATTAAACGGTTCCACATGTTTCTTGCGTTACCAACGTGAGCCGTTTTCTATTGTTGGCACGTAGGAAAAGCTTAACACACAAATTTGCGCAGCGCTGTTGCCGTGACCTACTTAAGGCTTCGGTTTTGATTATTGCACACGCACGATGGCCCCACTTTGGGCAGTTTGATGCAGCCGCGCGTGTTTCTACTTGTACGCTTCATGGACAGTCACCAGACAAAGACAGGAGGAGTCTTTGCACACGGTCCGTCGTCTCCAACGACAAAGCAACCTCTCAAGTCGAAACACAACGTTGTCTCTTTTGCCGCTTGACCTCCGTGTGGAATGGAAAAGTGTCGTAATGGCTTCCAGGTTGAGGAAAAGCTTTCGCCACTCTGCGGTGGTTAGCTAATTTGTGTTAAAAAAGTCTTTCGCATTTCATTAGGGCTGCCACTATCGCAAATTTTCAGAATCGATTATTCTATCGATTATTACGTCATTTCCATGAATGACTACGACACCAAAAAATTAATAATTACTGTTGAGAGGGTGACGTTAATGGATTTGGACAATGTTCAATTAAAAAATGTCGATAAACGATGACTTGATTAGTACTATAGTTGTCGATTAATTTGATAATCGATAAGTTGTCGATTAATGAATTAATTTTTACAGCTCTACATTTCACGATCAACTATGACGCTAACATTGCAGTTAGCTTTTTGTATTATTATTTTTTTCTTATCATTTTATTTTTTTGCACAATGAGTCCAAGTAAAAAAAAATCCTGTTGATATTTTTCTTTTTTTTTTCTCCAAGTGATTTTATTGCGTGCTTATCGTCTTTTCTACGAACGTTGATTCAAGTATCATTAACTGTTGAACCAGTCCATCTAGGGTAGAAGCCTTTTAGCATGAATTGGCAGACACACCCCGTGGCCTGCGCCATTGTTTTGGGAAATGTGACCTATTTTACTCAGCCCTTCGCTGAGACAGGCTACGGGTTGGAGGGCGAAAGCGAAAATCGCTTCGGATAGCCGCCAACACCGTGTGGGGAAGCTCTGGTTTCACACCATTAAATCCTTTCGGAGAACAACACTCCAGTCGCTGTCCTGCACTCTCTTCAAAGTCTATTGATCACGGCCTGGGTGTTCTCATTGGAGACAAATTTCTGGCAACACACACATATTTAAAACACTTTGCATTTTAAAAGTCAATTTCCCGCAACGTGTCCCCTTTGTGTTGTTGTCGGAACGTTTACAAACAGGATCATGTGACAAATTCGACAAAATTCTCCTCGGTCTCGTCCTACACAGCAGGAAGTGCTTTTATTTATTTTTTGGGGATGGCGGAGGTTGTTTTTGACTCGAGCCAAAGGTCGTTTTTCTTGTCTCCGTTTGAGCTTCTGTCTGATATTCTTCTTTGGTATCCGCTACAATGAGCGACACGCCGTTTGAAAGGCTGCCTGCAAAAATAACTGAAGAGTAATTAGCCCTGTGGAGAGAAGGGCTTGTTTCATTCCACTACACACACACACACACACACACACACACACACACACATGGTTGCCTTGCGCTGTGGTTTGTTACAGCCTTTTCCTTAAGTCAAGTGTCTCGAGTCCGTCCAAAATCTTCATTAGAATCCGACGTTCCCAAATGGAACACTGCGTGACATTTGACTGAGTCATAAAATGAGGATACCAGAGGCAACGTGTGTTTATGTTCTACTGCATTATTTATGATAGAAGGTACCCATGGCCAGATCACGGTCACGCTATCGGTCCGTCACACGAGGAGAAATCTGGACGCCACGGGTGTCTTTGTGTTGTCGACTGTTGAGCGGGTTTGGGATTGGAAACCGGGCTGTCGCAGATTGCGCCTGTGGTAATGAAGTCGCCGGGGGGAAGAAGGGGAGAGCCGCCGAGATGCCATTCGGTTCTAATGCGGCGCATGCAATTCTGAAAAACCTCGCCCGTGTTTTCCTTGCGGTCAACCGGTGAAGGTGAAACAGGGACTTGAATGGAAGACCGAGGCTGAGCCTGTTCTAAAATTCACGAGACGATTAAAACTCGGATGGGGGGGGAGGGGGTGCACGCCTCCACCCCTGCCCGATTCACTAAGGCTTCGAATGGTCTCTTCCTGGAAGGACGGCGGCGGCGGCTTCGCTCGACTCGCCGACACACAATGAACCTGGAGATAAATGGCTGCCGACTGTAATGAGTCGCGCTAGCGCTAGCTGGCCGACACCCGAGTGAGCGGTCAATATAATGAAGTACGTTCTGCAAAGTCTGCAAAAAAAAAAAAAAGGCGGATGTTAGTTTTGATTCTTTACACATTCAGGTTCAACGTAGATAGGGGGCGGTGGGGGTAGCAAATCGGGCCTGCTCTCATTTGGTCGTCATGGCAACCCACCGTTTCTCCCCCTCATAACATTTTCGGCAAAAAAAAGCAGCACGGGATATGCCCTTCTGCATCTCTTCACTTTGATTTTCTAAACGCGTATGTTTCTAATCGGTAGCAATATGGACCGCCGGATTATTTTCCAACGCATTCAGCCACGTCCTTAGATGTCACCGGTGTGCTTGTCGAAGCGTTCTAACGCCTTCTGTAAGCTCCAGAGAGCGATGATCGAATGTAGCCTGCGTACCCTCTTTGTCCTTGACAGACTGCTCGCTGTTTTGGTGTGACGACGGCGGCGGCTCGTTGGGCGTTAGCGTTTTCATGGGGTTACGGTCAAAGCGTTTCTTCTCATACGCTTCAGCAATTTGTTTCGGCATAGCTCTCACGATCGTGAATAGCTTCCAACTAAATCACAAATCTAACATGGCTGCTGATTGGGAAAAATTGATGTGTCTTTGTGTTTTTTTACAAGATGGAAGATGGCCAGACACTATTTGACTACAACGTGGGTCTCAATGATATCGTCCAGCTGCTGATTCGCTCACAAACAGATCCTCCGGACAGCCCCCTGGCCAAGGACCCCCCCAGCGTGGCGTGCACTTCCACCCCTGCCCCGGCCTCCGCAGTCCCTCGGGCCGAAAGCCCCGACCGCCCCGCTCCGGTCTCCCCTGCTGCTATGGAAACGTCCCCCGATAAAGACAATGACCGCAGCGACACGGCCGAGACTGCCGACGAGAGTAAGCCGGACGCCATTGCCCCTAATAACTCAGCTAGCACCAAAAATGGCATCAAGCCTTCGAGTCCCCCGCGCGACACCCAACCGCCGACATCCAGCAAGAACGCGCTAGTGGACCCGGGAATCGGGAAGTACAAAGTAAGTCAAGCGCTGGTGTCTTCTATTTGTTTTGCAGTGTAATTACGTGCGGAGCACTAGCGGAGCTAGACGGGGGGCCATGGGGGCACTGCCTCCCCGTTGGATTTTTGTTGTTGTTGTTTTGCAGGTCTCTGATTGATTTGAAAATTTGCTATCACTTCATCCCCTCCAGATTAATGAGCTAGTAGACTGCAGGGACGTGACCGTGGGCGCCTGGTTTGAAGCCTGTGTAGAAAACGTGACCCGCGCCCCAAAAGGACCCATCAAGAACAAGGTGGGACGGCCCCCTAAAAGGACTAATGGAAAGCTGGAGGGCGAGCAGGGGCAGCAGCCCCTCGGCCCGGGCCAAAGCACGGACACTGTCAGGAATAACGCGTTAAATTCCGAGAGCAACGGAGCTTCCACATCGCAGACGGACTCCGCTGAAGAGGACGTCGTCTATCACATTAAATATGAGGAGTAAGTGCTGTCTCACCGTGCCGGGAAATACTAGCTGATGGTGTTTGGAAACAAACACGCAGAGATTTTAAAATTCAATGTTCATTAGCCATTTGAGCTTTGTTACCTGCTAGTGAGATAATGAGTTTGCGTTCCTCTTCGGTGGCAAAGAATACGTCATGCAAGATGTTGCGGCGCAGCGGGAAATCGCGTACGGCGATAAAAACGCACGAGTGCTTCAGCTGCGGCAGCACACAAATTGGACTCGTATCTGGCAGGAACCTCTTTTTTTTTTTTTCCCCCTGTCAAATTAATTCTGCAAGCTGGCGTTTCCATGGTTACCCCCGCGTTCTCGGGAGCATTACTTTTTCTCCTCCGGCTTTTGTCTGTAATTGCCGCAAACGCGTCGTCGTTAAAACATGGCCGCCTTGGCACGGCTAATACCTTGTGTACGCCAATCGAGTGTTTGCCCCAGACTTGCTCATTCTCCATTTTTAAAAGGCAATTAAAAATCCCCAAATTAAAGAATTGACCCTGAATGTTATATCATTAGTTCTTTCCATTTTGGTTTTCTGCCAGCTACCCCGAGAATGGTCTGGTGGAGATGCGAGCGGTCAACATACGGCCCCGTGCCCGCACCCTGCTGCGCTGGGACCAACTCATGGTGGGCATGCATGTGTTTGTCAACTACAACATGGAGACGCCAGAGGAGAGGGGCTTCTGGTTCGACGCGGAAATTCAGACCCTCAATCAGGCCTCTCGCACCAACAAGGAGCTCCGAGTCAAGATTCTTCTGGGGTGAAGATCTTGAGGGTCACCTGCTTCTTTAGCTCCTTGACACTCTTCTGATTGTTTTTGTGTGTCCTACCCTTTTTTAGGGGTCCCGGCGATGTAATTGGGGATTGCAAAATTCACTTCTTGGATGAAATCTACCAGCTGGAGAAACCAGGGGCTTCGGCGTTGTCAGCTGCAGATGGACAATTTAAAAGTATGCTGCGTGAAGCCACAGCGACAACAGAGAATACACTCTCAACTTGCATGTGGCCGATAAACATTAATTTGAATAATTAATAATGATAAAAAATTACGTTTGTCCAAAAGAGCTTCTATTTGAAGCAGGCATTCGAGACAAGTGGCCCGAAAGACTCTCACAAATCAAACAGGAAGTCAGCCATTTTGTTTTGAAGTTGCCATTTTGAATGAGCCCTAATTAGAAGCAGATTTATAGGTGGGAGATTCTCAATAATAATTTCAAGACCATAAAAAAAGATTTGAAAGAGGCCATTATTACCTTTAACTTTACAATAATTTTCAGTCCCCCGAACGAGGCGAAGGCCTCCAAATTGCACACAAAATAGACTGGCTTATGTTTTGCTGTCCCCGTGTGGATTTAAGGAAAGAGCGGGCCGGAGTGCAAACACTGCAAAGCCGATCCGGACGCCGAGTGCCGCTTCTGCTCATGCTGCGTGTGCGGCGGCAAGCAGGATGCTCACATGCAGCTGCTTTGCGACGAGTGCAACATGGCCTTCCACATCTACTGCCTCAACCCGCCGCTGGCCACTATCCCCGATGACGAGGACTGGTGAGTCTTCTCATCCGCTCTTTTGATAGACGTCTGTCCCAAAAATAAAATAATGCTGTGATCTAATCCCATGTGCTGTCTGAAAAGCAGGAAGATCACCACCCCCCGACCCCGCCTTCCATGTTTCTATTTATAGCTGTTTTGTAAGCGCTACAAGATGACATCATCGTGTAACCTCCCTTGTTTTGCCGCCAGGTACTGTCCCACCTGTAAGAATGACACAAGCGAAGTGGTCAAGGCCGGGGAAAAGCTCAAGGCCAGCAAGAAGAGAGCCAAAATGCCATCAGCCACAACCGAGAGTCAACGAGACTGGGGCAAGGTAAGTGGAAAATGGAAAGGGGGCAAATTGCAGCCACAATCGATGGTGTTAAAAAAAAAAGACGGTACTATTTTTGGGCGAGTTAATTTTTTTCATTTCACCTTCTACGGTAATGAGTTAAATGGTGCTTAGCGTGACCGAGACACTTTCCTGGACATGTCATGGGGAAAATACCTCCTTTCTTTCTTCTTTGGAACATTCCGTCTGTGGGCTAATTCAAAACAGCTCAGCTTATGAGTGTTACGTGGGCGCATTTAGCAGCCATGACTTCATACCGAGCATTGTCCCGAATTCTCGCTTCGATATAAATACACACACAGTTAAGTCGGGATTGAAAGTGGATGAAGAGATGTGTCCCAATACTTTTGTCCAGGTCATTTTAATTGCGCTTATGCTGTTCTCTTCAGGGCATGGCCTGCGTGGGACGTACCAAGGAGTGCACCATCGTTCCCTCCAACCACTACGGACCCATTCCCGGCGTTCCCGTCGGAACCACGTGGAAATTCCGAGTTCAGGTTGGCTGCCGTATGGTTGCCGGGCGGAAACCATGGGGGGCACGTTTCATTTTCTTTGTACTCTCAGGTGAGCGAGGCAGGCGTTCACAGGCCGCACGTCGGCGGCATTCACGGTCGCAGTAATGACGGCTCCTACTCGCTGGTGCTGGCGGGGGGCTTCGAGGATGAAGTGGTGAGGTCGTGTGTTTAACGCTGATTGAATTGCGGATGCCAATCAATGCCCCCCCCCCTCCCCTTTGGGAGCAAAATAAATCTGACTCGTGTCACTTGGACCTGCTTTAGGACCGGGGGGATGAATTCACATACACGGGCAGCGGAGGTCGTGACCTCTCAGGAAACAAACGCATTGGAGAGCACTCGTTTGACCAGACGTTGACCCACATGAACAGGTCAGGTTTCCCGTTCATAGCTCTGAATCTTTGCACATCTCTCCCAAGTCAGTTTATATCATAAAGATTTGATGTATATGCAGAGCTTTGGCGCTGAACTGCGATGCCCCGCTCAACGACAAAGACGGAGCCGAGTCCCGGAACTGGCGGGCCGGGAAGCCGGTGAGAGTGGTGCGCAGCTCCAAAGGTCGCCGCATCAGCAAATATGCCCCCGAGGAGGGAAACCGCTACGACGGCATCTACAAGGTCAAGGAAGTAGACACTTTTTGTTTTCACGGATCACGTGTTAGATGCTGTTGGATTTTGGTTTTAGGTGGTGAAATATTGGCCGGAAATCGGCAAGTGCGGCTACTTGGTGTGGAGGTACCTGCTCAGACGGGACGATCTGGAACCAGCACCCTGGACCCCAGAAGGACTGGAGAGGATCAAGAAATTGGGTCTAATGATCCAGGTTAGACCCGCCAGTCCACCTGAAAAATATTTCTACCTAGTTACCATGGCCATGTGTGTGTGTACAGTACCCGCCAGGCTACCAGGCGGTCATGGCGAATAAGTCAAAGAAGGAGGCCGTCGCGCGGCCCGGTCGCGGCGGGCGGAGTAAGCACCACTCCGGGCGGGGGCGAGGTAGGGGGAGGGGGAGGGGTCGGCCGCGGAAGGAACATAAGATGGAGAAGGCGGCGGAAGAGGAGGACGAAGCGTACGAGCATCTGATGGCCGCCGTGGAAGAGGACGAGGAGGAGGCGCCGCAGAGTAACGGCAATCAGAAAACCAGCAAGGACTCTGGTGGGTGGCGTTGTCGTCATGGAAGATTTTATTTCTTTTTTAAATTGATCAGAGTATTTTTATTTACTGAGCTGCAGTTATTTGTTTTTGATGCCATTATTTGAGGATGCCATAGATTATTGCTGCCCTCTGCTGGTGTGACTTTAGAACAGAGAAATTGACATTACGTTTGTTATTGACTTTTTATTTGTATTTTTTTTCCCCGCTCGTCCAGATTGGTCACCAGCGTCTGAGCCTCCCTTAAAGCGCGTGAAGGTGGAGGAGGCGTTCGTTCTGTCGGAGCAGCAGCAGCAGTTGATCGGAGAGGACACGGCCAACAAGAAGCTGTGGGACGAGGCCCTGGGACACCTTGCAGAGGGACCAGTAAGTTCTTTCTTGATCAGAATAGCATACGCAATTTGGGTTGTTATCTCTACCCCCCCCCAAAATGAAACTAATGTTTCTTGATGTGCTTTTGGAGAACTTCCTGCGCAAGATGGAACAAATCTTCATGTGCGTTTGCTGCCAGGAGCTGGCCTTCCAGCCCGTCACCACCGTCTGCTCGCACAACGTTTGCAAGGTAAAACAGTGAAGAGCTGTCCAAAATATTTAGATTGGACCAATCGCATTCAATCTCTTGCGCCCTAGGGTAAACCCAAATTAATTCCATTATTATTAACTCTTACCAGTTTTGTTCCATTTTTTTATTGCAATGAATTTTATTTTAAATGCTTTTTTACAAATGATGCTCTTTTTTTTTATTTTAATTTTGAGTTTTCATTAATTTTATTGTAAACACTTTTTACAAATTTTAAAATCTGAGTCGAATACATGAACATACCTTTTTATCTATTTCTCCAGAATGATATAATATTCCTACAGTCATTTGTGTATGAGAAGCCTTTTTGTTCCGTGTGCTTAGACGTGCCTCCAGCGCTCGTTCCGGGCCGAGGTGTACACTTGCCCCGCCTGCCGACACGACCTGGGCAAGGACTACGTCATGGCACAAAACAAGACTCTACAGGTTCTGCTGGACCAGTTCTTTCCCGGCTACACAAAGGGCCGATGAGATTCCGGTCACTGTAAACCAGAAGGCGTGTATACACACACAAACATACATACTACATACACACACACACACACCTACATCCAGTAAACTGTTGAGAGCTCCACTTTAAAGATGCATTGCACTTCTTTCTCCCAATGGGCAAATGTATAGTGCGTCACACAGCCATTTCATGTATACAATCATTGAGCACACAAAGCACCTCAGTAGGTTCCGACCTCATCCGTTTTCTCCATAAACCTCACCAGCCTGAGATTTTACACCAAGGACTTGAACGCACGTACGCACACAATCGCAAGCCCACCCACACACGCACACAAACACACACACACACACTTAGATACTCTACAACTATACTACAATAATACTCGACTGCAGAGTATGTGGGATTTTTTGGGAGGGAGGTGTTCAGTCGAGCGAAGGCCACTATTTGAGGAAATTTGGTTCGTGTCTTATGCCTGCCAACCTGCATTTATGTGTACCATCCATGGAGCGCCCACGCACTTTGACCATAAGTGACACAGCTCAGATAACGGAACCCTTTGATATTGATGTGTCTTTGACGATACCCCCATTTGACACATCTTGATGTATTTTTGACTAGACACCCAATTAATGTGTATTTCAAGGGTGTCATCATTTTTTTCTCTGTGTGCCTGGGTCGACATTTGTTTGTAGACGCACCCAATTGATCTTGGCTGTTATGCCCAACTGTTTTGTAGGGTGTCTTTGATGACAACCTTCCTGTGTCTTTGACAATATTCACTTCTCTTGCATCTTAAATGATGCAGACTGAACATCTTTGATGATATGCCCAATTGATGTATCTTGTGTGATACGCCCGGTTGACATATTTGATGTGTCTTTGACGACACACCCCATTTGATGGGTCTACCCTCGTTGACCTTGATTTAAATTTTTCGGTAAACCCCCCCCAACTAACTATAATGCATTTAGTATATAATATTAGTGACCCCCTAAAGAGATAAGCATTTATATACAAGAAAAATGTTGAGGAAGCACTTGTTTGTCGCGTCACGCTAACTGCGTCATGCTAGCTGCTAATAAGCTTGCATACGTCCCTTTTCGTAAAAACATCAACATGGTGCAACGAAGGCCGTTCAGCAGGGGCTTATAAACATTTCACGGAGATGAGTAGCAGTCCTCCTGGATAGCCAAACTGCCTTGAATTATAACTCAAGGCCACTTTTGTTGCTAGGCAACCCAGATAAAGCAGGCACAGTGGAGGCTTATGGTATCACTGCATTTGAGGAAATGTCAATTTATTTTGACAGACGACAATTTGTTTTTGCACTGCTAAAATGGCAACTTGTCTTTTACTGTATGCCACAATCGACTGGAAATATTGCATTTTTTTTCCCTCTCCAAAAGTTGACTTTTCAAATAGTTTCCAGTTTCCTTCCTGGTGTGGTGCATTCAAATGTTGACGGTTGGCAGAGTTTCAAACGTTCACCTCCTTACTGATCACGTGACACCTTTTCTAGTCATGCAATATTTTTTTTCCCCCCCTGGTGGGCTTGTCACGTATGTGCTGACGTCGTCCTCGCTTCTGTTCATTCAGGTTTTTGTTTGTTGTTGTTGTCGTTTTTTCATAACATGCAATTCTAAATGGTCTTTTTAAGGCGAACTGTGATGTGCATTAATGATTCGTTTTGTTTGTGGCAAACTAAATAGCGCTCCTTCCTGCAGTGACTTCCTTCCTCCGTATGTGAACCTACAGTGCTAAAAAACCCTTTTTAGACGTCTTGTTGACGCTTGGCTTCAGTGCTGTGTCGTTTCTTTCTCTTTTTAATGACTATTGCACTCTACTGAAGAATCAAGTCACTTTTCTTTTCTGTAAGTCTTCAACAATATCTGATCTTTCTCTCCATAGGTTTTTAGTTGCGTTCCCTCCAACTTAATCTTTCTTTTGCTGAGCGCATTCGCCTGTTTGACGAGGGGTTCCATTGTTTCTTGTTTTATACATGTCATAATACTTATGTACCTATTAAATATTTGGATTCGAGAAAGCATTCGTTCTTTGATAAGAGGATTAGCAGACTATATGTGTATGTAATATTTATTTTACAATTAAATACTGATCCAATTATAATAATTATAAACTTCAAGCAACTAATACACAAATATTGATAAATGCTCGGTGGGCCAGAAGTGTTCCATCAATACTTAAATGTGAGGTCTAAATGAAAAGCAGTCACTCAAATGAACCAATGGAATAGATTTGGGGATTTTGTTTTATTATAAGAGAAGTACAATAGGTACAGTTGCACTGTTTGCCAGGTGAACATTTAACAAAACAGGAATGCAGATGCAAAGTCAGTCAAATCATAACATCACAGCTTTTTGTGCCCCTCATACCATCCGCAAATCAAAATATGAATATACTGTAATGAGATTTACATCAGAACAAAGCATAAAATAAAATAAGGCCCTTTAAGTAATCAGCTTTACGTGCTCAAAATGCCTTCACTGAAATGGTGTGGCTATTAAGTACCAATAAATGGGGTTTTAAACAAATAGATATTAGTGTGACACCAATGGTCCCCCTGAAAAGATTCAAACACGACAGCCATTTAATCGCCCCAGTACCAGAGTGTAAAAAAAAAAAAAAGACCTTTGTTTGTTGTACATTCAAACAACTAAACGACTCCTTGGGTAAACAAAGCAGAGCTATAATCACATCTAACAACACTAAGCAAGCCAAAGGCAAACCTCTTTCACTCTTATCCAAACTTGATGCTCAAAGGGGAACTTGAGAGTTTTACAAACACAAAACGAAGGAGGAAAAGAGCCAGAATGGTGAGGGGAGTCTACTCCTCATCAGAAGAGTCCCTGTCGAAATTGTAGGCCATGAAGAGAACGTCGGGTCGAGGCGGGACGAGGGCGTGGCCCGGTTTCACTAGCTCAAAGCCCAGGAAACTGAACGTACGCACCAGCTTGGCTACAAAAGAAACAAATAGGGAAATAAGATTCTTGCGGTGGGGGAAAAAAAAAAAAAAGTTCAGTTTGATGCCTGTTGTGTATACATACCACGATCATCCCTGTTCTTGTAGAAGCAGACAAACACGCTGGCCACTTTCAGATGTTCTTCAGCGTATTCTAGCAGAGCTGCAAAGCTGCACGCAGAATAAAATTGTAACAAAAAAAGAATATTAAAAGGAGATTGGCGCTATAGAAATGGGCTGGAAGGCTCACCTCTCTTTGCTGCCTTCAGGCAGCGGTTCAAGAGGTATCTCCACGAAGAGAGCGCTGCTGCTCACGACAGCGTCCCATTGAACCGCCTTAGTGACGGTGAGATGACTTTGGAAGTGGAGTATCCTAGGGCAACCGCTGCTCGCCGGCTCCTCACTAACGGTCAACTTCAGGTCCTGGTGGGAAGGAGGACAAGTGGGGGGGGGGGTTAAATCCTTCTACGTCATCTTTTGATAAGACAGGCAGACTTACTGAGTGGAGCAACCGAGCTGCAGGAGCGTGATCCCGTGTACCATTCCCTCGCCCACCTGGGATCTTCAGGGGTGGGAGAGGGGCATCAGGAGCACCACAGAGGCCCTGGGCCGCGGGTACTACTACAACAGTGCATGGACAGACTAGAAGGCAGGAACAGAGAATCAGGATTAGCATTGGAACCAAAATGGAAATCTTTAAATAATTAAATAAAAAATCCCTGGGATTTAGCATCGACTGCTGTAATCACGTGAGGAAAAACCTGTCACTTGCGGCCATATATTTAGTGTGATGCTACATGCTAAGCGGTGTTACGTCATTACGCACTGTGACGCTAGGTGTACGCTGGTGGGACCCATGAGACGTCATTACGTGATAAGATGTTAGCTTGTAACCGTGTGTTACATAACAGTTGCAACCTGACACCACTCACGAGACAGACGGAACATTTTACTGCTTTCATAAAAATCATAAAAATGATAATGACATGTTATTGACCCAGGGTCATTGAGTTGCCTATTATTACACGTGTAGTGACGCAATTATGCCAAACGAGGAAGTAGCTTGAAACGCACGTATCACTCTCTGGCAGGATACTAGTGACTTGTTATACTTGAATGTCATGAAACGCCACATTGAAGAAGCAGAATTTCATAATCGACACCAATTTGACTATTCTAATAACTAGCTTTACCTGCTGGTCGGTGACGCTAAGTAGCCGACTAACATGA
This sequence comes from Syngnathus acus, assembly GCF_901709675.1. Taxonomy (NCBI): domain Eukaryota; kingdom Metazoa; phylum Chordata; class Actinopteri; order Syngnathiformes; family Syngnathidae; genus Syngnathus; species Syngnathus acus. The sequence goes on from NC_051097.1 coordinate 7,660,885, forward strand.
GCTGTTTACGCATACTGTCATGGCGAATTAACGAATGCTAGGCCAAAAATCGCCAATTTAACATGTCACTTTGTTAACACGGTCTGATCTTCAAATAGAAATACAATTAAGTTAGGAAATACTGGAACTATTCCGTATTGTAATTAAGATTTTATTTTCAAATGAGTGGATTCTCACCACCCCTCCCCCACACAGCGATTAGCATCGCTAGCTTTCTTGCTTACTTACTTTGCAATCATATCACAAATACCGCTACTCAAATCCGCCATGGTAGTGAGAGGCTGTGTTTTTCCTTCCTTTTCGCGAGCAAAGCAATGACTGTTTAGGATCCGCTGGAGGTTGGATTTTACCATCCGGCCTCGGGTAGAGACACGACGGGCCAACTACTGATCTCTCCCCCGCTATGCTCTGTTGATGAGTGACGGAGCAAGTTGAAGGCAGCTTGTTTGAGCGACGATAAGTCAAGGTACCCAGTGAACGTTGACACACTTCCGTTTGAAGCTCGGCGACGTCAAAATTAAGTGACCTCGACCTATTAATACGGCTGAAATGGATATCTGTGCCGCTGCCCAAACCTCAGACAATCATTTAAAAGCGTTTCTCCGATTATTATGTTTGTTGTGACAAGGACATTATGCCATTTTACTAATATAAGGCTTTTATTGTTTTAAGAAAAAGAGGATTCAGATGACGTCACCTCGTGGTGTATCTGCATCACCCTCCGTTGCCCAAAACGTCAAATGCTAACGTTGCTAATATGTGCGTGGGCAATTTATCCCACGAATGAAAGACCATCTTTTTGACAGATAATAGAGTCACAAAAACGAATATCATTATTTATGTTAAGTTTGTGACAAGGTCCTATCGCGTACAATTTCGTTCGGGAAACATCGTAGAACGCCATTGACACTGAGCCGTAAGCTAAATGCTAGGCTACGTTAAATGGAAAAGTACTAGGGTCGAAAACAAAAGCGGAAGATGGGCCAATTAGCCTCCATCCAGTTTATGTAAATCATTGCTGTTAGCGGTGTAAATCAAATATAACAACTTCAGCTCGAAGGACTGCACAATTGTGAAAATAAAATGAGGTTAAAACATTTCCATAACTATAGGCATTAATAGGCCTTTGCACAAGTACAGTTGTGACTAACCATTGGAAATGTCTTTGATTATTACATGATCATTTACTCTGTATTTCAAGTTTCTATGTGTAACAATTAAATATATCAAAACATGTTTAATAGACTACACGCTGTGGGATAGTTATTTTTTATATATTGCACATTACATAATCTAAACAGCTGTCAAAGTATCTAATGTTTATTCTATATGCGAATAGTATTCTCATCATTTAGGTCACATTTAAATACCTTATCCCCTCTCCAAACATCATGTTAATATTATTGGACAAATATTAAATGAAAACATGAATAGAAATACTCAACAGATTTATTCAAGTCCAAAACATGTAGGCCCACACAAGAGTACACATAAAATGAACAGAGGAGTCTTGCCTAACATTTAAAGAGAATGTTAAATGTTGCTGCTTTATCCCCAGAAGTCACATAATGAACAAGTCAAGTACCAATAACTCAATGGTATTTTTTTTTTTTTAAATATATGCAATTTTTGTGATGCGTCAATAAAACTATATTTCCTTGTATTTATCCAGGGAGCAAGGGAACTAAATTAACTTTACATAACGGTAACACTAATAATGGGGCTTAATTCTCAGCCCCTCAAATGTATTTATTTAGTTATTTGTTTGTTTGTATTTCCTGTAAATCATATAATTTATAATTGCTATTTTTGTGACGGGTCCGCCCACAGGACACTTGTCCCTCCTCGCTTTCTGTCATCGTGGAAGCAAGGAGAAAATCTGATAAAAAAGAAGAGCAAAACGTAATTTTGTCACTGTATGTATACATGTAAACGTAGTTACACGAGTAATAAAATGTCAGTACAGTATTGTAATCAGTTATTAGCTTTGACTCGTTTTTGTTTGTTTTTATGGTGACAGATCACGTCGGCCCGCCCCATACGCAGCTTGTCCCTCCTCGCTTCCCGTCCGCTATCCCGGAAGGTGGAAGAAAAAAGAAAGGCAGCGACGCCTGAGAGCGACGCTTGCTGCTGATGCGCCGCTGCCTCTTACAATGGAGAGCGACACTGCCGTCCGGAGAATAAAGCCACCATTCGGGACGCACAGTTATGTAGCGCCGGGCCACGGGACCTCCGGGGAGGACAACAACGGTTGGAGTGAGCCGAAGAGGAAGCCCGACGTGAGCTTGTACCTGCTCCGAGAGGGTCTGGCAACTTCCCTGGTGTGCGTGTTTATTTTCCTTCTGTGGGGACTCGTTCAGTTGTCCCTCCAGCAGCTCGTCATCGGGAAGCCAAGTGGGGATTTCAACGCGGAGAGAGCCAGGTGAGTTGCGGCCAAGCAGCTGGTGGCTAACGGTCTGGCTAACCTTTCCTCCAGTCTAACCCGCATTAAAAAACCGCCTGCAAAGTATCGTGACATGCAGGTATTTTTTATTCAACGAACAACACTCAAACGTGGGTGGATAAAACTTTGTTTTAAACCATTGCAAAGTTCATGGTTGTGTTCAACCATTGCAAAGTTCATGGACATCAAGAACATGTTCCCAATTCTCAGACAGCTATTTTGATTGAAGCCTTGCAAGTGTACCTAAATGTATTCTTTGCTAGTAATAGTAACTGATTCCCTTTTCTTTTTTTTTTACACCCCAGCACGACTTTCTTGATTTTTCACAAATAAACACGTAATTTGGTGGGTAATGTAGTGCACAAAATGTACTAATCTTTCCTTATGCCATGTATGTAGAAATTATTTTAGAGAAAACAATAATATGTAATAAATGCTGCACCATTCAAAATATCTAGTTGTGTACATTGTATTCCAGTGTACGTCCGATTTTCAGGTTTTGCCCGCCTTTTTTGTTTTGGTGACCGACCTTCCTTTTAATTTTTTCATCATAGCGTTGGGTCAGTGTGTCGTAAAGCAGGCTTTGGAGCCATGTGACGGTAAAGAAAGGATTCTTTCTGGAGCGACAAGGATTATGATACCACACTGGCACCCTGGAGGTCAGCTGTCTAAAGTTCTGGCCAAACAAGATTAGCCGTCATGGTGTTGGTCACTTTCTTCCCGTGAAAACCGACATTTGAATTAATTCAAACCTTGTTGCCTATGTCTCAATGTTGTCTTTGACAGTTGAAACAGTTCAGTTTTATGATGTGTCAATAGAAGACATATCAAGGCAGTAAAGATACACACCCTGATAATAGACACACACAAAAGGGGGGCATAGAACAGACACCTGTGGCACTCCTTAAATAATCACATGGGTTCACAATGAACATCTGTCTGTATTCAGGCAGCACCTGGAGCGCATCACCAGCGTGGGACCGCGGCCGGTGGGCAGCCACGAGAACGAGGTCCTGACGGTCGACTACCTACTAGAGCAGATAGAGAAAGTTCGCATGACCACGGAGCGGGGCCCGCACCTTCAGCTCAGCGTGGAAGTGCAACGGCCCACCGGCTCCTTCTCCATCGACTTCCTGGGCGGTTTCACCAGCTTTTATGACCGCATCACCAACGTTGTGGTGCGCCTGGAGCCCAAAGGTGGCGCCGAGCATCTCATGCTGGCTAACTGCCACTTTGACTCTGTGGCCAACAGTCCAGGTATAATTTTTTTCCCCTGATGTTTTAATTTTTTTTTTTTTAAATGTCTAACTTAAGGAATTTGCCTGCCATCTGATCGAAACTACAGTTTGACTTCAAAACCAGTTGGTTCAAGGTGTTTTTTTAAGCTTTATTTTTCAAATTGACTTCTCTTTCAAGTATTTTTGTTGTTGTTATTCACTCAGTCGTGTGCTTCTTCAGAGCCAAGAAAGGGAAATCGCTAAGGTGTGGAGCAGGAAGTGGCACAAGCCTTGACGACATACTATTTCCTGACCCAACGGTGAACAATGGAAGCAAAGACACTGGGCTAGTTTTGGTGGGCAGGGTTGCGGGTTTGGGGTTCCATTGAAATCTTTTGGGGGTTCATGTCGCTCACATGAGGGATGGTGGCAGCAGCCCAGACAGACACGCAACTACTAAACCTTCAATCCGCAAAGCCAGAGCACATGATTTGGTTCAATTATTCCTGAGCAATGTTGAGCCTCAACACTAACCTAAACTTTCGGCATCACATGCCCTGTTCTTTTCCGCTCATGGGGTACCACCCCCCCGCCTCTTTTCTCTCGCCATCATCAACACAATGCAACCGGAGCCGGAGCTCCAGCAGGTCAACGCATTCCTGTCATGTTTTCATACGCGGCCTCCTTCCTTTTATTTCCATGTTGTTTATATTCTTTTTGCGAACTGCCCTTTGGCGTTGCCGAAGCCAATCTGTTCCGGGATGACGGTCCCCCTGGATCGATTGTTATTTTTGTAACCTGGAACCATAAACAAACAACAAAGTTGACATTTTCTCCATTCTCTTTTGTCTTAAGGTGCGAGCGACGACGCCGTGAGCTGCGCCGTCATGCTGGAAGTCCTCCACTCGCTCGCCAACCTGTCCACTCCTCTTCGCCACGGTGTCATCTTCCTCTTCAACGGGGCGGAAGAAAATGTCCTACAGGTAACGTAGGATCCAGCCTGCCGATGTGTGCCTTTTTTTTTTTTAACCAGATGTTTTTTTTTCTCTGGTCTGCATAGGCCAGTCACGGGTTCATCACTCAACATCCGTGGGCCAAACAGGTGAGAGCCTTTATTAACTTGGAGGCGGCAGGCGTCGGCGGCAAGGAGGTCGTTTTCCAGACAGGTAATCCACTCACTTGCCCTCACACATAATTATGCCTTCCCGCTAGCATAATGCTAGCAACGCAAAACGGCAAAGCTAACAAGAGACGTGATCACAGTTTTAACTGTAAATTGTGAACCGCTTTATCGCATGTCCCATTTGACAAATATCGCGTCAAGTAGGGAAACAAACATAACAGCAACGTATTAAATTCCCCCGAGCGTCTCCTTTTGCATTTGACTCCGACAGGTCCGGAGAACCCGTGGCTGGTCCAAGCGTACGTGCATGCCGCCAAACACCCCTTCGCCTCCGTGGTGGGCCAGGAGGTCTTTCAAAGCGGCATCATCCCCTCCGACACTGACTTCCGCATCTACCGAGACTTTGGTAACATTCCAGGTATCCACATCAAATTATTTCCTTTCATTTTCATATCATAATTTTATTAATAATGGTGTTTTTTTATTTATGTCTGGAATTTAGGTGCTATAAAAGCTTGAATTTAACCCTCAATGGATAATTATGCCCGATTTTTTTTTTTGAATATATATTTGAATATGCTTTTCATTTCTGTTTCTGCAGGCATTGACCTGGCGTTCATCGAGAACGGTTTCATCTATCACACCAAGTACGACACCGCCGATAGAATCCTCACGGGCTCCATACAGAGAGCAGGTATTCTCTTTAATAACCCCCCCCCCCCCCCCCCCCCCCCCTCCAGAGCATATTTATTAATCACTCATTGCTGCACTTCAGTAAAGTGAACAATTTGAAACTCCACAGACAGGCCAATGGAAACAAAGATAGATGTGACGGTAATTATAAAGGCACAGCTGCTGCCTTAAAATAAGCGAAGCAGAGCACACAGGACATGGCTTCTCTGCGAGACCGTTTTTGGTTTTATAGCGTTCAGCGCTTTTCTTATCTCATTATCTGGCAGGCGAGGCGGTAAAAGATGCACACGTAGCCAGCGGACCTGCCACAGATGCGCTCCATTACCTGCCTGCATGCCGCTTGAAAAATTGCACTCCGCCTAGCAGACAATCCGGTCTGTCAGCAAAAAAAAAAAAAAATAGGCAGATGCTCTGCCTCACCCCCCATATCTTTTCTGCAAAAGACATGAATTATGAGAGAGAGAGAGAGAGGAAGAATGTGTTGTCGTGATATTTTTAGGTTGGCATGAAGCAGGCTGCTCTGCAAGTTGGAGTAAGCCTTCACATACTCAAAAAAAAAACCAGCAGAATTTTCCAGCAACACAAATGGCGCCAGTGAGAACAATAAATGCATTGTCTCGCTCGGGTGTTTGTTGTGCTTTTAAGGATTTAAGCATGCAGTTAACAGTGCTTAATATACGGGGGGAAGAAATGCTAAAAATGCTATATATGCACGTTTTTAACGTCATTTACAAATGACATGATTCATGTTTTCGTTGTTTGCCCACATCTGCTTTTAATATTGTGGTTGCCTTATTAGCTTTGTGACATCTCAAGGTAGTAAAAGTGTTTAGTGATTGATGAGATGACACTTTTAAGAGCAAAGATGGCAAGATTTTTTTTTTTTTGGAAACTCATCCCTAGGTGACAACATCCTGGCCGTCCTCAAGCACCTCCTCATGTCTGAGAAACTGGCCGACTCCTCCGAGTATCGCCACGGCAACATGGTGTTCTTCGACGTGCTGGGCGTGGCCGTGGTGGCGTACCCGGCCCGCGTCGGCACCATCCTTAACTACATGGTCGCCGTGGCAACCTTCATCTACCTGGCCAGGAAAGCCTCTCTGCCAGGCAACCGCGGTGGGTTTCAAATAACACTTGAATTATTATCGTTCCGGGCCCTGAGCCGAGCCAGAAAAAAAGCTTAAGCTCGTTTCCATTTCTGACAATTAACCATGTAGTGATTTACCACCAAGGCCATTTAACACTTTTATTTTTTTTTCTCCATGAATTGCATCCATCTTCCACAGGCGGGCGCTACGTTCGAGATCTGGCCTGTGCCACAGGTGTGGCGCTGTTGGGCTGGGTGGTTGCGTTCCTGTCGGTTCTGATCGTGGCCGTGCTGGTGACCCTGCTGGGCCGCTCCATGTTCTGGTACACCCATTTCTACGCCGCTGTGGTCCTTTACGGTTCCGTGGCCACCGGCAAGATGGTGCTGGTGCACACCCTGGCCAAGAACCTCTACTACAGGGTGAGCAACAAAGAGGAATTTATAAGACACAGATCACTTCAAATATTTTGTTTTGTTTATTTTATTGGTGATCTGAAATCATGAAGAAAATAGGATACTAAATTAGAAACTAAATGGAGTCCAGGATAGGAATCCTCAATGCTACAGTGGTTGAATTTTGAGTTCTTCATTGCCGCTGTGATTTCCATCAGGTCACATTAGTTAGCGTTTGATAAAGCGTCCTCTTCATCGCACTGAGGGCAGAACAGTGATATTCATTGTGTGTCAGTGTGTGTGTGTGTGTGCGCGCGTGCATCCAGACAATAAACAAGTGCTCCATTGAAGGTTACATGTGGCACTAAAAAATGTTTGCTCCAGGGAACCAGACAACTTCTCTAGAATGTGCTGCTCCATTCAAGTGAAGAAGAGTAAACTGTCAAAAACACTTGTTGAAATGTCATCTAAAACACAAAAGTGTGTTGTTGTCTTTTTCTCCCCATTGTTTTTTTTCCAATGTTAGTGTTGAGTTTAAGGACTTCCTTTCAGGAAGGTCATGAGTTCTCCTTCATACACTCTGGAGACTTACTGGTGGAAACACGTTTGTGTCATGCATGAAAACAAAGATATAAAATGGGATTTATTTTGTTTATTAAGTGGGATGCAATTAGCAGCTAATTAGCAGAGCTAGCGTAACTAACAAGGGTTTGGTTTCAGGGCGTTCGCATGGTGGAGCTGGGCGAGCTCTACTTGGACGTGAGCTTGCTGCTGTGGTGCTGCAGCTTGGTGTGGATGACCCAGCGCGGGCTGTGCTCGGCCTACGTCCCCATGCTCATGGTGGCCTTCCCGCTGCTCACCAAGCTCCTGCTCGCCAACGAGTTCAAGAATAGAGGCCGGTCACGTTTCTACGCCTCGCCGCGACCGACCGTAACATCCGTCCTGACTTGAGCTTTTTTGCGTCGCTGCAGGGGCGTCGCTCAAGTATAGCGTCCTCTACCTGGCGGGCTTGGCTTTGCCCTACCTACACATCATGTTCCTCGTTTGGGTGGTCTTTGAGATCTTCACGCCCATCATGGGCCGCAGCGGCACTGAGATCCCCCCCGAGGTGGTGCTGGCCACCCTGGTTACCATCGCCACCGTTTTCCTCTCCTCCTTTTTCGTGAGTATCTGCCCCTTTTTGGGCGCAACTGCTTCCATGACAGATTTTGTGACTCAATCATTGCGATGGCAGCTCCACTTTGTCTACTTGGTGAGGAGCACCAAGTGGATTCTTGCGGGTCTGGGCTCGGTCTTCGCGCTGGTCTTCCTGCTGGTGTCCAGCGGGATCTTCTTCCCTTATTCAGGAAGTCCTGATAGCCCGCGCCCCAAGAGGATCTTCCTACAGGTAGGGTTTTGGTTAGACTAGAAGTTGGAATACGGCCCTCAAGCCCAGGTAAGGCTTTGGTTCCAAGCCCACGTTTGCACTCTCTTGCTCCCCAGCACACGACGCGCACCTTCTACGACGTGCACGGCCAGGTGGAGGCACGCGATTCCGGCGTGTGGATCAACAGCTTCGACTACACGGGCATGCAGCACATCACGCCGCACGTGCCCCAGATACACGACGGCGTGCGCTCACCACCTTGCCACGAGCACCGCCCCTTCTGCGGCTTCCCCTGGTTTCTGCCCGTCAATTTCCTCACCAAGTACGTCTCCTCGCCTGCCCCTCCCCGGCGCCGTCTTGTCCTTTTAACGCCGCTGCTTCTCGGCAGGAAGAACTGGTACCTCCCCGCTCCCGATGTGTCTCCAAGATTCCCAGTGGACTTCCGCCTGGTGTCCAAGGAGGAGACCGGCTGGGGGACCATCAAGATGACATTCAGTGTCAATGGTAGGTCGCATCCTTGTAACCCCCCCCCGCCTCGTCTCCTCACTTTATGTGCCACGCAGGGCCCAGCCACATGTCTCTCTACTTGATGCCTCATCACGGAGCGAGTCTGTCCTCGTGGTCCTTTGGAGACGGCACGCCACAGTTTGACTTGAGCGGGGAATACTTTGTCTTCTACTCGCATGGCTTGGATGCGCCCATATGGACGTTCTGGTTTGAAATACAGGTAGCGCCCACAGTATTCGTTGACTGCATTCCAAGCCGCTGTCACATGAGGCTCATCAATCGTCCTAGCTAGCATGCTACACAGTAGCAATCAAACACACTCAACTGTGGCCTTGTTGCTTGCAGCCGCCCAGCGAGTCATCCCGGTCGGCGTCCGGGCCCGAGGGGATGATCTCCGTGGCCATCTCCACCCACTACTTCTTTGGGGAGGACAAGACGACGCCTCGGCTGGAGGAAGTCCTGAGCCAGTTCCCCTCGTGGACCTTCCCCTCCTTCTGGGTCAGCACGTACGACTTGTACCAACACTGAGGCACCGACACTGCTTCTCCATGCCTTTACACGCACGCACACACACACACAGCCCGAGACCCCCAGCATCACTGTGTCAGTAGCAAGTCGGAGCAAACGCGTTTGTTTTGTTGATCTCAAAATCTGTGGTGCCTTTTTTGTTCTCCCCCTCCCCCTTCATATGCTAACGTGCTACCTCTCCTTTTCATACAATCTACGATCAGCACTGCACTTAACATTGTTAAACAGCTGACGGTTGCAAAGTTTGGTCCGATTCAGATAGAGACAAAATTTTGCAGTTTTGAATTGGGGCTTAAATGCAAGCTTAGGGTTTAAAATGAACGAGCATGTTGATGACGGTGCTACTTTTCCTCCACTATCGATTTCAAGTCATTTTTGAAACTGGAAACTTTTTTTTTTCCCCACCTCCCACTTTTGTCCCCTCACCACTGGAAGAAGTTAGCATTGAAGCTAACGAAAGCTAAATCACGCAGAAACGAGTGCCTGGAAGTTCTGAAAAATATCAAGCTGTGAAATCCACATTTGTGTTTGTTGTCATCTTTGAAATGTCAAGGTGGGGAAACCAACCACGCAGTAGCTAGTTATCGAGGATGATCATCAAAATCATCATAATCAGTTTTAATTCAAATTTGCATGCAAAGGCACACAGAGAACACAAAAACACATTTCTTAAAAAAAAATTAAAACGCACTCAACACATATGATTCACGCGCACACACGTCACTTTTCAGTCACGCATCTCGCACACAAAAACACAACACAAATACGACTGATTGTTTGCACTCTGTGTTACCCTCTGAGCAGTATGACTGCCAAAATAGCGGACACTGAGGACAAAAGTATTGGGACGGTGGTGGTAGGCCAAAAAGCGGGTGGCGTGTCCCAACATTTTTGTTCTGCGTCACATAAGTTTGACTACACAAGATGGGTTGAAAGTCAAATGAACAGTTAAAGCAGATAATTTAATATTTATGCCTTTTTTTATGATGATTTTGGACTAGAAATGTGGTCCTCAATGACATCTAAGTGAATTTAGTTTGATTCAAGAGCCTTTAAGATTTATAAAGTGCTGCAATGGCCATTTGAAGTCATAAATCTCATCCTTGTGGCACATCATTGAGAAAAATGAACACAAAGTATGATGTGGGAGCCATGTCAGAATGTCTTAATGTTTTTTTTTTGTTATTTCAAGTTATAACTCATCTAAAGCCACTTTTGGGTTTTGTTTACCTTTTGCTCTCATTCCTTCCATAACCTTTTCCATTCCCCTCTCCGCCGTCCCCAATTTACACTATTTTTTGTGTGTGTGATGGAATTGACACTTTGCCTCTAACTGCCGTTTGTTTTTGGTTTATGGTGACAAAACAAAATGCAGTTTTGAGTGGCGATGGACTGTTGGGATTGTCGCGTTGGGATGTGTTTAATACTTGGATGATTTTACATGATAAAGCTTGAATGAAACGAGCACTTGTAATTAATAAAAAAATTAAAGAAATGCTTTCGTCACAATTTATTTTGCACCACGTTATTAATTTGTTTTGGATATGTGATCTTGTTTGAGGGTACATCAACTTATTACATATAACATTACTTTCTCCTTATTTTAACGCTGCAGTGGCAAATGACTTGACAGGTGCAAATTGAAGCATTTCTATTTCAAAGTAACACATTTTTATTCTGAGCACATTTTTTTCCAGAAATAGCAATGACCGCTAGGTGGCAGTGTTTACAAACCGATTCAACGTGGCACTGCCGACTGACGTCACATGTCAACAACCTAAACTTGGTCGCGGTGGCCAATCAGCGTCGAGTAAAAGATGGCGTCGGTGAGGAGACACCGAGGAACGAGAGCCGAGCCGCGTACGGTCGGTAAACACCACTGGAACCGACTTCATGGCAATTGAGACAACGGCGGTAGTTGATGTTTATCGCCCAACGTACACCTGGAAGTGATCCTCAGCGGTGTCGGTGCTTCCGCTCCTGGTTTGGTTGCTATTGTTTTCGGCCTCAGGGGTAGCGCGTTAGCGTCAAGTTGGAAAAAGCTTCGCTCGCGCAAGCTAGCTGAGTAGCTTCATCGGGTTCCTGGATTGTTCTCATGGACATTCATGGACTCAAAAACACGTTCTGTATTTGTCTCGTTTTTTCTGCTTTCTTTTCACTTTATGACCCAATATGTGTGAAGTGGATTAAAAGTGAAGTGGTGGAGTAGAAAAAGGGGGACCAGCCGAACCGGAGCCAGTTGGCTGTCATGTATTTCCTCACCGGCTGGCCACGGAGGCTCATGTGCCCGCTGAAGAGCGCGGAGGAGCCCTTCCACATCCAGCCCAGTTCGCAGCGCTTCTACTTCGCCCTGCTTTCCGAAACGCAGCTCAGCATCTGGTTCAGTCGGGTAAGGGAGCCGCAGCATCCAGATCATTTAATCACTGCGAACACAAGCATGCAATAGGAGTGCTTGTATGCATCGCCACCGGTGTTGTGGAAAATGTAAAGGTATTCTTGCTCCGTATGTCAAGGTATTTTGTAACACATAAGTTGTCTTAAGTAAGTTTTGTCTAAAGTTCACCTGGTGTCAAAAAAAAAAAACTGACAAAAGACCTTCTACAAATATTAGAAATCATTCATGCATGATAACCAGCAAAGCTGTTGGGAATAAACAGGTATGGGGGACAGGCCCACTGAGTGCTTTGTATACTTTGACGACCTAATTCGGTTCCTTCGACAATGGATCTAGGGTCATTGTTTATTTCATAAGCACCGGGCCAGGACGTGACCATGTTTTGCTTCCCCTTGTTGCATTGGTGAGGCGTCGTCTGCAAAGGACAGATGCGACTAGCGCATGAGTTTGGTCCAACGTGCCGGATTAGGTCAACCACTCTTAACGATGAAATCTCTTTGGGATCGAAACAAACTTGAGATTCCGTCAGAGGTTTTTAACAAACGGCCTTCTATGGTTTGGTTGAGCAGTGAACAAGTACAATCAGTTGTATTTAACTTTTTATGAGCTGTTTGCTTTTTAAACATTTGTACAGGTGCAGTTTCAGTTATTTGTTTTTGGGTGTTACTTCCCCCCCGAGTTCTCTTTTCTGCTAAGTTTATGACATAGTTTCATGGCGGAATAGTTTGCCAGCATTTCCACTCATTCCATTCTGAAGAATTCCCTCAATTTCCAGCCCTGATATAGTGAGCGTCTTTCTGCAAATGTCTCTACTGTTTTAAATCCCCTTAGTCGTGAAGCCCAGCCAGCCCACAGTCAGTTCATTCAAGGTGTTATGACTAATCCGTGTCGCACAATAGCTTAGCCGTGTCTGTAGCGAGGTACGAGGGAAGCAACAGCGTAGGAATTATTACAATGTCGTTTACACGTGGCCTAACTTTGAGAGAAAAGTTTCATTTCACCCTGATAATCAATCGTGACTGAAAACATCTTGTCCCATTGTCTCGACTCCTCTCTGATCTCATCAGTACAGCACTAATATTATTCGTTACATGGGGACAAATTGAGGGGGCTTGTCTGTTGAAGCAAAACTGTAAGCCACATCAGTCTTATCTCAAGACATCGCTGTATTTTTAGCTGCAGGCGGTTAGTCCTGTTTTATTGCCGCATTGCAAAATAGGACGAGATGCCAATGAGCCGCGTGTGCGCAGAGGTCGCTGACATTATTAACTTTTAATTATGTGGCTGCGACGCCGCACAGTGAAGCCATACCGAAGCGTTCTCCGCTTCCAGTCCAATGATACTTGATACTTTTCTGCCCTTGAAAATGCGTTTGGAACCAAAAGACGGCCGGCAGCGATTAATCCCGGCACGTACGCCCAATGACTCCATTGATTAATGACCGCACGGCCCCGCTGGAAGATCAGACTTTTCATTTCATGAATGGCAGCTAGTCAACTTCCACATGGGAGAACAAATACTTTGATGACGTGGTGGCTTCCAGGCGGTCGGTCATCTGTGCTCAGCGTCGCACGCGGCGGCGATGGATGGCGGGCGGCGCTTTGACGTCGGCACCGTTACAACTCAACATTAACGAGCCTGTTATTCATCCGAGACTGACTTAAGAGCTGTTAATTATTCCTAATGTGCCTTAAATGTTTGTCGTATGTGGTTGGGTGTGTTCACTGTATAGGTTGCCGACGTTTCATGTTCTGCCAAATCATTTATGTCCTTACTTGCAGCCCAGCGTTTTGATTGCGAGCTACGTCGAGTCTGCCAAGGCAGTGGCGCAGTTTGGATTCTACCAGAAGGCCGAATGGAAACCGGACGACTCCATGATAGCCGTGGCGGTAAGTGAATACTCCATGTTTTGGATTGTGTGAAATTAATTTTGGGTTATTTGCGTCAAAATGGAGCAGCCATTCAAATAATTCCAATTTCCTAATTACAACAACCAGGGTTACTCAACAACAGGTTCTCCAAGAAGAAGAAACGTGTTATCATGGGTTCTCAAACAAAGCGCTGACTCAGGGAACGGAGAGTGTGTCACACACCGTCGCAGGGCCCATAAAAGCCTGATCGCCTTTGTCTGAAGTCCAGCTCCTCTCAACAGTGCCCATTTGTCTACTCTTAAGGGGCCTTTGCCATTACCTGCTAATTACCTCTAGAACTTAAAAGTCCATTGGCACCTTGTAAATACACTCAACAGTAGCCAGTAAAAGGGCCAAATGGTCAGAAAGGGTATGCAGCCACGTTTTTGATGCTGTCGTCAATGACTTGTATTCCTTCAATCTTGTATTTTCCATCCCACTGAGTTAATCAGCCGGCTGACGGCCGTGTTTACACGACAGGCTTGAGACTCTTCTGAAGAAGGTTGAACTTTAAACTTTGTTTTATCGAAAGTGCAAGGAAACCGAGAACTGAAGGTGTCGAAACTTTCCTTCCGGAAATAAATCGGAACATTCATATTGCACAAATGCAAAATTGACAGTATCAGAACTTAAATATCAGTTTTTAAAAAGAAGTGCTCTCGTTGGAGCACAAATTTCTAATCAGTATTTCAGGTCTCCTTGTTTTAGCCAACCCCAAATCTGGCTAGCATCAACGTTTGCCTTTTGAAGTTCAGTTTCGCATCTTCATGCATCAGCGCATTCATACGGACGGCCTAGATGTGCAGTGTGTTGTGAAACGCAGTCATGGACATTTGCATTTAAGTGTTCGGTTTAGCAGAGACCATGTTTTTTTCTCTTTTTTTTTTAAACTAAATTATAGCGTTGTTGTCTTTAAATAGACTGTGATACATCACATCAAGTATTGCCCATTTGAATGATGTTTGGTTTTTAAAAAGTGCAACCACTGCTAGCTAGTACAGGTTAGCGATAGATAGCGTCCAACGCCCTTGTCTCTCTTTTGACCCTGCCGCCCCTTTTTTTTTTTGTCATGCCTGTGGGTGAAAACGCACACGGATGGATGTTGCAAATATGTCCCAGGAAGAAGGTCAGGCCCATTTCCAGCTTGGTCCTGGCCAAAAACAACAGGCAGCAGCAACAGCGGCGGCGGCTGGAGTTTAAAAATACCAGGGAATGCGCTCGCTCCACTGGCCATTATTGTGAACGCGGCACATCGAGGAACGCCTTGAGGCAATTCCTTTTGCAAATCGCTCTTAAACTTTCGTCTGGGCTTTTTATTTTGGTACTCGCAGGTCAGCGAGGACACTGTGAGCTCACGCCGGGGCCCTCAGCCAAAAGCAAGGCTGATTATGTGAAGACACAATAGCAAAACTTGCCACATTTTATACCCACCGTGACTAATTCTTGCTATTTTATTGAAAAGTGATCATACTTGGACTGTATGCATGAAAAAAAAAGGAGCTTTAGTCCTCACGTTCCCCAGATGTTTCCCAGATGTTGCCAAAATGTTCACACCCTTTGCTGACCTTCGAGCGAAATGGCAATCCACCGCAGAAACCTTTTACTAATCCTCCGTATCTTCTATTTATTTGTCTACCTGGGAGCAGCCGACACATTGGAGCAGCTGGATTTGTTTGTGTGCGCAGTACCCAAAACTACCTCGAGTGCTTTTATTTTCTGGCTGTACATCCTGTTTTTTTTTTTTTTCCTCCCGTGTTATTATACAGTCACGCCGAGGAGTATTTTTTCCCTCACCATTCTCAACAGCTGCTTTCCGCACTCAAAGAAGTCTATATTATAGGGATTGGGGCCCTACAGAAGATCATTCCAGTTGACCTCCAAGAAGGCCACGGTAGCTTGCATTGAAGGCAAAACCTTTTCTCGCGTGTCGTAAATCGACGTACCGCCGTAAAGGCGTCCATTTTAATGCCGCTGTTTATATTCTCGTTGGCTCCTCCAGTTCTTAAGACCCCGTCTGAGACACCAGCTGAACTTTTATTGCTTGTCGCCTTCCAACTAGTGTGTTTACTGTTGTACTTTGACTCAGAGGGGAAAAAAAAAAAAACTTGCACTCTGCTTTGGATTTCAACAACCTCCAAAAGGTTCCCAGCTTCTTTGGAGTTTAATAGTCGGGCACTTGTGTTCCTGCTCCCTTTTATGGACCCCCTTGTGCCCAGTCTATATTACTGGTAACTCAAAGCGCTCTCCCACTGCGTCGTCTTTGTGTCTAATTCCACTAATGGGCGTCATTATTGTCTTTAGGCTTGTCGGGCTCCGGGCGAGATTAGCATTAGCAACTGTCTGGACAGTTTGAGAAGACCGAGTGCCTGATTTAAATGTCCATTCTTTTTTCACTAGCACTTTGGAGGTTCTCTTGTACTGATTTGAAGGAGTCACAAATAGCTGTCCAGTCCACAGAATGGAATTTTGGATCTGTATTGGAAAAATTCCGCAAGCTGTCTTTTGCCTTAAGCAGAATAATGAAAACCTTGGAGATATTCTCGCAACGCGTCTGTTGTTTACCCAAGTTCACTTTCACGTAAGAAGCATCATTTTTGGTCAAGGTCAGCACTTCCACAGCGATGTTTCTTCCTCTAATAAAAAAGTGGAACTTGTTTTTTGGATGCTTGAAAGCAAGCACGTCAACACGCCGTCGGCGAGAGCCCGTAATGTTTTTTTTCCGACGTGCAGGGAAGCTTACAATGCCGCTTTGACTCCATTGATGGAAAAGCTACCAAGCTGCCGTTGACGTCATCGGGTGACAAAAAGACCCCCGTCGGTCACACAATCGACGCTTCATGTCTCGACTCTGCCACGGGAGGGTTCTTATTGTGAGACAGCAAAGTTCAGTTTTCGCTTTGGAGCGCTCCGCTCTTGATTGTTTTTGCAGACCTTGGTCTTGGTCACATGGTGTGCTCTTTCTCTCTCTGCTCCGTGTTTTTATCTAGTAATGATCAGTTCTGTCACCGCATTGGAAAATTCCAGTGGCAAAAAAAAAGCCAACAACCATACAACACCGCAAGCTAAACATATTATCTAGTGAGAAAAAAAACCTTCCCCCCCGCCCGTTTATTAGACTTTGTGGTTCTAAAGTCGCGTCTCCACCGAGTACACTGTGTCTCAGTTCAATGGGTACACATCCTCCAATTATCCCATTAATGAATCGAGTCATCGTTTTATTCAACACAATAAAAAATGGAGGCAGGAGACGAGCGATCGGTCTCTCTTTGTGGCGGCGTTGATGATTTATTAGCCACTTAATAATCCAGACGTCGGCCATTGTTCGGCAGGGCAATGGTCACTCCTTGAAGAGTGCCACGATCCATTTGAAAGATTGTTTTGACAGAGTCTGTTTTCAAAACAGCACGCAAGTCCTCCTGTGCGTACAGTAAACACCTTTTGTGTGTTATCAGTCATAACTACAAGATACCAAGAGCAATTTGAATGTGAAATATGTCCAAATACTGATAAAAACTGATTTGAAGCTCATACTTTGAACTCTTATTTGGATCTAAATGGTTGCCGATATTCTACCGTACACAGCTTTAATTCCGTTTTATTATGATACTCGTATGATTGTTTAGGCCTTTTTCATATTCTGCTGAAAATTAATGAAGAAACAGGATGTACTTATGCCGCTTGTCTGACTGAACCTGTTTCTTTCTGTTTTCAGACCGCCAAAGGCTACGTCCTCTTGTTCTCTGTACTGGGCGCTGGGGATGACAAGAACCTCTACGAGCCAATCTACCCAAAGTGAGTTTCTCTCTCTGGCTGGCGGCTTTACATTCCCGACGTGACACACCGGCAGATGTGAACAAGTCACGGCACGAGTATATATTTTTTCTCTTTTTTAGGGGCAGCCCCCGTGTGAAGGTGACCCCGGGTTACAAGGAGGAGCAATGCGCCCCCGCTTTGTCGCTGGAGATAAAGAAGCCTGTCGATCTGGAGGCCCCCGTCACCAGGTTGGTCGCCGACCTTTTCGTCACTCGTCGTCTTCATCCGCGATAACATCGCCACGTCATGTCGCTTTACTTCTGGCTGCTCTGGCTCTTGACTCTGGCAAGTGGAGCTGAGCCAAGCGGAAAGATGAAAAGACAAAGGAGCTTTACTGGCTGGCCCTTTCCAGCCAGCCTCTGACTATTCAAGCTTTTCCGGTTGACCTGTCGTCAAATATGTAAACGAGCTGGCTGGCGAACAATCGGCATAATAAAAGAATGCGTAGCGGCGTGGATTTTTGCGCGTCCTCGATTCTTGATCTGTATTTTTACGACTGATTTGAATCATGCGGGAGGAACTTTGGAGGAATTTGATTTTTAACTGCGAGTCTGAAAAAGATGATGAGGTGCAATTTATTGGCTTGCTACTGACAGTGAACTCTCCACTTTGTGGCATATGCACCAACACCTTCGGGGTTACTCATTAAAGCAGGAGCATCTGTGAACAAAGCCGCTTGTGGTTTTGTTTTTGGTTTTTTTTCTTTCTTTCTCCTCACTCCGACTTGTTCTTTTGCTGCTTTACGTAAGCGTAATATTGCCGACACATTTCATCCTGTCTTTTCTCCAGCTCACTTGAACCTCTCCCTCCCGAGCATCCTCTTTGTTGGCGGATGGACAGGCGCTGTCACTTCATCCCTCCTCAAGGCCCTTTTTGTTCATTGCCCTTTCACGGCCGTCATCCCCTCCGCTGTATTCGTTTGACAGCCGTTAGCGGCTGTCACCGCCGCACTGACGAGCGCTCTTTTCAGCTTGCTCGTGCGGGCGGTGAGTGGGTGTGTTATTTTTATTTGTATTTTTTGCTGGAACTCGCAAGAAAAACTCCCCCGTGCTGATGCTCAGTTGTTGTAATTCTCTTCAGGAGACAATGAATCGCTTCACATGTCCACACAGGGGCCTTTTTGTGCACTCAAAGGCGTGCGACACTAACCAGAGTTGAAGCAGAATTCAAATTTTATACCGTGTGTCTTTTGTGTTAGTCTCCAGTCCCTCCAGGAGGAACTGCTGGTGTGCACGGCAGACGGCTACCTCCACGTGCTGCATTGGGACGGCCTGGGCGGCAACGGACGCAAGGCCATCTGCCTCACCGCTGTCCCCTTCTCGCTCGACCTGCAGTCTGCCAGAGGTGTGACGAGGCGACAAAGAACTATTTTTAACACAAAAGCGTGTCTCAATACGTGTGTTGACGTGCGTAGGTGGCCCGTCTCTGGACCTGGAAGGCGTTCATATCCGCTGCGTGGAGTACTGCGAGACGCTGGACGGCTTCGCCGTGGTGCTCAGCGACGGCCGTCTGGGTTTCATCACGCCGCTCAGCAGCACCATCACTGCGGACGTAAGGGGGAAAAAAAAAAATCTTGATCTGGTTATCAATTAAAGTAGCTTAAAGTCCTACAAACGTTTCCCGCAGCTGCAGGGCGTGTGGGCCGCTGATGTGAGCGACGGCACATGCGTGGCTGTCAACAACAAGTACAGACTGATGGCATTTGGCTGCGCCAGGTATGTGCCAACCCAATCAACATTTGGCCAGCAGCGAGCGCGCGTGCCACAACGTTGGCCCAAGAAGCATCCGCATGTTCGCTTGTGTGCCACAGAGAGGGATTGTTGAGCGTCCGGTGTGAGAATGTATCAGGCCAATGTTTGCCCAGGCGACCTCGCGTGTGCTTGTCAGAAACTGGAGCACCGTTCTCAGCCGGGGTTCTCTTTGCGTCGGCGCAGCTATTTATTTAACAAAATAAAGGAATAGAAACGCGAAGAAGAAAAAATGGGAACATGTATTTTAAACAAATGCAAGAAATATTACATTCCAACGTAATCATGTAAATGCTCAGTGGGTGGGTCAAGGAACGGCTTCACGCACTTGCTACAGATGTTAACTAATTGTAAAACTCTTTTCCAGCGGGTCGGTGCTGGTTTACATGATCGACACTACAACCGGGTCTATGCAGCTCTCCCACAAACTGGAACTGACCCCAAAACACTACCCAGGTATCAGAAAATCCTACAGCAGCAGTTCAGATGGATGGGTGGAATGATGTCACAGCTCCCCCTAGTGGATCAATCATTTTATTCAGCCCAAATTTACAATTTTATATAAAAAAATATCCAATGTAAAATTCCATCTTCTTTATTAAGAAAATGTTTTTTCTTTAATATTTTTTATTAAATCTAAATGTTTAATGTTGCATTTTATTTGATAAACTGCCTTATTAGCAGTAGTTAAAATATAAATAAAAAGTCCATGAACCTACAAATTAAGTGGATATAATTTTACTTTAATGACTTCAGTTTTCCCACCTACAAAACATAACTTTGTTTAATCTGTAACACTTTTAATTGTCTAATCTCCCTCCCCTATGTCCAGACATCTACAACAAGACTGGTCCAGTGAAGCTCATTTGCTGGTCGCCTGACTACAGTGTCGCCATGGTGACGTGGGAGTGCGGCGGCCTATCGCTGTGGAGCGTCTTTGGCGCTCAGCTCATCTGCACGCTGGGAGAGGACTTTGCGTAAGTGGACACACAACAACACAAAACAAAAACGGAAAAATCAAAATCCTGAGTGTGTACTTTGTGTGTGATTCCACAGGTATCGATCTGATGGCACCAAGAAGGATCCACTTAAAATCAGCTCCATGGTTTGTGCTCTCAAAAGTTTTGATTTGCTCTGTTCAGCTCTTTATTTTTTTTTTTAAAGTATTGTTGTGTTACAGAGCTGGGGAGCAGAAGGCTACCACTTGTGGGTTCTGCCCGCCAAGCCAGTGAGGAGGCGAACACAGGAGGAGCAGGAAAAAGAGGAGATGACGGAGGAAGCGCAGATGACCACGCCGTCGCCGCAAGCTGGCATCTTACAGTTTCACTTCATCAAGAGCGCCCTCACCGTCAACCCCTGCACGGTCAGCCCACCGACCCCACCCATTCTCTCTCCTTAAGCCAAGTCACGTGACTCAAGTCAACCTCTGCGACATTGATCAGAGTAACCAGGAGCAGGTGCTGCTGCACGGCGAGGATCGCCTCTACTTGACATGCGGCGACACGGCGCAGGCCCACAGCAGCTCCGACACGCAGCATCAGCAACGCTTGAACCCTCACGACGAAAGCCCCCCGCACCCTCACCATCACCTCAACTCCCCCCTATCTCAGGGACTCAGCACTTTACTGGGACACAAGCACTGGCACGTGGTCCAGGTAGGGTTGCACCGGCAACGTCATTTCACATTGCTAGTTTGATTCTTCTTCTCCATAACAGTGGTTTACTCTCTCCTCCAGATTCATAGCACATACTTAGAGAGCAACTGGCCTATACGGGTGAGTATTGGCCGTTACATTTGTGCGTGTTGAGTTCTGAAAAATCAGATTTTTTTTTTTTTTTAATGCTTCTGCCCAGTTTGCAGCCATAGACACAGCAGGGCAGTGCATGGCTGTGGCAGGAAGGCGAGGCTTTGCACATTACTCCTTGTATACCAGGAAATGGAAACTGTTTGGAAACATCACTCAGGTATGCGTGCGTGTGTTTAAAAATAATGTTAATTACAATTGCTTTTTTTGTTGTAGCTAAGAACTTGCTTGACAAACTGTCAAGATCTTTTGTTTGCTTCCAGGAAAATGATTCATAGCAATGTTGTGGTGAGTGAGGGCAATTAACAGCTATTGTCACATTTGCCTTTTTTGGTTCCGCGTAGGAGCAGAACATGACGGTGACAGGCGGTCTGGCTTGGTGGAACGACTTTGTCGTGGTGGCCTGTTACAATTTCATTGACCAGCAAGAGCAGGTGAGGCATCGCTGTCGTCACTCAATAACTATTGCTCAAGCGTGTCACGCACGTATGTCCCGTTTGTGGCTCCTTAGCTGAGATTGTATCAGCGCTCGTCGAACCTGGACAACGCCTTTGCGTCGGTCACCAAACTGCATTCTGATACGCTGCTGCTCAACGTTTTCCGGGACGTGGTCATCCTGTTCCGAGCCGACTGCTCCATCTGCCTCTACAGCATCGAGAGGAGGAGCAACAGGTAGGAGACGTCACGACAGAACCGCAACTTTGCACCCGTGAATAAATTAATAGGCGATGGTATGTTTCAGTCCTAACCCGACAGTTAGTGTGGAGCTGCTACAGGAAGTATCCATGTCCCGCTACATCCCCCACCCCGCCCTGGTGGTCTCTGTCACGCTCACCTCGGTGCGCACTGAGACGGGCATCACGCTGAAAGCCCCGCAGCAGGTAATCCACTCGACACACGCAGACACTCACGCGGTGAAGAACAGTCTTGGCATTTTTGCTACTTGGGTCCACCTCAGGCCTGCATGGCAGAGAGCATCATGTTGAACCTGGCCGGCCAGTTGATCATGCTACAGCGGGACCGATCCGGGCCGCAGGTACGAGAGAAGGAGACGCCTGCCAACAACAAGAAGCTGGTGAGAACTTCCAAGGAACAACTTGAGGGCTCGTTCCCTTTTTCTTTTATGTTAATTTCTGTTTGGTCTCTCCGGCATAGCTACCATTCTGCCCACCGGTGGTGCTGGCCCAGTGCGTGGAGAACGTGTGGACCACCTGTCGGTCGGACAGGAAGAAGCGCCACCTGCTGGAGGCCTTGTGGCTCTCCTGCGGCGAAGCTGGCATGAAGGTGTGGATGCCTCTGTTCCCGCGGGACCACCGCAAGCCGCACTCGTTCCTGTCGCGGCGCATCATGCTGCCCTTCCACATCAACATCTACCCGCTGGCCGTGCTGTTCGAGGACGCGTTGGTGCTGGGCGCCACCAACGAGACGGTGCTGTACGACGGGCTGCAGGGTTCCTCCGAGCCGCTGGAGGCGCTGTTTCCTTTTTGCACGGTAGAGAGGACCTCGCAGATCTACCTGCACCACATCCTCAGGCAGCTGCTGGTTCGCAACCTGGGCGAGCAGGTATGAGGAGGAAACAAACCGTGCATTCCATGGTCAAGGCTCACACGGACGTTTGCAGGCGCTGATGCTGGCTCAGTCGTGCGCCTCGCTGCCGTACTTCCCTCACGTCATGGAGCTGATGGTCCACGTGGTGCTGGAGGAGGAGGCCACGTCGCGGGAGCCCATCCCCGACCCGCTGCTGCCCACCGTGGCCAAGTTCATCACAGAGTTCCCGCTCTTCCTCCAAACCATCGTGCACTGCGCCCGCAAGACCGAGTACGCCCTGTGGAACTACCTATTCGCCGCCGTGGGGAACCCCAAGGATCTTTTCGAAGAGTGTCTCATGGCTCAAGACCTGGACACGGCCGCCTCGTACTTGATCATACTGCAGGTGGGAATAGAATTGTGATTTTTGCAAAAATCAGCTGCAGTTTTTTTTTTCTTCTTGATGGTCCAGTCCCATTCACTTGTGTTACTTCCCTTTGAAGAACATGGAGGTTCCGGCCGTGAGCAGACAGCACGCCACGCTGCTTTTCAACACGGCACTGGAGCAGGGCAAGTGGGACCTCTGCCGTCACATGATCCGCTTCCTGAAGGCGATTGGTTCAGGGGAGATGGAGACGCCGCCCCCAACGCCCACCACGCAGGTACGAACCCGTGCAGCTAACCAATCGCCCATTTTCATTCATTAGTTTTTCAAAAAGTGCCAAGATGAAACGGAAACTGTCTTGTGTGTTTTTCCCAGGAGCCCAGCTCAACCGGCGGCTTCGAGTTCTTCCGAAATCGCAGCATCAGTTTGTCCCAGTCTGCTGATTCAGTAAGCACGGGCAAGTTCAACTTACAGAAGACCTTCAGCATGCCCGCCGGACCCTCGAACAAAGGGTAGGCTTGCACCACATGGCCATCGGCTCTGTGACAGAAAACGAGGGAGAGAACATTTCTGCTTGCTTCCTGCCAGGCGGGACGGCGAGTGCGCCGAGAACATGTACATCGACATGATGCTGTGGCGCCACGCCCGCCACCTTCTGGAGCAGGTGCGCCTCCGCGACCTGGGCTGCTTCTCGGCCCAGCTGGGTTTCGAGCTCATCGGCTGGCTGTGCCGCGAGCGCAACCGCGTGGCCCGCGTGGATGACTACGTCTTGGCCCTAAAGAAACTCCATAAGGACTTCCTGTGGCCGTTCCCGGTCATTCCCGTGGCCAACCTCAGCTCGCCGTTGAAGAATGGTCGGTGTCGCCCTGGTGAGATTTACATCTGTTCATTTTTTGTCATTGGCTAAATTACAAGCATTTTTTTTTCCTTTCTGAATTTTTTTCTCGTGACATTATTCCGCGTTCATTTTGCAGTGCTGAACACGCTGCTCCTCAAGTCCCAGTCGGCCGACAGCCTGCTGAACAGCGACATGGACACGGTGCCCCATCCCGCCGCTCCCGCCAACCACACCTGGATGGACGGCCTCAGTCAGAGGAGCAAAGACATGGACGCCGCCTCGTCCTCATCCAACCGACACTCGCCGCAGACGCACGACGCCTTTCTGTCGCTGCTCACCAACAAAGGTTGAAATCAATGCCGCTGACTGACTTTCCCATAGGAAGTCATGTGAAGTGAATTTGATGTTGAAATCCCAACCAACCACCCGTAGTGGAGGAGTACAGCATCGGCTCGGCCACAGACCTGACAGAGAGCAGCTCGGTGGCAGACGGCGATTGGACAATGGTTGACGAGAATTCGTCCACTCTGAACCTGAGCCAGGCAGAGCTGGAGCACATCTCTATGGAGCTGGCCAACAAAGGGCCGCACAAGTCGCAAGTGCAGCTCAGGTAAGACCGTCTGGCCACCCCGCCTCGTTGACCATCACTCTTTTAACATCTTCCTTTTCAGGTACCTGCTGCACGTTTTCATGGAGGCGGGCTGCCTGGAGTGGTGCGTGATCATCGGCTTGATCCTGCGTGACGCCAATGTCATCAAGCAGGCCATCGCGTTCCTGGCCAGCCCCGAAGTTCCTGTAGAAACTGTGCAGAGCGTGCGCAGTGGATTATTGGCTGTGGACGCCTGGACCTCCACTGACTGGTGAGTGATCATAATTTGATCGATTATTAGATCATTTGATTCGATTTATAATTGTAATTGTGATTTCCCTGCAGCCTGGGCTACAAAGCGTTCCTCAACGTCATCCAGCCTCACCTGCAGCAGCTGTTGGCGTCGGCGCCCGCCGAGCAAGCGCAACCAGAAGCCTTCCAACCTTCCGCCTGCCCGAGCGCCAAGCTCAGCGCTGGCGAAGGCCCGGGGGGCGTCGCCTCGGCCCGGCCCGAGGACGGCGGTGGAAGGTGCGCGGCCGCCGCTCCACTCGGACTGCTGACACTCCCTTCTCTGGAGTCCAAACCGGTCAACGAGGACAGGACCCCCGATCAAACGGAGGAGCAGACAGAGGAGGAGGGCGCATACGACTGCACCTTGTCCTGAACCCATTTGAGCTTCTTACTACACCCAGTATTATCAACCCTTCTTTAAATTGGGAATCAATTCCCTCCCGACAGGAAGTAAATTCCTTTCTGACGGCTTCTATTTTTTTTTTCAAGACTATAAGAAGTGCCGTCAGAGTGGAAATAACCCTCACAAACAACAAAATGCGACGTTTCATACTTTCATACCTCATAACGGTTTTAAACATATTTTTTGACAGATGTTATTTTTCTACGCAACCAAATCATGATGAATGGATTCTTACGAATATATTAAAAAACAAGAAAAAGTCAAATTTCTACAGGGGGAAAAAAAAAAGGATCTGTTCTCATCATTTTCCACAATGTATCTGGCCGGACCGCTGGACACTATTGTTTTTACCACGTTGTATTGTGCATGGAGTTAATTTTAAGGTATTGGTCAACATTTATGAGAATTATTTATTGTAATTATGAGCATCATCATTTCCGAATCCTTGATTTTATTTACAATGAATTTTTTTCTTAAATCCATCCAGGTGGTCTAAGAGCGTCAGTATTATATCGTGCAATGTATCCAAATGTTACTCGGCTTTATTTCTTTTGGTTCACAATTTACTTTTTGACCAAATGTCACCCTATTAAGTGGACGATTACTGTTAAATCGCAACGCAGACGGAAAACGTTGGAGCGGTGCCGTCGTCATGCTGACGCTTTACTTGAAAAAGAGAGAAAAAAAAAAAACCACGTTGACTTGACGAACCAAAGACATTTTGTTTTGTTTTGTCTAGAGGCCTTGATCTTTGTAACTCCTTTAGACGCTGGGACTGGACACAACATTAGGGACACCTGCACCGTCACCCGCACTGTTTCGAATGTTTGGACTCATTTGCAGAATAGGGCAGCACGTCTCAATAATGAACCCAACGTGTGGGTGTACCTAATAAAGTGGTCTTTCGTGTCTCGATGAGGTACTCAAACTCTAACCTATCAGTACAATACTAAATACTTCTTGTGTACTACTAATACTATACATTTTAAGTGCTGTGAACACAAGCTCCCTTGTATGTTTTTCTTTCTTTTTCTACTCATTTCTATTTTTTTGCTTGTACATAAAACAATAAATTATTTTTAAAAAAAAACTTTGATTACATCTCTGACTTATTTGCGGTTGAGAAATGATGGCTTCAGTAAAAAGAACACCAGTATTTTATGTTGGAAATGTTATTTTCAAATATTTATTGAAGTTCTATGAGCAATAGTTTTTCATTGAATCATTAAAGTCATTTTTAATTTACCTAATATACTACAGTATTTTTCATGTTAGTTTTACAGCGTTAAAAGATTGCAGTTCTTTATTACGACGATAGGTGGCAATCGTCGTAAGGCTGCCACATCCACAGCAGGAAACAAGACAACGAGGAAGAAGAAAAGCGTCAATGCAAAGCAGCATGGCGGCTGACATGAGACTACCAACTATTAGAAAACTAGTATCTCTTTCTCATTCCACTGGAGACAGAAGAGATCTCGTTGTGCCCGGCGATGTAATCACGTCAGACTCTGGTTTTATGAGGTATGTTTGTGTTATCGTCTGATTATTTTCCCTATATGTGTTGTGCTGAAATACTCATTTCTTGTCTTTTACATACCATGCAATTGACTGGCGAGTGTCGACCAAACAAAAAAGTCCGTCCAGCTCACTAGAATAAGGACATATGTGTGATAATTCTTTGGGAAAGTGGTGCCATGCTATTTGTTTGCTATTCGTACACAGGGGCCATGGTACTTATGTGGATGAGGAGAAATTGACGGCTTCTGTAGCTGGAGAGGTGCAGCGGGTGGATAAATTAATTTGCGTGAGACCACTCAAGACCAGGTAAGATGGGTACACTAAAAACGATTTATAAATCATTTATATAGGTGATTTCCAATGTCGGGTACTCGTACTACTTATGGTGTGGGCTCCCTCTAGTGGTATGTGAACTAATCGCTGCTACTTATGGTGTGGGGTCCCTCTAGTGGTATGCAAAGTAATCCCTGCCTAATGCGTATATAATATAAAATCTTTTTGAGAATTTAAACTTCTGCCTCGTTTTGTTTAAAAATACACTGCACACTCTGAATTTTCTTTGGATTGCAGGTTTAACGGTGAGGTTGGTGATGTGGTAGTTGGCAGAATCACTGAGGTATTATTTGTTACGCCGGACATATCCCATGTAATGCTTTATTATGAGTCAATATAAATTTCTCGTATTTTTGTATAGGTACAACAGAAACGGTGGAAAGTGGAAACAAACTCTCGGCTGGACTCGGTCCTTTTGTTGTCTTCTGTCAACCTGCCTGGAGGAGAACTGGTAACAAAAAAAGCCACAAATGCTGCCTGACTTGACTTTATTGGCTGTGTTTTTGCATTTGACTTGCGTCACAGATGTTTTGATTTAGATTTTAATTTTTGTTGTTGTCCAGAGGAGAAGATCAGCAGAAGATGAACTCACGATGAGAGAATATCTCGTCGAGGGCGACCTCATCAGTGTATGTCTTCTCCTTATTTCCTAACATTTATTCATCGTTTTATGTTTCACCTATATATATTTTTTTTACCTTTGTATCCAGGCAGAGGTGCAGTCAGTCTTTTCAGACGGCGCGTTGTCGCTTCACACTCGCAGCTTAAAATACGGGAAAGTAAGTTGAACTGCAAAATGGGGTTAAAGTTGACTGTGAATGTGGTTCTGATTATATCCTTGATCGCAGCTCGGCCAGGGAGTGCTGGTCCAGCTTTCGCCGTCTCTCATCAAGAGACAAAAAACACATTTCCACAACCTCCCGTGCGGCGCCTCCATCATCCTGGGTAATAACGGCTTTGTGTGGCTGTATCCCACACCGGGACAGCAGGAGGAAGAGGCTGGGGGTTTCTACACCAGCCTTGAGGTGAGACATTTCCGTTTCATTTTGAAATTGTGGAATCTGATTTTATTGTTTGTCTCCCTCACACTCCTTACAGCCTGTCAACCTGTCTGACCGCGAGGTGATTTCCAGGCTGAGGAACTGCCTGCTGGCTTTGGCGGCGCACAAGGTCCTCGTGTTCGACACGAGTGTTCTCTACTGCTACGAATCTTCGCTTCAACACCAGGTAGGAAGTTGCAACGGCCAGTATGTGTGGTTGATTTATTTTTATTTTTTTAAATAATGTGTGCATGTGTGGTCTCTGCAGGTTAAAGAAATTCTCAAACCAGAAGTGATGGAAGAGATTGTAATGCTGACACAACAGAAGCTTATTGAACAGGAAGGTTAAATCGAGTCGCTTGTTTTTCTATGCTCTCTGCTTTTGTAACAGTAAGTAAAAGTCTTATAGTAATTGTACTTTTGTAATAAAAATGTATTTAAAAAAATGTCTTGTGCTTTTTAGTGTGGTATGGCTTCCAGGTAATTTCTCGGGGTTTGTGTTTTACAATTAATGGACTCCCGCGCATCATCTAATTTGACCCAACCATGCACAATTATACAACAATATGTGCTCTTACTTAGTGTGAGTTCTTTTGCCAACTCTGGAAACTACTTTTAAGTCTCACGCCGTTCGTAACCTCGAAACGTCGTAAGTCGGGAACCCCCAAGGCTCCAACAACTTCCTCTTGAAAAACTTTACTAGCCCACGCACGCACGTGACGTCATACGTCGTTCCACCCACATATTTGTGTAAACCACCTTGCGTATGGAAGTATGGCGGCCCCAGCGACCCACACGACGACGAGACTTCGGCCAAAAGTTCGCCGCCGCTTCTCGAAGTACTTGAGAGGCGATGAGTAGGCGTGTGCGACACGGCGGCTCGACAACGGAGAGAGCGGCGACAGCGAAGCGGCCAGCGGCGGCCTCCACGCGGGCGAGACAGCAGCCGTCGGCGGCGTCCGGCTGACGGAGGAGTCGCCTGTATTCCTCCAAGTGGAGTCCGGGGCAATTGCGGACGCGGAAGTTTGCCATTTAACTCCGTGTCCCGGTGAATGTGAAGAAGCAAAAGTGTTGACTTTGAAGATGTTTTTGTTGAGAAAATTACTCGGGCAAGGAGGCGCCGCCGACCAACTGTTGACTGTTCCGTGCGCCTTCCAAGAGGACCAGTGGCTAACCCGAACTAGCCTCCATGGCTAGCTGCACTTGTAACTTGTGTTGCTCGGCTAAACTACGAAAACGAAGTTTACAACAGCACGTAAGTTGAATTCCACCAAGATCCATGTCTTATTGGCTGTGTTATTTTACCACACTTTCCACTCGCTCAGCGATAAAATGCTAGTTTGCAGCTTTTTAAGTCAGGATAACAATACCTGCAGTGCTATGCTAAGTTTCTACGAGTTCTTCGCAGGGTCGACCAAAAGTGGTCATGCATTTTTGGGAATTAACGTATTTGAGGAATGACGGAGGATGGAAGGAAACGAACATTGAATGATGGACGGTTGGAAGAAAGGGGGAAAAGTTGGAAGGAAGGAAGAAAGGAGGGTGAAAAGGAAAGAAGCAGGAAGGATGACTGGAAGAAGGATGTCTAAAAGGAAGGCAAGAAGGAAGAGGTGAAAAAATGAAAATAAAATAGAAGGGTGTTAAAATGAAGGGAGGCAGTTTGAATGGTGAAAGGATGGAAAAGGGAGGAAAGAAGGCTGAACTGAAGGAAAGTAGAGAAAATGATGTGAAGGTGGCATGGAAAGATGGAGAGAAAAAAGAGAGGAAGGAAAATACCAAAATGGGTGGAAGGGAGGGCAATATGAAAGAAAAGAAGGAAAAATTTAGTTAGGAAGGAAAGGTGGAAGTATGCATGGAATGAAAGGAAAGAAGGAAGGATGAAATGGAGAAAAAAAGATGCTACGTATGAAGGATGAGAGGAAGGTTGTTGAAGACTGAGAACTTTATCGCTATAGAAAACAAAAAGATGCACTTTTTTAAATTATCCTCATGTTCCCTCAGCTTCCCCAAGCACCCAAATCCCATTAATGCGTGCGAAAAAGAGGCCCGCTGGAGTAGCTCGGACCCGCACGACAAATCTGCGTCGCACCGGCAGAGGACACCCCGAGCCGGGGACGAGGACTCCTCCCGTCTCCTCGTCTCCTCCCTCCCGCCCACTGGCCCGGCCCGGAGAGTCCCGGCTGCGGCCTGGCACCGTGCCCTTATGGGGCAGCAGCCGGGGAAGTTTGCCGGGGACCAGAGGAGACCCAGTCTGCCAGCTTTCATCAAGGTGGTCAAGAGGGAGTCCACGCGGCACGGGGCGCAGCCCTGCAACGTCTTCGCTGTGCACGGTAAGACCTTGACATCGGTTGGCTTTAAAACTAATGAAAGATCATTGAAAGCAAATCATTCAAAAATGCTAAAAATATTGATCTGCAAGGATGCGAGCCACACGCGTCTTGATTGCTTCATGTAGACGAGACTCATCGGAATTGATTGAATTGATTCTGTGGTTAGCCTGTCTGTCACATGCCACCACGCACACAATTCCAAAAACAGTCTGTGGGTTGCCGCCGCTTGATTGCGTTAAGTGCAGACTCCTTGATCCCGTGGCTGTGAAAGTGGAGATGTTGCATAACGGCGCCGAGCGACACCAGGGGAACGTGTACGGGCAGCTCACCGCTTACCGGTTGTCGAAATCCCAGAGAGGCTTGCGGGTTTAAGTGCGCTCAGGTGGCTCGTCGGGTTTGAGCATTGATCAATATTTGAGATCGTTCGCTGTAAAGTCTTAATGTAGAAAAGCCCTTAAAAAAAAAAAAAAAAAAAATCTAAAATATGCAACCATATTCTCATAATTTTGTGAATTTTTATCTCAAGTGTGCTTGCAATACTAAGTCCTGCAAAAATAGTGCTTTATTTATTTATTTATTTATTTATTTTCACAGGTATTGTATTCTATTTTTCTCTTTTCTCCATATTTTTAAAATTGCAGCAAAAGTAATTGCCAGCCGCCAAAAAGAAATGAAAGTGTTTTAGTGAGCTAACATTTCAAAATCAAGTAGAAACTGTCTTTCATATTAATTCAGAATGTATGTAAAATAAATCTGAAATTGATTATTGGAATGCAGATTAATTTATTGCCTGTGTTTTTGTGGGAATAATACATGTAGAGTACCTTGAAATTTTCTTTTTTATAATAAATTGCAATATTGAGGCGAAAGGGGGAATCCCACTGCCATTATTTTTCAGAATCGTTGGCAGTTTTACCGGATGCTTGCCATCCGTGCGTCCTGCGAACTGATAAGTTTACCAAATGTGTGTGTAGAGTTGTGATTTT
This sequence comes from Syngnathus acus, assembly GCF_901709675.1. Lineage (NCBI taxonomy): Eukaryota > Metazoa > Chordata > Actinopteri > Syngnathiformes > Syngnathidae > Syngnathus > Syngnathus acus. The sequence goes on from NC_051097.1 coordinate 7,692,153, forward strand.
GCTTTGGCGTAGAATACTTTCCACTGCCTCTTGCATAACGTGCAAGTGGAGGGAGGTTGGGGAGGTGCTCTAATGTTGGACAGGACAGGGGAGGTCAGAAAAATAGTCAGCGCGTTTGCCGGTAAATGGATCAAATTTGGCGCGTGGGCAGCAACAGTGACGCTCGTTTTGTTTTCTCCCTCTGGCCCCTGTGGAGAGAAGGTTGGACCGTCCCAAGTGTGGGGGGGGGGGGGTGACTCACAGTGCAAGCGGAGGGCAATGTCAACACATTATTTGACATATCTGCCTGTATGTCTTGGTTTTCTTTCTTTTTTTTTCTTTTGCGTGTGCGTGAGCTCTCGGCACGCTGATTCGCCACGGGCAGGTTGGGACCTCTCGCCCTGCCAGACGGTGCAGGCAAGCGGCGACCTGCCGCCATCCCATCAATGTGCTTAATTGCAGATAGCTGAATGTACGGTGACGCTGTACAGTGAAAGTGACTTGGATATCCAAACCAGGAGACTGGATTGGAGGGCATTGGGTTGTTTGGAATTCTGCCCCCTAGTGGTGTTCTCGATTCATTCATTGATTCATTATAACGAGCACCAAGTGTCAAAGCCCAAAGTGTATTATGAAGAGAAAAATGCAAGACAATAATAATGAAAGTGGGGGACTGTTTCCTTTAGTTTTAGTAATTGCATTGGCCTACAGGGGGCAGCACTGTGCACTAGCGGTTTGCACCGTTAGCGGTTGTGGCGCCGGCATTCCTGTGTGAAATTTGCGCGTTCTTCCCGACCTCGAGTGAGTTTTCTCCCGGTACTTCCGCTTCCTCCCACATTTCAAAAAACCTCGTCAACTGTCGGTGTCAATGTTGGTGGCGCATCCCATCAGCGACATCATTTGATTTGTGTGCATGCCTGTGGGCCCCCCCCCCAAAAAAAAAACAAAAAACCGGCAGCTGCATTCAAGTGTGTGCGGTAAGTGGATCTCTTTTACTGTGTAACCGGCTCTTTCTTGGCTGGAACCCGTGGAATCCATACGGTCTAGACACCAGAACTCCTCCAACGATCCCCCGCGGGTCCTGAAGATTGTGTATTATATGCATGAGTGTGTTTTTGATACGCGTTTCGCACCCGTGCGGCAGGCGTCAACGCTCGCCAGCTGTCGGGGGTTGAGCGGGGCTGTTCCCAAGTGGCGTGCCCAAAACTTGTCCACCTGGAAGGAAGTCAGACGCGCAGTGGTGAGCGCTTACAACAGGTGCGCGTGTTTGTAAAGCGTCGGCGCCAAAGCAGCGCAATGCCAACTATGCGGTTGGGGACAAATGCACAATTGATGGGTTTTTTTTCCCCCCTCCATCCATCAGCACACCATGACATTGCATTTCCGCCCCAGACGTAGACCTGATGTAATTTGAAGAATTTGAAAAGATATTTGGAAAAAGTTTGCTCCAGTGGAACCGCGATCCAATGCGAAACACTGGCCAACCAACAATTTGTTGGTATTGGGAAACAAAAATGTTCCCCCGTGGAAATCATGGAAGGAAAACCATTTCTTATTTGGACAGGCAACGTTTGAAGTAGCATTTTAAGAACATTCTTGAAAATGATATTTCTTAGAAATCGTTTGAAAATGAGGTCAACGTTCGACAACAGGGGGCGTTTGACTTTCCGTTGTCTGTCTCCCCCCGAAGAGCCTCGCGTAACACTCTTACGCAATCAAAACAGCATTCTTTTTGAACGAGTTAACTTGTTAACCATAACATTTTTCTGGCAGCCGTCGGCGTGTGTTAATATGTGCTGGGCCTGCTCGGAGCCAGTGCACCCGAGGAACCAAAACAAACACGCTTGTCTAAATTGCCCACACCATGAATGGCTTTTTTTTTCCCCCCACCAATAGTTGATAAAAGCTGAACGATCAGATGTCTCGGAGATTAGGAACAGTTCCGTTGTAGAGCTAGTCAAATTAATCGATTCATCGACAAGTCATCGATCATCACGTTAATCGACAACAATTTTGATCGAGTGATGTAAATTGATAGCGCCTGTGAGCCTCTCAACAGTATTTAGTGTTTGTTTTCATTCATGTGAACAGACTGATCCTTTGTGCAAAACATTTGGAAACATCTGCTTTTCTTTCGCAAAACAATAACCGCACCAGTAACTGAATCACTTCAACAAAGATTGGATGCAACATTCATTCCTCTCGTGTGATAGTTTAAATTAGTTTATTTTTCTTAATCACTAAACAATACCCCCCAAAAAATTGGTTACTAAACAGTAAATACGGAAAAATCACTTTTGTGCAAAATAAAATAGTATTCAAATATTCATGGTATCATCGGTAGAATCATCTTTGATACACTCCACACCACCTGATAATCTTTTTGCTGGCCCGTTTGTGGTATTGGGGTCAATGTTGCGTTCCGCCGTGACTTGTGGTTCTCGTTATCGTTGTTATAAAAGATGTCGGCGCGGCGCGCTTGCACTTCTGCTGCGATTCATTTGCATGTTGCGCCAGAGATGGGTTGAGCAACAAATAAATCCCCTGGAACATTCTTCTCTTGCATATCTGCTGCACACTTTGCTCCCTTTTTTTGTCTCTTCATATATTCTACATGTCATGTTGCAGTTTCCCCCCCACCTCCAAACCAAACGTTGTATTTTTTTTTATTATTTTTTTTATTTCCATGGCATGCATTGTTTTGCCCAAAACAATTGTGGATGTCGGCATGTCGGTTTCACGCAAACTTGAGCGTCTTGCCAACATCTGCTCGGCTTGTGTTGGAGCCTCTGACCTTGTGATTAGAACTGTTTGTTTGCTATTCATTCCGATTTTTGATTTTTTTTTGCAAACCCTGATCTCTGATTGTCTTGCGTGGCCACCCACCTGCTTTCCACTCCATATGGTTTGCACATTCCGCTCGCAAAAACAGCCGCCATCGGGATTGCACATCAACATGCGTGCGACAAGTTTGCAGCCATACACAACGCAACTTTTGTCTTAGTGCAAACATTCTTCCTTTATGTTTTTGGGACGATGATTTATCGTCGCCACATGATTCTTAGTCTGCGAGGCAGGTTTTGTTTTCTACAAGCCTCTACCTCACACAAATGCATCGTTTCTGTTTTGATCCCGGCGCTCGGCTCTCCCGGAATAGAAAATATGTCGTTTTGCGCCAACAATATGAGTCAAATTGAGTAATAGAACACAATACGACTTGATTACAACCTTCGACTCGCTTAAGGCGGCCTGGCGTGTTCTTGGCCTTTTTTATCCGGGCCTTGGAGAAATGAGCGAGGTTGCTGATTAATCACCTGGTTCTTGTCGCCCTATTTAAAAGGCTTTCCAAAAAGCTCGTCTGGTTTTAACTAGCCCGGTTTCATCCGCACTGGCGATCGGCGCGATGGTGAGCTGACAGTCGATAAGTCACTTTGCACGAGAGGAAATTCTGGCCGGGGAGAACCTGAAACTGAGCTAATCCATACCGGTGCGCGCTAAGAACTACATTTCATTCATATCGGCCATTACGAGCGCAGACGGATGCTAAAGGACTTAACCTTGAACTGGCGCTGTCGATGTTTTGTTCCTAACTATCTGATCCCCCCCCCCCCCCCCCCTCCTGTGGAAGGCTCTTGAGTGGGGGAATTATGTGCAACCCAAAACCTCTTAACCTCATCTGCGACGCATTCTTCAGACAGCTAGACCTAAACATACACCCCCACAAACCATATAGTAAAAAAACAACAACATGGTAGCTGTGTTGGATTCTGATTGTGCTAGTATCTTGACTTTTTATTATTTGTATTATTCTTAAAAAATAAATCAACCTTATTTAAAAAAAAAGAATATAAAATTAATAAATAAAATAAAAAAAATATTTAAAAAAAATAGATAGGGCTAGAATGACATTCCAAGTCACATCATTCAGAAATAAAATGAAAGGAAGTTAGTCATAGAACAAAAGTCAAGCTAGCACTGGATTTCACTCCTTTGCTAGGAAATATTCCGTGTTGCGTGGAATCATGGCACGACCGACACGGCTTTGCCTCTCTCCATTGCTCCTCTGTAATTAGGTTTGCGAAAGCTTATAGTGCAATAAATCTTGTTTCCCGACCGACGGGATCCGCGCCAAGTACCGTCTGATGACGTTGCCAGCGCTGCGAGACGGCCTAATTGCGTATTTAGCCGTGTCCTTGTCACTGGAGCAAGGTAAAACTTTGTATTACTGATTTTCGTCGTGGCGACTGTCATCGAGCGTGCCTTCATATCAAGCCTGACATTTGTTTCGTTTTTATCGTGGCACATAAAAACGTGAAAGCAATGCCCAGTCGGTAATTGATAGTTGGGGAATGAAATGTGGCTGCCTGAAGGCAGCTTGTATTTATTCACTTGCGTATACCGACTCGTAGAGACGAACCAAGATGGCCGCTCGCTCATTTTTGATGTGATTCAATTTCCTCCATTAATCCTTGATTATCCAAGCGAGCCAAGCGAACGGCACCGTCGCTCCACCGTAACTGCAAACATCTGCGCTCTCGGCATGCCGTAATGCGTTTACATTTTTTCAGCTCTGCTCTGCATCACGCACACGCTCCGTTGCGCTGATTGCCGCCGAGACACTCGCCCGAAGGTTTCTCCAAACGCGTCTTTCAGTCTGCAGTCTGTTGAAACGCCACCTCGGAAAATGGAAAATGAACTGAGCGGCCGCAAAAGCCGTTTGAGCGCGGGCGCCTCTGCTCTTGCCAGGCTTAACATATGGAAGGAAGAACTTAAGCTCTCCATCACCGCTGGAGGGCTGTGATCTTCTCAAGTCACTAAATATCAATTCCACCACTGAAACTTTGGAAAGAACCCTCGTCATCGTTACCTTTTCGCGTCAGAAAAGTTCCAGAAAGCGGCCGCGTGTACGTCAGCTCACCGTGCAACGCACCGGCTTTGATTTATAAATCACATTATTCCCGCCGCTATGATCTCACTTGCTAACAATGTTCTTCATGTTCCTCCATCTGTAACCTTTTTTTTTTTTTTTTCTTCTCCCCCCCATTTTCCACCTTGGTTTTATTGCCCCTATTGTACTTCGTTCTCTCATTTCCCCCAAGCCTGTATAGCACTGCGGTAAATTAATGGGCTGTAAGTAAAGGCCTGTAGATCGTAATTATATGTAGCGGGGGAGGAGCTGTTTGTGTAAAAGTAACCCAAATGTTTACCATACCAGCACAAAGGGCCCACTCGCTCAATATCAAGGCGAAATATTCTCGTCAACCCACCCACAATTAGCGTCGATGCTTTTGCATGCTCAATTATTGCTCGCTCCCAATGTTTATATATCGGAGTGCAACCTTGAATTATGGAGCGTTTGGACTCGGGACAGCTGAGGGAAGACAGAAGAAAGAGATTAAACATGTGTTGCAAGTGCTCGGCTCCTGCCAAGGATTAGCCCGTCCTTCCTCATATGGTCAAACCACTGCGGCTGTCCCCAAATTCCCTAACTGACTTGTTTGAAAAGATAAAGTTTCTCTCCTTCCTCGAGAGTGGAGGAACTTCTTCCAGTTGATAACTTTCCCCGCGATGCATTGTCTTTCAATAAGACCCCCAGCTCTGTCCGGCACTAATTCCTTAACCTGTAAACATTCCAGAATGGAGCAGAGAGCGCCGGGGAAAAAAAGAAAGGGGAGGGGCGGGGGGAAAGAGGAGGAGGAGGAGCTTCTTGTAAGCATCGGATGACTTCAGCAGAAGGAAAACATGAAAGCTTTGTGAAGAATCTCAACTTTGTACAAAACAACTCTGGAGCTGTTGCGTCTTGCCTCATTTCGATTTTTTTGGGGCTTTCTTAGTTTTGTGTGTGTGGATGTCGTCTTGCTCTCTTTTTGTGTATGCGCGCATGTGTGTGTGTGTGTTGCCGGAGTTGGGAGGGCTCAGCTGATGTCATCGAGTGCAGCGAGCCGATGGTGAAAGAAGAGGCCCTTTGTTGGCAGCCGTGAGCGCTAACGCGTCCGTGTGCCTCGGCTCCGCATTCGCGCAGGGGGGACGGCAGAGAGAGGAATGGCACCGGCCAAACGGACCGCCTGCCCACTCAACTGACACATTCTCCCGGCCGGCCGGATCGCCGACACGTCCCCCGCTCTTTTTGGATCGGACCCTAGAGAGAAAAAAAACGGAGCTAACCGGGATCGCAGGAGTTGGAAGGAAAATGATGGAAACCCTACTGACAGAAAGTTTGTAATTTTTTTTTCTTCTAAGTGGATGAGCCCCGGGAATAATGAGAAAGAACAACAGCAAAGAAGATCAATACGTTTGAACAGCTGCTCTGGATCAGATCTCGTTTTTTTTTTGTTCTCCTGTTGGGACACATGTAAAAAAGCCAGGCGCAAATCGAATACTAAGCTTGAGTTTCCAAGCGAGAAGGGAAAGAAAGCAAATGAAAATGTTGGAGATTTGCCTGAAATTGGTGGGGTGTAAATCGAAGAAAGGACTCTCGTCCTCCTCCAGCTGCTACCTGGAAGGTGAGTGTTGGTTTGATCGTATTCAATGCAAGAGATGCTTGAAACGAGTTTTTTTGAGGGGGGGGGGGCAGAGTGGCTCGCAACCACGCAAGGATTTTGGCTTTGTGGAAACTGCGGAATGGGGAGGGGAAACGCAGCTCAGGGGAGGTGAGCGAGGCCAGACACACTGGCTAGCGGCTTAGGCAAGAAGTGGAAAAAGAAAGAATACACGGAAATCTGACTCCCCCCGGCCGTGTCCCACTTCAGCGTTGTTTAAGAGGAAAGTGCATCTAATCTCTAATCGGCACCCCGGACCAAATCTTCCTACTTTCGGAATCCATTTAGACGTTTCGGGAGAGTTCATGGTCTTTGTTGAACTTGACTCCTTAGATTGTGTTCAACACCGCTTGTTCCTAATTGATTTAGCGGCGGCTAATAAAGCCCACGAGGAATTTGAGGAAAACCGGAGCAGTCCTCGCATAATTGACATCGTGAGGAATTTGTTTTGGAAGAAGAGCCAAACATTGTGCAACCAAATGATTTCATCATCAAGCCCGAACCGCGCAAACAAAACAATAACAATGATCAGAAGACAAGAAAATTGTAGAAAAATGTAGCCATTTTCAGCAGTAAAAGATATTTTAGCTATAAATAATTTGATACAATTTTTCATGACCTTTTCATAATTTCAAATGTTTTTTTTCCCACTTACTGGCGACTGAAAAAGACATCACACATACTCAACATGAGCCACGGTGCACGTAATTTGCATCCAATGATGCGGGGGACCGGATCTGGCCCGGGGGCCTTAGGTTGGACACTGTGACTTTGCAGGTCTTTCATGGTTTCCTTTCTCTTCAACCACATTTTTGTTTCCATCTCGCCCGGTCTTTTGAAGGGGATGCGTGTCTTGCATCATCGCGCAAGTATTATATGCATTTCTATTGCTCAGAGCGGCGCAGTCACGCCCATAAAGTCTTTACAAGCCACACACACGCACGCTTAATCATCTCGTTGTCATCTCAGTAACGTGGCCAGGACATGCTGTAATTTCTCCCACTGCAGCGACTCTGGAAGGCCCACAGTCATCTTTTTCTGTTTGTTTTCATGCCATTTCTTGCTCCTTAATCCACCCTATTTTCCATTTTAAATCTTTTTTTTTGTTTGGGTGGGAGTGATGATCCTGCTCGGTCGCATCGGTGAATTGTCACCCCTCTCTGTGGTATTTGCGGCACCTTAAGTGTGTGACAGGGGGGCCGGGCCGCCCACACACTTTGAGTCCGGGCCAAAGTGTGGCCAGAAAGAATGTTCTGCCCTCCATGCATCTCTACGTGACGGTCAAAGAAGCATCTTGGTTAGCTTTGTGACTTTTCTCATTTTGAGTCCCTTTTCATATTTGGACAGAACGTTTTTGTCTCAACAATGCTGTCACAAACTGCATTTAGTTGTTCCATTTCTTCGATTCTAATTATGAAGCACAATATATCCGTCTGTCCCTCCATTATAAACATGGTGGTGAGGGGAAGAAAAGAAAAAAAACTTGCCTGGAATTTTGATTATGCACACGCATGACTGCTTCCTTTTGTCTCGGGCAGCCTTGAGGTGAAATCATAGCCTTGCCGTCGAGTTCATTTTGTGTTCATAAAAAAAAACCCAAAAAACTATCTCTTCTGCCATTCGAGCGAATGTGTGAATTCATCGAGGTTACCAAGCCAATGTGGTTCTTTTTGTTTATCTCTCGGGCTGTTTGGCCTGTAGCAGAAAGAATTCCTGTGGGGGTGGGGGCACGGTGTTAACGTTCTTTCAGAACATATGTGACAACAGCTGGGCACGTTGCGGCCAAAATGCCATTCAAAGTACTCCCCCCCCCCTCCCCCCACACATTTTCAATTTACTGCAGTCAGTTGTTGTTCTCTAATTTTCACCATTCAAGCTAGCTGTCGCTAAAATCAGCGTAACGCAAGGATGCGTTCTCACGCTCCGATATGTTCTCGTAGTTCAGGTAGGAAATGAAAACTAAGCGGCGGATAATCCAGGAAATGAAACCGCAAGTCACGTGATCACGGCAGCTCCTAACGCATGAACTTAAATGTCTTCATCTCATTTTCAGAAGCTCTCCAGAGACCAGACTTTGAGGGTCAAGGTCTGAGCGAAGCGGCCCGCTGGAACTCCAAAGAGAACCTGTTGGCCGGCCCCAGCGAAAATGACCCCAATTTGTTTGTGGCGCTGTACGACTTTGTGGCCAGCGGCGACAACACGCTCAGCATTACCAAAGGTGAGCGGCGAAAGGGACCATAAACAACGGCCAACATTCCGCAGAGGCTCTCAAAAGCGTACGGACAATCTGCTGATGTGCTTCTTCTGTTTTGCGTCCCGCACTCCCACTCGCACTTCCTCACTCGGGTTCCTCTTTTGCCGCACGCTAGAAAAACAATACGGATCGCTCGGACAAAACAGAGGAAGGAAAAAGAGAACATCTGCTCTTGTGTGAGGCAGGACAATGCATTTTTTTCTAGTGAATGTTCCACGCTGAAGGTTGCTTTTTTTTTTTTCTTTCTGTCTAGTATCTGGCAGATTGGTTCTACTCGTTTGTTCCCAAGATTAGCGTCTGAAAGCCATTTTTTGCATTTTGCAGGCGAGAAGCTGCGCGTGCTGGGCTACAACCACAACGGCGAGTGGTGCGAGGCCCAGACCAAAAATGGCCAAGGGTGGGTGCCGTCCAACTACATCACGCCCGTCAACAGCCTGGAGAAGCACAGCTGGTACCACGGGCCCGTGTCGCGCAACGCCGCCGAGTACCTGCTCAGCTCGGGCATCAACGGCAGCTTCCTGGTGCGCGAGAGCGAAAGCAGTCCCGGACAGAGGTCCATTTCCTTGCGCTACGAGGGCAGAGTTTACCACTACAGGATCAACACGGCATCCGACGGCAAGGTGGAAACTCTCACACTTTTTTTTTTGTACTTCCTAATGCAGCTTCAAAAGCAACTTTTTTGCCTTCTCAGCCTGTTCACAAGTGAAGAAATGCAACAAGCAGATTTGGGATATTATGTAAGACTTGGACAATGGAAAAGACTGTCCACTGAGCCCTGACAAATGTGCTCCTCTCCACCTCAATTTAAAATGCAATGACCTGTTGTTGTTGTTGTTGTTGTTGTTGTTGTCCCCCCCCAACCAGCTGTACGTGTCGTCGGAGAGCCGCTTCAACACGCTGGCCGAGCTGGTGCACCACCACAGCACGGTGGCCGACGGCCTCATCACCACGCTGCACTACCCGGCGCCCAAACGCAACAAGCCCACCATTTACGGCGTGTCGCCCAACTACGACAAGTGGGAGATGGAACGCACCGACATCACCATGAAGCACAAATTGGGCGGCGGCCAGTACGGCGAGGTGTACGAGGGCGTGTGGAAGAAGTACAACCTCACCGTGGCCGTCAAGACGCTCAAGGTAAGAGGGTGGCAAAAGGGTAGTTTGGTTGAACTATGCTGCCGCCAAGTGGTTGTAGGGTGTAACTACAACTGCAAACTTGCTCTTTGCAGGAGGACACGATGGAAGTGGAGGAGTTCCTCAAGGAGGCCGCTGTTATGAAAGAGATCAAACATCCCAACTTGGTGCAACTCTTGGGTAAGGCTGCTTGAATTTCACCTCAAGACAACATAGAAACAGAAATTGCTTGACTGACACCAGGAATAAAATGAATGAATCCAATAAGACAAAACTTATTAGTAAACGATTTTATCACTACAAATTATTTGGGGAATTTACTAACCGAGTATTTTCCTGGCCAGGCGTGTGCACGCGGGAGCCTCCATTTTACATCATCACAGAGTTCATGACCCACGGCAACCTGCTGGACTACCTGCGGGAGTGCAACCGAGAGGAGGTCAACGCTGTGGTGCTCCTCTACATGGCCACGCAGATCTCCTCCGCCATGGAGTACCTGGAGAAAAAGAACTTTATACACAGGTGGGCTGTCAGGATGTCATCCAAAAAAGTGTCGAGTTTTAGAAGGGCCCATAAAGACGCGCTCGGCTAGGAACGACGTCACTCCTGCAATGAATTAGAAGGGAAATTCCACTGACCGCTGACCTCACACATTCTGCCTGAATGGGAAAAAAAATCCCCTGCGTACACACGGCAGAATTTTGCTGTTAGTCTTCTCACAAGCGAGAAAAGCTGTTTCTACTTTTTCCCAAGTCCATGGCCCCCTCCCACCACATGTCAATCACTCAGCCTCTCCGTGCTCTCTCCTGCAGGGACCTCGCTGCCCGCAACTGCCTGGTGGGCGAGAACCACCTGGTCAAGGTGGCAGACTTCGGTCTTAGCCGGCTGATGACGGGCGACACGTACACGGCCCACGCCGGGGCCAAGTTCCCCATCAAGTGGACGGCTCCGGAGAGTCTGGCCTATAACAAGTTCTCCATCAAGTCGGACGTGTGGGGTACGTGTCATCAATATATATATATATTTTTTTTTACAGTTTATAATAATCTGGATTCTAACGGAACGCCTGCAGCATTCGGCGTGCTGCTATGGGAGATCGCCACCTACGGGATGTCCCCGTACCCCGGCATCGACTTGTCCCAAGTGTACGAGCTGCTAGAGAAGGACTACCGTATGGACCGACCCGAGGGATGCCCCGAGAAAGTCTACGAACTCATGAGGGCCTGTGAGTAATACGCGAGGCGGCGGTTAGCATATTTCTGCGTTGTCTCATGAGGTTTTTTTTTTCCGTCTCTAGGTTGGAGGTGGAACCCTTTAGAACGTCCGTCTTTTGCAGAAACCCACCAAGCCTTTGAGACCATGTTCCAGGAGTCCAGCATCTCTGATGGTTAGTTTGGAACTTCATGGGTTCCTTCTTATGTTAAGCGCGTTACGTGACTCAATGCGCATATTATTAGAGGTGGAAAAGGAGTTGGGCAAGAAAGGGAAGAAGGTGACCTTGGGCTCCATTCAGCAGGCTCCAGAACTGCCCACAAAGACCAGAACGCTGCGCAAAAATAAGGACAACCGGGACAGAGATAGTCCAGGTAAGAAGGTCTTTCTCTCGGGTGACTTTTTAATCTAAAGATGGTGTTTAGCACAGTTCTTAGGTTCGGGGTCTAAATCTTGGCTGTGGTTTCCCTGTGTAGGTTTTGCATGTATGTTCATTGACGACGCTCATCTATTTTAAAAAATGATACGAGGCAACAGAATTATGTATAAAAAAACAACACATACCGACCGACCAAAATGAATCATTTTTTTCCCCTCCAAATTGCAACCTTTGGGATTTGAACATTTTATTCTCCTTCATCTTGATTGAAATTTGATCATTAATCTTCTACAAAAGAGCGGCATAGATGGTTTGTCACTGATCTTCCTCAGACCCGGTGGACCTGGACGTTCCCCTGCCTTCCCCAATGCTCCCCAGGAAAGAGCGCCCCCTCCCGGATGGAAATCTGAACGAGGACGACCGGCTCCTGCCCAAGGACAAGGACAAAACGCGTGGCGGCTTTATGAGCCTGATCAAAAAGAAGAAAAAGAATGCCCCGGCGCCTCCCAAGCGGAGCTCGTCCTTTCGGGAGATGGACGTCCATCCCAATCGGCGGGGCGGGTGTCGGGACCCTCGGGACGGGGACTGCTTCAACAACGGGGGGTCGTTGGCTAACAATGACGCCTCTCACGTACTGGAATCCCTAAAGTCTTTGGCGACTAACAATAATGGCACAAATGGAGCTCCCACCTACCCAGGACCGTTGTTCCCCCGAAAAAAGGTTGCCCCTGCTGTGCCCGGACCTGCAGGCAAGGCGCCAGTCACCCCTCCCGGCGAAGACGAGGTCATGACGAACTCTAAGCGCTTCTTTTGGTCCTCTAGCCTACCCGCCGGCTCAGACGGCACCCAATGGAAGTCCGTCACCTTGCCGAGGGACTTGGGACAGAGGCATTTTGACTCTGGTACGTTCGGGGGGAAACCGGCGCTCCCCCGCAAGAGAACCAGCGAGCAGAAAGGGGATGTCGGCCCTCGCATGGGCACCCTGACTCCGCCTCCGCGTCTGCCCAAGAAAGCGGAAGAGTCGCCGGACGAAGCGCAGAAAGATGCCGAGCTGGGTCCCGGATCCAGTCCCCAGGCTTTAACCCCCAAGGTCGTTAAGAGGCCCGGGCTCCCGGAGAACTCAAAGACTAGCGCCCTACACGCCGAACTTCTCAAGCCCAGCGTCTTCCCGGCTTTGGGTGCCGCCGGAGAAGAGTGCCGGGCCCGCCGCAACAAGCACACCGCCGACGCCCGAGAGAAGGGCAAGTTTCAGAAACCCAAACCGGCTCCTCCCCCACCGCCCGCCAACGCCAAAGCGGCCAAGACCTCCCGCAGTCCCGCTCAAGATCTCTCATCCCCTTCGTCAGAAATCAAAGCTAAGGGCCTCGCCTCGGAGCCCCAACACGGAACCACTCCCGGCGAGGGGGCTAAGAAGCTGCCTCCGAGTTGCAACTCCAAACCTCAACCGCTCAAGACCTCCGCCTCGGCGAGCGGCTCCCTTGGGGGCGAATCGCAAGGCGCGCCGGCCGCCTTCATCCCCTTGGTCAACCCCCGCCGATCCCTGCGAAAAACGGCTCCGCGCCAGGCCTCGGAGCGCACGCCCAACTCTGCCGTGACCCGCGAGATGGTCCTGGAGGGCGCCGAGCAGCTGCGGGCCGCCATCGGTCGCAACTCTGAGCAGACGGGCAGCCACGGAGCCGTCCTGGAGGCCGGCAAGAACTTGTCCAAGTACTGCGTCAGCTTTGTGGACTCCATCCAGCAGATGCGCAACAAGTTCGCTTTCCGTGAGGCCATCAACAAACTGGAGAGCAGTTTGCGCGAACTGCAGATCTGCCCCGCCGCCTCCGGGGGCGCCAACGCGCAGCAAGACTTTACCAAGCTGCTGTCTTCCGTCAAAGAGATCAGTGACATCGTTCAGAGGTAGCGTACCACGGACACAATTTTTACGAACTGAAAGCTCTCTTGGGAGCAGGCGTCGGTGACGCGGTACTCCGTAACCCACCTGTGGTTTTTGTGGACGCAAGCGAAGGACGTTGGCTGATTTCTGGAGTTTGAGCCGATATTGGGTATTAACCGAGTTGTCCTCGTCATGCCTGAAATCTTCCTTCCGCTAATTCCAGGAAAAAAGTGCCTTTTTTTTTCCAAATAAGTTGCCCTCGACTGAGCGTTTGGCCTCCAGAATTCATTTGTGCCAGTCAATCACTTCTGTTCGGGTTCCCCCAACTAAAGGGGTTCGCACCATGGGCTTTTTGCTTCAAGTGCTCTTTAGCGCAGTTTTTTTTTTTTTTTACCAAGGCACATATTTTGCAATATCTTGGGGCACAGCGCCAAACAAAATGCCACAAAAAGTGCCCTTTTTGTAGGATGCAAAAGTAGCTATGCAGTTGGAAGTGTTCTACAGTTTTGTTTATTTTGCCTTCTTTATTCATTTGTCGTGCGCACGTGTGTGTGAGAGTGTGTAAGAAATGTTTGAGAGATTTGTGTGTGCGTATGTCAGTGTGCAAACAAGGATTCAATTTTGTGAAATGTGTGCAAGAGTGTAAACAGTTTTTTGTGTATGAGAAATCGTTGGTTTATGTGAACTTTAGTGTCTTTGCTTTTTGTCAAGCGAACACTTCCAACTGTTTATGTACTTTTGCGTCTTACGGCATGACGTCATGTATTTTGACTCAATTCGGGTCACCTGGCAGAACTTAGGGCGCGTTTAAAAACGTTTGTTAAACTCTGACTCGTGACAAAAAGTCAAAGTATTCCTCTTCAATAACGCCTTTTTCTTTGCCGCCGCGTTGCCCTACCATGACAGCCAAGTTAAGTTGTGTTTCACTGTTGATACTTTGTGCCTTCAAGACTTTGACGTTAAATGACCCATCCCCCCCAAAAGGCCAAGCCTCAGCGTCCACAGCGTATACTGAGGAACTTGACAGTTTATCCAAAGCCATCAGTAGCTTCAAGACATCAAAAGTCTTTCTCCCCTGGTGTCTCTATACAAAGTCTGTTTTGATGCAAGTGTGTATGTGTGTGTGTGTATCTGTTGTAAGCCTGCAAAAGTGTTTTTAAGAGTACGTGTGGGTGTGAAACGTGAGGAGTGCACCTTGTTGGACTTTGGTCCCGTGTTCTTTGCGCCGCTGTTCGTACCACTACTCCTTTGGATGGGTCCAAGTCCCGCCACCATCTTGTAAATATGTTGTCTTACTCCTTTCTTCTTTTTCTTAGCCTCACAGTGCAATTTTGGTTGTAATAAAATGACAAACGCTGACAAATGAAACGTGTTGCTGGAAACAAAAACAAAACTGTATTGCATCTGTGTGTGTACGTGCACACCCTCTACATCGCGAGGTTTACATTCGGGACCAGCTCCGCAGCCATGATATAGTAATACCATATTCAAATATTTCTTAATAATAATAAAATAATTAATAACTGAATACTGAAATGAACCAACAGCCGTCACTTCCTGGAAGCCTAAAAAGCATTCCTATTATTCTTTTTTTCAAACTTAGTATGAAACAAAACAGTGTGCTGCCGTCTAGTGGTCGGCTTTGGAATTACAGCCTAAATAAACGGAAACACAAAATAGATTAAACTTTTACACCCCCCCCAAAAAAAAGTGAGACATAGCAACTTGTTAGACGCATTCAGGCAGATTGCTCTATTGTATGTTAAATATTGTGTGCGCGTGTGCATATTTGTGTATATAGTTGTGTGTAAGTGCGAATGTATTTCAGTGTTGAGTACGTTGTGACAAGCAACTGAAAACACCAGACGAGACAAGCACAGGTTATGTATAATTTATTTTTTTCTCTCTGTCTAGAAGTCTTTTTATCATTAAAATCAAATGTCAACATTTTTTCAAATCATATACACGCAAAAAGAACGCTTTTAAATGTTAGCACGGCTCCTTTTAAAAATTTATACATATGTACGTTGTTTATGTTTTTACTTTAGTCATGGGACAGACAAAAGCAGAAAGTGGTCACTCAGACAGCAAAAGGGGAAATGAAGAGCCATCGCCCTTAAAATGAGAAAAGACAGCAAAACAGGACTCAAAATAAATAAAAAAAATTGCACATGATAAATCTGGCAAAGTTCAGTAGTGTGCAGATGGAAGGTGGGATTAAGTGGATGTTTCTGCTTTACATACATTTATTATTAATAGAAACTATGTTACAGAACTCCCCTCTTCCCGGGCGTTGACGTACAGGCAGCCTGCTACAAACACATCAAACTGTACAATGTCCCAATCCCACCTAGTCAGGGCCATCACCACACAGTTAAGCGATAGATTTATATACACAGCCGTCCAATCAGGAGTCACTATAGTACACAAACAAAATTAAAAAAAGGGGGGGGGGGCTGATTATGGGGGAGTAGGCGGGGCATGCTGCTGCGTGTATTATACAAGTGGGCCATTTAGAGGACCAGACAAGGCCATTCTGCTTTTGACACTAAAAGCCAAATTTGGGAAAGATTAAGACTAGTAAGGCAACAAAACAAAATGTGATATGAGGATGAAACCATTCGACTTTTAAGGTTTATTTTAATTGACATTTATCTACATGGGCATGGATCTGCCTCATTGTTCTGAGTTTCAATCTGTGCTCCGGCCTTCATGTGCGGAGCGTGCGTGATCTTTCCCGTGCTTGTGTAGGCTTTCTTCAGGTAGTCCGGCTTCCCCTTTCATTCCCAAAACGCTTTAGCTTCATTGAAGACTATGTGAATTGACGTCTATGTGCCGTGATTGACCGGCGACCAGTCCGGGCGGGGTGTACGCCGGGATAGGCTCAGCTCACTTGTGACTCAAATGAGGACAAGTGCTATCTCAAAAATGGAAAAGCGATATTCCATCCGTTTTTTTGATGAGATGCCTAAAATGGCATCCGTGCCTTCATTGTCCCGAACCGCCAAATCTTGCCCAGCTGAACAGGGAGGGGGGGGGGGGGGAGTTTAAGGTGTAATTCATAGAGAAGTTGTCATTTGGAGCAATTAAAGCAAACATTAACAAAAAAAAAAGTAATGACAGTAATGAAACGAATGTGGCGAGATGATAGAAGCCAAAAAAAAAAAACATCTTGGGGGTGAGACAGGAGGAGGAGGAAGGGAGTCGCTGTGTCCCTTCACTCGGGCATGGTGGGCTTTGCTGGGGGAGGAGGGGTGGGGGTTGCTTGGTCATTAGCATCCGCAGCCTTCCCTCTGGGGCTGTGGTTCGCTGGTTAGCCGACCTCCCTGGGGGGCCGACGGCTTATGCTGGACGCCCGACTCAGCGGCGTTCAGGTCCAGGCTGCCGTCTTGGATGTTCTGGTAGATTTTCTTGGCCGCCTCCAGGAAGGCGTCCTCCACGTTTTCGCCCCTGAGAGGAACTGGCGTCAGAAATGGGGTGGGCGGGTGTCAGGCGAGTTGAGGTTGCATACTTACGTTTTTGCACTGGCTTCCAGGAAGAGCAGACCTATAAGAAAAAAAAAAAGTTGAATTCATTCTGTCGATCATGCGTCTAACAAAAATCCTCTTTCCCCCTTGAAGTTATTTTCTTTGCTTTCTGTTTCTCGTGCCAGTCCGACTCACCATTCTCCTCGGCAAACTGTTTTGCTTCCTCGTACGTGACGTCTCTCTGGGCCTCCAGGTCTGCTTTGTTTCCTATGAGGATGATCACCTGTGGTTGGACGTGTAATTGTGAACTTTGCATGTCGGAAACAAAATTGTTAACGCAAAACATGTTCGGTGTACTCTTAGAACAAGATCAGTCAGAGCGTCTTCCGATTGTTTGTGGTAGTTAAGATGAAAAGAAATATCTGAATGTACCGTATTGGGATTGGTGAGGTTTCTGGCGTCAGTCAACCAACTGCTGAGGTGGTTGTACGTGCTTCTCCTGCGTGGAAACCAGCAGTTAGAATAGGCGGCATTGCGCAATCGCATGCCTTCAATGACAGGCGTACCTGGTGATGTCGTAGACCATCAGCGCTCCCGCCGCGCCGCGGTAGTACGAGCGGGTCACGGCCCGGAAGCGCTCTTGTCCGGCCGTGTCCCAGATCTGCAGCTTGATTTTCTGGCCGCTCACCTCGATTATCCTCGTGCCGAACTCCACGCCGATCGTGTGGGGGCAGTCTGCCATGACTGCGTGGAGAGAGAGAGACGAGTTGTTGTTTTTTTTCTGGTGCTACTACGACACCATGCTAACCTCTTTCATGATTCACAGAAACAATTACATGTCAACACGTAGTCTGCATTTTGCAATTTCGATTTGAATGCAATTAATTATTGCGTGTAACCACGTCATCGTTAAACCAGCCAGCAGCTGGTGCGTGACGTATTGAAGCAAAGCAAGCGAAAGCCTCCAATTGCCTTTTCGCCGCTTTTCACTCGAGCACGGCATCCGGCGTCTAAATGGTGCCCATTGAACGCGGCGCCGACTGAATGGCTACGCGAGGCGGCAACTGAGACACAGAAGAGGCTCTCGGTGCTGAGCGTGCGCTTCCGCCGCAGTCTTGAAGGATTCATTTAAAAAAAAAAAAAAACGCTCAAACGCCGCTGATGAAAAGGTGTCGACAAGTACTTACATTTCTTTTCTGTGAACTGGTGAAGCAAACATGACTTGCCGACCCCCATGTCCCCTGAACAGAGTGAGAAATGATGTTATCAAATTGCCAATATACTGGCTAGCAAACGCTCGTCGCCATACTCACCAATAATGATGTATTTGAAAATGTAGGAGTAGTTGTACGGTGCGGTGGCCATTTTGGCTCTGGAAAAAAAAAAGGGAACACAGAGGGAGTTGGAAAATGTTTGGCCAAATCACTTATGACAAAGTCATCACGCATTGTGTTCAGCTTTGATAGGCTCCGCTAATTTCATTTCAAGGAGGACAAAACCCCAGAACAATTCCTCAGCCATCACATGACCCTCATGTGACATCTCGAGCCTTTGTGTGAGTGCGGTTGCCGCTCCAGCTATTAGACGGGAAAGAAAACAAAATGAAATTTGCTTGCGAAACCCACTGGTGTCGTTTGAGAGAAAAAGGGCGCGTTAGCATGTGACCAAATGACCCGGCTCAGCACTTCTTCTTTGACACCAGAGACACACCATCAGTGCCTTTCCTCATCTCAACAGCTACCTCTCATTGTGGCAAGAGGAAGACGAGCACGACTGACGGAAATTGCGACCCGCATACATCCCGAAAGTCCGTAGTGACTCATTTGGAGTCAGCAGAATTCCACGGCGCACGGAGTCATGGGTTTGCAATGATCTCAGTAGATGCAGTTAGGAACTATAATGTGACTGCAAAAGTGTTGACACCCTCTTATTGGGGGGGGGGGGGGGGGGGGGGATGCGGCTGTGTTCAAAATGAACCAATCACATTCAAACTCATGAATAGACACCTGTCACCACTTAGAGCTTCAGATTTTAACTTAAATGGGAGTAAGTACAAACAAAAACAATGAAACAAACCTCTGAGATCCTCCGTGTTCCAACGTACGTACAAAAACGTCACCGCTAGTCAACGGAATTGCGTCGTAAAACGAGGACCGCCTTTTACATACGCATTTAGGAATCGTGACAAATACACAGCGTCTGTGTGTGCAGGATTAAATCCGATGGGAGTTTCCTTATGTTTACGTAAACATTACACACTTTGTACTTAGGACCGCAATTACCTTTAAGTATTTCTAACCAACCGGAATCGATTGTTCAGTCGAAGCCGAGACGTCCAGTAATTCCGCGGACTTGTTTTAGTGCCTTTTCCTCCATCCACGGCCCCACAAATCATGTTTCGTCTAGCAGTCTTGACAGCCAAGTTGGCGTTAGCACGATAGCTTCTATGTGACATCACCAAGGCGGAATTGTGACAAAGCATCGGCGACGTTGCAGCTCGTTTGCCGATGCGAGTGTAAAACCGACAGGAAGATAATTTCATGACATTGACGAAATGTCTTTGGCAGATTTATGGTTTTAAATCCCCCCCCACACCTGACTGCACGTCTTTAGCATGCTAGGTTGCTAACTTTAGCACGTAAGGGTTGGATTATAGGATGAGGTAAAAGTAGTGACAGTGACAACATGCACACTGGGGCTGGTAATAGCGAAGTAATCAAACTAATAGATAATCAATCGTCTTATTAGAGCGTTAGTATGAAGTCATCAAGCTTGCACCAGCTCCCCCTTGTGCTAGCTTTGTTAGCATCTCCATTCCGGCCCGCAATCGTCACAATGTTTTCTTTGCGCCCACCGGGTGTTCTCCGCCTTTGTCCGGGACATACGTAAAACGACATCCCCCTTGGTTTGTACTCACCAGAGTTGACTCCTCGAGACGGGAAAATGGAGCGATTCGGAGGGGTTGTTTTGGGAGTTATCTTGACTCAAGTATGATCTGCCTATCCAAGATGGCGGCTCGCGTCGGCACAGGGTTTCCTCCGCGGTGTACAATGGACTGGAGGGACAAAGAGCATCACTGGACCGGGTGACACTTTATGCTACGTCAACATCAGACCTCACCTGGACAGGTACTCTATATGTCTATCCCTCTATCTATCCCTTTATCTATTGATCGGTCTGCAGATCGGGCCGATCGGTCTACCGATTTACCTCTCGATCTTCTGTTGATTTAACTAACTAGTTTGTGCAAGGTGTGTATTCATGCAGAGGCCACAGAAACTTCAGCAATTATTTAAATGCACCAGGTATGGCAAAGTCCGCTCCCCAAAGGCCACTATCCTTCATGTTTGAGATGTTTCCATCCTCAAACACACCCGATTTAAATAATCAGCCCATCTGACAGTTCAGAAGAAATCTGACAATGATCCAAGATTATTTGAATCAGGTGTTTTGGAGGATGGAAACATCTAAAACCTGCAGGACAGCGGCCCTCAAAGGTTCGCACATCCCTGAAAGTATGCTGTCTGGACTGATTAAATAGGATGTATTTATTAGGTCTAATCATTTGAGAAAATCTGCTGTCTGTCTTTCTGATGATCATCCATCCATCCATGCAATATAAGATACACTTGAATCATTTTTTTTGTGAAAAATATGAATCATTTTATTCATACAATAATGGACCACTTGACATGCATTGACTCTTACAATCATGTAAACCGCATGCAGTAAGTATGCTCTCACAACCTTAGCCGAAAGAACAAAAAAACAAAACTAAAAAAATATATATTTATATTATAATTGACAAAACGTTTTCTTGAAAGAAAAACACATGATACATTTTATCTTAATAAAGATATGAAGTTTCTTAGCAATGAAACTGAACACACATGATGTCATAGGATGAGTGTTAGCCTTTATAAAGTGAGTGTGCTTCCATTGTATTAATGAAAGCTTGAGAAACTTTCATGGCAAAATGTTTTGATGTGAATGTTGAGAGAAGCTGTCATGAAACTGGAAATCCTACCAAAAAAACAAAACAAGCTGGAACTTTCCATCACAGCAAATCAACTTGAACTTCATTGCAACCTCAAAATCATCAGCAGCAGCAGGCCTGCTAGTACGCATGCGTAGTGTAATCGGTTGCCCGAGGGGGCGCTGTTGCACAGGTCCGAGTCGCAGCAGTGGATGCGCACGCCTGGCAGCTCCTGTTGTTGGCAATGTCTGGACGTGGCACAGCCGCTGGTCAGGACGATGCCCAGTGCCGCTGCATGGATGGAGAAGACAAGTCAGTCTCCGAGGAAAATAGCAGTACTTAGCAGCAAATAGTGCAAGTCTGTAATTAGACTGGAAAACCACATTTTACACTTAGTATACAGCTAATAATGTGCTATTGATCTGTGGTCAGATTATCTAATTATACATTATGTAATGCATTATGATCGTAGACAGATTATACACTGTGTATTTGGGGTAAGTCATTTATTAAGTCAAAATCTGTCATAATTAGGATTTGGAAAATTCCCAAATCTAACCTGACGTCCATTGGACACAAGGGGCTCAACACAAGGGACTTGAAATCTTTATAATTGAGAGTCCAGTCCCATTGTAAGCGTCACATAGCCAAAATGTCAAAATGCATTTTTTCCCCCCCTTTTTCCTTTATTTGCTTTCTGACCTCTTCTCAAGAGGTTATGGTTTCATCACCTCAGGTTTGTTTGTTTTTGTGTGTGCAGCTTCCTATCAGCAGTTTCTTTAAATATATATGGAGAAACTGGATTTATCCAAAAGTTATCATCATCATTAAATATAAATAGCAAAGTATACAGGTATTAAAGTTGCATAAATTAGGAGTTTTAACTGGAGGTGTTTTTTTTTCTTCAATAGTAGCCTTTCAAATAAATACATGATGGATTGTTTTTTGAAACAATGCACTTGATTTCAGTGTGTACATGTGGCGAAGACTCTCCGTAGAGTCCACTAGCAACCCAGGCTAAACTTAGCTCTTATTTCCATGACATGAATTTCAATTATGATTTCTTTAGAGCATTTCAAATAGAGCACAAAAATCAGGCCAATTTGTGAATAGGGACAACGTGGAGGATTGCTTGCCTTGGCGGAGGTCAGATTGATTGACTGTTTTGACAGAGAGTTTGTCAAGCCTTGTGATGTTGTCAGTCTTGGTCTTAGCTTGCACTCTCTTAGAGGAGACGCAAAAAAGGTGCCTCATCAGCCCTTTGGGCTTCCGGATGTCAAGCGAGGGAACATCTGGATGTGCGTGCACGCGCAGCTGACCATCACGGTCGCCCTGTTGAGGACGTCCAGCGCATCCTCCATTTGACTTCACGTGGCACCACGAACAGCCGGCTTCTCACGGACTCAGCAAGGCGACTAAAACGGCGGCGGCGGCGGTGTTACGTAAGCAGCTAAGTGAATATTCACAACGGCGGCCCTGAGAACATTTGCATTGAAGTACGATTAGAAATGATTAAGCCAATGTCCTCTGGCACGCCACAGCGCATTCATCAGCATTTAATCATCTGCTGGCCTATACATATTCCCTAAATAAATATCTAACTTTGCCACACTATCTTGGTTGCAGAAAAAGACTCTTTTTTTTTATTATTTATATTTTTATTTTTAATATGGTAGTTTTAATGTTAAATGCAATTATCTTTGTCTTGTTATTAAATCAACTGGCCAAAAAATTTGCCAAGCCCATTGGCGGAGCTAAATAAGGGGGTCAATGGGGCACTGCCCCCACTGAAATCTGACTTTTGGGTGTTTTCGAAATTTTTCAGGGATCTTTTTTTCTCTGTGAAGAGCACACAATGACTCTAGAAGCATTTCTGAACAATTTCTGGGGTTTGTAAAAAAAAGTCAAATAAAATTCACCATACCGCCCGATGTGTTGGATTCAATTAATCTTTAAAAAAAATGCCACTGGTTCACTTTTCATCTGACTTCTAGCTTAATCCACATGGGAACACCAACCCTTTCATATTCATTACTACCACAGCTTCAGGGTTTGATATTTTCAAGATGTGTGGGCCAGTATAGGTTGCAGGTGCAAATAAAGAATTGCGAATGAAGGTCCTGAAGGGATCAGATGAAAGTAATAAAAAAAAAAGCCTGAAAGCTGCTCTGAAATTCTTTTTTCATTCTTTTCCGTGAAAGGTGTGATCTACTCACTGCTCTCCGTCTTGATGCAGAATCGGTGCTTGAAGCCCTTGTGCGAGTGGGTGCAGGTGAGCACCTCTGGGTTGGAGCAGCCCACGTCCACGTACCTCTGACCCTGGATGATGTTGCAGCCATAGCACTGCAGACCCGCCACTGCGGGGGGAAACAAAAGACATCTTGACAAGGTAATGATCTTCTATTTTGCGCCTATGGAAAGAACGCTAAATACAATCATCATAAATAAACGTAATAGAAGTGCTGCTTTTATTACTGCAGTCGAACGCTTAACGATACGGCCGGACCATAATAAGGAAGATTAACACATAATACCTTTGTGGCCAGTATATGTCATTGGTAGTGTTATGTCTATTCGCACGAGGTAATGAAATATATCTTACATGATGTCTCAATTTGTGTATATAGACAGTTTATGTGTATAGTAGGGCTATGGCTAACGATTTTACCTCATCGATTAATTATGTCGATTCTTGTGTCGAAACTGAAATGCCAAGCTTCGGGACAATTAGAAATTTAAAAAGATAACAAAAC
Source organism: Syngnathus acus (assembly GCF_901709675.1). NCBI lineage: Eukaryota > Metazoa > Chordata > Actinopteri > Syngnathiformes > Syngnathidae > Syngnathus > Syngnathus acus. Next base: position 7,715,722 of record NC_051097.1, read on the forward strand.
CATTCATTGTTGAAAAAATAATGATATAGCTTATAAAAGTGCTATTATGGACTAAGTTCATAGCAATTTATCCAAAAAGCTAAGTATGATAAGCAATTAAAGATGCGGCCTAGTTTTTTGCTTAGTGCCTGACTTTAAATGTGATTTATTTTTCTTTAAAGGCTTTCGCCTTAGGAAGACAGTCGAAGAAAGCCACTTGAACCGATGACAGTATTGTGCTCAGCACTTGACGAGAAGTTAATCTAAAATGCCATCAGGATTCATCTTGAGGGGCTGCTTTTCTATTTCCCCCTCATCTTGAGCGACAAGCGTAAACAAGACACACTGGTGATCTTCTCCTCTCCAGCTTTTGGCCTCAGTGACTGACTCAGCCTCAGTAGCGCTTCACCATTTCAAAGCTTAGCAGCCTGCATACGTTTGGAGGCGACGGAAGAGAAAATGACTCCAGGGAGGGAGGGAGGGAGGGGTGGGGGTTCCTTTTCAAGTGATGATTCAAATGATTTGCTCAAACAGCCGCAAGTGGAGCGCATTGAGACCTCTAGCAATGACTTCTTTCAGGAATGAGCCAGGTTCTTTTTATGGTCTGCCCAGTACTTTCAAGAAAAAAGAGCGAACCCAATCCATCCTCGGGGGTTAAGCGGCGATTGTCTGTGAATTCAAAGCCATCGCACACACCTGCGACTGACCCGGCAAATCCCGCACACACAAGATGGAAGATCAGCTTTGGAGCTGAAACCAATCCGCCCTCTTTATCTGCGGCGGTCCACGGAGGACACGAGCCTCTCACTTGCCCGGCCGCCGCTAAATAGCCAAACCCAAAGCCGGGATGGAGCTTTCAGGAGCAAACTAATCCCGTCGCAAATGCTCTTACAAAAATCACTTTTGGAAATCTGCTGGAATCGATGTAAAGCTTCGCCGGGGACCGGAAGTGTGTGCTGATGTGTCATTTCCACCCCGTATTGGTGATACAGGGGTCACCAACATGGGGCCCGTGGGCAACAGGTGACCCCCAAGGACCACAAGAGTAGCCAGTCCTAATAAGTTGATCCAACAAGTCTTTTAACTCAATTTTCGGATCGAGACACTCCGTTCTGTGTCCATTTGCACATTTGTACCACCTCGGGGACGTTCCAAGTATTCCATTAGAGTAGAGGGAAGAACTGCGGCGTTTGTTCTGCGGGATGTAAATGATGGCAATTTACAAGCGGCAAAAGAAGCTGATTTAACTGTTCGTTAGCATGCGATGCTGCACGCCGGCTGGCCTCATGAAACATTGAGGAGCTGCCCAGTTATGAGCATTTGTCAACATAATGAGGACTTACTGGAGAGACATTCGACCCTCCCGCCTCGGCATCCCGTTGGTACAATCCAATTTATTATGACTGCTCACCGGGGTCTATCCAAGCAAACATTGATTCATTATAAAGATGTCTCAATCCAATGGTAGCAAAGTCGGATTCACTGTCTGCTACTTGTTTGACACACAAAAAGTAATGCTATTATATACCTAATGAGGGAAAAATATTTAAATTATATTTACACTGAAGAAAAAAAAATTCTTACTAGCGTTAGCTTCATGACAAGAAATATTTAAAAAAAAAACTCAGAACAGCTTGTAGGCCACTGACCTCAAACGCCCTAATACATTACAAATGTACAAATCTAATGTAATTCTTTATCATGAATTTGTGTGCACGGAACAGCAATCCACAATGTATATTTTTAAATTTTGTTAACGCCCGATAGAAATCAACAAATGCTCTTCTAACGCATTTGAAATTGTGCTTTTGTATTAAGCTCCCCTGTTGATAGTTGTTGTTTTGAATCCCAACAAGAAAGAAAAAAACTAATCCTGTATCACTCTTTAAACAAACAAAAAAAACAATTTAATATTTTGGATTAGATTCTGTCATGTAAATATAATTTAGTTTATGCATCTAAATCCTCTTGCAGTCAACGAGGGCAGCGCTCCGTAGTCATCGTAGGCTTCATTTTGTTTCCTCATCTCATTAGCGCCATTAATGGTCTTTGCCTTATTGGTAAACGAGGCGTCCGAGGGCTTCATTAGGGAGTTGGAGATCAAAGGTGACCATGTACTCTGGAGACACTAAAGCGCTCTGTCGTCTCAGCCCCTTCATTTCCACGTCGCAACCCCCTCCCAAGGTTACAGCAAAGCTCTGCTCTCGTCAATTGTTACGACTCTGTTGGGAAATTTAAGTTGCCGACTGTGGATATTTGGCGTGGATTAGAAGCAATTACATGTGGAGCCAAGTCATAGTTATTGGAAATGTGGCTTGTGGTGGTCTTAACAATTATTCTGCAGTGGATCAGAAATATTCCACTTTTATCACAATTATGTCATTGCAAGTTGAATGTACAGCACTTTAATTGCATTTAAAAAAAAAAAAAAAGCAAGAAATTGGATCTCGGACTGACCTTGTGTCAAGCAGAACGCCAATATAAATCCAAGCCCGTACACCAAGCAGGTGTGTAAAGTCATGGATGCAGCACAGGATGGTCGTGGGGGTCGGGGTCCCGATACTGCTGCTGCTTCTGGAGCGGGGGAAATTCTCGCAGCGGTGCCACCTTTCGGGGTGGGGAGGGAAGCAGCCCGAGTGGCTCGCTCACGGCGCGTGAACCAACTGCCAGCCAGCCAGTCCGATGAGGGAGGGAGGCAGCCATGCGGGCAGTCAGTCAGCTCAGCAGCCACTCAGGCAAAAGAGATGAGGAGGAGGAGGAGGAGGAAAATATGCCAGTCAACCAAATAGAAGAAAGGGAAGTAAGAGTGTGTGACCCTTTGCCACTAAATAATATGAAATAAAACCAAAATGAAAATTAAATTCTTGATTAAAGAACTACTGGAATGTCAGTCAGTGGCGATTCCATAAGACAAAGATAATGACATTCAAAGCCAAGTAATCGGTTAGCCATGTTTTAAAATGCCAAATATCGAAATCGGTTTCCAGGGGCGTAACCAGAAATTTTTCAATGGGGTGCCACAAGCACATCCTCATGCATGCTCATAGCCCCGCCCCCTCCGTAACTGAGCAGTGCCATTTGGGGCAGTGCCCCACTAGCTCTTTTGATTTATATTTGATACAGAGCAATGACTTGGGGATTATTATATACGCTTCAAATAAGATCATAACTGCTCGGAGAAAATGTGAGTGAACTAAATAGTTCAAACGGGAGTGAGGTTTTGCCCCCCCCATTTGCTATAGCATAACAACAAATAAATCCTCTCATTAAGAAGATGAAAAGTGTGTGGAGCAAACACACATCCATCAGGATTAATTCCTGATTGATAATCCATCGCTTCTAACAATAGCCCCCTATGTGTGTTAAAAGTCTCGTCTTTAAATAGGATGGCACAAGTGTGTGTGTGCGCGCGCACCAGCGTGTGTGTGAGTGACAAACATGTCATTATCTTGCGTATCGGCGCGCTTGCACACTGTGAAGAAAATTCCATCTAATCAAGAATTAAAACGTAAATCCTTTCTAAGAGACTGTAATGCCGGCGGATAAGGCAGGGCTTTGTGCTAAGCTCCCACCACAAGCAAAAGCGGCGCGCTCACGTCACGGGCGGCCGCCGGTGATGGTCGCGCGCATGCACGCGCCTTTGACCTCCATATGTTTGCGCGGTGATGACATTATTCATCCCGGTAGCCAATCGGAGGCGTGAGTTCGAGAGCTGTTGGTCTGAGCGTCTCTCTCGTGCGCAGCGGACTTGTTGTTTATCGCCTCTGTGCTCGGTACTTGTGAGTCACAGTTTTGTTTTGTTTTGTTTTGTTTTTTGGGTGAGGGGGCTGTGCACGTGCCAACGGAGGAAACGCGGCGAGACGTGCCAGCAGTGGGAAGCATATGGCGGAATAGTGCATGTTGACACTCGGTGACACTTCACCAGCAATCTCATGAGATGATTTACGACACACGCGCAAACATCCGATCAGGTCTAATTGAGCCACTGACAATTAGAATTGGCTAACTCCAATTTAGTTCTAATTTTGACGCACGGGAAGAGTTCATTATTACGTTTTTTTAAATTGTTTTATGAAATATTAATAGAATTTAGAATGTATGGTGATTAATATAACGTTTTTTTTTCATAAAGCATTGTTAAAGTTATTCCAGAATCCTCCAAAACAGAGTTTCATTTAAAAATAGACCAATTGGCTTTATTTTTGGGAAACGTTCACTAGAAGAAAACAGGACGGAAGGGGGGGCTTTAAATTCTTGATGGAATTGCAATTAAGACGCAGCAAAGAGAAGAAGGAGCAAGCCGGCGGCAGCAACAACACGCTGCAGAGGAAATACATGAAAAGTTAATTTTGCACTTTGTCCCCCCCCCCCCCCCCCCCCCCTGCCTTGTCATCACTTATAACCTTCCCACTCCAAGTGTAGAGGGCATGATATTAAACATGAGTGTGTTGCAGCCCGCCAGCCATAATTAGCAGTCATCCGGCAGTGTTTGACCACAATATTCTACATTCAGGCAGCTTATTAAAAACTGAACTGCAGGTTGGAGACATTTGGGGCTATTTCACATCCGCTTTCTGCTTGTATCACGTTTCTCATGATTAGCTCCTTAATGCTGCCACAAGCTGCATGACTGAAGGCAAAAGAAGCACCGCTCTCAAGTCATTGTGGATTTGTACATGCCTTTGCATTTTTTTATTTTTGGGGAGAAGCCAGATTCTCCTTACGCAGCACACAGGTCTCGGCTTTACCGTAATAAGCCGTTTTGCCTTTATTGGCCTTAAAGGACTCCCAGGCGTTTTCTGGAAATTCAAAAATGTCCCGCTTGAGGTGTTGGAAAGGTCAATCCTGCCATTTTCTCTACTCCCTGTCCGTCAACCACATGGTTGTCACAATTAGCACAGTGAGGGCCCTGACTATTCTGTCTAGCAACAAGTGTGTCATGACCAGCAACAAGTATTTTATTGACACATTTTTCAGATGTATGTTTGAGCTTCTCATTCAGCTCTCATAGAGCCAGATAATGCAACAGGGCCACTGAATGATAAAAAAACAAATCAATAGGGATAAAGAGAATTTAAGCCACCACCATCTCCCACCGCTATTTAAAAGTTTGCCCTTACAAATCAAGTCCACAAATCTCTTCATTTAAACGCCCCCCCCCCCCCCCCCCCCCCCCTCATCTCCACGGCTTAGAGGCAGCAGCATCTGCTTGACACACGCACTCCGCATGGAAACATCCGTAACTCAAATTTAACCTGAGACGTGCTCTGACATCTGTTCCCCTAATGACTCGCCTTCACGCACTTAGCCACTGGTGAGTGTTTGCGCATTAGCATGTTCTTGCTGACACAACTTGCGCCACAGCTTTTTTTTTTTTTTTTAAAGGTTACACACTCAGCTGAAGCTCAGCATCCAGCTTAGCATGGCCTACATTGCCTCCCAATGAATCAATTTGGTTTTTGTAGGTGTCGGGATGAAGGTGAAGGCTCTCGTAAGGGGATTTATAAAAGACAGCAAAACACGCTACTTTTTTTTTTTTTGCATCCTTTTATAGACACGCAAAGCCTCGCCCGGTGACTCATAAGCAGCATCTTGTCATTAAATGCCAGAATCCCACCAAGTGGAAGTGATGCACAAAACCAAAATAGTCTGATCACCTTTTACATCTCATGATTTATCACATCCGCTTTTGAAAACAGACTCAACACGACTGGTGCTTCTCTCTGTATTTGTTTTGTTGTGTGTGCATAGGCTGCATCCCTCTCAGCCCCCGAGGCAGATTTGGCTCCAGGCCACTGCAGCCAAGCTCTGCAAGGGGAATATGAATGGCATTAGCTGCGGGCTGTTGCCATGGTGTTGACTTATTTACTGTACATCAGCTCACTGACTTCAAACAGTATGTTTTGGCTGCCATATTAGTGTCAGCGTTATCATCCAAAGGACACATTTCCATTGGGGTGATTTAAAAAGAAGAAAAAAAACCCCACTCTGGACGCTAGTAAACAAGATGAAAGTTGTGTGCTAAAAGTACTTGGCAGTGACAAATTCATACTTTAAAGTGCATTTCACATCATTTCAATAAAGCATTTCACTTCCTGTAAAATTTCAACCATTGCATGTAGAGTAATCTGATGATTAATTGTGGTTTTTGTCATGCACTTAAAAGAAATGAATGACAAACACTTTTTTAAAAAATTTTATTATCATTTTATTATTTGAACCTGAGTGAATGAATCATCACATAGATAGATGTATTTCCTGTGTTTCATCAAATTAAGACCTGTGCTCCAACAGTATGGAGGACAGAAAATGCTTAAATTAAATAAATACACAAAATTTAATATTTAATCTATTCATTTCTAATTGTTATTAATAACTGTACTTCCAAATAAAGTCGATAGACGGCGATCAAGACCAGCAGCCAACTCGCGGCAGTCATGGAGCAGAAAAAGAAGAAGAAATAAAGAGGACGAAGAAGAAGCTCACACGTGTTTACAGCACGTCCGCTTGAGTCGTCTTTCAACCTTTTCGTCATCTTGTCAACCACCGAAACGAGATAATTTCAACGCGTCGCTTATAAAAAAGCAAGTTTTAAACGCCGACATGGCTCAGAAGAAGAAGCTGACCAAGAAGAAGAAACCCCCGGCTGGCAAAGAACTGGACGCCGACTCTGACGTCGGAGTCTTCGAAGTGGATGTCCAACTCAAAGACGATGATTCCGTAAGTCTTAAACGCGATAGATTTTCATGTAATTTATAGACTATGATTCCGTAAGTCTTAAACGCAATGTATTTTCATGGCAATCGATTTGAACTCATGTAATGAGGTGGCTAGTGCACCACATCTCGTCGTCAGGGGGTATAGCTCAGTGGTAGAGCATTTGACTGCAGATCAAGAGGTCCCCGGTTCAAATCCGGATGCCCCCTACTCGTTTTTCTTGACTGGTAAAGTTCAAACATTTAATAGAATCAAAGCTGCAAAAGAATGCTACACAATACATTCCCCTAAGCATCGACAGTTTAGTACGTCATAAGATCGGAAATACTTGGACTGGTCAGCAGCCAATCACAGGGCACGTCAACAACTACATTCACAATTACAAGATTTATGTTGAACATCTGTAATTTGATTGTTATATAACAAAGTTATGACTGCTTTCAACAGCCCAGGGGCAAGCTGTTGCCCTTCCCCGCCCCTTCAGACTGCCTGTCTGATGTGGAACCGGACACCAGGAAGCTGGTCCGAGCCCAGAACAAGAAGAAGAAAAAGTCTGGAGGATTTCAGTCCATGGGTGAGAGCCACCAGCAAAAACTTTAGTTCCCGTCCGCGAGCTTATTGCTAACATACAAACAATACTTGCATCAATTCTTTCTGCTCTGTGGGAGAAAACAATTACGAGGTCAGCATTGTACTAGCCGCACAATACGTAACTCTAAATTCAGATTTGTATTAAAACAATGTTTTAACTCACACGCTAGTGTTTGTCCATTTTGTGTGTTGTTAGGCCTGTCTTACCCCGTCTACAAGGGCGTCATGAAGAAAGGCTACAAGGTGCCGACCCCAATCCAAAGAAAGGTGAGCCTGCCCCACCTCGGCATCCTCAAATACACATGAAGAATCTGAGCAGTTTTTGTCTTAACCTTGTCCTCCGCTCGTTCAGACAGTCCCAGTCATTCTGGACGGCAAAGATGTCGTCGCCATGGCTCGGACAGGCAGCGGCAAGACGGCCGCTTTCCTGGTGCCCATGTTTGAGAAGCTGAAGGCGCCGCAAGCCCAGACGGGTGCCAGGGCCCTCATCCTTACCCCCACCAGAGAGCTGGCTCTGCAGACCATGAAGTTCACAAAAGAGGTAAGATGACAAGGAGTGAGGTCAAATGAGGCCTGGAACTAAATTCCAATCAATTTGATCTTCGTAGTTGGGGAAATTCACAAAACTGAAGACAACGCTGATCCTTGGTGGAGACAGGTGTGTGGTTTGTTTATTTTTTTTATCTTCAATTCAAATCTTCGTGCTAGCCATCTGAAATCGATTTCCATGTCCTCTAGTTTGGAGGAGCAGTTTGCTGCGCTTCACGAGAACCCTGACATGTGAGTACAAGCACATCAGCCGTTTAGCATTTAGCAAAATGATTTTATCTTGAGTTCCTTGACTCAGGAACAATAATTTTAACGTTGATGATTTCTCTGTGCCCTTCAGAATCATCGGTACCCCCGGCCGTCTCATGCACGTCGTCCAGGAAATGAATCTGAAGTTGAATCACGTTGAGTACGTGGTGTTCGACGAGGCCGACAGGTAATTCAAAACTCTCGTGTTTTTTTCGCTAAGTTGTCAGCGTATGCCGTCAATGTGTGCCCTAATGTCGCTCATCCCGTCAGGTTGTTTGAGATGGGCTTTGCCGAGCAGCTCCAGGAGATCATCAGACGGCTTCCTGACATCAGACAGACGTTGTTGTTCTCTGCCACGCTGCCCAAATTGCTGGTGGAGTTTGCCAGAGCCGGTAAGATGGCATCCAATGCGGCCTTTATACGTTGACGGTCAAATATAATGTCAATGCTAATTTTGTTTGCACATCTATGGTGTTGCACATTGTGTGTTAGCATTGAGCTAGATAGTTGTGAGTCAAGGTTTCACTGTATATAGAGTTTTAATTGTGTCAAGTACGTCAAGAATTATCAGTAAAAAAATATTTGATATGAAAATGTGATATGTTGGCAGAGTTTGGAAAAGACTATTTTTGTTCCCAGGGTTGACAGAACCAGTGCTGATTCGTTTGGATGTGGACTCCAAGATCAGTGACCAGATCACGGTTAAGAAAATAAATAATAATAAGTTCAATTGAATTGTCGTATATTGAAGCAGTTTTGTCTTCCATCCCCCAGCTTTCCTTCTTCCACTTGCGAGTGGATGACAAGCCGGCGCTGCTGCTCCACCTCCTGAGGAACGTGGTCAAGCCTCAGGAGCAGACGGTGGTTTTTGCCGCCACCAAACATCACGTGGAGTACATCAAGGAGGTCAGCGCCACCTTACAATCGCGTCGGAAAGAACGATTCTGATGTTTGCGGCGGGTTGTGTAGTTGTTGTCGTTAGAAGGGCTGGACTGCGCTTACATCTACAGCGCCCTGGATCAGACGGCCAGGAAGATCAACATCGGGAAGTTCGTACACCGCAAGGCCATGGTGCTCGTTGTGACGGACGTGGCCGCTCGCGGTATCGACATCCCGCTGCTGGATAATGTCATCAACTACAACTTTCCCTCCAAGTCAAAGCTGTTCTTGCACAGAGTCGGTGAGGAAGCCACACTCTGATTGGAAATATTTTTATTTTTTTCAATGAAACGATCAATTATATTTGCTACTCAGGTCGTGTGGGCAGAGCGGGGCGCAGCGGAACGACCTACAGTATGGTGTGTCCGGACGAGGTGCCTTTTGTTTATGACCTTCACCTTTTCCTGGGAAGACCCGTACAGTTGGCCACCCTAGAGCAGTCGGCAGGTAGGAACGACATTTGTAGAAAACCAAAATATTATTTTTCTAAATGCAAACGGTCCTTTATTTTTAGATTTAGATGGCATTTTCGGTCGCGTGCCTCAGAGCATCCTGGATGACGCAGTCGTCAGCCTGATCACGGCGCACGAGAACTCCCTGGACCTGCAGAACCTGCACCACGTCTCGGAGAACGCCTACAAGCAGTACCTCAAATCCCGGCCCAACCCCTCGCCGGAGTCCATCAGACGAGTGAAGAACCTGGACCTGAGCTACATGGCCGTCCATCCTTTGCTGAGTCCGTTTTGGGAGGATGGGAGCCCTCATCGACAACGCTCAGCAGACACGTTGGTGACGTTTTTCTTTTGTTTTAGGGTCCGGATTGGAGAAAAGTGAGCTGGAACGTCTTAACATGGTTGACGCCATCAAGGGCTACAGATCCAAATCTGTGAGTTTGCATATTTGATAGAAATACTTCTCGGCTAACTTGACACAAGCTTTCATGCATTGGTGTGTCGAACCTCAAATTACGTCTCTTCTTCTAGACCATCTTTGAAATCAACCCCAGGAGCAAGACGCTCGCCACTGAGGTGATGCGAGCCAAGCGCTCCAAAGACTCACGGCTGGTGGACAGATTCAGCAAGCACAGAGAAAGTCTGGCTGCGGAGAGGCTCCTTCATAACCCCGTCAGTGTCCCAGCCGGAGAAGACGCTGCCGACTCAGGCGAGGATGACGCGTTACAGGTAACACACATCAAAACATTAGCAAACTATAGAATCATTTCTACAATGTGCATCATTTTTTTTCCTGTTTTTTAAAATGTTAACATCCAAATAAAAGTGCCACTTTCAAAATAAATAGTTTATTTTGTGTGGCAACACCTGGGAAGATGTGCCAAGTGTCACTGACTGCAGTGTCAACTTTCCACCAAGAGAGGGCGCTAATAGACTGTGGAAAAAGTCATCAGTGGTTTATGTACAATGGACTGTTTTTCCCTGGGTATGTGTGTGTGTGTAGTTTGACTGTTCCTTTCCTTACAGGAGGTTTTCTCCGAGGTGGTTGGTGGGAAAAGGAAGAGTCATCAGGTCGGAGGAGAAGAGCGTCCAAAGAAAAAGCGAAACAAACGTGTGGCGGTCAAAGATGAGGAGTACTACATTCCTTACAGACCCAAAGACTTCAACTCGGAGAGAGGGTGAGAGCAAATTATAGATGTTCACATAAATGAAATATCGTTAGATGTTAGCTTCACATCATCTCTTTTTACTTTAAGGTTAAGTTTGAGCGGAGACGGCAACACCTTTGAAACGCAAGCCTCCTCCGCCGTCCTCGACCTCATGGGAGACGAAGGAGAACGACTCAACCAGCACAAGAAGATCATGAAATGGTGACGCCAACGAGGTTACATTTCCAATATCGTCACGTCTCGTCCTCAATATTGATCCTTTTTCAATTTTGTAGGGACCGGAAGAGGAAGCGCTTCGTAACAGAAACAGGCAAAGATGACCAAAAGAACAGGATTAAACTCGAGGGGGGTCAAACCATCCACAAGAAGAAGAACAGGAAAAACTTGTATCCTTTTGGAGAAATGCTGGTCGTTTACTTTGAAGTGTTTCGAAGACAAATTTGACCGGATGACAACATTTTGTTGGAATACTTAACAAGCTCTCAGTTACGAGGAGTGGAAGAAGAAGTACAAAATTGATGACGGAACCGCGGGCTCGGATGGGGAAGGAGGCGGAGGAGGAGGAGGAGGAGGAGGGAGGAGGCCACCGAAAGGTACTTCAGTTTTTGTAATAAATGTAACTATTTTGGGTAATGCAGATCTAAAAGTTGCATACAATAAACTGCTGAGATGCTCAAGAGTATGAAACCCAAATTTGTTTGCGTCTCTCAGGTCACGGTCGCAGTTCTACGGGTTCCCAGTTCCTGGCCAACGGTAGCAGGGTGCGCTCGGAGCTCAAAACCAGCCAGCAGATCCTGAAGGAGCGCAAGAAGCAACAGAAGCATCACTTCCTACAGAGTGGAGGCCTGAAGAACATACGCGCCAAGAACAAGAAATGGGTGGGAGACGTTAAGAAGTCCGGCTTCGGTCGAGGCAGCCAAAAGAAGGGCAAGATGAGGAAGAGGATGTGAGAATGAGCAACGACGTCGTATTTCAGCATTTAATGTGGAAATGCTTGTTTTGGATTTACGTCGTCATTGTGGTGAACTCTCCAAATTGGAATGTTTGCGAATGACTTATTTGGTGCATTTTTGAGTGCTCTACTGTGTACATATAACATAATTCATTTGGAAAAATAGAGATAAAAAGGGTCAACTTTTTGTCATGTCATTATTTAATTATTTTCCCCTCCAGAGAATACTGATAATTTCTGTCAATTTTGAATTATTCAACATTCTGCTCAAAGATTGTATTTCATAAGTGCCCAAGCTTTTTATTTCAAATTAGATGAAATGGATTAATATCTTATTTTGATTATGGTTTTGCTCGAATATTCTCGATTCATTAGCATAGTACTGCGATGACGTCACAGGTGAACACAGCAGGTGTCATTGATTGCGCTTGGCGGCTATGACGTACCAACGTTAGCAAATGGAGTGGCTAACGATTAACTCTTCAACACACGACGATTTACTTGGTTAAAAAGTTATTTTAAACTATAATTACTAAAGCAGCGCAGTATTTTAAGAAGAGGACTTGGGTGACAAATAAGCGGAGAAGCCCACAAAGGTAAGTTACGTCACCACGTTAGCGTCTTCAACATCTCGAAGTGTTAGCAATTTTATAGCAACTAACGGCGATAAATACGTGTAAATAATATGCTGGAATGAAATATTCCCCCAAGTTAATAAGAATTTTCTTCTTCCAGAAGTTGTCCTCAGTTTTAAACTTTGATAATTCAGTGCATTGCTGCTGAATAATAGATATCGTCAACGTCTTGTAATCATGCCACCTGATGTCGCTGTTGGCTACCGAGCTTAGGCTAAGGTAAATGCACACATTTTCCACTACAAATTCAACATTTAATAACTACACTATCCATCCATCCATTTTCTGTACCGCTTAGTCCCCACGGGGGTCGTGGGTGTGCTGGAGCCTATCCCAGTGTCATCGGGCAGTAGGCGGGGGACACCCTGAACCGGTTGCCAGCCAATCACAGGGCACACAGAGACAAACAACCATTCGCACTCACTCCTAGGGACAATATGGAGTGCTCAATCAGTTTACCAAGCATGTTTTTGGGATGTGGGAGGAAACCGGCGTGCCTGGAGAAAACCCACGCGGGCCCGGGGAGAACATGCAAGCTCCACACAGGGAGGGCCGGAGGTGGAATCGAACCTGCACCCTCCTAACTGTGAGGCGAACGTGCTACCCAGTGCCCCACCGAGCTGCCTATAACTACACTATATCCTGTAAAATAATAGTAAATTGTTTTAAGAATTAATGTGAAGCAAGTGTTTTCTTTTTAACAACTGAGTACTGTAATTTGAAACGATAATTGGCTACCATAATAAAAGATGTATTCCATTTTTTTCCCCAGATATGTTTTGGTTAGACCTTGGGTGAAGTGACGTACAATAAAGTACGTATACATTTTTATCTTGAATCGTCATGACTGTATTTTCTGATTATTGTCATACTAAATGCTACTTAAAAAAACATACGTTTGGGGCCAAGTTATCCCACACTCATCCCTGCTGCTTACATGTCAAGTGCTAATGTGATTTATCATCTGCAGAAATCCATCACCCACTTTAAGAGAAGTCGTGTCGTCTCCTTCAACTGCTGGAAAGGTGCAAAACATGAGCACATGCAGAGGAAACATCAGCACCGTGCCAGTCAAAGTGAAGGAGAAAAGTTCCTGATTTCATCTGGACATGGTTAGTTCCATTTTATCTTGTCTTTTTTAGACGTTGCCCAACGATGTGCTCTCTGTGAATATTTTTTATGTACACTCTGCTAAAAATGGAGGAAAAATGAGCCGTGATCTGGTAGCCTACGTATTTATTTATTGGGTCACCATGGTGATTGTCCCCGACTCCTCTGACAGGACTCATAGTTGGGGAAGGTGAATAATGTACAGTTTAGTAAAATGCTTAATATTGTAGTATGCTACCTTGGATATCAGCTCATCCCTGAGCCTTTATCCTCTTTATTATCCTCTCGTCGCATCCTGTGGTGCACCGGCAACTCTCCAGATGTCAGTGGCCTTATCTTAAGTCAGAGTTCCCAGGATGGACACAACATCCACTCGAGATACACCCGAGAGCCTGTCCAATGCTCTTGAGAAGGTGGAAAAGAAAAGCGAGGCAGGCTGCATATTTGTTTTACATATACCGTAATGCTATAGAGGCTTGACATTGTAGTCCGTTCCCTTCAAATGGTTGACCAATTTTATTTCATATTCAGTTCCACATAAAAGGGGTGTCGAGGGTGGTAGACATTTAAAAGCAAAATAAAGAAATCAAATCCAGCCTCTCCACAGTCGATATTCCCAGATTTCTGTAGTCCTTATATTTGCATATTTTAGTTTCAGTCTCGTTCATCCCTGCTCGCCACTCATGCGACCTGTCTCTCCTCGTCAGATAAGATAACTCGGCCTTTCTCAGGCTATCGCTCACGAGGCTACGGGCCACTTGAGGAATGACAACAGCCCAACATGACTGACATTTGCCAATCTCCGGCTGACGAATTTGCTCTCCCTCGTAGAAACCCGCTACAGGCTGCCTTTTATCTTGAGCCGGACATGTTGTCGTTGTTGCGGATGCTCTGATGTTGCGGGGTCACCGGCTGGTTAGCTTGCTTTATTGTCGTGTTATTATCGCAACGCTGCGGCTTTGTTTTGAAAATAAGACGGCTTATGAAGATGTTTGGAGCGTCGCAGATGTTTAAGAGCCTTAAATTAGCTCTGTCACAAGAGAAGGCTGACACTGGGCCACACGCATCCCAATTGGAGCCGGGTCTGCTGGGGCTTGTTGGCTGTGGACCTCTCAGGCTAAATAGAATACAAAGCACGCGATGCAAAGAGAATTTGCACTGACAGATTTGTATGACACCAACCGACCTTCCAAGTCTCACTTTCCTCAAATGTCTTTTATGTGAAAAGTATCAATTAGAACCTCCACAAAGCCACATGTGAACTTTTTTCATTTTCCTTTTTTTCCCCGTCACCGTCTTTGGAATGACCAAATGACAGCTCATCACTAACACGGTCGAAGCTTGGTTTTAAATATGTCAGACACGTCCTGCGTCGGATGAGAAATATGGAATTGAAGCCCGGGCGTTTTGGAAAAGGGGCGGAGCTATGCCCGTGATGGCCCCACAAAGATTTGGAATTGTCGGTGGAAATGCTTTGTGCTTGTGATTTATTCCTCGTCATCTGTTGGGCTGTTGCACATGTTAAAAATCGGTTAAACGTTAAGAATCGTCTTTACGCAGGCAAAGTTTGAACCAATTAAATGTGATCCCATTATTATTGAGGCCTTGTTAAATTTCGAACGATGCAACTAGACAGCGTCTGGAGCGAAAAAAGAGGGTCTGTCTGAAAACGCCACCTGCCAATTTGAATGTAAAGATGGTTTTCCATAGCCCCGCAGCTGCGTTTCCACCGTGATCCGTCAATTTGGATTCAGTTGTTACGTGGAAACTTCAGTGCGAGCCAACGTTTGAAATCCAATCTACCCCCTTCTTTGACTTTGCCTTATTTTGCACATCTTTTTGGTATTCTAAGCATCTTTCCATAATCTGCTAACTGTGGAACCTCCGAGGTCAAACGCAATCTGTTCCAGGATGCCTCTCATCTCCAATTGAGAATCAATTTTTCTCATAGGGAATAATGGTAATAGTTCATTCTCTGGATTTTGTAGTCAATGGCAGAAGGAAAGAATTTGAGTGCTAATTAGCATCGCTAATCTAACCACTTGATTAGAATTACAGCCTGCTCTCGTCCCTGACTATCACACGGGGTTATTTTTGGGTACTGGGTCGCCTGTCAGAAGGTCCTTATAAAGAGGTCATCAATGGGGTGGGTGGAAAGTGGCTTATCAGCGCCGCTATTCCTTGATGGAGTTGACTCGTTTGAATTCGGCATGAGAAAAAAGTTGGAATATTATAATGAAGTGATCTTCGCGAGAGAAAAGTGAAAAAGATACAAGAACAAATCGAAATGTCAGAGAGAAAAAAAGTTCTAGTGTTGCAAGACTGTTGTAATTTTGCTTAAAACCAGTCGTTGAAGTCGTATTATTGGCGAAGTTATTTTGCAAAACCAAAAATGAAAATAGACAATTTTTGTTTTCTCCTCTTTCCTGCTCTGAGGATTTTTTTTTTCCCCTCCCAGACTCGTTTCGCCTTCCGCGGGCACTCTGTCTTTCTCTGTGGCGACACACTTCATTTGTCTTCGCCAGGATCAGAGAAACAGCGAAAAATCAAAATAATCACCCCCGCCGTGAAGTAGGAGAAGTCTCTGAGACAAAGTCTGGATAACAAGATGACAAAGCTTTTTAAAACGGAGCTTTAAGACGAAGGCCACTCCACCCCGCTATCTTTTTCCAAGTCGTGTTTACAAGAGCGTTGCACTGTGCGCGTGAGTTACATTTTATTATAAATTTTTTGAACAGGACTATGTAAAACATATTTAACTGAATTTTGACCTATTGCCTTTCATGCCCAAAAAAGTCCAAACTTTAAAAAAACATCAAAAGGTTGCAGGAATCAAATCCTAATTTTTTGAGGAAAAAATATTTCCATTATTTTTAGAAGAAAGTGAGAATACTCAGAATAGTAGTTAAAAATGGAATAAGTAAAAAAACAATTTCCAAGAATACAATCCAAACATTGACATAAAGTCACAATTTCGAAAATAAAAATAAAACAAAATAAATTTCTTGCGTTGCGCTTTTTAGAAAACAAAAAGGGGGAATTCATTTTTTACGAATAAAGTAATATTTGTTGTAATCATGCATGAATCGACATTGTATTATAAAACAAAGTTTCAGAATATTACAGCTTGCATTATTAAGAAAAAAATAATATTCCAAAAATGATGTTGTAATTTTACACCAAAAAAGTGAGGGCCTCATTTCCCGTTGCGTTTAGCCTAGCAGCCAAAAGGTGGCGCTGTAAGCATTTGTCCAGGCTCAGCTGAGTAGTGAGTGACTTGTTGCTGCTTCTCGGCTTTGGAAAGCTGTCTGAGCATTGATGTGATATCCATTGAAGGTCTCTTCGTTGCTGTGCTCTTTAAGCATCGTTTTAGATCCTTGATATCCAACCTTTAGTATGAGAAATAAAGAAAACTCCGAAGACAACCATGATAGAACCCGGTGTTGGTGATTTTGATTGATCAGTAATCGGCCAAAGCTGGCCACGGTGGTCGCTCCGACTCCAGCAGGGGTTGATCTCTTGCCCGCGTTGAGTAACGGCACACCGAATGAACTACATTTGCAACGAGGGGGAGGATGAGTGGCGTAACATGTTCCATAAGAGGCCGCTTGGGGGCTGTGATTGGATGAAGAACATTTTCCCATCACTTGCTTCCTCCCCCAGGCCCCCCGATGGCACGCAAGGGCCCGAGCACTGCCGCAGCGTGGCGCCAAGCGGGTACAGGGGTCTTGTGTTTGCGCATGTGAGTGTTGGAAGGCCGAGACCCCGGATATGTTGTGGAAGTGTGGAGTGGACAGGGGCCAGACAGGACGTGACCCTTTGGCGGAAGCCACAATAGCACGAGTGGCTGTCCGTCAAGGCCTTTTGCCCACCCCCCACATTTATGCGATATGTCACGATCATAACTCAGCTTTTAACGAGCCCCAAAGCTAACAGTCATCCGTTTTTTTAAAATTTGTCGTTATGCACTTTTCAAAAAAATGACCAAGTCATACAGTCGTCTAGATCTTATTAATGGCCAGCCTATTTAATCCCAAAATGCGACCCAGATGTGCAGCGGTCACCTGTATGAAGCGAGCGCGCTGACCCCCAATCGTCATCTAGCAGGGACACTTCCACCACCCCCAGTTCATCGTACGGGCAGATCAAAGTCACTCCCCTCGCTGGCTGTCCATCGGCTAACCTGCACCCTCGGACAAATGACCCGCGGGGTCAGCAGTCCAGCTCCGTTGAAAGGAACGAGAGTGACCCTCTCTGCTTCAAACCGCTATACATATATTTTATTTGATATATGTTTTTTATTTAGAAAACAGTTGCAGGAGATGTGCTTTGTTTTGTTTTTTGTAATTTATATTACAAATCTTTTCAAGCTGTCCCAAAAAACACTGACAGTTTTCCACTAATTATGGTGGTTGATGTAAAAGACAGCCCACTGAGAAAAACATGTTCATCCTAATTTTATTTTCATTTTCCTCAAAAAAATCCAGTATAGGTTTTTATATTAGTCTAAAAAAATCGGAATACTCGCCGTTTATTGCAAACTCCAAAGTTATACCTTCAGAGTTTCACGTAGATGTTCTCGTTTTATTTTCTTCCCTGAATTGTTTTGA
Source organism: Syngnathus acus (assembly GCF_901709675.1). Lineage (NCBI taxonomy): Eukaryota > Metazoa > Chordata > Actinopteri > Syngnathiformes > Syngnathidae > Syngnathus > Syngnathus acus. Next base: position 7,733,674 of record NC_051097.1, read on the forward strand.
TGAAAATTTCGACTGAAATAGGACAAATGTGATGCATTTTTGTGACTTTCTCGTTTCCCTTTAACACACATGACGCTAAGTTCACTCATGTAAAAGTAACATCTTCTAAAAACACAAACTAAATATCCATTCTACACTATCTAAATTCCGGTGAGAAGAGACTCCCGTTATAAAGCGTCTTGATGTTTTGAAAAAAGAAAAAGGGGGCTAAAAGGTGCAAATTAACTGAGCTGTCAGTGGTTGCTTGAAGTGAAGTGAACTTGCCGATAAGCCGAGTGGCTGGTTGAGGGAAAACCGACAGGAACTCCAGCCATCTGGACCTCATTCCCCTAAAAGAGAAGAGATTGACACTGAGTATAAGAGTAATGATCGAGGAAAAAAAAAAAGCCAACGATAAGACGCAATTATCAACGACGCCTACCCTCCTCCGTTTGTTTTGAGGCGTATTGAGGTGGCAGGACTTAGAACATGCTCAGAATTCAAAACAAGCAAATCTCAAATCATCTTTCCCTATTGAAAAGACTGAAAATGCCATTAATCAGTACCAGCCCACCAATAGAACATTGTCTAATAAGAGTCAACGTGTTTTCATGAGAAATAAAGTATTAAAATATAAAATAATATTGTCCATCTATGGATGTTGCTGCACCATTTGTGTTCAAGTATCCATCGACCGATTTCCATATTGTAGTTCTTTATTTATACTATATAATTCTTTAATCCTAATGGAAAAATATAGTTTTTTGTTGCCAAGTTGTGTGGCAGCATGTCCCATGTAATTACCTAGATTAAAAATATACATAATGTATACATTTTGTAATATTTATCGTACAGCAGTGTGCTGTTGGTCTTTTGACGTATTACCCGCTTGGCTTCCTCCAAAGCCTTTTTATCTTTCTGTTTCAACATCTTTTTCATGCACATTGTCCCCTGTAAGTGTGCGAAATGAATGCGCCATGCGTGCGAGAGGGTACTATCGTTGCGGTTGTGCCGGTTGAAATGATATCCAGAGCGCGGACATCAAACACCCGAGGTTGGCTGAGTTATGGCGCATCGAGAACAAAAAGGGGGCAGGCGGAGCGGGGGTGATGCTTAAGGGGAGGGATGGAAAAAGTGGGAGAAGGAGATAGATGACGCAGACGTGAGGACAAGAAGCCTGGCCGCCGCATCATTTTTGTCAGGGCTTTGCGTCAGTTATGCAGCAGGTAGCAAGCAGGAAGGACATCGCAACAGTTGTGGGTTGATTATCCTGATCGTAAATGTTAAACCAGTTCAATAATTACGATAGTGAAGTCTGAAATCCTGCAGTGAGTCACGAGGTGACTTAGCTGCTACGTTTTGGAATTTCCGCCCCACGTATGTTACACTCGGCCTTTGCGTCCTGAAAATGATGAACAACCCGCGCATATTTGGTTATCTGCACTTCCTCGAGAGTTGCAGATGGTGCTATTCGTCTTCATCCATCCGCTCAATTTGCAGGCCGGCAAACATCTGCGAGAAAGATCAAGTGAGCAAAACAATCGAGATGCGTCGAGTGCATTGTCGCCGTCACACCTGCGGCAAAGGAACGGAACTCAACGTTTGCGTTTTTCATTGCCAGAGAAACCCGAACGGACACGTTGACAAATTATGTGCGGCAATCGAATCTGCTCGTTTTGCGGCCTACCGGTATGAAAATGATACTTTATTGTCACATTAAACATGTAACTTGGGTTTAATATAGAAACATGAAAATATATATATATGTTTGGGTCGTATGACGGGTTATAGTCGTCAACAAAATAGCAGTCCGCCAGCAGAATCAAACAGCGGTGTGTTGAAACGTCAGTTACGAGCAGACGAGCGAGGAAGAGTGGGCCCAATGTGCGCCGGGCGTGTGCACATGGCGTGCGGCACGCCCACGTTCACAGTTTGGCCACATTGTATCGCCGTAATTGATAATAAACAGGTCTCGGAGCGAGGGGTGGGGGTTTATTGCTTTTCCAGTCTTGTTAATTCAGAAACCAAATGCATTGGTTATTTCCTTCCTGGTTTAAGTGGGGCTTACGTTGGCCGCTTCCACGAGCATACCTCTGTTAATGGCCACCGCCTCTCGCAGCTCTGTCAATACCAGAGACGGAAATCAGGTGGTCGTCGCTTGGTTCAATAGGAGATGATTGTGTGACTTGGAATTTACAGTCAGTTATAGTAATGCAGTTCAAAGTTCCAAGTATTAATTCCTGACATCTGTTGATTTTCTTTAGTGTAGCCCAACAACGGGATTTTCCATTGACTGTTAGCATTAGCTTTGGCGATGTTTGTTTTTTCTAAAACAAAGCATGTCTTGTTTTAAACTATTCATGTCATTCTTGTCTTGTGTTTAGGGTTAAGTGCAGAGTGCGGATGTATTTTAGCGTTTTCTTAATACTCAAGTAAATTACAGATATCTGGGGAAAATGATTTGTACTTCCCACCTACATATTGTAGCTCGGATGCATTGAGTAGATCCGCTTGCATGCTATATCATATATAGCCGAGCAGCAGGGGGCATTTATTTTGTGTAGCCAACTATTTTGTGTTAAATCAAGCATCCAGATCGCCGCCCTTTGTGTCCCCGGATAGAGGTTGAGTCACGTCAAAGAGGGGAGGCGGACGGGGCGGGACGGGAGCCGGCAGCGAATTCTTGTCCAAACATTCTGCACGCGGATTTGTATTCATTGCACCCCTGCTGCTATTGATATCATTACGCGGGGTGCACATGCTGAGAGGCGGGGGCCGGGACTGGCAACGCGGAGGTCACGGAGCTCCAGGCCCTAACGAGAAGTGACACTGGCTCCAGGTCGGCCAAGCATCCACCGGATTTCAATGGGAGCCGCACTTTCCCAGTCAGCGAATTAGATCAAAGATCATTACCTGCTAATCAAAACACATGAGCGTAAGGGGCTTCCCTTCTGGATCTCGAGCTGGAGACAAAGGGCGAGACGGCACCGGCTACTGGAATGGACGGACATTCATGCCCCCACCCCCAATTCCCCCTACCCTTCGAATATCCCAGATGTATGAAATCAATTTTCGGGTAAACTTCATGTTTACACCAACTCTTGTTTGTATTCGGAGCTTCGTTCACATGGGATCCTTCAGGGGATCTCATTATCCGTTCCCATGGTCTGTAGTCGCTTTATGGTTGCGTAGGTCAGCGCCTGACAGCTCGCAACCAGAAGACATGATGACGATGTTGGACTTAAGATGACTGAAGAAAAATCCCAGATACTTTGGCGACCCATGTAGGTCTCATCCCAAGAACTTTGGGATGCGGCAACTTCCATACATTTCCGTCAACTGCCGCTCCAGGCAGAAGTGCGCTAAGGGGGTGGCCGAAAATGGCCGCCGCCCCCAAGCCGAGGCCTGCGTCTTGAAATGTCAAAGCCTCTCAGTCAACATGTGACACAGCGAGAGTGAGAGAGTACAAAGAGGGCGGGGGTGGAAGGGGGGGTGCGGGGGTGTTTTGCTGCCGCTGTACCGAAGTCTCCGTGGCCCATTAATCGTTTGTTTGAGTTTCCGCCCCAGCGAGCATGTCATGTCTCCATTAGAGAGGGTTTGTTTCTTCTTCCTGTCCGCCTCTTGGCAGCAGGGGGCTCTCACACATCTCATTTGGCAGCGCGCTGCCGTCTGGTGCCAGGCAGACTGTCCTGTGCGTGTGTCTTTGTGCATGCGTGCGTGCAAACTTTACCGTTTTCAGGCTGCTCATCCTCTGCGCATAAACATCCGTGCGCTCCGAGGGCGCCCATGCCAGCGCGACGGGGCGCTCGGACCAAATCAGACGGGATAGACTGTTGTCCTGTTGCTTAAGTCTTCTGACTGACTTCTTGTATTATCCCTAATTGGATTAGGTTGCCGAGTAGTGTCTGTTTTTGCTCGGCCGATGTATGGGATAATGAGCAAGAGCAATACATTTGAAATTGTTGCTGACATCTTGCTAATTTAGAAAAAATAACAGACTGACACGGCAAAGCAACAACTGGAAAAAACACAAAGGCGGAGTTAATAGTCCACGTTTTGGAGCTAATTAGGACTGGATTAGTGTTGCTAACTGGTTGCCAGTACTTTCTCTAAAACAGTGATTCAGAAACGGTGTATTATTTATTTACCGCAAATAATGTATAGTGTCAGACAGAACAATGAAATAATTTTCCTCTCGATGGCAATTAAACTGTGTATCCACTTTTAAGCTTGGGAAACGTGTGAAGACTTCATTTCCCAAAGCTGGTCTATTCAACTGAATTTGCCGCCCCAAACGCAACATTCCAGCCAGTCTGCCGACGTACTTACTGGGCTCTCTCCGTTGTGGCGGCTGACCCTCGCAGCCACGGCCTATCTTGATGTTAGTTCGACCCCCGACCCAAGATTATGCCGTAGACATCAGCCTGCTGACCTGTCAAATGGGGCCCCTTTTATTCCCGTGACCCGCGGATCCTTCCCCTTTATACTGAAATATGGCTGCCGAGCCTACAGAAGGCAGCCAATTAGGAGAGCGGAATCAGGGTGGCACAATGAGGCGAGACTAATAGAGTCCTCTTTATCTGCCGCCCGCCCGTCTGCCTGCCTGACTGCCGGCTCGCGGCATTAATATGCCAAATGATGCTTCTGTTTGCTGGAATCCATGCAGCCGTGCAAAATGAATCTGAGCATTCCTGTAGTTTGTTCTGGACTCTCAACACGAACAAAGTTTCAAAAGTCTTAAATAGTTGAAATAGTCTTCTCGTCTCGCCTATATAGGGATATTTTTCTGATTAAAAAGCACATTGTAAAATGTTTTGGAGTAGGGGGATCCTGGAACAGATTACTGGCACTTCCGTTCATTGCAATGGGTGAAGATGCTTTGAGATGAAACGTTGACTAAATTAAAGGCACCACTGCATTAGTTTTAAATAAGTTTTTCGTTTGTGCAGCTCAAGTCCATTTTGTTACTTTCAAATACTTTTTATCAACCGCTAGTATTCCAGACACGCTTAATGGAAATACAAGGTGCACTTGTACTGCACTTGCATACTTTTCATTGACCTCCCCCAAGTCCTTTTAGCTCCAGTTTCTTTCTCTTTACACTTGACTGACTCGGAGCGAGTGTTTGCATCCCCGAGCAGCGTTGGGACGTGGCCGAGGACCATTGTCTCCGTTTAAAAAATAACACAGACCGCCATCTCCGGAGGTGTTTCCCCTTCAACGATCCATAAGACATTTCGGTTCCATCCTCTCTTCCCCTTCAACGATCCATAAGACATTTCGGTTCCATCCTCTCATGCGGCGTCCCAGAGGGGAGCAAAAGAACGCCACCAAAGGCCGTAGAGTGTCTGTGACATCGGGAAAAACGGGGACAAAATCAATAGCTCACTAAAGTGGAACCATTGTAGCCTGTAAGCGGCAATTTGTCACCTTGTCGTTCTTCAACACCGAAAACATTTCTCTCCCGTTCCTCTGTTATCTGTTGCGCTTTCCAACCTTTTCACTTGAAATAAACAGTCTTGACCCACTTTTTTTTTTTTCCCCTTTAATCGTATTCCATAATCGAATGAAAAGTAACTTGAATTATTCGCCCTTAGCTTCGTGCCGCTACGGCTCCATACGCACTCGCTCGTCCCAAATGTATCTGCGATGTCAGATAAGAGCAACGCGTTGATGAGAAGCAGGCTGAGGTATTTTTACCTCGGGATCCACTTCTGTCCATTGAGCCAGATAATAAAGATGGACTCCAGCAAAGATTACCCGTCGCCCCCCTGCCAGCCCGCTTCATTTTTCACTGCACTCTTACTTGAGCTCGAGGTACTTTGTTAAGTACTTGTTAAGTGTGTTTTCCCTCTGTGTACATAAACATCACCCGGGTAATGGCGCACATGAAGAAGACGTCAAGGTGTCAGCTTAGTGACAATCGCGTGGGCCTTATTGTGGCGGTTGCGGCATCGTCTGAAACACTTAGCGGAAGCGTAAAAAAGCTAGCTCCATTATTTTGGATTTTATGGACGTTAATCGTTTTCCTCATTAAGGAATTCCCCGCAGTTGGTCTCTCTGCAAATTAAACTCAGAGGCTCTCGAATCAAAGCGTACAGTACGAGCAGTTTTCTTCTGCGCTTTGGCACCCCCGAAACTTCAGAGCGCGACGGAAAGGTCGAGAGGGAAAGTGAAAGAGTTGAAATAGTGTCAGCGCTTAACCTTGACCTTGGGATAGCATTTTTCTAAACGTGTGTGTGTGCGCGACTGCAGCTGCCCGACTCGCCACTTCACAGAGTGTTTACATTTTCCGAGAGGTCTTCATCTCCCCCGCGCTCGGGGTCCTCTCCGTGTGAGTTTATACAGCCAGCAAGAGTGCACACACACACACACACACACACAACGCGTGACCCAGCGTAAGCCTCACACCGAGTCAGTGAAGGGAGCGTCCTGTCACACACTCATCCATCTCGGCTGCGTTCGGGGCCAAAGCCGGGCCGAGTTGTTCTCTCCCTGACAGCCTAAACACAACAGAAGTGGGTTACCTACAGTCTCGTAGGGAATCTCCAGAACAAAAGAATGCATAAACAATGCTAGCTAGCAAATGTACACCGAGCTATGAATTTCATGGGAAATTCTGCAACTACAACTCTGACCTGGCTGCTGGAAGAAAAAAAAAACTAAAAAGAAAGACTAGAAAGTAGTAAACAAAGAAATAATAGAAGCTTGGCTAACTGTTAGCATATCTGCTAATTTCACGAGGGTCAAAACAACCAATCGTTTCCCCATTTGCGCCAGCTTCATCGAGCTTCCCGATTGGCTATTCTTACATGGCTTGCATCCACAGACCCGATTATCATGGCCGGTGTCCGTCTGTTGCCCTATCAGCCAGCTCAAGCCATGACTGTGTCCTTTCAGACTCATCCATCTTGATAGGGGGCCCTGTTAAGATACTAAGCCACGGGGTGTCTTCCACTCTGTTACTGTCATCTGTCAACTTTCAACTTTCAATGTTTGCTTTTCTCCTGGATGACATTTACATGCACCAGCTCAATGAATGGACAATGGCATGAAAAGTAGAAGAAGTAAAATCTACTCCTACGCATCTTACTTGAGCTCATTTCAGCCAGCATCAAAATATGTATTTGCAGTAACTACAGCCGCCCATACGTCTGCCCCCTAGTGGCAAGGAGCAGCAATGGATTAATTACAAACTGCACAAACTGTTTATTTTTTAAATGGATCTCTAGGTCAAATTCTCTTTGAGTTACTGCGCTCTTGTGTTTTTCTTGCTTCATCTTGTAAAAGTGCACCAAGAGCCAGTTTGTTTCTCAAGTGCGAGACAGAGCGAGACCACCAGCATTATATCACTTGAGCCTTTCCCAGCAGACAGCCTCACACGCACACACACGCACGTGCACACACATAAAAGTGTGACCTTTTTCACATGCATAGATAAAAAGTCGTTACAAAAACCAAACAACCTGTCAGAGATAAGATAAAAAGAGAACAGCTGATTTACAGACACATAACGTTTGGCAATTCACAACTTTTTGTTGAAGCTCACCTATTAATTCTATAAACCTCAATCAAATCACTTATTTGTGATTTTGTATGTGTCCCTCATCGATAGGTTAATCGTTTATTTATTTTGTAAAATAAATATTTGACACACCCACTTCCGTTCCTTTTTTTTTTTGTCCTCTTCAAATAACCCGGCTCATCTGACAATAAGAAAAAAAAAGCCATACGAGTCTGAGAGAAGCCAGCGGTGAAATATTGAGTGTTTATCTCCTCTAGGGCCCAGGTGCCTCATTTCTTCGGACCCCAATGACCGTGCGGGTCGCAACACAAGCCCCTCCCCAATGATGTTTTCACTTTTATCGATGGCATCACGTCACACGTGGACCTCTGTGGAGGCTCGGCGCAAAGGGCAAAGGTGGTGTGGTGCTGGCGAGGGGGCGGAAAGGGGGGGGGGGGGATAAATCGCGTGGGTCCGACCGCTGGCACGCAGTCGGACCGCTGAGCCTCTTAGAACATCATGCAGACACCTTGCATTTAGGCGGATCGATAAGTTACCGCAAGCGACTCGGAGAGCCTCTTGGGGATCGCTCGTATTGATTCAGCGCTCACAGTATGTTGCCTTGTTTCTGTCCTGGAAGCGGATATCACTGTGATGATATGCAGCAGATATACATATATATAAAAAAAAAAAGACTCTACGCCTCAAATGCCAAGTGTTTTGTGATAGAGAGACCGAGATCAATCATTTCAAAATTTGTGACGCCATTCATGTAGCCCTGGAGTTTCATGCCTCAAATCGGCCTTCACCACAATTTAACGATGCTATATAATTTTATACTGTAATCCCGCAGTATTAAAATCAATCAAGCAAAGCTATCTGGATCAATTGTCTTGAAACCTCCTCAACAGCACCATTGGCAATCGCCTTGGCGTTGTAAGCGGCACGCATGAAAAGTCAACTTACTGTTCCCAAATGTGAAGGCCCCATACAGCTGCCTTGAGACATATTGACCACGCCGTCCCCAAAGGCACAGCGGAACAACATGGGCTTGTTGCACCTCCACCCTCGGGTTCAGTTCCTCAGCAGGAGAGGTATTGATCCGGCAGCGGTGACTGAAAACCCCCATTGAGTCGATGGAGGACCCGACCCAAGTCAGACTTCAGCTGAAGATTTTAGGACTTGGGTTTGTTTGGCTAAATCTTATCAAAGATTGGACTTGACTTTGACGTGGTTCATCTTGCTACATTTCTTCGGTATATGCATGGTTGACTGTGGTCCAGCTTCATTTAATCTGAGCTATTATTTATTTTAACGCACTAGATTTTTGAAGTAGTTAGCCAAATACTGTCCGGTTCTAATAAGAATCCCCATCATTTTATTTTTACCTCTTGGCCATCGCAAGCTGTCAGTCTTGTAGTCCATTTCAATTGGTCAATACTTGAGTTTTTTCTCTGTATGAAAAGAAACTACCAACAAAATAACTCTCATGGTCTAAAAATCATGCTGTCTCTCACAAGTCAGAGCAAATTTTCCCTTGGTCAACTTCCCTAAAGCCTTCAAGTTCGGCAGGTCGGCAGTCCTTTACATAGAAAATGTGCTGCTTATTCAGTACTTGCACTATGTCAAGACACTGTTGGGATCTTCCCATGGACAAAGCGGGAAGAGATGTTTAAAGTGAAAGAAACCAGTGCAGTCCTTCAGATCTCACAGGACTGACATTAAGTCTAAATGCGTTCCATATGGAGCAAACGTCTACCCCAGGTGGATGTGAGCAAGAGTTGTTTTCTCCTGCCGCGGTTCGTACCTGTAATTCCCACAGACTAGGCCAAAAATGCTTGGAGCCTGCTCGGGGTGTCTTATCAGCTCTAATGATGCCATAGATGGAGGCCGCGTTTCAACTTTGACATTGAAATGCTGACGGTCGACGCTGCAAATGCTGCTCGACGAAGACGGATGGGATTTTCACAGTGTTGACCATTTATTCAAATCTGATGTCTATTTTTTGAACTTTTCTGGAGTAAAAGACTGAAAGTAAAAACTGCATCTACATTTTATTCAATAAAGCACATTTTTTAATTAAATTGGATCAAATTGCTATGGAACAATATTTCACCTGATCCAAATCGCTTAGGTTGTCATAAATTAATTTAGAGTTGGCATTCATCCCTATAGAATATGCCTCAGCGCTTGAACAATTTTAGATCAAACCGTCAGGGATTACTGGCAAGACCTCTCTTCATATCATATGACAGATCCTTTAGTGTCTTTGATAACCCGAGTAAGTGCAATAATGAAGTTGGTTACATTTCTATTTGGTGTGCATAAATTACATCGCTGCGAGCAGGGTTCGAACCTGCGCGGGAAGATCCCATTGGATTTCGAGTCCAACGCCTTAACCTCTCGGCCATCGCAGCTGTGGTAGTTCACATTTCGCTGCTGTACAGGACTACCCTTAAGACTTTCTGATCTACCACGATCCAATTAGACAAGAGCAGAAACTTGAAACATAAAAACTTAAGTGTGTTTACCTATAAAAACAAATACTCAAGTTTGTAACACAGTGTAGTGCTTTGCTTCTCACCCTGTCATCACTGTATCATCCCTGTCTGATTCTCCCGGAGCACGCCTCCGCCCCCCCTCGCCCCCACCGCCTCCTTAACGCCCCCCCGTCCCTCAGGATTCCAGCCAGGAGTGGTGCTGAAAGACTGAACGTGGGAGATGGAAAGGTCTTTGCTTCCATTTCAGCGCTCCCGTCCCAGAGGTTGCGTCTGCCAGCTGCTGAGGCAAAGAGCGCCTGCCCCTGCACAGATGTAGCTTTCCCATTAGCTTGACGCATGTCTCTGTTGATATGGCGGACATCTTTACAGGAACCAGAAAATGCGTTATCTGATGGAGGGACCATTTCACATCGAACCCATAGCCAGCCGGACCGCAAGACCCGATCCGGGAATCAAACACATGTCCTGGAAATAGGCCAGAAACGTGTTCAGAACTTGATTATATCTGCCGCCGTTTTTCCTGCCCGATGCCTCGTTGATTGAGGCCCGACTTTTCAAACGTCTTCATTACAAATCTTTGTACTCACCCAGGAAAGATCGTCTCTTTAAAAGGATTCAGAAGCCTCCCATGTGGACTTTTCAAACGGCTGTTGATGAGCTAAGCAAAGATGCAACAGTTTAACAATGGAAGCAGATGTTTTGGATGAGACGGATTTGATTCTTTGGAAGAAAGAAAAAAAAAAGCTTTCTGTGCCGGGAGCTCATCCATCTGCGGTGATCCTCGTTTCAGTACATCTTAATAACGTAATCCCCCTCCCTCGTTTTTCTAGCCCGAGGAATGCTCTTGTTCTTGCACTCTTCTACTTTGTCATACGGGGGCACCCGCTCTTTGATTTGTTTAGCTTCTCTCATTGGAGGCCGACTCGGGCCATGACTCATCATTTCTCTGAAACGATTGAATTTTTTTTTTCCCTCCCTCCAAAATGTCTCAAGTCTGGCCTACCGAAAGAATCATTACTAGGGGGGTCTTTCATCCTTCTTTCGGCCCTTTAAGGTTTCAACATATTTTGAGTAGTCCCCAAGAGCATTTCATCATGTTCATTTGGTGGTTTATTTTCTCAATCCTATCTAGTCCTTTCACGCCAGGTAAAGATAGACACTCATTATCCAAATAAACCGGCAGCGTACCTGGACCGGAGTTTCATCCATCTTCCAGGCTCTCTCATTTATTCTCCAACCATTTGTTTCTTGCTGACGTATCAGCAGACTTTCAAACGCTGACCATGATAACTGAAGCCCTGGCCAAAGGTTCCAGCTCCTCCCTTTGAAAAGCTGACCCGTTCTTTAAATGTTTAAAGAGCTTATTGCATCATCGGTCCTCGCCCACACATGCATGTTTGGGTGAGTCGAGGGTGGAATTGGAGGGGGGGGCTCGCCGGGGGTGGGAGTTGTAATACATCATGTGTTTAAGCAGTGGAGGGGAGGAGGAGGTTGTTCAGGGTTAATGACCGGCTCTCTCTGTGGGCCGTGCCGGCGGTTCTCCGAGAGGATAAGACTGGCGGTGTCGGGGCATCTGGAGCGCCGGGGTCACGTCGCTCACTTCAAAGGAGGCCGGGAGCCTAGGTCAGCGCGTTTGGGCCCGTGGGGTGCGGGACAGAGCGGAGGGGTGCTCGGAGGGATTGAGAACAGGATCATGAGGAGTAAAAGAGATGAAGAGGCCGAGCGACGGCTGGAGACAGTGGAAGACAAATAGGAGCGAGGCGGAGACGCTGCAAGGGTCACGGGATGGGGGCGGGGAGACGGATGGACGGACAATTTTTCAAGTCAGATTTCCGTCTTATTAAAGAGCTGCTGTGAGTGAGCGTAAACAAATACTTCTGTAAATGAAGCCTTACAAGTCCGTTTGGATAATGCTACGTGAGGTAAATCAGAGGAGAAGAAGCGATGGCTGTGATTCAAACATTAAAATGAAGGGAAATTTTGCTAACCTGATTGCTAATTAATGGACTTTTATGTTTGACACTGAAATGGCTAGTGTGACGTAGCGCTGACGTTAGTGAGCAAGCTAGCCGTTTTGTTTTGCTATATCCATTGAGCCTTGGGATATTTTAACCAAAACATGTGACGGACATTTTATCAACACACCTGGACGCTGTTTTTGTTTCGTCCCGTTGTCTTCCTTACTTAAGTCGACGACAATATGACGCTAATCCCGAAAAAACAGACAAAAACAAGTAGTCTTTTAAATTTATTGCAAGTTTTCCGTTATGTACATGGATATTTACAAAGATATCCTAATGTGTACTTAGATACATACTGACCTCTGCATAGTAATCTCCCGGTTTCCATCGGAGTATGATTAGAAAACACTATACAAAAAAAAAAAAAGGGCTATAAAATAACATAACCATCTATCGTAGCTACATGCATGGACGGGCAATTTACATGAGTGACAAATAAATACTATTGACAAATAACATTCTATCAGCTACAAGTATTAAAAATAATCCTTTGTCCACATGGAAGGTGTGGCGACAATAATTTTGAGCTTTTTGTTTTTTTCACATATATCAAGTAGGTTCCGTAAAACTACATTCCCTGTGGTATCCCGCTGCTAAGCCTGTTTTAATTCTATTGTTAGCGAATGCAAGCTTTCACCGTGTTTAACATAAAACTGCAACGTTCTTATGACATTTTTGTGGCCCAGACTTGAGTTTTTTGTTTTTCTGAACCTGCAAAGGAAGCCAGTAATCGTCTCAACATAGCAACACAATTATAGGAATGAAGAAAAATGGATACCTGCAAATAACAAATATCAGCCTGTTTTATGTGGGGTGTTGTCGTAAGAAAGAAAATTGCAATTTGGGTGAACATTTTAGTACAAGTACGTAACAATTTTCTTGACCTGTGTTTTGAATACTCAAACATCTCATTAATTTCTTAAAGACCATGTAAAGCAAATTCGGAGATTCATTTTTGGATACATTGTTCAAATTTGAAGGCAACTGGTGTGCAAAGACTGAGAACTGATGCTGTAGTTTTGGCAAAACTGTAAATATGGCAGTGAAGTGGGTTGGAGAAGCGAGCATTTGGGCTGAACTATACTAGGTCCTGCTCAGATTTAAGATTGGACCACAAATAAGAGTGATGTTTTTTTTCTACATGTGCCTTTTAATTGACTACCAATCAGTCCATGGTGCGCCCTCGGCCAGTCTCAGCGGTGATAGACTCCGGCTTCCTTGTAGAGATTGGAAACGAATGAGTGGAGACAAACAAATGTAGGCCCAAAACCCAATAGAGTCACTGGAGATCCACACCAAAGTCTTTGTTTCTTTCGAGTCTTTTTTGTGTGTGTGTGCTGTCATTGTGTGCGTTCAAGCGCCACTAATCTCATGTTCATGCTGCTTATAAGTGCCCAACTGCAATTCGGAAAGCTCCCCTAGCTGTTGTCGTTCCACTCAGGCATGATACTGACACTGTGAACGGCGTGGTACTGGTGAGGCGATAGCGTGCGCGGTATGCCGTGCGTGTAGAGGTACTCGTTCCCCTGCAGGCCGGCGCTGGGCGACTGGATCCCGGCGCCGGGGCTGCACTGGCGGCCCAGAGTCTGGTGCGTCACGGAGCTCTGGTACATGGCGGCGTGGTGACCGTCGGCCAGCTGAGGCGAGGAGTGGCTCGCCACCCCGCCGAGTCTGGACACCAGAGAGCCGGACGCAAAGTGAGCCGAGAAGTGCTGGTAGGGCAGTCGCTCCACGGGCTGCATGGTGGCCACCGAGCAGCTCCCGTAGGGCGACACGCCGGCCCAGGTGTTGCAGCTGATGTCCTCCAAGCTGGGAACGGACTCGGCACCCTGCGAGGGGCCGGCGTACATGCAGGCCTGCCGCTGGCTGGACTCGCTTCGATAGGGCCCGGCTGCCAGGCCCAGGCTCTGCGCGTAGCCCACCGGCCGGTAGTAATGGTCGTCCTCGCTGGAGGAGCCTTCCAAGTAGGCTTTCTTGTAGCTGTGCTCGCCCGAGTGGCAGTCGTCCTCCGCTGCTGCTGGGATTCCCCAAAAAAATACTTCAGATAAAGGAGATAAATATTTCAGTCGCTGTGGCCTACCTTTCCTCTTGATGCAGTGGTAGTCCTGGCCGTGTTCGTGTGGGAGCGGATAGGAGCCCGACTGGGGCAGCAAGTCCTGCGAAGTACTGGTCACCCCGTTCTCGCACTGGGAGTACTGGGAGCTCAAAGTGCTCGGGGTGGCCAGGCCTTGGACTTCCCCGCTGAACGGACTCTGGCTGGAGCTCACTCGCTGGCGCACCGTGCTGCGAGGGACCACCGGGTAATCCTTGGTGCTGCGTAGATGCGACGCAAAAAGACAAGCGTGAAATGGTCAACGAATGAGCAGCCAATATTTTACAAGATGCGCGAAATCAAAGTTTAGTGTTTGACTTTTTGTTCTTTTATGGGTGAAAACAGAAATTGACATGACATTATTTATTAAGAATACGGAAAAATATGTGTTTTTAGGGCGCTGGAACACATTTACTTGCTTTTCAATGTTAATACTGCACTTGAAAAAAAAAGATTGAAATCCATCTTCTGAATTCATGCCATTGTTTTCTGCAGAGCGAGGACACTGAATTGAGAGCTTTTATTCTTGTGGCTTCTAATAACATTTATGGGAAGGACGGCAAGTCAAAGTTGGGGGGGTAAAGTTACAAAACCAGATTTTGTCCTTTGAAAATGTGTTTTGCACGCACTCCATCCCTCATGTGAGCCGAGTAATACATACAGGCTGTGCATACTGACGTATGATCTAAAGAATATGATGCGGGTGCGCGTGACGTCAACAAAGTTTCGACGCTGCTTGATACTCGCAACTGGCTTGTGCTTGATGCCCTAATTGCTTTGATTTGACAACACTTTCCATGCGAGGAAGCCATTCATCAATGAAAGCCACACTGGCACATCACTGGCCACAAAATTGGGCACAGCCAATTGAAAATGGCTTCGTAATACAAACCTGGCAAAGCTTCGGGGCAAGGATTTGTTGACCAATTTTTGTGGTTGGGTTATCTCCTGGGAGTCTTTTCAAATTGTCTGTCGACATGTGTTCCTGCACCGTTAGTGTTCAAATGTCCGTTTCTTAGAGTTGAGACAAATCAACACGATGCTATTTATTGGCTTGTCAGTGGCACTTTGTATTGTTAGCATGAAGCTAAGCCAACTTTACTCAAGCAGAGCTTTGAACAAAAATGTTCTCTTTGACCCAACTGCATGCTTTTTGACTTTTTTTTTTTTTTTGGTGATGTACTGTGAGCTTTCGCCCTCTCAACAAAGGGATGGGGAAAAACTAAGTGATAATGTTGTGGCTTTTGTGCAAAGCTGAAGCCCACCTTTGCATTCTGGACATCCGGTGCAGTTCCATGTCATCACTTCCTCGAAAACCTTTTGCAAATGGGTTGTTCTCAATTTTAAGCTGCGTTATCTAAAGAAAATAAGCAAATAGCCCGATCAAGCACTGCGATTTCTGCTTATTGGTCCCAGCACATGAAATCTGATTTCACATATATTATTCCGCTATATAACATTTTAATTTTTGTTTTTAATTTAAATTTCTTGCACTTTTATAATACTTCATTATAAACGAAACAACATGAAATAAGTAAAAAAATAACACGAGGTAATCTTTCATCATTTCTCCGACTTTTACCATCCCAAAAGATCCTTGAAATGACATTTCATTATAATAATCAACGTTTCCAAATGTGCAAACAGAAAGGGAGTCTTTTCATTAGCAGGTGAAGTGGACACATGGGGACCTGTAGCACATTATTAACACAGTTATGACTATTAGTGCTATGGCAGATGTTGGCCTGTTTGACAAATATTAGACAGTTGTGCTCAAGGGCCTGCACTTGAGAATGCATGCTTTTTTTTCTTTGGGTGCAGGTCTGGAAAGCTCCAATAATTAGCCCTGAGGGTTACGATCTGAGCCCCCAGCAATAGCACGCTGGAAAATAATGAATGCTTTCTACAGAACGTAGCTTCCTGTTCCCAGAAGTAAGGAAGCCGCTGATTGGCTGCAGAGGCATTACGAGCCCCAAATTCTGCTCTGGTCTGCTGTACGCCTCCCTCGACCCTCGCCTCCTCTGCGCACCCCCCCCCCCCCCCCCAAAACCAAATATATCGACGCCCACGTGTTTAAATGATCTTATACAGACGCTGTTTACACATATTTGGTCTTTTTCGTCTTTCTTGCACATATTTGCGGAGGGCAAACATGCGACTTGATTGACTGCACGCACACTGACATGGTGGAAAAAAAATCACCGCACGCGAGAGTCATTAATTTAAAATGTGCGGTTATTCATCCAAAATAGCAACGACTATTCATTCAAAAATGAAGACAGAATAGTACGAAAAAATGACGTTTTTTTGTACAGAACAATCGAGAAATTTGGTCGGTGCTTTTTTGACCCATTGGGTTGTTTTCGCCTGCAAATGTTTTTAGAGTATTACTAATATTAGAAGTGTTCTGTTACACGCATTTTTAACGTTCAAATAAACAAGCAAAATAACCTATAGTCATTTCGATTTTTATTGGAAAAAAAACAAGAACGAATCAGTCATCTTAAAAATATAAACTTGGGAGGAGAAAAAAATATATCCGTTTATTATAACTGTAATATTAAAAACGCTGATTAACTTTACGACGATGTGTTGTGACCTGTCACTAAAATATTTAAAAAAAAAAAAAAACATCTTAAAGCAGTAGGTTTAAAGTTTTTTTTCAAGTCGCCTGATGAATATCTTCTCAATTATTTGCGTTTGTCATGACTAGTTATTCAAAACGAAATAAGAGTAAATATGCATTTATGGACACTACAGTACTACTACTATTAATGATCGTTATCATCACTTTTTTGTCTTTTGGTGGGTATTTTCAAATTCCCGTCGTAATTCAAAACAATAAGTAAATAATTGCGATAGTCATTACAGACAAACCGACAACTTCAATTAATTCCGCCTGAATCGGTATTTTTAATTGGTATTCACCGAAGTACCTGATTAAATTATTTATTAAGTAAAAACCGTATTAAGTCAAAAAATCGCTGCGGTTAAACTTCTCCACACAACAAAATTTGCACGAAGCGAACTAGCGAGCGAAAGTGTGACCTTGTGGTTCTGGTAGGACGTGACGGCAATGAAGGCCGTCTCGGGGAAGACGTGCGTGCAGAAGGCCGTGTTCTTGGACCCAAAACCGTTGTTCTCGTCAGCCTTGACGATGTGGATTCTGGGCTGGTACTTGTGCATCGAGTTCAGGATGATCTGGGGGAAAAAAAAACAGAACTTGACATGCTTGGATGTTTCGCAAGGGGGGGGGGGGGGCTGCGTGACACCTTTTGTCGTAATGTCGTAATGACATGCAAATATATAAATAATTAATAATCATACTACAAGGTGAGATCATAACATTGGAATTTGAGCAGAGCTCCACCCAGGCTGAGCCAGTGTGGATCTCCGCCAGACAATGAGTTAGGAATAAAATGTGAATTCCTCTGCAGGTAAAAAAATAACTACATCATAAGACAAATGCAAACTGCAATAATAATTTGTCAAGACTGTTGAAAAAAAATCACTGTCATTGCTGAATATTTACATGCACATTAGTAATGCTCATATTCATATAATCAAAGATATGAACATTTATATATGTACTGCAAAGCTAGAAAAATAAACTCGTAAGACTTGGGGGAAAATTAATAATACAAAAAAAAAGATATGCTGCGAATCGCATTTTGTGCAAATTGGCCTATATTACACCTAATGTAATTCAAATATTAAAATAAAATGCCCATCATCAATATACATAAATGCACATACAAAATATTGAAGACTGAAATGAAATGCATCCCATGTGATTTTTAACAATTGCAGTCGCTTTAAAATTTTTTACAAAAATGATTTGGCTCCACCTTTAAGGCCACAATAAAATAATTTGGTTACAATATTTTTTCTCAACCCCCCACACACAGGCTGCTACTTAGATTTAGCTCCTCCCCCTAAATGCAGAGATCTTTGACCAACAAAGATGACATACTTCGTTGAAATTGTTAACCCCTCACTCATAAAATCCTTCAAGATGTCATATAATGCCAATAATTTACATTTCATGATGCCAATAAAAAAAATCATGTAACATTTGTGCAGCCACCCTCACATAATGCACAATCTGTCCACATTAGAAAATGGACATGAATAAACAAATACTTTTCATTTTTGAGAGAGTCACAATGTGGGAGTGGTTCTAATATTTCACGCATCCGCATTAAACCTTCAAATAAGAACAGAATTAGATCAAAATGTTTTGTCAATGTTTTGTGACCTGTGATACGAATAGGCAAACATTTTCCGATATACTACATAAGAGCATCATACAAAAGTGGTCTGAATATTTTAATGTGTTGATGCTTCAGATGCACCATGCAGATTAAATCCCGATTTGTTGTTTACTTGCATTCTTGCCAACTGGCACATGCAGATATGAAGCTTTAGCTGACAAAAAACATAATAAATTGGAGCACATGTTGCTTTTGAACTCACTCGAACCCTCCCATCGGCCGCCTTTCTGCCAAAGCTGCTCTAAAGTTTTCCTCATGCAACTCCAAAGCGATCCCCACAATCACGTTGCCGCTTTTCTTACGCAGTCGAACGTGCTAAGTGACGACTTGCAGAGGACACCCGCGTATGGCCGCCGTCCAATCGGCTTGAACTTGACTTTCTGCAGTTTCACCAGTTAAAATGCGCCACATAAAGTCTACGGCCTTTCTTCTTGGCAAAGCTTGAGATTCAAAAGTAAAGATGAGCTCCCCCCCGCCCTCGCTGTTCCCTTTCTCCCCCTCCCCCCCTCCCACCTTTGGTATTCCGGCCTATCTGTTATCTGGAGGGTTGTTTTTGTACCTGCCTTTCACTGCCACACTGACCTCCGGCATGCCTCCACAAGGCTCTCTTTGGGGGCCGAGTGAACCTCGGAGGCCATAGAAGGATACAATAGTGCTCCATTATTAGTTTCCAGTTGAACTTGATCGCATTTCATGCTGCAGTAGCTTTTGGCAAAGGCCAGACACCGGACTGGACATTTTTTTGCGTCCGCGCCGTGCTGCATGAACGTGCTGAGTGAGCCCGGCCACTAAACAGCGGGCGGGATTTCACGATAGATGGATGCCTGCATGCCCTAAAAGTCCTTCATTAGCTCCAGGGCTTCCCCCATGGTTTGACTTTTGGAGCGATTGCTGTTTGACAAACGTTTGGCGATTTGTTTCTCATAAATGTCAATATGTCACACAAACACAGAAAAAAAAAAAAAAAAAGCAAAATATGGACATACATTATTTTTACTGTGCAGTATTTTTAAATATATACACATGGACAAAACTTTGGTTTAATGTTAAGATTGTAGAATCGCTGCGTTTGAATAAAATTAAATATCAGCACTAACAAAAGAGACCTGGCTAGCCATCCGTCTATTATTGGCATGAACCAAAGTGGGTCATCAAGCCATTTGAGCATTTATTCAATAAATAGTGGCACCAGCATGTCAACTAATGCACACTTTTGCCTCACCACTAACAAGCAGCTGTCCTACTTGTATATGCCAAACCTTTTCCTACAATTGTGCGGAAATGTCATCCAGCATATCTGTGTCAGCTATATGCATGTATTCTATGCACACATCAGAAGGAACAGCACAATGTCCCTTCACTTCAAAACCAACATCCCACTAGAAGCTAAAAATGTCATGTCCAAAATGCACATTTCCCCTCGGAAAATGACACCGTCCGCTAGCCGCGGCTTCCCAATGTCCAGCCCGCATACTGTGGAGGTGGAGATAGGGGTGTTTGCACTGGACCACCCAGTGGGGTTCTAACCCGAACCCACACCACTCCTAACCCGACCCCTCCTCTTTCATGTCTCACAATGATAGTGAAGGATCACTTTTGGTCCTTCTGGCTTCCTCCCGGTTTCCAGTCCCGGAATTACAAAGGCTCGGCAATGCCGCCATTGCTATTTATCTTTACGTGCTGCCACTCAAATATAAAGACAGACCATGACTCCAAATCCAACAAGAGATTAATGCAGATAAATATACACGTAGATTGGGTGTAAAAAGTCTACACCCCCCCGATTTCAATCAATGCTTTTTGGGGTGATGAACAGGTGAACTTGAATTCAGACTCACGGGCAGGTGCTTCAAAAAGTCACATCACTGAGAGTAGGAGGGTGTGCACACTTGTGCAACCACATTATCTCTGTTTACTTTTACTTCCCCTCTTTAAGAAATGCAGTGTACAGTGGTTATAAAAAATCTACACACCCCTGTTGAAATATCAATTTCTTTGGTAAACAATGGGTCAATATAAAACATTTTGAAAAGCCAATTTGAAGACCTTGGCTTTCTACATTATATATAATAATAATAATTCAATAATGAAAAGTCAGTATTTCCATACAAATACCTGCCCATTCCCTTGGCCCCTGCATCCAACTGATCAAATCTTCCTGCTTGCACTTCAGCACTTCTGCGACTCATTGGCTTAAGAGTTTAAGCTTCGTTGTTTCCTCGCTGCTTTCCAAATAATCCTCAATTGAGCTCCCGCGCTCGGTGCCGCACAACTGTTGCACTTCCCGCCTCGGGCTCATCCTAATTGCTACCCGCCAATTTATTCCGTCCAGCTGCACCAACACAAGCCATATTTCTGGCGCGCCACCATGCGGCCTGTCATTTATGATTCCCAGGGGCACCAAAGAGACGACCGTTCTCCGTACACTGCAACTAATCAAGAAAAAAGAAAACAGCACTCCAACCAAAAATTTACAACACCATTCACATTCCATCCTAGCTCCGGTTTCATTTGGCCAGCTGGGCCCTCCTGGCCTAACTAGGTGCGACCTGGATGCGTGGCAGCTCACTTGTGTACGGAATGTCTATTATAGTGCTGCTCAAACTTTTCCTCCAAAATTGCTGAGGAGCCCAAGTGCCACTATAATGACCAATATTAAAATACAGTAGCATAGTAGGCCCGAGTGTTCAGCATAAAATGAGGCTGAAGTTTTATTTGTAAAAAACTTATCGTGCCCGTACGCAAACACAGGATTGCATCTTGTCAAATAGCTTGCTGCAGGGAAAACATTTTTTGTTGTTGTTTCAAAAAAGATAACTTTTCAGCTCTGGATATTTAACATTGTTAGCCACTGTAACATCTTACAAAGTTTAAACATTAACATTACAGCTAAATACAGACAAAATAAAATTGGGCATAGATATTGTTTCTATAAAAATGTACTGCACATATGCTAACAAAAAACACTGTACTTAATGTTTAAAAGGAAACAATTCCTAAAAATGAAAAGCTAACATGTACTTCATAGTTAAATACAACTGAGCTGCACTCAAAAAATACACTGTACTGGAGTTTTAAAGATTAAATAGACTGTACCACACTGTTAAAAACAAGTTAAAAACATATTTTCAAGGCAACAAATTCCAATACAATTTTCACTGTGAAATTCAACAAAAATATTTTGCTAATGTGAAAATTTGCTTTCCCACATTCTCAACAAAGAAATTAGTTATTCCAAGTTAAACTTAACAGAATCTCCTAATTGTGCTTTTGCTCATCCCGGTGATCAAATCCACCAGCATTCAAGTGGCTCGGCTAAATAGAAAACAGCAACTAATATCCTATATAGCGCTCTCATTACTTTAACGAGCGTGAGCTTATAGTCTCTACAAAACATCAGCGTTTGATGGAAAACTGCAGCCAACAAGCCTCTTATTAGCATGGAGGCACATTGATGGAGTGTGTGTGTGTCGCAGATGTTTAGGGGCGGGCTCATTCAAGTGAAATAATGAGTTTTTAAGGAAATGGCCAACAGGCCCACTTCAGTTAAAAAAAAAAGTTTCCTCCTTTTAATGCACGTGCACTGCATTTAAGAGCCAGCATTTGATGCACAAGAGTTTCCTCGGTTGCTAATTACTTTAACATGAAACTATTACAAACAATGAAGTCATCTTCTATCTCGAGAGTCCTCTTAAAATGTTCAGTCAGCATGATTACAATCAGTGTGCAAACTAAATCCACACTGGAAAGGAAAGTTTATTTTAATTTTAATTTCTACAGATTAAGTGGAGTGCATGGGTGGGAAATCATGACCGAAATTTGCAATGCAAAAAGCAAATAACCAAAAATAAAGAAAAAATAACAGTTTCAAAATACATTCTATTTCCAATTCAAAATATGTACGGATCCTTTTTTAAAACGGTTTCGGGCCATCACGCGCAAATGTGGGCTGATGTGGAAAAACTCTCTTGAGTCTAATAAACGCACAAGAAGTTTACCAACAAGACGCAGGATAGAGATTTAGGAGACAGGCCTAGGCACCTACGTGTCCGAACGGGTCCAGGTGGTTGTTGGTCAGCTTGAGCTTCTGGAACGAGACCAGCTGCCGCATCCAGTGGGCGCCCGTAGCCGGAGAGTCCGGGTGCACGTACAGCCTCCCGGGCATGGCGGGCTCGGCTTTGCCTGTCACCGACCTGCATGCAGGGTCGCGTACGCAGTTACACCAACCATTACATTATTAAAACCAAAAATATGGATCGAACAACAAGTCGGAAAAGGATATTTAAAAGCAGCCGCACGCGCGCAATTGCGCATGACGCACAAGCGAAATGACAAGCAAGTGACGAGAGATTTTGCAAAAAATGAAACGTTTTTTTGTGTGGCCAGACGATCGTTAGATCAATTAATCCCGATTATAATGAGGACAAAACGAATGTATTGGTTTTGAACGTGTTTTGGTGACACTATTGACATGCGCTTCTCTCGCTCTCTCTTTTTAGGCTGTGCAATGACTCAACACGACACGCAACACGACAGAAAGTTTATGAGTCAGGTAAGCCACCGAATAAATAACCAACTTAGTATGCGACTGATATATCCTGCTTTTTAAAAGTTAAGGGGTCGTCGAAAAAAATTCCCTATTTTTTGTTGCACGAACAGAGATGCACCCAAAAACTCACAAAATGTGGACAATTTTAATTTAAATGAAATTTCTTTTGCATACATACATACATACATACATACATACATACATACATACATACATACATACATACATACATACATACATACATACATACATACCATTTATTATCAGCAAACTTGTATCGATGATCATCTGCGGGCACTACATCCATCAACAGGATATATTTAGTTTTGGGGTTCAGGCCGGTGACTTTCACTTTAAAGCTCGGGAACATTCGCCTGCCAAGGGGGAAAAAATAATAAATGTTCCCAAAGATCTGAATGTAAAATTTTGCAGTGTCAATGATTTTGCGCCCTCGTGTTGCGCAGTTTTGCTGCGCCACGAACAACGCACCGTACTGGCACGTTACAAACAATCGATTAATACGGTCAGGGGTTTCTAATAAAGTGACCCGTGAGTGCGTGAGTCATCTTTTACCTGCCCGCTTTGGTGATGATCATTTCGGTGCCCACCTCGTGGAATTTCACCCACAGTTCCCTCTCGTGCAGGTAGACTTTTATACCCTCCATACCCTGAAAAAATATTATTTTTTGGCAGTGGGGGGAGCACTTGTGTAATTATTGTACTTAGTTGATTTAATAGCAATTTTAGTTTGAAACAAGTTTAGTTTCAGCAAGTTCCAGTTTCTCTAACTCTGCTTAGCAACCGTTGTCTGATTATATATATAAAAAAAGGTTTTATTCTACGAACTACTGGCTTCTTAAATTCAAAATATTGCCTCACAGCCCATTTATTTTCAGACAAATAAAATACTCAAAATACTCATAATTTTTGGAACTCTATTTTTCCCAGAGCTGTATATATATTCCAATGCACATATTTGTAATTACTTTTACATAATGCTCCAAATACTATTGGCGCATAACATTGTAGCCTATTTTAGTCTGCTGACCTGTTGGATGTAGGTAGTTTGCGAGGACGGCGACTTGCCGGACGTCCCGTTGGGCTTCTCGGCTTTATCTTCGCTCGGAACCTCCCTCGAATCCGAACCGGCACCCGGAGAGGCTTGCAGGCTGAAAGTCTCTTCTGGGTCGGCCATATCTGGACTACAAAAGCCCCCACAAAAAAATAAAAATAATAATAAAATAAAATAAAAACAAGGAGCACGCTTTGATTTAGAATTTTTAGATTGACAAAGACATTAAGTACGCAAAAAAATAGCGTGTCAAGTCATTTAGCCAGCAAATGAAGTATGTTGTTGATGTTCGGCACATAACGGTCCACACGTGACACCTGGGAAGGCCCACAGGACCCTATCTTGCCCCCCCCTTTTTAGCTCAACATGATCTCATTTTACTTTTTGGGGAGATATTTGTAGTATCACTATATTACAATGAAATGAGCATTGTTTCCACAAAACACGATGACGCTACGGATCAGGTTTATCTTACCCCCAACCAAAAGACAAGGGAAAAAAGAAAAAGAAAAATCACGACGACGCTTCAGAGAATAGTCTTTACTTCCTCAAACAATCAAAAAATAAAAAGTCCAAATAATCCACCCAAGGCTCGGTATCTCCAAGTATTCATCTTTTGATCGCGAAATACGAGCTCCAGAGCGGCGGAGTTCGTGCGTGTCCGGCGACAGGGCTTCGCGTCTCGGCGTCGGCTATGAGGAGCTACCCGGCGGTTGCCTGCAAGTGGCTGAAATGCTGGCGGTGCATTTTAGGGCTGGCGGCGCTCGAGTGAGCCGCGGCGGTTACATGCGTCGAGCATTGGCTGCCTTGCGCTTGGGTCCCCCGGGAGCAGGTCGGCCACCTCCTTCTTTTCTCTTCACTCTTACGAGACCCCCCCTTCTTCCCACCTCTCTCTTTCTCTCTCTCGCTCTCTCTCTCTCTCTCTCTCTCTCTCTCCCCACCGAGCCAATGAGCATCAATGGGCAAGCGTGCGAAGCGGAAGTTGTATCCTTGCGTTGGGAGGGCTTAAAAAGGAGTGTGTGTGGGGGGGGGAGGGAGTCATAGATAGATAGATAGATAGATAGATAGATAGATAGATAGATAGATAGATAGATAGATAGATAGATAGATAGATAGATAGATAGATAGATCATACATACATAGTCTCGCCCCAATAAAAGATAGTTGAATAGATACCAAAATTTCATGGAAAAGAAAATGCACTAAATAATCGTTCCACAAATAAATAGCCCGCCTCAGTTTGTAATTTTGTAATGGGCCCCCAACTAACATTCGAACCCTTGGCCGGATGTCATGCAGTCACCGCAGCCACAGTTAGGCGCCATACTGATTTCTTTCCTATGGTGACTTAGAATTTCATGCACATTTTTGATGTGAAGTGGTTATATCGCCCTAAATTCGTTCTAAATTGAGATCCTGGTCTCCTTTTAAGTTTGCAAACCGCATCAGTGTGCTGAAGGGCTACCTCAAGAGTGAGTGTGTGCGCGCGCACGCGCGTGTCGCGTTAAACAAACGGTGGCATCATGTTTTTTCTAGACTTTGTTGTTAAAAGAAAATGACTTCCCAATGACTCCACTTCCGTTTACAAACAAATGAAGTGGTTTAAAACGGCCTTTTTAGGTGTTCAGGTTTGACATCAGTTTTGCTGCACACGGCAAAAAAAACATTTGATCGTGCATGCAGGATGTTGTGCTTGATACTTATATTGAATCATAATACACCAAACTTTGACTTTCTGTACTAATTATTTATGTAATTGTTGATTATTTCATTTACGTCTTACGTTTTGGGAGCAAAAAGTTGATTTATTACAGAATGCAAAGAGAACATTTCATTTGTACTTCCAGTAAGAAATGCTGCACAATTCACATTATCCCAAGTTGCTCCGAACGCGCCGTTTAGTGCAAAATATATATTTGAATGTGTACGCAAATTGGTGATTTTCTTATTTCCTAAATGTGTTTGGAACCGAAACGTGATCTGTTGCGATAGGTTTTATATTGTGATGAGCGCGCTATAAACAGTTACGAACGCGTTATCAAGTGTGCTGCAACAGTTGTTCGTTAACTTTTTTGCCCCCCCCCAAAATAAAAGAAAAAAGCCAGTAAACTTGAGAACGAGCATGTTGAAATTTAAATTGCATAATTGTAATTCAGTAGATGCCAATCCAGTCATTCTAAGAACAAGTTTAACACTGCCAGTACAATTAATTAAAAAAACAAAAAGTAAGAATATGAATTGTTGTATTATATCATAATAACAATTTCAAACCTTTTTAAATTTCGTTTGATAATGAAAAAATAAATAAAATAAAACCTGCACCTTCGGCACAAATCAAATATTCTAATTTATCATATTTATAGCGACTTTGCGCTAACACCATTAGAGCGCATGTTTACGTCACGTGACACGTGGCGCGCAAATCTAATCCCGCACGCGCACACTCACATTTAGGATTAGGTAAGAAAATCATTTTCTTAGAGACTTCACTCTAGTTTATCTTACATAATTTGCGTTTGCTTTAAAATCACATGGTGTCCCTAAATTGCGAAATGACGCGCGCATTAAGATTAAACTTGTATTGCTTGCTCTCCTATTTCCTCACCCATTTTAAAAGTAGTCACTTTGCTTATGCATACTTTCAAATCCACAAATCCTCCAAAATAAATGTGTGCAGACTAATTAGCATTCAGTCTAATATTGAAGAACCGCGCACAAGAACAAGGCCAACATTTAGCGAATGCACGCGCAAAATTTCTATCACATGAATTCATAACAAAACTGTCAGTGTGCGACACACACACTCGTTTAAAAATTGATTAATCAAAAACAGTACACACACACACGCACGCACACACACACGCACGCACACACACTGGACTAAAATATACTTACAGTAGGTGCTCCTTACCTCCTTGGCTGTGCTCTGACGTGTGTCTTCAGGCAGCTCGCAGGAACTTTTTGGCTGCAGGCAGGACTGCTTGGGTCCGCCTGCAAAAATATCAACACGTGGAAGCCAATATGGACGGGAGGCAAAAACAAAGTGTCAGCTAGGCCAGGTGACGGAATAAGCACCAAACAGGCCGTTGATGTTCGCTCCTTTGTGGACCGGCTGCAGTGTCGTCACATCCAAATATGTTTTGGACCCTTCCTTGAGCCAAGGCGCGCCAATTAGAAAATTCCCTGAGCCTTTACGTAAGACAAAAATGTCAGGAAGTATGCGTGCTGAAGTAGGCTAATGATAATGAATGTTATTGTTGTGTCTGTCGTGCAGGCATGCATGAATAGCTGAACAAACATCTTTTTTTTTTTTAATAATCAGTAGAACAAAACTGGCAAACATACAGTTATGTTTTGGTTTGTCTAGCAGCATTTTTCTTTCCGGTTGCTTTTCTCAATTTGTTCTTCTATTGTTTAGCAGCCAAGCAAGATGGTACCAATGTTTGCTCATTCTTTTTTAATGACTACTTCATAAAAAAGTGAGGAAAAAATATTATATTTGCAGTCAATGGGGTACAAAAGTCTGTAAAATGGCATTTTTTTTCTTCTTTCTCCTCTTCTGCAGACAAGTGTGATGACTTACAAGAAAGTTTTCTTTGCCACCATTTTTGTGACATTGCTAAGTAAGAAAAGATAGAGATGCAAAACTTTGAAAATAACATTTGGACAATCTCCAACTTCTTCCATTTTTTTAACATATAACATTGGTCTGTCTGAATGGAGTTTAAAAACTTAGGGGAAAACTATTTTTGTATATTTTTAAGTAAGCAAGCCTGGTGGTGCAGAAATGTCAAAATTAGAAAGGAATGTATTTGTTTTCCTTTTTGTAAAAATAAGATGTGGTGCAAAACTGAGAAAATAATGCAATCGGTTGTACTCTATTTCTCCTAATTTTTACAAATTTTTTAAATAGGTGAGCATTAAGGTGCAAAACTCTGAAATAAAAAAGCCCATTTGGGTCTTGTACCCCCATCTCACCCCGTCACCCCTTATTATATTGTTTGGCAGGCAAGCATGGAAGTGCAAAACTGACAAAATAAAATTCTGCATTTGTTGACCCTCCACTTGATGAAATTTTGATTAAAAAAAAAAAGCATTTGTCTTTAAGCATGTGTGCAAACGTGACATTAATTAGCTTTTTGCAAGAAAACTTTGAATGAGCCTCCGGCCATCTTTCTTCTGATTGATCGTCTTCTTTCCAATCCAGCCTGCCAGCCTGGCCACGCAAGGGCCTGTGAACTGTGACCTCTCGAATGACTTCACCCTTGTTCTATTGGACTAAGACGAGCATGATAAGCTATCTGCGCCTCCATGGCAACACGCGGCCCAAAGGTACACACACAAATTCACACACCTCCACACACGTACATATTGATGTACAAGAGGTCCACTTTTCCAGGCCGAGTGGCACGCCTCGGCCCTTGGTGACTGGGCGGGCCTTTTGGTGGTCGGGTTGGGCGAGCCGGGGGGCTGACATGTTCCTGCAAACAATCACATCACACACACGGGGACCCACATTCCAACTTCCTGATCAAGCCAGCACCAGTACACACACAGACACGCAAAGCTCGGTCGACATCCCCCACGCTAGCCCAGATGCAAAGAAACGAGCAAGGGGTGGGCTTAGATATTTATTAGGGCAACAAAATTAATAGTTGTCTCTCAAAACTTGTCAATCTCTAATGTGATATGATGAAAATTCCTTCACACAAAAGGGCAAGCTCATTTGGACACAAGTGAGGCGACGCCTGACTTGAGCCACATGTCTTGTACTCTGCTGCCCTCTAGTGTTGTATTTTCGAATTAGCTCATTCATTGTATTAGTGGCTAGTTTGCAGGGACGTTGAAAACCTGCACTCATATCTATGTCACGATGTAATATCTGCATTTTCTGACTGTTTCCTGCCAAATTCCCTTGTCGTGAACACAAGTTTGTTTTGTTGTATGAATGTGGTTACTCTGGTTATTTGTCTGCCATCTAGTGGACGAGCAATTAATTGTCCTGCCTGTCACCTGAGTCGTCGTAAATTACTATATTTCGTACGAATTAAGTAATTTAAGTCATTTCCCGCAGCATATACAGCTGATTGTTGGGAATCAGTGGAAAAGATTATATAGGCGCCCTTGGGGTCACTCGAAATAAATATGAGAAGTGTGGCCGCGTCGTGACGCACACATGGCGTGTAAAAGCCCAGCTAACGACCATGGGAAGCGTGCGGTGTGGTCCCCTCTTAATATCCACAGACCTGGGTGGGGGAGTGGAGGGGAGAGCCTGGGGGCCATCACGTCTCACCTCGGTGGGGTCACGGCACCTCGAAACCTCGACATGTTCAAATGCACAAATTACGACGCTTGTCAAATCCAGAAATTATAAACGAGGCCGTTTCTAAATCACACCTTGACTCTTTGCTCCATCCAGAAAAGGTTCCTCTGGTATATGAAAACAACTAAAACATATCTTTTTTAAATTATAGTGAACCCTCGTTTATCACAGGTAAACTTTTTAAAGTATTCATGTTACAGTTGCTTGCAGTTTTCCCAATTAAGAGGCAAAGCGTGCTTGTTTCAAGTTGGGGTTTTTTCTCCCAGTTAAAATTTACTTTAAAATTAACACCAAACATAGAGAGAATAAAGATGATAGCGTTAAACTATGAATCCACTGTTATTGCACTGCATCTCTTCTCGTAGCCTCAAATCGATTTACCTCCTTTCAATAACAAAAATGAATGGACAGAATTGCTCCAATCAGCATGACCCATCTACCTGTAGGGCCGTACCAAGTGTGTATTGAATGAAGGGGTGTGTCATTGATTTGGACAAACAATTTCTCTTTTGCATCGGTATTTTGAATCTGTCCAAATATGGACATCATATAAATCATTTTGAAGGTGTTTCCTTCTAAATATTGTCATATATTGATGTTAGATTCAACATCCACCATTTGGGTGTCTTTGAATTTTGAGGTGTTTTTTACCTGGAGTGGGCGGAACCAAGGGCTATTTAAACAGCAAGGTGAAAGTGCCTCTGTTTGATTGTCTGACACTGGCTTTGTGGAAGTGCCTCTGAAAAGGAATGTTTTTACTTGGAGTCAGTATTTTATTGAGCTTTTCCATTTTAAAATGAAAACAAAAGGAGGATAACGCAAGGATTAATCAGCTCGGGGCCACCAAGACAGCCGGTAAGAATGCTGATTTCCTAATTTATCAAAGAAGAAATAATTTAGCTTACGGCTATAAAAATGAGCACGTCTGCTGACTCAATTTGTGTGTTATGATGACCTTGACTCGCATGGTGTTGATTCAATTGTCACGTGTTGTGCATGCATTTGGAGTCCAAATGCATTTCCTTTTGGAAAGTCACAATGATTAGTTTTGAATGAACATGCTTGGCGCTACGGACACTTGAGTTTGGCTGCAGCTCAGACATGTGCTTGCTTGTTGTGTGACTTCCTGTTTGTGGGAAGTGTGACCAATGCGGTTCGCTGAATGTCTTCTTTGATTCATCGCGCTGCTATTCTGGGGTACCATGAGAGGCCTCAGGCCATGTAGCTGCTGCTGCTATTTATAAGAAGGAACCCATGCATGCTGTGTGTGTGAAGTTTTTGGTGTGTGTGTGTGCGTATGTGCCAGTCGTAAGATCTTTGCATACTGATGACGGAGTGGTGGGACCACAATGTATTCTGAGGGATGCTGGTGGTGTAATGTGAGCTTTGAGAGCCAAACTTTGTCTGTGCGTCCGTGTTTGTGTTTATTGCTACATTAAGAGTTTGAGTTGTGACCCTTTTCTCTTAGAAAATAAAACAATGAGGATATTTCCCCCACGTGCACTCTATACTGTACACACTATTATTATTATTTTTTAATTATTTGTCCCTTTTTTTTAGTCAAACTCAGTGATTCTCGCAAAGGTATCATTATTAGTACTCTGGCTCCCTCTAGTGGTATGTAAAATCCCTAGCCAACTACAATTCAATGACGTTCATTCACTTTGCTCTTTTGAAATATTAGCGACGTATACCAGTGTACAAATATTTGAAAGAAATCCTAGAGTTGGAGGAATTGGTATTTCTGGAAGTGCATCTGTCCATTTTATCATATGTGGTCCATGCGTGGCTATTTCAAAGCGTCACCCTGCGTGCCATGGCGGCCTGTAGCATCGTTTAGCCTGCGTCTGTCAGTGTTTTGCGGCGGGCGCTCGTCTCTAATGTGCCGGTGGTGGTTGCGTATGAAGTGAGGCTGATGTTGCAGACCATTAGGCTCTTGAAAGGAGCGCTGGTTGTCTTCTCCTAGTCCGCACAGCTCATTTCCACTTCCAAGAAGCTCCAGTGAGTGAAATGCACGTAAAGAGCAGATTGTGAGCATGTGCAAAACGAGACGTGATGCCACACATGACGTTTTTCTTTACATCTGCCCTTCTGCTTTGAGTCAGGTACAGATGCGGAGGAGTGTTGAAATGATGACGAAAGTATGTACATATATTGAACACGTGCATTTCTATACGGACAGCCGTGGAATCCATTATAAACTCATGAGAACACACGTTATTGACTTTGTCCATCTCCAAGAATTTTTTTTGTAAATTTCGTAACGTGGGGTTGCAGGTCTTTTAGTACTCAATAGATCAGCAACTTAAGTGCTGGAGGTGGTTACAATTTTTCATCAGTGCTGGCGGAGGGTGGGAGGACATGTACAATATGAAAATGTGTACTTAATGTATTTAAATTTTGATAATATATTTTGATAATTTTGATAATGCAAAAAAAAACAACGCCTACTCTATTTTTTAAGCACAAAATCATTTTAAAGGGTTAGCTGCAATATAGTAGCGGATAATGTCCGCGATGCTAATTTGCAGTAGTGTAGAAGAACCAAACTGCTGTTTGTAGTAGTTTAGCTGTCAGACGTCCTTTTCAAAGCTACTATTTGAAATGACAAGCATACGGACTTGAACAAGACCGTGGGCTCCGCGTACGGGTCCAGACACAGCTCGGCCCTGCGGGGCGCCGTATCATCGCTGAGAAGAAGTCGTCACGTTTGACAGCCACACCCGTGGAGATAACCGTGTAACCTCATCCGAGCCATCAGTTCAGACATCTCAAAACACCAAAGTTGCTTTTACTCCTCCCGGGCTTGTTCTCTTCAAACAGTCCTGCGGGCTGAACCGATGTTTTCATTGCGCTTTGACACAGTCAAGTTGGTATCGGTGTCGCTTCCTGGTGTATCTGAAGATCCTTTGCAGTTACGTATTTGTCCCCCCCCACCCCACCCGATAATCAATATCGATATCAATGTTAATCGATAAAATCGTTTTGATATTCAAGTCAATGAGCTTGGTAGACGCCCAAATTAAAGTAAAGGTCACACTATTCTTCTACTTCCAATTGTAATATGATTAAACATTGCATTAGTTAGTTTTAAAAAAGTGCACACTCTGCTGTAGTAACGGTTTCTGGACGCTAGAGTGTGCTGCCGCTCCATAAAAGAACAAGCCATTACCTCCCGACTTGAAAACTCTTTTTTTCCTTCCCTTTCTCCCGCTCTCTCTTTAATGCCATACCATGCCAAGCCTTGCCACGCTATTCCAGTGATAGTCTCAGCTGCTTCCACCATAGCAGGGAAAAGGAAAATACAGTAGATTACAATCAGTGTTTTTATTCACGGATAATTTCATCAGTCCAACCGTGCTAAGGTCAACTGAACCGTGTGACTTGGCTATATTTATCGTAGGCAAGCGGAGATTGAGCTTTAATGCACATTAAATACAACATCCGCTAAAATGCAAGCGTTTTTTTTTTTCTTTTTCAATAAATCTGCCATCAGTATCACTTGCACTCTTTTCATAATGACTAGTATTGAGATTATATCAGCCACACTGCACTCATGTACGATAATAATAATAATAACAATAATCTTTGTCATGTAACAATGCATAGGCTCAGGGCCAGTAAGCCGTACGTGTTCTGCCAGCCGCAGATTAAAAGGCGCCACCACTCATGGACTTTACGTCCAGCCACCTCCAGTCCACTGTTGACCATCTGCCTTTGTGCACGTCTATAGTGTTTGCCATCTGTGCACTTTAAACCTTCACAAATGTTTCAAACACTCTCTCGCCGTGTTCTCATCAGACGGGAGCATGGTCATAGTGTGATCACATGCAGTGCTCCGCGGCGGCATGGTGTTTATCCACTGCAAATCCCAACATTACACATTAAAAAGGCAAAGAGCTAATCCACCGCTGCTCTCACTGCTGCCAGATTACTCTGTATTGTTGCATGCTGTATCATTTCCCTCTATTGTACTCCAGTATTCGCAGGGATAAGTGAACATATTTTGTCCGTATCTTTTTTTGCCATACTTCTGGTTACCCTCCTGTAGCACTGATGAAAAATGATGGCACCCTCCAGCCATTGCTATTCCACATGCTAAATCACAAGTACCTTAAGTGTACAGTGCGGTATCATATACGTACCGATACTGCACTATATTACATGTTCTGTTAGATACTGAACTTATAAAAAATGATCAAATCCACCAGATGGCGCAAGTGACCTGTCACTTGTTTGAACCAAAGAGGCCACAACCTGTTGAACCAGCCGGGTTGGGTTTAGCAAACACACATTTTGTCCAAAATGACAGCAAAGTGTATAAAATTGCTTTACTTGCTGTTATTAATTGAATCATAGTCGAGAAATGTCATCAACATTGGATGTTTCTTTCTAGGTTCCGTAATTATAAAGCATTAGATCAAATAGCTCAGACTACAGAAGTGATCATAGTTGGAATTTGCGGTGGTGCAGTCAGAACTGTCTTGCATCATTTAACTGCGCCTAATAATTTGGCATTTAAACTTTCAATTTTGAGGCCAGACAATTTTGCTTGGTATCTTACCTGAGTCAGCTCTCAGGATGGAATTTGCGGTGGTGCAGTCAGAACTATCTTGCATCATTTAACTGCGCCCATTCATTTGGTAAACTCATTTAAACTTTCAGTTTTGAGGCCAGACAATTTTGCTCTCGGGATGATGCAACACTGCAAACCACAATTGTGTAGGTTGCTGTACAATCAGGTTTGGAAACCCTCGGGGATCCTTAAAATCCTTAAATGTAGTTAGCGACAAAATGTTTAAAAAAAAGGTAAATAGGGACCGGCGGCTAATAAATCAAGCACGATAAGCGAATTATTCCTTCCTACCTTAGCTTCGGGCCAATAAGAAGCTATATTAGATGATTGTGACATATCACATAAATCTGACGTCCATGCATAACAAGAGGTGTGTTGTAACAGGAATAAAGATGCATTTTTCCGAGAACAAAAAAATCACGAAATATTTTCCAGAATACGAGGTGTTGGCCATGATGGCGCCTGCTCACAATGCCCTGGGCATCTGACAGTTCCCACCCGAGAAGAACATAGCTGGAGCAAAACAAAAAAACCTAAAACACTCCAACCCCCTCTCTCCCAAGCTCAAGGGGCCTGAATTATTTTTTTTTGTGTGACACCAGTCCTGAAATTTCCCTGACATACTTTGTATAGTTTTGGGTTTATACAAATTGAATTTTTTCTTGTCCTTAATATACCTTTAGTTATCCGTTTAAAAGACTACAGGGCCCGTAAAAACCCTCGTCATCGCCCGGTCCAATTAGACGCCTCTTTCAGGTAACTTCCGCTAGAGGGCGCCGAGCGGACTGCAGACGCTTCGCCGCCTGGCTTGCAATAAAGTGCAGATAGGCGCGCAAGAGGGGCGCCAGGTGAGCAATAACCCTAACCCGAGTTAAGTCCGGGCGGTCGGTCGGTCGGGCGGGCCTCACTTGAGACAGAGCGCGACGTGTTTGCGTCTGTCCCCTAGCGCCGGCCTCGCTGCACATTAACCAGACTGCATACAAATAAAGATAGACACCTGATAAACTCTTGACTCTGAGCTGGAGCCATTAAAAGGAGAGGACAGTTTTTCCTTCCTCTTTCAAAGTCACACTCGAAAGTGCTAATATAGTTTTTTTTTTTATAAGGCTTGTTTGCTTACATTGACCGTTTTTGTAAGAAGAATCGCCACCGCCGCCTCCTCAAATATACACACGTCATAGAATTTAAATATAGTCTATATGACGATTTAGTTTTAACTGCCCGGATTTGACAAATATGACACTGACATATATCTACCCCGCCCAAAAAAAGTCTCTGCCGAAGCAATTACAAACGTTATTGTAACAATATACAATGAAAAATGCATTTGTAACACAATCAAATTCTGTCAATTGAAATTAATTGAATTAGGTTTCTGTGTCAAATGTGCAGTCAGGTAAATCAATCAAGTGATCAAGTGCGTGGTGTAAAATGACACGGCTATAAAAAAAAAATCAACATTTCAATGTTTTATTGAAACTTTCAAGAACACGATGTCGATGTTGTAAACTAGACAAAAAATCCGAGAGGCTACAACATAACCCAACGTATAAGAAACACAAAAAAAAAAAAAAGAGAACAAAACCTTCATTTTCTTTAAGATTATACGGCACTTTTAACGACCAGGTTTACAAATTTCCATAACAGAATAAATCCACTTTTGTCAAACTTTAACACTTGTTTTGCGTTCCTAAAAAAATTTTTTTTTTTTTTTTTTTAAACATTTAAAAAAAGGAGGTGTTTCAAGCCATTAGTGCGGTGCGTTGGTTGTCGCCTTTTTCATTCGTTGAATAGCACGCACACATACGCACACACACGCACACGCGCGGACATCAAGTGAAAAATACAATGGCACATGAGTGTGAGTAACTAGCTGAGTGGATATTAAGGGAGGAATAAAATCCATATTTGAAGATTTGGACAAGAAGGAGGGATAATAAATGGAGATGGAAACAAAAAGATAATAGCCACAAAACTATCATTACATAGATATATCCACAATAAATTAACAACAGATCCCTAGGACAAACTACTTTTTATTTACACGCAACAATATGAAATAATTATACATAAATATTTTATATACTCATATGTACATGTAGACTCAATACTACCTTTCATGTTGTTGTTGTTTTATATTTACTTTGAATTGTCTGCTTCCTTTTGCCCATTGAACATTAACGCTTGGACCTCTTTGCTACCCAAAGCAGTTTTTGGATTTAAAAACAACAAATTAAAAAGAACAGTAATCCAATTAAAGAGATATATATTTTTAAAACAAATGTGTCCCCCACTATTTTAAAGAACATTCACGATAGACGGAGGGGGAGGGTGGGTGCATGCATTTTCTGAGGGGGGTGGGGTCATTAAAATTGAAATAGTACAAGAAAATACAGCAGTCTCTTAAAGGTAGGTCATGTTCGACGGTAGTGGAAATCAAATGTGTAAATTCAGAGTGCATATTGGGAAGAAGTAATAGTAAAAGAAATAATAATAATAATAATAATCATAAAAACATAACATTTCGTCGTGTATGATGCAGTTCGGAGACAGCAGCAACTTCAATTCGTTAAGTCTCTCATCTGACCACTTTTCAGTTTCAATACTTGTACGGTATTAAAAAAAAAAAAAGACAGGTTAAGTGTTGCTTTTTTAATTTAAAAGGAAAAAACAATACATATCAGATGTGTATTAAACCAAAGTGCATTTCAGAAACTAAAATATGTCTCTCTTGAAAAAAAAAAAAAACCCTGCTATGAACAAAGTCCTCCTGTTGTTGTCTTTCAAGGTATTTGGGACGCCTTGAAAAATGACAAGAAATAACAAGTGTGTGGGTGAAAAGCGGGGGGCGGGGGGGTTAGAGAGGGGGCGGGGGGGGGCCCGCTCCCCTCCCCTCAGGGCGACCCGCTTCTCGACCTGTCCTGGTTCGAGTCCAGCCCGCTGACGAGGCGCTGGATGCTCTGCAGCTCGTTGGCGCCTTCTTTGTCGGCACCTATTTTGGGCGACACCGAGCGACTTGTCACCTCCGACGTGGACGAGTCGAGCTGGGCCGAGGCCGGGCTGGCCGGGACCAGCACGTCCCCCTTCAGCTCGGCCCCCAGCGGCGCCAGAGCTGAGGCAGAGGCGGCGGCAGCCGCGGCCGTGCTGAGCAGCGTGCTGTCCGGTACCGTCATGGGGAGCGAGTAGGGGTTGTACCTGAGTCGGGGGCGCACCGCGTTCAGGAAGGCGTGCCGGTGAACCGACGGGGACGACGAGGCCGAGGCGGCGGCTGCGGAGGAGGCGGCCGCGGCCGCCGCCATGTACGTGTATGGGTAGGGGAACAGACTTCCGAAGGGGGACATGGCCAGACCCTGAAACCCAGAGAAAAAGACAAAAAACCTTTTTCAAAATAGTGATTTTTTAACTACATTTTAATTACAGTTTATTTGTATTTAACAATTGAGTACATATTAGAATGAAGCTTGAATCTATTTTTAATACAGCCAATTTATTAACCTGTAAAAAAAAAAACGCAACTTATATTTTTTTCCGCTAAAACAAGTTGGGACAACTTTAAAGTAGAAATGATTTATCTTCAATCTTATGTAAAAAAAAACAACAACAATTTTAACAACAGCAAAATATAAAATATTCAGTTGAATTGCCCAACGAAAAGTTTTATCAAGATTAACAGTTTGCCTTGAATGGTTTAGTTCACCCAACTTTTTTTTCAACAGCGCGCAGTTAAGTTGTATTAACATTTAGTGCATATTAAAATTAACCTCGCAGTTCTCGAAAAAATACTTTTAAACAACCTACCTAACTTGACAAATATACTAAAAGTTGAAGCGCGCTGCAAACTTGAAGTTTCAACGTTTAATTCAATCATCATATTATTCACCACAAGAGGGTGCCCACGTCCATATTTTCGAGTGGCGCTCCCATCACAGTTGGAGATTGACTGCACTCTCTAGTGAGTTTGCCATAGTGCTGGCGGAAAGTCTATTGAGTGGATGTGTCCTCGACGTAAAAATAGTCAACGGTGATAGTCACTAGATCAGTGAAGCATCGTATGCCTCGAGTGAAACGCGAGCTCATTTTAAAAAAAAAATTTTTATGGTACATGAAAGAGTCACTGCCAAAGTTCAGTTCAGCTGTATTAAACGTTTGAGTCATTAGATACGCAACAATTTGTGGTCACAAGTTAGGCCTAGTGTGCCTACCGACTACAAACTAATATTAATTTAATTTTTCAGTTGCTTAAGCAGGAGGGACATATCAGATTGAAATCTCTAGCAACATTTGCTTTCTCAGATGTTCAACTTGTTCACAGGAATGACATTAAACCTCCAAATGAGTAATTCGGGGCCACAAACGAACATTTTGTGGCCACAAATTAGTGTTTCGTGGCTGCAATTTAAAACCTAACCATGTCATGTCGAGGCCTCTGAGTAGAGATACTGAACACTTCCGCTAAGGAAAATCAGCACCAAATGATACACCACATGCCTCTAGTTTATCAATACAAGTGGCGCATCCATTTCAACGTAAAGGGAGATGTCAGGAAGTCCTAATCTTCTTTTCAAGTTCAACATCCACACCAAAAATTAAATTCATTTGTTGCTTTGGGTCACACCACATCTTTCCATAAACTGTTAAGGAAATTGGATAAAAAGAGATCAAGTTTTTTCAGGAGCTGCAATAAAGGCACATATTTCTTGGAAATTGAATAAAAATCTGAGATATCATTTTGCCAATAATGGCACAAAGTTCTGTGGAAATTGGGTAAATGTGTGAAGGCATCACATCAATAGCTTTCTTTGCCATACGAGAAAATATTATTTCTGTGGAAAGATGTGGCAAAAGATATTGGCAAAAATGTGCACCATGTTAGTGAGAAAATAAAACGTGGAATTGTTGGTATGTGGGAATTTTGGCGTGTTGAAAATTGTTCCCAGGGTGAATTGAATGTGCAGAACAGTGAGAAATCTGAATGGGAACGATGAGAATCTGTTTGTAGAATGTCCCATTGGGAATCAATGGTTTTTTTTTCTTCAAGGGGTGAAATGTGGAGTTGTGGGAAGACTATTTTTGGAATGAGAAAAATAATACACAGCCTAAATCTTTGGAGTTGGTTGAAATTAGAATGGTGAGAACTGCTTGAGAAATGTGGATGTAGAAGCTCTTCAACAGAGCGAGGTTAAATGGTGCACACTGTTTGTAACACAAAGGCTTCTGTAGATTTATTAACTTTTTTTTTTTTTTTAGTCAAATGACACAATGTAACGCAGCCAAGTTCACAAATGCCAAAACAAAACAGTGCTCAGTAACTAGACAAAACAAAAGAAGTTCCTTGAAATGCACCGGTAACGAAAGTGAAAGAAAAATACTTAAATGAATCCATTTGTCACTCAGCTTTCACCAACTGTACAATCTGAATCGCGTCTGCCTTTATATGGTCGGTTTCTATCTTCGGCCCAGTTCTTTGATCGCCAGACAATACCATTTGGTCTCAGGGTGTTGACAAAAGTCGACAACACAAATCCTGGATCTCACACCTGTTTTGTAGGTGTTTTCCTTGGCTGCGACATTGCGTGCCCCACCCTCTGCAAATCTATTAAGTTGTTTCAGTTAGCCCATTAAAGCAGCCTTCATACTGTCTTTGGCAATGTATCAATATCATTTCACAGTTTCCTCCTTGCTCAACAGCATTTTGGAGACGTGTGTGTGTGTGAGAACCATCTTACTTTAGCATTGTTTTGGTTGCGTGTTTTGCCCGAGTACACATCTGCAGTGATTGGGATTGTAAAGATTTTTTGGCCACACCATATTTTCTTAGAAAATTCATTTTGACTTGACAGTCATTCATAAAAAAAAAAAAACAATAGACCATTACTGCCGCCATATTGTGCCTCTAATTTAATGCACATGAAACCACCACACCCGAGGAAAAACAACTAATCGGTGATAGAAGCCACGACTTGTGTGAATTCATATATCATTTGACCAAAAAAAATCCTTTGAATTTGTTTCAATTCAAAACAGCGAAACGGACATTTTTTTATCAGTCCATCGTAGAAACGCACCTGATTCCTAATGAAGTTTCATTTTGTGTGCGACAAATAATTGACATTTTATAAGTCGCGCCTTCTGCCTCTGATTGCTTGATGCCTTTTGTTTTTGGAGAGTTTCACACACTCCCTTTAAATTGCTAACTTGCTTCAGAACGGTTCATCAGCATTGCACGTAGCGAATAATACAAGAATAAAGGACGATGGAGGGTTGCACTAGAGAAAATCTCGCCTGTGCCACTTTCCATATTTTTCACTTCCATAGCGGGTCCCCTTCCCGCGACCCGAGCGGCTTTCCATAGTGAGCAGCCCATTCGTGGAAATTGCGGTTTGCAAATGTATAATCCCACTCTCGTAATCCGTAAATTGCGTGTTTGCTTTTTATTGTTTCCGACGCGCGTAATCCTTCAATTGCGCGTGTGCGCGCATTTTGTTGTGCTCCAACTCGTTGCCGACATTTTCTTCATCGCCACCAAAAGCTCTCCGGCAGGCAAGAGTAAGCGACGCTGTCGATACGCTCGGCCTCGGATGTAAATCGCGAGCGTTTTATTGAACGTAGAGATTAAAAACACTCGGCGTCGATTGCGTCGGTCTTTCCAGAAGCCAAAGGGCCTCAAAGTCGGACGAGTGGAATCGACTGCAGGAGTGCTGAGCGTCCAAGGGTTATCAGGGGCGCGGTAACGGTCTTGCCCCCGGGCCATGGCAACCTGCGCCGCACTCCACTGCAAAACAAGCGTGTGTGCCGCCTTCTGCAGACTCGCACATTTTTATCGCCGCGTGTTAACACACCCAGAGGTGTACGCGCGTTGCAAAATGACGTCCCGTAAGCGAGCGGGCCAACCCTCCCTGCGGCACTGCAACTGCACGTAAACAGCTTTGCCTAAGTTCAAGAATTTCTAATGCGTATTAAAATTCCTCACGTCTGTACTCGAGCGAGACGCCTTGACGACGTGTCGGACGATAAAGTGGCGAACCGAGACGTTACCTGTTTTTTAAGCTTTTGCTCACCTTGTTTCGCCACAGGGGCAACACAGTTCTGTAGTTCTACACAGGCACCATACAACTTGTTTTGTTCAATGAGCAGGTGAGGATTGTCATTGGTAGGGAAGATTTAGACAATAGCATATTTTAGCTAGTAGCTATATATTAATATGAGACTGCATTGGATCACTTGTGACCATGTTAGCTCTTGCTTGTCACTGTGCTTATAGGTGTACAATAGCTAGCTGTATTTTTTTTTTTAAACTGCATCTTAGTAGTGTGTGCCCCAATAAAGTGGGCCATACTTGATGCACCCTACTTAGAACATTTATGTTTATCTAAAAACATAAGTAAAAGCATGTGCTCACATGCTGTGCCCTCAGACAGAAGAGAATTTGTATTGTGATTTTTGGGTTACCTGCGAGGCCAGGACGTGTTGCTGCAGATGGAAGGGCAGGCCCGAAGCCCCCGCCAGGCTCTGAGGGGAGGAGGCCATGCTGCTGGTGTCCATGGTGCTCACGCCTCCCGTGGACACGGCGGCCAGTAAGGGGCCCATCCCCGCGGCCATGTTTGAGAAGGCGCCGCCCATGTTGAACTGACTCGGGTGCAGGAGGAAGGGGTGCGCGCTCCCCAAGTGGTTGAAAAACTGCTGTCCCGTCAGGCCGCCGGCAAATCCGAAGTTGGGCATGTGGCTGTGAGGGCCCATGTGCGGGCCCTCCGTCTGCACATTCAACGGCGCAAAGGCGTCCTTGCCCGGCGGCCGGCAATCGTCCTCCTTGGCCGGGTCCAGGCTCGGGCTCTTCACCTCCTCCCCGGAGCGAGTGGTGCTGGAGATGACGGTGATGGGGCTCTGTCGAGAGTCCGCCCGGCCTCGATCGGTCCTCGGGCTGCCGACGTCGCGGGTTCGGCCGGGGGGGTCGCCGCCGAGGACGCCGCCTCCCCCGAACAGGTGGCCCTTAGTCGGGCTAGTGTCGTGCTCTTTGGCGTCCTCCGTCGTAGTGGAAATCTTGTTAGAGTCTGGACCGTCTTTGACGTGGCCGTCTTTGCTCTCGTCGTCGCTGTCCTCGTCGCTGTCACAAAAGTCTGCACCCCCCCAAAAAGATTTCAGTACATCAACAGGTCGCTAAATTGAAGCTCCACCATAATTAGCTGGCCCAGGACGTAAACAAACTAAGCACATGCTGAATATGTGTTGCATTGGGTTGGTGTAAAACTACCAGTCAACTTTTTAATGTCTATTTTTAAAACTATTTCTGTCACCTCATCCGTTTTTTTGTTACTTTTAGGATTCCTAGATTTACTATCCACTTTGTGCTGTGTGAATGAACCTCTTGTGTAAATCAATCCTGCTCAGCTCTTGTCGTGTAAATTTCATTTTTAATCCATAATGCTCATTATAAAAGTAAAATCAACATTGCATGATCAATCAATTTTATTCGCAGAAATGATGGGCCCATGCATGGATGCGCGAGTCGGCTCTGTTACGTGCCAATACGTTTTACCATAGTCATAAAAAATATTGACTGGCATTATTGCACAAACATTTTTGTCTGTGTACGTTGCTTTTTATGTGTTATTCATTCCATGCTTCTAATATTTTGGCCCCGTCGTTCAAAATTATAGAAACACTTCTCAACATGACAGCACAGTTCAAACTGCAAGCACAAGAATGACGTTATATGAATACTTCTCTAATATATAGCAGAAAATTAACCAGCAGAAGTGCGATGAAGCTGATTAGAGGGGTACCTAATGATATGTCCCGTGAGCGAAATAAATCTGCTTTTAATTAGTATTTACCTATAGATACCTTTATGGCCAATCAGTTCTTGTATTATATCTGACGGTGCCAGTGTACCTAATAACGTGACCTCCTAGCTGTCAGAATCCGGGGTACAAGACGATGACGTCATAATCCAACCTACAATTCTTAAGTGTTCTTTTGACCGTTAAAAAAAATCCCAATATATTATTTGTTAAATTTGAATGCATTGGCGCTAATGGACGACCCAATTTACAATAGAACGACACAATCTCGCCCCCTTGAAATGAACCCACGCGCGGTTGAATACCTTTCAGGTGTGGGGGTCCCACGGTGGACACGGCAGGTGAGGAGGCCTGACCGAAACACTTGAAGGGCGCTTGCTCCCCGGAGGAGTCGTCCGAAGCTCCGTTCTCTTTCTTTTGCTGCTCCTCGTACGAGCGGATAGACTGCAGGGCCAATTGTTTTCTGCACAAAAACACAATTTACCTTCATATTTCCGCAAAAAAAAAAAAAAAAATGGCGTTACCATGGCGACAAACGCCACACTTCCATTTCTCCTCATATATGCGCAATAAATCCCCGCGTGTGAGTGTTCTGCTCATAAAAGCGAGGTAATTAATTAACCGTGCTCCAATCTCGCGGCAACTTTTTACAGCGTGGAGTAGGCTGCCATGCTTAAAGAGAGCAACCCCCCCAACCCCGAGGGTCAATTTTGACGCTTTGACGCGTTTTAATCCAGCTAACGGGATTATTATTTTGTTGTTGTTGTCGTTGCAGCAGCAGCAGCAGCAGCAGCAGCAGCTCTGACTTACCTCTTTTCCCGTCGGCCGTTGCCAGTGTCACGGAAGCCTTTGGCGAAAGGGTTGTGATCGATTTTAAGCTGAGTTATCTGCAAAAAAAATACATATACATATATAAAATAAATAAATAAAAAGGCGGGCGCTTTTTACGCAATTTAAAAGGAAGCATAGTGGTCAAATAAAACAGGCAAGCACAAAGGCGAGTTTCCCCTCGTGTGTGTAAATTACAATATTTACACGCCAAACTCCTCCAACGCGAAGACTTGTTGCCATTGAAGTGTGACTATTTCCCCCCCCCATAAAAGACAGCAGTTATGATTTTGTTTTAATATCGCCTATAAATTAATATGTGTCTTTGATTTCACATATCACCGCAGGGGGGGACACACACGTACACTAACGCGAGCACACAGCGTATAGTGTGACACGAAAAGCCTTTTCTATTTCTCCATTCATGCGCAGAGCGTTGCCCTTCTTCTTTTCTTCCTTCCATTTCTCAACCTCCCCCAACCCTTTTTTTTTGCGCATGCAGAGAGAGCGAGAGCGAAAACGAGAGCGCGCGACCATGTGTGTGTGTGTATGAATGTGTGTGTGTGCCACTACTAAATCCCTTCCACGTGATTTAAATTTTTAAAAAAGCATGCTAACCTGCATGTGCAACATTCCTCCCCACAGCAGGTCTTTCATTTTTTATGACAACAAAACGAATGAATGGGGCATGCAACAAACGAGAGGGGGGGGGCGCTGAATTTATTTATTTATTTGTCTATTTATTTATTAAATTCTTCTATTTATTTACCTTGTCGTTCTGATAAGCAGTCACCGCGATGAAGTCGGTCTCGGGGAACACGTACGTCCTAAAGGTGCTGTAGGGCAGCTTGAGGATGTCGTTGGCCCTCACGATGTGAAAGCGAGGCTGATATTTATGCATGGAGTTCAGAATGGTCTGTCAAACACACAATAGACAGCCCGAATTATGTATACACACCGCTCTCGTTATTAATCCGTCATCCTGTGGGTGGGGGGGGAATACCCCGTTGCATTAAAAATGTATATCGCATAGTAGCAAGCGCTCGGGGTGAAACGTTCCTTTAAAAAAGTAATGCGACATTGTGTTTTTAAAATGATGTAACCACAATATTAGGAACAGCAGTAATGACTGGAGATGTAAAATAATCTTGTTAAATTAATACATGTCAGATTTTTAGATTCCCATCTCACTTATTCAACGTGTGTTTATGATTGTGTATTTTGAGCGGGAGAACGTGCTACA
Source organism: Syngnathus acus (assembly GCF_901709675.1). Taxonomy (NCBI): domain Eukaryota; kingdom Metazoa; phylum Chordata; class Actinopteri; order Syngnathiformes; family Syngnathidae; genus Syngnathus; species Syngnathus acus. Next base: position 7,778,434 of record NC_051097.1, read on the forward strand.
AAAATAGTTTACTGATAATTTAGTGGCTATAGTGCAGTGTAAAAAAAAAAAAGTGAGTGGACTAAAAATTTCAAGTCAACAAACTCATTAAATCTCAAGTTGAGCAATTCAATTAAAAAAAAAAAAATGTTTTGCTGTTGTAAAAATGGGCTTTCCCGCAATTTCACAACAAGTAAGAGTTACCAGAACTTATTGTCCCTTAATCGTATCGTCCTCCAACTTTTTGCTAAAGACAACTCAGCAAATTATGGGAACGAATAACTTGCTTGCTTTGTTGTGTTAACTAAAATTATTTCCATAAATGTCAGTAATGTATTTTTAAAAAAGTTTTTCCAACATCAATTATTGTCCCCCCCCTCGAAAAAAAAAAAAAAAAAAAAAAATCAAATTTAGTTTTGTAGTTTACAGTGTGGGTGTGAGCTTCTACTTTTTCCAAGTAGTTATTATATTCAAAGCCACGTGAACTAATTCTCATTAGATTGTGCCGGTTTGTTTAATAAAATGACTGGTGTGTGCTCCAAGGCGCTTAATCAATTAAATTAGTAGGAAAACACGTGAACTGATTCATTAGATTATTATTTTTTTTGCTGCTGTGTCTAATATTGTGGTCCAAAACACATACAACACCAAATTTGTTCATGCAGTATTCCAAATTGTATCTCAAATATCTTATCAACTGCGTGATTGTGCAAAATAAATAAATAAATAAAGGTAAGAAAATAGTAAAATGGACATACATTAGTGGAACTTACAAATCCATGCTTGTCAGAGATGTTGTTGGTGAGCTTGAGCTTGTGGAAGTTGACCACCTTGGACATCCATTGCTCCCCGGTGGCGGGGCTGTCCGGGTGGATGTACATCCTCTTCGGCATCTCGGGGTCGGCCTTGCCAGCCACCATCCAGCGCGAGTTGTGGAACTTGTACCTGCAGTCGTCGGCTGCCACGATATCCATCAGGAGAATGTACTTGGCCTTCTTGTCCAGGCCCGTGCACCTCACTTTGAAGGGGGGGAACATCCGCCTTGACGCCACAGCACATTTTCAGGCGAGGATTTAGTACCAAATAATACGTTTGGATTACATGTTTAAAAAAAAAAAAAAAGAGGCTGCAGACCACATGTAAATACGCTTTGCACTTAACGTACACAAGCTTCAAGTCAGCAGTCATTATTAAAAACACACACACACACACACACACACACAATTGAAAGTGCGATCTGTTAGTGTAAAGTTTTAGCGAAATGAATGATGGGATTACGAGGAGAAAATCTGTGTGCGCGTGTGTGTGTGTGTGTGTGTGTGTGTGTGTGTGTGTGTGTGTGTGTGTGTGTGTGTGCGCATGCGTGTAAATGTGTGTACACAAAGCTTTACAGGGGACTTAATTACTGCAGGACAACCCCCTTCCCTTTTTAATGCTACAGTACATTAAGATTGCTTATTTGTATTAATTGAATAATGTAAGTGCATGTTGTGCAGAAAGGTGTTACAGTCTCTTACGATCAAATTTCGTTTTTTAAAATATTTTTAATTTGACTAAACTGTTGGGTACAATAATAAATGGGTAAAGAGGCACTAAATTTTCACCCAACTGTATTCTTTTGCACAAAACAACCCCAAAAATACAAAACCTCCACCATCAGAAAATGATTGCTTTGTAGTAAAACACAAATTTGGTCAAACTGTCCCAAGCAACGGGCTTTTTTTTTTTTTTTTATAAATAAATAATTGTGTTATTTTTTTTTCACATTTACATTTTTGTGTTTGTTTTGTGTGAAAAAATTAATTGGGTCAAATGAACCCATATAGTTGCCTCTTTGACCCACAATTGAGATGTTACTGTCATCCAAAATTTTTGTTTAATGTACATGCAGGCCAACTAATTTTGGGGATGTTTTGTGAAAAGATCGGGGTCAAATTGACCCAAGTAGTGGTCTTTTTTGACCCAACTGTTTTTCGAGTTAACCCAGACCTACTATTCAGCTGGTTTCAAAGCGAGAGACTCCATGCAGTTTTCCCCAAACCCGAGTCTAGCTTCTCAATTCTAAAGTCTACATTTCAAAGTAGCAGCGGAGCGAGCTTCACCTTCCGGATTTGGTGATCACCATCTCGGTGCCCCTCTTGTGGAAGAGCTCCCAAAGCTCCTTGGCTTCCAGGTGCACCTTGGGGTCGTCGTCCACCTCCTCCTCGGGCTCCAGGCTCTTGAGCGGCCGGAGGTGCGCGGCGGCGGCGGCGGCTGCCGCGGCGGCCTGGTGGCCCAGCGAGGAGAAGTGTAGCCCGGAGTCGGCCGCTCCCCCCATCAGCTGATCCATGATCGGCTTGCCCAGGGCGCCCGGCAGCGACAGCGAGCCGCTGGGGGGCAGCGCCAGAGCCGGAAAGAAGGGCGGCTGGTGGCCCAGCATGGCGCTCATGGCAAATTCCGGACCCCGGTGAGGTATAAACGGATGATATGCCATACTCGAGCCCTGGACGACTGGATCTCTCATCAGGAAGTTCATCCAAGTGCTTTGCAAGCAGTGCGGACGTGGGCTTGGAGTGTTTTGGACGCGATGCGAAATCAAAACGAGAGAGGAGAAGGAGGGGTGGGAAATGTTCAAGAAGAAGAAGTCCTCCTTCAAACTTGAAGCATCCGCCGAGCGTCCACTGTTCTTTTTTTCGGGGGAGGGAGTTGGGGGATTCAAAAATCAAAAGGCGAAGATGTTCCCCATGAAGAAAAGACACGCACGAACCGACTCGGGTGCGTCACTCGAGTTTACGGCGGGGCATTCTTCCTCTTCACTGCGTTGCCATTCCCGGTTTCAAGGAGATACACGAAAAAAAAAAACAGAAGAGGAGAAACAAAAAGCGCGTTCCCCCTGGCTGGCTTTGTCGGCGTTGCTGTGTTTTTCTTTTCTTTCTTTCTTTTTTTTTTTTTTTTTGGAATTGTCCCCTCCTCGCAGCTTCCCGAGTCCTGCCTCGACTGGCTCCGCTCTCCCTCGCGTCTCTTTACGCACGCACGCACACACACGCCGGGCGTCCCCTCGCCTTCACGCGCATTTCTGGGAAGGACGTGTGCGGAGAAACAAGTCGTCCACCGAGCTCGACAGAAGAGAGAGAGGAAGAAGAAGAAGAAGAGGAGGAGAGTGGAGGGAGAGAGAGAGAAAGAGAGTGTGGTAAGGTCCCAGCTCCGTGATTTTCCTAGCGCCTTCTGTGGCCCACGGGGCTCCACGCAGGATGGATGTGTTGCAGCGACTCCCTTTGATTGGCTCTTTGACGCTTTCGGACCAATTGTGAGGCACCAAGGGGGCGTGGTTTTAACAGGTCCGGGTGGAGGGGATCAGGCTCGAGTCTTATAAAAAGGTGTTTGGAAAACGGCAAAAAGGAGAAAGGAGGAAAAAAAAAAGAAAAGGAGTTTAAAAAAAAAAAAAAAAGGCTTTGCATGTGAAGCGCCATCCCAAGCTTCTGTCACAGTCAGTCAATCAGTCGCTCCGTGTGGTGTGAATATGTCAACAAGCAGCTCCGTGAGGCGTAGCGGGACGAGCGCGGCGAGCCAAGCCGGTGCAGCGACGCTCTCGCCCGGCTTGGTTGTTCGCGCGTAGCCGCTCGGAGGTCTTTTGAGAAATTGGACAGGCAAACACGGCCGATCCTACGGTGACTCCATCGGTGTATTTTTGCACAATTTAGGAGCATTTGCGTGGTTGTCCGATTGCTTGTCCAGCGATTTAATACGCACATCATTTCCTGTTTGATCCTCGGGTGGTAAGAGCTGGACAAATAAGACTGGTAGGCGGGAAGAGGCGCTATGTGTATATTTTTTATTTTGCATACGCATGTCATCTCCATCTCTGATTCATTTAAAAATATTTCCAGTTTGACATTTTTTATTTTCAAAACCGACAATTGAATGTTATAAAGCAAACCGATGTGACGTGACAGCTCATGGGAGGATGGTGCTCAGCAGTGCGTGTCTTATCATCTCTGGCATCAAAACAGCAACAGATATTGTGAATCATAACCAATCAATTGTGCAGGCAAATATAGAACACTTCCCGGCACAAGCGCACCATGCAGGCAACAATTCAATTTCAAGCTGCGCACATCTAGTGTGGCAGTTAAACGCATCCGCCAGAGACGCGAGTATTATAATAATCCTTTTTTATTGTCGTTGCGTGTTATCCGCATGCAAATGTTCCGCTTATGTGGTGTTATTAAGCGCGTCTGTCGTCATCTTTTCTGCTACACTGACAGTCGTCTGCAGATTTAATACTTTGAAAGGTTTAAGCCATGCGCGGATATGAATAGAGCTTATAGATTTGTGTATGCCGGAGTGATTGCGGTATTATGTCAGACAGTGCGCACTTTAAATGCCATTGTAAACCCAAATTCACAAGTAAACTCCAAAAGCTGTGACCACTCGGTCACCTCGGACCAACGCTGTGAATTGTCAATTATTCCTCACGCTCCACTGCGCTTACCTCATCTCAATCAATAGTGCACATATTTCTATTTGTGCTATATAATTCACGGCCATAATTAAAAAAAAAAAAAAAAGTTTTGTGTTTGCAGTAAATATTAGTGACTTTCTTGCGTGCACCACGTGTTGCTGCGTGAACAAGTCGCATGCAGACATTCAAAACGCACGTGTGTATTTTAAAAGTAACATTCATATTCATGCCCTTTGCATTCAATGTAAAACTGCAAAAAAAAAAAAAAAAGACATTTGGCTGGCTGAAAAGCAACCAAACCAAAAACAGACGTTCGTTCACCTGCGTGTGTGTGTGCGTGTTCATGCATACAGTGTGTGTTCCCTTGAGGGTTACACACAATGATATTGGGCTTATGTGTTGCCTGTTATTGATTTCCCGCAGAAAACAAAAGCTGTTGATAAGCCACAGACAAATCTGACTAAGAGAGACACAAGATCCACTAAGTCCGCAGGCTAAACCTTTACATACACAATTGATACACACACACACAAAGGTAAAAAAAAAAAAAAAGGTCAGATCTACTGTTTCCTAAATGCAGCATTTACATTTGCAATTAATAGAAATCACGAGGGACAATTAAAACAGGACTTTTATTATAAAAAAATATCCAGTATCCATTGACGCTGTGTACTTATTTAGTGCACACCTTTGTAGTCAACATTTTCATTATATACATATATATTCTTAAACAAAACCAGCTAATATAAATGAAAGTGTTCAATGACTCAACACATTTTGTGTATCCGTTACACCTATTTCATGTCCACTAATTAGTATTTTTATCTTCCCTCTGTCCTCAACCAACAGGTATTTTTAATGTTGGAAACACGAGGTATAAATATGGTCTACTTTAAAACCTACCTGTAAAAAAGAAATATGTGCAGTGACTTTCTGAATTTATTGCGCACGCTATACAAATGAGTCACAACTGAGTGTTTTGTTCACACCTTCGATGTAACAGACATTTTCAATGTGCAATAGAACGCCGCAAGTATTTTAATGCCTACCCTAATTTCAACCTGTCTAATAAAAATATGACATATTTGTGGCCATTAAAGAGAATATACACGCTGCATATGTGTTTAGTAGGAAAACAAATAATTTCGTGGTCATATTATACCTAATCCATGAACACAAATCAAAACTGTATTCTCAATGATATTAAAAGATGTCTCAACAAAAACAGTAACCTTCCGGATAGCCTGCGAGCTTTTATTTTTCCCATGCTCGTCATCGTCTTCGCCAAACAGAGTGCCCTCCCGCCTCCATTAGAAGCACATTTCAATTTAGCGGAAGGTGTCATCAAATAGCAAGCGCTGTTGACACGGCCGTAGCCTCTCCGTCTCCTCGCGGGCAAGCTGGACGCCGCCGCTTCATTTGCTAAGCAAGTAGAGGACGGTCAATACGCTGTATAAACTTTTACTGGGTTAGGGCTCTCAGGGACTCACAGAGGCCATAAAAAAACAGAAAAGCTCCTGATTAATGGCGGCCAACTTTGTCAGCGCTTCCATTCTGCAGCCAATCTTTACAAAAGTGTACATTTAGGTGCGCAATATTGTCACAAAACTCACTTCTGGCTTTTATATCCATTTTTGTCCGCCCTACTCTTTCAATGCTGAGGTCATAGGTTATATATGGAGCCCAACTGCCATACTGTGTAGGTTCATTAAGCAAAGCTTCAAAGGCATTCCTGGAATTGATCACGGAGCTGCAAGTGATGTAATGTATGCTGTCCTGTTTATTTGCAGATTGTTAATGATAAGCGAGGACAGACTTGGCGGCACCGCTCCCGAATGCAGGGGAGATTGCCTCGGCCCTAAACGCCATGCGACTGAAAAGGGAGGTGGGTGGGGGTCGAGCGGAGCCCCCCCCCACCCCCCCCCCCCCCCCCCCCGCCTCTTATGTGCGAGATTAGCTTATTCAACTACTGTAATTGAGTCCAAACTTCCCGGTGGACACGGTGACACAAAGCGGAAAGAGACATGTCCAATTGATGGCCTAATGGCTTTCTAAACGCAAGTCATTCGCCCCAAAAAAGACGGAGGCGCGGCAAGGAATTGATCCGCCACTTCAAAAAGGCGGAGATTGTAAAATGCACTTTCCAGAATCAACACATTTTACTCAATAGCCCGCAGGAACGATAAACCTCTTACCTGTCGATACCTCGTCCCCGTCGGCCATTTTTTTTTTTTTTTTGTGTTCAGCGGACCGTCGATCCCCGCGTCGACTGGTTATAGCTATTGATGAAAAACAATTTTAGTTAATTAGGGGATGTGTTTATTGACGGCACGGCGCAGGCTGAAAATGGACAAGGAAAGTGGAAGCGTAGCGGAAAAGATCTCGCACTTATAAGTTCTCGCCTCGGGAGGATACTAAACAAAACTGTGTGACGTGCCGCCGTATCATTTTATTTTGGGGGCGTAATGCAGCAAAGCGTATCCGTCAAGGTTTCCAATGTCAAGCTGACTACAGTGAAAAAGGGAAATCAAGGCGAAAAAAGCAAGTCGTGGCCTAAGGGTTTGTTTGTACGGCAATGACCTAGTAAAAAAAACGTTTTTTGTTGCTCCGACTGAAAATGTCGCAACGGTCATGTTTGAGGTGTCGTCGGTACACTTTGCTGAAGTGTCGCAAGCATCGGCTCTTCAATAACGTTGTATTGAGCGGGTCAATGCTAACCACGTTCCAGTTTACAACTATTTCGACTTTTTTTTGCTTCATACAATAAATGGTAATCAGAAACGGCAGCTTTTTATATGCTTTTGTATGGTCTGTAGAATAACGGGGAAAAAATAGAATTGACAGAATTAGCTGAGTAAAGTCATAATATTAGGGAATTGTAGACCTTTGTTATAATCGGGGGGAAAAAAATCGCGATTCGATTATTTTTCAAAACCATTCAGCCACATATCGCGAGTTAGCATTTTCGGTGTTCAAAAATTATTGCGTCAACAACCTCGGTACTCTTGAGCGGATGTTATTGTGTGGCCCATAGCACCATTGCGAGCTTCCTTGATGGCTCTTGTGCTCATTATCACCTGTTGCAGCACAATAGCAGCACCGGGACTGAACGGTCGGCCGCATTGTTTGCGGCAAACCAGTCCTGTGGCATGCATGCGTTACTCCCTCCGGAGCCTAATGTGAAGGATTTGTCTGCACGACCCCATAAATGGCCACCAGCTCCGGGCGGCGTGATCGCAAATGCCTCAGATGTGGACCATGTGTCAAAAGTCTTTAGGCCTTTACGTGCCACCGGGAGATAAGCCCCCCCCCCTCCTGTCAATCTTCCTAACGTGAGGCTTTTACTCAAACCGGTTTTGCGTGCTAAAAAGCAAACAATAGCAAATCAGGAGCAGAGGGGAAAAATCCCGAGGTTATTTGTCGTCAAGTTAACGCGGTATAAATACGCGGCCGACGTGTTCACGAGGGGGGGGGGGGCGGTGTGATTGCGGTTTAGATTTAGAGGCCGGGGAGGCGGCGCCCTCGTGACGTTGGCCGAGCCCCGGCGTCGGCGGCCACTTCAGTCGCTCGCCACTTCCTTGAAGTCGCCAGCTTTTCTCTTTGTTTGTGTCGGTCCATCCTCTCGATCCTCTTTTAAGAGGATCGAGGTATAAAGCGCCGCATTCCTCCACCGTCTTTGGGGCTAAGAGGTTGAGGTGGCTCGGCTCTCTCGGGGGGTTAAGTGGGATAAGTGCGTGGCTCATGTCAAGCCGGCTGCCCCCCAATAGTTTCTGGAAAATTTGCAATGGGGTCAGATTGGATTACTGTGTTTTGGTTTTTACATGGAGACAGAGGAGCTTTGAAATGGAAAACCATAAGCGGAAAGGCAAGTGCCATGCAGTCTGAAAGGCCAAAAAGAAAAAAAAAGCGCCGCTAATTTCTTCCGATGGCACGGACAAACGTGGCTCGTCCGCAATTTCGAATACGTGGCCAGAAAGTTGATTTTTGTCCTGTTCTCAATTCCGACTGGTGACCGGAGGGTCAGTCAACTTTGTATGTTACACTTTGTGTTGGTTGCCAATCGTCATGCGTACCACGTGACTCGCTGCTTAGCGGAGGAGGCAAAGCCTTCATTTAGAATTGAGAGAATTTAGAATGCCTTTATTGTCACTGTAAAAAACAAAAGATTTTGATATTTAAAAAATGGCCTCTCAAAAGCAGCAAAACAATAATATGTATTTATCTACTTATTTGTTTATTTATTACTTTTTAGGACAAAAGAGCTTATTTCCATGCCACTAGCATGTTTCCATAAGGTGCCTCTTGCTACTTTTTTTCTTTTCTCCTCCCTTCTCTCCCCCCCCCTGCTTCTGTTGAAACTTGACCTCCAGTTTCTGGGTGAATTCACGGTTTTGTCAGTAGCGAGAACAACAATTTTTGAAGTGTTCGCGGCGGCGGCGAACTCAAGCGGCGGCAAAGTTGAGTGCGGTCAATTGAATCTCCCGCATGCCTCTGTCGCCATGAATGCACCACGACTGCCCCCAACGACAGCCCCCCCCTCCACTCGCCACCCCAACACACACTCCTCAGGCCTTAATATCTTTTAACTAAGGACCTTTCGAAGTCCTCAAAATGTAAACATCCTGTGAATTAATAATGTTTTGATGTAATCATGTTTTTATTGCGATTTGAATTTTTGGCTAATGTTTTAGCTAACGCAGGGCCCCTACGAATGTAACAAATGCTCAAACGGGTCGAATTAAAACCTGGCGCTGGCCTTTTGTGGCCCGCGGGTCATATTTTACTGAAGTAGACGCTGGCATTTAATAGAAGCATGCTTATGGTGGGAACCAAGTTGCGGCCACCGTGCGTCAACAGGTTCATTTGGTTATGCACTGACAAAGCACGCTGTTAACCTTTAGAGCCCCTCATTCTAATAGTCTATTAAAAAAGAAATTTTGGGAGTGGGGGGCTAATGCCAGATCCCCAGATGCACTCGGCTATACGCACCCGACATGCGTTTAAATGTCCTTCCTTTAGATCTCTTATGAGTTAAATATGACTCACTTTCAGCCCCCACCCCTTTTGGTTTTACTAGCTGTGTTTGGCTTTACTGCTTTTTCATGTTCAAATTGCATGTCCCGTCAGGAGACTTGTGACATTTGAAATACGACGCCGGGCCGTATTTACTGAGCTAGACAATACACGAAAGCCACATGAAAATCAAAATAAGTCGGATGCGGTTAAGAGCCGTGCCCTCATTTATTGAATTCCCCACAGATGTTTTGCATGAAGACATTTTTGGGGGGTAATGAGGAGGGGAGCGTGTTTGGACGTAAGTTGAACCTGGGTGCCTTTCTTTTTCTTGACTGTGTGTGTGTGTGTGTATGTGTTATGTGATTCAGGAGCGTCGGCGGCCCAGGCACGGAAGAGGCTTGAACGCGTGCAGCTGCTGCATTAAGTTTTCCCCATCAAAGCGTGGGGTGATGAATTGATGGTCATTTGTGGTCATGCTTGCCTTCATGGCTCCCTTTGAGGCTCCTCAGCACTCCTCCGGTAAGAAAAAAAAAAAAAAAAGTTCATTTGATGAAGTTAGCGATCTCAAATATACGTTCTACATTACATTTTGACCCTTTTTTTGGTCGTAAAAAGTCTTGTTTTGGTGTGAACACTTAGGCCTACTACACCATTGTATTTTAACATTGGCTTTGTGGTTGTACTTGGAGTGATAAGTACAGATTTTTCTTTTGTGGTACTTTGTGTAAAAAGTGTGAGAGCCACCGCTCTTGAGGTTGTTAGCTCCCCTTGCACCGTTGGAAGTGTCCCCCCCCACCCCTCACCCTTCCCAAAATGGTGAGCTCCAAAGTGTCATGTCTGGCGGCGCTCATGCGGGCTCCACCATGCAGCCTGCCGCCGCCACACAGACCGGGACACAAGCCCTAACCAACCAATTAAAATCCGATTAGGAAACATCTTAGTTAGAGAAAGGACCTTTTGCCGGCCCGGGGTCAGCCACCTAATAAGATCCATGGCCTATATAGAGAAGCTGCAGACCTTCACAAATGCTCCTGGCGACCGAGCGTGGCCCCGGAGACCTCTTCTGGCCCACATCGCGCTTTAATTGCTCACTGTATTTAAAAAGAAGAAGGTGGGATTCCAGTTAATTAGTCGGGGGGCTGGACATTATACGACGTGGGGTTTGTTAGCTCCGATTTGGGCGCCGATCAGCTTTTGTGCGCGCCAAATGAGAAGTGAGTAGCGAGCCGGCGATACACAGTGTGCCTGTGTGGACTGGCGGCAGTCTCCATTCATGGGAAAACCTTAAAGGAGCCCCGCGTTATCACAGGACCTCATTATCTCATGTCTGCAAGCATCCTTTGGCAGCGCGTCCTAATCAAGAGTGGCGCAGACCTACTTTGCAAAAACTTTTTTGCGTCACACCCTTTGCGTGATCGGAGGTGTTGCACGACCTATGCGTGATATGCCCGCGGATCAACTTTGTTTGGTCAAATGACCGCTAGCCGCTCGGCTCATTAACGAGTGAAAGGCAAATGACGCCCCGCCCACCTCTCTTTGTCATAAGCTAAATCCCAGCGACAGATGTGCCATTGCGCAGAAACAAATTCTCTAATATTTATATACACATTTATAAATGCATTTACCTGGAGGTGAGTGGTGTCGCAAAAAAAAAAAAGGCGAAATGGAGAGCAAGATCTCAGGAAGAGATTTACACCTGCCTCTCTGCTGCCAGAGAAGAAGCCTATAGGCTACAGAGATGGCCCAGTGGAGCCAGCTTGTCTGGGGCCTCAGCTTAGAGCCCCCACCCCATCACCACCCCACCCGGTCGCCCTCCTCCCCCACCCTCACTCTTTGCTTCCTCCTCCCTCCGCTGTGGATTAAACAACATCATAAAAAATGACCATCAACGCACACACTGTAAACAGATTACTCTGCTCGGCGCCTGGCGCACAAACTGAGGCGCTTAGGGCAAAAAAAGAGAGAGAGAGGGAAAAACTAGCGCGCCGCCGATGCACAAGCACCCGCTCCCCACCCTCGCGCTCTTTTCTCTCCTTACCACCAAGCCAACATGCACGCGCGCACTTCCAGGAGACACTTCCCGGTTATGTCACTTGTCTTTTTACGAGCGTTGGGACAGTCTTTAAGGAGGCAAGCCGCTTTCCCCCCCTTCAACCTTCTTAAATTCACATTTGGAGCTTTTAATGTTGTATTTGTTTATCAATGCTGACTGCACACTTGATTTTAGGGCTGGTTAATAAATACAACCAACCAAATGATGTATCTTCAAGACACGTGTCTTTTTAGGCCACTTATTGCTAGGCGGAATTAGTGGAACCCCCTTTTTCATCAATATTTAATGCAAAATATCCCAGGAAAAAATGCTTCAAATCATTTCCAAGGTGCTTTGTATTCAAATTAAATATTAGATGTGAATCAAACACACGGTTTCAGCCCTGCTCAAATTAATGTCACGGCCAAATTAATGCTTTGTATTAAATATAACACTCTTTTAAATAAGGAGAAATAGGGCCATCTGGTGGGACACTGCCCCCGTTATTAATTACACAAGCACGGAAAAAGTGTCCCCTAGTCATCCAAATCTCTACTCTACATCAATTATGAAATATCAGCCCCAAAAAATCATGTTGCGTCTATTCGTTACAAAATTAAATCAGTTTTCTGCGTTAAATATAAGAATATTCCATACACTAACTTTACAAGCACATCCATGCTCTGTTTTAAATACCAAATAATATGTATAACATAAAATAGTGCCATCTGGTTAATTTCATGACTGCAACAGCGCTCTGTCTTAAATGTAAGAATAAAAATCAAAAAAATCAAAATGTAGCTTTAAAAAGTTGAATCCCTTTCACTCACATATGTAGCTCTCATTTGCGCATGCGCACACACGCGCGCACGCACACACACACACGCACACACACACGAGGGAGAGTGTAAAGGGTGTGTCTGAAGCTGCTTAAAACAAATCAAATAGAAAAAGAATCCCCCTTTCTGGATGCAAATCCCTCTCTGCTCTGATTTGTGCAAAATAAAGTCTTCACATGGAGCTCGTTTGAACGCGGGGGCCTGCAAATCATCAGGCTGTCAGCGTCGCAGATGCTCGGCGAATCGCTGGCATTTTACGCCGCTCCGACTTTTGCACAACCTCCCCGGCCTGCTTTTTGTCTTTTTACGATACGCGAAGCCCGGCTACTCGAGTTAGCTTCGTAAAATCCATATCATAATCTGTCGCTCGTATGACGGAAGGCAGCGGCGAGTTCGTCGGTCGCTTTCAGTAAATCCTCCTTTAAACAGCAATACTAGCATGATTGATTATTTGCTGAGCCAGCACAAAAGCGTTAATGGAGGAGCTTTTAGCTTAAACAGTGATATGCTCGCGACTCCAGCTGTAAATTATCTCCAGATTTCTTTGATTTTATTATTTTCTTGTAAAAATAAAAAATAAGGTCATATTGATTTAACAGTTTCACACGCATCCTGTTGTCGTAAATACTTTGGGAAGTCGAATCGCAGTCGTCATGTCATGTCAATCGTTGAGCAGCGTCATTTAGGATCGTACGAGGAGTGCAGCCACGTGGGAATCCAGAGAGGAAGGAGGACGGTGATTTCCAAAAAGAGCGAATGACAAAAGGCAGCCTACTCTCGCTTCTCCTTGGCTGCCTCACATGAAAGGAAAAGAAACCCCAAAACAAAACAAAAACTCCACAACAACAAACCAGATGTGATTTATTTTATATCCGACCAAATCATTTAAATCTGGCTATGGAGAAATATTGATGGGAAGTGAATTTCCTCGGTCGGAGATCAGATTGTTTTCTGTTGGGATCTCCGATTTCTCGGTCCGGCGGCGTAAACATGCTGACGTTGATTATATTAGTCAGAAAAAGACACCATTTACAACACTTTACACAAACATCATTTTGGGGAATGATCACGATCACGCGGCGGCCTCCGCCCCCATTGGCCCCCCCGCTTTGCACGCCACTGCTGATCAGAAGTAGCTGATCGGATCAGAGGAAAGTCCAATAATTGCCTTTAAATAAACACAATTTCATGTGCAATCACTTACAAAAATGGGAGGATTTTTTGCAAATATTGTACAAATAATCACAAGCATGGAAAAATAATTAAACGCAATTTTTCACTCATAATCCAAATCCTTAAAGTGCTACGTTGCGATTTCTCCTGTCCATCAATGTTTTTTTTTTTTTTTTGTGTTATTTTCCCATCTCCTCAATAAATAATTCACCGCTCATAGCCCGCCCCGATGGCCCCACATGCACCGATCTCTCAGTTACAAGCATCCTGGGAGTATAAGGCAGTACAAGCGCATCCTTAATAAACAAATACAAGATGGCGAGCAGCTCTGGTTTCACTGCTGAAACATCCTGTCTCTCCTCTGCCGGGCCCAAGTGGCGTCGTCGTCTGTATTCATTATTGCCCAATTTCAGCCTGGACGTCATATGATTTCCACGCCTCTTATGAAATGCATATTTGGTATGATGGAGCGCATTAATTAGACCTATCCACTTTGTGTACACTACACCCGAAATATGATCTAGTCATGATTCCTTAACCTCGATAGTGTGTGTGTGTGTGTGTGTGTGTGTGTGTGTGTGTGTGTGTGTGTGTGTGTGTGTGTGTGTGTGTGGTGCTAAAGCAAAGACCACAATCTCTTTTTTTTTTTCATTCCAATCGATTTCAGGGTTATTATGAAAAGACATTTAATCCTGTTTGCCTTCGCTTACTGCTTCAGAACAAGATCATCCACTTTTAAAATGACAATTAACAATAGTTGCAGTTTAAATGATGCCGCTTTATGGTGTTTAGAAGTTGTATATTGTTATGATAATACATATTAAATCTTAATAAATATGTATAAGTCAAGTAGGAGCAGTGAGTGCCCTGCCGCTTGCCAAATAGTGAGCTCACATCTAAATAGTAGTAGTTAGTTTGAACTTGCCAAATAATAAACCACACTTTTTGCATTGTCAAGTGATTCAGTAATTATTTTTTGTATTGTTTGTTTATGAGAATGTTTAATATTTGTGTTTGTGCATTCAAGCATTGTTTATTATCTCCATATATTGCTAAGCCTTAATCTGCAACTGTAAACGACCTACTTTTTGCCAAATACTAATCTCACATCTTTAACCTAGAGTAGCTTGAACTTCTTTTGTGAAGTGGCATTTTAAAAGTATTGTTCGTAATATATGTGACAATGCTATGACCTAAACAGGATGCGAGCTAGCAAGAGCTGAGAATGACCTTCTGCTTGCCAAATAGTGAGCCTCCATTTAGCTGAATCATGAATCCTGAATCTCCGTTTGAATAACCCAGCTTGGTCACTTTTGGACCCGGCGCTGGGTTAGCGACAGTATTTCACCCAATTTAGGTTATTTATAACCCGGCAGTTGTGACAGTACACTATTTGCTCCATCAATGTGTCATGTGTGACCATCTGTGTGTCTCCTGAAAACTCCCTAAAACAAAAGATTCAAGGTCCAGTGAAAATTGATCCGCTGATCCAAAGTCTGTTTCTCTCTCCCAGTCCGAACAGATCCCGGCGGAGCAACCCGATATCACGCCGGCGAGATGACCAAGTTCAGGGCCCGCCCGTCGCCGCCTCCTCCCGCCGCCGGCCGGCCGGCCAGTCGGCCGCGGGATCAATGGAATACCGTCGGGATACGCGGCGGGCCGCGCCCACGCGCTCGCCAATGAACCGTATGATTGGACGTCGTCGACCACCGCCGAGGCTTTCATGCAAATTGATGAAGGTAATTTGAGCCGATTAAGTGCAATTTGATTTGCGTTAAGAGCCATCCTTCTTCGGCTCCCCTCTCGCTAATCCAAAACGGTTTTGATTAATAGTTGAGGATGCGATGAAGTCATGTGATCAAGTGCACTTCAAACGAGTCGTGCGGCAGCTGTTTGTCGTTGGGGGGGCGGCCGAAAGGAAGCAACGGTTTCCTTTTTATACTCACAAGTGAGACATGCAAATTTTTATGACAACTATCCTTGACTTTAATCGATCCCACACTGTCAGATTTAGCTCGGATGAACTGGATGGACGCTCGTTGAAGTGTCATGTAACGGCGTCGATGCTGATCATTTCAGCAGATTTTTGTATTTTAAAATGATGAGGCACCACTTAACTATAATTTGCCAATTTGTAAGCAACTTGTCGATAGACAAGAAAACATGAAGCCCAAGCTTAACTGATAGCTGAAATTGCGAGACACATGAACTGTAACAGGAGGAGGAAGGAAAGAAATCCAAAATGGACACCGGGAATTATTTTAATACTTAGAAGGGTGTTTGATGAAATTACAAAAAAATTAAATGGCTACTCTGTATTAAATATAAAGTGCATTTTGAAATTAAAAAAAAAAACATCGGATGGTACACAACCATATAACGGATCGATTGAATAACTCCTCTGTATTAAATATAAATTCTACTTTTTTTTTTTTCTCTTCAAACGACCTCCATTCAACTTTGCAGTACGCCTGAAATCCGTATTGTGAATTCAACAAAGCAGGTTGCCTTAGCGTGCTGAGTGTCCTCTGTGCGCTTTAACACGCATGCATAATTGCCAAGAAACAAGCGTGCTGGTGACCATTGTGTGAGTGTCCCGCTTGTTACGTGCCGCCCCGAGCGTCCGCGTAAACTCCGCCTTACCTCTTCAGAGCGGCCCGGCGCGGCGGCCTGACTCAGTGAAAAAACAATCTGAGGAAACGGGGAACAATCCGAGTTAGGCTCCAAACGGGCCGCCGTTTAAAAAAGAAAAAAAAGGGGGGGGGGGGGCTCTGCTCCCCTCATGCCGTCAGCTTTAAATGTATAGTGCGATGAAAGATCAATGCGCCGCCCCTGTGCCTGGTGTCGGGCGCTATACGCCAGGAAGTATGGGGGGGGGACAAAATGGGGGAGAAAGACTCCCTAAATGTTGCCAATGCTTTGCGAGTGATTAGTGGAATTTTGTGTGTGTGTGTGTGAGAGAAGGCTTCCGTGTTATCTCATACGCACGTCAGGTCAAGAAACGTTGACTGGTTCCAGCCCGTGGATCATATTCCAAACTCATTTCGGGCCTACATTCCCCACCTAGCCTTACCTCTTTAACAGCCCCCCCCCCCACCTCCTTTGCTTGCTCCCGTTCTGATGTTAGCAGACTCTTCTGGATCTCCTGCAGTAGTAATGTGCTCACTTTTTACCCCATCGCAAAAAAACAAATGCTGTCTCGGCTGTCAGCGCTCTCAATGAGAAGCCGGGGTCCCTCTTTGCCAGGCTAGTAGGGGGCACCGGTTTTCCCAGGGAGAGCAGTAGGCCGGTCCTTATGAAGGCCCGATCGCAGACACCTCCGCCCCTTCTGGCAGGAATGCAAAAGGCCCCCTGTGGGAGGAGAAGAAGAAGAAGCAGAAAAAGGAGGAGGAAACAGGCCGACATGAAGGGGAAGCCCAATGGGGGGAAAGAAAATAACCAGTGAGGGGAAAGTGAATGAAGGGCAAGGGAGAGGGGAGGAGCGTGGCAGCCATCGCGCCAATGGCGGCGCGGGAGTCTGGAGAGCGCGTAACAAAACAAACATGGCATTAGGCGGCTTAAACGCTCTTCCGACGGCAACGCTCGGCGGTCGTCGTTGGCTCCCTGCACTCTCGCCGTTGAAAAAGGTGATGACAGCTCGCAGATATCACGCCGGCAACGATGTGACAAGAGCACAAAAGGTGCTAACGGCGCGTGTAAAATCTGGATCCGAAACGTACGCTATTATACATGAAACCATCTCGCGTTCTGATCTTTTTAGGCCGGTGTGTTTCGTATTCTTTCATGAGCCCCCTCTAGTGGTAGGCAAAAGAATCACTGAAATAATTGTTCGAGTTAGAGTAGCTTAAATAGATTTTTGTCAGCAAGTGCACTGCAGTTTGTTCAGTATACTTCAGTTGTATTTGCTTGATTTAAGTACTGAGGGGTAATTTTTTAAATAAAATGTTATTAGGCCTCACAGTAATTAAAAAAATTCACTGGAGCCTTATATTTGCAGTATATTGGATAAAGAAACTACAAAACCAAAACAATTGAAAGTGTCATTTACTATCATTTATTCATTTATTATCATTTGTATTTATTTGTAATATATTTTTTATTTCATGTCGAACTTATTTAAAGAGCATAGTCATATTCACATTTTAACTGAAAGAAATCTGCCTAGCAACAGTGCCAAGTGACACGCTAACCCATAAATGACCATAAAAAATAATTTGCACAATTCTGTTAAAGCGCACTATACTTCCCTGACTTAAGTGGTTGGCTCCCCACTACTTTTTTTTTCTCCTCCCGTTTGAAAATGCCACTGATTGACTGTAAAACTTTCACATGCACACTCCCTCCAGACCTCAATGTATGTTTGAGGTAACGCGGCACAGGATGTTAACATATTAAATGTACCGCAATTATCGGGGATGTGGAATATTCCCACACTCTCTCTCATGGCGGAAATATTTACTTTTTATGTATTTTTATTTGTTTTCACGCGCTTTTCTTCTTCATGCTAATGTGGAATTCTGACACACCGGCTGCTAGCTTGCGGTTGTATGTCAATGCAAATAACGTCGTCTGTCAGGTGCAGATTGGGGTTCGGGGGTTCATCCGCAGTTCAGCCCCGAGCATTCCACGCAATCTTTACATTTTCATTCACCCTCGCTTGCCCTTCTGTTGCACTTCTTTTATCCCTCCCTCTCGCTCTCTTTTTTTTTCTCAAGTAATCATTCCTCCAGTCATGACACTTCTGACAAGTATTTTATGCCCAGGGGTGATGTGTGTCACAAATGAGCAATTTGGTTGGTTCCGAGTACTGTTGTACGATTTGTTTGTGCTATGCTAGCATTTGTTAGCCTGTTTATTGTGGTTGACATTTTAGGTTGGCATTAGTGCAGCATTAGCGTAGGTTAGCTTGTGGACTTTGGTGTTTATTTTCAAATTGACATAGAGCAACATGTTTGTGATTAGAATTTAGAAGGAACAAAAATAAATCTCCCAGTTTTATCATATTAAAGAAGCCAAGCGTTCCTTTCCGCCAAATGTCCAAAAATAAAACTCCCCTGAACTATTGTGCAGCACTCAAACAATGATTTTTACTTTTTACTCAAATGGAAATTTTAATTTTAAATGAGAGTAATGAATGCCTATGAAAATATCATGATGATTTTTATGAGCGGGCCTTTTCCAAAGTTGGAGATGAATCATTAAAACGGCTTTCATTGTCGACAAAAATGATGGATTTTCAAAAAAATGAGCCCGTGCGGTCGTGATGACTTTGGCGTGCGGCACGCACGACAGGCACATGTTCGTCTCTTTGCTTAATTCCTCCCCACTCCTAAAAGTCAAGCTATAATTTCTATATAAATAAATTTTGATAGGACCCAATTCTAATGTTTTCTCCCGTCTTCTGAAAAGCCCCCAATTTAGGCAAAAGAACATTGGCCTTCTTGCATCTGTTTGTTGGATCAGAGCGGCAAGGATCAACTTATTGCAAGCACATGTGACTTGGTGAGTGTGTGCATGGCCGCAACCTATGTACTCCCCCGCCCCTCCTTTAAGCTGGATCCCCGCCATCATTAATGCAAGCCCACGGCAAGCGCATGTCTACACAGGTTTGCACGGGACGCAAACATCTGGCTCCTTCCGATTTGTCCGGGTTCCCTTCCCGCGGACCTGCCTTCACTCTTTCCCTGGCGTACTTAAGGGGCCGAGCGGTATTTTGCGCTTTCGGGAGAGGATGTGATGCTGCGGTCGCCGCGGCGATGAACTTCAAAGAGGTCGGGTGGGAAGGAGGAGGGGTGTCAGTCATGAGCGGGCAGAGGGCAGAACTTGGTCAATGGCGGGGATTTGTCGCCTAATAGCCCCTCTGGGGGGACTTAAGTTCTAATTTCAGAGGTGCTGAAAGTAGGATTTTATGGAGTATGCGCGTTCACATGCTTTTTTCATTACGCGGCGTCTAATTGCAGCGATAATGGTCAAAAGGCTGGCAGTGTGACTTTAAAGATGAGCGGGTGTTGCGAAACAAGCCTTTAATCTCTTAACCTACCGTATTTCCTCAAATAGGTGGTGAGGGGGAGTGCTTAGTGGCCATATATTGGACATAAGAAGTCTTTTTGAGAGGACACTTTTATTTGCTCCATTTTCAATCATTCAAACATTCCAAATGTTTCATAATAGTAATGATATTATGAATGATATTATCATTCCAACAATATTTCATATTGTCTTTCATTTTTCACCAATTACACTACACATCATTCATTATTATTTATGAATATATATATATTTTTTTCATTCAGCATTTCAGTCACCCGAAATCATCCCAAATGAATGGCTAGACAAATGAGAATCTTTGATTGACGTCATCACCCCCACATTGCAATTTGTCGAGCGTCGGCGATGATGTCACCGCAAGGAGCGGCCTGTCGCGCAAGTAAATCCTGTCCACGTTAATATTGACGTTCCCCTTCGCTTGTCTCTCCATCAGCAATAGATTTAATGGTCACTTTCCGCATGCTTATTCAGCACGGAGGGAGCTGGGAAAACCCTCGGAGGGCCCAGAGCGTAAAAGAGAAATAAGTGGTCGTCGGTGGAGCATTTGTTTTGCCCATTTGACTGACGAGCGCGTCAGACTTCTAGACGGGACGTGCGTTCCCGTCGCCGGCGGCGAGGAGAAATGCACCTTTAAAAGGCTTGCGGTCGGACTGGTTATAGAATCCTCGTGCTTGTCAAAGTCGCTCCTCCGCTTCCTGTTTATCTTTTCGGCATCTCCTCGACTTCCTCCTGCCATTCCTGACGCCGTGCCTCTTTTGTTACCTCTCTTACGAAAACCCCATCTAATCGGCCCAGTTGAAATCAATCTCGTGCAATTATTCACGGGAAATGTTTGCCTTGGCTGCCAACCAACACCAAGATCTGAAATTGGAGGGGGCCGTTGCGGGGGCGTGTGTATGTGCGTGCGTGCGTGTGTGTGTGTTTGTTGCCGGTGCAGATGTGCCGCCTAATCGCAGACGCCATCATGCAGAAACTATTCTTTTACAACCATTTCAAAGCATCTGCAACGAGTGTCACCGGGAGGTTAAATCAACTTTGAAATGGAATGAAAATGTCGAGGATTGCCTGGGCAAATTCCTCTGCCAAGTCGTAACCGTCATTGATACGTACCTCCTGCAAATTCTTGAATTTGGTCATAATTTAGAAATTTTAAGGAAATATGCCCAAAAATTACCTTGAAAAAAAAAAAAAACTGCCAAATTGCACCAACATCTTTTTTGAAAAACTGATTCTGCTAACTAACATGAATAATTGTACTGCATTATTTCTTCATTGCTCCCCGATGACACAAAAGTGAAAACAGAGCTAACGTGTCCTTATTCGAAGGCTTTCCGGGAAGGTATTGATTTTAGCCAATTGCAGTAACTAATTAGGCATTGGACAAAAAAAAAAAAAAGAAAACTGGAAAAAAAGTCTACAGTGTCATGTTCCTGATAGAAAAACAAACTGAAACATTATAGGCCGGCCAAGCACCCTGCACATATATTTTATGTAAACAAGAGTTAAGGCAATAAATCAAGTCTCGATTGATTCACTCTTAGTCCGCAAAAAGGGCAAGTAGCCATCTTGGCTAACTTTCAGTTGAAACGCTGTCATACTTCATTTTTGTTCAATCAATGAAGAAAGCTTATGATGGGTTATTTTTTATATATAATCAAAAGAAGCATCCAACACTATTATAATATAATCACATAAATTGAGATTTTTAAAAGTCCTTATTTTTTATAAAAATACAAAGGAAAAAAAAAAAGTTGCATTGAGTCATCGGCTAAGTTTTTTTTTTGTCAAATTCGCCGAACTGATCACTGCCGCCTATTTCAAAGATGAAGTGTCATGACATCATCTCTAATTAACTGGCGGCAATACACTTGAAAGCTATCGTATTTCTACGCTCACGTTCAAGCTCGACCCAAGTCAAGCTTGACGAGTGACAATGACGTACAGACGTACTGATTGGTCACAATAGAGGTTGACACTAGCCGCCAGTCACATGACAGCTTCTCAAATAAAACCCCAAGGCTCAACCTGAAGCCCCCTGCCGTTTTGATGTGAATACATCACACACGCAAACAAAACCTGCATTTACCTCACAGTTACTCATCCAGAGTGCCTTGCGTCACGAGCGGCCTGGCTCAATGAAATTCTTCACCGGGCTTCTCAGAACCGGCCCGTTGTGTCGCACACTATCTTGACAAATCTGTCTCATGGTGTCCGCTTGCCCGAGATAGTAAGCCCTCATATTGGAGTATTGTTATAAACAGAGAGCACATTGTCGTGAGGAAAGCTTCCCAAGACTCTGAGTATCGGAGGAATGTTGGTTTTGGCTTTTTATTTTCATTTCGTTTTTACACCATGTCAGCTAAAGTGTCGAAACGATTTTCTGCAACTTCTCCTATCATTGTCTCGGTCCAAACGGTCCATCCCGCTTCTCAAATACCTAACAGCAATCAGCGTCGCATTGACTTTTTGCAAAGCGGCCGGCCTTCTTATCACCCAACGTGCTTCCGAGAGGTGAAGTAGCGTTAAAGGAAGCGGAGAAGATGTGTATCCATGCGTGTGTTGGCGCACTTGTATACTAATGAGTGTGTGTAGTCTTGTGTCTGGCCAGCCATGGCCACATCTGTTTGTCATGTTTGCACTTAAGCGCCTGCAGGAGCCACCATTCTAAGTGGAGACAGTCCTCTCTCCCAGTCTCTCCCTTTCCTCCTAATTACATTTGTTCGTTAATCCATTTTTCTGCCCTCTTCTCCTTCTCTTGTTTACGTTCTCGCTCCGCTGGGCTTTGGCCTCCTCCGACCAGCAGACAGTGACCTTTAAGGAGATGCCAAAAGACTCTGCGTTAAGACAGCGTTAGCCCCTCCTTCGCCCTTTCACCGCACACACACACACACACACACACACACACACACACACACACACACACACGGCTACCTACTCAGTCCCATCGTGGCCCCACAGTATCCCCTCAGGCCATCTCGGTCCGAGAGGCTAATGGAGTTAGCCTAATGTCTGCACAGCGCCAGTCATAAAACTGATTTGAGGCTGAAGGCTTGGTGCCGAGACCACCACTCTGCTTACAAAAAAAAAAGAAAAAAAAGAAAAGAGCGATGGGAGTGAGATGTTAAAAGAGAGTGAGTGTGTCTTTGGAGTGGAGGAGGTTGGCTCGGCGGCGGCGGCGCGGTGGGCCAGGCTGGCGTAACTAAGGCAACTGCAGACAATCTAATTGGTATTGACATCCTTGTCTCGGAGGAAATTTGACATCTAAGGGCAAATCATTCTATTTAGTCGCCTGAATAGTCTCCGAGGCGGGGCATGAGGAGCACAATCGCGCCACGGCGTTGTCCCGGTCCTCGCGTCTGGGCCGGGCTCTGCTACGCTACAATCGATCCTAATCCGATCGGGAGGGGAGGAAGAAGAGAAGCAGCAGCGCCGGGGCAAGCGAGTAAAAAAAAAAGGAAAAAAAAAAACAGCAAATCAAAAGCTCTGTTGGGATCATATTTATACTCACAAGAGAGAGTACAATTGGGGCGGCGGTCCGTAATGCACTTGTGTTGTGCTTAATGTATAGAAAAGCTCGGGCCCGGTAATGCTTGTGCAGCCAAGGTGGCTGGGCTTCAAAGAAATGTGCTTGCTTTAGCTAAAAGACCGCCAAAGACCTTCATTCTGTTAGACCATCAAATATGGCTCCCACTCACGACACACACACTGATTTTATTATCCTCACTCCCCTGAGAAACTCATCTCATCCTCCTTTTGCTTTGAGTGACTGACCGTCAATGGGGACGAGTCAAGTGGTGCTGTCCATCAAGGGTGCACTGCGTCTTATTTTTTTTTTTTGAGGTTGCTTTCAAGTGCAGTCCGGGCCCTGCTCACTCCAATGAATCTGGTGGTTTTGCTGCTTTAAAAGCATGCATGAGTGCATAGACAAGAGGTGGTAGAATTGTAACTTTTTTTTTTTACCCCTAGTTTTGACAGAATCAACCAGTGGCAAATCTACCGTAATTTTCGGACTATAAGTCGCGGTTTTTTTCATAGTTTGGGTGGGGGGGCGACTTATACTCAGGAGCGACTTATATACATATATATGTTTTTTTTCACTTTTTTGGGCATTTTATGGCTGGTGCGACTTATACTCCGGTGCGACTTATAGTCCGAAAATTACGGTAAATATGATATAAATCTACTATAGTGACCCTCCCAAAAAAAAAAAAAGCACACGATATGAACATTTCTGCAGTCACCACTTTTCAGGAAATTGAGAAATCCTTCAAGTTAAGTATCTTAAAAATGTCCACTACATACCATTTGTATACTTCAGATAACTTATATGAACATTTGTATGTTTTACATTCCTCTTAAAAGCATCTTATAATGATCAATTAGCCTTTTTTTTTTTAATATGAGCAAAATCATTTCATCCACTCTAAACCTTTGCAGCAATTTTAGGATTAGGCTAGCTTGTTACAATTGAGGGTGTTTTCAATGATTGCCTTGAAGGCAACGCTCAAAAGCTTAATTTGCAGATAATAACACAGCCTGTGTCGCAAATCAAACACAAGCCGATTTCGTTTGGAGCAGAGTCAACAAAGACGTGTTTGTGAGTTTGCGCGCGCATTTGCATGCTTTGCGGGTGGCTGTGCGTGCGCAGGAGTGCATGTGTGCAAGTATGTGATGAGGGTGTACAGAGGAGCTGATGGCTGCAGATATGTGTCCCAGACACTTAAGTCATAAAAGTGTGTCTCGGAGCCCCATGGCTGTGCAGGCCCTGGTGCCTGATGTTATCGCAGTGAAACAGTGGCCACTCTATCAGGACAGCAGAGTACAGAGGCATTCCAGCAACACTGCTTGGGGAGGGGGGTGGGGGTGGGGGGCGAAGGGGGGTGGTGAGATGGAGTCTGGGATGGATGCGCTCAGGCAGAAGGACTCGAGCGGGAAGCTACTGGATCGTTTACTGTGGCCGCCCGTGAGCACTTTTTTGTTCATATGAGAACTACAAAAGGAAAACGCCTTAAGATCCATGTAGCCTCTGAAATCAATTTTCACACTTAACTATTTTTGTTTTTATAGTATGTGCGTGTGTATTGTTTTGACAGATGCTTTGCTTTGACTGGAAAAAAAATGTACAATAGCTTAAAATAGCCAGTTGCCTGGATAATGCTAATATGTAAACAATACGATTGGCATGCTAACGGTTAGCATTGATGTTTTACAACCCTGTCAATCTTTGCACACAAATGGTGGGACGATTCTTGTAGACAGATATCACTACTCTCTCAGGCATCTATTTTTTTATCCTCTATAAGAAATGACATTACTGCATCTTACTCAACCACTTACAGTATTTGTGAAACTCTTCTTAGTTTTTTTTTGTCTATATGATTGCACTAGACAGAATTCAAGGAAGCTGTTTTGTGACATTCCAAAAGGTATTTGTACCCGATTACTTTATTACTACTGGTGTGTCTGTTTTTGTGTGAATGACTGGGAAGCCGAGAGAGTCCAGAAGTGAAGTGGTGGCGTTGGGGTGGAGGGAAACCTGACAGGTTACATCTTCAGTAGCAGACCAGTAGCACCTCACAATAGCATGTCGCCTCTGTGCAGGGGCCAAAGGTCTCATGACAAAGATGAGTTGGATTTGGGGAGGGGGGGGGGGGGTGGATATGGTCTTCGATCAGCACCCCTCCAGCCTCTCTGTGCCGGCGATTGTCTCTGGCCCGGATTAGTTTTTGTATCCTGTTACAGGCGTTTGATTCCCGTGGAGTTAGGTTCAGCATGGCGCTGCGGGGCCAGCAGGGCCGCTGAGAGCCGGCTGATTTATGTCTTGCTGAGTGAGAGAAGCAGGTTCATGTCGGAGGTCTCCGGGCAGCCTGGTGTTGTGTGTGCGTGTGTGAACAAATGTGTGTGTCCCTCCGAGGCACCCCCAAGCCAAACCTCACGGCAGGGTGCCATGCGGCCTGGAACGGCGGCGTTTGTTTGACTTGCTCGCATGCCTTGAAGGGTTTCGCCGCGCTTAAAAATAATGACTGGCAACCAAAGAGGCGGGGTTTCCCGTCAGAGCGCCATGTCGATTGGCCGACGGGACGCCAAGTGATTAACAGCCCCGATTTGCTGATTTCACCGTTAAATTGATCAGACGGGCTTTGGCAGGCATGTGACATTTATTCACACAAAAGGCGGTAGCAAACTATCCAAAAATACACAAGTTAGCTAGCTAGCTGGCCCTTGGTGTATATATTTGGTTTTTCCTGCATGTTTTTTTTCCCCATCTTGCTATATCACTTAATTTTTTTTAGACAGTTGAGATTGGGAAGGATTGAGCATTTCATGATGATTTTATTTTTTTAATAATCAGTAGGGATTCTTCCAAGGTAATTCATGTTTAATGATCCATAAAAAATGTGAACAAAATATAGTGGTTAACAAATGAACTTCCATAAAAGGTTGTAGCACTACAAGAGGAAAAATACAATATTACAGTAATAAGTACTTAAAGAGCCAAAAGCCAATTTAGCTTCTTTTGTTTCATTTTTTTTTACACTAATGCTTTGGCTAATTAGCATTTGGCGATAATGGCTAACTCTACGCTGTTTACTCCAAGGCCTCATTATTCTAAAGGAAGAGACACATGTTAAAACCTTTAATAGGACAAACGGTAGGGTAAGCACTTTAAGAGATTCAATTTGATAAAACCTTGTACCCTAGGAGACAGTTCACATGCAATCTGATGGTTGCTTCTAAGAAGTGTCTGCCTATTTTTCCCTTAGGCGAGGTCACACCGAGTACGCCCATAAACAGGCATTTATCTACTGTACTGGCACCACTCCAACCACAGCTTTTTCTCACACTGTAAAGTGATGATACAATATTCGAAAGGAAGAGAAAGGTCTGCTTATTCTTGTACCAAAATACTAGATTTTGTCATTGAAAAAATTCTCCCACTGTTTTCCTACATAAAAGCTTTCCGGACAATATTTGGACTTTATCAACATAAGATTATTACTCTGCTCAGAACATACACTTTTAAAGAATGCATCACATCCGTAAATCGTTTTTTAAACTATTAGTATCTCACAAACATTTTTTCTATATTTTTTCCTATTTTTTTGTGATAGTCTGACTTTATTTTCATCAATCAAAACTATTTTCTTATTTCTGATTCTTTTTTTTTTTTTTTACCCACCTCTGTATGGGCTCCTTATAGTTTTATTTTTTTAAATAATTTGAGTAGCTAAATACACACAATTATCAATTTGCTGAGTGTGCAGGGTCTGAAACTTTGACGTGAAACACATTTTAAACTGGATCTGATTCAGATTGGCGGCAGCGTAAAGTAAATGTGAACTTCTCATTTAACAATAGCGATCTCTGTCAAATCCCATCAGCTCACTTGACCGTTTCTTGTCCTCAGCTCAGATCTCTTTACATTTTCTTCCCTCGGTCCCAAAACAAAACTTCTTTCATGTCAACAGCATTTTTCTTCCAAAGAATTTCGGTGAAAGTTGAGCTACACGCAGAGAATCAATGACTTAATGCAGCCTGTCCTTATTTATGCATCCATATCCATCTTCCTTTTGAAATATGATGTGGCGATGATGGAGCCGCGCATATTCTCGACGGTGCATTTTCAAAACCGGAGCATCTGTCCGCGGGCCCGCCGAGCCATCTGGACGCGACGGGACGGGCAGAAGATGTTAATGCACTTCGTGATGAGAAAGGAGAACAACACCTTTGACCTTCGCTAGCCTTTGACCTCCGCATCCAATATGGAGCCACTGACGCTATGGGTTTCCTATATCGGGCATATGCCCGACGCCTTAAAAGAAATTCTTCATTTGCCACGCGTCGTTTATACAGCCGCGGCTGTGTTGTAAACAGCCCGGGCTATAAGAAGATAGATATTTACTCGGCGGGCTTTCTATTTGATTAGAACAAGAGAAATTGACATGCAGATCCGATGGGTTGTTGTACTTATTGGCACCGATGCTAACGGCGAACGCTCGGTCGGTCGCTACCTGGGTAAAGTACAACTGTTTGGCCGGAGTTGTTTTGCTTTGTGTCATCACTGCGAAAAGCTCGTGACTTCGAAAACCATAGCTGCATTTCCAACGACAACCACTTGGGAGGAGGGCGAAAGATTCCTTGCCCCTCCTCGATGGCAGCCCACGGGCAATGACTGATCGCTTTTCCACGCTGAGATTCAATTACAAATTAGAGTGCACGTCACCTCTGACCTCTTCTTCCTGTTTCACCTTGTCATGGGAAGCGGCTTGGAGCATATTTATGGCAAAAGAAATCTGCCAATGAGTTTGATTTGTCAAATGAAATGTATCAATACTATTGATAACACATAGTATGTGATCAAATAGAAACCTTGGAAAGTTGGACAACTAACTCGGGTGTGTGTGTCATGGACCGAGTGCCGTTAGCTAAATGAAGACGTGACATCACACAGTGCTAAATAAAACGCGAAACGTCTTGCCTACTTCCGCTACTCGTCCACGCGGAGCCACCGGCTAAAAGTCCCGAGATACATATCCAGTCATCTGACCGCTTCCGTGTGTGCTAAACATTGACCTTGTGACCTCTGCTCATGACCCTTGATCTGTGATGTTGACCCCCTTGTGCGGGAGGATAACTCTCTTGTATATCTCCGCCGGCCGTCTCCATTGACTACCTGCCAGGCACCTGCTCTGAGAAATGAAGCTGGGGGCCGATGCCTCTCTCGGGAGCCCTTTCGGGGGGCCGGGCCTCGGCCCCTTCGCATGTGAATGAGCTTTGAGTGGCCCTGGTAAACCAATCTCCCTAATTATCTATTGAAAGAACATTCTTTTTCTTCGCTTCGTCATTACCTTGATTTCCATCGGCTGAACGTAACGTGCTGGAAAAGAAAAGCCATGGGAGGGAGAAAAAAAAATGTATGCCGCCTGGCAAGACACTAAAAGCGAGTCTTCCTGTTTTCATTAAGGTTAATTGTGGGTCAAAGGGAGCAGATTTGAGATATAAATCCAGAATATGGCTTGCAGGTCAAGGCAGTGAGGAGATATTAAAGATGAGGATGTGGCCTTACGCTGCATTATGTCGCAATAATGACCAATTTCAGGTCACATGATCACTTGGCCCCCAACTGCATCGCAGCCTGTTTGAATTCCGCACTAAGTCTGAATTTGAGGCAGACTTGGAAGTAGATTTTCACTCCCGGCCCATCCCACTCCCACAGAAAAAAAATCCCGTCCCAGTCCCTGACCACAGTTTAAGAAAGAAAGAAAAATTTTGGAGGTCAGCTACATAAAAGAATGTGTTGAAGGACACAAAAAGACTCGCACGTGTTTCTCCGAGTGAGAGGTCAAGCGTGCTTGCTACAATGTAACGGCTACTTTTCTGTAAAACTGACACCACAATTATCAATGAAACCAAGTCTGCTAGCTTATTGCTAGCATATAGCGGCACGGCTAATGGAAGTTAGCAGAGATGTTACTTTTAAACTTTCAAAACTACTGCTACTTCACAAAAACGGAGCAATAACACACAAACATAGCACACAACAATACACAAACATATTCTTTCCGCTTTGTGGGAATTAACAACCAAACGCTACAAACATTACAAAGTCATGGTGCTCTCCAAAACGACAATTTTTTATCTTAGTTGAGTGTTTATAGTGTTTCTGCAGCCCTAAGCAAAGTTATCGACAGCAGGGGAACAAAACAGCTTTTAAAAGTGCCAAAATGAAAGCAGAAATAACTGCAATTAGCAAGTGAACATTAAGAGGTCTTTCTGAGTAATTTTCTCTAAAAGCT
The DNA here is from genome assembly GCF_901709675.1 of Syngnathus acus. NCBI lineage: Eukaryota > Metazoa > Chordata > Actinopteri > Syngnathiformes > Syngnathidae > Syngnathus > Syngnathus acus. The sequence goes on from NC_051097.1 coordinate 7,807,759, forward strand.
GTTTATCTTAAATGAAACACAGAGTATGTTCTTTTTTGTTTCTTTTTTTAATCTCTGTGTGTTCTCAAGCAGAAAAGAGCCACTTGAGGGCCAGCACCTTTCGGCCCACTAATATCTTGGAGGGGTTGACTGTTCTCTCCGTCGGCCCCCGTTAGCATATTTCGAGACACATGCCGGGTCAAGAGAGAGCAGATAGCGGCTCAAGAGGAAGATCTAGGGGCTCTCGGCCCCGTTCTCGTGAGGCACTCGACGCTTGCGTGCGCCCGCCGTGTAGCAGACGAGATAAGAGGCCAACAAAGTTACTTTGAAACTAAATTTAGTCGCTGACAAGCAGAGCTTGGTTTGCCGCGTGCTGAGTGATCCTAAATCAAAATACCTTCATATTCGTGTTAATATGGGGAAATTTGAGTTTGAACTGGAAAGTCCATCTCTTAATAAATTCGAATTATCATTTGAGATCACTGTGGGGAAATTGCGACGTGATAATTCAATTTGAAATATTTCTCCGTCTCCTCCAAGCGCCGAAAGCCGATGCTTCCGCCAGCATTGAGTCAAAACTGTTCTCATTTTCCATATCATAACAATGTTCGTACAGCGACCCGCAGTCATAGTTGATCCCCACTTCCCTTGTGACATGCACTCACGACCCCCCCGATCTCGTCGCGGCGCTCCAAACGACTGGTGATGTGACGACGTTCTCAGCAGCTGCGTCCCGGTTCGCGGCCCCGGCGTGGTTCCTGTCAGAAACAATAAGCAACTCGCCGCTCTGATCCCGAGCCTGTGGGCCCGGTCGTCTTCGGCGCAACTCCAGCCCGTGTGACATCACAGCTTTGGTGCAGACGAGCAGAGTCGGCTATTTGTTTTTTTTTTTTTGGGCAGGGGGACATTTAAGCGTGCCTCAATGAATACGTTTGGCGGAGATGTTGATCTTAGTTCAGTCTGATGTGCACACATTGATTTATTCTCATGGCTTTTGATTAAAAGAATTGAATAAATATAAATAATAAAACTCATTTAAACTTTATTAAAAAGAAATTAGGAAAACCTTGGCGATGATACATGACCGCATAAACTTTTGGCGCTTATTGTGTGCCTGGGTTGCCCAAATATTAGTTGGCTACTAACCCCCCCTTCCCCCTCCCAGACAGTCACTTGGATCAATAAACTGGATCCCACCACTTTGCTACTGTTTTGTGCGCGCATGTGTGTATAGTTCTGTTTATTTAAGCCCAAATGATTCACGAAGTGTTGGAATTCGGCACAAACTTTTTTCTCCCCCCCCTTCTTCTTTTTCATCTTTCATGTCACACTCACTTCTCTTGAAGAAGGATATATTTTAAAAAGCTTGATCCTCTCCATGCTTTGTCAGAGACCTAATGAATCCCAGTCCTCTCAGGCAATATTTCAACTCCATCCATTCGAAGGGAAAAAGAGAGCCAGAGAGAAAAAAGTGGATTAAGATGAATCGGCGCGCCGCTATGATTCAGTATTCAGTGGCTGAAAACTTCAGTGCTCGTCACATTCCTGCGACTCCTTCACAATAAATGTGCTGAGGAGTGTGCAGGTTGTTTGATATTAGAAGAAAAAAATAATCTCTATATATTTTTTCTTTTATTTATTTACCTGGAGATGTATATATAATTATGATATCTCACTTTTAGCTGCAGGACAGCGTCATTCACGTCCTTTGACCTTCTTGAGAGAACTTCCCAAAGCTCTCTCTCTCCCCAAGTGTGCGTGTGTGTGCACAGACGAAGGTGAGGTGTGAGTGATGACACCGGGGGATGTAATCCCACTGACATCTGCTTTTAATCTGCAACATGAAAAAGTCACTCCTGTGACCCCCATCCGTGTCCCTCCCCGCCCCCCTTACAAGAAAAACCCATCCTTTGCTCCTTCACCCCGACGTCGCTCTAAAATCAAACAGTGGATCGGGTTACCTCGAGGCTTCCAGCGCAAATTTGCAATCAAACATACACGAGGGCAGCGTGTATTCTCATCCTCGGGGAGGGGGTCAAGAGTTTTGGACCTCGCCGTGTTCTGTGAAGAGGAGTGCGTGGCGAAGAGTGTGTGAAGGCGGGGGGACTTTCCAATGCATGAAGACGCCTCAGTTGAAGTATTTATTCAAGAATAATTGAGGGCAAAGCGGGCCAAAAAGCCTGGCGCGGGCGGATGAGCTCGCAGGGAGGATGTGGGTGATTGAAACATGGCCACAATTTGTTTTAACTGGCTGTAGGAATAAGCATGGCAGAGCTCTTTAGGGCCTCGCCAGTTGTAAATCTACAGCCTTTGTCGGTTCACAACCTTTCCTCTCACTCTTGATCTCCCTCTCACTCCCTTACGCCTCCCTGGGGTACATTTAGCTGGGGAAATGGAGCTTTTCTTCCCTTTATTTGACTTCCTTGTCACTGGCAAACTTTTTTTTTTTTTCTTTCCACTCCACGCACACACACACACTCTCCTTGACCCATGTTTTCGCAGGACCCCAAACAGTCGGCATGGTGGGAGGACAAGGACACAACACAGAGATGCATTAGAGAAAATCACTTCCCCCCTTTTCAGCCCACAAAAGGAAGTCGTGTAATTCGTCTGCTTTCTCTCCATCCTCCCCTGGATACACATGTAAATGCATTATCTTATAGCGGCCTCACACAAAACATGTGTTGTTCTCTATCTCACTGGGTGTGTGTCCACAACTGCAGTTTATTTATAGACGCAGAATTAAAGCTTTGCTTTGGTGATAAAAGTGCACTTTGAAATCCGGGGTGGGAATCCCAAGGAAAGCAAAGATACTCGCGTTGGTTTTCCGAGTTAGCGTCGGCCTGATTGTTAGCTAGCTCTGAAATATCATCGCTTATTTTAATTCTACACTTGCAAATAACAATTGGAAATGTTAATCTGGTTCGGAAGGTACGATGGCAAAACCTTATGAAGTAAAAATATGAAACGTATGCTAGCAAGTAAGCTACCAGTTAGCCTACTTTCTTTGATTTCTTCTTCTACGTTTATTCCCTGTGATATTTTGTCAACATCACCATCATTGACTTGATACTGCAACGCTTTAAGAGTCGATAAATATATCCAGATGAATTACAGGCCGTTGTTGTGCTTCAACACACTTTCACACTTTAAAATTTCCCTTTTCAATTCCCCGGAGAGCATGTTGAACAGGAACCAAACGCCTCTTCTCCAGTCCCGCCAACAGTCTGGCTTATGCGTCGTCACGTGGCCGGTTTCTTTACTGAGCTCATGAATTTTTGATGCTTTTGGTAAGAGGTGGTTTTCCAGTGTCCTCACTAATGGTGGCCCTTAAATGACAACTCTCACGCTAGTTGTCTCAATTATTCACAAGTGCGGCGTATCTGTGTGACATGCTCAAAATACAAGCCCCTTGTGCTAAAATGCTCATCGTTATATTTGTACCGCTGAAGACGACCGAAAAAGGCAAATATTTACTCTGCTAATTCTCACAAGGCGGCTGGAAGGCTTCGACTTATGGCACACTTTCCTTTTCTCCATCAGGTCCAGTCTTTCCCGTCCTGATCCCTTCCTCCCAGCGGAGGTGTGAGATGGGAAGCGCAGCCCCGGCCGGCCGGCCGCCGCCCGTTCCACACGGCTGCGTCCCAAAGAGCAGTGGGTCAGTACTCGAGGGTTTACTCAGGGGGGGCAGAGGTGTTAATGCTACATGCTTTAAAGAGCTACATGATGTCTTCACTTTGCCTCTGAACGCCACCACGGGTAAAAGCTGGAACTAATCTGGGAGAGTGGAGTGAGGGAGGAAGTAATTGGTGAATGGATTCAGAGCACTGGGAGGGATTTGTGGACAGCCATTTTAGAAAAGACAAAAAAAAAAAAGAGAGTATTTCTGGACTGTTTTGTCACAGTTTACAAACAAGAGCGTCTTCCGCTTCCTTGTTTTGATCTGGGACTCTATTCTGAGGCCCGTTGTTGTGAATATGTGTTGCTGTTAGGCTGCGGCTATTTACATCTGATTATGTTTACATTAGACAAAGGCAGAATTGCAAACACGGCTGTCCCTAATATTCCGACCCATGCGCAAAATATGACATTCCGTCCCAAAATAAACTGAACGCACGCTTCTAACTCTGAGGTCATACGTGCAAGAGGTAATGAATGAAAACACATTTGCCAGCGAATCAATGTTTACAACCTTTGCGTGTTTATAAGAAGTTCGTCGGGGAAAAAAAAAAAAAAACGCAATAAAGTAGCAGAAGGCAATATTGCGAGCCGTGAGGGATGCACGTGGAACGGGTCCAAGCGCTAATGTCACCTCCAGAGAGCCCGAGCGCAAATATTACACATGCCGGAGCGGCTTCGGAATGGGAGTGCTGTGTTTACGAGTGAATACGTTTGATTAAAACCCCGGTCGTGGAAATGACAGAGCGGCCATTTTGGAAGTGGCCAGCGACCCGGGCCGAACATGCGTGTACGCAAACAAAAGTGGCACCCGCACGCATACATAATGCCGGCGCTGCTTCTACAGCCGAGGGAAGTAATGAAAACAAATGGCAGAGTTCTTTTCCCGCTGGGACCCGAGGAGGAACTTAGTCATCAAGCTAATTTTATTCTTGTCTGGCCCAGAGACTCCATTTCCTCTGGGTGTTTTTACAAAACCCGGGCTGCACCACGCCATGGCCCAGTGATGGATATGAGGGCCTGATGACCGGATGGCAGATGCTGGCCCTGTAACTCAAGCTCCAAACACTCACTGATGACCCCTTGTGCACCCCCCCCCCCACCCACCCCCCTCGCAGCCGACCCCCACCTTCCCACAACACATAATCTTTACTCAACGCCATGCTGGGCAGGAGCATATAAACATGAACTTTCACAAACAATAATGATAAATATTGTCGTCAAAATACATTTGGGAGAACAATTTAGCGTCATACAAAATTTTGAGGCACTTAGCGTATTTGGCTCATGACAGTAAAAAGCTTCAAAGTGAATCCTCGGGACTCAAAACAGAAATTAGGTCAATTTTTCGGTCCCTTTTGGAATTCTTTTTGTAATTTCTCAAGACTATCGGTTGATGACAGCCAAAATGACGATAAAACCAAACAAGAAATGCTGGGATATTCAACATATAGGCGCTACGATGTTTTGAATTTACATCTTCTAAGTTTTAGGTGTAGCACTTTCAGAACAGTATGTCGGATATCTTTGTGGATCTTGAGTCGATCATTTTTAATATATATATATTTTTTGTAAAAATTACAAAAAGAAATGTTGAAATTTTAGGCTTCTTCTCACAAATTTGCCTTTTTTTTTCTTTCTTCTACTTCAAGGCAATACAGAACAATGAGTCTTCTCTTGATAAGCGTGCGGATTAATAATGGATGCAGAACTCCAATTTTGCCCCAAGTTGTGGTTGAAGACAAGAATGGGGTGATGGGGGGTGGGTTGCGCATGTCACATTGCTTCATTGGGTTAGCTGGATTAGCTGGATCACTGTTACATCTTCCCATCAGCGCTCGCACCAAAGTCCCAGATTGCCACTACATGCGCACAGATGGGAGCAGGGGACACTTGGGACGCTGCGGAAAGGAAGCCAAATGGCCTCTTGTTCCCACTCCTCCGTTAGCAGCCTCCACTCCGCCGCAGCCGGCATGGATTATTCAGTAAGCGTACCCTTTTAGCCGTGGCTGCGGCCCGCACCGGCGACATTAAAGAACCTTATTGTTGTTGATTTGTTAGTACGCGACAACTTCCAGCAGAAGAGCCTGACATTAAAAAGCAATTAATATACCGGAGCGCGGCGGAAAATCGGCCTCCGCTGGGAGCGTCTTTCTCGGCGGCGTGACCCGCAAATGCGGGCAAAACACGGAAAAGATGGCTTTTAGTGTGACTCGCGCTCATTTCCGCAGATGGGTGACTGACAGCTCGGAGCGAGGGGGGTAAACAAACGCAGTTTATGATCAGCATAATCAATGTGACATCAGCGCAGGAGGACAACGTGCTGCTGTTTTTCCTCTTTTTTCTCCTCAAGAAAGCGACAACTTGCTCCTTTGCCATTCGAGTAAGAGATTTTTCTTAGGCTTTTACCACCCGTCAGGCGAAGCCTTAACATCATAGCGGGATATCAGCGGCACCCACTTTAAAAGCAATCCTGCATGCATTTAGATTGCGAGCTGACAGGTTGAGCGCCCGCCGTCCCCTTTTGGGCTTTATTACCGAGAAAAGCGCGGCTCTTCCTTCTGTTTCTCCGCTCGGGCTCATCATAAAGCGGAGAAGTCGGCTTCGAGATTAAAGGTATCTCACATTACTTGAACATGAAACGGCAGCCCAAGTAGAATTATGCGACCTGTAAAAAAAACAAACATGTTTTGTGAGCATAGACTTTTTCCGCCCTGGATGTTCAAAAGGGACTAATTGTGGAAATTAATAGCTTTCAGCACATAGACACAACCATCCACAAGTCTGAGGCCGCCTGAAGCTTTGTTTTTTTCCCCTACATCAGTCGCCGGGAATTCGCATTTTACAGAACGTCCTCGGTTTACGATGTTTTTTTGTGCCTGTAGCGGCGACGCAACCTGAATTTGTGTGCGAGTCAAAACACAACTTAAACACATGCAACATTTAAGTCCAATTACAGTAAATGGCTAAAGAAAATCCAGCGGTAGCCCATAAATGTCTATCAAATGTCTAAGTATCAAATGTAAAGTCTATGGCGCGTCCCTCAGCCTCAAACTCCTTTTGTACAAACATTGCGAGGTGTTTACCAAACAGCTTTTGGTTGCCCTTGTTGCTCTCCATCCATTCAGCGGCCTCAAGGCTAAGTAGCCCTGGAAGGCGTCACTCGTAAATAGGAACCACTCAAACCTTTCATACTTCCATTACGACAAGGGAAGAGGAAATCAATGTCGGTTGTCTCTCTGCCGCAGTAGGGCACGGAATACAGATGACAACAATAAACCCAAGGTGAGCGTGTCCGGCTTGCGATGGAGGGCCACAAAGAAGTATCCAAATCAGAAGGTTCTCAAATGGGCAGCCTTATTTGCCACAAAGGTCGTACAGACTCGAGGCTTCAAATTCAAGCGATGATCAATAAGAGAAAAAAACAAGTGGGTTCTTGTACAATTGTGTTGTATAGTTTGGATTTTTCTTATTAAAGCAATTTTCCACTCCTGCGTGAAAGAACATTACTGTCACAATGGAGAGTAACATTGGGTCAGCTACTGTGGCAGTTTGCTAATTGGTGTTAGCGTGGTGCTAATGTTACTCGCTAGTGTTTATACAAGCTTTAACATTCGGTAAATTGATCACGCATTGCGCCCTGTTAGCATTTAGCATGTGCTATACATGCGCAGGTGTATCTTCTGAATAATTTCCACATCTTTGATTTTATGTTTGCTAATGTTTGATCAGCTAAACTGAGTTGTTAATGTAGCTTCCCCCGTCTCTCGGAGTCTTATCGTCAAATGACATATCATAGTTGTTGTGTTGCTATAAACCTTGCATTTTGACACAATCCATATCCCAATTTCATCAAAATCGTAATCTTTAAATCCAAAAATATTAATCTTGGCATACATGGCAAGTTAAGGGGGGGGCCGTCCAGCAGTCCGACAAATAAAAGCGATTCATGTCTGCTTTAAGCATCTTTGGTAATCCAAGCAAGGTCTTTATTTGCTCTTGTCCATTAACTGGATGAGGTGTTGGCTCTCTGCAATCCAGGTGTCATGGTAGCAACATAGTTTCTACAAGAAAAAAAAAGAAACACTATCATTCAAAGAGGGCCTGTTGGGGTTTATCTGTGCCGGCGCACTTTGAAGCACTTGATCCTCGCTCTTGTCTGCCATTTGGGGCTCATTGTGTCATGGGCGAGGTCACTGCGAGGGCAGCATCACCGGCTGCTGCTGCTGCTGCTGCTGCTGCTCCTACGCCCCCGTATTATCGTCCCTGCTCTGCATATTCCCCTGGATGGATGCGTAGAAAAATCAAGGATGGCGCCCCACAAAATAAGATATAATAAATAAACAGCTGGCCCTACAAAACCCATTTAACCAATCAGAACCCAGAAGAAAGTCGACTACTTGAATGGAAAAGTCACAATTTCCACCTTGACCATAATAAATAACAATAATGATCATCTCCGTTTTTCTACGACCCTAAACTAGACATTCCGTGCATCTTTTAAGGCAATCAGACTGCTTTGTGACTCGAATTCACATCTCAGCTTGATTTGATAAATCGAGTAACATGAGGAGGCTTTTTGCTTCCTTCTAGATTAGTAAACTGCACCCCCATAAAGAAAGGAAAAAAAAATGAATGCAGATGCTGCGGTCTGTCTTAAAGTATCAGCCGTTACAACATTTGCAGGAGTGATCAATCCCCTTCTCCCCCCCCCCCCCCCCCCTCACATCAGCTCCACTTACTCCTCCAGGTCATCGCTGTGTCGTCAGCTGGCCCGAGCATATGTCTGACATCTCCGTCTGTCTGTCTGTCATCTGTCTGTCTTCTTGCCATCGCCCCCCCCCCCCCCCCTCCAAAAAAAAAAACCCTTGTGTCACCGGCCCTGTCGCTTGTGTCGGCCGGTGGCCAGCGTAAACATGTAGCGACCACTTGATATGTTTGTACGGGGATTTGGGGATGAACATTAGCGTGTTTGGAGAGCGGAACATCTGGTGGGGGGAAAAGGTTACAGTGGAGGGATACCACCGGAGCCCGAGCCTTGTGTAGAATTCCTTCCATCAGATAAATCAAGACACTGAACCACTGGGAGAGAGGAGAAGAAAGGGATGGGACTTGAACTCAAAATTGGCCTGGAAGTGGAAGAGTGGCTGTTAGAAAGATGGCTCCACCTCAAATGTTCATCTCCGTTTCTGGGTTTCTCCTTGTTGCACTCTTTGGGGAATTTGAGACCTTGACAAATATTGGAAGACTTCTCTAGTATGTGTTAAGTCCGACATCACTGAGATCCAGTTTGGACAGTTCAGGGGAAAAAAAAAAAAAAGGTCGGGAATGATGTAGCGTGTTGAAAAATTAAAAGTAATGGCTACTGAAAAAAAAACATTTAAATATGCCGCATATCATATATATATATATATATATTTAGAGTTGACTTTATACTGTATTTATTGTGTTTTACAGCAAGACACAACTCGAATTATGATTTCTTGGGTACCTGGAGCTGGAAAGCAAAGCGTGTCGAGTCTCTGTGGCCGATGCAGTCAAGACACTCTGATGAAGGCGGAAGTGATAGCCGAAACACGTCAGGTAATGAAACCTAAATATTTGGTTTGTGATAAAAGAACCAGTACAATAATAGCAGTCAAGCTAATTTCTTGATATTCACGCCAGGGTTTAGTGTTTTTTGTGGACACACAGACACAACACACACACACACACACACACACACACACACACACACACACCCTTCCTCCTCCTCGTCAGCGATGAGTAAAGCGCACGTCAGGAGATGTAAGGCGTTGTTGGACGGCCGACGAGCCGAAGCTGTCATAAAAAATGCCGTCAACGCCAACACCCGAGTATCAAGGGCACAGGGTGCGTCGCCTCTTCCTCGCTGCCATGTCCTCTGTTGCTTAATTACGCCGCCGCCACCGCTATTGTCAAATCCTTGACGTGGCAGCACTGTTGGCAAGCGCCGGGCCAAGTTTTGACACGGTGCCCCGAAGAGAGCGCTGGTGCGTGCCGTGTTGGCGGCTTGTGCGCAGAGGCAGGTTTGCTGATGCTAGCGGAGGGGAGCTCAAGGCTTCCCAAAGATGAGATTCTTCACAGCGAGTAGTCACACTCTACTTCAATCAAACAAAATATATGTTTTTTTTTTAACTTGCATTATGTTTGGAAACAAAAATCACGACAAGCTAAATTGTGATTGGCCTAAAGATTTTTTGCAGTCGACTTATGGGTCTATTTTCAGGAGTAAAAGTACAAAGTCCTCCGAAAAATAAAGATTTGGACAGACACCTGAAAAATCCACTTCAGTATTTCTACTTCGTTACTCCCCGCCACCGCTGTTCCCTTTTGGGACGCTGAGTGTCTTTGCATATGGAAACAAGTCCAGTCCCAGCGTGATTCTGCACATGGTTGTCACATTAGGACTCTTAAATCATTTGATTTGAAAACAGTTTGGGGATGAGTCAGTGCGCGCGCTCAGGTTTCCTCGTGCATGCTCTCGCAAGATTTGTGTCGGAAACACTATGAAAAGTCAAGCGCTTTGCCGCTTTTCCAGCAACTTGAGCTCCAACCCCTGCGGACTCCAAAAAACAAATGGACAAATTGAAACAATTCCAGAGAAGCAAGTGTTAGTGCTTACTTAGCCCTTTTCAAATGTTCATCACTTTTTCAACATTTCCTTTTACAACATCCTCCCCAACAGGCTCCCATGCTACGTGACCAAACATTCTTTGATATGGTGACTATTTTTGGTGGGGAATTTTGTGGAATCATTAGGAAGTGGGAATGATGTTGTCGTCCGTCAGTCCCCCCCCTTGCCTCTCCCTTGGAACGATGGCTTTGGGCGCTGGCGTGAGAACAGTAGCTCATTGACTTCTCATTCAGCAGCTGCGAGCACACATCATTCGTACATTTTCATACATTCTGCTAATTACAGTGTACTGGTGAATTCTCATGCCACATGACCTGAGCTTTTTATACAATGTTAAAAATCAAACTGGACGGCTACCCAAAGTATAGTACGTGTATATCCTGTCTAACTCTCCTCATACCTTATCATCTCATTTTTTTTTTTTAGGTACATAATTATTCAAAGTGACCAAACAGCTTTGCCTTAATAAAGTCAGTTTAGCGTAATGCTAACAACCTACCAAAGATAGCATCTGTATCGTTGGTTTAATAAAATTTTAAGCAATAGATTCTGAACACAAACGATGAAGCAACACATGTCGATAGACAAAATAGCAAGGATATATTCACAATCTTTTTATATTCATATATTTATGCTCCCTTTTGAAAATATTATATTGGAACTTCTAATAATAGTTATTTAAAGGTGGTTGTTCAAGTCAAGTATTTTTTTATTTCGCACAAATCCATTGGAAAGTCTCTCAAAAGTGCGCCTCGGGTACTTCACACGAGGGCAGACGGCAGGAAGCGCACTTCACACCGCGCTTTGACCAGGAAGTAGTTGACAGCTCTCTGGTGCCCTGGCCTGCCGCTAATTCCTCCACTTCCTTCCCCCGCTAGCCTAGCTTAGCATCAATCACCTCGCTCAACTCTCAGCGCTAGTGCAAACCAATTTCCTTAATGCTGATTGCACTGTAAACTAACTCTCCTCACCAGCTCTGGCTCTTGTTCTGCAAGCCTCATTCATTCTTGCTCGCTTCATTTCCTTCCACAGCTTCCTCTCGCCGCGACGGAGCCAAGATTTGAGCCGCCTCGCTAGAAAAGACAGGCCTAAAAAAAGAAAAAGCCCAAACTATCCGACGCTTCTACTTATAGCTCGGCCAATAACAAGTCATTGTCAAAACTATTATTTGTTGACACAGCTACATTCCGGCCTAATCTCCCTTTCCTCGACAAGACGAGTGTGTTGCGCCCCACCGTCTTCTATGTCGGATCTTTACGGCTTTTGCTGACACAACATAGTTTGCTCTCAAGTGCAGGGGTGGTCAAAGTGTGGCCCGTGGGCTACTCGTGGAACATTCAGATTTTCTGGCCCACCTAGCAAGAGTCCCTTTTTAGCCGTTCCCTCCCTAAAATTGGTCAAAATTGGTTGACTCACTTTAGTGATTAAAACATAATTGATCATAAAGAATAAAATAAAAATACCATAATAGCAATTTAACACACACTTTGAAAAAAATCCAACTTCAGCAGTCTGTAGACACTTCAGTTTCTGTTTATAATAGTTTGTATGCACTCGGGGCCCCCAAACCACAACTTACAGACCGCAGGGGGATCCAGGGACCCCAGTTTGAGAACCAGCGGTCTAGCGTATCAACAATAAAAGTAGCCAGCAACTCCCGGAGAATGAGACCCAGACTCCACTTCCCTCTGAGGCATGAGAAATTCCTGACGTGTCTCTCAGCTCACTCGGACGCAAGAGGAGGCCAACAACTATTTCTCACCTTCACCGTCCTTCGGCCTCGGCCCGAGCCGGAAGCCCGGCAATAGCATTTACATGTGTGCTTTCATCCGCCGTCGAAGGCCGCAGCTCCTCCTCCGCCAGCGCCCCGAGTGGCGGCGAGTAAACAGAGCTATACTTTAAATGTCTCCTAAATCATTTTAATTTGTCCTCGGTAGAGTCTTGTGGAATGTCGAATTAGAGGACGTTGTCAGTGCAGCAAGACCACAGCAGACATTCGCTCTCACCTCGACCGTGTCAAATTATGGGATGTCGTGCAACAGTCCTCTGTGACCGCGAGTGTTCGCACCACAAGGGCTTTTTTTGTTACACGCTGACAACTCCCTCCTGCTCTGTTTTTGACATCAGTTTTGAACACTCGCTGGACAAAACATTAGGTACACTTGAGCGCTTTTTCCAAACAGGCTATTTGTGGGTACCCTTAAAAACACTATCTTACATATTTACTTTGGTATATTTATTTGACATATGTATTTATTATTGTCTTTTAATATTTTCATTCGTTTAATTGCGGAGTTTTGATTTTGTTACAAACACACACGCATCCACGTATTAAGCATAAGCATATTTGATAAAGGTTGAAAATGGACACCGGCTGCATTTCTCACTGTGAGTTAGTGCTGAAGAACTTTGGATTCTTCTCAGTCAATTATCTAATAATAAGAGTCATGACAAAAAATAATATTTGCTCTCCTTCTGGAACTGGACCAAGGTTTACAAAGCACTTGCTCTATATTGGGCTTGGTTGAATTTTCCCAACTACTTTTAGCTCATTTTATTGCTGATACACTCGACCGCTGGTTCTCAAAAAACAGCATCCAGTCAAAGTTGAAATATTGTGTATACTGAAAAGTGAACGTGTGAACTTAATCTTTGGCCTGTATGATGTAACTTCCTGAGAAGCACGTGACTTGTGGAATATTACACTTTTTTTTTTGTCTGTGGGAGTAATGTTACGGTAACATGACCGAGTGAAAACACAAGCCTGTGTGAATTTGATTTTTTGTTTTATTTTAGAACAACTTACTTATGACAGATGTAACTCATGATGTCAGTTAGGGCACAAGAACCAAAAGTGATGCGACGCATGAACAAACTTAAAACAACAACGCGTCGCCGTATTTCCCAGATTGCGTTTATTTTGGTTTCTGCCTGTTTTTTTTTTTTTTTTTGCCTCCTCCCTCTTTTTCCAAAACTGGCACCGCCGTGTCAGGTCTTTCCCAGCACCGAGATTGATGGGAGCGCGGTGGGCCCGAGGGGGTGCGCGGAGAGGCGGTCCCCTGCTGGGACTTCTTTCTGGTCGGCCGAGCGCCGCACAGGATGCATCAGTCAGTCGTACCGCTGGCTCGCATACAAGGCCCGCCGTCGGACGACATACGGGGCGGCAGAGAAACCGTAGCTCGCTCTGCTCCTAATGGCTGGTACACGGCGGTTCATGTTTCAGCCTTGCTCTGGGCCCCTGCCGCTGACATGCTGCTTCATTATGTTTAGCCTGTGTTTTATTTGGCTCTCTTTGGTATGGTGTAGTGGAATAGGAAGTGAGCAGGAGGGGGGGTTCGTGTGGGGGGGGGTTGCACAACTTGAAGGCGCAGAAGGAGGGCCACTCCAAAACAAACAGTAGGAGGCCGATGCCTGCTCGCTGCGCTTTACTTACTGCGCACAAAGTGCCGCGTTACGTGCGATCCCGGCCACAGATGGAGCAATTTTCTCGCCCCCCGTTTGTGTGTTTTGTGCGTGTGGTGTGATTTGTAGAGTCAATCTCAACGGGTTCAAACCGACCCCCCAACATATGCCCTGGAGTCAAATCATCAGGAAAATACGGGCGCTGGTGTTTAGTTGCTATTAGCGATGTTTTTTTGTTAGTGGATTCACAGGAGTGGAAACATTGGAAACACATGTATCAATTTCGACTTAAGTACAGAGTGTGTGAGAACTTTTGCCCCCATTGTGTACGCGGGTGTAATGTGGATGTGTTTAGAAAAGAGCAGCCGCTCGCCGTTGGCCACCACCTACGCCGTATCGAGTTGTCGCATGGTTGAAATAGTCGAGCTCACCGTGCTCCGCCACTTCTCGTCTGGGGCAGCCAGGACTGCGTGGCGACATAGTTGGAGGGATTCCTGGAGGAAAGCTCCCCCCCTCGCCCGGCTCCCCTAATACATACTTGCATGCTGACACACAAACACACAAAGGTAGCACCGGTGGGGGGTTGGGTTGCCCTGACAAATTACCCACATCCCCGCCACTCTGGTGTCTCAGCATGGGGGAAACTGGATGGCCCAGTAGGAGGCGGGTGGATAAGTGGAAGGTCAGGGATTGAAGCCCAGGAGGGCAAGCAAAGTCCACGCCGTCTCTGTAGAAGATGATGAGACTACGATGCTTTTTTTTTTTTTTTTTCTTCCTTCTCCCTCTCTCTCTCTTTCTCGACTTTAATACCATGTCTACAAGAACATGGTAATTAAGTATGGCTCATTTTAAAAATAGTCTTGGTCTTTCCCAGTTTTAGGCCAAATTCTGGCCAGCTGTTTTTTTCAGCATTCATGTGTAGCCCAAAAGAAAAACAAAACCGTTTTTTTCCCCTCTCTTTTTTGGTCTGGCTCGTTTGTAAGGACATTGGTGTTTTATATTCGACTGGGCCAGAAACTCTGTTTGATGTTATTTTTGCCTTCTTCTGGGGAATGACTTCCACCGGATTTCTGATTGGCTCAAATGATAAAAGCGATACAGATGGCACTTTTTTTTTTTTAAGAGAACTGTCTTATGATGTTAACTTTACATTGACGTGATCACTTTCTTCAGCCTTTCACGTTTTTATGCAAACTCAACTTTTGGTGATTTTTTTTTTTTTTTTTTAAACTCTCAACATTTGATGTGATGGCAGTTTTGTGTTTGACGAGTAGAAGTCAATTTCAGTGAACTCGTTCGACGAAGCTGCTCTGACTTTAGTTGCTAATGGGCTCGCACATGTTATAGCGCCACCTGTTGCTTTGGAGTAGAATTGACGGCCTCCATCTAAATGTGGATATCGACTATCTAAAAAAAAAACGCCTTTGGTGTGGACTGAGACGTCTGGGGGGGGGTTTGAAATATTCCCATGCACCCTAAATCTCTTCAGCCACTCCATCACCACAGTCTGCTCTCGCTGGCGCAGACTTAAGTCAGAGGTGCGCTTGTTTTGTGTGCGCGGACACGCTTGTGCGGAGAGGCAAGAGGGCCGCCGCTCCAGACTGCCGGGAGAGGATTAGGAGTCTGGAATGCAAGACACTCCTTGACCCAGGCGCGACCTTCCCGACTAAATCCCTTGCCCATATCTGTCCTTCATGGGTCATGATCCAATTGGTCGCCCTTTGAGAATGCTGACCCCTCGCGCAACCTCGCCACTCGGTCTGCTTCAAACACGTTGACGTCGAAAGATGTCCGGAAAGTTCTGGAGAATGCATTTTTTGTTGTTGTTGTTCCTCCAGACCTACTTAAAGAAGTGGAAATATCAACATATCACTCTTGTTCTGCATTTCAAGTGTCCATGTACACCTAAAACATAAATGAAGTTGTCCCCCTTTCCACCCTTTAGGAGACCCGGGCGACGTTCCATTTGCGAGCGTGTCGAGCCAGAGTGACGTTAATGGCGGCGGAGAGGAACAAACACATCAGAGCGGCGGGTGAGTGGCAGTGACACTGAGCAGAGAACGAGATGGGTGGTGGCAGGCTTTCTTTCTCTTCACTGGCGTCCCACATGACATGGCTGCCTGGAGAGATGAGAGACAGATGGGTGTCCTGCTCACTATACGGACGCCCGCTTGAATAAAATATCACACTTGTGATTAATTTATATTTCATCTGCATAGTGAGCGGCGCCCTTGTCTCTTTCTTCTCCTGCTGTCTATCATGGTGCGTGGCATGATTGATTTTAACCCGTGCTGATTCAAATGGCGGGACCGGGATGTCGCCTAATTGCCCTCGCTCGGAACCGAGGGGAAAATGGAAAGGGACACATTTTCTAGTCTTGACTTTCATATATTTTTGTATTTATTCATATGCTTACTATCATTTTCAAATCGGTGTAGTAGTCTACTACTTTGATTATTTGGCACAGACGCCTGAGAACTGTCGGATAGATTTCTTCATTTATTAGGGGCGAGGCATTTCGTAGAGTAAAAATACCTTTTAAATGAGTCTACATGTCGTTCATAAGTGACAAGACTCATTTGTTTGAATAGAAGTAAAATTAGCCCATCCATCCGTCCGCCCACAACGATTTTAGCCGACTCGAGGCTCCCCCAAAGTCTTTCCTTGTACAAAAACAAGGAGGAAAAAGCTCCTGGTGTTTACGCTGGCGTGTGTGCAAATCGACACGCGTGCTTCCACTTGAGGCGTCCTGCGTGCGCACCTGTCTCACAGGGTCAAATAAACAGCTGTGAGGAGCCCGCCAGCTCGGCTGACGCCGGCCCTCACCTGTGTCACATCCGCCTGCCAGTGCCATCAAGGTGCGTCAAGAGTCCAATCTGGCATCTCTCCACCCGTGGCTTCTCCGTGCTGCACCTTGCACGCTGAGAAAACAAAAAAACCCGCCCTCCACTTCCTCCTCAAGGCGTCTGTCACTCACCTGTCATTCCCCTAATCAACCCCCCCCCCCCCCCCCCTCTCCTTTCCCCTCCCGCACTGGCCTCTTTAAAGGCGAGGGGGGGGCGGTGGAACTGTCAAAGCGAGAACGGCGACCACTTTGGTCTCGGTCGGAAGTTTAGCAACAACCGAGGGCGTTAAATCTCTGCTTTGGTGTTGAGTGACAGCACAAGTGGAATGGTCAGACTTAAATGCTAATGCTAAATTTAGCCTTATTGAAGGCTCAAATTGGAGTTTTAATGACAAGACGGGTAGTACGTTTACGAGACCGGCCTGGCATCAGCTGCTTGTTGTTTTAGGATGCAAACGGACTATGTTACTGTAGTCTGTAAAAACAATAAGGCAGAATAGGGAGTGTCAAGAAATACATAGTTTTTATGCGAATATTTTTTTTAATAAAATCAAAGACTATATAAAATAAAAAACAAACGACAAAGTCAATATTTTAGAGAATTAATTTTGTATATTTTTTCATAAAATCAAAAAATGTATGAATTAAAGAATTAACTATGAAAAAGTCAATATTACAGAGAATTCATTCTTTATTCTTGGTCACCAGTTCCTGCTACGGTCCGGACTAAAATGGGGAAGAACCCAAAAGTTTCAATGTGTGTTTAAGATCTTAGATAAAGGTCAAGGATGGCCACATAACCAAAATCAGATGATTTCCTTGTTTATTGATCCTCTGCAGGCATCGTGCACAACAGATTTATTGATAGTATCCGCATCGTATCAAGCGTGTCAAATATCTTTTGAACACCGAGCGACACTCACATTTTCTTTCACTTTGGAACCTTGTTGAAAAGAAAAACACCTTTGGGTTTATGAAAAAACGTCGTTGGCCCTCAGGCTGTGTAGCCCCCCTTCCCTCCACAGCGTAGAAAATGTTCAAATGGATCAAATGTCTGGGGGTTCAAAACATCACCAACAACACATTTGCTTCACTTCACACGATGAAATTTAAAAGCAACAACGGGGTCGCTTAGGTTTCGTCCTCGGAAGGTGATAGTTGCCGTGTGTCAACCAATTTTGTTGGTTTTGAGAGCGGACCACTTAAGGGTAGCGAAAAGTTTGACTTCCATTCCCCCCAACGTACGTTACCATCTGTTGCTAGCGCTTCATCCCAAACACTCATCATCCTATTGGATTGCATGAGGATAGTATTTGAACAACTTTTTTTCCCCCCCTTGTCCTTTGAAAAGGGGAAGAAAAGAAAAAAGTGTAGCGAACTCAAGCAGTTGTTGGAAAACATGTCTCTTTCAGCATCACAAATCTCACAGGAGCTGTGGAGAAGCTCTTCCAGCTATCAGTGGCCACCTCGCTGCCTGAAATATTGCACAAATAACGATCAAAGCAGCTCTCTGTGCTGGCCGGGGCCAGACAGTAAATCCAGCCCGCTGAGGGCCAGACAGTGATTTTGTTTCACATTTCCGCCCAAGACACAGCCACATGCACGGAAGACGACGACGACCGAGAAAAAGAAGAAAGTAGACGACTTGGAGGAAAAATAAAAAAGAAAGATAGATAGATAGAGAGAGAGAGCCCTTGGCTGTGACCCAAACTCCAGCCGTATCAGTTGGGCTTTTCTGCCACGTGGCATATGGTACAAGACAAACTGTCAGCGTCGCCCCCCCCCCCCCTTTCCTCTTCCTGCCTTGTGCTTTACTCGGAGATGACAGGAGCAGGCGCACGTTTGTGTCCCAGCAGCAGGCATCAGGCGGGCTTAGTGCTGATTTGGGGGGAAAAGGGGAGAAAGGCAAAGCATCACGCTGCGGCGAGCTGCTGATGGCTCCGCGTGGCCGGGTGAACTGGGTGGGGGGGTGTTCTTACGCCGTAGCTGCGGGGGACAGCACAGTGCCGCGATTGTGCGGAAACTGCAAATTGATCAAATTGTGGAGGCAAGACTTTGGGCCTATTATCTGGGTCATGTCAATGTCTCTCTGGTCTCCATTTGGTCACAAGGGCAAAGTGTGCATTTGATTGCATGCGTGCCCGCCCAAAATAGATGATTTATTTATTTTTTTTCCGCTCCGAGTGTTTGTCGGCAGTCAAAGCTTCACGTGCGTGATGTTTACACCATTCCTTCACTCCAAACAGAGGCACCCAACTTCCAAACAAAGCCTCCATTTACACCCGAGTGATGCATCCCAACACTTTGTCGCCAAAGTGACGTCAAGGCCCTCATATATTGACACTTTTGAAGATTTCTCACGAATTATTACAATTAAAGAACAGAATAACTCCAACGAAAATGATTTTGACAAAAAGCCAAACAGTAATTACATATTTGTTTATAAAAGTGACTAAAATGATCATCAAATATTGATTTAGTCTATTAATAACGAAACTAAGCAGTTTAGAAAAAAATAGTCATCAAAACGAATTGAATTTCAAAACTGTCATGACGAATCCCAAACTATTTCAACTCTGGTACGAACAAAGTTTGTTTGTCTTCCTCGGCGGCTCTGAGGGGACGTCCACTCGCCTATATGCAATCCGACATCTCCGACTCATCTTGCCCTCTCTCCCGCTCCTATCAGGAGTGATCATGGAGCCGAGCCGCAATCAGGCGGCTGTTAGCCTAGCATGCCGCGTGATCGCCGTGGCGACGCGCGTGAGGCCGGCCGCCGTCGCCATTCGACACGGCATTTGGAGGTTGAGTCCCTCCCGGAGGTCATTCCTCCTGGCTGCCAGTAGCTGGTAACCAGAACCAGATCCAATGCCCGCCACCAAGCAGGACGGTTGGGCCCAGTTGTTTGTTTTTATTAGGGCTGAACAATTTAGAAAACTGCTGGTTGACTCGCATGTTATTTACGGCGTCAAATTTATTGCAGTCTTTAATCTTGGGCTATACCGCTCAAAAGGCGCTACGACCAACGGAAACAGCCTAAAAGCGTTTCCAAAATTGCCACTCGGTTTATGATTACACTCTTGTGTATGTGTTTACATCCCGAGCCGTGCAGCTCGTGTCAAACGGCTGCGATGAAAGCGAGGCCGAGACAACCCGATTCCTTGTAAATCAGCGGCGCTGATATTAGCTGTTGAAGCCTAAATGGCCATTATGGATCCTCAACACTCTGACATGTTGTGACCTGCCTCCTTTGGTGAGGTATGCGACGCCGTGTGTGGGAAACGCACATTCGCATGCGTGGCCGCTAGCTAACTGCGCGCGGCGCCGTGTGTGGCCCGTGTTTGCCACCACTTAGTGACAGGTCAGACTCCCATGGTGTGATCAAACAGCAGACACAACTCTCTCCAGTTCCCACAACACTCCGCCTGCTGGAGATTGGACAATAAAAATAAGAGTGGTGGGCTTTCATCGCAGGCTTTAGCCAAAGCCCGCTCCTAGTCTCGCTCACTCCCCAAATGTAAACCGCGCCCGTCTGTGTGCTGAGTGTGGCGCAAGGCTGAATATACAGACACAACCTGCCCTCCCCCCCCCCCTCCCTTTTTGTTTTCATACAAATCTGTCTTATATTAACTCGGGCTTTAATAATATTCATAATCAGGATATGAATATTTTCATACATCTGGCTGTTATTTATGTTGGGTATTGTCTCAAGGGTGCTTAGCGTGGCGGCCGAAACAGGAAATTGGCCCTCAGCTCTTTGTAGGGGACTCGGTGGAAGACGTGGGGATGGGATTTAAATTTTATTTTTTTGTTCAAATTGAATTTTGTGATTGTCAATTAGATTGCAAATTGCAATATTTGATGATACACTTGTTAGGCTTGAAGGAACCTTGCAGCGTTGCTTCATTCTTGCGTGATGCAATAAATTATATTATATAAAAAAAAGAAAGACCTACAAAGCAGCAAAAAAAATATGTAATTACCGTAATTTTCGGACTATAAGTCGCACCGGAGTATAAGTCGCACCAGCCATAAAATGCCCAAAAAAGTGAAAAAAAACATATATATGTATATAAGTCGCTCCTGAGTATAAGTCGCCCCCCCACCCAAACTATGAAAAAAACCGCGACTTATAGTCCGAAAATTACGGTATGTAAATTGAATATATAGAAATATTACAAAAATAATTGCTAATTGCCATAATTATGAAAAATAAAATCATAACAATCCACGCTTAAACATTTAGCTGCTAGCTCTTGTCGCGGCACACTTCACCAGTCTTAAATTTCACAATTCTTTTTATTTACAACTTGTTTCCTTGTAATTTAACTCCCCTTCCTCCTCTGAGTGTGGCCTTTATTCTCTTTCGTGCAAACCCTCAGTTAAGCGTGCTGACACATTGTGGCTCGGTTGTCAGGGTTACAACAATAACACAACCAAAGACTTGGTGAGCCTTTCGATTTTTTTTCTGCCTCCGTTTAAAATTTTGTAAAAAAGAGTGATGTCATCCACCTGTCTGACATACCGGAATGTCAATCTATTGGAATTGGGACAAATGCCCCGTCATTGTCCCGTAATCCCGATGACACTATTGTGCCGTCTGCTTTCCCATCATCCGCTCGGATTTGTGCAAACGGTGCCGATTAGCCGCATCAGACTCCGAGCCGTCGTCGGCAGGCGTCCAGTCCGCCGAGAGGTATTGTCGTGAGGGAGCGACGGGGCGGCGGAGGGGATCCTATCTGCAGTGCCATCAGCCCCGGCCGGCCCCTGCTCGCCACTAATGGAATTGTCCTGCACCCCGGGCTGCGTATTACCATAGATCTGAGGGATAGTCGCACTCCAAGCAGGAGAGCCCGGTGATTTAATAACGGGCCGCTTTCTGACTCACTCACAACACAAGAACATCAAGACGAGCAAGTTCAGACGTATAGCAAATAAATAAACACGGGCTTCCTGCGCAACGGTGTGTGTGTGTTGAAATAAAGCATACCTTTTAGTCTAAAGGTCAGGTCAGCCTTGAAGTGGTTCTTGCAATTTTGTATTTCAAGGCTGTTTCTTAAATGTGACAAAAAATGGCCTGCAATATTTCAATTTGCTGCAAATTCTTGGAGATGCATGTGATGTACTTTATCGGAACATATCAAATGATGCAGCGGGCCAACTTTGGCCTCAGGGCCTTGAGGTTGACCCCTGTGTAGCACTGGGTGAATGCTTTTTTTGTTTCTCCAGCAAAAGTTGCCTTTGAGCTACTACTATACTGGAAAATGTTATTTCCTAAGCCCCCCTGCCCCTCCCTCCGCCATTTGTGCCCATGTTCTTATGCGGCGGCGCTCATAGCGGCGCACTGTACCTGTGTGGCCTCGGCGGGCGGGCGAAGGGCCTCTGGCTCCATATTACGAGCTCCTGGTCGGCGGCGCTGTGAACTCGGCACACACCTCGTGAAGTTACAGCAGGGCGGAGGGCCGCCGGCAAACGGCTCCCTGCAGATTGGCCGGTCTCGGCCACACACGCAAAGATGAAAAGGTGAATCCAGATTCAAACTATTGCAGCGAGCATCATTCAATCCTCAAAGAGGCCGGTCCTCTCCTCCCCATCCTAAATTGGAGAGGTGCTTTAGATTGATGCCTTATCTGCAGCCGACTGGGTGGCTGGCTCGAGTCTCCCTGTCTCTGTCGTGGTAAACACACACACACACATGAGACGTCCTTTTTGACCACCCCGGAGCAACTCGTTGGCTAACTCTTAAAAAGCCCAGGCAACACAATTATCTTTTATGACCTGCCAGAAAATGCTGGCTGTGGGGAGGCTTTGGAGGTCCGCGTTCAGGACCCAACAGAGGAGGAGGGGCAGGTCACAAGAACTTGTCACCGCAGTCCATTCGTGCCACACGGGTGCCCGGCTAATTTCATTTGAGTTCTTTTGCTCTTTGTCTTCCCAGGAATAATTAGATTTTTTTTTTCTGGGTGTGTTTGAATTTTTCTTTTTTATCTGATGTTGTAATGTATACATGTGTTTCGAAAAGGCAGAAATGAGCAGAGAGCTAATTAATTGGTCAGTTCACAGAGCATCCAAAACTCTCGTCAATACGTCTGTGTAGGGATGCAGACAAAAAAAAAAGGGCCAGTTGGCGGCAGTTGTTTGATCCCAGCCGTGAGTCAAGACCAGTCTTTTGTTAGATGCTGCAGCTGCACACTCTTAACAAAAAATGCTTACTCAAACCTAAACTGTAATCTTTCGATAACACAAGCCGAGCACTTTGGTGATGAGAACTGACATAAACAACACAAAACACTGATATGCTCCATACACAGCGGATATGCCTTGGCGCAAACAACCAACCGCAACATTATGACCATACTTGCTTAGTATAGTCGTCTCCAAAACAACCTATGCGAGCCACAGTTGTTCCTCACCGATGATAAAGAATATATGCCTAAGTATTATTATACTCTCTGTCAATCAATGTATTGCTCCATCATTTGCATTCAACCGTGAAATGTTTGGACACAGCCAAAGCAGTGCTATTCGCTAGCCAGTCTATGGGTTTTGCCATGATGCGTTAGCATTAAGCTAAACCGTTGTTGTTTTCAAAAACAGGACTTTCCCTCACCTTAGACACCTGTAACCTGACTGTAATTACAATGCAGAGAGACAAAGCCAGCACAAAATGATAACATAATCCCGTAAAAGTACACTTTAATTAAACATAAACAAACTCCCTTGATGCTTTCAGGTTTTAATATCTGTCTGCAAAAAAGTCATGAGCTCAGACAGTGCGTCACATTGCTTGTACGTTTTCCGTCGTTGCCTTATGTCGTCTCAATTATCTCTGCTCAACTACATGGGTCATTATGGACTACATGTAGCTTTTACCCCCACGAGAAGCTACAAGAATGTCAGCTATCATTGCCCACCCCTCCCCTTCTGCCTCCCCCCTCGGTTCCTCCCGCTGATCTCATTAGAGTGCAGATAGATGCAACGGCTGGCTCCACATTGTCCGTCCAGGACCGTCAGCACGCTGCGGAGACGGCAGGAAGTCGGGCTTAGACTGGAATATACCATTCCGCCGGGAAGACGGGGGGTGGATAAGATCAAATAGGTTTCGATATGAGATTAATTAGTATGATTATTATGTTACTATTGATGGCGCTGTGATGACAGTGTTGGACCCTTTCATCAGAATTGCATTTGTGAATTCATACTGTACATTATAAATTGACACTACCCTGTATGTAAAAAAGTTTAAAAAAAATCAACATCACATGGCACTGTCTTCATAAAATATTTTTTTTATTAATCTCAATTAAATTCCCTGAGTTCTGGAACAGTGGTAAGCATTGTGCACAACCACTGTCACCGGGTCGTCTTGCTGCGGCCCATTGTGTTTATCATGGTCACCATCAGCAAATGCTCCTCTGACCTTTTGTTGCTCTCCACTGGCAAAAATCTTTCCAGATAATATCGCAGATATCAGGAAAGCCGGGGCCTTCACTGAAGGACCCTCATTGTAGTGATGTGTGCATATGGAGGCCGTACGACTGCGGGGGTGAGCGCCGGGTGCCCGTGTTGGCGTATCGTTTGGGACAGGCGGTGTCACGCCAGGGCCGTAACAGCCCCGCTGATCGTCCCTGTAGAGAATAAAGATAAGGAGAGCGTCTGAACACGACGTGTCCCCGGGCCCCGTCTGCCACCGCGGAGCCCGCCCCGCGCAAGCTGGTGTGCCTGTTTACCATCTTACCGGGGGTGCCCGCGCCTCTCTGCACGGACTAGAAATGTCTTGTGAGAAGGGGCAAACGCGCTGTGAAGACGAGAATATGGAAGCTGACAGAAATAAACGCGGGTAGCGGCGGGGCGGTGGGGGGTGGGAGGCGAGGATGCGGCGAGCGACGGGGGGTCCCAAAGTGCTGAGGAGATCGTGCTGGCATGGTGGCCAGAGGCCTTTCAGCTCAACGGGCGCCACTACCTCTCGTTTCGCTCTCTGACGAGATGTACGCTGCTGGTGCTTCCATGCTTGTGAGTGTGTTTGTTTGGCGCACACTGTGCCGATTTTATATCCAACACCATCGTCGGTGTCTGGAAGATATGTTTTTTTTTCAGGGCTGATCCCACTTTGGCTCGCTCCCTTTTGGACGCAGTGCCGTGTTAGCTGTTACTTACTTTTAACTTAGATGTTTAAACATGTAGTATTTATTGTAGCAGCTTTGGAAGCAATGCATATATTCTTTCTCCTCTACGCGGAGTGCTAATATTACAGAAACCTATTGAGTCACTTCCAGTAGGAATAGAATAGGAAGTCTAGGCTCCGAATGACATAAATATATTCAATTTCCCCTTTTCTGAGGCTCCCAGTCCCCTCAGGTTGTCGGCTGCAGGTTTTTTGAGTGTTTCCAGAACCGGAACCAAACAAAAGTGCAGCAGCATTCTATTTGTATGCGTCTCAATTGCCAGGCACATTTCCTGAGCGCCAAAGATCTGCTCAAACTCTGCCGGAAAACGTTCACTGCTGCTCAGGAATATTCTTTTTTCTTATCACCGGCGTGGCTTGATATCGTTCGTCTATGGAAAGCCACAAATTTGTGCGCATGTTCGTTTCGGGTCGCAGCAAGAAGCAATATCGCATTTGTCTAGCTCTTTATCCTACTCTCCAGGGTTGTGTAAAACATGACTTTTTTGCCCAATAATTGCAAAAGTGGATTCCTGAGCGGATATGTAAAGTTAAGGCCGTGTATTAGACGGGATCAGCCTTCATTTCCTGCACTGGAAGATGTTTTCAGTTCTAGGTGGAAATGAGCAGTATTCCAAAGGCTAGAAATGTCAACACATCCGGGATTAAGCCGTTTCTCTGCAGTGGCGCGCTTCCTTCTCAACATATGAGCTACTTTGCTCTCATTCTCCAGAAGAAATCTCGCCGTCTGTTTTCTTTTCTCCCGCACGGAAAGCCCAGCCTTATGGTATATCCTCGCTTTTATTCAGTTTAAACTCTTCCCAGGTGTCAAAGGTGTCTTTATCCGTGATGAGGAATTAAATAAATAAAACATGTTTTGACTTTCTGATATTAGCCTGTTTTGAGGAGGCGGTGCTGCCTTATGCAAATGAGCTGCTCTTCATACTGGCCCCTCCCACTCAAGGGAGTCGGATTTTGATTCCCATGAGGAGATGAAGCTCGGGTCAAACTTCAGTTTTATTGTGACTCACTGAGGAAATGAAAACACTTTTGGTGTGACTCATCGATTAATCTGAAAAATTATGGTCAGCTTTATCGATAACTAAAATAATCATTAACCGCAGCCCTAAATTCAACATAGAAGACTATCAAGTTACCTTTTGAGTATTATGTGATCTGGATAACTGAGAATCCACAGTTTTTTTTAATTTAACTTGTGGCATTAAGTTCAAATTAAATTTGGCAATTTCGCTACTATGCTAACAATGTGTCTCTGTAACACAGACTCTGCTGGCTGTTATTAAGCCTCCCTCACTTTTTCTCCTCTTTCCCACTTCTCAGAGCTTGAAGTTTTTTGGGGGAGAGCAAAGGTTTGGGGCCGAGGTTAAGGGAGAGCGTGGCGGCGCCGATGCAGTAAAGCGATTGTGATTTGTGCCTGCCGCCATCAGCGTCACTCTGCTCAGCTTGTCAGTCCGCGGCAGCGTCAAGGCGGCCGTTGCGGGACCGCTGTCACTAACAGTAATAGATATCATTTCAAAACCATCGCTCCTGCCCGTTGTGTCTGGCTCATGCCACTGGCTGGGGCCCACCTTGGCCATGCTTGGATGGGCCCACTCCACTCACACACACGCGGCGGAGGGGGGGGGCGGGGGGCTCCGGCGCCGGGCTTAACTGTTGGGGTCACAGCCTGATGATATGTAGACATGCATGGATGCTTAACTGGCTAAATGTGTTGATATGGTGGCAGTGCTGGTGGCGGAGGATTCCGCCAGCCGTCATGTGAGACATATTAACATTTTTGGACGACTTTCGATTGGCGCCGCTACCATTTGAACCAACTCGCATAGTAAATGACACGTGTAAACAAACACACTGGGTCACATTGTGCCACCACGCCAATCAGAGCTTCTCTAATGACCATTAACAACGCAGCCGGTGGTGCAAAGAATGTGACATCACGAGTGTCACAGCGCATTAAGCCCACATTAAGTCAAGACTACCTTCAAGACAACCAGGCTCGCTGGCAGTGTGTGTGTGTTTTAATGTCTGCACAATCGTGTATCAGATCTGAATCTTTTCCTAACTTGAAATTTTGGCTTGCAGCGTGACGCAAAATCGACCAGGCGATGGCTTACAACATGAAAAAAAATGTGGGTCAATCACAAATCACGATACCACTTTAATGGAAAAAAAAAAAATTGGTAACGTGTATCAGCAGGTCAGACAAACGTGCAAATAAATGATGCATTTGCGTCTTTGTGTCAGCGCAGGTGCTGGCGACGAAGCCATTGGAAGGTGTGTGCACTGGCTTGAACGTACACGCACACAAAAGCGCGGCTAACACGCGATGTGTTTGACACCCTAAACCGCAGCCCGGACTATAGCTTCTGATGAGCGCTTTAATTTTGCTTTTTAGTTGCACCTGCCGTCGGCGTCCGTTTCTTTTCATTCTTATGTGTTTGCACGCTGACGATCTTTGTGCTAACGGGGGCGTGTCCCGCCCTCGAAAGGCTGGGCCTTCTTTATGTTGTGTTAATGACGCGATGAAGATGTTCCGCATTGTTGACACGCCGAGGCCTAATGTGTGTGCGTGTTGTGTTTGACAACACGTTTTTGTGGATTCCCAGCACTCGAGTGGACCGTAAGCAGCTCTGATCACATGATCAGATTAGAACAAGTCAATGTGATATATTTCCTATAAAATATTGGGGGAAAAAATCAAAGTAGCTTGAATAAAGTTATTGTCATCAGCAAATAAGTGTCAAATGTAGTAGTAACTTTTTTAAGATAGCCCAAATCTTCCAATTTTTAAGGGGATCCAATACTGGGCTGAAAATGACAGTTTTGAAAATGGTTTGGACAATGCATGACATGCAAATGTTTTTATTATGCAATATACCTCGTTAAATCTATAATATAGACTGGTTTCGTTTATTTTTATAAACGTGACTAGCCATGACGCGTGCTAGCTTGATGCTGAGCAACAATGTGTTTGTTTACAGCCTCGGAATAATCGTATTATAAAATTGCCTCTGAATCGAATTTGATTTCCTTTATGAAGTATGGTGTTGTAATTCTCAACTCTGTGATTTTCTTCTAAAACTCTTGTAACATTCCAATGAACGAGGTCAGTTGAAATCGATAAGACGGACAACTAGAATAGAGGGACCAACACCGAGCTGACAAAAAGTGCTTAGCACGCTGTGCCACTTTGCCTTAGCTGCCCCCCCCTACACACACACACACACACACACACACACACACACACACACACACACACACACACACACACACACACACACACACGCACACACGCACCCCCCCTCCTCTACCATGCTCTCGTCAGCTAATTATCCAGAATTAGAATCTTCTTTCACACCAGTGGTGTCAGGGCGCCTTAGCTTGAGCTGTCAAGGCCCCTCATGACTGGGTGCTAAACTCATGACAGTTGACGAGTGCGAAGGGACGCAAAGCTAATTGTAAGTGAAAAGCTGGACAGCACTGATGGCATGGGGAGGGGAGGGGAGGGGGCGGAGGCGGCGAGGTGGAGGGCTTTGTGTTTTTCCGTTTGAGGACGGAGGATGAAGAAGGGATGTTTGTTTATGTGTTTGCAGGTGGAAAAGAGGACGCCCATGTGAGCAATGAGGAGAGATGGATGGAGGAGATGATGGTGGGAGGGGCAGGGGCGGCCAAGGCGCCTCGCCTCGCATTGCCCCAGAAAAGAGGAGGAGGAAGCCATGTGTGAAGAAAACAGGTAGGTGTGATGAAAGACAACAGCAAATTCTTTCTTTCGGGGCATGTCGGCCAACATCTTCCTCATCGGTGCTCATGGCCTGGGACCACCTGCTTGTGTGTGCGTGCGAGTGTGTGGACATATTTAAATTTGGCTTACTTGCTTTTTTATGTATATCATCACTTTGATGCTTGAAGCCAGCACATTTTTATTCAGTGTGGACATGTTTACACCAGGAGCAATACTGTAATAAATAATTCAGCATTTTGGGGATTATTAAAAATATATTTAATATTTAATATATACAGTATATATATTATATATATTTAATATATATACAGCATATACATATATATATATATATATATATATATATATATATATATATATATATATATATATAATAATTTTATATTCATTCAAATTTTCGGGGGTTGATTCCTTGCCAGGCCAAATGAAGTGTGTCACCTTATAGGCAACTCTGTGGGGGGGAGGAACAAATATTTGAATATTTTGCTGCTATCCACCACCGCTTTGCACCAACACATTAAGTTGCGTTCCTTCTTTTCTCTTGAGTGATTTGGAAATTATGCCATTTATTCCTCCGTGCAAAAATAGCGCCAATGATAATTCATTGTTGTTTTAGTGATTAAAGCCTTTCCCTTATAAATCCGGCGGGGCTGTTGACCTTCCAAATGTTCGTGTTTGCCGCCGAAGCTAAAGAGGCAGACGGCGGGATTCAGCAGTCAGCCGACAGCCTCCACTCCAACGCTACTTTGGAGCACTTGAGGACTGGAAACAGCTTTTCTGCAACTCGTGTAGATTTGCGTTGATTAGGCCTCGGCTGGCTCGGGGAAAGTCCGTGCGGAATAGGCCAGGAAGCTGTTTGGAATTGGACGTTGTTCCGCCCCTCTTGTCATTACCCTCCAGCTCTCACAAAAGGGCCCAAATCTCCCAGTGCCTTTGAACCCCTGTTTGGAAATGAAAGACATGTCCAATGGAGGTTCTTTTCTTATTCTTCTATTTTTTTTTTTTTTTTAGCAGACAAGCGTAGAGAGAGGGGAAATGGAGGAGGAGGGCCGGTGGAAGTGGGGCAGTTAGGGGGGAGGCGCTGGGCTTTACAGACCCATTTTTACTTATGCTCCTTGGTTTTCTTCCGGCCTTGAGCCGCTATAGAGGGAAAAAAAAAAATGCTGGGGTTGGCAGAGGACGAGAGTGAGAGAGGAGGGGGCTAAAAAAAAAAAAAAAAGAAGGGAAGCCAGAGCTAAAGGATAAGATGAGAAAGAGGGTTGTCTGGAGCCAGCTGCTGGAGAGGTTAGTTGGAGATTTCCAGCCATTAACCCCGAGCCCAGCCAGCTCGGCCACTTGAGGCAGACAAGGGCCCGGCCGGGGCCCGACCGGAGCCCCGCTATGAAAAGGGATCGGGGGGGGGGGACCCAGCTTGATCTTGTGGGGAAATTGTTTACAAGTGGGACCCTCAACTCCACAATAGGCAAGCGCACAAGAGAAGAGAGAGAGCGAAATAGTTGAGTGAAAGAGTGAAACAAATCTTCCAAAGCACGGGGGCAAAAGTGAAAGAGCACGGAGCGAGAGTGATTAAGGACGGACCAATGGGGGCTTCTGGCGGGTGCTGTCGATGGGAGTTTGGAGGGGGGGCGGCGTGCAGTGATTTTGACACAATAAGTGGAGGGCCTATTGGGATGGAGGGTCCGAGGAGGAGGGGGCCTCTCGTTCTCTTTTCAAAGGCAGGATAAACAAGGAAATGAGTCTGTAATCATTTCCAGAGATTGCCTTCCTCCTTTGCGTCTCCTCTCGGGCCTCCTCCACCGGCCCGTGTTCATTAGCGGCCCGCGGCCCGATTAAAGGCTTTTTATTTATTTTTTTAAACGTCTGTTGGACAGAGAGCCAAAGTGAGGACCGCCGTACGTAGTACTGCCCCTTTTCCACTGCGTGGTACCCTCTTCATTCAGCACAAGTGGGTACTAACAGGTCAGTTTGACCTTTGGGGATAAGGCAAGAAATGACAAAAATGAAAGGATGATATTTTAGCTGTACCAATCATTCAGTTATTGCTTATTATTGGTGCAGGTGTACCTAATGTTGTGGCCAGTAGGTTTTAGAATAATTGCTTAAAAAGTATAACAAATTTGCCCTCCTCCCATTTGCTTTTGACCTCATTCGCTCGGATCATGAATCAGCAGTGAGTTCCTTCAAAAAAATGTCTCCACCCCCGTTTTGCGAGGGGGTGAGAGCGGGCTCAAGATAAAGGTAGAACGGTGAATAAATCACGCGCGCAACAACAACAACAAAAAGAATGTGACGTGAGCGTGCCTTTAAAGCAAAAGGAGAACTGAAGAGTTTCGGCGCAGGCCTTTCCCCCGCCGGGAGGAAGTTTTTTTTTTTTTTTATTGGTTTCATATGACACGACAGAACCTTTTTAAGATGTTGTAGACGCACTGGTAAAAAGGCGTCTGCCCACCCCTGCATTAAGTGCCCCTGTGATCTCCGCCATATTTATAGGCACTGTCTTGTGTCACATGGCTTCCATTTCTTCACTTGTTGAGACCCCCTGTGGCTGCTTTTACAAGCTCAGGTATGAAGGGGTCACGGGCACCCCGGCGGGCGCCCAGTCAGGGCAGGCAAGAATTAAAAGCTTTGCTTCACCGTTAGATCCGAAATCAGCCGGGACAGAAATACATCAAAATTTAAAATTATCCGTCCAGTCCAGACCGGGTGTTAAGACAGGGGCAAGTTGGGGACGTCTATCTCTTCTCCCTCCCGTCATCTCCATCATCTCGGCCATGTGGTGCCGTGCGTTTGGTTTTAGTGTGCCCTAAAAACACACTGTTAAAGACACTTTTAACGGTTCCTAAAAGCATTTTTTCTCTCAGGGCTTTGGCACTTTAATCTACTATTGGGTTTCACGTGCGGTAGGGCACACCTGGGGAGACAGATGAAATAAGATGACTTTGGAGAGCTCACGCACGTCGTCCGGTCCTTGTAAAAGACGGAAAAAAAATGAAGGAAGAGAGACCTAATCAGATTTATTGTTTTAATCATAGTGAGGAGGTGTCGGCCTTTCTTTGGCACGAGGCCTTTATGACCTCACAAGCATCTCGAGCCGTGGTCCTTGTTGCATCTGAGTAGATGTGAAGGGCAAAGATTAAACCCCGGGCTGCCCTGTTTAATCTCTGCGGCTGCTCCCCTTAAATGGCTGCTGCTCACTTCTCGCAATGCAAATGAAACGATGAGAAGAAGTTTGACCTCTGCCAAGGACTCACAAGAAGATTGCCAGACCCCCCCCCCCTTTTTTTTAAAAAGTTTTTCTGGATAACTAGCTAGTTAACTAAGTAGCAGACGCTATCCAAATATGCAGTTAGGTACAGTAAAATACCCCAGCGGTAAAATTAACATATAGACTTTATTAATGAATAATGTTCATTTTAGAGCAAGTCCAAAACTCAACATAGTTTCGCATCACAGTAGGTGAGGCGAAATTTGCATTTTGTGCCTCATTAAAAAGCAACGAAAAGCAAAACTAAGCGCCAGCTGGCGTCGTGCTTTGGCTAGCTACTAGTACAGCTGCTAACTACGTAAAAATAAATAAAATGGTTCATTCGTTGTATATTTCTATTCTTTATTAAGATGCTTTAAAAGTGAAATGTAGTTCCTTAAATTAATCAACTAACTCTCCAAACTGTTCCGTGTTGATTTTTTGGGGTGGGATTTTTTTTTTCCCCTTCCTTTTTCGAGCCTTGAAGTTGTCTGTCTTGGTCTCTGGCGCTTTCAGCCAGCTGCTGTGCATCCTGACAGACTTCCCTCTGGTTCAGGAAGAAGGGGTCACCGTGGGGTCAATTCCAAACATGACGACAAGGCTCACACAGAGCAAACGAGAGAGAGAGAGAGAGAGAAAGCGAGCGAGGGAGAGAGGCCTCGCCTCTGTCCGACCTGCTGTTAAAAAGATTTTTATTGGATCTTTTCCACTTTTGAAGTGGAACCAAGGAGTAAAATTGCTCTTATCTTCTTCCTGTCCCTTTTCCAGAGACGGGGGAATTTTTTGGTGCAAGAGTTAAAGGGAAGTATGAATTTCACGGATGTCAAAGGGCAGGTTCAAAAAAAGAGTTGCGATTCATTTTTATGTGTACATATATTTTTTTATCTGACAATTGAAATACAGCTGCTGATCTGGTTACATTGCGGCTTGGCTGTCGCAAGGGCCCGGTTGGCAGTTTCAGAGCCGAAAATTGCTTCTTGGCTTTACTTCATTTTTTTATGACTCAAAATATGTCATTTCGAAATTCAAAGCAGGTAAACATGCTTATTTTTTCTTGACCAAAGGACGATTAAAAGAAATATCTAAAAAAAAAAAAAAACTATCCTACAAGATTGTGGAACATTTTAATTTGTCTTGCACAGAGCAGGAGGCAGCTTGAGTGGATTTTGGCTGCAGCATGCTCGTAAAATCAAGATGCATTTAATGCCGTACCAATAACACAATATCCCATCAAAAAAAGCACATGCCATACTGTTGCTTTCATTTATTAGATTTTTTTTGGGGAGGGCGGGATTGATTTGTCTGAGATTTTGGAGTGGGTGGTTGATCATCTCAGGAGCCAAGAGTGGCCACATCTGTGTGATGAACGCCATCTCGTACTGTAACTGCTAAGCCTCCGTGATTGGATCGAGGAATCCATTACGCTGGGCACTTGACCAGCGTACGACTGCTGTACCAGCTGTACTGCAGAAGTCCAATCAGAAACTTTTGTACGGGAGAAAAATGGGATTCATACACAGATGATCACTTTAAATCTGTGCTACAATAAGATATAGAATTTTATTTCAGGGTAACAAACTTGATGTTTTGGTCTAAATGAACCACTGTGTAATGTTTGGAAATCCATCCAATGAGGTCATTTACATGTCACAAATTTGCAATGATATTCATTGTAGGCTGTGTTGTGAGTGTCTGATCCTCCCTATTGGTGATCTCTGTTGATGGGATTGGATTAGGCGAGATCAGATTAGGGATTGTTTGGCCTAAACATTTAGTATGACGCCACAATCTGGTCATCTACTGGCGCCCTTGGCACAAAAGGTATTCAGTCTCCTTTATTTTTGTCTGATAAAAGTTAAAAACTTGCGGAGCAACTTTCTTTTGTTTTTCCATTTGTTAGCTCGCGGTTTACTTTCTGTTTTCTGTTCCATTGATGAAATACATTCGAAATGGATGGTAGGGAGTTAACATATTTGAATTATGGCTGGGGGGAAAATTATGTCATGATTCAAAATGTAAAGGAAAATAAATTGCTCGAATCGAAGTGAAATAATGGAGAACCACATATTTTTTGTTTGGCCTTTCGTTTGTTGGCTAACTCGCTATTTCCTGGTTCAC
Organism: Syngnathus acus; assembly: GCF_901709675.1. Lineage (NCBI taxonomy): Eukaryota > Metazoa > Chordata > Actinopteri > Syngnathiformes > Syngnathidae > Syngnathus > Syngnathus acus. The sequence continues at coordinate 7,841,607 of NC_051097.1, forward strand.
ACACACTGACAAATACAAATTTGGCCATCAATTTGTTAGCTAGCAGGTTACGTCCCTGTTGATGGAAAAACATATTTTGGAATAGACAGAAGAAAAAGAAAAGAAAATACAAAAAACAAAAACCTCTACGAAAAGAAATATCTATTTGTTGGTCTCTTCGACAGACCTTTCCAAATACAAATGACATCAAAAACATCAGCAGGCGTCCTTGCCCAGAGTCGTCCTCATCTCTCGGCAGCCAACACTATTTCATCCTTTACACAAGATGACAGAACACAAGTTAAAATGATAGAAATGTCAATTTTAAGAGTATGATCCAATTTATGGTCTTTGATGGCAAAACTTTACAGGCTGGCCCGCCTCCAGCAGTCTGGCCCGGTCCAAATAGCTTGAAAGCATCTGTAACTTACATACTTGTAAATGAAATGTGTAAGTCGCTGAATTAAAATGGAGCGTGCGGGGTCATGTTTTGCAGCTCGCTCTCCCGCCGTATACACGGCCAGCACACAAAAAGCGCGCACTTTGAATCAATTCTCGTCTCCCCTATCAATCCATATCTGGATCGTTTGGCCCGGTGATGTGAATAACTCGGCGACGGGCTTAACGGCAACCCAATCCTTTATATATTTCACTCGTGTCAAAATGTCAGAATGAAGTGCTGCCCGCTCGCACTTGGCCAGTTTCTCCTTTCCTTTCCTCTCGGAGGAGTGTAGCTCAGGTTTCATTCGTCTGTCGATGGGGCAGACAAGCGAGGGCGAGCCGTTGCCTGGTTTGTCATGCAACGCTGCTATTTTCAGCCAAACTAATTCCCCAGAAGGGCTTTTTCCGCCTTTAATAACGCCCTGACAGTCGAGGTGGCAAAAGTAGTCACACTCTGTATTTAGAAAAGGAATACAAGTCTTAATAACCATCGCCTTTTTCATTTATAGTCCACTAACTTGCCACGATGACTATATTGTGAGGTTTCTGCGGAAAATATCCTTTACATGTGGTCAATTCTGGAACCGGTCTGCTGCTTTGCATTGCGGCGTCATGTTAAGATGGGTGACAAGATGGCGCCAGCGCATGTCACTGTCCAGACTGTTTTCTACGGTTTTGAGGATTCTGGAATCTACCAAACGGGGCCACTTAATAGCAGGCTTGTTTATTTGAAACCCTTTTTTTTTTTTTTAAGATTTTTCATTTTTGTTGCCTGTGTTTATAAGACCCCAATGTGGCAATTGTTGAAGATATGCTAAGCAAGATTTTCGTCACATTTATTTTTTAAATTTATTTAAGAAAATATATATATATTTATTTTTTTTGTATTTCGTTACTTGCCACCGACACTGACATGGAGCCAGTGGGCGTTCTCATTCCGCGGGAATTAGAGTTGCAGGTGCCTCATTCAAGATGCATCAGCACTCAGGTAACCGGCAAAGTGTAATTAGTTGTGTCCCTTATCCCCGTCAAAGCTGCCGGCTACTTTCTCCCCTTCACCGTAAGCTTTGGCACGAGTGGCGGAGAGGGTCAACGTTTAATAATGAACAGGTCGAGCCGGCTGTAACGGATACGGGCACCTGCTTTATGCATCAGTCAATTACCTAATTAGAACTCTCCCACAGGGGAAAGCTAATACCTCATCCCGGAGTCGGAAGACGAGCCCCTTTCCATGTGAATGGAGGCGCTCGCTAGACTAACAGATACCTGTGTGTGTAGCCGCGGCCCGAGTGTGTGTGCATGCGCTTTTGCGTGTGAGAACAAGAGGGAGGGGGCGCGAGGTAGGCTCGCTGCTCTATTTCTTAGCGCGGATCAGGTACCAAAGGACGCTCATGGGAAATTGGGCTCTATACCAGCGCGATCCAATAACAATCCATGCCGGGCCCAGCTCCTCGCACCCCGTCTCGGCCTGTCGTCATGCGGCCGGGCGAGAGAAAGTGATTCATGGTAAAAGAAAAATGGGGGTTTCCAAAAATGTCTTTGGATGATATCAAAATATTCACGCAATAGTTGGCGCCTCGCAGTTCCGAGTGTCCGGGTTTGAATCTCGGCGCTGGACATCCTGTGTGGACTTTGCACGTACCACGTTCCAAAAATAGACGAGCCGCAAAACCCCCTGCCTGTTTTGCTGAAAGTCATCTTAGGTTCGTTGAAGACTCTGAATTGTTCACCCGCGATTCGAACGAGGACGAACAAAAAAAAAAAAAAAAAGGATTTTTTGAGGTTTTTTGTTGATTGAGGTTGTAATGAATGAGACGTTGAATATAGATGCATCATTGTGAACACCGACGGCGAGAAAGCAGGAAAGGGCCGAGCGGACCTCGCAATTCGAGACGGGACCGGTAAATAATACGACGAGACATTTCTGCGAGCGCCCGACACCGCGGCTTAGCTGAAGCTAACGACCAGCTCGGAGATAATCATGGCCACTCATCGGCTATGATTAAGTCACAGATTTTAGCCCCGGGAGGATGGAGGCGGCAAAGGGGTGGGCGAAACTTCACAAAAAGAGAGAGCAGATGAAAGGTTAGCTTTCCGGTGTTAGCCCATACATTGACGTTTAAGCTCCGCCCCTGACTCATGACCTCTGCCCCATTGATCTCCATCATTCAAATGCTAAACAACTCAGTAACATCCAACAATGCAGCAAAATATTTCTTTTTGTCCCAACATCAACCTACTAAATTCTACAATCGGGCTTCTTAAATGCGATGGGTCAGTACGCTAACGACTGCTGTACTTCCATAAGCTCTGTTCTTAAGTCGCAAGGTATGAATTAATAATCTTGTTGATCCTCTCTAATTGTTCCCACTGTCTTGGCCTCTACTTGTCGATGAAAAAGCGAGAGCCGCCGCCCACAGTTACCAGAAGTGTAAGACAAGAATGTGGCCTGCCTCAGCGAGAAATCCCAAAGTGCTTGGCGAGTCGTAGCTGCTAATACAGCTAATGCAGTAATGTACGGGCCGAGGCGATTAATGAGAGCGCTCTGCCTCTGACATCTCAGACACCCTAATGTTGCTGCAGCGTCTCTCCGGCCGCGCTTTAATCCATCACTGGCCCCCGTAACCCAATTACGGCCTGACGCTTTACTTTAAGCCCCCCCGTCCTCCTCCCTATGCTCGGTCCTTCACACACATCTGCAAAAGGGCAAACAGGCGCACACGCTTTTATATAGATAAGTGGGTTTGAGTGTGATCGGACAAGCGTGTTTCGCCGGAAAGGACATTTGGGCAGGTACGAACACACTGGTGGATGTAATTTGTATGTTACTCTGCCCAAAAATATTCATTCGGGAGCAGAGTATTGATAGATTTCAGTTTCTAGCCACTTAGCATGTCACAATGCTAACTCTGCCCCTAGTGGTCATGGTTGCTAGCTTCACTTGCTACATTTGCTGCAAACTTAGCGTCAGATGGCCTCGATTGAAACATTGTCCGACAGTTCGCTGGCGTGCGGGCACTTTGGGCCGGCCTTACCGTCACAATCATTCTAATTAAGCAAGACGCTACGCTAACACGCTTCATTCCCAAAGGGAGAGGCAGCGTTTCACCAGACGTCTCCTGCAACATTTCTGATTGGCCTTGAAGGTGCTGATACTTGACATCAGAACCACGCGGCGCTCCAAGGTCGCCCCGCCGCGACTCCGCTGCCTTCCCGCTCGCTCTGCAGCCGTTATGTCACATGCGGAGCGAACCGAGCTGTCAATGGAGAGATCTACGAGCGGGCCTCCTCTAAATCAGGTGCATTGACTCCTTAAGAAGTACTGGAGGAGCCTACTTCAATTAGCCACTCCCAACAGCAAATTAACTTAAATGTACCCGCTCAATAAAGTTCGAGACGATCATTTGCATGTCAATGTCGCTTTCCTCCCTCAAGGCCTTTTGCGGACGTTCAGCTGACCCGGGCAAATTCTGCCTAGTAGCCAAAAAGCCAAGTGTCCAAATCCCGGTAATTGCTATATTTTCAGAGGAACTACTGGTTCAGGCTATTTTAGTTAGATCGAAATGGTTCATTCGAAAAGTATCATGTCATAGAGCACAATTCCCACTAATTTGTAGTGAGAACATCCTCTTATGCTTCACGACCTTGAACAAACTGTCATTTATGAGCTATTTCTGGTGGGGAATTTTCTGGACACCAAGACACAGTCGTTGATGTGTTATCCTGATTAGAAAGAAAAAAAACACAACGGAACAAATGTTGACCGGAACCGTGGGAACATTTTGCAATGAATGCTGGAACAGTGGCTCATTCTTATTTTTAAAACAGCCAGCAAGCACTGAGTTCTCATATATCTCCATGTCCTTAAATCACTTGTTTGTTAGTTTGCAGACAAGTCGGGTGCTTCACGAAGATAAATATTACTTATGGACCGATGATGTCATGTAATGTAGGTCTAATTCAATCATCTTAGTTTTGTCAATTCTGGATGATTGTGAGCATACACAGTTGTCGTCGGGCAGACAATTTTTTTTTTTTGCTAAAATCCAACTGGAGTGAGCTGGTGAACGATTTTGAAGAAAAAAAACAAATAAATTATACATATATAGGCCTAGATCTGAATTTGATTAATTGTTCAGCTCTAGTGTAGCTTAGGAGACTATTAAATGCGAGAGGCCAAACTGAAAGGATCAACAATGAAAAGACATCCATTTTGACTATCATGCTCCCGCAGAACAGGATTATTGCTGTTCCTCTCCAGCGGAAGGCAAATCTCTTTTGTGACGGATTGGGATGATGGCGAGTGTGCCCACCTATCGCTAACCGCACTGTCCCGCCTCCTTCTCTCCCGCAGCCAGCCGAGCAGCCCCCGGGCCTCCTCAGCATCAGATGTCAGCCTCCCGGAGTCAAAGTAAGTCAGACAAACATGTAGACCGGACCTCCGCCGCATGCTCAAGTGCTATAAGTGCCCGGGAGTCGTCTTACAAGAAACACTTATTGCATTTTGTATTGAGCATGATGTTATGAAAAATTAATTTGGCGTTGGGGTGCCTCTGTCTCCATATCCAGTCTGCCTGTGCGCGAGTGTGTGTATGAACCTCGGAGTGCACCCGAGCCGCTTCTCGCCCGCATTTCGACACGTTTACGTGCAAGTGAGGAAAAGGGCGTGCAAATTCGGTCGGAGGCGCTACGATGCATCGTCACATACGGAAAGGACAGCTTGGCATCTCCAGGGACGTCCAAGTGGGATTCCCAGTTGTACTAATGACAATAGTTACTGCTCAGACTTCCGTCCATTTAGGGCTCCAATTCCCACTGCTTAGGACACGTATTGACTTCACTATTGGCAAAACACTAGCCAAACAACGAGCCAAGTACGATAATATGCATACACGTGGAAGAAGGAGCAGCTGAGCCAGCAGATTATGATTCTTTTCAATTTAACGTCCCCAAAAAATCCATGCTTCGGACTTTGAAAAGCAATCTCTTTTTGCAACCCCCTCCTTTTTTTTAAGCAAATAACATTAATTCGACCAACCTGTACTTTTTAAATTGTGCTGGATTATTTCAAGTAGATCAAGAGAAATCCCATTAAAAGGGATTGGGCACAGATACACTCCATTTTGAAATATCTCAAATCTGAATTTTGGTATGGAACAAGATTAGGGGATTTGAAGCCCCTCCCCCCCCTTTTTTTTTTTTTTTTTTACCCAATTTTAATGAACATTTTCAGCCTCAGTTTGCTGTATTCATGGACTGTTGCGAGTCATGGCAAACAAGATGGCGTTTATCTCATTACCCTTGAGGCATTGGAAGCCAGGAATCAACAACAGGTGCATTCTGCAAGTGGCCGCTTTACTTAAAAGTGTGTGAGATCATTAACGGCAGAGTCGGAGCTGGAAATAATATCACCGTGCCCCTGGGGACTGCTGCTTTTTGACCCCGGAGGGCGAGTGCAACATTGGCACCGACTCATTTGGGTCAAGTAGCGGAGGGAGGGGGACGTGGGGGGGGGGGGCCCGTTTTTGTCGAGATTTAGGTGACCAAAACTATAAATCTTCTCCCTATTCATCTGCTTCAAGTCTTTTCAGTTTGGCTAAAAATAAGCTTCACGCCGCTTGAGACGTTGATGGATGGACTGTGAACTCCTGACCCTATAAAATGTAACAAGAAAGGCTACCGCCGCACAGCATGGCGCAGGTCAGAGGTCGCGATATTGAGTTCACAAACACGGGTTTTCATTCTCGACGCCCACGTGTGTGCCTCTACGCCAAACACTAACTTGCGCGTCATGTTGCCGACAGATGATCATTTTGATTCTCAGTCATAGGAAATACACATAACAAAAATAATATATATATTTATGTATTGGGCGGCATGTCAACTTATTTTATTTAAGTACCCATTCACACAAAACCAACAAAAGACGACAGGAGAAATGCGCTTCGTGTTAAAATGATTGAAAATAACGCCCTAGACAATTAGCTAGCTAGCGGGCTAGCAATAGCGTTCAAATGCTGCCAAACAACACAGTTAACAGTTTGTCAGTCAGCTGTGCTTTAGCGGTTTTATGTTGCTGTTATTGGCCATTTTGTTGTTTCTTTAACTATTTCTTGTTTTGACCTAAATAGAATTTCTCGTTTGGAGTTTTAGCACCACCTGCGGCTTTGGTATGTCCCCGAGTGAGCCGTATCTCACCCAAAGTGGTATGATTTTAAAAATAGCCTTCGCTACATCAACGACCCCCTGACAACACAGCGTTTGCCCTCTTACAATAATCTTCATAACATCCTTTCCTCGTCTTTTCCCTCGCGTATTCCTGCTTAGTTCCACCACAGCGGAGATGGCTTAACCCCCTCGTTCCCACTCATTGACACCCCGAGGGGGAACGCGATAGGTCAATGTCGTGTGAGTTGTTGTAGCGTCTCCCCACCTCGTCTGCCTCCATCCCGCCTCGGGCATGGCAAGAGCCGTCGCCTGCCCCTTCTTCACGAGCGTGGGACGGCCACCAATAATAAACATGTTGGCTGTCAGGCGAGAAGACGCCGGGCAAGCTCGCCTCGCCCTGGCGTCGTCTCAGCGTTCGTCTCCGCTGAGGTGTCGGGGCAGGCGAGCGTCAAGGTAGGCCGAGGCTCCGGCAGAGTTTGAATTTGTAATATCAGCCCGAGCAAGTCAAAGCGCTCGGAGGCGAACGGCCAAAGACGGAGTTAGCGCGCGCGCGCGTTAGTGCGTCTTGGCTCTGTGTCTCAATGACTTGGGAAAAGTGAAGCGTCATTTCCATATTTGTATAACTAAGGAAATCTGAATCAGAATCATCTTTATTGGCCAAGTATGTTAAAACACACAAGGAACCTGTCTCTCGTTGTTGGACTCACTCGAGTGCAGTGGTGTATTGAGATACGAGTGCCCTGCCAGGCCACACACGTGTGTGTGTGCGCACGTGTGTGTGTGTGTGTGTGTGGATAGAGAGAGAGAGCACCCTCACATCACTATCCAAAATAACATTCAATTTAGTACGATTAAAAAAAATACATAGCTAATTTCTTACGCTGTCATCAATGCTAACAGTACAAACACGGAGCCGGCGGCGACCGCACACTTCAAAGTCCACCGTCACGCCGAGCCACCGCCGTGCAAAAACAAAAAACTTTGAAAGGGCGTCACGCCGGTCCTGTGTCATCCCAGCAAACACGTGCCATGCAAAAAAACAAAACAATCACTTGTGCTAAGCAAATGGAAATCTGCAATGGAGACTTACCTCCGAGGCTCACGTGGGTCCTCCTGCGACCAATCGTTACAGAAAACCATTTTAACCAAACAGTTGAAATGTTTTGCTTTGCCATTTTTTGCTGGCGCCGCCAATCAAAATTGCTTTTTCACGTGTCACACGAACAATATCTTATTCTAACGCTATCGATTGCCCCGCTCAGCCTCTCAAGGCCGACATTAGCGCGACTGTTGCTTCCTTGTTCCATCTTTAATTGATGGTGGATATTGCTCCACTCCACCCGGTGCACTCATTGATATGAAAAAAACGTGCGTACCAAACGCGTAGGCACGCCGTCGCTACCTTTTACGGGGTTTTTTTGACCGTCCGAGGTCGTTATGGCCGCCTTAAGAGGTTATGGATTAAAAAGGAGGATGCGTGTGAGTGCAGTGATGAGACATTAGAAGCTCTTTGCGAGATAATGAAGCAGACAACAGGCTTAAAGCATTGCTACAAAACATTGTGATGCATGGAACAAAAGTGTTACAGGTGCCTTTTTAGAATCGTCAGCCGCATTTGCGTATAGATCTGGACTCGTAAAGTGAGGAGCGAGAACATTCCGTGTGGACAAAACAGCAACGTTCTTTTGTAATAATGTGAAAGGTTAGCGTAGAGGGGAAAAGCATTTTAGAAATTGTGCGCGGGCAGGAATCCTCGTCGACTCCAAATGCCCCTCGGGCCTCGAGTTTGACATCTGTCAATATTGTGGCCACTGAGTGTAAAGTGTCACCTTTGCAGGTCACTAAGTGTTGCGCCAAAATTCCCCATACTGCCAGACATCAGAAATGTCTCGCGTCCATCTGCAATCGCTCAGCCGTGAATCTCTCGCCATCAGCCATCCATCAGCTGTCGGCGGAGACGAGAGGCGAGTGGAGAGATGAGCGGCCGCCGTATCGCTTGGGTTTTTATCAGCTTTCAACCCTCAGCCTGCCGATGATTAGAGGGGCCGCGACGAAGCTTAGCACATGCGGGAGACGTGTGAAAGCCTGACGGGGCCTTCTGAGCCTCCATTGGAATTATTCTTTTTTATTTATTAAAACATACACGCAAAAAGTGCCGATACTACGACACCGATACCACTTTACCAATCTGATGTATGTGTTCCTAGCAGGTCAAGTCGGAGCTATTTGGAGATCATTTAATACACATAAATCGCAATGTTGCAGGGGAACACTGTCTTGCTAAATATAAACTCATATTTCCTCACTTTTTTTTTTTATAAGCTGACATCAGGCAGGCTGCAGGGGCGTTGATCACACACTTCTCGGTTTAATGTGTCATTTTGGCAATGAATGAAATCAGGTCACCTCACATGTTAACAGTGTTAATAAAGGTTGCACGCGTGTGTGTGCGTGTGCGTGTGTGTGTGTGTGTGTCTAGATGATTTTTGTTCCTTGCACCACGTTTATGTGTGCGTCTCTTGCTTAAAGGCACGGCTGCAGTAATGATTTACTAAATGTCAAATGAACACTAGTTGTGAGAAAACGCCACACAAGCAGGCGCATTGGCTGGAAGCTCTTTAGCATTTCACGCCCTGATTGTGAGATAGCTTCCTTTTGAGCGGCAAGCGGCGGCATGTCCGCAGAATTAGTGCCCAAGGAATTAAGCGGGCGCTCCCTGGGAGTCGCCGACGCGACATTTTGCGACGCACGCAGATCTGCAAACATAGCCAGCGTTTCCGAGATGAGCCTGAGTGGATGTGAATGCCACCGGTCGAGAGCTGCTCGGATTTTTTATTTTTTTTTTTGAAGGCAAAAGAGCACAAACCATCTGCGCAATAATAGCTTTTATGAGTTTTTTCCCATCTCGCGTGGTCTCCTGGGTCGGGCATCACTGGCGGCGACAGCCTGAGAGCTTGCCTGTCCCGTCTGCCCGCTCTCAGCCTCATCTGCGGGGTCCGCAGAGACCACCAGGAAGAGGCCTATCGCCGGCGCTCTGGAGCCTTAATCACTTTGCCTTCCTCTCCTTTCGCATCCTCACGGCTGCTCTTCGCACTCTGCCCTGACACCATCATTTATTTATCCGCCCCTTTCTCCGGTGTTGTTTTCCATTCGACGGCATGATTTTTTCACGACGGCCGAGTGTCTGTGTGCGTGCGTGTGTGTGTGTGTTAAGGACCCATGTGGCACCGGTGGTGATTTCTCAGACACAAAATGGACCAAAGCGCAAACATGCCCAGGAATAGACGATAGAGAGGCAAACAGTTGTCACGCAGCATTGGCTGTTTTCTCGCTCTCCACCTGATTTGACTGCGTTGACCAGCGCCGAGCTATGAATAGTGGACGGACCGGTCCAAAGTGTCATCCAGGACTTTATGTCAATGTGGGTCACTGTGTTTGGCACATGCACTTGGTGTAACAGGGTGGGGGGGAGTGTGTTGTTTAAGAGAGCTGAGATGCAAGTTGTCTGGCAACTAGTTACAATCTAGAAGTGACAGTGGCTCTCATTCCGCTAACGAGAACGACCTCGAGTCCTTTCTCCTTCCTTGACACACACAGACAAGAACACACATACACACTCTGAACGTCACTATGGCCTCACCTGATGCAGACTGACACTGTTGGATAGTTGGCTTGCCTGCTGGACAGCAAAGAATAATCAGAACTGGAGAAATGTCCAATTTTTTTTATAGTTTATCAAAACGGATCAAATTACAACAACAACAAAAAAATTGCGAATCGTCCCGTTATGGAGATTGAGCCGCCACGTGCACATGATTGCGGCAAAGAATTTGAAACCTATCCACCCTCTGCCGGTTTCCGATGATGCCACAAGCTATTCAAGCTTCATGCAGGTGTTGGGGAACATGTCATGTTCTCACTTCCGTGCATATTTTTCCAGGTGTGAAGTTACCCAAGGTGTAAAAACCAGTGCTGGAATGTGGTTACTTGAGACGACTTCTTAAAGCTGCCTTGAGGAAGAACCTTTTAAAAAAATATTCGGATATGAAGGCAGTTTGGGGGAAAATTGATGACCCCCCCCCCTCCCTCGCCCCTCCTCCTTCTTACGCCCTGTTTGAAAATACTGTCTTCTGTGCCTTGGATTTGTTGTTGAGGGAGGAAGAGCAAGTCCAGGGGTGATAAACCAGCAGTTCACCTTTTTCACTGTTCGAGGTGAAAGAAGTCTTGCCAACATGTTTCCCCTGTGGTTGACTCATTTCCCCGCTGCACAAACTCATGGCTGGAGCTCCACATTTGGCTAACCAAAGATTAGATTACTTTACTGATATTTTATTACTTCCGCCACAGGGGTTATTTTCATTGGCCAAGGTTGATCCCTTCAGTCGTTTGTGCGCAACATCCTGTCAACAGTTTTTCATTTGGAAACTGAGACTTTTTTTTTTTTATGATTTGCAGATATTCTTCCAAAGATGTTCCTCTTCAGCTCTCGTGAGAAACGGCACTAAACGAGCTCGAGTGAGAATCATGAGGCGTACACGGAACAACCATCACATCGGTCTACAAAAAAAAAAAAAAAGGTGCCGATTTGGACTCTTTTCACTCACTGCATGCTTGCTAAGGTCCAGCTTATCTGGATTTATGCGCGCAGAATCAGACAGGTGCTCTCGGACGGTGTCGCTTTCCGCCGGCGTGAGCGATCGGGCAATTTCTCCAAAACAACTGTTGTGTCGCAACATAAGCGCTGCACCAACGTGCGTCGCCGCGCGTGTGTTTGTGCATGTGCGGAGTGTCTCATCATATGTTTTGCAACGGGGGCTGGAGGTTAGATTTCATCCCGATAGCGGGGGGAAGGGGGGGGGGCAGCCGTGGAGGAGGGCCAAACATATGTTCCGAGGGCCGGGAACAAAAGCACTGACACGTTAGCCTTTTCACGGAGATGACCTTTCCGCCGCTCCCGATCTCAGACTCGCCGCCTGCCGCTGTCCTTTTGTCTGCCAGCTCGCCTCGGGCCCGGCTCTAGCCCAGCGCTAGAATTTCTCCTCATCTCCCCCAAATCTCCCTTGACTAAATGTCAGCATTACATATTTCTGCGCTCACACACAGGGATTTAATTAGCACAGCACCGTCTATGCATGTAATGTATTTGGTTATATTAATAGGTGAGTCTTAACATTAGGGGGCTAATGAATATGCATTAGCGTGAGTCCTAAATTTTTTCGACCGCAGATTTGTGAGAAAATGAGCAGGGGGGGGGCTGGACCGCACAAAGAATTACTACACTTGACACATCGGCTAATGTGCAAATGTAGGTGCAAAGATGACACACGGGGTCGCGTTAAATTCCCGAGGCTCAGGTCACGTCGTCACGAACGCGGGTATTTTTAAGAAGGTACCTTTTCCCTCCACGTTTCGGCTTTATGTCTGCACGCAAGCTGTGTTTTAGGTCACTGGAAATGTTGTTTACCCGCCGAGGCGTGGAGAACAACTCAACCGTCAAACACTTCCGATGATGTTTACAACATGCTAAGATGCTAACAATGTGAGCTGTATAGCTGGTTTTACATCTGCCCTCAAATAAGGCCCAATGTCCACAATATTTAAAAGCACTTTTTGCCAAGCATTATTTTTTCCAAAAATACAACATAAACCAGGCAGGTTAGCATTATGTCACTATTTAAATTGATACAGTGTGTTGCAGTTTTGGACTGGCCTGAGAACAATAGAGTTACTTGTGTCTTATTTTTATTCGACACGTGACGGTTTCATCGATTAGCTAATGCTAACGCTACTACTGCTTCTGCAGCACAAACAAAACATGTTAATATAAACAGCTGTGTCAGTGGACGCGAACAAGGGACCATTGTTTGTTTCTGTTTGCGGAAAATGTTCATTTAAATAACCACAGGCACGCTCTATTGTTCTTAGCCCGAGAGGCTATTCTGCGTCTAAGGGAAGGAGGAGTGGGGGCTGATGTTAATTAGGGAACAATGATTTAATAATTCACGCTTGTCTACACTGCCCACTGACACTGTTCTCAGCACCCCGACTTGACGGCATTAAACAAATCTACATAAAGAAAAAAAAAAAACTTCACACTCATGTGGCAATACATAACACCAGTGAAACAAAGACTTAGCTATAAACATCTAGCGGTGATGCTAACAGATATGGGGCACCGCAGTATGATGGTGTGTGAAGCGGCGTCAAATCACACTGTCAAGACGGGCCCTTCCTCTCCCTCGCGTACTCCGAGAGCCTGGCACTTACCCAGTCGTCCACGGGCGCACGCCGCAGACTGGTTCGGAACTGGTTCCCTCACTCGGGGCTAGCCCGGGACCGAAGCCCGCGTCGCCTCTAATTAGGGGAGGCGCCCAGGCACGGGCATAACGAGCTGATGAATAATTAGAATTGGAGGAAATTGTGCAGCCAGGGTGGCAAATCTGGAGGGACAAGTGCTGAAAACAAGGCAAGCGGCATTAAGTCTACAGTCAGTCAAATCTGTGAACTTGGCCAGCGGCGTTAACACTCGGCCTGTGTGAAGAGGAATAAAGCTCCGGCGCTGGTGGCTGGCCAAGGCCACGCTTGCACCCCCGGGGCCGATTAAAAGAAACAAATAGGAAAGCGGCTGATAAATGAATCCATAAATTGCCGGCGATGAATACGAATCCTACCGCGTCATGCGATAGCAGCGGATCGTCTGCGGAAGGCGACACGACGTTCGGGTTTTCTGAGGCGGCGTGTCAGAATCGGGAAGAATGATTGATAGACGTGTTTGGCTGCGGAAGATGTTCTTGCTTCCAGCACTCACGCAGAGACCACGGCTGCCTCCCGCACTTTGCGCAGCAACAGTCTGATTGATGAGGGCGAGCTAACATGACGAGTAACTGGAACTCATTTTGTTGCACTGAGACGTCGAAATCAGGTGTAGTGGCATTGTCACACATTGGAAGTCATATTGCTAACGTTTATGGCGCTAGCTAGGGCTAATTTTCTGGCCCCTGTGACCCTTTGTGGGAGGATTTAAGTTCCTGAGGTGTCTAAATGCGTGGCGAGTGCAGAAACAAAGTGAAAGGTCAGCGTTTTGAATGACACAGTTGTAGTCGGCCTTTTCCTCGGACGAATGTTCTTCTCATTAGCATAGGCCGGGCGGAGGGTCAGGCTGGCGTGAGAGGTTGGTTAGAGGATGGGGGTGAAAAATAGTCTGCGGGCGAGTGACGAGGACGACCAAAGGGGTGAATCCAAGGACTGGCCTTCCCCCCCGTCCTCCCCCCACAGTGACGATTCCCCCTGACAGCCAAAATGGCCGCCCGCCGTTAATTAGTGCTGGCCTTCCCCAGTCACCAAGGTTGTTGAGCACCGTGGGTCATTTAACACTCTTGCCTGCTTTGCGCCTGCTCTTTTCTCTGCCAGCTGTGCCACTTTGTCCGGCCGAGTGGAATGGCGCCGGGTGACGATGATGCCGGGGCATTAGACGTGTGACTTTCATGTTTTCACCTCATGCTCGCTGACCTGTTTGTTTTGTCATGTGCTGCCGGTATGTGCGAAGGGGGGGTCATCGCTCGTCCAAATGACTTCAATGCTCATTTGATGCTGTAATAACGGCTGAGGTTTTCTTTCATCCGAGTTTTGCCCTTGATGACACATATGAGAGGATTTCAATCAGTCGCAACTCAGACGAGAGGGAACTTGTGTGCGCAAGGTCATAGGAATGTGATAAATACACCATGAAATTTTATTTAGGCCCCAGTTTAGTTTAAAATGTTTAGAGAAAATCGATAAAGCTACAGTTGTATAACAGCTAAGGATGTTACTTAAAACATTCCCCAAGGTTTTTTATGATTAGCCGTGAAACTGATTTATTTCCTCTGCGTTGACCAGCGTGCCAGAAAGTGTTCCAAAATTTAAATCTTAAGCTCCCTTTGACATTCCTCCACACATTTCTGCATGTATCACAATTTCCAGAAGCTTTCCCAAGAGTATTTTTTCCCCAATCGCGGCAAGTCGCATGACTTGTTTATATCCAAAACATGTGTTTAAAATAATAAGCGGCCGTTGTGCATTGTGAAGCAGAAAACGGGAGCAAATCATGCAACTGCAAATGTGAATTTATTTTATTTTTTTTTTGCAATCTTCCAACTCATTTGAACGCGGTGCCGCCGCATCTTCATCATCCTGATGTCAATATGGTCTCGGACGCCGGCGGACGGGAGGTCAAAGCTCGTTAGGTGCACCTATTAGCGCGTTTAGAGAAAAGCGTGCCTCGCCGCTGATGGCTTTTAACCACGAAAGGTTGTGTGTGCTTTTTTCTTTTTCTCAGTTTCCGTGTGGCACGTCATATCATTAGCCGCGAAAGGAGGAGCGCGCGGTGTCTCAGCATCCCGGCTTTCCGTCCCCTTTCCACATACATTAGTGTCTCCATGTCACATTTCATGTGTAGCGGAAGGGGAAACGCGTTGGTTCCCCGGCCGAATGTGGGCTAAGGGGAAAAAGTCGGGCCTTGGGCAATGCGAGCAAAGGAGAGTTGTGGCATTAATGGTGATGAGTAGTGATCACAGACTCTGGTCATTAGACTAATAGGACTGTATTCAAATTAGCCCGGGATGTTGTTCTTTTCTCCTCCCCCCATCCTCCCGTTATTGTCATGCATTGAAAATCACATCTTCCCATGCAAGCTCATCTCCCTTCATTGTCTTAACAAAAAGACTAATTAAATGAAGCGTTCCTTCCTAATTAATAATTATTTTCCCCCTGTCAAGCGGAAGAATGTTTCTTACCTCGATACCTCCTCATTATTTGACATCTTGTGTTGTTTGCGACGAGCCTTTTAATAGTGAGGATGATGACATTGATGACATCATTAGGAAATGACTAATAGTAGAAAAATAACGAGAGATAATCAAATGCAGTCGCCTTTAAATCCAAAAGAGGCACATTGATGAGTAAGTGGACTCAAATTGCTGTCGCATTTTATTTTGCGATGTCTTTGATCGATTTGGAAAATGATTACAACTGACATTACAGCCGATTTAGCATCAGATAGAAAATTTCTGCCCATCAGATTTGAGTAGTCTGCTATTTATTTCTCTCCTCGAACCTCTAAGCCAACATAAAGATTTTGACTTTGCAAAAATGACATCAATAGAATTGAAACATCACGAATTGCCTCACAAATTGACTTGAAGGGCAACAGGTGCATGTTCAGGTTGGATATTTAATGTTACGAGAGCTTATATATGAAATGACGCAAGATATATTATTTTCTGTAAAAGAAAATTCAACCATGGGAATCGATGCCCAAAATTAGCATTGCGACGTCAATATAGATTCCACAGCAGGAGTCTTTTTTTTCAACAGTGATCCAGAAAGTTCATCTTTCCAACGCGGCCCCACAGCGGCAACATTTTCCAAGTGATGGTTATCCTCTCTGCAATGCCATCAGGTCGCGTTAGATCTTAGAATGCCACACGCGGCTCCGGTTACTGCAGGTAAAAGCAGCGTAAAGGTCTCGCCGCTCCGTCCGTGTTTACCCCGAGCTCGGCGCGCTCCTCCCGTGATGACGGCCGACAGGACGGCGAGCGTCGGCGTTGATCAACGCGTCGGCGCTGCGGGCGTACCCTCGCCCCATTCCACCCGCTCGGGCCACGCCTCTGGCCCCGGTGTGATTTTACGGCTTGACAGTGACCCTGCCAGGGATGAGCTAGTACTCTAGTGCTCCCTGGAAATGTCCAAGGGGTGTTGGAGGGGAAAGGGGTGGGGTGGGGGGCTTATGCGTAGGCCAGTTGCTGGGGGTCACTTTATATTGTGCCTCGTTGGTCCATGTGGTGACCTTGCAGGCCGCTCGGCCCGCCGGGGAGTGCAAGGGAAGGGGAAGCGGAGGGTCACGATCCCCGCGGTGCACGTGTTGGACGCAGATGCTAACGCGGCCTGACGAGGGTCTATTGGAAACATATTCTCCGGGCCCTCGCCACTTTAGCCCCCTTTTTTCTGTTGCTTTTTTTCATGCTCCCCTCTCTGACCCGATGGAGCCGAGCAGCGATCGCTGACCTTTTCCCTGACACTGAATTGTTCTGCCCGGCACCATAGGATCACTGTTTACGCACCCCGGGCGAGAGCCTCGGGGAGGAAAGCATGCTGCCTACACCGCATAAGCATAAACACACACACAAGTTTTGTCCAATTGAGCGTCTCTTTTAGTCTGTGTAAGTCCTTTGTTTCTGCAAATTGTTATTATGCAAGGTTGCCCAGGAGACGAGTGTGCAGAAATGTCTGAATACATCATCAACAATGTCTTTATTGTGGTCAAGCTAAGGTGAAATTTTTTGATATTTTCACCATTCATGTTCTGGATGTCCGTCCTTCTGGCTCAAAATGTTGGCAGTTTTTTTTTTGTTTTTGCACCAGGGCGTCTCCGGCAAAAAGACAATGTTTGAAGACGTTAGCGCTCAAAGGGTCTTTGGTGGAAGTGGGCGCACGAAGAAGAGCCAACGCCGCCGTCCTGTAATCTCCCATCTGGAACGTGTAAATCATGACTCTGTATACGCTCAACTCTGCAGCCCCTGACAGATTTATACAGCACGAGCTTGTGTTTCTTAGGCTCTAGAGGCAAAGAAAATGTAAACTTTTTGAAACAGTTTATCACGGTGACTCGCTTGGTTTCAAAGGGTCGGGATCATAAACACTTTGGGCGAGAAGTCGTGTTTGTTTTCCGGGGGTTTGAGATTCAGCCCTTACGACAACAGACACGTTACGGGGCAAAAGTAAAAATTATTCTAATAGACAAGCTTAAAAACAAATGATAGCGTTGCCTTGACTTGACTTTTGACCCGACAAAACTTTATCAAGATATGAGTCGTTGAGTTTTTTTCAACCAAAGAACTGCCAAAGACACGTGCCACTCGCCGGATGCTAGCGCTAATTAGCATCCATCCTTTGAGCAAAACAAAAAAGTCTTGTATTCTTTATCGAATTAGTGCCGTACTGATGAGCTGGGAAAGGAGTCGAGCTGTTATGAACTCCACTTGAATTCTCGGTAGGATATGCCCGGATTAACTTTGGAGGCTAACTTTGGAGGCTTTTGCCACATATTACGCCGCGCGGGCGGTAAAATTGTCTTTTAACTGCTACTACTGACTCTTAAATGTAGCTCTCTTTTTCCTGGAAGTCGTCGGCTCTTCTTCTGTCTCTTATTTTTTGTTCCGTCTCTGTACGGCCCATTTGTCGGTGACCGCCGCTCTGCAAGACAGCAGCTGCCACTTCTCTATAGAAACCACGAGGCAAGCTGGAATTAGTTCACACGCCTTTCAATTACTCGTTGGCCGCCTCTTCGCCACGTTCGAGGTCGGCCACTTTAAACGGCGCTGGTGTCGTGTTGTGTTCTGCATCAGAGTCTGCGCGGCTTGAACGTCGGCGGCAGGGGAGCTGACATGGAACACGAAGGTTAAGTGACAGGCGGGGCACAATAAGGTCAGCATCGGAGCGTCGCCCTTCCAGACCTCTCAGGAACAGAGCGGCAGGCAGGAAAAGGCCCAGTCAACTGCTTGCAGATGTGTCTGGACGCATGCTTCACCGGAAAACACGAGGCAGGCGCCGCTCTCTGATGGTACCGCCGGTCACTTCTAATCTGCATCTGGCTGACAAGGGAGACATGCAACACTCCAGTCAGGAGTCACGCGTGTGTGTGTGTGTATGTGTGCGTGCGTGTGTGCGTAATCTCAGCCACCCGACTCGATTGGACCTTGACAGGATATTTTGACTAATCTCCTGATAGCTGGCATCTTTGCTTGAGCTTGAGGAGTTCATGCACCCAGGGAGGTCATAAACATCCTCGGCCATCAACTTTGATTTGGTTCACTTTTCTATACCTTTTATTAGTTGAATGAGGTTCGGTTTCTGGTGTGGTTTGCACAAAAGTGACCTTTCGGGGGTTATTTGTACACATCATGGAGAACACTATCAAGTGGCTAACACATAGCATTTCTGTGGCAGAGTTTAAACAACACATTTTCAGACAATATAACAAAACTCACAGGTATATATTTTGATGACTACTACTTATTGAGTCACTTATTTGTGAAACTCTTCTTTGTTTGCATCTGTATGACTTTAGCCTTCCCAATAAAAATGGCGTATCCCTACCTCTCGGTAGTTGAATAAATAAACACCCCGGCCACTTCATGAAGAAATACAAGCTTGTAAGTTGAGTCGGCAGTGTTGCTGAAGCGAGTCACTTTAGACAGCAGCTGACTTGATGTTTTAATTAGTATGATGCTGTGAGACGTTGCAAATTTATTATTATTATTATTTATAATTATTTATATTATTATTACCTTCAAATGTAGCCTAAAAAGTTCATCATTGCAATGTAGTATAATGCTATTTTTAAACAGCAAAGGTAGCGCTTTGGAAAATTGAAGAAAAAAAAATGAACGTACCTGCTTTGTACCACAAACCCGAAAAATACATTTAAAATGAGCTGTTTGAAAACACTCCACGCTGTTCTGCTACTTTTACAAATGTAAAGAGCAGCCCAGACTTGAAATGAGATTCAGGGAGTAATGGCTTAACGAACTTCACAGTCAACTCAATTGAGGCCCAGCCTGCGTGTGTCTCATTTGCGTTATTATATTTACTAATAACCGCAGGAGACGGCCACATTTGCCGTCTCTGTTCTCTCAATGTAATTTAAGACTTTTTTTTTTTTTTTTTTTTTTTAAAGACAAACGGAAGTCAAGTTTTAACGCAAACTAATGTGTGGTTTTTTCCCCCCCCCAGCCCTGCTGTGTCCTTTAACGGCTTATTACGGTGTGCCATTCAGCAGCTCCCAAAGCTACGTCATCAACTTGTTTGTTGCCCCCTTCAGAAGTGCACGGGGTGTCACCAAGGAGGAGAGAAAGCGAGACAAGGCAAGTGATGCGAGTGTTTGTGAAAGGCGGAGGAAGCGCGATTGTGCTGCCTTTGCTATCTGTGTGCACACACACGCACACACAATTACACACACCGTTTGTGGATGGTGTGCTAGTGAAATGCCGCACAGAGACACATAGCTGCTTCACCATTTCTTGAAAAACGAGATGTCTAAGAAAGCCCAAAAATGTAGAGTGTGCATAACATTGTACAAAAGCGTATCCCCACTTCACTAAAAAAGGCACCCCTCAAAAAGGTGGGAATGTTGGAATAATATTTTCAGTCAGTGAATTAAATATTGACATTTCATCTGTGAAAATCCAGTCTACTATCTACTAATAAATAACTAAAGAAATAATAAATAAATAAATGGATGGATGAATGAATGAATAAATAAATAACCAATTTTTTTTAACATTACAATTTTTATGAGGTACCGCCCAATTCTTTCTTTATTGAATAAGAAAACAATATTCCATTGTGACTTTTTTTCTTGTAAAAAGACAAACTTTTTTCTTTGTACCCCTATTTTCCCTTCTCCCCCTTCCCCCCCCTGCGTTACCTTTACACATCTTGAGACTCCTTCAGCAAGAATGTGCAGAAAAAGGGAATATCTTTCAATATGTTCATTCCCCCTGTCATCGTCTCAATTTTTTCCGCCATTCCAGGTCTTGTTTTCGTCCGATTGTGTGCACCTATTGATTGACAAGTGGCTCCAGAGCCACTCAGGCCTCTTAAAATACCAGGCCGGGGCTTCGGGTTTCAGGCCCCGGCCTCGGGCCCCGCTATTGTCTACGTCTGCGAGGCTGGCTCCATCCCAGCCCGGCCCGGCCCGGCCCAGTCAGCCCCCCATTCAGCCTGCCCGCTAAACGGCCCACCTGCTCTCGGTGGGGCTGACAGGGTGTCAACACTGACAAGAACATGGCAGTCGGGAAGAGAGAGACAGGTAGACGGCACACAGGCCCAGGCGCCTTGGATGGCAGGTCATCTCAAGGGTCTTGCCTTTCTAGTGCTCCTCACTCATCTTTGCGTCCCCCTTCGGTGTCGGCGTTGTCTTCCCGCCCGCCCGCTCGCCGTTTCACAAGTTCCCCGGCTGGGCGGCGGCGGGGGGTTTGTTTACTGACACCGCGGCGACTGTCACTCATAGCGCGTGAATGGGCCAGAGCTCACGTTTCCCGCGAGGTGAATGGCGCATGCAATCGAATCTCCCGTACCTTCCGCCAATTTCATGCAATGGATGCTCTGCGGTTACACCGCCGGCTTTGTGTCGGCGGCTTATTATGTACAGTTTAGTTATTACGATGGCGTCCGTAGATCCGGGATCACACCCTCGCGCCTCTTTCATGTGAGGCTTAGCGTCACGTCTCGTCTGCCCTACCTGACATTTTAATCAGGCTGAGTTGTTGCGCTGCCACATCCCCTCAGCTCGAGAGTCTCATCCGGAGAATGCATGTAATGAAATTTGCCCTAAATCACGGACATCAGGCCGGAGGTCCAAAAGGTTAAGAGGAGCGCCGGGTCAGGCCCCATATAAAGCTCCCTGGGCAGAATTAAAAGGGAAAGGCTCCCTTTGTCCAAGCGGCCACGCAGGTCAAGCAGGTCAGGAGGTTAGTGTCAGAGGGTGGAAAGGTGGAGGGTGTGGGTGTGTGTGTGTGGGGGGGGGTTCCTCCACCCTCAAAACTAAACACTCGTTCAACACCCACCCTCCAAAATCCAAATCGCTTCTTTAAAAAGTGGGCCATGACGCCATGTCCTAATCCAGTACAAGCACCTGTGACATCATTGTTAGCGACGCATGAAGGCAGATGACACAAGGGGGTGAGGCGGGGGCGGGGGTTGGGGGGTGAGATGTTTGGAGGGGCCAAATTAGATTCACGTCAAACCCCCTGCTCATTGATAAAGATGACAGATGCTCGCACGGGGCACGGCGCGCCAGAGTCAGACGTTAACGCGGTTAACTGTTATTTGCTAGCAGTGCTATTACTCTAAATGGCATTACGGCAGGATGGGTGGCTGCGAGACGCGCCGGCTGGGTGTGTGCTCGCGTGCTCGCGTGCGTGTTTTATGGCTCGACTCGGAGCCGCTGTTTTTGAATATTGAATGAAAATGGAGGCTGATTGAGACGGATGGGTGTTGATGCCTGATGTCCCACTTGGGACAAAGACGCTAAGAGGGCGCTAATGATGGAGGAGTTGCTAGCACGAACGGTTTTGATTCTGTACGGTTCTGTTGGGATTCCATTTTGACAGTAGCAGTGGTCAGAAGTACAACTTCAAGTACTTTGTTACTTTGCTTGATCTGATTTTTCCGATATCAACACTTGAGTTTATTTTGAATTTTGCTTCCTACATTTGAAAGCAGATAACTGTGGTTTGGACTCATCATTACAAAAAAAAAAAACCTTTATACTCATCAAGTAAATTGGTTGGCTCTTTTAAAAATGGCTCATTTAAAAAAAATTGCAAAATTGTTCTTATTTTACACATTAAGACATTATGACTCAAAAACCAATCTGCCATAAATTGGGCAATTTTCGCCATTATTTTCCTCTGTTGTCAAATTTTTAAAAAAATCATAAAACAGTCAAATATTCCGCCTGCAATTCATATCTTTATTGTTGCACTTTTCAAGGGCCCAAAAAGCAAAAGGTTAGTCGCGCTTCCTGTTCGAAGCCAGTTTTTCCGTCCACTTTAACGAGCAAGCTAACATCGAATACACGTGAAAGTGTGCGTCGCTGATAGCAATCCTCGGACCAACAAGAGAATCAATCAGATAGAGTAGTTTGCGTCTGGTCTCATGTCTTCGGGGTAGATCAAGAGATGTCTGCCATGTTTACGTGGAGTGACCCTCATTCTTCTTGTCCATCCCAAGGGCTCTCCTTCTCTCTCTTTCTCTCTGTCAGTTTCACTCTGCCGCTCTCTATCTCAATCTACCTCGGTGTCTCCGCCTCGCTTCCCTTATCAGACTGTCTGCGCTTGTTGACCCTACCTGAGTTGGTTAGTCATCCTCTCCAGGCGTCACTAAGGCAATTTCAGGCATGACAGTAAATCAGCTGACAGGCTCCGCTATCAGTAACTGACACATTCAACATCTAAAGCAAAGTTTAATGGCGAGCTATAAACATTTATGGCTACGGCTTTTCTTTTTCGCCGGTGTAACTCTTTTGCCCGAGTATCTGTTTGGAACTAGCTCAGTCTCCTCTTATCACACACACACGTACCGCGCCAGAGTTACGGAGACAAAACAAGCTGCCGGCCGGCACCCACGTAACTTGTTTGTTAAGATCGGAGTCATTGCGCCAGAAAAGCATTGATGTATTTATACTCGCTCTCCGCTGATTGGACTGTTGAATGACTGCGGGTCAAAAGGCGCTGATAAGGCCACGGAAAGGTGTGAAAACAGTGCTTGGAATAACAAGACACAAGGTCGGGTTTGTTCCGAGTAAGAGGAATATAATAAAATCATCTGAGGGACCTGTTTTTACAGCACTCCCACTTTGTAAACACTTTAATCAGATAAGAGGCCAAGGAAAAAATGTTGAGTGGTGTGGACTCCCCAAGCATCGCGACTATTTAGCCGAGCTGTCAAAGCAGGCGTCTGACCCGCAATATATGCGTGCCTCCGGGAGATTAATACAAGCCGGAAAATTGCTCGAAAATGCAAACAGCAAATAGCAGACAAAGTTATTGTTTTGTCAGCCGCTCGAGTGTGCCGTTGCCGTAGTAGTGGGTCTTGACATAAAATAACTTTTGGGGACTTAGCATGGTCCAGCTTGACCTGTTGTTAAAACTAAAAGACAAGAAAATATCCTTGTTGTATTTACCTCTCAGTCTCTTTATAAGAATACAATCAGAAAACAAAGAACCAACCTTAAACTCTTTGTATCATTGCTTTAGGAAAGTCTGCTTAGGTTAATGCTCACAAATAATGCAAAATGTGTCATAATTATGCATGTTTGAACACAAAGAGTGGAGCAGCACATGTAGACAAACAACACAACAATACCCATAGGCATATATTCTTTATCGTCTGTGAAAATCGGCTTAAATTTCGGCCACCTAATGAGTAGTTAGGTGCTTGATTCTTAATATGCTATTTAAATATGAATACTGTGTATAGTATATATCCAAAGACACTAATGTACTTGTATAGAAAAAATACTGAATTAATATTTAAATTCAATAGAACCCTTTATGTGTCTTAGTGTTGACAAAAACTTTCTTAACTTTGTCATTGAAAAGCTCATCCGGCCCCGTCAAACTCTGGCACTGTAGCCCACCATACAAGTCATCTTCCAGCATGATGACAAAATAATTCTTATCTCCAAGTGTGCATTAAAATCAGTTTTCCCATCGGCGCACATTGTCTGCACTCATACAATGGACAGTGCAGTTAGCCATCCCCCGTGCAGCACACACTGTCGCTCGCACACAAAGTTCCCTCGGAGTGCAAAACAAAATCGGCGAACAATGCAACAAAGGAGCTCGCCGAGCATCCCGGATCGCGAGTGGCGGCGGCGCGGCGCAGATATGACAACGTGGGTTTAATTAGAGCATCAACACCAGCATGCGGCAGTGGCCGGCTGATAAGGAGAGCAGACAGATGACAGGAGGTGTGTGAGGCCGCTTGGAGACAGTCTTATCTCGGGGCGGAGAAAGACTGCAGCCGCCCTGGCTTCCTCACGCAATGGAGGGAGGGGTGGAGAAAAAGGATGTGTGTGTGTGTGTGTTTGTTTGTGGAATACGCGATAGGCTTGTTACCTGTGAGTCAGCCGTGCTTTCTTCCTGCTCGACTGGCACGTGTCACGTGCGGGTCAAAGGCTGGCGTCGATACCTTCGATGCCTCAGTGCCATCTTGCGTTCTGTCCGTCGCTCGATTTAGCTGACGTGTCGCAGGGGGGCAACGAGGATGACCTTGCGGACACTTGATTAAGTACGCTGGCTCAATGAATTGTCTCTGATAGCAAGCGCTTTTAACTCGGAGCAGCATTTAGGAGTGGTTTAGTTTAGCCTGGGTTGTCAATGGAAATGACTTCAGTGATGATAATCAAACCTGTATTTACTTTTAAGGGTAAGGCTTTAAGTTTGAAATAACATGTGACTTTTTTTGACAATCTGTTTGTAGTTTTAATTATTATTTTGGACAGGAGGGTGGTTTTTCGCTATTTTTGGCAGCGTTCCCCCGCAAATGTACGACTGGATTAGAACCAGCTGATTTCCAACACAACTTCAAGTGTACGTGTGTTTAAAGGCCTTTCCGTTCTTAATTGAAAAAGGTAAACCTGAACCGAGACTTGAGCATAACTAAAGTTTTAGGGATCAGACTTTAGAGTGGAAAATCGGCGACAGTGTTTCTCATGTGCTCTGAAAGGAAAGCATCAAACAAAGTGTCGGCAGATGGATGACCATCTATTTGTGTTTGTGTATGCTAACGTTTATGGGGGATATTAAGTCACTGAGGGAGATGTCCATAAAACGGGAAAAAAAAAAATCCATATAGCCCTGCTGCTTCGGCTTTAGTGTGTGTGTGTGTGTGTGTGTGTGTGTGTGTGTGTGTGTGTGTGTGTGTGAGTGTGTTTGTGTGTATGAGTAGGTCTGGGTGGGGTGGAGAGGGGAGGCGGGCGAGGGAGGGGGGGGGGGGGTGAGCGTGAGGCTCTGGCTCCTAGCTGTCTGCGCCTTGCTCCCTGCCGCTCACTGCACACCACATTATTTTTAACCCACTGCCTCCGAGAGGAAGCAGGAGACGTTTGGGCCTCTGAAGTCCAGCACAATGAGGAGTGCGCGCCCACACATACACACGTACACACACGTGCACCCACGCACACAATTAGTGAGTAGCACACACACGCTGATACACCTACACAAACGCACAAACAGACACGCCGGCTTTTGTCATCTGCCAAACTAGCTTTTGTCATCTGTCAGCGTACGCACCCCCCCACACACATAGAGACAAACACACACACTCTTTAATAGACACTTTATCGACTTTCCCCTCAGCCACCAGACGTCCACCTTCCACTCTGAGTGGACGCGCCGCCTCACCCTGGCCGTGGCGCTAGGCCCGTCCATGTTGACCCAGATCCTCCTGCGGGTCAACTTGGGTCAGTGGGCCGCAAATGAACTGGTGCTAATTACAGTAAACACCAACACGGCGGCGCGTTGGTGTGGCTGTCTGCGTGTGCGTGCGAGCGAGTGTTGAGAGTGGACGGGCCTAATTCCTGGGAAAAGGGAAGGTCCCGTGAGGCAATCAGGCTCGTCTGATTGTCCCGTGTGCGGGGATGTTTAGCTTTTGGCCACTTGTGTCTATTTTCTCACTTCCGCTACTGCAAACTTAATCACCAGCTTGCTGATTGGCACTCGGAAACATGTTTGGGTCAAAATTACCCATGAAGCGACTCGGGTCGTAGGACGAAACATAGGAAAGACTTGATTTACTTTGACTTGATATTCATGAGACTATTTTCAAAATAATATAAAATAACATAAAAATATATAATATAAAATTTAAAAAATATTAAATGAGCCATATTTGGACTTACAAGGTTAGAGATGGTTAGCTACCTGTTGTTGCGGCTAGCCTGTGATCACATGATCCACTTCCCCCCTCCTCTTCCTCCTCCTCCTCCTCCTGCCTGCCCGCCCGCCGCCTCACATGACTCCATGTTGTCTAATTGACTCCACTCTCTGCAACGCACCCAATCAAGCGCTCCCAGGATGCCTCACGGGGTGGGGAGGAAGGGGGGGGAGGAAGCGACAGACTGACTGAGTGGTGCCTTGTAAGTGTTTAACCTCCTGCAGAGGGGAAACACGTACACACCAACACACACATACACGCGGTGCGGTGTGACTGACTCGCCTTCTGAAGCCAGTGCCATTGAAATCAGATTACAGATGAGGCAACCCATAATTTCCAGAAAACCACAAACGCAGCGGCCTTGGAAACATACACTTCTTCTTTGCTCTCTTCCTTCCAACACACACACACAGAGACACGCACACACACTTGAAGGGAAAGGTGATCAACAGGGAAAGTGATGGCCGGGGGTGAATTGAGGGTAATTAAGTCCAGAACCTCCATGTCTGAATCGATGAGATGAGAGGCTGCAGGCCCATCTCACGTTGCACGTCTCTGTTTGGACTTTTTCTCAACCCTGTTTTCTGTCCTTTATCTGCACCTTCTATTTTTTTTCCCTTTACTTTCGGTCCCGCACCTTTGAATCCATTATTAAAAGAATTAGTTTTAAGATGAGTTAGTGTTAAAAGTTGTATGACGGTAATTAGTCGGCTCCCCACATTCCGACATACAAATTGGGGTTGTCACTTTGCATACTTTGTGTTGAGCAATAGCAACTCCGAGCTCAGCCGTATTTTCCACCGCTTTGTCATGGTCAAGCGTCCCGATACTTTTGAGCACGTCTGTGCGAAATCACAACAGCCCCCTCTCCACGGGGGCGGCAGTCGACATCCTGCTTCGCGGCCCATCCAGCCGCCACAGTGTGCAGCCAAACGCCCTGAAAGTGTCTGCCGCATTGTTCTCCCACTTGAAAGTCAGCAAAGCTTGGTCAGCGTCCTCTCGTGCGGCCCCAACAACCTATTCACACGCTGCGCCGTATTTTTAGCTCGCCCGACTTCGTTCCTGTTGTTCCGGCAATTCTTGAGTAATCTTTTTCAGACGCCCTCCTCCTTCGCCCCCTCGGCCGCACCACCTCCTCTATTGTATTTTTAGACAAAGGTGAAAAATGGCCGAGCTGATTGTGAATTATGAAGGGCCTTCCCGTTGATGAGGCGTTTCTCGAGTGCCAGAGAGTGAGTGGGAGAGATTTTTGTCGTTTTACAAAAACACTATTAAGACGAGGATACTCGGCCAAGAATATCACTGAACTTGACTTGTGGGACACTGCATGCATTTTGTAGATTTTTACACACATCGTTAAAATTTGAGATCAGTTGAGCAAAACTTGGCTATTTCATTTGCTTTTCTTTTGGGAACGGTCTCCATTTTTGTAGTCACGCGCACGAATCTAACCAAGCAAAAAGGTCAAAACAGTTAAGCTAAATAGTTCAGTTGATGCAAAATGGAATTTGCGGTACGAATAAGCGTGACGCCATCAGCAGCTGGGAGAGGTTTCGCCACACTGCTGACTGCACGTCCTCAGTCACTTGCTAGCGGAATCAGCTGATGCTCAGTGCTCTTTCTGTATTAGACTAATTTACACGAAAAGTTCAAGTGACCAAATCACATTTAATGCTTCTGTCCTCGTTTTTTTGGACTTTAAACAACATTTAGTTGACTTGGACTGACTCTTCCCTGCAATGATTTCAATGAGGTTACATTATTTTGCTTATTTCATGACAGACACACCGCTAATGTAGCATATTTAGGCCATATTTGATTTTCTATGCATTTGCTGCAGTTAAGATTTCGAATGAGGTTGTTTTTTTTTTTTTTTTGTGATGCATTTCCGTACATAGGTTTATATATTACCAATTGGTGATTTCCGATGACCTCAAGCTGGCATTGAAGGTCTATACGGGTATGCTGCATTTGTATTGGCTGACATCCCTATCAGATATAGTTGAGACCTGTTCCCAATCTGAAGATACATGTGTTAATTTTTTTTCTTACTATTTATATTTTTCCCCTCCAAAGCTCATTTGTATTTTAAATTGGAGTTGGCACGTAACTTTAAAAAAAAATAATAATAATTGGGGAACCACTGTATTAGTTTTCGTTCAAATTATAAATTAGCTTCCAGTTTTGATTTAGTTTTTTTTTTTTTACTATAATCTAAAAAATATCAAACTTGTCATTGTTAGAGGGGATTTTATAAAATCTTACTACATTCAACTGAAATCCAACTTTTCATGACAGGCCACAAAAGGTTAGGAGGCGTCTCATCATTTAACCTCGATTAAAGAGGGTGCTCGGACAGCCTGTGACGTTTACAAACCATTTTGCGTTTTGTTGTTCCTTGACAAAGAGTTCCAGTTGACTAATGGGGGGGGGCAAATCCAACACATTCCATCGAAAACACTTTCGTGCGTGCCTTAATTGGTTTTCTTGAAGTTGGCGGGCGCAGACGGGGCTAAAGTAGGAGAAAGTGGGTGGGGGTACTTGAAGGCGGGTGAGTCAAACCACTCCGACAATCCACGTTTCAGGCGACCGTGTTTCATTTCCTGTTGCCTGCCTCAGTTCCCCCTTCAACAGCATTACCTGTTGAAGCCAGTTAAATCGCGGACAACGTGATTAGAAGGCCACTGAGGACACTCCGTCTGGGCAACAAAGTAGGGACTAGCCTTTAATTCAATTTATCTTTGCAAACATACACATCTGTGGCTAATTTAGCGCAAATTTTCGAGATGTCTTTTACCGCTTTGACGGAGAAGTTTGGCCTTAACTAAAAAACACTCTCTCCTCCCGCAGCCGCACGCATATCTGGATATTGATCATGTAGCTCGTAATAAGGTCTAAGGTAGTGAGTGCTGCATGAAACAGTACATAAAAAATAGTCCTAATGGTGCGTTAATGACCAGGATCAAAAGACGACCGCATTAGCCGGGGGATTGCCTAAATTCCCAGGGCCAGTTCCGGGTTAATGAGGATATATGGTTTCCCTCCAAATGTTATTTTGATGGATGTGAGCTTTGTGCTCTGTATTAGATTCTGACATTTTGCAGGAATCCTATGAGCCATGGACTTAAACATTGTCTCAGACAGCGGAGCCTTTAAAAAAAAAAGCGTTTTTGCTGCCCATGTGCATAAACACATGAAGAACTGGAATATCACATAGTAAAACAAAGACTACTGCCCAAGTTGAACTGTTGGTGAAAGTAAAAAGAAAAAGACAAAATCGCTAGTTGTGTTTGTTTGACTACACTGTGGTGGACGAGAGTTTCTGCAAACGTGCGCTCTGACAAGAATGAGGCCTTTGCTTTGAAACCACAAACAGAGTTCATGTCCTGCTAACAGCTTTTTAAATCTTGTCATTAAAACACTATATACGTTCCACGTACAACATGAAGGGCAACGTTTTGAACCTGAGGTGGGGTGGACTTTTTCAGCATGACTCCAAACAGCTATTTAGTGCTCTCTCACTCAGAAATGACCACAAAAAACACTTGTAAAGTCCTTTTTGCACTGCACTTGGTTTTTGTGGTGTTCTCTGCGGTACGGTACAGGATGGGCAAGCAAGACCGTGCCCATATTTGGCTCTGGTTGCTAAGCTACCAAACAGGAAGTAGCCTGGTGTCTTGCTAAGAGGAGATTTGATACAGGTGAGGCATGTCTGGCTATGCTATATTTGAATCAAAATGTCAAAAATTATGATTGATTCGAGCTCCCATAAGTTCACATTATTTTTAGTCCGTAAAAACTCATATGATGACATAATAATTGAAAGCCTAGTGAGTTTTTGGATCAAAGTATTGCACTGATCTGCAATCGTGTTTTTTTTTTTTATTATTATATCAAAGCACAATGTGTATATTAACAGAAACATTACATGGTGGGGGGCTTTGGCAAGCTGTCCACTCACCGCACGGGGGATGTTACCAACTTGTTTGTTTGTCTGTGTAATGGTTAGCAGGCTACATTCAATGCGCTTTTCTTTTGCTTGACTTTAATGTGGTTCTTGTTGGCCTGCTGCATATGGAAAGTGGCTTTAACTTTTGTTGCCGATTGGCACGACATAAATACGATTTGAATTTTTACTCTGATTCATGGAGAATGACCGGAGGCGTAGCGTTCAAGGATGAGAGTTGACGATTTCAAGTATTGTAAAACATTCTGCCTGTAATTCAAGTATTAATTGTTGTAAGCAATAACAGACCATTATGAAGTGATTTTATTCATCATACGTTATTCAATTGGTAATCACAATTCTATTCTAGCAAATATGGCAATTGGCTGTCTTTAGAAACAAGCGCAGACATGCTAATCACTCATCCAGTTCACTGCCCGCATGGGAT
This sequence comes from Syngnathus acus, assembly GCF_901709675.1. NCBI lineage: Eukaryota > Metazoa > Chordata > Actinopteri > Syngnathiformes > Syngnathidae > Syngnathus > Syngnathus acus. The sequence continues at coordinate 7,872,068 of NC_051097.1, forward strand.
TCACAAAGGTGAAAAGAACAAATGAGCGACATCAGTCGGAGCCTGTTAGCCAGGCCGGCGTCCTCACCATTGTCACAGAGCGAGACTCTTGGCGTCTCGTCCACATTGCCGGGTCATGTTTTGGAAGTGGAGGGGTCGCGCCCCTTCTGTTCCCCCCGGCTGCCGCCACCACCACTTTTATTAGGATCCAAACATCATGTAATTACAGCCATTTAGCTGCGGACCAGTCGCAGAGAGTTGACAAGTGGGTGCAGTCTGGGCTCCCATTCAAAGAAGGATCGTGACCCATCTTTGGACACTGTCACACCACCAGTGGACATGTTTTATTTATCTTTTAACGAATTTGAGGACTTTGGGGAAGAAAAAAAAGTGACACCATGGTTAACTGTAACCACGCCACACGTCATTAGGGCTGTTATCGGTGGCCGCATCAAAGGATGGACCGAGGGAGACGTGTAACAAATCCTTTGCTGCTTAAAGCCAGATAAGCATCATTTATCACTGCGAGTGCGGCCGGCCCATTAACAACCACGGCTCCATTAGCACTATCTGCAAGGCTTTTATAATGCTTTGTCTGGCCACATCTTTACGTTTGTACGAGGAAATCATTAAGCATTGTTTGTGTGAGGCGGATGCAGCTTTTAAGCTAACAGCGCGGCTATCTTCGCTGGGGGGGGGGGGGGCTAGGCGCCAAAGTGTTTTGACTGATTTGTAAAAGCGGTCAAATAAGTCCAATTGGAAAAACATTTTCATGTCAAAGTTTGTTAGACTTTGCTTTTTACAAAAAGCTTGTTGCTCATCTTTTTGAAACTATTATTTTGGGCAAATCAATCCATGTTGGATTGCTGATTACCAAAGAACAGGAGTACCAAGGCATTTTTTTCCCGTGGAAATAAGAGAGCTGATTTAGCATTAATGTAGCCAAGGGTATGTTGATGTTTACAGATACAACAATTTGACAGTAACCTTCAGAGGTTGGGTCGTTCGTATCTCAAGTAATAATCTCTCATTTTCAAAATCCCCCAAATGTTCATGCCACCCATAAATGTCCATGTTTCCTACTGCCAGATTCTCGTGGGAACAGGCTAAACAGGGATTGTATACACAACCCAGGCCAGTACACATTTCTGCCTGTGACATTAAAATTGGAAGATGAATGTTTACCAGGAGACAAAGTAGAGGCCACCATCATGTAAACTCTTCTCAAATTAGCTACTTGTTGTCAGAAAGCCTTTTCCGCCTTTCAGGTTTGGAGAAAGAAACCCCCCGATTGCCCACCGCCCACCCCCGATGGTTTATAATCCCGCCTCTTGTTGTGCTGAAGAAGCTGAAAAAGGTTTATAGTAGCGGGGGAAAAGGGCTGAACAGTAATTTCCATTTGACCCTTGCTCTATCTCATTGGAAGGACGGGGCCATGGGGGGGTTATAAGTACGGCTGAGGGCCGGGGGATTAGGCTGCGAGGGGAGGGTGGAGAGGGTCCCATGCTCAGACACAAGATGAGGACATGTTTGTATGAACAGACACTGGAGTTCATTGTCCGCCGCACTTCCTGCGCCCGGCCGGCCCCATAGCACCCTCGCCAACATAGAATGACCCCCGTAGTCAATCCGCGGAGGTATCTGAACCCCGTGAATATATTTGCGGCGCACACATGAATCCTCATGCACTTCCTCTTCTGCTGATCGGGTGACATCATTAACAATCATTAGCGAGACACCAGGAAGTGCTCGCATCACGGGATCAGGTTAGCCTGCTCGGGATGAGAGATTATTCTTGACCACTGGGTTTCATCAACGCCTCACTTTGCTTTCAAGCGCGCGGCATAAAAATGATTAATTTGCGCCGAAATTCAAGCCTATTGTTTTGTTTCAAAGAATTCCGCCACGGCCCCTGCGAACCGACGTTCCGCTGTCGGCAGTTTGCGAAAATGAAAGACACACTTGAGGCTTTGATTGCACGACCTCATCGTTTATATTTAGGCTTCCTCTGATGTTGGCGTCTGACCACTTCAAATGTGACATGGATGCAGGCAGGGGCTTTTTGGTGGTTTGTGAGGCCGGCCGCTTTCGGGATTTGGGCTGGGTCGGCTCTGGTGGAGGCGCTCAGAGCTCAAAAGGGAGCGCTCTCGCCAAGGCCGGGCTCTTGCAAGTGACGCAAAGCTTCCTTGAAGCCACTGGCGTCTCGCTTGCTTGTCTTGTGTGACAGCGGCCGCAGCCGCCACAAGTAAGGCAGGACTGATGTCGCTTTAGGGTGAGAGCGAATCCGTGCACGTGTGTGTGTGTGTATTCAGTTACTTAAGATGCACGCTAAATTGTTGATGCTAACAATAGAACAAATGATTCCCAGCCAAGGAAACTATTCAATTACTCTTAATTATTTACAAAAAACATATCTTTGTTTATCTATCTATGCCGGTGATGTATAGTGACAGGACAAAGAATTAAATGTCTAATGGTGCCATCAACAAACAGACTGGTCATGATTTCTTGTTGTGCTGCTATCGTCAGAAAGAGACTCACAGCAGGGCTAAAACATGACTCAATGTGGCGGCCATGTTGGCAGTTGAAATCTTCCCATCCAAAGCAATGTACGGACATACGTAGCGGCCATGTTGGGCGGGGCAACGGTCCCACCAACAGTAATGGAAATCATGGAGATTAGCCTAGCATGGTCTTAAAATAGCATGTCGAATCTACCGGTTCATATCGATCGCTGTTTTTTTACACAGGCGCTAATCATGTACACGTCTCTCGGCCAAGTATTTTTGGTATAGTACATTGTTAATTTTGTTTCTCAAACCCTCCGGGTATCTAATCGTGACGGAATTGGAAATAAGGAAGCGCTAACATCCTGGCTAATAGCTAGTTTTCTGTCGTTTTAATAAAAGTTTGCTCGAGATGATTTATCTTTCTAGGTCAGGGAATGTTGGAAATCACCCTGACAAAGGGAAAACAAAAAGCCTCCCACTCCGCATGATGAAGGAGCCGATTTTCCCCGAGAGAGAGCTTGAGACGCGGGCCTCGACCTTTCACACAATCGCCGGACCGACAATACAACGCAGCCTAACCCTCGCACACCTTCTATTGTGCAGCGGGCAGCAGCAGCTGGCGAGAGTCACATTTAGGTGTCACGGGGCAACAAATGTTGCTTTAATTGGAATAGTGGCATTAGCTCATATTTCCTCCCTGCCGCGTTTATGAATCCCCCCATGTCCATTGTTTGCAGGGCCGCTTTGACGTCGCCCTGGCGGTCCCGGCTAATTGAATGAGTGTGTGCTTGGACCACGTTCAAGGAGAGCCAGCCTCTGTTGACCTATGTGTGCGTGTGTGTGATCTCGCTCCACAAGGTTGTCCGTGTGTTAGTGCGAGCAAGACCAAGCAAGCGGGATCTTTTCTCGGCCTCGCTGTCATGTGTTTTCTCAAATTGGACTGAGCTTGCAGAGACGGGAAGCTGAGAAATTGATTTATCTTTTTTGACTACCGTTGTGTCTTTTTCAGAGATTCAATCAAGCCGTCATGTGAGCTCAATCAGAATAAAACACTTTCAAAGGGATCGACGAGGATTTTCCTCCCCCCCAAAATACACATGGACTTTAACATGTTTCGGTTTATTTTAATAAATCTCAATATCCTTCCACCGTTGATCCACTTTAAGATAGCTTTTATGGAGAACAAAATCTGCTTGTATAATTGGAATAAAATCTGGACAAATCAAATTTTATATTCAAAGCTTAATTGGATTTACCATTTCCCATGCTTAATATTCAATATAACAATGTCTGCTAATAGTGGGTGTGTTTAAAAGCTCTCATCAAATTCTATTCGCATGTCCGAAATGGAGCAGAAAACAGGAAACGGCCACGAGAACGTGCTAAGCGCGACACTTATTTCGAATTCCGTGCATCATTATTTTAATTTGGGTAGATGTCAAGATAGGGACTCTGAATTGGCTCAACGCCTGGATACTCCCTTTCTTTAATAATCTGAGGAGATTACTGGTAATCTGCGGGCATTAAAACACGCCAATCCCTTCCCTAATACGTGATCTTAACACTGGATCAAGAAAACTTGCCACAATCCAGGTCAAAAGAAGCAATAAGAAAGATTTTAATGACGGAATAACTGATTTGTGGACTTTCGCTAGTCTGCGGAAAAATATTTTGGAGCGGTCATGCAATCGAATTCTCGCCAGAATCGGACGATAGAAATGCTGTCAACATAATTTGTTTACGTCTCACATGCTAATCTGCAAAGTAGTCCAAGGCAAAGCCAACGTTGTGGCGGAACAGGTGCCTCGACCTCCAGAATTTGTGTCAACCCGGGATTACAGGATGTGTCGCTCTGGGATTGTTAGCGCGCCACCAGAAGAATTACGGACAAGACTGAGATTGCAAATATGGAAGATTAAGAGCGGAATGAGACGCAGATAGTGCTAAATTCACAAGATAATCTGTTGGCGTGTCTTGATCAAGATATCCCTCATGAGAAAACAGAATTATGATTGTGTGTGTGTTGACTGAGGATTGGTGGGGATTATTGCAAAGGAGGAAGCAAGTGATGGCAGTTCTGGACTTGAATTTCTTTCCGCACTTTAATTCAAAACAACTTTAAGAACTGTTAATAAAGCGTTGATTGATACGACTTAGATAGGAAAACTTTTTTGTGAAATGGTTGGTGTGGTGTGCCAAAGGTGAACAGGATTTTGCACCTTGAAGGTTTTACAGATGAATGTTTGTTTCGACGGATGAAATATGGCAGCATAGAATGTGTGTGTTACATGGTTAAAAAAAAATCCCCAGTCATGTCTGGGTTTCAGTTTAGATCATAAAAAAAAATATCTCAGCCATGGGTTTTTTTGTTGTTTTTTTACTTCTTAATCTGTTTTATATATGTGGTCAGATATTTGCGGTCAGCTCACCAGAACTAATGCGATCAGGGCCCGCAAAAGTGTGCCGGGCCCCCGAGTATGTACGCACTTGGAGCTCCGAGTGGTTTGCGGGGAATTCATTAGTGTGTGCACAGGTGGCTAGTATTACACTGCACTGGTGAAAGGCGGCAGCTCGAGCTGTCCCTCCGCCACTCTCTGTCCTCACCCCCCCCTCCCTTCCCCTTTTCCTGTGTCACGGCGCGGTAAAGCTACACCGGCCTGGATGACATTTCCAACGGGCCACTGATTAGAAAATGCTCTGTACTGAAACAACAGCCTGTGATCTTTATCAAACTTTAACATCCTCCTTCACCCCCCTCCCACCTCCTCTTCAACCTTGCCATCTATCCGTCTCAAAGGCCCCGGCCGGCTCTCTTGGGAGCAAACTATAAGTAGTCCATCAGGCAAACTGCATTAGTGTAACTTCGTCCCAGGAAATTAGCAGAGCAGAGCGGCGCCAATTAGAAGTCAATAGCTGGCTTTATTAATCGAGCTAGCCATCGCACTTGATTAGATTAAGCCGGTGGGGGGGGGGGGGGAGGGGGGCACCAGTGTGTACGTGCCAGTGTCCTTGTGTATTTATTCATCTGCATTTGTGCCTGTCCGTGTGTGTTGGGTCCCACGCAAACAGTAGCAGGTGCTGCTGACTCGCCGATTCCGTCTCATTGTGACTTTCTGCGGCTGGCTCACAGCTCAGTAATATGTTGATATTGACCTTTTTGGACTGCGTGCCCTCAATAAAGGCATCGCGTTCATAAATAGACAAGGCCGATTAGTTAAATGGAAAATTACAGATCAAGTGTGTATTGATGCAATTTGCCAGCTATGATGAGTAGGGGCATCGCGCGACCATGATTCCAAGTACCATAGTTTGAAATTACTAGTGCGGTCACAGATTGAATTGGACTTTGTTCATGACTCCATTTTTTTTTCAGCAACATGTAACATAACAATTGTGTTTTAAATGCCAAGGATTTTCCAAGTAGCCCCAATAAATAAATGGATTTTCTATGTAACTGTAGTTGGTCGACTCAGAATATAAAAAATAAGAAATTCTTGCAAGATAGTCATTACATCCCCCTCGGTAGGATTAAAGTGTGAATTTCCCATTCTGTGTGTGTAATCTGCAAATCTCCGTTTTTGCTGATAATCCCTCGCAAACTTGTTTTAATCTGTCTGGCATATATGATGCCTGACACCTGTTCGGCAACGAGCACGCTCGAACCCACGGCGAGCATCTCGCCGCTGCCCCAGTGCGTTTCATGTTGCACGATTCCAACTTTTTCCATAATGTCGGCGCACCAAAGGCGAGTGATGTCACACTTCCAAGGATGCGTTTAGAGAAAGTAACCACAACCACTAAACACAGTGTAAATGACGTTTTCAACGCAAGTGGGAAGCCAGGGTTGGGTCACATGGTGGAAACACAACTTCCAGATTATCACTGGGCCACATCAGATACATTTTGTGTCCTGTCCCAAAATATATTTTTGACGCTGATTTTGTGAATGCTTTTATTTTTGTTGGACCACATCTGGTTTTTCATACAGATTTTGGAAACGTGATGTGCTAGAGAAATCAAATCAGTAACGAATATAAAGTCAAACTATCCGTTGCCATGATACAGTACTGGTGTAATATTTAAACTATTTTAAATGTTTGTATTTCTGTCGATTTAAAAATATTTTTCAGGGTTGTTTGAGTACATCTAGGAGCATTTAGATAATGTTCAGGAAGTATTTGAGTACATCCAGAAGTGTTTTGTACATGAACACTTTTTGCATTTTAATGATAGTTATTATGACTTCTTTTTTTTTGAGGTGGTGTTCTGTGTTTTGAGAACCACCGCTTAAAGCAAAAATGAGATCCGTTTACTCCGACTTTTTTTTTTTCCAATCCCTTGCATACGTTTTGATCCCTCATGGTGTTTGCAGCCATCTAAATAAATAGATGAGGGGGGGAAAAAATAGTACAAGATAATATTTGTATTTTACTGAGCTGCATTGAATTGCCACTGGGGCTTAAAGTTTTGAATTTCCAGCAGCAAAGATCTAAAGGCTTTGTGTGCCTTTTACAACATGGGAGTTAAAGAACCACAAAATGATCAACACAGCAAAGCCACTGTAACCCCTCTCACTCTCTCTCGCTCTCTCTCACACACACACATGGACACACCCCGAGAACGGCAGGAGCCAATCTGTTGCTCTGGGCTCCATCAAATTTTAAATCACAGCTGCCTCTCCCGGCCGGATTGGCGTGTTGAAATGTATTCAGTCACTTTACAGCGACGCATGACAACGCTGTCGGGATGCCTACATGGTAACATAGGAGCCCGAAACATCAACGGGCTCCACTGGCCCAGAAAGCACACTTCCCCCTGGGCTACGTCTGAGACGCTGGTGGCTAAGTCGGCCTGACAGCTACACGCTTTAAAGGATGCATTCCCCGTCCGCGCAAAACGTCTCTTTGGCTGCCAATACCTTCAAAAATTGAGCTCATATGGCAATGGTGATGAAAGAAAGATGCGTTAAAAGAAATTGGCCGTTATGGTCGGCCTTTGGGTTTTATGAGGCGCTAGCGACGTAGTTAGCGAGGGATCAGTAAGGTTACGCGGTGTTATGTACGTCAATGCGTGTGGTGGGAATTTAGTCGTTTGAAACCTGCAAAAATTGTTCTTTGGTGTGAATGTGAGTGATTGACTGGCGACCAATCCAGGGTGTACAATTGAGACAGACCCCAGCTCTGAATGGATTTTCAAGTCACGTTCAATCTCATTTTATTTCTCAGTCAAATTAACGTGGAAAACATTTTCTTGCCCAAAAAAAAAAACAGTAGTGATGCTTTGATTTGCAACTTGCATTTCAATCATGACCGTGCTTGTAAGTCAAAATATTTGTGAAGAATTGAAATGCCGTTAATCTGTTCTAGCCATTGACCAAAAATTTCTAAATAAAAAAAAATAGCACTCTACATCAATGTTATTATTATTTTTAAAAAAAATATATAATTTCATAACAGAATTACATAGACTGCAAATGGATCTATTTGTGTATCATGATTTCATTCTTCAATGCTCAAGCAGAAATCAATTTCTTTCCTTCATTCCTGTTTTTTGCCGCTCATCACATTTCGTGAGAAATTCCCGAGAGGCCTGAGGGAAAGGAAGAATGCCGACCACGAAACATCATTTTACCTTAAAATACATTCCAAAACAACACGTCTAATTCCTCCCACATTAGACAAAGTATTTGCTGCTGATTCACACACAAGCAGGCTTTGACCACAAATCTTCCTCTTGCATCAGTGGAATTAAGTTGGTGCCCTCTTCTCCAAATTTTCCCATATTTGACAAAGGGCCCTTTCCCCTGGCGTCCCAACAAACGACACCATTCACACGCGCCAAATCATGTGAAGCGCTGTAGAAGACATGACCAGCCGCTAACCTCCGCTCGCTCTGGACTCAAGCGCACCTCGGGAAATCAATGGCGATGACTCAAAAGTCCGCGTAAACAAAAGCCTTAATCCGCCTCTTTTTAACATGATCCTCGCTGCCTCGCTGTTATTCCCACTTTTCGACTCTTACACGAAGACGTGTAAACACAGACTCAAAGGAGTGGCGTCAGACGTAATAGAAATGATCTGTCAGTGCCTCTTTGAATGGGACCAAGACAAAATGATGGAAACTATTTACAGCCACCTAAAAACAATCTGCTGGCTTGTGGCTAGCTGAAGTGTTTTCCAGAGGCAGAAAATGTACTTGGCTTAGCAGTGAACAAAACCAACTTGTCTATGTAGTTAACGTTTTGCTAGGAGCTAGCTAGCGTTTGATTTTTATGCTGTCAAAGCAGGAGCCAAAAAAATGCCAATTTCACAAATGGTAATAACTGATCTCTATTCCGGCTTTTTTCTTTTTTTTTTAGATGAGACAGAGAATCCGGTGGTTTGTGGGTTGGCACAAGACAACACATTTTCTCCAAATCTTCCTTTTTATCCTTTCAAAGCACCAGTGGTGGGAAGTAACAACATGGTTGCACTTTGTTACTTCCCACCAGTGGTGTTTTTGCTGCGCTTTCCCTGCCCGCCTGCCTCCTGCCTTTCTTCCCTGCGCTGTGTTGCTACGTGCGCACGTGTTGCGGTAGAAAAAGCAGCACTTATTAGGTGTCACGTCGCGTTAGAAGCTGTGACCTGTCAGGGCTCGTCTCGCCACTTATCTGTCACCAGCGGCCTGTTGAGCGTCTGCCGCTGGATTGAGGCGGCACACCATCACTATGGATATTTACTGCTCAAGCGTGCCCCCCCGACAACAGAGGGGTCAGCCGTCGAGATGACCCCGATTGTCAAATAACAACAAAATACAAAGACGATTTACGGGCTTTGAAACCCTCGGGCTTAATGGCCAGACCGCCGTTATCAACAATTAGCATCTAGCTTGAGATGAGACACATTTTACAATACTTTTATGAAAAAGAACACAAAACAGACTTAAGAAACTTTTATTGGTACATCCCTAATATACACGCACACAATGCAGTGGCTACTGAGTTACTTAGTCGGAAGGGGGGGGGCTTTTGCATCTTAAGGCACAGCTATTAATCATGCTTGCGATGGGCCCTGGAAAAACTGGAATGTGAGATTGTGACAGTGATGGAGGTGAGCTGCCAGGTTCGGGCGTCAGGTAGCTGCCACGAAATGTCGATCAGCGCCGCAACACGCCAAAAGGCCCGTGACGCGCCGTGCCGTCCGATGGGTTATGAAATCAGGCGGGGATGGCGATGGAGTGACACGAAGCAGAGGCTGTCAAGAGGGAGGAAGAAAAAAAAAATGCAAGGATGGGATGTCAAGTTCCGTTGGCCGCCCAGACGTGGCGCCGCGATCTTTGCTGAGACAGCTGCGAATGCGCTCACCGCGTGGTGCTGATGTTTTTGTGTGTCACATCAAAGACTGAGCTGACTGAGTCGGAGCTTAGGAGCTAAAAATGGACCCCTTTCGCCATAAGCGTAGCTAAAGCATTTTTGTGTGTGTATCAAGACGTGATGTTTGAACACGCAAGTGGAATAAGAAATTGACTATGCTAATACAGTGGTCTTGAAGACAAAAGAGTTTTAGGCAGACAGTAAAACTGTATCATCACACTGCTGCATCAATTGAGCTTGTGCAGGACCATCTAAAAAGAAAAACAATTTAAAATGAAAAAAATTGGGCTGGTACTTTTTTGGACCCATAATGACACCAATGTTTTTAGACATCACTCGCTATGAATCCAAAATAAATCCAGACAATGTATATTTGATCCCTTTCAAGGCTGAAGTTCTTCATCATGATGCTCCTCATCTCCAATTTCTGCTGTACTTTCTTCTTTTGCCATGATGGTCAGCAGGGTGCACTCGCTTCTTCTTGAAGCCTCCCTAATGAAACCTTATCCATGCATCTCGCCCCCTGGTGGTTGGCTGACTACTAGATGAGAAACTGTTTTTGTTTTTTTTTTAGACACGCCGCAGAGCCCGCATATGAAATGTAAACATTGCTGACGATCAAATTTATTTAATCACGGCAATCAAAATTGTGTTTATAAATATATATATTTTTATATAATTATATATATTGTACAGTTTAACAATTTGTGCTATTGACAAAAGTGACAAAGAAGGGTTTTTTTTCCTTTTTAAATTTCGCTTTTTAAATAATCAAATATGGTTCCTTGCTTATGTAAGCTCCAGAGAATGAAGTTCATAGAATTACAATTGTAGAATATGATAGTCTGGACAGTTCTATTCAAATCACACGAAACCACTCTGTCTGAAGAGGCTCTTCAAAATATCCTTTTGTTGAACTGCCAGCCTGCATGCATATTTTAACACGCCGTGTAAATAATTTAGACACTTTTATGGCCGGACTCATCCAACTGGTGTTTGGGCTTCTGTTTGCACACACGCAGTCGAAAACGAGTCGCCGAATGTGAAATGTGACACGGCGCGGCACGTGACGGAGCGGCGTGGCACGTCAGCGGGCGCTGTAAGCAGAGCGCCATGTTTGCGTCGACGCACCTTCCTGCTGTCTGTCTTCTGACTCGGCAGCAGAAGGGCTGAAAAAAGGAAGATCTTGTGATGGGTGCGCGAAGAGCGCAACGTTTGGCCTTCATTCACGACTCCTGACCGTGACTTCACCCCCTTACCACCTTCAGGGCCAGGATGAGGAAAGAGTGAAAGGAGAAAAAATGACTGACTGCCAGTAAGAGATTATGGTGCACGGCACGAAGGCCCTGGAGCCATCATTAAACTACTCGCCCATGCCATTGAATAAGGGATGTGTTTTAAATAAACACTAAAGCACATTGTTGGGAAGTCAGGAAGTACAAATATCTCCCTGCCATTGGATTTTTTTAAGTATTAGTATACAATAAAATGTATTGAATGTTATTGCACTGAAACAAAAACACTCAAAAAGTGGCATCTTCAAAATGTGTTCTGATTTTTTTTTTTTTTTTGTCTGTGTCCATATGCCATCTTTGTTTTGTAATGAAAGGCGCATATCCCTGCTGGTCTTTTCATATGTGAACTGTTGTCTCCATGTCAAACAGGCTGAACAAAAGCACAGAGCTCCAGGGTGAATCCGTCTGAGAGACGAGAGTGCTTCATGCGGCCGGAGTCGGGAGATCAATATTTACAGACACTCCTCTTCTTTAGACAGCATTCATGTCACAACGAACAAACAGGCCCTCCCTGCAAAGGTAATGTCCAACCCGCCCCCTAACGACGTGCTTTTGCTTACCTCATCTCGCCCCTCTCCCTTCTGCACAGAGACAAAAGGTAAAGGTTGACAAAAGGTGTCTGTGGATCTTTTGAGTGGCACACAGCGGCCCGCCGGCTGCATTCACCCGGCAATTATCTCCATGCCGACTTAATCCCGCCTGTTAAGTGGCTGGCTAAAAGCATGTGTACACAGACACGCGCGTAAATGGGGGGCCGGAGTGCAAGGTGGCGCGCGCCGTTTATCTGCGAGCGTCGTCGCACACCTGATATATGGCCCGGCCTTACAGGAAGCCACTCTACATGACCTTGGCAAAGATTGGAACACACACACACACACACACACACACACACACACACACACACACGACTAATGCGGGTTCAAGCATCAGATGTGGCTACTGTGCTTTCGTCGACTCGTGTCATGCCAATAAAGGCCTAATTGCCATTGACAGGCTTCTAAAACGTTTATAGTACTACTCTAGATTTTTTTGTTCTAATAAAGATTCATAAATTGGTTCATCTAGTAAGCACTATCTATCCATCTATCTATCTATCCTTTTAGCTAGCCTAAATAGCTTGCTTGCGAGCGAGTTAGTGAGCTTGTTGGCTAGTTCGCTAGCTATCCAACTATCTATACTGTACTGTATACTGTACGGTACATATGTACTATGCTGTATACAGTGTACAATGTATTTCCAAAAATATTCACTAATACGAAACGATAAACTAACCACCTTTGAATAACATTTTAAACTTTGCATTGCTCTTAAATAATAACCTCAGGATGCGGTATAATGCAGGTTCTAGGGTATAATGTATAGATTTGCTCATTTATTCTATTGGTTGACCTGGCTCCGCCCACCTCTCACCCAGGGCCAAATCCCTCGTCACCTCATCAGTCACCTCCATTGTTTGCTGACATATTTTTTGTTGGTCTGCCAGGTGATAATGACTTGTTTGTACAGGTTTTGTGGCTTGGGTTGTTGGCCTTTGTTTATATGCTTTATGACACCTGCCAGCCTCACTAGCCCATAAGTCTTTGCGCTTCTCGTTTGGGTCTGAAACTGCTAAAAACTATGAGAAATGGTCACAGACAATTAAAAAATAACCACGGACTTTTTTTTTTTTTTGCAGTGCAAAAGGCTGTATAAAAATGACCATTCAAGGATGGCACAAAACCGATGAACAAGACACCAACAGTAAGTGCAAGAACTCATTTTGTATTTTTTTTTCTCACAACTGTCCTCAAAATCTTTATATTATTGAGGTGATATATTTATCCTGCATATCCTTCCCAAAAATTATGAGGCCTACTCATGTTGTAGGGCACAACAAAGACATGTCTGCCATCTAGTGGTGATTGTTGATATTACAACTTGAAACGCAAGCCTGAATCCCCAAAGTTAGATAGAAACAAGCAATCGTCTTGCTACACATCAATTTGATGAAAGAGGTGCCAAATTTCAGCGAACAGAGCATAACAATATTAAGAAACATGACATTGTTTGACTGAAACCCAACCCAGATTCCTTTGGCCTCCAGCCTTTTGATGCGTGCGTGGTCAAAATGAGCAAAAGCCGCCTCCAAACGGAGGTTTGAGTGAGGTAACTGGAGCCAGTGTGAATGGACTCATTGTTGCTTCGCCTTAATAAGGCGTGACAAGTGAGGCGTGAATAGATTCCCATCATTAGGCCCCCTAAAAATGCCCATTAGAATCAATGGGCCACACTCCGGTCAGACTTTCTGTCTACCAGCCAGCGTGCCTCCGCGCCCTCCATCCCACCCTCCCTCCTCCCCCCCTTTAACATGCAGGACACTGGATACAGTTACAGCCACCCAGCTGAGGTGAACTCAAACAAGGCAACTCTATAGCCGCAGCCCTAACACCCGGCGTAATGCAGTTGACGCCACGCTTGCGGGAAAAGGGCAACGCGATGAGAGAGGCGGGCGACCTCTATCATGAGTGCTTGTCGGAGCTAACGTGAATAGAAGTCCTGATGTTTACAAGAAAGCGTGTACGTGTCCACAAGTGTAAGTGTGTAGCAGACAACGGGTCCAGGCAGCCAGCGTGGCTGATAAACTGCAGGGATTAGCAGCCACTTCTGGAGCCCAAGTGGCCCTATCAATACAGGACCGGGCCCATTGATCTGTTGTCTGGACGGGTGCTGGCGCTAATTCCTGGACCTTGGCTCTGAGTGCTGCTGGCTGGGGAGCTCGGAGGCGGGGGGTGAGACTGACTGGCTACTAGTGGCGCCATGCGCAGACCCTTCTGGATTTGAGGGCTCAGCGTTTGCCATAGAGCAGCTCAAAATAGCAGCCCGACCGCCGCGCGGCTAAGCAGGAGATAGACAAGCGACGTGCTAATGGTAATTTGAAAACACGAATCGTCACGGTCGGGCTCGTGTCATAAACAAACACTTTGGTTCAAAAGAAGCTTTTTCTAATTAGAACCGATCACTGTGTCAATTGGCGGAATACTTTACATGCTCCGAATTATGGCGCTTAAATGACATGCTAAGTCCGCTATGAGAATTACAGAGCTTTGACACGTGGAGTTTATCTGGAATAGAGTAGTCCACATTAACACCTCCTTAAACGGCCGTCCCCATGGAAGATACGGAGGGCGGAAGAAGAATTAAAAGCCGAGGCGTCATGAGGGTGGGGGATTATCGGGGTGACATGCTAGCTTGAAGAGTCAAGCAAAGAAGAACTAGAATAGCACTCACCAAAACTGAACTGCATGTTTTTTTCTTTTTGCCACAAAAAAAACAGCAAAAGACCTTTAAAAAATGATTTTGAGAAATGGTGACAAGATAATAAAAACAAAATTAAGACAACACCATTAGAATATAATAGATTTACAACAGTGTCCAGGAAAAACAAAACATATGGACAAATATGGAGTCAAATATTCTTGCTGACAGGTTTTAAAAAATGTTTTTCGGTGCACTTTTCCGATTCCTTGGCATGGTTGTGCTGTTGGTTTGACAGCTGGTCACAAACAATTTGACTGTTGAACGCCTGACTCAGACCCTGAAAAATTGTTTATGATGGCTCGTAAGACATTTTGACACCAGGGGCTGTTTTGGCGTTTATCTGTTGGGGGGGGATGGAATGTTTCTCTCTGCTCACCTCGCTAAGAGTTTATGGCATGTCTTCAGGTATTTCCACAAGATGAATGTAAGCTTTTTGTCAAGGCGGAAAAAAGGGGGTGAAAAAAAATCTGTTGATGCATTCAAAGGCCGTTTTGTTATTTTGGTTTTGGATGGAAAGGGCGAGAAAAATCCAACTGTGTGCGGACGCAAACGGATTATCGCCTGACTTGCCAGCTGTCCGTGCAAAATGTAAGATTTCCTGCATCAGTGTGACAGTGACGAATCAGCATGTGATGGGACGCCTCTTTGTTGGCCTTTGTGTCCCCTCTTGCCAAGATTTACTGCCTGTTTTTGACAACTTCAAATTGCTAAGAAAACAAATCTTGTCCAAATCTCGTGATGCTGAAAAATGTATTTATCTATGATTATTACATTTTTCTTCCTATATACATGAGGTGGATTGTAGCCAAATTCCTGTTTGGTTATATTATATTATCCTATTACTACCCAAGAACCCCCCCACCACATTAGTGGGTCATCTTCACCCCTCCATCAACTCTCATCTTTCAGCCCGAACGTCCCCCTTAAAATAACTTTTCACCTCCAAAATTCTTTCCAGAGGAAGCCATTACCCTGAGCAGGCGCCCCTCTCAGAGGAAAGCCATTCATATTTGATTGGCGTCTGAGCAAAAATGGCAGTAATGTGCGCCGTAATCGCCACAAGTGTAATCAGGCAGGCTTCTGATGGCTTAACGGCTGGACGCGCACTCCGCTAGTGTGTCAGGAGTGATATTGTATGTGGCGGCTGGGTCACATTTCCTTTTTTTCTGAAAAGCTCCCTTTTGACTTCTAGACGAGAAGCTCCTTAAGTTCCACTGACATTTGGATCTTGGATTTTGGTGGATTTTTTTTGTATTTGTTGAACAGGAATACTTTTTCAATGACATATTAAGCAAATAATCCAAGCTAAATATTTATAAAAGATGTAAACATATCATTATGATATAATTAAAGAATTGCTGCTTCTTCCGGTGAGCGCATTTTGGCCAACTGAGGCTAGCATAAGACAGACGTACAGAAATTGGTAGAGATGGTCTCTTAGTAAGCAGAAACAATGTTAGTTGTTCTTCACAGAGGATAAAGACTATATACCTGTGAATATTGTCCTACTGCCTGTCTGCATTTGTTGTTGCCATGTTCAAATATTCAAAGGGCTTTAATACCAGAGTACTGATCATGCTACTCATTATTAGCCCATCAATAGTGTTTGGCATTTTCTGTTAGCATTAAGCTAAACAGACTTTACACGGTGTGGTTGTTTTATACACACACGTAAATGTATTTGTATTATATTTAGTTTGACAGTAAAGTGAAACTGGATTCGGGTTCTCGTTCAAGAATTGTTAACTATCTGCCTAACTGTGAGTTGAGATCACTTTTTTTCTTGCAAGTCAAAGCATAAAATGATGACTTTTATCCCGAGAGACTCGTAAATCAGGTCGTTTGGACGCATCTCAACAATCCACTTTGTAGTAATGCTACATGGTGATATCATGATAGCGTTACTTAGCGTGGTTACAAATGCGTGCTTGCTAGCAAAACAGCCTCTAGGACTGCTCGACTCATGTGGCCTTGAGACTTTATGAGCCTTTTAATAACTTCCATCATTGGCATTCGGTTTCGTCACCCAGCCAAGCGACACAGAATTCAACCAACTTTACCCAACTAGCATTTAATAACAGACATTGAGTAGGCCCTCGCTAGCTGGAAGGAAGCAAAGGAAGGATGGAAAGTGGCGAAGGGGGGGCGGGTGACATCGTCGCTGAAATGGCTTTAATGTGTCATGAAATCGCGACAAGCGTGATATCAGGCGGGAAGTTGATGGGCAAACCGTTGAAGCGCACTCCCTTCACGCGTCAGGAGTGAGATTCCATTTGGCAGCCTCGTCACGTTTTTTTTTTTTGCTTTCGTAAAAAGCTTTTCTAGGATTTGCTAACAAAAAGGTGCTTTTGCGACACGTTACATCCATTTCGCAAGGGGGTGGAAGGCGGCGCCGATGCGGGCTTCAGCCAAGCAGAGCCGCAGTGATCTGAAACGGGGATTTATGGAAAATGAAGGAATTCTGTCCTTGGTTTTCGTCGGTCTCCTTTAACTCTGAGCCAATCCTTGTCAGTGGAACACTTTCAAAAGTTGAAGTTATTCTTTACAGATTGCTTCTCATTGAAGTCCTTGGCACCATGTCCCGCGCACACATGCCTGGGACTGTTCACGCACATGTTTTTCGGGGTAGGCGCTCTTCGCGGCGTGTCGGCGAGGCCGCCATCCACCTAATCAGGCTTGACACCCGACCAGAGGCCCCCGGTGCCCTCCGCTAATTTCAGCCTCAACCGGCAACCTCTGCGCTCTCCCTCCACCGGGCCGCTCCAATCAGTGTACGCTGATGGCAAATAGCTTCCAGAGCTGTGCCAGGCCCCATTATTCCCACCAGCGCCACCGGTAACTGGTGCAAGGGCTCAGGTGAAATTGTCCAAGCTGGGGAGGGGAAAAAAAAAAAGGACAAGGGTCACCCCGCGGCCGACACATTTTTGCACTCACATCAGAGCAATCAGCCGACTTTCGGTGAGGCCGTGACAGCCTAAGTGCGGGCGTACGCGTACATGCTAACGTATGTACCTAAGATGGCACAAGTAAACACACACACGTGAGTGAGTGGGAGGGAAATTAGGGCCTAAGCAAACTCAGGATGCCAGCGAGTGCGGGTCGTTTAAGTGCTTCCGAAAGAGATCAGGTGGCCTCCGATGATTGCGGCGTTATAAGTCTTGGATATCCTCCTCAAGTGTGCCGCCATAATCATAGAGGGAGGACCAAATCAGGCTCCGGGGGGAAACATTACATCAGTAGGCTGTGACTAATATCAGTGGAAAAGAGGCACATTTAATTTGCTGTTGTGGTGCCAGAGAGCTCCACATTGCTTGGATGCCATACAAGCTGCCTTTGAAAGATTGCAATCATGGCTGGCTCGCATTTGGAATTTACACCACCGGACTCGAGAGAGTACCGGACCGACCGCAGCCGATCGCTCTTCTGCTACGCTAATAGTGCCCTTTTCTAGTCTTGCGCTGTACAGTCAAATGAAAATCTGCCAAGTCAAGTCCAAAGAATACAATTTGGGTTTTTAATAGTTTGACCTAGACCTGAACAATAACTTTTTTTGTTTTAAATTGAATGCACTATATTTTGTGTATTCGTTTATTTTAAGTGTGAGCCACGTTAACATAATCATTGTTTCATGAAATATAAACATTTGAACTCAAGCTCGAGTTACGAGCACAACTTTAAGAAGTCGTAGGAAGTACTCTACGTATCGCAAGGCACTCATCTGCCTGAGCTTCCTTGCTCAGCTTGTCGAATGTCGTATCGATGAAGAATTATGGCTTGTTTGCTTAAGTCGGGAGGCAAGATCATAGTTCACGGTGCCGCGGGTCACAAGGCGCAGTCAACTTGTATGCGCAGAGGCGGGGTCGCGTGAGTCTTTAAAGCTCTTTAAGTGATTCCCTCAGTGTCTTCGCCCCGAGGGAGCGAGGCTCAGCTCGTTTCAACACATCCAAACAAAGCCGGGATCCGAGTCATCGATCATCCGGCCTGCGATTTGTGATGAGGTGTTTGCTTTACACGGCTCGATGAAAAGTGTACATATCGCCGAGGCTTTTTTTTTGCACATCAAATCGTGCGACTGTATTTGGAACAACACGCGACTTGAAAGGATGGAGCTCGGCGTTGGACTCGTTTGACTTGAAATTGCTCTCGACTGTTTTCCAGAGACATGGCCAGTTATGTAACCGCGGATATTGCGAACACCAGCCTTTCCTCACTTTAGGACGTGATTGCGGCAGGGTTGCCATGGCTACAATAATACCAGGAAGCGAACAAAGAACAGAGGCCCCCATTTTCCCCATAAGCACAAAATTGTGTCGGCAACAAGCGCCGCGTGATGACTTTGGTTGACTTGTAATGTAAAGTGCGCAGCAACGGCGGTGGCAGGCTCTTCTGCTCTCGCACAAAAATAAACCTGATTAACTCTGAGTGACAGGGAAGCAAAACAGGAAGCCCATTCACCTTCTTGTCCTCCCATGCGACTGCTAGTTAATAGCACGCAGTTCGCCGCCATGTTTGTGGAATATTTTTTACTAGGATTTGTTTTTGCCGGTTGTAGGGTAAATAGGGTTTGAACGACTTTAAGGTTTTTGTGTAAAGAAGTCATCGATTATCAAGCACAGTACAGCAGTCACCGTTTTGTTTTGTTTTTGCGTCATGGATGGGTTTCAAGTAAAGACATTTTTGCAAATCAACATTATGCTAATTGTGCTTGTCGCTGTCTTCCACCAGCCAGCCGGTCTCATTTTGTGTTGTAGGTGACAAAAAAATTTAGCATTTCTCAGGTTATTTATATTGAGTTTTTATTGTATGACTGTAAGGTATTACTGTATCAGTCGTCAATCCAGGTCAAATATTTTTTGGCTTGTGATGTGAGTGTTTTGTAAATTGACACACGGCCTGCAATTTTGGTGCATGTTAGAAACAACTTCTTTGATTAGTAAAGTTCAAAAGAGAGATTATTTATTTTCTATTATTATTTTTTTCTCTTTTTTTTATTAATTAATTAATTAATTTATTTATTTAAAAGGGAGAAAAATGGACAGCAGGCTCAACGGCCCTTTTTCCATCCAGGTCAAAAGTGCACGTGCTTGAGCACGAATTGAGCGCACGAGCCTATTATGTCACTTTTTTAATCGGGAATCTGTGCGTAGCTTTCTGTAAACTGGCCAGTTGGAAGACGGAGTCGTAAAGTCGAGTCAATTACTAGTTGATACTTTTGTGACATTTTGTTTGGTGTTGTGCCGTGAGAGTTTTTGAAAATGGCTGCATTGGCTCAGTAAAGGTTGGCAAATACTGACCTATAGAATAGAGAAAGCCTTTTATTCGTGGCGCAATGGGGGAATTCCAGTCCTACGGCAGCCAAGTGCACAGTAGCAGCCCACAAGAATAACCGGACAACTGGCGAGAAAGTCGGGCCTGAGGAGTTTGAGTTTGCAGAGTCCCTTGTGCCTACCTTGGCCCCCGTCCAGCAAGACTCAGCTGAGTCCTCGGACACGGGAAGGAGGGTGAGATAATAGCGCCACTGACGACTGTGTGAGGGAGATTTAGTGTTGCTAAGAACCAACAAAACACCCCCTCGCCCTCACAGCCCGTCAGTTGTTCCCCCCGTAGAGCTCAACAGAGCGCCTTGTGGTCGGATTTCACACGTGATCATGCGATCCGTGCGTGAGCGTCGGCGGGGGCATGAGAGGGCATCCCGTCCGAGCACAATTCCTTTCTTTCTTCCCCCCCCCCCCCTCCCTCCACGTCGCTGTCCTGCATCTCCTTCACCTCATCACCTCCTTGTGTATCTCGAAGGAATCCGCCAGGAGCGTCGCGGCCTGATGCGTTTAACAGTTCCTGCGTGAGCCGCGTGCGCGTGTTTAGTGCACGCCAAAGGGAGACGATGAATCCGTCAAAGAGATACCATAAATAGGGCGGCATATTTGACAGGACGGCCCGGGTGAAGAGGCTGGATGAGTTTCATGGTATATATCTCGGCGCAGGCACTCATCCCAGGAGTGTGCTCCTCCTCGTCGACGGAGTGCGGCTACGCTTTGATCCCGGCTTCTCGCTCGCTCGCTCGCTTCTTTTTTTTTTTTCTTCTTCTTATTTTCTCCTCACTCCCACACTTTTCCTCCCCTCCCATCCCCGGATCCCTGCAGCCGTCTGGACGGCTGGCTCAACAGCCTTGGGGTGTTTAGGTTTTGGAGGGATCCCAATTTCCTCTTCTAATCATGACATCATCCCCGCCTCAATAGGTTAAAGATGTGGCCAGGATATTCCCCGCTTCCTTGTTTTGCAGCCTCCCATCAAATTACACACATTACACGTCGCCTGCTGAACCAACACGCTCTGTCCGTGTCTGTAGGGAAGGAATGTTCCTAATGCCGCTTTGGTGAGGGGTGATGAGCGTGGCTTGGCTTCGCTGTGTGAACTGAGACTCAAGTAACTCAATAGTGCTGTTCATCAGTAGTTGGGAGATTGTGAAGCGCACTTGATTAAAGGGAGAAGCTGATTAGAGGTGAGGAGTAGCAAAGACCTGCCCGGCCTGTCAATAGATGTTAATATCAGCCACTCCTCTGACTCTCATCTTCTCGACAACACTTTAGCCACTCAGATTACAGTCAAAGTCTTCATTTCCCGCCCGGTTCACATCTGCGCTCGGGCGGGAGAAGCGATGAGACAACATCGGTGGTGGGAACGCTTCCGGAAAACGTGGCGTGGCCATCTCCAGGGTGCTCAGATCGGAAGGGAAAATTCTCGCTTGTCTTTTGACGCTATGTGCTAATGTCATCGATGAAGGCAGCGCGAGCCAACTTTTCTCTAGGTGCTTATTTTACATGAGAAAACTATCAAGGCGGACCACATAACAAAAATGTCACAAATATTACTTACAAATTATTATTATTATTGTTGTTATGAAAACCCAATGAGCTACAGAAAAAAAGAGCAAATTTGGCAACCAAAAAAATTCTTGAAAAGAGATTTGAGACTTTTTTGACTTTTGAAGGATTTATTTAAAAAAAATTGAAGGTCATGCTTTCAAATTCAATCTTTGAGAGACTTCTAAGACTTTTTGCGGCTCCATGGCAACTCTGTGATGTACTCACAAGACTCATCCCATTGTATGAATGGAAACAGGTGGATGCACAGGTTAATGGCAGTGTTGGGCATCATTGATCTAAGGCGATGCTTCCCAACAACTGTGCACTGTGTGGTGGGAAATGATCCCATTTCACATAATTGCTCTGAAAATGATTGTTTCTTTACCACAAATAATGTGTCTTTGTTCAACTATCTATGGCAGTGATGTATAGTGACAGGCAGAACAATTAAATGCTTTTCTCTTAGATGGCCAAAGGTGTAATTACCTGCACGGCCACCTGTTGCCATTCATACGACACAATAATAGCTTTGTGTTCAATCAAAGAGGCCTATTCAGTACGTCCATCTTAAGTAAAAGACAAGATTTTATTTTTAATCTCAGTACACTTTTTGATATTTTTATCTTTGGCTCAATATATTGGAGGTAGTGAAACGGCGCACGTTAAGCAGAATAGCCATTGTCATTTGTTGTTTGAGTTACACGCATGTTGCACTTTTAGCCACGCCCCCTCAGTGATGTCACACCAGCTGTTTGTCTTTGGACAGCTGCAGGGTATGAAACTCACAAGCAAAGACAATATAAACATTCTGTATTTCATTTCCATATGACCCAATCCAGTTCAATAAATTCTTTAGATAGTAAGGGAGGAGCTTGTACCTATAAATGCGATTGGTTGTTTTTTCTCAGGCACGGTGGTGTCTTAAAAATCAAGATGTTTTTTTTTATATTGTTTTTTTTACTGCGATCACATTAAACTGACAGTTTTAACGAATATGACAAATAAAAATGCTTTCAAATATATTGTTCTCCTCTAAAACAACTTTTCCCGAAAGTTGCTATCCAGTTACAATAATTGGCAGTGTAAATACGAAAGAAAGTCAAAAATGCATCAAACTCCACACGGAAAGCCCTTCCATCAATGTGAGTGGTCAGTTTTCCCATCCACCTGTTCCTGAATGGCAAAGTCTCCTGGGCTCCATTTAGATGAAGGTTCATTCAGCACTTCTTACCCCGAAACCTGAGCCATCAAGGGAGGCTTTCAGGCCCAAGTGGGCCCAAAAAATGTCGCTCTTAAAAAGATTTTAATCTCTAAGGGGGCTCCATCACTCTTCCCGGAGCACTAACACTTGCACGTTCCACCTGATTCTCTCTCAGCACTCATTTGGAACAAACCCTTCAAGCATGTTACATTAGGAATGCAATAAACATTGGCAATATTGTCAACGCTAATACAACTCTACTCCGTCCGCTTCAACATCCGATAGACGGTTTTAATATACGAGAGTAAACATAATATCTAGACTTTTTTTTTTTTAATTGAAATTAATTTTTCTTAAATCATTCAATGAGCTTAGAGTCAACATGCTACTAGCATAAATTCCATGTGGCTATATTTTATGTTTATGCTAACTCTGTGCTAAAAACTTACTTTCCTGTTTTTTTAAAGTGCATAAAACAATACATTTCAAAAACAAATTGAACTAATCAAATCTTTAACAACTTTGCTGAACACGTTTTATTTCCTGGAATGGCCTTGTCTAATTGTTCAGTCTTTATTGTTGGATGTATTTGATAAAAATAATCAGATTATTCTCACACATTTTTAGTTGTATTTGCTTATCAAGTATGGAAATGATCTCATTTGCAAGGCTCACTTTTCCTGCAAGCTATTTTAGCATCATTAGCGGTGACCTTTATATTCTTTCGTATTGTTTTGAATGGACATTGTTATGCAGCAGGAAATAATCAGTGTCGTGCCGAGGAAGCTCACACGTCACAAGCCGAAATAAATCCAGAAAAAAAATGGAGGCGTGTGTGTGCATGGAAAGTCAGCGGTGTAACATTTAGTGGGCAGGCTAGTATGCGGCCCGAGTGTGTTTTACATTAAAGGCAGGGGGGTCGGGGGGGTGATACTGCGCTTGAACCTGGCATGTAGTAACCTTTATGGTGGTATGAGAGGGGGCTCGAGTCAAACTGACACAGCCGTTTTTAATTCTCCAGACTTTTCATCTTTGGCTCCGGCTCGCTCTGCCCGGAGAGAGCGCTTTTTCTCACGGCCGTGATTAAAACGTTGCCTTTTTGTTTTATCTTACACCAGCGCCACGCTATGTTACACGTGTAGCGGAAGCCGGCGGTCACGCCGATCTCGCAAATACCTGACGGCTCACCTGACATCAGCCAAGAAAAGAGACGTCGAGGTCGCGGCGGCCGGCGTTTGGCTGGCTTTGATGACCGCTTAGCATGCGTACGCGGCGGCGGCGGCGGCTTACGAGAATATCTGCCCCTTTTTTATTTGCAAAGTGAGAACGGTGGAAGAGGCGGGTGGAAGCTGAGTCCGCCGAGTCTGCTGTTCCCAGTCGGTGCGGCTGTAGACAGCTGGGCGCCCGCTACAGTTAAGATCAGAGGCCTTGATAACCTGGGCGCTGATTTATGGAGAGTAAGCAGTCTCTGCAATCACCTAATGAGCTGGAGGACGCCCAGTGTTTACATGTTTATTAGATAGCCTCATGCACTTGGCCTGGTACAGTGCAGAGAAAGTCTACACACCCCCGTTCAAATGATAGTGCTTGAACCACTATTTGCTCGGGTTGAGAAACAATTCACCCTTTATTTTAGTTCATTGGTCAGACTGTTGGAGTGTAAAAGTGTAAAAAGAAGACAGCACAATATTTAAAAAAAAAAAATATTCAAAGGTGCCGTCTGTAGTGTTGCCAGTAAATAAACAACCCGCCAATGGATACTCGCTATTGTCTTGATTAGTCGGCCGTGTATATTTTACGAGCCCCCAGCAGAAGCTATTGTGTACTCCACTGGCACAAGTGCTCTTTAAACACATAATACAATATGTTATTGTTGTCACCATTTGGGAGGGTCACGCAGAGAGTCCTTAATGTCGTCAATGTCACAAGAATAAACACAATTTAAGAAACCTTCCCTTTTATAATCTACACAAAATACGCCCAACAGATCACGTTTGCCCTTCCTTTCTTAGTCCAACTTGCAAAACGTTGAAATGAAATATGTTTTCCATCCAAATAGCCAGGATGTGTGTGTGTGTTTTTCTTTTTAAGAGTGGGACGAAGTGCTGCTGCTTTCTCTTCTGATGTGGGATTTTGGCAAGACAGGTCGGTCGGCAAACCTGACGTGACAAGACGTTTAAATACAACATGTCACGATATGGAGAGAATCATTTAGGCTAAACCTCTGAATAGGAAAGGATGTTTCTACATCATCTCAAACACTATTATGCCTACATTGTATTACTACTACATGTCAAATGGATTATAGAATAAAATAAAAAACTCGCTGGATGCCATCCATTGAAAACAAATAAATGCCTTCCTTTTCCTCAAAAGGAAAAAAAGGGCCGTAATCATTTTTAGTCCATTCATTGATTACGTAATAAGGCCTACCCCTTTTTTAAGTCTGTTGCTAACCAAAACAGCAGCATGTAATGTTTCTCAGCTGAAGTTTCCAAAGTTCCCTGTCAAATGTTGTGCACGCTCAGCTCCCTTCTCTTCACGGCACAAGATGGTCCGCCCGACCTCAACGAATCACTCTTGCTAACACAATTACCTGTCGCTCCCTTCCTGCGCATGGCTGAGTGCGAGTGTCGCCCGTCTGCCTGCCATTGTGTGCTAATTTTAGGCCCATTATTCTCCGTAACCAACGTGCCATGGGCAGAGTCACTTTCACGTTAATAGTTTACACGTCGTAAAGGGAAGTCTCTCCACCCCCCCCCCCCCCCCCTTGAGTCGTGGATCAAAGGTCTCCTCTATTGTATCGAACTTCCTGCTTCTGGTTTTAGGCGCGCTGGTGCGTTTCGGCCCGGCTCTCTCGACCTGGAACAAACCACTCGAGGAGTTGAGGGAGCTCGCGCTGCCGCCAGAAGATGCCCTCTGACCGGGCGAGTGATTGCCTGAGGTATTTGTGAGGCGCTGAGAAGGCGCCTGAAGTGAAAGCAGAGCATAAACAAAATATTTAAAAACAAATCGATGTTAGCTCAACATAGCTTTTTAGAGTAGGTGTAAGAATGACAAATAATGTTAACGGCAGTTGGCCCATTTTTCATGAGGCCATATCGCTCCAGGAGAAGAATCTGGATCCCCTTGTTGCACTGTCAGCAAAGTTTTCCCAACGTGATAAAGCGCCCCGTCGCCCTTATTTGCTTCACAGATGGTAAATGATGAAGGGCGGCGACCGGCATTTCCGTGACAGCGCTCTGTTCTAAATAAGACCTTTCAAAGTAAAACAGACAAGTTGTGCCTGCAGATGATCTCCTTGTGATCTTACGCCGCCGCAATGCGAACTCCGTGCCAGACTGCACCTCATTTTTCACGCACAAGGTTTCTGCTTTGGCGTATCACCTCAAGTGAGTTACTACTTTGGCCTGATGTAACTACGTGTCACAGGAAGCTGTACAGTGTAGCCGACCCCATCACGCGGGGATGCCTGACAGGCAATAAATAATCAGGGGGGAACATTTTCCTCCCATTATGGCTAAAACAGTGACTGTTGCTGAACCAGTACAGACAGGACCTCATCGAGAAAAAAAAAAAGGTTGAAGCCATTTTGGCTGGCTAATTACAGCGTTGATCCCGCTGCACTTTTTCAGCCTCGCGCTCCGTGTTTGAACCCCACCCAAAAAAAGATTTTGCCTGCAAAACGAAAACAAAGTGATAATTGCCAGCCGCGTTGGGTTTGGAAAGCGCTCAAAATCAATAGGCAAGATTGCTTTGATGTTGACAAATAATCGCTCAAATGCAGGAAATCCTGGAAGGGAAGCATGTCAAATGTCCACTAATCTGACTTGCAGAAAGTCACGCTTCACAAACATTGCTTTTTTGGAGATGAATGCAAAGTATTAAGTGCTTTTTTGGAGCAAATCTTAATTGCCCCCTTTTTTTTGTGAGCCCGCAGAAGATGAATTGTAGTGAGAAAACCTACATTTAAATCCACAAATAAAAATCCACATTGTCTCTTCAATATGGTTGTAGCTGTCGTTGTTTTCTGTCAGTAACTATTCATACTTGTAATGGTGTGTTGATGTGCAGTGATGTAGAAAAAACAAAGAAGAGTTTCACAACTACTATAAGTGACCCAGTGAGCTAAAATAACAGTCCAAAGATGTGAAGGGAGGTGTGGTGTATTTTGAATACAGATTTTTTTTTCGGGGGGTATCTATGATTGTATTATTAATAGTGTTAGACACTTTCAACCCCTTTAATACTCACATCTTGGTGATTGAAAGCGACACTCTCAAACGGTTTCTTTTTCCTGATCCTTTGGGATATCCCTGCCTCGGTTTCCCATAACACACCAACTAGTTTGTATTACTGCCCTCCTCTTCCTGACCCAAGTCAGCACAAGGGAGGTGCGTAAAATCATGATAGCCATCTATCGTGATTCATTTTGATGTGTAATAGCCTCTGTTTGCTTGACGGTAAAAAAAACGCCTCGAGAACCGGTGGAATAAAAAATAAAAAAACCTTTTCTTCCACGGACTTCCATCTGTAATGACTGGACAGCGTGCATGTACACAAATCAGACACACGCACAGTGTCCAACACAAAACAGCTGCGTGTTGTGATTCCGCGATAAACAGATCTCAGGATGTGAGAACATTGCGCCGAGAGAGGAAGTCACTCTCTGATCCTGTAATGAGGGACCGCACAGAAGGTGAAAGGCGCCGAGGGGAGGACGATCGGCGGTGGGGGTTGTGCTGCGGCGGCGGCCATGTTCCGTGTGTCATCACGCCCCCGTTAATGCGCGGCGTCCCCCGTGGGAGCGAGCGAGGCCCGCCGGGCCCGCAGAGCGAGCGGTTTGCTCATGATACTTGAGGTCAAGCATTTCCCTCGCAGCCACCGAGGCTGATGGTTTCACAGAAAGCGTGTAGACAGGCGCAGTTAACTCACCACTGGAGGAAATGTGTCTGCGTGACACCGGGAAAGAATGTCTTCCATCAACAGTGTGTGTGTATGTGTATATTTAGTGAAAATAACTATGTATGGTCATGTAAACTGTGACTGCGACGGGAACACAAACATTTCACCATGTTTTATTTTGAGGGGGAAGACAGAAGAGTGGGCAGTACTGACAAACGGGGTTGAAAAGTAAAAGTTACAATTAACCGTGTAACAAAAAAATATGAATTCGGTTGTTATTATGAGGAGCTGTTATAAGCACAGTGGAGTGAAACAAACAGACAAATTGACTTTATCCTCTTCTGCCAAGTTCAAGGGTCTGACAGACGGACAGACTCCGGCCAGATGGGAGGGACAATATCTCTGAGCATGTCACCGAGTCACGGGCCTTCTCGTGGGGCACGGCGGCAGGATTTGGAGGCCAGCGGTAGTGGTGAGGCATAGTGTCGTGTGGAATGGGGGGGGGGGGGGTCAATGCGCCTCCAGGCAGGTGGGGGTGCGCCCAGGAGTTAATTGGTAGTTTGGGTTTTGACGGTGAGTGGCGCTGACAAGTCTCTGTGGCCGGCCGGAGCCAGCCAGCCAGCTCGTGGTGCACATTCACTGTGTTGCAGGGCATGCGCGGCGGCAACTGTCACAGCTCACCAAGTGCCAGTGAGAGAAGCGGAGAAAGGGCCAGCTAGGCGGGGGAGGGAAGGAGGATGAGGGTTGAGGAAGAGTTGATAGGCAAGAGGTCGAAAAAAATTGTTGAACCGATTTTTCTTCAAATATTTTGTGTTTGTGTTTATCATTATTATATGGGCTGGAACAGATTAATCCCTTTTCCATTCACTTCAATGGAGAAAGTTGATTTGAAAGTGTTTTGATTTCCCGGAATGAATTAAAGTCCTTTTAAGGCGCCACTGTATATTGATATGAGGTTGTTAATGGGCCATCAAGTGTGTGGAGAATATTTGGCGCAGCAAGTGAAGGGAAAGGGGGGCGTCTGCTGCCATGGAAGCTCGATGCCGGGCTGACTCACAGAGGCCCCGCTTCTAATTGTGGCCCAAGGAAAGCATTGTAGCTGAGGTGCGGGTCAGCTGGGGGCCCCCAGGAAGGTTACATTGGCCCTCTTAAACCTGTTGTTGCCTGGCGATCACATAAAAATGACACCTCGTAAATATGGACAGCTCGGGAGTGTATGAGCCAGCGCAGGGTCGCTTATTTGGGTGAACCTTGCCCTTTGAACTTGCACTCACCTTGATCCTGGTGCCAAGTGCCTGTTAGCTTGTTAGCTTACAACATACTAGGTGGAAAAGCTGACAAGCAGCTGCTGGACCTTTATTTTGGGGCAGGTAGTGTAATGTTGCTTATGCTTGATTTCTCATTGGATGGCGCCTCCGGTCTTAATGCGGCAAAATATTTCTGTTTGATATGCATCTGATTTATTGCTTCTCTTTGGTCCTCATACCGAGCGATTTGCAACATTTCCACCGGAGTCGGCAGAATGGGGCTTTAAGATTTCCAATATATGCCACTGTTAACTAACAACATCTGTTTAATGGCTTAACAATATCCCAAGGATGCTGATATAGTCTGCCGCTGTCAGCACGAGACATCGGAAGGACGATAAACAAAGGCCGTCCTTCTAATAGTAAATCATCAGAGTAGACAAGAGAAGCAGATTCTAAAAATATTTTTTTTCTCATTGAACTTAATGGAAATCCCATTAATCCATCCCAGCCTCATTTTTGTGATTTTTATTTTATTTTTTTTTAAATAGGGAAAATTATACTTTGCTTTATTTGAGGAAGGCACAAGGTATGTTTTGGATGTTTATTCAGTTCAAGAGGAGTCTCATTACTCTCCATCACTTGGCCCTCTTCTCCAACCCATTTTCTCCATCTTTGCTTTGCCGGGGTCCAACGTCGGAACAAAAGATACACATATAATGCGGGTCCGACATGGGTAGCGAGTGTTTGATGTCCCAGTCGAGCATCTTCTTCGGCGAGTGCAGGTCGTCCGTCGTCTGTCCACGTTTGCTATCGGCTTGCGCAATATTCAAACGCAAAGGCTGCAGAGATAAGTTGATGGCAGCTGCCATATTGCAGAAATAATGTTTGCAAAGCCAAGGCCCTCATTATCTCCCTGAGGCCTCAAGTGGAAAGACAAAGCGCGGTCGAGAGCGAGGGGGGGAATGCTTTTAGCCTCCTTTATGCTCACTTGTTGTGTGCTCCTCTTCACTCTCATGTGCCACTTGCATTTCCAATTATTACGAGCAGCGACCGCCACCGCCGCGCAGACATATGAATAATGACAGCATTAGCAGAGACACTCCTGAAGACAATTCGTATTCCATATGCAGTCGCAGCCTTTCAAGTTGACCTCAGAAGTCCATCAGAGGCGCAACGATACAGAAGAGCTTTGATATGGCAAGGTTCACACGCTTTAAATTACAGCGCCTCGCTGGAGTTCAAACATGTTGGGGATTTTTTTTTTTGTATGACACTTTTGCACAAATTAATCTCAGGTGAACACTGGATTTGTTTTGTCAGGTGTTGATCTCCCGCAAGTAACCTTTGACCTCTGTGTGACTTAACATGGATGGATGTATTACTCGTTCCCCCCCTCAATATTCAAGATTGACTTTATTTGGATGATTTTTCCAAGACGAACATTCAGCTGCTTCAGCTGCTTCCACTTGGCACGATGTAGCAGCACCCCGATATGATATATTTGACAATAAACTAATGGCCTATTACAACCCGTATGGAGGCCTTCCAAGTTTTCCTAAAGTTAACAATGCTTGGCAGAGATCATATTCCGCACTTTAATGCGCGGATTAAGCCGTGCGACTCGTATTGAATGGGGACATCTGTCACGGTGATGTATGGGGCACAAATTGTTACACAAAGACGGGAAATAGTTGGACAACTGGCTCGTATGTTTGCTCTCGTCATCTTGGTGTTCGGTAGGGATGCAGGTGAACATGTGTCACCCTTTGAAGTTTCTGACTCACTTGGCTGGTGCCCTCCGAGGTGCTGCTTGACACTTGACTTTTATGGCTTAGAAATATACGTATGCATTTTCTTTTGAAGCGCTTGAAGGTATAAACATTGCGGTAATTATGGGGTGCGCTCGTCTAGATTGAGGGAAATACATTGGACCCGAGATCATTTTCAGCAAAGATGGTCAAAAGATGATATTTGAATGTAAACCTTAGGTTAGGTTTGAAAATAATAATAATATAATTTTGCATACTTGATGTACTCAATAGAAAAAATTATAACTATTCATTTTAATAATACTCATTTTATTTACAAGAAATACATTCACCCTTCATTGAATGATTCAATGAATTCTGGTATCAAAGAACATTAGATTGTTTAAAAATAATAGCCATAGATAAATAGAATGAATTATCACGTGGCACATATTCTTTATCCTGTGCGAAAAACGACGAATATCACTGCGATGCGACAGTATAGGATTATACTGCCACCAGGTGGCCAAGACACACAATACCCATTGGATCAATCATGATACGCAAATTGTTTAACTCATCGCATTCAATTATGTTATTTCTGTAATATAAATAAAGTGATAAAGTTCAAGACTGTGCAATTTCTCTGAAAAGCCTTTAGAACATTTTTCGTAATTGGAGAGTTGGAAGGCGT
This sequence comes from Syngnathus acus, assembly GCF_901709675.1. Classification (NCBI taxonomy): domain Eukaryota; kingdom Metazoa; phylum Chordata; class Actinopteri; order Syngnathiformes; family Syngnathidae; genus Syngnathus; species Syngnathus acus. The sequence goes on from NC_051097.1 coordinate 7,903,161, forward strand.
TATTTTGCAGTCCTTCCTAATGGTGTGTGGCAGGCAACAATGAGAGGAAGAGCACAACGCCTGCACAAATGTGTGCAGTAACAAGCATACCAAAATAAACACACACACATACTCAAGTGAAATCTAAACATAATGCCGCGTACACTTTTGGCATTGCCGTGGCAGGTGCTTGTAGAACATGTCAGTCTTTGATCAGGCCAAGTGCTGAGGGCCCGAGTGTGTTTTCCTTGCAGAGATGAGGGAAGTATACGCCTGATTCTCAGCCACAAACTTGTTGTTGTTTTGTCCGTGAAGCGGCTCGCTGGAAATGTGAAGTGTAGTGTGGCGGCTAATGAGGGTGTAGAGTTTTTCAAAGAAGATGCGGCGCACAAGTCGCCATTAGAGTAAAAACAGCAGGCGGGATGTGCCCAGTCAGTCACTCGCATGGAGAAAAATATTGGGAGGCATTTTCTTAAGAAGACACCGGTGCATCCGTTTTATTCCCTTCGGTGGCATTTTTTGTAGTGACAATTGCGTGTGACTTGCTAATGTCATCCTTGGAAACAAACGTCAACAAGAGATGACGGTTCACGGCGGGATATTTCAATCTGCCCATCGCCAATGAAATGGAAGATCATGTGCCATCTTCTCCTTTTTTTCTGTCAATTGTATTTTATTCAATGTCCCTGCGCTGCGAACAATCTCTTTAAGTGTGTCTAAGACTTTCCATTTGGCTGTCACTTTGCATCGCCGTCTTATCTTTGAAGAAGTCGTCTCACCCCGTTGAGCCGATGCAAGTGGCATGGAGGTGTGCCACTCTCTGATGCTTCGGATGGCTGAGGTGTCACAATGGAGCGAGACCACCAGCTGATGGCTTTTGGGGAAAAATGTAGATGTAGAGCATCCACCTCCTATGCAGTGAATAATTGTCGTGCCTAGCGCAATGTGCTAACTGGGCTCGTGGGTGGAGTTTTCTTTCTTTCGCTATTTCCGTACACCGCTGCGCCGTTGTGAGAGTGAACACAGCGGATGTTGGCGTTTCACTTGATGCCGCTGCCCCAGTTCCTCTCCAAGATCTCGCGTTTATTTCCGAAAAAGCTAGAGACTAACAGCTGTGCTGTTCCATAGATTGGTGAAATGCTCCTCAAGCAATTGCTGGCAGCAGTGAGAAAGTAAGGGACTGTTGGGTGGGAATAGAAATGCAGTCAAGCGCCGGCAAAAATCTCTCCACTTGATGAGAGGCGGGAATAATCAAATTAGGTTTTTTTGTCTTTAATTCCCAGTTAGTGAGAATGAGCGATGATGTAAGCAGAATGGGCAGAACAAGGAGAGCATTCTCCGGATGGATGGCCCAAAATGAGGCTGTTCTGGGAGGTAGAATATAAAGACTGAAGATGCAGTGGTTGATTTGTGGCTCGAGTTGGAACGACAGGAAACGAATGAATTTATCGCGGTCTTGTGTGCGTGTGTGTGTGTGTGCGCTTTATATTTACAGTATATCCATAATCACAGCTCAGTTGTGTTGTACGATTTCCATGACTCTGCATTCTGTTGGCTTTGCATAGTTAGACAATGTGGTGCTTTTATCTGTCAAAAAAAAGGAAACAAAACTAACAATATGAAAGTGATGAAGGCGGAAGTACACGCCAAAACATGTCAGGTAATGCACCTACAATAATTTGTTTGATATAAAAGAACCAGTGAAGTGAATATGAAAGTTGCTTACTTGGAGAAGAAACAGCGTGATAGTTTTTGAATATGAATCATCCGTCAGTGGAAGAGCATGTTTGGACAGGAGAGGTTATTACAACCGTTCTACTATGATGAAGACTCATAACATGACAGCGCTCATGCCATGCCTGCTGGCCTTTTCATTAGGTACAACCTAGTATGCAAAGATGACGTCATGCTGAGAGCTGTGGTGTGTGTGTGTGTGTGTGTGTGTGTGTGTGTGTGTGTGTGTGTATTAGTTTTTTATTCTCCCGTGTTAAAAGACAAGTTGTTTAAAATTAGCTTGTTCGCTTGTACTGTAGAAAATACACAAAATTTTAGACATATGAAACAAGCCAAGCATTCTTAATACTGCAGGTAATTGCATATTTTATTCATTTTATTTATTCTCATGGCAGTTTTACCTACCCACCTCGAGCACCCCCCCACCACACACACACACACTCTATTGTCACTTTATTTTTTTAAACGCTAATTAAATAAGAGGTTAAATCTTACTTATTATGCTTCAATATTTATACTCCCATGAGCAATTTGTTTAATTTGTAATTTAAATTTAAAAATAGTCCATTAAGTATGAATTTGACATTTCTGTTTAAATCCTCAAAGCTGATTGTGACACTAAGACAGACAATTACAACTGAGTAAAAAAAAATTAACACTTGTTACCTTACAGAAGCAAAGATAATTTTACAATAATGAGCGAGAACAAGACTAAAAACGTATTATTATTTCACTAAAATATATTTCAGTAAAAAGAAACTTAAAATATATAAACATAATAAAATGCACATTCATAGACAGTCCTTAACTCGGAAACGTTTCTAAAAAAACACAAGTTGACATTTTCCATGAGAAAGTACCCTTTATAGCTCATCATTCCTTTTTTATTTGATTGCTTTTTGTTTTTGTCACCATTTTCTTCATTTCTAATTCATTCTACAGCATTTCCATTCTGCGTCGGCTCAGCAAAAAAAAAAAAAAAAAAAGTCAGCGCTCATTCTTGTTTCTATTGCACACGCATCTCAATACTTCTTGCAGTTCCCGAGCGCCATTCAGTGGTTGGAGTTTAAAAAAAAAAATGCGTCCACATTTATTTGCTCTCCCAAGCGAGGTGAAGATTAATCCCTCAACCCCCCAACACCACCCCGCGCCTTTAAATATTAACTCTCGGATTATTTTGTCGATTTAAAATTATTTATTTTCTTTCCGCGCCCAACTTTGGAAATGGTGCAAAAACGAAAGAGGAAAAAAAAGATCTACGCAGTCCTTCTGATTCGATGTTAAGTTTGCACACATCATGTCAGAAAGTCAAATAAACTTGACTTTCAATGGATGTCAAGAAACCAAAGCGTTTTAGCCCCTCAAATCCGTTTTGGGGAGGGAAAAGGCCTTAATAGCCTAATTGGGGCCGACCCAGTAAAATTGATACAATAACATCCCAACCGTCTGTGTACGCGTGTGCGTGGGACGCGCGCTCGCGTATTCCCACTTTAATGTTTTTTTTTTTAAGAGAAGCCGAGGAAATATTACATGAAGACTTTGGAGCACTTGTGTGCCCCTCGCTCCTGAAGGGAGTTTGAAAACATGTCACCTCTCATTAGCGATGTCCCCGTCCACTCCTCCTCGTTCTCCTGCAGGCCTCCGATCGTATTTATTTGCACTAAAACACACACACACACACACCAGTCAAGATTTTAGAAACGCTAAAGCGTCAATGTATTTTTCTTCGTTTTTAGCCGAACCAAATTAGGCTTTAATTGAATGCAGTGTTTGTTTGGTTTTTACCATTTTCCCACTTTCGGGTAAGCGCATTAGTAATAATCATGTAATGTCCCCTAATATATCTATGTACGTTTCGTCGTTATTTAATTTAAATATTTTGATCCAGCTCTACGTCAGTGATCACGTTCCTAAAATGAAGACCTGAACTTTATTAGCCGTTTAGATTTGCTTATTTCATTTGAAAGTTTTTCAGCAATTTTGAAAAGCTTAAAACAAGTAAATAATCATATTGTCTTAGTTGGACGAGCTGTTTTTTAATTAGTTATTATTTCAGTCTGTTGAATTGCAATTATAAAACAATAATCCATTTTTGAGATTCTATTATTATTATTATTATTATTATTATACAAATGATCTGTTCTGCAGTTAATCTGTCCAACAATTCTGTCTCTTTTTTTATAAAGAGCAAACTAGTAAGCTTGTAGGCCTGACATGGCTATGTTGCTCCAAATACTGAAGAGGAAAAATTGAGATGCGACAAGTCAAGTCGACCACATGTCAGTGATGAGCATTGAATCACTATTTTCTTCTCAAGGCGTTCACAGCAAGCCATCAATCTGCGTCTCACCTCCGGCGTCTCACAACACAAAAGCAACCTTTATTTTCGAGAGAGAAAAAAAGGCTGTTTGTTTTTCCCCTTGCTTTTGACTGCCCTATACCGCGGTGGTGAAGCGCATCTCTGATGGCGAGAAGGGAGAGGGCGTTTGGTTGGCCGCCACTGCAATAAGGACGCCTTCTCCATCTCGCTTTGTCAGGGGGCGTGTTGACGTGAGGAAACATCTGCTGCGTCCAAATAGAGAGCGATGACTGAAATTATATGCAGACACGGAGGCCTGCCAGCCCTTGTGGCTAATGTAATCACAAAGGAGAGGCTCTGATCGCCCTCCTTTTATTAAACAAGAAAACAAAAACGTGGTCAAAGCCTACAAATGTAACTTCTTAAGGCTGCGGAGAATCACGCTAACCTAACACGTTGTCGCGATCAACCACAACATGTGGGCAAAAATATTGAGACACGTCACTAAATCAACGATTTACGTCATTTCTTGGGGGGGGGAAAAATCAATTAAAACAATCAAACGATCCAACCAGATCAAATCAGCCAGTAGATTTTCGATAAAGAAAAGTTTTGACCATGTGCACCCCTTTTAAAAGTTCTATGATGTACGAGAAATACGAAACTTCTACCTTGCTCTGCTGCGCATGCGCTTACACTGATTCTTCCATGTATGCTATTGTATATTGTTTAAGAAATCATATTATGAATGTAATTATATTATAATTTGGGGGAAGGGTGGGTTATTTTTTTTACCTCCATGTAGCTGGGCCATAATCTCCATTTTACTGCAGTGCTCTGTTTAGTGCTGCCCTAAGTCCAATCTTTGAGTCCTGCTGTTGCCGCGTTTTGTTGGGTAATTTTGGTGGCTTCTCGCCATTCCGATTTTGAAGAGGGGCAACTGAGCCCCCCCTTTCCCCCGTATGGTCCTGGTTGCGCCTTGTCCACTTGAGTGGAAATGGAATTTTTAAAGGTGGGGCCCGCATTTCACCTGGTCGCTTTTCACTCGGCAACAGCATTTCGCTTAATGCTTTTATGATTAGGATGGCAAAATTGGAACCAAAGAGAGGGGCTCAGACGCTAAAGGGGTGCGAGTTTGCGGGGGTTCGGGGGGCTGACCTGTTCAGCGTGCATCACGGGAGCCGGTGAAGCTTTGTTGTTGGGTTTTTTTGGGTGGTGGTGGTGTGTGTGGTGGGGGGGTTGTCATTGTTATTGTAAGGCTAATCGCCACATCCAGGGCTCGCTGCGCTGCGTGATAGCGTGTCATTTGTCATGAGCGTCAAGACGTCCGCAATGAGAGAGAAGGCTCCAGTCTCTGGAAATGTGCTCGGCGGCTCCGAGCTGTGACACTGACAGCAAAGCGTTGGCAGCTTCACTCGAGTTTCCCCACAGGGGCCACGTGGAGAGGCTCATCATGCGTTCGTAGGACACATCGTTGATCATCTTTCTGGATTTGCTCAACACTCTGCACCGCTCTCTCATGTTGCCTTGGATCGTCTGGAAAATTAAGACACATAGTGTCTTTAAAATATTCAGCAATCACAGTCATGTTCTTTGCATCGCTGTTTGCAATTCTATTTTTAGGAGTTGTAGTAGTCATCGTAATTATTTTTAGTAGTATTATTACTAGTTGTAATTAGTTGAAATAATAGTAGTAGCAGTTTTTTCCTATGGTCGTATGTGATATGCTTATTATAATAAATAATAGTAGGATTGTTATTTTGTATACATTTCGTACACGTTTTCTTTTTTATCAAAGATCATAATGGGCCATAATTGGGTCCTCATTCACAATCTGAACCAAGCTGCCTTTAAAAAAAAAGTCTTTAATCGCATAAGGGGTTTGATTTATTCATATTTTATTGGCTTTGCAGCTTTTCAGTGATCCCACTAAAATGTATTTTACGGTACATGCACTGTATTTTAGGATTGTTTTGGTGAGTCTGTTGTCTACAACAGATCTTTCTTCGCCTTTCCACTTCTCAGGAGTCTTACTTGTTCCACTGGGGTATATAAAATGCAGTCTAAGTCAGCTTTGAAGCGACTTTAGTGCTCAGTTGGCTTATTGCATCTGTTGAGTCATATTGCCATCTTGTGGATATATTGGGTATTGCATGATTCTCAATACTCATTCTATTCATTGTCTTCGACTATATGTATAGTTAAATATATATATATATAGTTAAATAAAAATTTGTGTAAAAAAAAACATCATAAGCTCTATATTTCAAAACAATATATAGACTTCCCAAATCAATTTGTTCAACTTCACATGTTCCAAACATACACTCATTGTTCACAATACAAGCTATGAGAATATTTTACAATTACTTAAGTGCACAGCGTAAGGAAAAATAAAATGCTTTTGCCTTTGTGTCTAATGCTTAAATAGAATAATTAGCTCTAACCACCATTTGTATTGATGAATAAAAGGCTCCAGGGAGGGGGGTGGTGGAAAACCCACGGTTGCTTGGCGACACACACACATGCACAGTGAGAGGAGTGTCTAATCACCCAGTGGCTCTCCGACGGTGTGCGTTTTTTGAGTCACAGGTGTGTGGCGTGCTCGGGTGTTTTGACAGCTGCATCAAACATGTTTCCTCTTGATAATTAGCTCAACTCATTAATGCCACAATGAAAGAATGAGCGTCGAGAGGTCGTGTTTTACATCTCAGAGGCGTTGATAGGCCTCGTCGGCGACGCCGAGTGGGGGCCTGGAGTGAGCAATGGCTCGTCGCTTGGCCACAAAAACAACTCGAGTGCGTATTGTGAAGCGCAAAGAAACATGTTGCGTAAGTATTTTATTGTGTTGTCTTTGGGAATAATTGGACCACAATGGCTAATCATAAACCAGTCTGTGAGGAGTTTGATTTAGCGCATTCATATGCAATGAATGCGATTACTTATTTTCATATGTCGGCGATCACAAAAACAGTTGTGACATCTATTGACGCTTTCAAAGGAGGCAAAACATTTGATTGTTGTACAGCACTTTGGTATTTGTTTAAAAGGCAACAGGCAGGGGTGTGTAAGTGTCATATGTTGTCACATGTACAAATGTGTCAACAGCAACAAAAAAACTCATTGTTTTCTGGGGGGTAAAACTGATTTGATTTAGCAACGACAACATTGTCAATGCAGCTCTTCAATTGGATTGCATGTGTACCGAATGAAATGTCTTGAGTGCTGCTTAGCACACACACACACTCACCATCTCAAGCCTAATGTAGACTTTGCATTATAGCGTCTATATGTCTCCAAGGAGGCGGATGCATTGTGTCGTATTAGCGGCTGCATTCAAAATGGGCGTCGTCCTTTTTAGGGGCCTCTTTTTGCAAATGCAAATCCCCCCCCAGGTCAGGACTCGATCAGATGTTTCCAAGCAGGCCACATCGTGTTGTGTTGGCAGCTGTTGTGTCGCCTCAGCAGTGCCTTGGAACAATAGCTGCTGAGGGCTGTGGTCTTGCAATTTCCTTAAAGCCATCTCAAAAGCTAGCTTGGATGTTGTTTGGCTCTTGGCACACTTTGTTTGCTTTAGTGGACCACAAAAAAAAAAAAAAATACAGATTTGGCTACCTGTGCAAACAACAACAAACAAGCTTTCTAAATGTTGGTCCAAAAAAAAAAAAAAGGCTCCAGGTTAATTTTGATCATCATCAAATCAGTCACTCAAGCTACAAGCAATAAATCACTTAGCCCGCTTTAAAACGTTTCATCAGCGGATCACGGTAAAATGTCAGCTTGTTTGAAAAAGTCAACATGATGGTATTGGGCCACCGCCATTGTTCACCTGCAGTGCACCTTGGAGCGTGCCCGAGGCCTGCACATCATTCTTCATCTCTCGTGCAATGTTTGATGACGCAGCGGTAAACATGTTCTTACAAGCCGCTCCTGTAAAGCATTCACACCTTCATCAGGCCGCCTTTGCATTCATCAGCCTTCACCTCCTGGTGTTCCTTTACTTCATGTCGGGCGCGGGCCGGCAAATATTTGAAGTCGCTGATGGGTGTGGATGTGATGGCCTGATAATCGTTACATAACTCACCACCCTAGCTGGAACAAAAACAAAATTAATTGCTGCTACCTGTCTTGAAGCATTGACCTACTTTTCAGTTGGCACAACACTGTGGACACCTGCACTACTATCTAAGGCAGTGTTTCCCAACCTTTTTTCATTCACGGCACACCTTTTCATTGGAAAAAATCTCGCGGCACACCGCCAACAAAAATCTGTTAAGCTCCTATATTAAAATCAGTTGTATTACAACGAAAGACGTAAAGTCCTATTCCTATATATGTATGGAGAGTCGAATAATTCAATAGAAATAAATACTAAATATTCGTTAAATTTTTAAAACTTTTTTTAACACCGCACAGGCGCACAAATTGGAGAATTTCCCACGGCACCCCTGACAATATTTTGCGGCACACCAGTGTGCCGCGGCACCCCGGTTGAAAAACACTGATCTAAGGACAGCCAGTGCATTCCAACATACAGTCACCTCCAAAAGTATTGGGACGCCGACGTCAATTCCTTTGTTTTTGTATACTGAAGACATTTGCACTTAATATCAAAAGATGAGGCCTAATCTTTTCACTTGTGACCAAACAAGATGAAAGCTTTCAGTCTTGTGACCCTTCACCCCTGACACTTCACCGCTGCGCCAGTCATAGCGCCTCAAACCCTCCCTGACTCGGTGGCAGTGAGAGGCCCCCCACGTCGTACCCCCGCACCCCTACCCCACATCACCTCCAATTGCTGTGACAGACGCCAGCCAGCCAACAGTATATTATGTTATATCACAATATGTATGTATTACAACAGTGTGTGTGTGTGTGTGTGTGTTTCTCTCAGAAAATGATGTGGCGGTGTGACGTTACGGCCTCCAGCTGCCTCCACTTCACAGGAAGAGTCGGGGTCATCCGGAGTGACGGTAAGGCTGCAACACGCACACCAAAATTAATCACACAGCTCAACTAACTTAATAGCTTAATGCTAACACAATGCATTCCTCCTTGTGTAAATGGGTTACTCGCTTCAGGCTAAAGTTAGCAATGATGTGCTTACGTCTGTTCCTCAGCATATGTATTGAGTGTTAGTGTGTGTGTGCACACATGTATACAGACATTATAACAATTCTTGCACTCATATATTCTTGAATCACAATGAATGAATCACAATTAAGGTTACAGAAGCTTACTGAATCATTTAAGCAGTTGTGGGCTGCTGAAGCACATCCTGTTCCACAATGTCTATGTTTAATGCCGCTTCCCTTTTTGGCCCATTTGGACCTCTTATGCAGGGCCTTTTTATTTTTTCCCGGTCCTCAGATGTTGCGCTGGAAGAAAAGCGAGATAAAATGCCATTGACCTCCAACTCTTGGCGAGTTACTGTCGTTAATGCCTTGGCCGACGGGCCATTTGGCTGCGTCCAAGTCACGTGTGATTTGAACGGCCATGGTCTAATATGCCATCTGCAGGCAACACAATGCGGTCAATTAAGAGGCTGCTTCCTCCAGTGGCTGTGGCCATTAGGCAGGCAGCTCCACAAGTGACCCTTCACTAGCTTTTCGTTTTCAACCACTCATGGTGGGTTTTTTTTCTTTCCAAGCTGGGCCTATGCCTGCAAGAGTGACTTTTGTCTGCATTTCTTGTCCATTTTGAAGCCGTTAAAAAAAATTCGTCCTTCACTCAATTTATGACCTTATATATGAATGAATGAGGAATAAATGAATTGATTTGTTTCAAACATGTAAACAATAAATCAAAGTGCAAGTCATGTATATGACTGCATGAGACTAGCTACATACATGCATGCATGCGTACATACATACATACATACATACATACATACATACATACATACATACATACATACATACATAATTACATTAATTAATAAATAAATACATTCATTCATTCATTCATACATACATACGTACATGCATGCATACATACATACATTCATCAATACATACATACATACATACATTCATTAATACATCTATACATTCATGCATGCATGCATACATACATACATACAGACATACAATTCATTCATTCATTCATTCATACACACACACCATACATTCATTAATACACACATACATACCTACATACACAATTACATTCATTCATTAATACATACATTCATACATTCATTAATACATACATGCATTCATTAATACATATACATACATTCATACATACATTCATTCATGCATGCATGCATTCATTTATACATAAATAAATACATACATACTTACATACATACTACATACATTCATTAATACATCTATACATTCATGCATGCATGCATGCATACAATTCATTCATTCATTCATACACACATACATTCATTAATACACACATACATAAATGTGTGAATGTAATTGTGTATGTAGGTATGTATGTGTGTATTAATGAATGTATGTATGACGTATACATTCATTAATACATACATGCATTCATTAATACATACATACATACATTCATACATACATGTATGTGTGTGTGTATGTATGTATGTACATGTATGTCTGTATGTATGTAAGTATGTATGTATGAATGAATGAATGTGTTTATGTATGTATGTATGTATGTATGTATGTATGTATGTATGTATGTATGTATGTATGTATGTATGTATGTATGTATGTATGCATGCATTAATGAATGTATGTGTGTATGAATGAATGAATGAATGAATTGTATGCATGCATGCATGCATGAATGTATAGATGTATTAATGAATGTATGTAGTATGTATGTAAGTATGTATGTATTTATGTATAAATGAATGCATGCATGCATGAATGAATGTATGTATGAATGTATGTATGTATTAATGAATGCATGTATGTATTAATGAATGTATGAATGTATGTGTGTATTACTGAATATATGTGTGTATGAATGAATGAATGAATTGTATGCATGCATGTATGTATTAATGAATGTAATATGTATGTGTGTATGTACGTGTATGGATGTATGTATTGTAAGTATGTATGTATGTATGAATGAATGAATGTGTTTATGTATGTATTGATGAATGTATGAATGTATGTATTGATGAATGAATGTAATTGTGTATGTAGGTATGTATGTGTGTATTAATGAATATATGTGTGTATGAATGAATGAATGAATTGTATGCATGCATGCATGCATGAATTTATAGATGTATTAATGAATGTATGTAGTATGTATGTATGTATTTATGTATAAATGAATGCATGCATGCATGAATGTATGTATGAATGTATGTATGTATTAATGAATGCATGTATGTATTAATGAATGTATGAATGTATGTGTGTATTACTGAATGTATGTGTGTATGAATGGATGAATGTGTTTATGTATGTATGTATGTATGTATGTATGTATGTATGTATGTATGCATGCATTAATGAATGTATGTGTGTATGAATGAATGAATGAATGAATGAATGAATTGTATGCATGCATGAATGTATAGATGTATAGATGTATTAATGAATGTAATATGTATGTGTGTATGTACGTGTATGGATGTATGTATTGTAAGTATGTATGTATGAATGAATGAATGAATGTGTTTATGTATGTATTGATGAATGTATGAATGTATGTATTGATGAATGAATGTAATTGTGTATGTAGGTATGTATGTGCGTATTAATGAATATATGTGTGTATGAATGAATGAATGAATTGTATGCATGCATGCATGCATGAATGTATAGATGTATTAATGAATGTATGTAGTATGTATGTAAGTATGTATGTATTTATGTATAAATGAATGCATGCATGCATGAATGAATGTATTAAATCTGTATGTGTGTGTGTATGTATGTATGTACGTGTATGTATTTATGTATAAATGAATGCATGCATGCATGAATGAATGTATGTATGAATGTATGTATGTATTAATGAATGTATGTATGTATGTATGTATGTATGTATGTATGTATGTATGCATGTATGTATGTATTAATGAATGTATGAATGTATGTATTAATGAATGGATGTAATTGTGTATGTAGGTATGTATGTGTGTATTAATGAATGTATGTAGTATGTATGTAAGTATGTATGTATTTATGTATAAATGAATGCATGCATGCATGCATGAATGAATGTATGTATTAATGAATGTATGAATGTATGTGTGTATTACTGAATGTATGTGTGTATGAATGAATGAATGAATTGTATGCATGCATGTATGTATTAATGAATGTATGAATGTATGTATTAATGAATGAATGTAATTGTGGATGTAGGTATGTATGTGTGTATTAATGAATGTATGTGTATGACTGAATGAATGAATTGTATGCATGCGTGCATGCATGAATGTATAGATGTATTAATGAGTGTAATCTGTATGTGTGTGTGTATGTATGTATGTACGTGTATGTATGTATGTATGTATTTATGTATAACTGAATGCATGCATGCATGCATGCATGAATGAATGTATGTATGAATGTATGTATGTATTAATGAATGTATGTATGTATGTATGTATGTATTTATGAATGTATGTATTAATGAATGGATGTAATTGTGTATGTAGGTATGTATGTGTGTATTAATGAATGTATGTAGTATGTATGTAAGTATGTATGTATTTATGTATAAATGAATGCATGCATGAATGAATGTATGTATGAATGTATGTATGTATTAATGAATGTATGAATGTATGTGTGTATTACTGAATGTATGTGTGTATGAATGAATGAATGAATTGTATGCATGCATGTATGTATTACTGAATGTATGAATGTATGTATTAATGAATGAATGTAATTGTGGATGTAGGTATGTATGTGTGTATTAATGAATGTATGTGTGTATGAATGAATGAATGAATTGTATGCATGCATGCATGCATGAATGTATAGATGTATTAATGAGTGTAATCTGTATCTGTGTGTGTATGTATGTATGTACGTGTATGTATGTATGTATTTATGTATAAATGAATGCATGCATGCATGCATGCATGCATGAATGAATGTATGTATGAATGTATGTATGTATTAATGAATGTATGTATGTATGTATGTATGTATGTATGTATTAATGAATGTATGAATGTATGTATTAATGAATGGATGTAATTGTGTATGTAGGTATGTATGTGTGTATTAATGAATGTATGTAGTATGTATGTAAGTATGTATGTATTTATGTATAAATGAATGCATGCATGCATGAATGAATGAATGTATGTATGAATGTATGTATGTATGTATGTATGTATTAATGAATGTATGAATGTATGTGTGTATTACTGAATGTATGTGTGTATGAATGAATGAATGAATTGTATGCATGCATGTATGTATTACTGAATGTATGAATGTATGTATTAATGAATGAATGTAATTGTGGATGTAGGTATGTATGTGTGTATTAATGAATGTATGTGTGTGTGAATGAATGAATGAATTGTATGCATGCATGCATGCATGAATGTATAGATGTATTAATGAGTGTAATCTGTATGTGTGTGTGTATGTATGTATGTACGTGTATGTATGTATGTATTTATGTATAAATGAATGCATGCATGCATGAATGAATGTATGTATGTATTAATGAATGTATGTATGTATGTATGTATGTATTAATGAATGTATGAATGTATGTATTAATGAATGAATGTAATTGTGTATGTAGGTACATAAACACATTCATTCATTCATACATACATACATAGATGTATTAATGAGTGTAATCTGTATGTGTGTGTGTATGTATGTATGTACGTGTATGTATGTATGTATTTATGTATAAATGAATGCATGCATGCATGAATGAATGTATGTATGAATGTATGTATGTATTAATGAATGTATGTATGTATGTATTAATGAATGTATGAATGTATGTATTAATGAATGAATGTAATTGTGTATGTAGGTACATAAACACATTCATTCATTCATACATACATACATACTTACAATACATACATACATTTATTAATACATCTATACATTCATGCATGCATGCATGCAAACAATTCATTCATTCATTCATACACACATACATTCATTAATACACACATACATACCTACATACACAATTACATTAATTCATTAATACATACATTCATACATTCATTAATACATACATACATTCATTCATGCATGCATGCATGCATTCATTTATACATAAATACATACATACTTACATACATACATACATACATACATACATACATACATACATACATACATACATACATACATACATACATTAATACATCTATACATTCATGCATGCATGCATACAATTCATTCATTCATTCATTCATACACACATACATTCATTAATACACACATACATACCTACATACACAATTACATTCATTCATTAATACATACATCCATTAATACATACATACATGTATGTAGGTATGTATGTGTGTATTAATGAATGTATGTAGTATGTATGTATTTATGTATAAATGAATGCATGCATGCATGAATGAATGTATGTATGAATGTATGTATGTATGTATTAATGAATGCATGTATGTATTAATGAATGTATACGTCATACATACATTCATTAATACACACATACATACCTACATACACAATTACATTCATTCATCAATACATACATTCATACATTCATCAATACATACATAAACACATTCATTCATTCATACATACTTACAATACATACATACATTTATTAATACATCTATACATTCATGCATGCATGCATGCAAACAATTCATTCATTCATTCATACACACATACATTCATTAATACACACATACATACCTACATACACAATTACATTCATTCATTAATACATACATTCATACATTCATTAATACATACATACATACATTCATACATACATTCATTCATGCATGCATGCATTCATTTATACATAAATACATACATACTTACATACATACATACATACATACATACATTCATTAATACATCTCTACATTCATGCATGCATGCATGCATACAATTCATTCATTCATACACACATACATTCATTAATACACACATACATACCTGCATACACAATTACATTCATTCATTAATACATCCATCCATTAATACATACATACATACATTCATACATACATACATTCATTCATGCATGCATGCATTCATTTATACATAAATACATACATACTTACATACACACATACATACATACATACATACATTCATTAATACATCTATACATTCATGCATGCATGCATACAATTCATTCATTCATTCATACACACATACATTCATTAATACACACATACATACCTACATACACAATTACATTCATTCATTAATACATACATTCATACATTCATTAATACATACATACATACATACATACATACATACATACATACATACATACATACATACATACATTCATACACATACATTCATACATACATTCATTCATGCATGCATGCATTCATTTATACATAAATACATACATACATACATACATACATTCATTAATACATACATTCATACATTCATTAATACATACATACATACATTCATTAATACATACATACATTCATTCATGCATGCATGCATTCATTTATACATAAATACATACATACTTACATACATACTACATACATTCATTAATACATCTATACATGCATGCATGCATGCATTCATTCATTCATTAATACACACATACATTCATTAATACACACATACATACCTACATACACAATTACATTCATTCATTAATGACATTCATTTATACATAAATACATACATTCATTAATACATACATACATACATACATACATTCATTAATACACATACATTCATACATACATTCATTCATGCATGCATGCATTCATTTATACATACATACATACATACATTCATTAATACATACATTCATACATTCATTAATACATACATACATACATTCATTAATACATACATACATTCATTCATGCATGCATGCATTCATTTATACATAAATACATACATACTTACATACATACTACATACATTCATTAATACATCTTGCATGCATGCATGCATTCATTCATTCATTAATACACACATACATTCATTAATACACACATACATACCTACATACACAATTACATTCATTCATTAATTTATACATTCATTAATACATACATACATTCATTAATACATACATACATTCATACATACATGCATGCATTCATTTATACATAAATACATACATACATACATACATTCATTAATACATCTATACATTCATGCATGCATGCATACAATTCATTCATACACACATACATTCATTAATACACACATACATACCTACATACACAATTACATTCATTCATTAATACATACATTCATACATTCATTAATACATACATGCATGCATGCATTCATTTATACATAAATACATACATTCATTCATACATACACACATTCATTAATACACACATACATTCGTACATAGACACATATCCATCTTTACATATCCATCCATACACAATACAATGACCAAAAGAGAAACGTCATCACTTGAAAGCCTTTTAATAATTTACTTTAAAAAATAGTGTAAAAGTAACAGATATCTCCCACTTGTGTGGATCTGTTCCATATTCAAATTCATGACCGACGTAACAAAGTCTTGCAAACTTGCATTTGTCTGTACAATTTGTGAGCGCTCACTTGGCAATTTCCACATTTTTGGCTGGAAGTAAATGACACTGTATCTGTTTATATTTATATATATATGTATAAAAGCTCACTGCAAAAAAAAACAATAGCTTGAAATTTACAGCTTTAGAAAATTCCAGAAAAACACAGCTGAGTGGTGTATAATACAAACATGCTCAGATTGTAACAAAGTGAAGAGAGAATGGGACTTTCTCGTGATTCGCTTGACATCATCTGGGCGACAAATCAAGTGTCATTTTTGTTTAACTTGTTCGATTGCCTAGTTCAAAGATTTGTTTCGTTATAAATATCTCTATCATGTTTTTAATTGAAGGGCATTAAAACAAACTATATTGTTTTTGTGTAATTGAGGTTCAGTCTGTTTCCATTTAAGAGATTTGTGTCCATCACCCTTTCTTTTCATTAAGTGCCTGTTTGGAAGAGGTAATATATATTTATTAAGTATATACGTATAGATATCAAATTCTATCACATGATATAATTTGTATAAATATTGCATTAAATTGACAATGTTCATTTCAGATCCCAAGCGATTTATTTAATGTTTGGGAATAAAAAGGCCTTTTTTTTTTTTTTTTTCCTTTTTCATTTTAAATATGACAAAATAACTTTAAATTCTTTGCAAATGTTTTACATTATGAACAGCCCTGCCTGTCTTCATATTTTTTGTACCGCCATTGCTTCTGTCTAACCCTTTGAAAGGTGACGAAAAAGTGCCGTCTGCAAACGCTCCCCCGTCGGTGTTAAAAGATAACCTTCCAACAGTGCTTTTTTTTTGTACACAAAAAAAGGTAAAGAAACGACACAACAATGCCTCGAATGTGCACGTGTTGCCATGCACAATATTACAGGTATGAAATTTTGTTCTGCGAACGTTTGTTGAAAGAAAAAAGCTCTGACGAGAGCTGCAGTTTCTCTCCATGGGAAAGCACCGTGACTGCCAGTTGGACTTTTCTTTCTCTACTGACACTGCATCTTGTCACTCTGATTTACATTCCAGGCCCTGGGTCTCTGAGATGGACGGACGGACGGGTGGGTTGAGTGGGCCGAGGAGGCAGGAGCACACGGCTATAGCATGTTGAGGATGGCGTTGTACATCTGGACCAGCACGGCCAAGTGGACGGGGAGGCAAGACTGCCGGTCCTGGGTGGCAGGCGTGCAGGTCAGCCAGGACAGTGCATTGTACTGCTCCAACACAAATCTGCATTGAGAGAAAGACGTCGTTTAGATTCCGTAGCACATTTTGACATGCGAGAGAGCTTTGTGGTAGAGTCGTTTGTGTTTTCTTACCGGAGCACATCTGAGGTGGTTTTTGAGTCCAGCGGGTGAGGGGTCCTCTTTGTCTTGTCTGCCACTAGCTCATCGGACTGGACCATGGAGATGTGGTGGTGGAGCGATGCCTGCGCACAAGCAAAGAGCGGGAACTCAGCCGTCTTGACTACACGGAGTCGTTATCTCTTCTCAGTGTTGTCTCAAAATCAGAACTTGTAATTTTACATATATTTTACTTTGAAGGGCTGACTTACATCGTGTAATACAGATACTTCACTGGTTCTTCTATATCAAACAAATTATTTTAGGTGTATTTACCTGACATGTTTCGGCGGGTTCTTCTGCCTTCATCAGAGTCTGATTAAAAGTCTTTGGTATGACCCAACCGGGGTTTGATCACACAACCTTCCAGTCTCAGGGCGGACGCACTACCACTAGGCCACTGAGGTGGGCTAGGCAACATCTGTGTTACAGTTGTACTAAGTTCATCTTGTTTTTCCTTTTCAATTCACTGGTTCTTCTATATCAAACTAATTATTTTAGGTGTATTTACCTGACATGTTTCGGCGGGTTCTTCTGCGGGAAGAACCCGCCGAAACATGTCAGATAAATACACCTAAAATAATTTGTTTGATATAGAAGAACCAGTGAAGTAATTGAAAGGAAAAACAAGATGAACTTAGTACAACTGTAATACAGATGTTGCCTAGCCCAGCTCAGTAGCCTAGTGGTAGTGCGTCCGCCCTGAGACTGGAAGGTTGTGTGATCAAACCCCGGTTGGGTCATACCAAAGACTTTTAATCAGAGTCTGATGAAGGCGGAAGAACCCGCCGAAACATGTCAGGTAAATACACCTAAAATAATTTATTTGATATAGAAGAACCAGTGAAGTAATTGAAAAGGAAAAACAAGATGAACTTAGTACAACTGTAATACAGATGTTGCCTAACCCAGCTCAGTGGCCTAGTGGTAGTGCGTCCGCCCTGAGACTGGAAGGTTGTGTGATCAAACCCCGGTTGGGTCATACCAAAGACTTTTAATCAGAGTCTGATGAAGGCGGAAGAACCCGCCGAAACATGTCAGGTAAATACACCTAAAATAATTTTTTGATATAGAAGAACCAGTGAAGTAGTTGAAAAGGGAAAACAAGATGAACTTAGTCCAACTGTAATACAGATGTTGCCTAGCCCAGCTCAGCGGCCTAGTGGTAGTGCGTCCGCCCTGAGACTGGAAGGTTGTGTGATCAAACCCCGGTTGGGTCACACCAAAGACTTTTAATGTGTGTAAAAGATGTTTTGGATGAAAAAACACTTATTGTGGAACAAATGACTGTATGAAAACTGAAAAGTTAGGTTCCATTGTATTCAACAAAAATTAGCAATCAAGCAAACGTTTGCCTGACAGAAATGTCTTAAAGTTAACTTTCCAGTAAATAAGTTTAATAATGAGGTCTTAAAACTATATCAAGACATCTATCATAGTAATAGGTCCTCATCCCAAAATGGTATGTTTTTTTTTTTAAATTATGTTCTTCAGCAATACAATACAATTGCTAATGGGAGGCCCCTAGTGGTCGCAAAGTCTTGAAGTCAATTATGCCTCTACACTCAGTGACTTATGCTAAATGTTGTAAATGCTTCTACCTGCTATTCATCTATTCATTTGGTTGTTTATTTACGGGAATGAAATCTACATGTGATACAAGTGTCATGTTTTGAGTACCTTGAGGAAGAGAGGACATTGGTTCTCAGCTTGAGGGTAGGGGGCCCAGAACCAATGCGGGAGTCCACCCGCTTGCGCTGTGGAGACGTAGTAGCCCAGAGCCAGCGGCTGCTGCTTCAGCTCTTCCGGAGGATTGTCTCTGGAGAGTAAGCGCTCCCCTTGGCTCTGTGCAAACAGGAAATTCAATTATTGACCATGTGCACGGCAAAGGCGTGCAAAAGCAAGGGAGACGCATCACTGATAATTGAAGGAAATGAATGCACTCCGTCTGGCAGGCCTGCGTGTGATTTTCATGTTGGGTGGGGGGGGGGCTGTTGTTTACGTGCCGCCACTGAAACTGCAAGGAACCGTTTTGATTAACTTAAGCAGGAATGGCCACCAAGTGGAAGCAAGTTTGAAAATTGAAATCACATCAACTCTTTGTTGTGGGTAAAACATCATGTTGTTTTCCAGGTATGCACTCGCCTCTAATTTTCCTACAAATCAGAGCAGCTCTCAAGCCGACTATGATCTCTCCCCTCAGGTGAGCGATGACACCGACAGCGATTGTTGGAGTCACGCTGCTTTCTACTTTGCGATTGAGCCGTTAAGAAACTGTCATCGCGTTTCTTTTGGCCCCTTTCGCCTCCAAGCCAAATTCCTCCACGCTTGGCAGCGCTTTACTCTCACATGCTGTTTGCTCATGTGATGTCGAGTGTCAGTCAAGATGCAATCGCTTTGACTGGTAGCTTTTGAAAATATATACTCTCGGTTGTCAATTCATTAGGTACACCTGCACCAATAAAATTATTTTACATGACATTATTTCAGAGTCTAAAATTTGCTTCAATTTTAAAAAGATGTGCAAAAAAATGGAGTTTAATGTTTGTCTGGTCGAGAGGAGGGAGTCAGTATTTTTCACTCACCCTGGTGTGTTGAAAGTGGGATCCCATTCCGG
This sequence comes from Syngnathus acus, assembly GCF_901709675.1. Lineage (NCBI taxonomy): Eukaryota > Metazoa > Chordata > Actinopteri > Syngnathiformes > Syngnathidae > Syngnathus > Syngnathus acus. Next base: position 7,923,838 of record NC_051097.1, read on the forward strand.
ATGGAGAGCCCGGTGACGGCACAGGGGAGGTGTTGGGCGAAGGATGGAGGTTACCCGTGATCAGCATCATGTCATGGCCGATGTCGTTCTCCAGTTCGTCAGGAAAGGGCAAGTCGAACATGTCGTCTGTGGGAACAAATGTTATTCATTTGATGGATTTTAGCTGGGTAATTATATTTGTCAGACTATTTCAATACATAGTTGAAATGCAGTGTGATAAAAATGCACAAGCCATACTGGTGGTGAGATGGAACAAACTTGCCCCCTGGTGGTGGAATGGAGTAAAATAACTCCATGTTTCATTGCACGATTTTGTATTGACTGGATACACATACTTATAAAAATAATGCTAAATTCTGTTGGCGACAGGTTCAGCAGTGTAATGCATGTATAGGTAGGGGGGAAAAAAAGTACTCTATCATTATGAGTCATATTTGCAAAGGTGGACGAAGTGCCACCAACAGCCCAGCCCATGATTTCACTGGCTGTGCATGTGAAGCTTTATGGCTCTCTAAAGACGTGACCTTGGCGCTGGAGTATCCAGTAAAAAGCTAATGAGTACCGTTATTGTCCTCAGTGGGGTAGGAGCTCGGCGCCAGCTGGGTGGTGGCGGACGTCGGGAAGACGAGGATGTGTGTGCACGAGGCATCCTGAGGCGTGTTGAGCTGCGACGTCTGCAGGTTCAAGGCGGTGCTGCGGCCGAACACGGAGCCCATCGTCACGGCATCTGAGCGCAAATGTCACATTTATTATTTTAATTATTTATTCATTCAAATGATTTTTTTTTTTTTTTTATACAGGATGCTTAAATGTACAGTATCAGACGGTATCAGAATAGCACAGTCTTTAAGTATACTTCAAACTTCTGAAGTGTTGTGTCTTGATTTAAGATTTGTTATTTATTTATTTATCTGTGATGTTAAAGGCAAATTAGAAAGAAAAGAAGCAGGAGATGTTTTATGCTCTCTGAAGGGAGGCACACTGGCCCTCATTTTGAGAACCTCCGTAAAGTATATTATCACCTTCAGGTACTCAAGAAGTGCTGCCTCTACTTACCGGGCATGACCACGAGGGAGCCCTGCGGCTCCATGGCTACCAGGCAGGCACTTAGGATGGAGGGGGTGTCCGCCGCCGAGATGCCGCACATGCGACACGCCTCCCTGAGCTGGCGCCCTATCGAATGCAACGAGTGCTCCCCGAGGAGCGAGCTCCAGTCTGGCGGGGAGAAAAAGACAAAGCGATGTGATCAGTTGAATTCGACTGAGATGCCACCTAGATTAAATGCTTGTATGTTCAAGACTGGGCAAAACATACAGTTGGACGTTAAAATGCCATTAACGTGCATTTTGAAATATTTGTTTACAATAAAACATTTTCCTCACAAGAAATGATGAAGCATTCGGTGTGGGCGCGATCGCTCACCTTTAAGTTCGCCGTGGCCCAGTCTCCCTAACCGACCAATCACAATCCTCCACGGCAATGAGGTCATCTGGATGATGCCAACGCACCACTCCCACAGTTTCTGCAGACCCATCTTCCGAGCGGACACCTTCGGGCGCCGTGCCCTGCGGCGGCAGGGAAGAAGAAAAAAAAAAGCCGTGAAGACACTGCGTCATTAAATTTGCGGACATCCACACCAACCTGTTGGGAACGTCCACGTTGATGATGCACGTCTCTAGCAGCTCTCCTTGCTGGTCCGTGCACGACACCAGGATCCAGCGCTGGTCATGTGACAGACAGTACCCCACAAAGAGCACGTTGTACCTGGGAGGGACTTCGGCCCAAATCTCTCCTTGTTCTGGCTGCTTGGGCCGGGTGGGCCCGAGGATGAAGGGGGGCGAGTACAAGTGCACTGGGCTGGGATGCTGGGGGAGGACAAACATCCATGAAATGATGACTCAGCATTTATCATCATGATTTCCAACACTTACATCTGGGCTCTTGAGGACCGACGTGACGGTGGAAACTGGGCCAAAACCGGTCAGGGACTTGATGTGCGTGTGCTGGGGCCGCAGGCGTCTACATTGCGAGTAGCATGAGAAGGCCAGCGAGCGCAAGTGCTGCAGGTACAAGTGGCTCTCCCCGCTGGCGGGCTGCAGGAGGTACTGGCATGGCACCACCTGCAACAACAACACCGCTAGCTGAAGGCAAGTTCTGGTTCTTGTTCAAGTAAGTTTGGAACAGACTAACAGGTTCTTAGGTACGATGGTGCAACCCTGATTACCTGGAGAACGAGTGCAGGTCTAACGGTCTCGGGCAGAGTCTGCAGCATTTCCGTGTAGCAGCGAAGAAGCCCGAGCAGCCACACGCTCTCCGCCTCGACTTCGTCACCTTCCTCTTCCTCCCCTCCTTCGCTCCGCATGCCTGTCGGGCTAAGAAAAGCGTCCACGACGTAAACGACGATGGCGGGTGGGTTGGTGCGGCTGTCCGTGGAGTCTGGGCCGGTCGGGATGCCGATTCTGGACTGCTCGGTGGTGCTGGGGGAAAACAAAAAAGAGGGGGGGGTTGTCCATCAGGTGCACTAGTTCAAGGCTCTAATAACAGTATTTGAATTAGGGGCAAGTGCAGGAGTGTAAAATCAGATCCAGCAGATGGCGCTGTGGTAATGGGTAAGAGGTTACTGGTTCACTCATCAATTTCAAAATTGACCATTTTTTTTTATCCTTGTGGGTAATTGTGTGGCAGGCACGCTAACCAAAATCCCAGCATGCTGCCAAAGGGACAAACAAACAAATACAGTGCTGGGACAAGAGTGTGTTGTTTTTGGCTCTTACGGGTCAGAGTTCTCTGCTGGTGTGTTGGCTGCTGGTGCGCCACTCAAGGGGCCTTTGGACTCGCCAGAGCCCCCAGGCGTCAACTCCGCCGTCTGGCTGGAAGGTGTTGCGCCTGGAGTGGCTGAGCCTCCAGCCCCGGGAGCCCCGGAAGCTGCTTCTGCATCGGTTGCCCATGTTTGAGGCTGGCCGGAGGAGGCGGGCTGCGCTGAAGAGGCGGATGCTTGGATTCTGGGTGGCAAGAGAAGCGTGCTGTCCAGAGGCAGGACTGACAACTGGGGTCCTGCAAAAATCAGATCATTTGTATATGTAATATGTTTTTACAAAAAAAACAGGCCTATGTCACAGGGATTAGTTTCCAGTTATTGACAAAAATAATCAAATTTAATTTTGTGCATTTGCAAGATTCCACGAGTGGTTCTTACCTAGTTGCAGTTTACAGGCATAGGCATAAAGTTTCAGTTTGCTGAGGTTGTCCATGTGTTGCTCTCCAGCCCAGGGACCGCTCAACCACTGGTCCACATCCAGATCCTCCAGCCTTTCAGATTCCACCTCCTCTCCCACGCGGACGATCCCATCCCGGGACACCTTGGCCAGAGGACGGTGCTTTCCGAGACGACATGTCTGAGAAGGAGGTCATCTTCATGAAGACACGTTCTTGGAGGCGCTCGGTATTAGATGCAACTTCCTACCTCATAAACAGCGCTGAGCTCCTGGAAGAAGGCTCGGGCGGCGGCCAACAGCGGGGGGCTATTGGGACAGAGCACCACGTACGCCGCATCTCGTTGACCCCCGTAAGGCTCCAGCAAGAGCTTCTCCCAGAAGGGCAAGGCCAGAGGGGACAGCGCCAGGAAGTCCCGTTCTCGATCATAGCCAAGCAGGACGGTGGGGATGGGCAAGGGCTCTGGGGACTCCTCAGAACCTGGAGACAGAAATCCACCGTGAGCTTGAGATATCAACCTAAAAACCATTTGTGGTTCTTACCATACGAGCCCCTGCCCGCCATCTTATGGAACTGCTGCCAGGTGAGTGGGCCCTGAACGTGTTGAATATTATCCCAAGTCCGCCCGGTTCTTTTCTTCTGGATGGCGTCTTGCAGGAACGGTTGCAAGGACAGCAGCAAGCGCACCATGTCCTGGGACGACAACATGCTCATGTCCGCCACTACGGGGGATGAACAGACGCACAGAAACCAGCACACACACACACACACGGAACAGATACGCACATGTTAACAAGAGCCTGTGAACCGAGGAAACAAATGAACAAACATAAAACACATCCAGATCACACCAAGGCAGATAGGAATTTGTAAAAAAAAAAAAATATGTCCAGATATTGGTTTCATGCTCCAGCAGCATCCTGTCTTGACATTTGAGTCTTACCATTGGTGTGAGGCCAAGGATGGAGAGCTGTACTTCTGACAACAGCTGGATCCACTTTGCCCCCCGTGGAGTTGTCCACATACTGCAGCCCCTGCTCCAAGGCATTGTAACACTCCACACAGGCGTCGCTCCCGTCCACCCACTGCTTCTCCGACAGCCAACTTTGGAGCAGCACCCCCTTGCGGGAATAGCTGGAATAGCCGTGGGGAAGATGCAGCGAGGCGAGGGAAGAAATGGGCTGCGAGCACTGCTCCTGAAGCAGGACCATGAGCGAGGGCGAGGCGGGCGCCGCATCCTGAGGCCGCTTGGCTCTGGGGTCGCCCATTGTCGGCTCCCGCCGGCCGAGAGCCAGCCTCCTCTCGGCGGCCCGACCGATCTCGGAGGAGCGGCCGTAAATATCCAGTTCATCTTCCAGGAAGAGGCCGGTGCCGTGGGCCAGCTGCCTGTTGACGATGGCGCTGAAGCCGCACATGCAGCGGTACTGATCCTCGCAGGTGGAATCGGGGATGTACACCCCGACGTCCGCCCCCTTCACGTTCATGTTGCAGGCACAGATGCAGCAGCTGTCAAAGTTGCGGTCCTTGAAGACGTTGAGGACCGAGTCCGACAGAAGCAGAATGGTGTACAGGCTGTGGCTCTCGGGGAGGCAAGGTCGAGGTCGGGCCAGGGGCTCCACGGAGCTAAGAGGCAGGCTGGTGGAAGGGGTCGAAGCGGGCGAGCTCAGCTCCGTGCCGTCCTGCTTCACGGAACCTTGGCCGGAGCTGGCGGGGTTCATGCCCCGCGGCGTGCGAGGGGTGCGTGGGGTGGGCACGGAGAAACGAGGCGTGGCCGGGGAGGGCAGGATGCCCACGGTGGTGCTGACGGAAGCTGTGGTGCCGCTCATCTGGTTGTAGTCCTGTTCTGTCAGAGCGCTGACGCTTGGGATATTTCTGAAAGACAAGATTACAGTAAGCCTGCCGCATTAAACTTTGTCACCAAATGTGACTCACGTGTATCCATCCCTGACGAAACCGCTGCTCTGAGCGTGCATGGCGGCTGGGATGTGCTCCATTTTGGGCAGGAGCGACCAAGACGGGCGGTAGTAGCACTGCTCGGGAATCTTAAGCGGTGGTAAACTCTGACTGGGTAGGCAGGAAAGTGGTGCAAACATGGAGGAGACCACTTGTGTCTGGACAGAGGCGGACATGAAGACTTGCTTTGGAAATGTTGGACAGAGCAACTCCATTTTGCTAGAATCAGCTTTTCCTAACTACTAACCTTGAAGTCTTCTTGCCAAGGACTAGCCATGCCTTCCTCCAGATCCATCCTGAATTCAGGCAGCTGGCTGGCGGCGAGCGGCACGAGGTGGTCGGGCGCTCCGCCGGGAGCGGAGGGGGGCTCCTGGCTGGGCGTGTCGCGGTACGTCATGATGGGCGAGAAGGCCGGATGCTGCTCCAGTGAAGGTGGCGTGGGGAACATACGTTGCAGGTCTGCTACTGCTGAGGTGGACAAAAGCGGATTTATTATGGCTTTTGGCGCGTCGTGTATGGCCATGTTTGGATGGGAACTCACTCGATGGATAAGGAACTGCTGCTCTGCCTTCTTTACTCAGAGGACGATCTTCGGTGGATACTGTGACTTTGGTTGAGTGCTGGTTGGGGTAAACCGTCTACAATTTAGTACACATCACATTAGAGGATAACAGTTTATTAATACCAGCCATTTATTCAAGTTATTTTTTTTTAGAGCGGGACAGCATTTTATTTGAGGCAATTTGGCTGAATTACTTTGATTGATTGAGCCAACCCATTTCATTTATTAGAGCAGACAGAAATGCTGAGAAGGCAGAATTGTTGCTACTTCCACATATTTGCCCAAACAGGAGCTTGGATGACTCACCCCAAGCTCCTCCTCATCTTCATCGAATATGTTGTCCAGATCCGAAATGTTCACCACCAGGTCTTTTTCTCGAGTCAGAGAAGGATTGGCTTTGGCAGCGGCATCGTCCGGACTGGACTCGTCTGAAGGAAAAACATTCAACTTAAAGGCTCGGATGGCTTTGAAATGAAACACAAAAAAGATTTTTTTTTAAAGATGGTTTGTGATGTTGAAAGCGCAAGTCGCACCTGATTTAGGAGCAGAGTTGAAAATGGACATCGCATCTTTTCCATCTGGCAGGTTGCCATTGCTGGTGATTTCTTCACTCTATTGGGTCATTTGGAAGAATTAGTCAAGCGAGTCACCTTTTAATGGATTTTCAAGGATGCCTTTGAACAGCCGCTTTAAATATTAGCACCCGCCTTGGCTCTCTTGCTGGATTCTCGCCCTTGACTCTTTAATCTCTTGGAAGTGGAGAAGGTGTACTCGATGTCACCTTCCTTGAAGTCGTAAGGGTCTTCCCCTGGCTCGCGCAGAGCCTCCACGACCGGCTGCTGGAGCAGGCCCAGCGTCTGGACGTGGTCCCGCAATCTCTCGTCGGAGATTTTAAATCTCTTTTGCGTCTGTGTGTAAAGTCTGTGAGAGACATTTGCAAGCTATTACAACATGGATATATCTTCTACCTTCAAATAAAATCTCAAGCGCACTTGAATAGCATTCTGGCTTCCAAAGCAGACTTTGGAATTGACATGGCAGAACAGCCTCACTCACATTTAACTTGATGACTGAGGAATTGATTTCCGCGCAAGTCAAGCATGTGGGACAGCTTTGCTATTTTTTCGCAGACAGCTTAGCGCAGGCAAAAGAAAAGGGTGGTTTGTGCTGTTGTGGGTGTGAACACTGATTCACTGCTCGTCAACCCTACCTCTTTAGAGCAGTTCCCTCGGGGATCGCCTCGGTCTTCCCTTCCTCTAGTTTATCAGCCAAGACCTCTGGAGGTCTGAAATCCATCTTATCAGTCCTGGGAGTCCGGAAGCCTCTCCACCAGCCGGCCCCGTTCTCTCTCTGCTTCAGCAGGGCCATGAACATTGCCGTCTCACTGGTCATCAAGCCCATGCCCGCCGCTGCCTCCTGACATACGTGCATGTCCAGGGGCCCTTCCAGTACTTCTGGGTCCTGAACCCGAGGATGTGGACTAAGCGTGGGAGGGAGCGGAGACATTGGCGACAAGAGAAGGGACTCCGGGGCTTTCCTGCCGTTGGAGAGCGGTTTGGGATACTTGCAGCTTCCCAGAGTGGCCATAGGCTCCATGGGTGGATCCAGGGCTACCAGACCACTGAGCTGGGCCCCCCCAGGGGAGTCCTGCTCCAGAGAGGTCTCTTGGGTGACAGACACACGGTGGTGAAAGGGGATCATGGCCGGCCTCTTGGATTGTTTGTCAGCCTTTTCAGTCTTATCGCTCGTCTTGTGTTTGGGTATGGAAGACGCGTATAATGACGAGCCGGAGGACGGATTGGCGCCGATCTGGGGGTTGGAGATGTTTGCGGTGGTTGTCAACTTCTGCTGCTTCACCCTGACGTACAAACAAGACAATTGCGTGATCTTTTCAGAAGAAACACAGTTATTGTAATGGCGTCAAAGAACAGCTTGAGAGCGGCTCCGCGGTACCTCGAGCAGCTGCATGGCGCTCGCGCACCGACGTCATTGAAATCCCACGTGGTGACTCCGTTTGGCACTTCCTTCTTGGGCGTCACGTCAGCTGGCTGCTTAAGTCTGCCAAGAACAAACAAACAAATGTAGGTCCGTCCTCCGCAGCAGGGGACCACGGCGGGCTGTCGGCACTTACGTGTGCTGAGGCTGGCTGAGGTAGCACTCCCTCCAAGCTTGGTGGACCACCTGACAAGTCAGCTTTTTCCCAGAATGCTTTGGGCTGAGGTTGCTGACCCCCAGACTGCTGTCTGGCGTTGGGACACTCGAGGCCGAGGTCACGAATCCACTGTCCGCTGGAAAGACAAGATGCAGAGCTCAGACTATATTTAAATGGTGGAGGCTAAAGCAAAATGTTCATTTTTTTTAATTGGCTTAACTTCTAAAGCCCCCCCCCCGAACACAACACGGCGTCGTTACCCGAGCAAGGCTGCTCCGGCGATGTCGGCGGCGTGAGCGGCACGCTGCAGTGGTTCTGCTCTCTGGCGAGGAGGCCCTGAGCTGCAGGAGCAGGTGGAGGTGGCTCCGCCGGCAGCTGGCCCTGGCCAATCAGCACAAAAGCAGCTGGGTAGGTCATCCTTACTCCACCTGAAGAGACCACAAAGGACAAGATGAGAAGATGAGGCTGCTGCTTCTCACTCAGACATATGGGCCTTGTTTCTTCCCATTTTTACGACCTACTAAAACTACCCAATGGGTGTCTACAAAGGCTTCATCTTTACTTTTATCATTTGTTGAGTTTACATCTGAAGTGCGAATGTTTTTCCTGCTTTTTAAATCCAAGTTGTTTATGATAGTTTAAATTGACTAAAGCAGGTTTAAACCTTCAATCAATGTTTACTCTTTTAATTATATTTATAGTTAATATAATCATGAAAAGTCCATAACTTAGTATTCACATCAGCTATAGTTGCATAGTAAGTTGCATGTCGTTCCGATTTGAACTCCTTGTCATCTCATTCATCCTCTTTTCCTTCTGCATCATTAGCTCTTTTTTGCAGCGGGGCTAAAAAAAGGCTGTGAAGGTGCTTTTCAAGAGCATCGGCAAATACCTCAAACGAAAAGCGAGAGAGGAGGAAGAGGAGGAAGAGAAGCGGCGGCAGCGGCGGCTAATTTATGGGATGGCACTCGCCGCTGTTTGCTTTAGCAGAACAAAGTCACGGCGGTCCGAAGCAATTTCAGCGGGATTCCGGCACAAATGCGCGGCGGCGGCTTTTGAAGCAAGTACTTACCGACGACCACCTCCACGGCCACGTGAGCGTTGCGATCATCGGCCGGCTCGACGTTCTCCTCGCCGCTTCCCGCCTTCCGCTTCAGTACCATGGGGTAAAAGTAGCTCCATTCCTCCATCAGCTTGCGTGCTGCCGGGTCGCTCATTTTATAGGCTTGACCCGTCAGAGTACCGCTCAGACCGTATGGGCTCAGGATCACTGCAAAACAAACATTCAGATTAGACTGAGCCGATACTCAAACAACGATCTCTAAAAGGTTCTTCTGAAATCGTAGAATTTTTGGTGTGCCGTTACCTTGTATTGGCGCGACGGAGGTGTGTGCGAGGCGAATGTGCTGTTCTGTGATGTGATACGCCGGCTGGTGCTGGGCGATCTCCACGCTGGTGCACACGTTGCTCTCCCCATGCAGGAAGAAGGAGAAGGAACACGACAGGTGCTCACTGGTGAAGACAGAAGAACACACCGGGTGTCCATCATGAGAGCCAGGAAGGCGGGCGACGTTGTCATGTCAACTCGGAAAAATTCCATCAATGCCACGCCATGACAAAACAGTGTAAGAGGTGTGTCAGAAAACTTCCAGGACTGGCCTTTACCACATGCATCCATCTTTGTCCTCATTTGGCCTTCTTATTGCAGGTATGAATCCTTATTTGCTTAATGACGGATTGTTGTATTTATCTCTTTATTACACCGCCTCGGACCATCCATCATGTATACTTTTTTTTTTTTTTTTTTAATCACAGACTGATCATAATTAGGGTCTTATTGCAATCTACATGGCGGCGGCGAACGGCCCGCGAGGTTTCGGTGATGTATATTTTTAATCTATAACGCTCCTTATAACCTTGGTTATATACATACATCAAGATGACAATAAAGTCAGCAGGTAGTGTGATCTGGTGATTACCCTGCTGCCCATGCAATATCTCCTTTGCCCCCAAGGCACTGGACCTCCATTGGAGCGGTAATGGGTCATCAAATTCAATAGGAGAAAAAAAAAAGAGCCAGTTCTGCCTTTAATGGGCCGAGCTGAAGGATGAGTCGTTAAATACCGTCCTAAAACGGCCTCCAGATGGCGCTAGGTGCACCCAGAGGGTAAGGAGGCCAAGACTGGATGTGAATTTCTGGGACAGAGTAGCTTGTGGCGTTTCTCAGCCTTTATTGAGCCATGGGTGACCACATGAACAAAGGCTACACTTTATTTAACATCTTTATGAAGACAAAAGTGACAACCAACACCTCCCAATTAATAGTAGTCTAAATTATATAATAATGATAATAATAATAATAATATAAAATCATTATGATAAGTGATGTTATGTGATTAAAAAGCGCATCGGTTTTCAAATAGTTAAACTCAAGCATTATTGTTTTTCTGATACGGATCTCGCATTATGTTGTCATCGCTGAGTGTGATATCATCACTGCAGCCAAAATGTGACGATTATGACGTTTGCGCTCTTACGCTGTTGGCACGGCAATAACAAAGGTGCAATTAAACACAACATGAGCGACATCACTGGCGTCAAACTTGTTTTCATTGCGGTCCACGTGGCTACGGTTAACTGGAAATCCAATCCACTTACTGGGAATGTGTAATCGCTACTTAGCTACAGTCAGGGGGAACAAAAAGAAATGACACCCATCACCCATTCAGAAATACTTTCATTCTTTATATTGCGAAATATAACATTATGTGAGCGCATATATTTGATACTGCCATCTGAATTCCAGGCCAGATGTTCTAGCGCTACCTGTGAGTCACACAAACACACGTACAGTACATTGCATGTCCTTTAGCAAAGGGCATTTTCCTGCACCGTAAGCGGGTGTGATTATGTGGACACACAGCACTTCTTGCATCCTTTGGGACCTGGTGTGTGTGTGTGTGTGTGTATGTGGAAACAGTAGTAAACATGCGGATGGTACTCAAATGAAGAGTGATCCTCACAGCCGGAGACTGAAGAAGAGAGGGGTGCGGAAAAAGAGGGTGATTGGGAACGACAGTAAGAAGGTCTTCATTTTATATTTATATAAAAAAAAAAAAAAAAAAGAGAGAAAGAGAAGAAGCCTCGGTGGTTGAAAATTAAGCAAATGCACCAGATGAAGCGTAAAGCTGCCAGCCAGGCACAGGGAAAAAAAAAGAGAGAGCGAAAAAAACATACAGTTTGAAATATAGAGTGAGAGCAAAGCCAGCCTGGGAGAAAGTGCGGCGAGTGAATAATTCAGCAACACACACACACACATTGCTGCAATTGCCGCACACATATCAATGAAATTGAAGTTTTAGCAAGTGATCTTATGTTTACGCTAAAAGGATTCAAGCAATGTCAAGCAGAATCTCGATCAAAACATAACAGCGCTTTTATTTGAGATGCTGTTATTGAACAAATCATCGTCAAAGCCACTGGCTATTTGATTGCAAACGATAAGAAGAAACCAGTTCAGTTCAGTACGACAGATAAATGTATTTTTTCTCTGACAGGATTAATAAAAACAGAGTATTGGCATTTGTTATCTTTGTAAATGACAATCTGATGGTTGGGTTCAAATCTGTTATTATTTGAATGTCATGTGGACTGTACTAGTATTCAGACATATTTGATAACATTCAACAATACAGTAATTATGTGCAGTATTATTGAAATGAGTGGACCGCATACTGTATAAGGGATTTTTTTTCTTGAGATTATAACTTTAATAAAAAATAAATGCAACTTTTTATCTCAAACATAAGCAAATTTTAAATATTAAAAATTCTGTCCACAAAATATTCAACCTTATTTTTGGATTGACTTTTAACTTGAAAATGTAACACTATCTCCAAAATATATATTTTTGTCCCTGAAATGATTTTTTTTTAAATTATGAATCATTATTCTTTATTATTATGATTTTCATCAAGAAAATATTTACCTAATAATCCCCATCCATCTTTATGGCTGACTATCTGTATCGATCTTGTTTCTGGCACAGGATCTCATTAGCAAGTGTACCTAATCCAGTGGCCGCGTGCATATGACAAATTGCATGTGGGCATGAAGAGACCTCCTAACGATGCTATAAATATGCAGATAAGCTCGCTTCAACTTGTGAGTACAGCCAAAGTGACACGTACACGAGTCGTGGAACATCACTGGCTGAGACCAATGAAGAAAAACTGAACGTATGTGTCAAACAGCGGGCGGCTCCGGCGAGGTTCCGACATGCTTGACATACACGTCACATTAGCATGTAGCATTGTTGGATTAAAGAGGAAGAATTAGAATACAAATTGTCCTACAAGAAGATTTAGCCAGCATCTGTATTTAGAAGCTAGCAGTGTAACAAATACAGACTGTGCTGTGCTAACTCAATTTGATTTACAGCAGTATGTCAAGTTTGGGCTGGCAAGTCACAGAAAAAAAAAAAAAGGGAAAACTAAAGTAATATATCTTAACATAAGATGCCAGGCAACATAAACTGGTTCCTAGACTCAATTGCAACCGTTAAAAAAATGCCAGTCAACTATTTATTTATTTTTTTTAACTTTTCCATCTATCTGCGCTAAAGTAATTAGTTTCATTTCAGCCTCTCGCTTTGGTTTACCTGCTAATGTAAGAATGATAGAAAACATCCACGGAATATGTCATTGTTTGTGTTCTCCAATCTCCGGGGAGGCCCGTTACACGTGTTGTATAACACGTTTGTTGCGTGTCAATACAAACGGCGTATTTAACGAGAAGGCTTCCAAATAAATTGGCCGCGACGCAAACGATGGGCTCCCGACGACAACTTTAATTGCAAATTCTGTCAGTACGCGTACATCTCCTCTAATGAGAAACATTCACATTTATAGTCCAATTAATTGCTCAGTGTTTAGCATTAGCGAGGATTTTGACATCTATGATGACTTCATGACACTTGTACATCGTCCCAGTCAGGTTGTATGATTGCGTCTTTAGGTGGAATCAAACTTTTTTCCTCTGGTGAAAGAATTTTTTTCATTGGGTAGTTCAATGTATGAATAATGGAAGAACAAGTCAGTGACGGTATGCACAGTTTGAACAGTTCATCTTTCCTTTCTTTGGGAATCGCTGCACTGGGTCACCTAACTGCCCCCCAAAAAATTAATCAACACTCCTTATTGTACCAGAGATTACAAGTACGACATATATAATAGCACAAAAAAAAATGTTTCCCTTTCTGCTTGGATATTCCGTGACCTTGGGATATGGCTGGGCACCAAGTGTCTGTTGCCAAGACGACGGCTAATAGCTCAATGTCACCCGAGGAGAGCGGAGCATCTGTGCGCTATTTATTTACTGTGAAGTATTGTTAGGGAGATCATACAACATTCTCTAGCGTCTTCAGTCACAAGAGAATTTCTTTTTTATTTATTTATTTATTCAAGCTTTAAAATATAATATGCTGTCCTGTATGCGGTCATGAATTCAAATGAGAGCCTCGATAAATTTACATTGTATTGTAGTTGGCATGCATACAACTGACTGAACTAATGAGAGGGACAGACTGTAATGCATCAATTCAGCCGTCTGTAGTAATGATTAATTTATGACCATCACTTCGGCACCCCCCCCCCTCCTTCTTATCCCTCTTCCTCCCAGTGAACCCCCACCCACCCCCTTTTTAAGCGTCTGATGCAATTCGCTCCCAACCCAGAGAGCTTCCTCCTCATTCCGACACAAAGAGAGCAGAGGGAGGAGGTTTTGGAATTCTCTCCTGGATGCGCCGCTCTTCTCCGCCACTATGGCCCCAGGGACACACGCGAGATAAACACCGGGGAAGCTTGACAAAGGCGGGGGTGGGGGGGGTGTTGGGCCATGAGGATGGCGCGCGCTGTTGTAGACGCCCTCTGTTGGGGATAAAAGGCACCGACGGCGTGGAGGTGCAGAGGAGACAAAGGAGCTGGTTACAGCTGAGGCGGGAGGTCACATGACATCAACTGAGCAATGCTCCCTCGTGGTGTGTGTGTGTGTTGGGGGGGGCTTCTGATGTGCAGAGGGGATTCCTGAGTCTAGCGCAAGCAATGCTATTGTGGAAAAGAAACATGCGGGGTGCATTTGGACTGCCCGCATGTGAAGTGCAAGCAAAGCAGAGCGGCTGTAAAAAATAAATAAATAAATAAAGAACAAAAGTGTCATTCACCAAAGCCTTTTGTTTTGTTTGTGGACATTGAAAGCTGCGCTGATATTCCGCCTTCTCCCTCTTTGCAGGATGCTCAATAATTCAAAGAGGCAACAGTGGCTCAGCGTGAGGCAAGGATGGGAAAGGGGAGGGGGTGTTTGTTGGGGGTGGTGGCTTCGCAGCGGTGCACGCCACATGACAACAGATATTTAGAAGTCTCCCTACATAAGTAATTATTACAACCAACAAACATTCTACTTCTCCCACTTGGAGCTTTGGCCATAAATACGACATCTGCCCCAGTCGGAGAAGCAAAAACGTATCCGATTGTGGTTAAGTGTCACTAGAGTCCACTAACGCATACAAACATCCAGACACGGGCTAAAATGAACCCTTTGAATAGCCTCACAATGTTGCGAGCTGGGAATTCCACTCACCTGCTGCCCAGAGACTTTTCCTGCAGTTGGTGCGGCTTGAAGAACCACTTGCCGACTCGCACGAATCCTTTGTCCATGAGACATCTGCAGCGGTGAGAAGAACAAAAGAGAATGTAAGACGCTCACTTCACCGTGATAATAATAATGATCATTATCCTTGGCTTTCAACAGCAGGCTGTCAAATAGAAACGTACGCCCGAACAAAACAAGGAAGCGGAAAACTTGAGCAGCAGAGTAAACTGCACGGTGGACGCTTTCGATGGTATCAAATAGTCGAGTTGCTCTGCTGCCGAGGTTTTTCTTGCCTTCCTTCAGTGACCGTCTCCACGGTCTTGACTTTTACTCCATGTGCCGGCGCCAGGGAATTCCGAACCGGATCCTCTGACCCAAGTCAAGGATTTACACGATTGTTTTATAGATTGGACTTGCGCAGCCTCCAGTGCTTCCATCCGCTACGTGTGTAGCTAGCTTAACTTGACTTTAGCTTAACTTGACTGTTTTCCAAGCACCCCACACCGCAAGATAATCTGACAATCGGACTTTTGCTTTGATCGTAACGCTCAAATTATGCCTGATTTGTCATCATTTCAATCGTGAAGAAATCGCCGTGCGTATATTTTGCTTGACACAATCTCGAGCTTCAGGTAGCTAATTTAGTCAAACGATTACAACTCTGCCTTT
Organism: Syngnathus acus; assembly: GCF_901709675.1. Taxonomy (NCBI): domain Eukaryota; kingdom Metazoa; phylum Chordata; class Actinopteri; order Syngnathiformes; family Syngnathidae; genus Syngnathus; species Syngnathus acus. Next base: position 7,939,035 of record NC_051097.1, read on the forward strand.
TCTAATGGTCCCGATCGTTTGCTCGGTTGCAGTTTATCAAATGGTTCCTAATTGCTTTGCTTGTGATTGTTTGATTAAGAGCCACTTGACTCAAATTTATGCTCATTTGAGCGGAACGAAAAGTAAATCGGCCGCCCGGCGACAAAGTTTATTTGGTGGCGAAGGAGAAGGCAGTGGCTGTCGCGTCGGAACAGCTAGCAATAAAAGGAGCTAGCTTCAAGGTAATAGGAAGGTTAATTCCGCCTGCCCCCTATGATGATCGCTGATGCTTCACTTAATAGAGAGCAAATATGTGCTGCTTCATTTAACAGATGGCTCTGGCTCAGAAAGGAGAGCTTTGGGTACTTGAGCAAATGATTCACTGCTCAAATTATTAATTTCAGTGAGGTGAGGATGCCAGAAGACAAGTGGAGATGTCTAATTATTTAGTTTAGCACTTTTTGTTTGGGGACGCACTTCAGATATCTTTCGAAATTGACCTCGGAGACCGACGGGAATTACATTCGGTGGATGTGTTATTTTTCAAAACGAGACAAACTTGATCAGAACTGTCATGTATAGTTACTTTCTCTGAGAAAATGGTTTTGGAATTCCAAACAGGCTCCATTTTTTTTCCTGAATAATAAAAACACAATCCCAGACATTCATGTCTTGTATGTTTTTGCCATTCACTTTCTCATTACCTTTCCAGCAGGTTGTGTACGGCCTTAAACAGCAGGGTCCTGCACTCGTAGGACAGTCCGCACTCCCACAGCCCCTCCTCGGCCACTGAAAAGTGAAAATCATCAAATTATAAATCTCAATATACGGCATTATTACCCACGCTGCTTTATAATCCCTCTCGGTGGCAACAGTAATGATGTTTTCAGAGACAGAGAAGCATCTGCAGCGGCCAGCTTGAGGATTATAAACAACACGCGCGCTTGTTTATGGCGTGCTCTGTCACCACATGCTGCACGCGCTGATGAGGGAACCGGCGCATCATATCGGGAATCGCGCTCGGGGATGAAAACGCGCGCTGTGATGTCACTGAGAGCAAGTGTGTGTGTATGTGTGCGAGTGCGCACACTGGGCAAGTGTCAGGTTAGCTGCAGCGACAAGCCAGTCAAGCCCAGTGCAGTTGTCAGCCTCGCTTAGCCCAAGAGCAAGCGTGCGGGTGCCATTCGCGTACTCGGGTTCTTGCACATGCGTGTCTAGTTGTGGGCTAGCCCCCTTTTTTTTTTTTTAAACCCCCATCACAACAGCCCCCGGGCAAAAACAACAACAACAAAAAGGTTGTTGACATGCAAGTGAGCTACAAGCTAAAGAGAGGTGGGTCAAATGTAACCAAATTTGGGTCAAAAAGGAAAAAAATGACAATTTTGGGGGAGTTGTGTTGTTTTGAGAATATATTAGAAAGTTGGGTCTAATTGAGCCTAAATTGGGGCATTTTTGACAATAGTTTGACAATAAACTCAAACTTATAGTGTTAATAAACAGCTTTTTATTTTGAAAAAATATATATATTATAAAAATGGGGGTGGCGGTTAGGAATGTTACTGTACTGCAGCTCCCAAATAAACACACACAGCGAGCGTCCAGTTAACAGTGCTTGTCTTTGTTCTGCGCCATACTGTATACCTGCAGGGCTGAGCGTGTGCAGGGTGGGTGTTGTGTTTGCGTGTGGGGAAGTGATGTTGGGGTGCAGGGGGGGGGGGGGGGGACAAACCCCAGCATCATCACAGAAAAGAGGAATGCAAAGACCTCATGGGGTGGTGGGGGTCTTCATTCTCAATCTCATATTTATGTCATGTGTCTTCCCGCCCTTGTGCTCGGTTAATATTTTCATCTCGCGCCCCCCCCCCCTGCCTCTTAACAGGGGTGAATGAAATTTCCTTACTCGCCAGAATTACCCTGTCGCCATGGAAACGCAGGCGCGAGAACATGGCGTCCTGGCATTCAATTTCAACAGCGTGCCCTCCTCCTGCTTCTCCTCCTCCTCCTTCTTCCTCTGTTCTCTTGCTTCCAACACCCAATCCACCTCCTCCTCCCCCCCCCCCCCTCCTGCTCCCTCCCCAACACCCAGCCCTCATTTACTCCTGCTTGAGGGCGCAGACAGGAAGCTTGCTGGAGCCAGCTCGCTCTATCTAACACAGCAGTGAGATGAGCAGAACGCCAAGTCTCCGGCAAAATCCAGCTCATTAGCTCTCGCCGCTCTCCTGATATCTCTTCTTTCTCTGTACACCTCTTAAAAAAGATCAACTTTGCAGCTCAACACTGCTGAACTCGACCGACAAGATGGGGGGAGGGGGGGAGGCTAGGAAAACATCTTCTCACACCTCGCTTTAAGTCAACCAAACGAGAACAAAAGTAAAGCAAAAGTGACTGTTTGAAAATCTACTCCTAAAACCTGGCACTAATATTGGTCATTCAATGCAGAGGATAAAGAATATGAGTACAAATATTGTCTGTCTACATGATGTTGCTGCAACCTTTGTGTTCAATTTGTTGCAATCACTGTACCACTGATGCTAATTAGCATTAGCTGCTTCATCTATTTGCTTTTTTTGCCTTCTGGAACTTACATTAAGCTAAATAATTTGCATATTTTGTATACTTTAAGATGCAACACTTTAAGATGTGTCAATGATTGGGCTAAGAGGAAAGTAGTTATTGTTGTCAAGGAAGTATATGTTTATGTTAAGTCTGGAATTTTCCTCACACTTTACACTTCTCAAACTGAAAAACTAATGTAGTCCAACACAACAACTTTCAAGTCTTTTCCAATAAAGGGTTACTATCATGTGGGGATTTTCTTTCCCTTTCTCCCAGAAAAGCAGCAGTACAGCATAACCTTCTTTTTATGGATCCCGACAGTAGTAACGGAACACATTTAGACCCCAACTACGCAATCCCCATTAGAGTTAGCACCGCATCAGCACAAGTGTCAATAGCGTAAGAAAAGCTCGTCAAATTCAACACGCGGCGACGGTGATGTCGAAATTGTGCATGTAGGCTGGAGGAAAACACGGCGCCACTGTCACTGTAGCAACAGCGCGTCACTAAGCGCCACATTTTCAGATTTACTGCCTGTTAATCAGGGGAGGAAAACAGATGGCCCGAGGGAAAAGCGTGCTGCAGAGACTCAAATGTGCAGCTGAGTGCAATAGGGCTTTAATGCATCATGATCCGTCATTCATCACAGACGCGGCGGCGGCGGCGGCGGCGGCGGCGGCGGCTACAGCCAACTGCAGTACGCCCCGGAGAATGTAAATGGGCCGCACGTTATCAGGCACACTCTCTCAATTAGATTAAAGTCATTTTGCCTTTTTACTGATTAGCGCAGAAAACAAGGCTGGGAAATTGCAGGAGAGGGAAAAGTCATTTTAAAAGTGGATTTTCTGCACTGTATTTAAAATGGGGATGACTCTATGAAAAGGCGGCGGTAAACCACAATTTATCAACAGGTGGGTCTATAAATAGAGATTTTTCAATTTACAGTTTGACTCCTCAAACACGCCAAAACTTAATTAAAGCTCATTTTCTTTCAAACAGACTTAAAATGAACACATTGCAAACATAAGCCATGTTGACGGCCACGTAACGCCACCATCTTTTACATCACCACTAGGGGGCGCGATCCCTCACCAAGCACACTGGCGAGCCAACAAACAAAGCTGCTATTGATCTCCAAGGTGCGACAACACGCGGCGACCTTTCCCCGCACGCCTCCTTCCCTTTTCTCCGGCTCTTCCATTTGTTCATTTGCCTGGAATCAATATCACCCACAGCTCAAGGGCCGACCCATTCCCCCCTAAACTAGCCCTGTCTGGGCCGTGGCGCGAAGCCCGTGCAGATTTGCTGCAATCTAAAATAAGTGCAGTTTATGCGCCCCCCCCCCTCCCACACCTTTGTTTGACTGCAGGTGTTTTCCTATTTTCCTCACATAAGCATCAAGTGTACTGATTATGACAGGGCCAGGTAAGGTCAATAGCATGTAGCAACACTCTAATGAGGTTGAATTTATCCAGCAGCGCGTGAATATTGTTCCCGGGCTGTGTGTGTGTTTACACAGCTACACAAAAAATACACACTTACACAATTCTGTGTGTAATAACAGTTCTTAAAAGTGCGATAAAACGGAGGCAAGCTATTTTCTTGAGCTTACACCTTTCGCAAATTTTGTTCCACTTTAAAGAAGAACTGCCAGCACAAGGTGTTATATATATATATTTTTTTAAAATGACACCTTGTTTCAACATCATGAAGTTGATTACAACCTCTTGAGATGCCGCCAGCTTGTTTATCAAAGCCACTTCTCCGACCACAAGTGTAATTTCTTCAAGTATTCGTATACTGGATGAGGAAGAGAAGAGTTAGGAGACGACGTGTCCTCGAGAAATTAATGTAAAAAAAATTGCTACATAATCTCAAACTTGCAAACCCGGGGGAGGACAAAGTTACGTAGCACTGCCAACTTAGCAACACAATTATTGTCTTAAGCTAACATTGCACATGGACAAGCATGTTTCCATCAAGTCATTAGACACCATGTAATGGAAACATGAACTCGGCACTGAGACCCAGAGTCCAGGAGGACGCTTATGGAGAGTGAAGGCTTGTGGAGGGAAGTCTGGAATCAATTAAGTGACTGAGCTGGAGTTGCTTGCATAGTTGTGAGGGTGAGTCAGGCAAAAAAAAAAAACGAAAGAAGGCACCAGGGATGTGTAGGCTGCGTCTGGAGGTGTTTAGAATGTGTAGCAGTGGTGCAAACAGACATGATGGCATGTGTGTTAAAAATAGGAGAGAAAAAAAAATACTAGTTAGGACCAAAAAGTTCATGATTGTTTTGTGGTGAGAGTGAGAATTGAAGCGGCGGAGTCAAGTTGCAGTCAGCAGAGCTCCACCTCTGCGACGCCGAGGTCAAAGTGGAGGGTAGAAGCGGGCGGATGACCGGCTCGCTCTCGCTCTCTCTCAGCACTCAAACAACTTCCCCTTGTTACTTCTCAGTACTTTGCTTTTCTCTCTTGGCTTTGACAAGCGGGGAATTTGACTCAGGGTGTAGGGGAAAGACAAAAAAAAAAAAAAAACAGAACTATCTGAGCAGATGTGAAAAACTAGTTTCAACTGTACGTTGGACTTTCGCAACTGAAAGGTTCAAAGTTTCAATCTTGAATCCCACTAAGCGCTTATTGCTTGTATTTGGCAATTTACATCGAACTTTATGTCGACTGCTATCGAAACAAGGCAGCATGACCTTCAAACACACAAGAATAGATGTTTGCTCAGTGAGTTAGGAAAACAAAAAAAAATCCCCAAATACAGTAAAAATAAAACCATCAATCGCTCCTTCACTCTAATTACATCAACAATAATTTGCTTATTAAAACTGAACAGTCAAAGTGACAACAAGAGCTGAAAATATATTTCAGTCTATTTCGTTACATAATCGAGGAGAAGTAAATGTCATGGGCACACTGAAAAGGAAAATCAATTATTGAAAGCAACACAAAATACCAACATCAAACCCCCCACTAGCTCAGCTCAAATATTCACTTAGTCTCCCGCTCAAATCAAAAAGAGGACGTTTTTACAGATTAAAAACAAAAATGTACGAATAATCATCTCAGCGGAGCCGGAGAACAGATTGCACGCGATAAACTGTTTAATTGATTAAGCATCACAGTTGCTGCGATAGCATGCGGGATAGTGTGACAGCATGTTGACAGCGCAAATATATAATTCACCAGCTATTTACTGTATTAACGCAAAGTCTGCGGCGGATTGGAAATGACTGGAGAGGAGCAGCAGGGAAAAGATGGCGCGAAATGTGTGGCCGCTCTGTTTTTGTGTGTTGGCATCTCACCAACGCTAACACCGTCTTTCCCCATTCACTCCCTCATAACTGACAGTCACTTACTGTGACTCTTCTCACACACACACACACGCACACACGCGCACACGCGCACACGCGCACACACACACACACACACACACACACACACACACACACACACACACACACACACACACACACACACACACACACACACACACACACACACACACACACACACACACACACACACACACACACACACACACACACACACAAAGCGAATCGTTTTGATGTTTGGGAAGCGGCGCGGATGGATGCAAAGTGCCAAGTGTTCTCCCATAAGTCGGCGGTAATGAATAAATGAACGGGACGTGGTGTCTGTGAGCTGTTTTTTCGCACGTCGTCTAGAAACTCCTCTCGGTCTCATTTGCATTTGCACAGAATCACAGCTGGTATCCTGGATTCCATAACGCCGACATTTAATGAATAAAATATAATTAAATGGCAAAAAATCAGTAGGAGAAGATTTCACCCCAAGTAATCATACTGATGAACACAGATTTTAAGTATGCATTGATTTTACAAAAATCTTGGATTACTCCTTTAACCCTCCTTGTTGTGTAATACATAGTTAGCTAGCTAGCTCAAAATTGATGCTTATATTTGTTGCTGCCTCTTGACTAGGACTCACTTTGATTAAATTAATTTAAATTTGAAATTAAATTTAAGAAAAAAATACACACCAAAAAAATGGATGAATTCCTTAGATGTGCTTTAATACAGATATAAAGCAACTAGGTAGCATTAAAATTATGCGCGCCGCAGTTTATGGCTCCTCTGAACGGCCCGACTCTTTTCGGCCTAATTTGCTGAGCGTGCTTCCTTTAACCGATGAGATTATAAAAATGTGTATGATAGTCTGGGTTTTATGTCTCGCTTTTATGATGTCGCCTCTCCTCCAAAACACACCGCCGTGTTTCCTCTGTCTGTGTAAAAGTGTTTGCTTGCGGGTGAACTTTTATTGACAGTTTACTATTAAGTATGACATCATATTGTTAGTGCAAAAGAACATATGGCATAACTCCATTTATAGCTTTGAAGAGCATACCTACAACCTAAGTTTAGACGGCGGCAATTCCGAAAAGAAATGTCAAGAAGGATAATAAAAGATATTAAGAGGATTCTAAAAGAAAAACACATCAACCTTTTCAACTCGGCTGCTAGCCTTTTGCGTAATGTCAACACATTTGATTCTGATCCAGAGAACTCTTTGAGGAAAGAGGAAAACAACAGCAGCAGTAGAAGCAAGTTTGTTAAAAAAAGAAAATTCCGGGCGCCGTAACCTCCTATGAGGTCAAGAGACTCTCAGTACAGCATCCAACGGGCATAATTCCATTTATCACGTTTGCATTTATGAGCGCAGCATGCAAATGGATGTTTATTAAAAATGATAATAAAATAAAAGGTCTCATTTCTGTGCTGTTGACCCTCATGTTAAGCCACAGACACTTGAGCACCTCATTAGAAGTGAATGAGACTCGAGGTGGGAGGCAAGGCGGCTATTGAGAGGCTTAGTGGGACTCCACAGGGCTCCCTAACTGCCACTGGAGCGGGTGGGGGAGGGGGGGAGCGGCGGCCGCAGATTGACAGTTAAGCTCTCGCTCTCTCGCGCTCTCCTTCACCTACACGCCTCCGCCCCTCCCCAAATGGAGGAGCGGGAGGGAGCTGGAGAGCCCTCCTGGCTTTTTCCCAGGGAGGACCAAGATGCACTCGATTCAAGCGTGGGGACGAATCGGCTGAGCCACTGGCGGCGTTTATGAACTAATGGATCTGGTCTCAGATCAGATTCATTGCTGACAGTTTTCAACTCGCACAAACATGTTACAGTATTTTGACGGCATTAATTCAAATGAGTCAACCAACTGGAGTGCCAACCGGCTGCGGCGGGAGCATCGATTGTGCGGCTACGGCAACAAAATCAGCTCTTCTAAGCTGATTAAAAAAAAAAGCGGGAAAAGGCCAGTGGAGAAAATCAATTTTGGCTGTAGTAGTCACTTGACGCGGGCTGAAAGGCCACACAAACTGCTGATTTTCAAACACCGGGAGGGAAGCGCGTCACATCCCGCACGCACGGCTCGACTCACGGTCGCTCACTCCTGAAAACGAATCATTCACAACCGTCACCGACGCTTTGTATCATTCAAGCGGAAAACGAATCAGCTGTTTGGAAGCTCGGTGGTATAAAAGATCCACAAATAGCGGCGGAAGGAATTTGCTCATAGTAAACATGAGTCACCCGCGTTCGAGGCTCCTCGTGTTTTTCCGATAGCTTTGGGCATCGGTTAATGGGTGAAAACAAACTGATTCATGGACTGACATGACAACTGGAGGCAGTGTCGTTATCCGACACGATGTTCATTTTCTGTCTGCTGACTTTAAAGTGGGAGATTGCTCTCGTGACAATTTACAAGATTGAGCAAATCGTTTTATACGCTACAATGTGTGCTATACAGTTACACACAAAAAAAAACTTAACAGCTGACGGAGGTGTGCGATTTCCTGACTGTTATTGTGGTTTCAAATTGAAGAAGAAAAAAAAAGAAAGTTGAGCTTTTGTTCACATTTTGGCAGCCTTGGCGCACTTTTCCCCGCCTCCCCGTCAACTCCGGAGTCGCCCTTCTTCTCTGATACCTTGGAAATTTCCTTCACTCTAATATGTTCAAAAACTCTTTCCTCTATCTGTTGTTTACTTCTTTAATATTCTCTCTGTCGCTTTTTCAGTCTCTCTTTGCCCGTTCTTCTCAAGGCACAAACACACACAAAGCTCTCATTCTTTCTGGCAGTGTGTGTGTGTTTTTTTTTTTAAAGGAAGGAGAAGAAAATGTATGCTCCCCCCCTCCCCTCTCTACCGCCCTCACCCTTCTGTGTGCAGCTGGGAAACTTCACCCTTACATCTCGACTGAAACACACACACACAGTGGAGGGTCAGGAGGTCACAGGCCACGCCCTGGCAGCCCAAAGGGGGTGGATACAAAAGGAGGGAAGGAAATCAGAGATCCTCAGTCCTTGCCGACAAATTTACAGAAAAGTCAACAAGACTGAGGTCATTTTTTCCTCTTTTTTTTTTTTTACCCCCCCCCTCCCCTCCTCACCACCGGGGGAGCCAAGTTAGAGGAGGAGAAAAAAAACAGTTTCCTTGTTACGCCATGACTGAACATTTGTTTGCTGTTTGGAGATGAACAGACTAGCCACACATTCGGTGTGAATTTTCCCCCAAATAAGCCGAGGATATGGCGCACCGTCTATTTGATGGGCCTCAAGACAAATCCCAGATGTCGCCTCCCACTTCCTTAACAAGGCGTTTCTTCTGTTTGCAAGCGCAATCCTCCTCCTCCCCTCCGTCTCATGGATATCTTCCCCTCCCTCGTCTGACTGCCCGTCCACCCCTCTTTTTCGCCCATGTTTTCCTTTTTTTTTTTGTTGGGGGGGCGGGGGGGGGGGGGGTTCCATATGTGACTCACTTTTTCACTAGCATCTCCATTCTCACTCCCTTTCGGCGGTCTTACGAGGGTCTTATCACCTCCATAGGTCTTCCTTTTGAGGAAGCCTTGTCCCTATTGAGGCAAGTGGCGACCTAGTTACTGACTTCATTACAAACAAACCAAAAAATAACAGGAAATTATTCACTCCGTCTGGTTTAAGTTGCGCTCGGGTGAGAGATGCTCCTAAGACAAATCCCGAAGGAGCAAAGAGGAGCGGGCGTTGATTGGCACTTGTACAGCAAATCCCACCCCCGCCTTTTATTTGCCAAGCACGCTAACATCACAGAGAGAAGCGGCAAAAAACAAGCGAGGAGAGCAAAATAAAGCACAACAAAGGCTGAGAAGAGGAGGGAGAGGATGGAGAGCGAGAGAGGAGAGGAGAGGCAGGCGTCACAAGAGAGAAGGCATGCCAAGGAAAACTTGTTGACACAGAAAAGCAGCTCAGGAGTTGTTATGGATCTAGGATAGATTTTCTTTTCCCTTCGCCTTTTAATCAAAATAACATATCACTCTACCATTCCTATTTTCTATTAGTAGTCACAACCAATTTTTAACACCATACAGGGAACTAGGACGGAAGGATTTTGAAAATGGATCTAGTTGCAATTTTGTGTTGATGAGTCGCTGTTACTCTTAATATCAATGCTAATTATCTTTAGCCCGTCTATGACGTTTTGCATTATATGTTAGCATTAAGCTAAGGGACACAATGTTTAAATATTCAACGTGTAATTCTCTTGAGATTATTACGTCAGTTTTACAGCAAAGTAAAAATCAACAGTTTGAAGGTAGAAACTACTAGAGAGTTTCCTAGTTTACCTGAATAGGACAGCTGTCGGCCAACCGCTTTTTGTAGCAAATCCGACTAAATTCACTCGAAAAAGCTCTTTTATTACATTTTTATCCGTAAATACCTTTTTCACCTTACACAAGGCCAACAGACACGTGGACTCTCAGGAGAATGTTTCTCTGCAATGAATAATAATAGCTATTTCTCTTTTAAAATAACCCAATGAAAAGCTCATTTTCACCCACTCTCATTTTTATCCTGCTTCTTTATTTTTTAAATGACCTGTGGGTCCCTTTGCCCTTAATCCCCAACGCCTTCCGACAAATTCATATTGGCCAATTTACTGCCAGTCGTAACCTTAAATGCTTTGCAACGAAACCTATGCAGGAAGAAAATCGGATTGGTTAAAGAAACAGTTGCTAATGCCGTCAGTACTACTAATTGTCAATGAACGGGCAAATTATATTCACACGGAGGCACAATCTGACTGGATGGTAAAAAAAAAAGTAGCTACCAAGAACAAAAATTCAGGCTAAATATGAATTTCTAAAAAAATTAATTTAAGTACAGCAGTACAACAAAGTGCTTCTCATCCTTTTTTTTTTTCTTACAAATGAGTCGGCCAGCGACGCACGCTGGGAAGCATCTGCTAATTTGCGCACAGCGACAATGTGAAATTAAGATTCCCCAACAACCCTTAAAGTGTATTGGGCAGCCCTCTCAGCAGTGCATAAAGATTGGCCGCGTTAACATTCGTCCGGGCCGCCGTTAAGTGAGAAGGTTAAAACGCGTGCAAGCTTTTTGTCCCTTAACAACTACTGCTGCGCTGCACTTCAAGCAAAACACTTCATGCATCACTGATCCGACGATGTGATACTGCTATTAGGTGGACAGGTGCCATTGTGTGTGTGTGTGTGTGTATTTTGTGTGTGCGCGCATGTGTATTGGGGGGAACACGGCTATAAACGCCGCATCTGTTCAGCAAATCTGCCCTACAACAGCAAATTAAGGAACACTTTAGCCGAATGTGTTTATTTGGTGTCTTGCTGGGAGTTAAATTAACGGGTTTACGTCTTCGCACTACACAGCCACTTTGCGGACAAAAATATCCGGACACTTGGCCCTAACACCTACGGGAGGCATTGCCAGTTTTTACAACTACAACAACTTCCGCTCGTCTATAAGGAGGATAATCTATTTGGATCATTTTAATTGATTGTCTCAATACTTTTGCCTGTGTTAGGCATCTTAGATTAGCATTAACTCCTGTTTGTTTGTTTGTGTTTAGGCATGTGTGTGACTACCAAAGCCTAAATCATGTCCAAGTCACTCTGCCCTCTTTTGTTAATTCCATTATACATAATTATTTTCTCATAAGTGCCGCCGCTCTGATCCACTTGTCGCTCGCATATTTTCATTTCACCAGAATTGATAATGGATGCACGAGACGGATTTGTTTTTTTAATTCGTCTCTCACTTTGTTTCACTTTCACTCCCACGGGAAGTCGGTGACTGCTCAAACATTCGTAATGATGCTAAAATGTTTTCAAAAGGAGACGGATGGTGATGAAAGTGAAGCCAATTGTAGGTTATGAGAGTCTAAAATTACACATTTGAGATGTACTATTTAGTCATGTCGACACTGTGGTGTCTCAAAGGGTGGTTTGAATTAAATATGCATTTAATTGAGTGTAGTTACCAACATATACCCCCCGGGGTGCTGTCATGTATTGGTAACACTGACCTGCTAAACAAGTACGAGCTCTCACTCTGAGTTACTCTTACTATGAGTTCAACAAAATTCACCCGTTTTTATTCATCTCAGGGGGGCGGCCATTTTGCCACTTGCTGTCGACTGGAAATGACATCACAGTTGCCATGTTTCATGAACAACCATTCACAGCTCAGCTTCAGAAAACTGATGAGCCATGATTGGTTGCGACGTTTTTACAAATTTGGGGCTGAGGGACGAACAAAGAGCTTGAAATGTTTGGAAAATGTCTCCTGTCATCCAGTAGATTTTATATGAATAAAACATTTTCTTGGCTGTGTTAAGTCTTCCTACTGCACTCACCTTGACCACATGCTGTCATGGCAGCACATGGGAACACCGCCTGCGGCGTGATCAAAGTCATCAGCCTCTACTTAACGCTCACCAGAAAATACATTGCATTCATTATCAGCTCCACTTTCGCACTCATATGCTCCTTTTTGCATTCTGACAAAAGAAACTGAACCCCACGGCATAGATTGAATACAGAGGGCCTAGTAAGGAACCCTGAGGAACACCAGTGGAATTGTATACAAATATGACTATACATAAATAAAATAATGTTTGTTAACCGTTAGCTGATTAGCTGCTAATGGACAATGCATATGAGTTCTCATGTCTAATAAATTACTTTTGCTTTGCATAAAGGTCTCTTCGGAGCACAGCTGGGATATTACGATTTGGCACTTATTTAAATAGCCAGATAATAGATAATATCTCTCTCCTGTTTTGATGAAATATTCATCCTGATGATGAATCATCTCATTATCTGCAAACACAGATTGTGCTTGTGCATGAGTATTAACACTGCGATGACGTTGCACAATACAAAAATCTGCTGTGTTATGTATGATCCTTCAGCTGGATGAAAATGTTTGCCTTTTTTGTTATTCAAACAAGACCAGGCTAGCATTGGCTCAACATTGTAAAATGAATGACAACAAATCGCTACACTTGAAAAATGCTCCTTTCTTGTGTCTTTTTTCAGATTAGAATGAACATCATTCAAAATTGTTCTCGTGTGTTGTTGTTTTTTCCCCCTTGTGGTTATTTAAAGACGCCACTTAGTGTGAAAACAGGCTCCTTAAAGACTTGCCATTGAAGCAAAGACAATATCAGAGAGGTGGCGCGAGCCAGAGGGTGCGACACTCCATCCTGGCTGCGCACACTCCTGGCACTATCTCAAAGGCATCATTTATTTAGACTTAAGCACCAGTCAAGAGATTTATCACCTTCAAACAATAGCGACGTACTCAACATTTAACCGCGCGGCTACTCAGCACTTCTTCACACCAACACGTTCCGTCAGCGGGTTCACGGACGGACATTGTAATTACAGGATCCTCTTTTCTTTTTATATCGATTTGACAGTCACGATCACTGAAAAGGAGAGACAGTCAGACCAGAGGTTCTCAAACCTTTTGGGGTCCAGGGACCCCGTACATGGAATGCATCAATGTAACCGAGATGCCTCTGGTGAAGCCTAATTCGCGTCTGAGCACCACGCTGCGTTTATGTCTCCATCCTGCACACTTCCAACAGGCTATTAAATGACTGAGGACTGACTGCGTGTTGGCGGTCGTATGTCTGGAGCGACAATATCAACGTACAAAGGACCTCTCTGTATTACACATGCGGGAACAAAGAGCTTTAGCCGACATCTGTCAAGCATCCGCATGTTGCGCCTTCAAAGCTCTTTCATGGCCAATTCGCACTATCGCGACAACCCCTGCATCCACCCCCCCCCCCTCCATCTTCTCCTCTAATGAAAGCAGAGGCAGAATAATATAATCCCGCCTCCCCCGCGTGCCGTCTTCCCGCGGCTTAGTCGATATGTTGGATTTCGACACACGTGCGCGGGCAGATAATGCAAATGTTTCTATAAATAGGGCCAATAGTGCTGACAGTAGCAGTCTCCCAAGTGCGATAGCTCACTGTGATTCGTTCTCGCACGCGCGGCGCTTCGGCGTGGCAATAGTACCCGAGCAGCATATAAACACTTGAGCTGCAAAGCAAACACATTAAAGATATGTGCTATAGGAGGTACAAGTAAAGGACTTTTACGCACTAAGCGCAAACACGTCTTAAACAAACAACACAAAGCCCGCCGAGGAATTGACAGCTCGCGCCACGAGAGGCCTTTTGTGTGTTAGACAACGACAGCGTGTGTGCGGAATCACTGAACTGCAGTCAAAGAAGAACCTACTTCATGTTATGACACAAATGGCCATGACGGCTCATTTCAAATCAAGTACAAGACAAGCGGTATCTTGACATTGTTGCGTGACCAAGCGCATGTCAATTGTTACTCTGCCCCCACCAAAAAAAATAAAAATGGCCAATTTTGTACTCAAACTCGCTTCACAATAAGCATTACCAAATTGTTAACATTCCTTCAAAAAAGGCCTCTAAACTATTCATGTTGCTGCTGTCAGTTGAGATTAACCATCAAGCTAGCGAGGACAACACAGCGCGTATTAAAATGTTAGAAACGTTAAAATGTCCACTAGCATAACGTTAATGCTAATACACAATTCATAAAATCCACGATTACTGTATTGTGTGCTATTTTCACCCCAATACAAAAAACTAATTTTATTGTCGTTTGCGGGAAGTAGGCTGGAACGGATTAATGGCATTCCCATTTATTTCAATGGGCAAAGATGATCTGACTCGTATTACCCGGCATCGCTTTGAACTCTGACTCCATAACTGTATTAGCATGAATGATCCGATTTAAATACACCTCTTTAAAACCAAGTCTAACAAGACTTTAGCACATTACAGTAGAGAGAAAAAGAGGAGCAACTGGTGTTGCCTCCTCCTCCCGCTCACCTTCCAGCTCATGATGAATGACATCTGACAGGTTGGGCTCATCGCCCCACCAGAAGATCCACAGCTCCTTGGCATCGGGCTTGATCTTGCGGCGCCACACGCACAACAGGTTGGCCTGCACGCAGCGCATGAAGCTGCGCAGGACCGGGTCGTCCTGGGCCGGCGCCGATATCACCGGACCGTACTCGCCGCCGCCACGGAAGTTGTAGCAGCGCCATTTGATCCCCGTCAAATCCGCCTGATGGGGGGGAGAGAGAAATGATGATTAATCCATCAATTGTTTCTTCTTGTCAGTCATTCGCAACGGTGGGCATTTATCTTTTTCAAGTTGTATTAAAGCTACTGTACTCCTTTCCGAGCATGTGCTTAGAATTGATTTTTCTTCCTCTCTGTGAAATTGGTTTGTTTTCACTGCCATTGGTTAGTTACCCGGTTAGTTAGGTTTTTATTTTTTCCAGAAAGCAGCAGGAGGTCTACTGATGTAAGCAATTTACTAAAATTGTTCACTTGCCGGAGGTCTTTTATCTTTGAGTGCCAATCTGGTATGTATTTATTTTCCTACACGCAGGATGATATAAAGCAAGCACTAAGCATGAATCAATAACGTGAGTGCGGCGAGGCTTTTACACTGCAATAGCCCTGTTGTGTTTCACATGAAAGAAAAAAAAAAAACATCTAATGCGATCAATAACTCCTCGGAGGACGTCCAATTACGCTTGCCGACTTCCTGTTGAAATTCACATGTTTATCCGAGCACGAGCGACAATGCACTTGCAGCGTCTTGCACGTGCACAGCTGCATGCTGAGCGCAACCATAATTGCAAACAAGTTCCTCCTATAATGACAGTGCGTGTAATGGGAGGTATAAACATTGGCGCTGCGATAAGCCCTGCCTTAAAATTAGCCACGACAAGGTCAAGGATGCTGCGTCTACCAAAGACATTGCAAAATAAAAAAAGGGTGAGTGAGAGAGAGAGACATCTGCTTCCACTGCTGCCTCGTCACTCCCAGTCAGTGTCAAAAGTCCTTCCACTGTTTGACACTGCTGTCTACTGCTACTGGATCAGGGAGGGGAGGGGGGGGTGGCGAGAGATGGGTGGTCATGCAACCTGTCAGCGTTGAGCACAGAAGGCAAAATGTGCAAACTTCTTTTCCGTGCGGGGTGTCGCCGAATCCCGACAAGCGCTCGTGGAGGATTACTTATAGAGCGCTTGACATGTCACACACAACAGATGCCATGATGATGGCATGCACGCCATCCTGGATGCGCTCATGTAAACAGACAAAGACGTGCACTCGCTTGTTTATCTATCGACCTGTCGCACCTACAGCGTTTTTATTGAAGCGTTTTTTTTTTGTGCGAGCAGTAAATATGCTCGTTTTTGTGATTAGCCCAAAATGTAGTGGTGGCTGTTGACTCAGGTTTCTCGAGCTGCGACAGGCTTTCAAATAGCATCAGTGATATGCAATAGAGATTTGAAAAACAAGTGGTGCAGCAACAAATGTAAACAGATAATATCTAACAATACTAAATATTATTTATACTCTACAACTAAATGGCTAATATCAATGCAGTTACTGAGTCACTTATAGTAGTTGTGGAAGTCTTCTTCCTTTTCTGTTTTAGATTTCCCCTTATTGACAAATGAGCCACATAGAGATTTAATCATTCATAAATGATCAAATATTTTTGCATGTTGCATGAAAGCAACAGGTTGAAGCGAGACTCATTATTCCTACTTCCATTTATTTCCCAAGGGAAAAATTGCCTTCAAATCAAAACAAATCCTGGGCCCCAGATTACAATGAGAGATGTTCCTAATGTTTGGTCCCTTTGGATTCCTGATCACTTTCATGCTCATGTACTCGAGACTCTTTTTGTGCAAATTATTCATTGCAAGCAGAGGTATAATAACATACACGATAGAATAGAAACACCTTTGCTATTCTATTATTCAGCGCCTAAGATGTCTCATCACGCTAGACTGATACTATCAGCCTGTTATCGTAACGCATTTACTAAATTCACACTTTAAACACTAGAGTGAAAGGGGAGCGGGAAAAGCCCCGTCGACCCTGCAAATTAAATTATCCGCCGTTCAATCGCTTGCGTTTAGTGACAAATCAGTGCTGTAATCTGCCGCGCAAACAAAAACAACCTTTAATGGTACGAATGTTAATCGCCGGGAGGTGGATACAGCAAAGTGTATAAAGCACAGTGGCGGTAACAGCTTTAGTAGTGTCTGTGCATGCATGTTTGTTGTATTGACTATTGAATTAAAGGGCAAAAAAAATAAAAAAATTAAAAAAAGGTTCTGGATTCAAATCTTGCACCAGAATTGCACTTCAAAAGTTTCAAATTTCTCATATTGTAATTTTTTTTTTTATTAAAAACTTTCTGTCAAGATGACAAAAATGGTAACTGGAAATCCCAAGTAAGTCACCCAAACAAAATGTAAAATGAAGTAGAAAAAAAAAACATTTTTGGTCGTCACCTCAACGGCAACATAAAGCAAATAGGTCAAAGAGGAGAAAAAAAACAAAAGTGTATTTTTGTCTCTGTCAATAAAACGTTCACTCTTCTGAGCCCGCCTGTTGTTCACTAGGTCGTCCGGTCCAATTTAAGAGTCAGCGCCGGACCCGAAAACAAGAGCTTTCCCTTCCGCCACTAAAACGGTGACCTTCCTCTCACCTCTATTATCTTTCAGCATCTCTGCTCTCCTTCTCATCTCTCAGCACTGCCTCACCGTCACCCAAAGCCTTTTGGGAGTGTCTCAACAACCCCCCAACACCCCCATCAGTCATCTTACGATTTAAAAGTGAGCAGAAAAGCTAATAAAAGCATTTCTCACATAATACTAACCTCATACAACCTTTTTGTTTCTATCTCATGACTACTCAAGAGTTAGTGTTTCCCTTGCCGACTGTAAAACTAAACACCCAATAAAACAAAAAAACAATCACTTTGAAATATTCAACCATTTACGAAACCGGAGCGTAAACAAGTGTGTTAAATGCGCCGTCCTGATGAAAACAAGGTGACCTGGATGGAGCTCAGGCTTGGAATTACCGCATGTATGTGTACTCAAGCAGAAGGTCAAGCTCGGGACATGTCCTCATAATCTTCATCATCCATTACAGCGAGGCTCATTTCCTTACAGCGCAGAGTTTTATCATAGTGTCGTCCCGAAGGGAGGCGTGTGCTTGTGAACTCAAAACGGAGCTCTAAAATAGATAGGGAGTATTCACTGCCTTCGATTTATCATCTTAGCATTACTCACAAAAAAAATATTGACGAGTGACTTCTGATAAAAAATTGACAAAAGCCGACATGCATGTCGAAGCTCTAAGTATGAACTCAGCCGCCTTTCAGCCGGAGGCTCAGCCACCGCAAGTAGGCGTGTCAATAAAAAAATCAATAGGACTAGATATCGTTGATATATAAAAATCATAATGTTATCGATCTGGCTTTAGGCGAGGTTTCCCTGATAACTGGCTTGACACTTGGCAAACAATGAACCGGCGTGACATATGACCACAAGCACCTTGGCTCGGATATCAATAAAAGATCAATATGCTTCTTGCTGTGACAAATTGGGGATTGATAGAAAGGTGACAAGAACCCATTTAACTTCAGTCAGTTTTTAGGTCAGATATCCTTTAATATCTGCAGATTTCTTGCCTAACCATTTAACTGTCTGATTTTCAACATTTTAACCAAATTTTAGAATTTGATGGTTGCCTCTGAGATTATAAGGCGGTCCCGTGCGGGTAAAAAAAAAATATCTTCCCTGAGCAGCCCGGCATTTTTACAATCTTTTGGACATCAATAATTGTAAAATACTCGAAAAATAAAACAGCTAGTATGGGGAGCCCGGGAGCAAGTGAAAACAGTTCATTTTATTGTTGTTGCGTTAAATGTCTTAATTACCTTATGAAACGTATTCTCCGCCACTTCAAACCGTTTGTGTTTAAAAAGAAGCCGAGAAAAAAGAATATTAGTCTTAACGGGCACGCTTGTAGCTTTTAGCGGTCTTGTATAATTATGGCTAATGCGTAAAGTGGGCAGTTCCATCAAAGCTGACACGGACTTTGCAAATACGCCATCCAAGAGCAATGACCCTTTTTTTTTTTTGTTGCTCTCTCGCTCCTCACACGAGGCTTTGGAGAGCCTTGCGAGCTGATGGGCTGACAAAGGAGGCCCTTTGGGCAATTGAGAGACGGCTTGTATCAGCACTTTTACCTCGTCGGGCACAAGTGAGACACTTGTTCTGGCCGAGTGGCATCGCTTTCTCATCAACTTCCAATCGGCTGGGACGCTTGACGAGCTGCCAATATTGGGGCTTCGCTCACGTGGCGCGCGCGACACGCCGCTTTTGTCATAAGTTATCTTCGTCAGTCAGCGAGCGGGGAGGACAGGTTGAAGTCGTGTTGAATAAGTCACGGCGGTTAAGTACGGCGGTGCCTCGCAGTCAGGATTGCAAACAATCAAACAAGTCATTCACACACTTTAAAACTGTGGCTTAAAAAAATAGACCCATGTTGGGTTATTTACAATCCATCATAGAATATAATTTATTTCGTAGCTTGAGTTCATCAGTATGGGTCGTTTTTGGATCAAAATCTTGACCCAGCCATCTTAGGCTTTCTGAGTTAACTATTTCACCCAATCTGGTTTACTTTTGACACAGCAGTTAGTTAAGAGCGCAGAGACAAAAACAAACGAGCAATTGAAAGAAAGAAAAAAAAAAAGCAGGCGACGACGCCCACTTTCATCAATTAGCCCTGCGAAATCAAATTAACCCACCCCTCGGGCGTCTTACCACGCGAATGAAGAGCAACGTGTTTTACTGCACTAGTGAAGGAGCGCATGTAGCGACCCAAATGTGGCAAACAGGTGCGGAGGGAGTTGGGGGGGCTTTCGGAAAGCGGCCCGCGGGGCTGCAGGCACTAAACAGATGCTTTTCCTTCGCTTTGTGCCGCCACCTCCGCCCGTGCCCACAACACAAGGCAGCGTCATTTGATCTGCGTTGTGCTGTAGCACGCGGCCCCGGGAGGTGAGCAAGCCAAGTGACCTAATTAGAGCAGCCAGGGTCCCCAGGGCTGAGTGACAGATAGAGCTGCCAATCACGCGGCAGCCAGCCTCCGCCGCCGCCGCTCCTCACCTGACACAAAGAGGCGGGCAACGGGAGGGCGCAAGACATCATCCGGGCCGCTCGGACGCAAATAACGACACACAAAGCCCGCGTCCGACTGCTGTCAAAACGTGGCGGGACGGTCGGAAAAGGGCGAATCCTGCTTAGCCTAAATAATTAAGGCGCAAATAAATAAACCAGTCGGCCTCACTGGTGTCTCTGACTTAATTAAGTGTGACGAGGCGCGCAGACATGAAGTCAAGACAAAGACGTGCGGAAAAGCCAAGGAAGACACACAAAAACTGTTGCTAAGCAACATACAACAGCTGCAGGATTTTTCTCTAGCGCAAACAAAGGAAAAGATGAAGCAAGAACAAAATATTCTTTGTATCTATTTTCGTATTGCTTTTTGTGTCTAAAACTAGCGGCTCTGTTCTTTTCGTTTGATATTTTTCCACACGCAGATGATACGGATGTTGGAATATTAGTCCATTTTCTTGGCCAACTTTTTTTTTTTAAAGAGACTGCTTTAGGGGACAAATTAATTAGCGAGTGGGTGAGACTCATAATATTCTTGTTCTTTCGGGTTTTCATCTTTATTGGAGGTGTGACAAAAGCGGAGCGCGCATTCAACCGGTCTAGGCAACCAATTAACAGTTACTTGACTAACAACGGCGTCACACTCAAAACACTGCAACATGACACTCTTAATGACACACTTTGTTCATCCTGTACAAAAGACAGCACAGGAAATGTGGCAAAGAAAAACAATGATTAGATCCATTTAGGACTTGTTGAATTTGTACTGTAACAAATTTTGTGATCAACTTAGTACCACCAAAAAGCAAATTAAATTCATACCTTGAAACAAACTTAACAGTTCAGATTTTGCATTGTACATTGGAACACCCCGTCTGCGTAATTCCTTAATAAGCGATGGAAAACGGGAAAGAAATGATTCACCACTGTGCTTCGCTGATCGGCCCTGCGTGGAGGCGTCAGTGCCTACGAGTAGCAAATAGTGTTATTGTTCCCCCAATTGGCTAAATGGAGCATAAGTGCTATGAAACATCTCATTTTGCTTGCAGTCTGCTGCATTGATTTTTTTTTTTCCTCTTTTCAACAGAGCAAGCGTGGCGAGAGAGAAGAGAGGGAGAGAAAGCGGTCGTGTGTCGGGAAGTAGTCACGGCCATGCCACCGACCTGGATCTGAACCTGGATCGCACCTGGGCAGGTTCAGACTCGCGGCTGTCTCTCTAATCTGCTGTTTACTCAACAACCACAAGTCCCCTAAATTGTACGGCGTTCAGCTCAGTCTTACGTAAGGCTCGCCGTTTACACGCAAGCCAGGAGTGAAATTGACCTGTACACATTTCCATTAAAAAAAAAAACACACAAAAGAATCACGGAGCTAATTCGAGATGAGCGCGAAGGAGAATCGATGCAACGCCAACTCTGTGAATCAACAGTCAGCACACGTGTTTGTTCTCCTCAAGTAGCCTTCTGATTGGTCACAGATAATCTCTCGGCGGAACACGAGCACATGATGATCATTAGAATTTGCAGAGGCGAGCAGACAACACCGTGTTGTCTCTCTCTCTCCTTCTCTTGTTCGCCGGATCTAAAAGGAGCCCTTTTAACCTAAGTGGGCTCTGGACGGCGGCCAAGTGGGATACCGGCAGAGCCGTTTGGGTAGCAGGAAATATGTGGCCATTTACAAGCTCGCGAATACATCCCTTAAATAAAGTTCATTCTCTTTGTCGCTGCGGCTTCCGTCGTTAAAAGATCGGGCCGAAGATAAAGACGCCTCGACCGAGGCTTGAACATTTGTCACCTGCGAAATCAATGACGAAGCGCGCGGTTTGTACTTTGCTTTGTACTGAGCACTAACACAAAAAATAAAAATGCTGCTTGTTTGGTTGTTTACATCCGTTTTTACGAAATACTGACCATATGAATGAACATTTTTATAGTTTTGCTTTCCACACACACAAAATAGCAAATGGAAACAAACTGCCTCGTGTTTTCAGGCACATACTAAGAACAACAAATTACAACCTGATCTGGGGATTGAGATTATCAGCGTTTTAAATGGGATTTTCAAGGTTAAGTATAAGTGGTACTAAATGCTCAGTGTCAGATTTAAATCAAAGCTGATTGGAAATTACAGCTCCCGGTCTGAAAGAAAACGATAACAAGAAAAGATTTTTTGGAAATTTGTACACCCCACCAAAAAAACGTAATGGAAACATCATTTGCTGATAAAGACGGCGGTTAGAAAAGTGTCGACAGGAAGTTGCGCAGGAGCAACCCCACCGAGATGAAAGTGTAACACGCTTGCCAGAAGTAAAGCGGAAAATGTATTGGAAGGCAGAATAATCCGTGAAGATGCGTCTGAGCCAGATGGAGCGTCTCTGCCCGAGATAACAAGAACATCCCCCTGATGCAACATAACAGCTAAATTCGTCATAAATAAGAGCGGCGGGCGGCGGAGGCTGCGGCGGCGTGACAATGATGTGTTTAATCTAACCATCCAGGACTCTATCTGCCAGTCTTTTGCTCGTCTGCCAAGCTAACTTTCCAGGAGCCAGCTAACGGCGCTCGCTGCCAACCCGGCGTTCCCGCTCAGCCTCCTGTCGCCCGGCGCACATGCTCCAACGCTAGCGGGCGCTAAGAATAGAACACAGCTGGCACCGCGGGACTTACATATTTGACACTCGGGCCACAGAACTCCGAATGCCCCTGCCCCCGTCTAGTCCCGTTTACCAACTCGGCAAGCCAGCGGTGGTTGCATCCCTTCCCCTCTTTCTGCAAGATCAGTTCTTCACCTCTGTGATTCAAAATTTACAAGTGAGGCACTCCGCAAAAACGACCACCTAGCTTAAAATTACACATGCAAACAAACAAAAACCTGTGGACAAGCGATTAAAATATCCAAAATGCATTCCTGGATTCACATTTTCTACTGGTTCTCCATCCAAAAATGTAATTTGGCAAATAAACAGCAATAAAACTGTAACCACCATGGCCAAGGTAAGAAGCACCTAGCTGAGAACTGACATCCAGCTAAAATCTGAATAAATTTGATTCATGCAGAGTCACCAGAAAGAAATATTTAAGTACTTTAATATTTGGAAGTTGTCACTTGTCACTACCATGAGCCAGTCGTGGCCGGGGTCAAGTCCCACGGTGATGACAAAGGCTTTGGTAGAAGTGACGGGGCCAGATTAGTGGGAGGCACCACCACAGGCACTCAAGGTGAAGCCGACGCTGGCTGTCAACAGTCGGCAAAAAAACACGGCGCTCGGGCCAACGGGAAGTGACCAGATGGAGGCGCTGGAGAAGAGTCGCGGGAGGGAATCGGAAAAGCTGGACTGGTTCTGTCCTTATTTAGAGGTCGCCGAAATGGATTTGTCTGCTCCCAAACGATTGAGTTTCCAATGGCTCCTTAACGCTTACTACAATGAAGAATTAATGAATTGCAGGCAGAAAATTTGACTGTTTTGCAATATTTTGTACTATAGTATTTTTTTCTTTACAACTGAAAATGGGTAAAAAATTGATGTTTTTTTGGAGGCGGTGGGCATATATTTTAATGGAAGTATGTTTGGATGTATTGTACAGTTTTAATGCGTAAAAAGAAATTAAATCTGCAAAAATTGGCCATTTTTTGGCTCCTGGAAAAGCAAAAACAAAGACAAAAGTTTCATTTTTAAATACAAAATTTAAATATTTTTTATATAATGAAAAGAAATCCTCAAATGTGAATCCACCATTGCCGAACTGTGAAAATTCTCGAAATACAATATACTCTCTCTCTTGTCTGACTTGAAACTTTGCCGGTCGACACTCTCCCGTGCTTATCCGTGCGAGTCCTATTAATAAAAAGGCAAACACAAACAACCTGGTGCTAAAAAGACACCGCTGCTGATCACCTGCGTCTCCTTACAAGCCGCCGCGCCTCGTCCGCTATAAATCAAGACGCCGCGCTTAATGGCGCTCCCACAGCTGCATAGCTTAGCACTTTATTTCTGGGCCGGACCATCACATCATTATTATAAAGGCGGGATCTCTATTGGAATACAGTTTGTGCTAATGAGCGGCTCTTAGTTGATCACATTAGACCTCCACTCGAGGACACTTTAATTACCAGTGGTGCACTCCTCGCCCGTTGAGGGGGGACACAAGACGTCCTCTCATTAAAGAGTCGGCATTCTACCTGTGTTTGCACAAGCTGGCGTCCTTGGCGGGGATGTTTTCACAAACCCCCCCCCCCTCCTCTCAAGTCCATAAAACATATATACTGTGTGCATGTGCAAGTGTAGCTGGCAGATTTAGTGCGTTTCCAATGTGAGATACATACTGCATGCTTGCGTGGCCATGTGGGTGCCTTCAATCTCCGTCGTGTTTATGTGCGCGCTACACGACGAATGTTTGAAGGTTGTCTCCGGGGTACGGACGCAACGTTATGACCACCTGCACATGTAGAGAGAGCCAATATCGAAAAATGATTCACCTATCCACTTTTTTCCCCCTATCGTTTGAAAAAAATAATTGATTTTTTATGACTTGAGTGAATTTTGTTATTCTATGATCAATAATAAGGGGCCACTGTATTTTAATGCCCCGGCATGTGGGCAAGGAGAGCCACAGTCTCTGACCCCGAGTCAAACGCAAAACTACAAATTGAGAATATGCGCCAGGAACTGCCAGGACTCATTAGGCCACGCCCCTTAAAGGCACACATCCAACACAAATCCTACAGTAATTACATACGTGCCTTGGCTCAAGAAAGGGTTGGAAATTGCTTTAGATTGTGCAGGTGTACCTAATTTAGTGGCCGGCGAGTGTACAAAGAACACGCTGGAGGCTTCCTGCGTGTTGCTTTTCTTTTTTTATAGTCTCTGCCTTTGCTTAGCTTGAGTCACTGTTACAATAAGCTGCACATGTCCACAGCCAGATGACTGTTCTCGCTGCCTCTGCACCCTCCCTTCTCATTATGCTCCTTCGCTCTTTAATTTTCTCTCCCTCCGTCTGACTCGCTCGCTCGCTCAAACGGGGGCTGAGGCCAGCAGTCAGGAAATGCACATCAGTCATAATACTTTCCTAAAATGAAAACAGATTCCACTGCAGTCCCTCAGCCCTGCTCACTCTCTCTCTCTCTTTTTTTTCCTCTGTGTCAGAGCTAAAAAACATTCCCCCACCCTTCGTCTCGTCCTCCGCCCTTTCCCCTCCTCCGTCGCCAGCCAGCTCACGTCCTACACGGGGCTCGTTTGCGTCCCGTCACAGATGGAGAATCACGGGAACGCGGCATAGTTGTTTTGCGGTTATACGTGCTGCACCGATGCGTCGTCGCTGATGGACGGCTCATGACGGTCAGGCGCCTTGTGAAGTGCCATCACATCTTCCTCTTGTTTTCGCTCCCTATACTTCTTTTTTTTTCGTGATAATGATGCGAGGTGCAGTAAATCAGTGAGAGGGACAAGGTTAGCGCATGGAGGAATGCAGTAAAACAGGTTGTCAGACTGCTTAGCCAAGACCTTTTTTATGTTCCAACATAGGTCAAGTAATGCCCAGTTGGTACTAAAAAAAAAAAAAAAAAAAAAAAAAAAAAGAAGAGGTCCACTAAACTACTTTTTTATATTGGAATAGAGGTGGCGAAAGTTTCATTCTGTCTCCAAAAAAAAAACATTATTGCAGGTCAGGTGGGACCCAAATTTTTTTTTTTTTTTTTTTTAATAACTGACGATGCTAATTTTAAAAGTACTTTTGAAACATAAAAGTGGCTTTAAAAAAAAAAAAGGACGTGTTTGTCATGGTCGATGATGCTGCCTGAATCACGTTCCTCCAAGTGGGTGCTGTTCCTGTTTTTTTCTGCCTTATAAGATCCAAGATCAGTCAAGATTTCAACTGCAGTTAAACGAGTCATCAGAAACCTAAAGAATCTTTTTAAGGTACAATATCTCATTCAGCAAACAATCACCGCTTCTTTCCAAACAAAAGTTCAAACAATAGCAAAGTGATTGCAAAAGAAAAGGCAGGAAATGACCACAGCTCAATCACATGTGCAGTCAGTCAACTTCTGGTTAGTTTTTTCTGAACCGCGCGCTTCGTTTGTTAGCGTCGCATCACTTGCCGAGATTGCGCTTACACAATTGAATCTTGCAAACTCATCTATGATGACAATGCTTTGTTTTGACAGGTAGGTATTATGGTTGCACTGTGACACAAGGTGGGGCCAAATAAGGTGACTGAAATGTTACCAACGGTGCAAAACGAAGAAAATAATGAATATATTTCTATAACATTAGTATGAGACACTGCAGCGACGACTCAACAACAAGGAATATTACGTCCACCAACATCGCAACAGCGAAGCCATCAGCGAGACCTTATGGCCGCCACTTTGGTAGCCACTGGACCTCTTAACCTCTCAAAGCACAATCGGCCGATGACCCCCGCTCAGGTCCGGGCCTACGACTTTGATGGTCACCAGCCGAAAGACTTGGCTGGGGACTTGGATGTTGTCGTCTGAAGCCAAAGCAGGAGCTCCAGTCTACCGCATGCCTTTCCACTTGGCTGCACTCGGGGAGTTGGACAGTTAACATGCTGCTTTTTTTTTTTTTTTTTTTTTTTTTTTTTTAAAGGGGGTTAGAGGGGGAGGTAGGTGGTGCCAAACACGGCACTGGCCTCCTGACAAAGTCACCAAATTTCACCTCAAAGCCTATCTGCCGTGCGTGTCGCCGCCTGTCAGAAAATTCCTCTCAGCCAATCTTTGTGAGGGCAACATTAACATTTTATCAGCTTTTATCTGGAAGGTTGATGGGAGGAGGAGGAGGAGCAAAAAGCTTTCGACTGCTCCTCGCCTGGCACCGTGCTCTGATTTATGAGCTGGTAAGCCGTTTGTGTAGCTTGACACATTACAATATTGAAGATGAGCAAATCATTATGCCAGGGAGAAATATTTGAGGGGCATCCGCCGTTCGGCACTGGAGACTGAGAGGATTTATTTAAAAAGGGGATGATGCTGTGGTGGAAGAGGGGGGGGGGGTCCTTCACCCTCCACATGAGCATTATTAGGAGGTGTGTTTTACTCCATTATAAGCGTTTTTAGCCTCACATGCTAAGCTTTACTTATTGATGAGGCTCTTGGACTCTAATGAATATATCGCCCCTATCGTGCCTGTGCATTATTAATTGAATAACATGTTTATTAATAAGGTTGACAGCGGTGTATGCACTCAATCAGGTATTTCCAATTCTGTATTGTGCTTGCTGTTGTTTGTATAATGACTGGCTTACAAAAATTGGATTAGAAAGAGCCCTCCCCAGTGGCATTCTGCGACCAAAAAAAGAAATAAATAAACGTTGTTTAATGAACGCCTCCGGGACCATCAAAAGTGAGCGTCAATATCTGGCATGTGAAAGCGCTCAGGTTTTCATAATTCATTCAGACTGTCATCTTTGACATATGCCAGGAAGTGAATCATCAAATGCAGTTAAGATCTCAACTTGCTGTGATGAAGGATGGACTAATCATACACTCTTAAAACTGCAGGGTCAAACATATCTAAATTTGGATTAAACAAAAAAAAAATTGGACTGACCCACTACTTGGGTGAATTTGAGCAAACGTTCTGCAATTTTTGTAAATTGGGTTGGATGCATATAAATAAAAAAGGTTCAGTTGATCCAAGTAGTAGGGTCAGTCCAATTTTATTTATTTTTTTACATTTTTTTAGCCTGCATTTTTAAGGCTGTACAGCAGTGCTCACATTAGATCACAAAGGGGGTTAAAAATTAATTCAATGAATACACTGCTAAATTCAACAAATTGACCGATGAAATAATTATCAATTAGAACCAATTATACTTTGGACCATTTTTGGAGGGGGTCACGTTGGATTAACCCTGCAGCAAAGTCCCATTGAACCCATTTTGTGGAATACAATCCCACCCCAACGAGCAGGGTCACACCCATAACCCAGCCCAGCTGGTCTACAAAAACTACTCACTGGGTTGGTCCAACTTTAGGGACACAAAGGGTTACACAAATATTTAGGTCATTTCTGACCCAGCGGTTTTAAGGGTGCAGGATCCATAATACTGTCCAGTAAACGTCGTGTGGTTTGGGGGGGGGGCGGTACAGAAAGAAGGGGCATCCCCCCAGGACTCCATTTTTTATTCCTTTCTCTGTATTGTATATAAAACCAAATCATAATATAAGGTGTCAAATTATTCTTTGATTTAGACTATGTTCATATCCGTATTATATGTCAAAATATAATTTTGCAGGGCTGTAGCAGGATTTCTGAGGTGCTAGGGATCAAATAAATAGGAAGGGTCACCCCCGGTAAACTGTCAATCCATTTTGGGTTCTTCATAATTCGCTGTGCATTGTATATCAAAATTATTGTTTGTCAGTGAGGTACTAGGACAGCAAGGAGCTACCATGACGTTTAAAGTAATTTCAAGTTATGCCTTTTTTTTTTATTATTTATGCTCAGCACTGTATTATTTATATGGGAAAAATATATTAATTTTTTTCCACTGCTATAGCTGGATTTGTGGGGGTACCAGGGGCCATCACAAGGGGCACCTCCAGGACACCACGAGGGTTCAAACGATTATGAATTCATCTTGGAAGCTAAAGCCAATCTTTTGCAATCACGATATTTCGGGTGGAACTTTGCGTCGTAAAGCGAGCCAATCAATTGTTTGCATGTCCTACCAGGGAGAAGATGTTGGAGTGGCAGTCCTCAAGGCTTGCCCCGTTCGCCACCCAGTTCGTCGTTGTCGTCATAATGCTCCCAGCTTTGCCTCCTCAGCGTTAGGCATGTCGAAATCCTACATCAACACCCCAAGGGGCTGACACATAGAGTGGGGGTCCCGTCCCTGAAGTGGGGTCCACTCCACACAAACACACAGCGAGGAGAAGGGGAGGGGGACAATCGTAAAACCTCACAAGGGGTCCGGATAAATAAGAGAAGCAAATAATGGGGCGTATTCACAGAGAAGAAGTGCACGATGAGCCCATGGTCAAATTGAAAATAATCCACACAAGGGGATCAAAACACGATTCCAATCCAGGTCAGGCGGACACATCCACGCCATTTGGAGAAGATCAGTCTGAGACGAACATCGTAGTGATAATCGGAATAATAATCCATCGCCGCAACGCACCGACGACCGCACGCACGCCCAGAAAAAGGGGGGGAAAACTTCTGAATTCAAGGGAAAAAACACCCCACAAAACAAACACAAGTGTGATTTTTACACGCGTGTGATTCTTCACGATCCCATGCACCACTTGTGATAGTTTATGAGAATCGCGCAGGGGGCTATTTATAGCCGCCTTTCTTAGCACAGCGCACAATGTAACCCGGCCAGGAATGTTTTAATCCCTCTGTTGCTTCTCTATTCAGGAAACCGATGGAGATTCTCTTCCAGATGAAAAAAGAAACAGCAACAACAATCCCAAACGGCGCTTCCTCGCGTCCCCTCGACTCCTCCTGAGGGGACAAAAGTGGGGCACAATCCACGATCGTCCGAAAACGGAGAGAAACTATTCTTACTCCAGCGGCAGGAAAGCGACAAGCAGCCTTCTGTGTGTGTGCGTGAAAAAAAAATCCTTCCTTCCTTCCTTTCAGTTTTATATCATTACGACACGTCCTCTCGCTGCCGCACACACACGCGCGCGCGCTCACTCACGCACATGCAAAGAGCACGCCAAGAAAAAGCACCGATTTCTTGCACGTTTTATTGTGTGTGCGCGTGAGTAGAAAAATGCTCGCTCTCGCGTGGATTTGGCGTCCTCGCTATGTGATCATGTCATTGAGGTTGGTAAATAAGAGGTGCTGGTGTGGAGGGGAAGGGGTGGGGGGGCGTTCGTGGGGTCTGCGCGCGCACGCTCGTTCAACGTAACATCCAAGACAACCCCCCCAACACACGCTCGCCCGCCCCCACTTACGCGCGGCAATGTAATGGCGGTCGTCGCACAACAAGAGACTCGCCTTTCCCATTTGACCACCCCCCCCCTACCCGATCACCCCCACCCCACAATCACCCCCACCCACGACACGCACGCGCACACAAGCGACCCACGTGATCCAAGTGTGGGATTACATCTTGCACAGCTGCAAAGAGCCACTGTGTGTGTCACCTTCTCGATTATTAGTATAAATAGTAATTTGATACAATATACATATTTGGGCTGCATGTTTGCATAATGCAAGTGGTGTACAGCAGCGGACTGAATGTAGCACATTCAATAATAATAATAAGGATAATGTTCGGATAATGGATAGATGATAACAATAAATAGTAATAATTATAATACTAATCATGTTAAATGTATCAAAAATATGCACCTGATATTGTTATATTATGACTTTTACCTCGATAAATATGCAACTGTTTCCTGAAAAATAAATTTCTTTTTATCCAAAGTCTTATCTCGAATATAAAAAATATGTATATATTATATCATACATACCTTATATATTATTATATATATACGTAAATATACAAATATACATATACATACGGGTATATATACATACATATATATAGACAAATATAAACACGTGTATATATTTACACAAACATATACATACGCACATATATACATACACACACACACACATATATATGTATAAGAAGGAAACAACAGTTTCTCGACGCAAATGGAGTCTTCCCATCCAATATGTGCTCCCTATTTAATCATTTATTAGGAGCACTTATCATACCGCTTTACAGTCGGTGTGTTTGTAATGGAACGTAATGAGACCGCTCCCGTGCTTCCGACGATCAACAGTACAGTTACGTAGCTCACGTCAATGCCACCAAACTATCGGATGATTATTAAAAAGTGAAATCCCTCCCTGATGTCTTTTCTTCATGCATAATATGTCGAAATGGAAATGATCACGCTGTTCCGCCAGAGATTGTTTTTATAGCTACATGTCGAGCCTTTGAATTAGTCATCAAGTGAGTGACAAACCAGACAGGCTTTACTTGACTATAGCGGCTATTCAAATCTGATTTTAAGTGACAATCATTTAAAAGCGTCGGCAGATCAAGGCCGATTGTGGCAAATTTCCTAAGATGACACTTTGGGGGGAATTGACATTCTTTCTCAGACACTTTTGACAAGCGGTGCGATCATTCACGCACAACATGTCAGCGTTTTGATTTCTGCTTTATAATTAATCGCTTCCTCCGAGCCCCGACGCTCCATCCTTTCTGTTACCTTTATGTGTAAATCTAGCCGAGCTATTTATAGGCCATTCCTTACTTTGGCGCCACGCGACTTAGTGGGGGCAACAGACTCGCTTCTCGGGTGATATAACGAAGGCGTCCGATGATACTGGTGCGGTTCTGACATGAATCATTTAACAGTGCTTCATGCATGAGAGCGCATGTTGTTGCAACCGTGCCACAGAAGGGAGGAAAGGGGTTGGGGGCCTGAAAGTCCAGCGCTTCCTCCTGAAGCTGCTGGGGAAAGATAAGCATCAGATGGATGAGCAGGGGACTTAGCCTGGCGGTTATTGATCCCTCCGCTCCAGGAATGAGCCACAAGTCATTCGGGTAACCTTTTTTGTCCGATAGATCCTTAAAGGCTTTATGAGGAGGAAAAAAAAGAAGATAGTCGCACACACGGTTTGGTACACTTGGCGCTGATAGACGAGATTCAGATCGGTTTGAGTGAATCTGTTTCCATATGTCACGTTTCCTTTCATCAGGCCCCCGCTGACTTGATATGTATATACTATATACTACGTCTGTGTGTGAATGTGTGTGTGGAAGAAAAGATGTACAGTAGTCCGTTTAGTAAGTCACAATATTTTTTGTCATTTTCATGAAGAATATATGTGAGTATTTTTCTATTATTAATTATTATTATTACTATTATGCATGCATAGTAAACCTGACATTTATTGTAATACAGAATAATTCATTGCTTGTGTTTATAATAAAAATACACGCTAAATATTCCTAAGCAGTTCGGAAGGGTTGTCATTTGTGTATTTGATACGCCAGATGAGACGATCACATTGATGTGGCGAGCACGAGAAGTACGAGAAGCACTCCCACTTCGTGTTTCTCTTCATGTTTTTGCACACCGTTAACTGCGGGAGTGCTCATTAATGATTCAGGGCGAGCATATTTCAAGGGAATATGCTCGTGTGGACACTGAAGGGTGTTCATCAGTCATACTGTGCCCCCCCCCCCCCTCCTCACCGCACACACAAATAGCAGTTATCCAAGTGGGGTATCTTCATCAGTGATTGATGGCTCACTGGGTGCTAAGTTAACACACAGCAAAGCAAAGCAGCAAAGTCTGGCCGTGATATCAGATGAGGGCTTTGCTCCTCTTTGTGCAAGTGCGCTACTACCTCACTGGCATTTCCTGGAGCGCGGCAGAGTGTGGCTGAGGAGAATAGATGGTGTGCATTATAATGAACATGGGCTGACACCGCCTCATCCATCATGGCAGCCGGCAAAGTTATAGTAGTGGCAGAGTGAGAGAGAGACTTTAAATCACAGGAACGTCTGCAGGTCTAAACTTTGTTGTTGTTGTTGTTGTTTTATTATTCTTGAGAAGGGCCGAACTTTGTTGTTATTATTTTCTAAGGTAGACGTCTCCTTGCTTTTGGTCAGCGCGCTTACTATTTGTCATTCGTGTCAGGTTTCTGGATGCTGAAGTGAATAATCACAACTCCGCATTTGGGGCAAGGGGCTTTGCGTGCCACTACAGTCGGCAGTTACTTCACTGTGGCTACGTTGTTTTTGTTTTTTTTTCTTCAACGCTTAGTCTGAACTAAAACATCTTCATGCAATGAGTTGGAAAACTACAAGGGGTGGGCAAACTTGCGGCGCAAGGACCAAATTTGATTTTTCAAGACAGATTGTCCATTGACCTATCCATGTTTCCATCCAAATATTTTTGTTACATTATGTGTGTGTGTTTTATATACATAGAGAGAGAGAGAGAAAGCGCGAAAGGAGGAGTTGAATAACTGAATAAACTATACGCCATAAAATTCCAAGTGCAAAATTGACAGCTAGCCATGATTCCAAATTGAAGGTGAGAAAAAACAACAAAGACATGCGGCATTCTTCTTCTGCTATTGTAGTCATTTGCCATCTGTGTCGTCACATTACAAAGACATCTCTAAGTCACGCTGAAATCAATATGCCGCACAAGCACCATCACAACACAACGCTGCCGGAGTGAATCAACCCAGATGTCACGGTGTGCACTCCCAAGCAGCAAACCGCAACACCACACACGATACACAATGTCTATTTGCGATGACAAAAATAGTCACTGTTAAAGAAAATAAATAAATAAAAAGGACGTTAAGTATGATTATATTGCGTCTCATCGAGTCACTTGTTTGGCTGCGATTTGTCATTGCATGTGAAACTAGCGCAGGGGGGGGGATGAATCATAGCTCCCAGAGGGCGTGGTCGAGCAGACAGACGAGGTATTACATTCGTTGCACACACAGGAAGGTACGAAACACAAAAAAAAGCTTCCTTCTGTCACTATGATTTGCGGTATTACACGTATTTCAACAGCCAATCCCCAGCTTTGTCAAAGTTGTATGATATTCAAACACATGATAGCATTTAGTTATTTATAATGCAGAAAATGATGCGAAACACAATGTAACAAATCAAAAGGATTTGACACTTACAGTTTGAGGTGTCTCCCGGGGGTCCGTTTCCACATACCACAAAAGTTCAGGCCCTGGAAAGCAAAAAACATGAATGAACAGAAGCAATGGAATTTTTTTTTTTTTGAGGAAGTGTGCTAAGGAACACTTTTAAAATTGTGCTTTATTGAGTTTAAAGTGTGTTGGAGGGGAGGGGGGGGGGAATATTGGGTCGTTTTTATATAACCTCTCAGGTAGACCTCCAGCACATTGGCCCCCCTTTTACACGGCACTGGATGTTAATCAATGATACTATAAACTCCAGTGTGAAACCCAAATATACAATTAATAAACCAAATAGCATTTTGACAACATGAACATTGCTTGTACGTCGGACCGCCATGGTCCGAGCTTCCGTGCGAAGAGATTACCACACGCGACACTCACTAAGTGACCGGCCGACGTTTCCGCTCGGCTGCACCCTCCGATGCCACCTGAACAGAATTCAGCTGGAGCCTTGGAGCTGCTCATACATTATGTATTGCTGAAGGTCTGCTCCGTTTTCATGTTGCCTCTAATTCATGGCACAAAGAGAGAGCGCCGGAGCACACAGAACTGGATGACAAGCGTCAAGCATCAAATCATGATAAAGAACTGTCATGTTGCCGTTTTCAAGGCATCGCTCACTTCCCAGATTGCGGCGCCGTGATTGGCAAAATTAATTTAATAACATTGCTGATATGAGTCATGTGTTCTCCAAGCCTCTGATCCTTTTATTTTATTGGTATTGTAATATCATTCATATTCATTTATCATATATCAGGTAGAGGCAACTTCAATGGTGGAGGGGCCCGAGTCTACTTAGGGGGCCACATAGGCCCACATACTTCCTAACCAGATGTAAAATGCCAAGGACAAAATACTTCTATTACTATATTTCTATACTTCTACTAAATTTAGGATGGGGGGGACAAATATCACATTGTGCTTCATTCACACTAGCAATACTAATTTTTTTAAGGAGGCAATTTCCCGCCTCTCCTGTGCAGAGAAATGGATCCTACATGCCCAACCCTGCACGTGTCTGCCAGCCCCTTTGTCTTTCACAGACCTATTTATCAGCAGAATGCTCCCTGACGCCATCGCGCCGTCGCTTCTTCTCGCACGGACCTGCTACGTTTTCCTTTGTGTTTTAATGTGGCATGGTGTTTTTCTCCCCCTCCTCCTCCGAGCGTGTGAAATCAATCCAAAAGGTACAGCCTTGTCTTCTCCTTCT
This sequence comes from Syngnathus acus, assembly GCF_901709675.1. NCBI lineage: Eukaryota > Metazoa > Chordata > Actinopteri > Syngnathiformes > Syngnathidae > Syngnathus > Syngnathus acus. The sequence continues at coordinate 7,973,865 of NC_051097.1, forward strand.
CAAAACCTAGCCTTGGGCTGACCTCCATAAATCTACCGGCAAGCGTTAAACATTTCAGTTGGTGCCCTCAAAATGGCCTTTAGACAAACAGGGTCCTTCACTCAAAGTGTGAGGGGTCCGAGGGGGGGTCATTGTGCGTTTGTGTGTTTACTTGTTTGTAGCCGTCTGAGAGCAATGTCGAATCCACAATAGTGGCAGAATACAATTACTATCAATTGACCATAACTAATGATTGCGTCCAATTAATTATTTTTAAGACGCTGACATTTTTTACTCTTTCAGTTCATTGTGGCAAATGAATGCAATTTGTTGTATGTCATCTGTATCATTTGCTGAAACAGTCATTTTTTTCCTGATCTCAAGAAAAGATCAAGCTAAATAATCCTGACAAGATTTTGATGGTTAGAATTAAATTATTTTTCACACACGCATTACTGAAAACAAATCTTAAAGTATGATGCATTATGTCTTCAGTGTCATAATTAAAGATGTTTTATGAATATAATATTCTCTTATTGAAGTAGTCTATAAAACATAGTAAATTTGTTGGCTTAACTATCTAAAAATTGTGAAATCAAAAGTAAATACATTCGCATTTTTAATACAATTTCTGTTGCCTCATTCAACATCATAAGTCTACTAGATGCCTTTTTATTTCACAACTTCCTCCATTGTTTTGATTGGGCAACTGAGAAAATTCTGACCCAATTCAGTCAGCGCAGCCTGAGGAGAACCTTTTTGTAAACACTTGTAACCCAGCAGGCAACAAACACTGAGAACTATTTATGAATGATAATCACCCTTGAGAACTTCACATTGACATCTGCGTGTATAGAATAGAGTTAAAAACCAAAAAACACACATTTACTTGTTTGTACTAAGACACATTTCTGTGGATCTAGCTTCATATAAAAAAAAAAAAAGCGTTGTGGTGGGTGGAAGCAATAGAATTAAGGACTTGGACATGGGGGGGGGGGACACTAGAGACAAGTGAGAAGAATAAGGAGGAGAGAGGGAGGTCTTTCATCCACTTGTGGCCTTCACCAGGCAGGCACCAATCATAGAGGGACGTGACAATCGGAGTGACACATGAACAATGGCTCCATTTTGCAGCCCCCTGCGAACAGGCCCATCTATCACAGGGGGGGGGGGGGGGGGGGGGGGGGGTAATTCAATTCACAAGCTCCCCCCAATGCCACCTGATATTGCTTAAAGGGGGATTCGGGAATATAGTGGCAGACTTGATGGGAATCTGCTTGCTTAACTTTTGGATTAATTTCCTTATGATGCCAATCAAATATGAGTAGATAATTGGGGGCGGGGGGGGCGTTATATACATAAGCATTAGTGCAGATTTAATTTCAAACCTATTGTAAAGCAAAAGAGTTTGTTTGTAACCCCCCACATGTCAAGTTTGTGCTCCTGACATGTTGCTGCTATACAAAATAAGAACACTAGGGACATCTGCTGGTCATTAGCGTAAACTACAAGGGTGAATAACTTGGTTCTACAACAAACATTTTGTTTTGTACTGTGACACATTCATATTTAAATTTAAAAAAAAGATGTAGTATGATGATACTTAATGATGTCACATAGGCAATTTTATTAACTCAAGCCTCCACTCTGTGAGGTTGATAATGAATGCGACCACCTCTCCAGACAAACAGGTAGTAGGCAGTGCTCACACATCCCGCTATACACACCAGCAAGATGGCCACCACCACAACCACCTTCCACGCTGTAGATCTTGATTTTCTCTCATCTGAAACAGCCAAAGCAACAACAACAAAATAATGTTAAACAGGCAAATTTAACCAAAAATTGAAGGTTAACCAAAAGTTAAAGATTACCTTGTGCCTTGAGAAATGGAAGTTCTCTTGTAGTTGTCATCAGGTTCTTTAAGTCTGGTGTTATAGTGACAGTATCTGTCATCACTGTGCTCTCAGGTATGATCACAATCAAGTAGTCGTCAGAGGACTTTCTAAAAAGTGAATCTAGTTCTTCATCCTGTGACTTTGCCTCTGAGAAGGTCCATTGGCCCAGGATAGGTAGATCAGGAAGGCCTTAAATGTAGAAACAAGGTTTGCTAAGAGTAGATAAAGTGGGTAGTGCCTTCAGGTCTGTGTGTTCATAGTGAACAATTACTTTTTTTTTCAAAAAACACCATCTGCACAGTACTACATTTTACCGGAATCATTTGAGCATTGTTTGTTAGCTGCCTTTTGCCGTCGAGTGAAAATGACAGTGCCTACGAGCTCAGGTAGCGACCGTCACGGCTCACCTGAGTTTGGTCATGTGACTGTCACATGACGGAATGTGACGTCATTTCCAGTCAACAACAAGAAGTGGATTTTGCTGCTTAATTCAAATTCCACAAACGCATTATGAATCAGAAAGTCGTTTTTAGGGGCGCATAGAAAAATATTTTTACGTAACTTTCTCCATTAAACATTCAAATTAAACGGAATAAAATTAAAAGTCAGCTCGTCATTATCAAGACACCTGGTGCGCTTCCAGTGGATGCAGTGTGTGGGGAAAATTGTTTTCTAGTTTAATTAGACGTGAAAATTGCTAAAGTATACCTAATAAAGTGAGCAAAACACACTTACCTCGACGACCTCTTGCTGCTGTCAGAAGTGCCAAAAACACAAAATGAAGAAGAAGCAACATGACTGAAGTGCGAGTCGTAAACTGACGTTCTTTCTCCTTAAATGCACGATAGGGTAATTAGAATCAGCTGCAGGTCGATATGGAACATGGCTTGACGTTTCTTTTTTTCCTCGATAAAAACCTTAATAGCACGGTGGTGAGACTAAACTTAATCCTCTAAATGACAATATTTGTACAGTTATTGGGATTTGGGAGCTGTGTTGTCAGTAGTCGAGAGTAGTGGTTCTCATATACGTGTCTAAATGGAAGCACTACAGGGGGGTACGTGAGATTTTAAAATATATTTAAGAAGTAGAATCCATGCAAAAATCCTTTTAAAAAAAACAATTTATAATGATGTGAATATTTCAGAAAAATACTTGTTCATACAACAAATATCTATTCTGTAGGTTCTTTAAATTAATTTTGCTGACAACCCAATCCCCCCTATAGCAGATTGGTTCGCCCCAACCTGCCATCCCGCTGAGCATCACCTGTCAATTACTTTAAAACTTTATTTAAAATGCATTTAATAATTTCTGTTTGAGAACTAATATTTACTATGACTGCAAAGGAGGATATTTTATGTTGACATATTTTCTGTGCAAATCTTTTTTAATAATATATGTTTTTGTTATTTGTATTGAGGCAAATAGCTCCAGAGAGATCACTATACTAATGGAGCAAAGTTAAACACATCAGACAATGACGGCATGGCGATCTGCTTTAATTCTTTTTTTACCCCAACCAAAAATGTTTTGTACTGCTTTTAATTTTGGCTGAAAAATTATTGATATGAGAACCCTTGATTTACGGTAAATAAAAACACTTGACGTTCCCAAACATCATTGTATTATTTATTTTTTATACTTATTTCACAAGTCAGACAGCATTTTTTTCCTCCAGTTTTGCAAACAATAGGGGAACATTCACTTTGACAAGTGGGTCTAAAATGTTAAGTTATATGAAAATATTCCAAGATGTACCCCATCTCCAACACTCAACAATACCAAAAAAATACCTGTACAGTATTTCTTTACATCAGTGGCATGCAACCACACAGCTAACACAAGTAAACTCTGAAATGTTAACATTGAATATGAATATAGAGTATTATTAGTTGTAGTCTCCCTTTCCTTAGTACTTTTCAACCCCACCACCAAAACATTACAATAAATGTAAAACAGCATTGACAGTTATTGCTACTACCATGGCAAACAGTACCCAAAAATTCAAACACTCCCAATATTCTATGTACATTTCCCTGTTGCCGCTATTCCCTTGCATAGCTCGTAATTTGCGCAGCAGTAGTCCCGCCATTCAACAAAAGTACCGCAAACAGTAACCATGTGCTTGGAGATGCCAACATATGATGTAGCAGCGATGAATACGTGTGAAGTCCACACTTTTACAGTACCATCTCGCAAAAAGTGGAGTAAATTGCATTCCCAGTGCAAAGCTCCCATAACTAACAGCTTGATAAAAACCAAAGTGCAGAGTAAAAGGTGTAAAGTACCGAAGAATATAATTTGGGAGGAACAAGGTAGTGAACTATTGTGGCAGACTACGGTAGGTCAAAGCAGAACAATATATGGCTTACGACAAAACACCCAAAAAAAACAAAAAACAATAGTCTGTGTGTACCCCGCATTATGAACGCTTACAGCAAAGTGCTTCCCTGCCGTATCACATTCAAAGACCTTGACGGTCACAATTTTACAGCAACACACCTCCATAGTGTTATATACAGTACAATGTCAAGATTTACTATAAAAATCCCTTTTTTACAGCTCTCTTTAAGTGCCTCGTCGCTCCTTATTCCTCCTTCTCGTTGTGGCCGTAGACCTTACGGAGGCTCGAATCCAGCAGGTGGTCCACAGACCTGCAAGGTAAACGACAGAGTTGGTTCTGAGCAATACTTTTTTAAGTTTGCTTGACTTTTCCCATGAGAAGAGTCAACATTCAGAAATGATGCATCATTTTGAAATATTTTGATTTAACCATAACTCTTGAACAGTGATGTATGAAAAAATAGACGCTACCTATCGATGGGGCTGATAATGAAAGGGATGATTGAGAGGCCGACGGCCGTGGTTGTCCACTTGCGCACGGGCAGAGGCAATTTGGTAGTGCGGCCCAGCAGGTATAGCGTGGCGGCGCACACGCGGTTAATGGTGAAGCCCGGGATGACGATGGAGGCCAGGGCCTGCCACACAAACGTGTCCATTACCGCTGTCGCCACCCGCGTCTTCTGGCCCGGCTCATCCCCGTGCGCCTGAAACGAGGCCAAGAAGAATCTTTGTTACAATATGTTCGATGTGGTCCCACTTTCTCTCGACTGAAAATGACATCAGAGTTGCTCAGGTGACAACCAATCACGGCTCACCTGTTTTCCGAGCTTGGTCAAGTGACAAGCCGAACTGTGATTGGTTGTCACCTGCAACTCACCATTCCGTTCATACTCACCGCCGCTGCTTTCTTCCCTTTGTCAACGGCATCAGCCGAAACGTAAGCAGTGGCCACGACGTAGCTGGCCCGAACCAAGCTCACTGGAACCAGCGGACGGAAGGCCTCCCCCACCTCGTTGGCGTACCCTAAATAATGGGGGGGGGCACGTTGGTCTTCGAGTGATTCCTAATGCTCATGATTCATGAAGCGTTGCTGCAGCAAAAATGCCCTTGAGGTTTCCCCTACTAGTGGGACAAACCCTGTACTTAAAAAGCAGACTTGTTGCTATAGTTAAGTATACAGACCAAAAGTAATACACGCTCATGAGTTGATGACTCCTTGTGAGTCACTGCCTCAACTTGCTCAACTACTTTGGTCTGACTGAGCTGTTCACACCTACAACTAGTAAATTACACAAGGTCGGATAAAGCGTCAATGCAAATAAAAAGTGTTTGTCGTTGCATTTTGTGGCACACAGTGATCTCGACGGCCACGTTTGTGATAAATAGCCATTTTTAATGACAGATGTTCCTCGCCGCCCCGAGTTAGCTACCGAGCAAGCTAGCAGCTCCAGGGTGACCCTGTTCCCTTGCCTCATTCCCGCGTTTGCTTCAAGTCAGCTCCGGGGAAGGAAAAAATAACAAATGTTACATACCAAGGAAGCGGACCCATGTGTCGCGATAGATGTCAACTTCCCCACTCGTTTTTTCTCCCGTGGGCTCCATGCTTCTTTTTGGCGTGGTTTACTCCATCGCTTGTGACTCGAGTAGAATGCCGACTGCCACCAGGGTAGTGTTGGCTCGTGAGTGAACGATTCGTTCAAAATAACATTTTCTTTCAGTGAACGAAACTTTTTTCAGTTCATATGACTTCAACCAGTAGGTGTCGGTAGTGCGCATGAAGCTGGTGCCACTTCGCCGTAAAACAAAACGAAGAAGAAAATGATCTATTCTAATCTATTCTATTCTATTCTATTCTATAGAAAGAAATGTGTGAATTACCTGAGCCAATTATTATTATTATTATATATTTAAAAAATGGGGGGGGGGGGTGTAGTTGTATTGTTTGATCTAAATGTTGTTGCCACGGGATGTAATATAGAGAAAAATGTGTGTTGCCGTTGTCGACATTACCGTGTTTCGTTTGAACCAATCTTTTGAGTGAACTGATTCTAAAGATCCAGTTCACTTAAAAGAACTGGAATGCACATCACTAGGGGTCTTGGAGGGGGCGTGGCCCACCTTACGTCACGCAACCGGCTTGTGCGGCTGTTCTCATATTTACGACCGCACATTTTGTACACCAGGTGGGATCACTCCGGTAATTCACTGGAAATAATGCTACAAAATATAGACTAGCATCTACTCAATACAGTTCGATCTAACATATAGCTCACTGCACATTTTGTGATTGTAAGCTTTTTCTACGGCCGCACCTTTTTTATAAATCTAAACCAATAGAACACGTGTATTATTACTGACGGAAAAAGCGACCAATGAGAGTGAGGTACACAGACAGCAAAACCAATGGGAAAGACGCTAGCTTTGTATGGGAAGGTGACGTAAGATTCACCATGGCCGCCGTCGGCTGCTGGACGCATAGGCAGAACTCCAAATCAATATATATATTATTTTCTTCGCAAAAGATGACGCCTTTTAAGCTATTGTGGTCTTTTATTCTCTTTATTTTTACTGTTAATCACTGTATCGCTGACGACGACCACGAAATGGAGGAGTTCTTGAAACGGGAGTATTCTCTCACCAAGCCCTATCAAGGTATCGCCCTCGATGCATTGAGTAGAACATTCTCGGACATTTAACACTAATTGCCTTTTATTTTAGCTACTTAAGGCCTTAAGATCAATTGCTTATATCTGGATTCTCATATCTGACAAATATTCATGTATGACCGTCACGTGGGTGCTTTTGTCGACATGTGACCGTGCAATTTGAGGGGGGGGAAAATCGCGTGTGTTTGTGTTTAGCCGTGGGGTCTTTAAGCTCATCCCACTGGGAACTGATGGGCGATGCCATGGTAACCACTGAGCAGGTGCGACTCACACCTGACATGCAAAGCAGACAGGGGGCAGTATGGAGCAAACTTGTGAGTATTTACTGCTGTGGAAGTAGAAGTACAGTACAGGTAACAAACCTAACTTTGATTTGAATTATTTGCCTTTCAAGCCTTGCCATCTGACGGACTGGGAGATGCAGGTGCACTTCAAGATTCACGGGAAAGGAAAGAAGAATCTCAATGGTGACGGCTTGGCTATTTGGTATACGAAGGAGCGCATGCAGAAAGGTAAACATTATGGAAAATGCTCTTTTCTACCACTTGGTGATTGTGTTTTCTTTTTTGTATCGTTGTCACACAGGTCCTGTTTTTGGGAATAAGGACAACTTTACTGGTTTGGGAGTTTTTGTAGACTCATATCCCAATGAGGAGAAACAGTTGGAGGTATGCCCACATTTTGTGGTCCGTAGTCAGTGGGTCTAGTAAATTCACCTATTTTTGCTTTCTTTTACCTAATTATTCGCAAAAAAATATTTCTGTAATACTCCAAAATGCCACAAGATGGCATCAAAGCCCTGTCTAATAAGAAAGTACATACAGTATATTAGAGCCAAGGAAATTCTGTGGCTTATGATTTCATCTTTATATTTCATATTCAAAACATTTCAGGGGCTGTAGTTTTTCGTTCATGACTCCTAGCGAGGGATTACTCTTGTTCTAGTGGTGTTTTGTAAAGGGGCTGTCTTTTCTGTTCTTTTGTGCACTCACATGGAGACAGGCACAAAAGAAGAGATACAGTCCAAGCACACAGGTAACCATCTTTGGAATGTGCGTGTTCAACAACGTGTGAGCCTGATAAGAAACTTAACAGTGCAAACAATGATTGCCGCCTAAAGTCTTGTGCGTCTTTATCCAATCTCAAGAGGATCTTCCCCTTCGTTCTCGCCATGGTGGGCAACGGCACCATCAGCTACGACCACGAGCGGGACGGCCGGCCCACCGAGCTGGGGGGTTGCAACGCCATGGTGCGCAACCTGAAGCACGACACCTTCCTCTTCATCCGATACGTCCGGCGCAGGCTAACGGTGATCCTTTGTTATTAGCCTCAAACGAGCTAATTTGATGCTTTACAGCCAATCATTAGAACATATTTTACAGTCGTGCTGTTTTTATTCAGGTGATGATCGACATTGACGGACAACACGAGTGGCGGGACTGCCTGGATCTGCCGGGCGTGCGGCTGCCCAAGGGCTTTTATTTTGGCGCCACCGCAATTACAGGAGACCTTTCAGGTAGAACACCTCACGGATGTGCTCAAAAAAGCTTGTTAAGTCAGGAGGTAGCATTGTACTTAACTAAATGGACAGCTTTTGAATCAAACGAGGTTGACTGAATTCTGAAGCTAGTGTAGTTCGCACTTTAAAGCAACAGATGGCAGTATCGTACCAACTCTCATTTTCCTGATTGAGTCAGTTGAGTATTAACGTTTCTCTAACCTGAACCCAATAGACAACCATGACATCATCTCACTGAAACTCTACCAACTGACGGTGTTGCGAAGCAAACAGGAAGAGGAAGACCAGGAGGAGGAAATCACGATACCCAGCGTGGATAACATGGAGCTGCTCAGATGTAACACGCACACACACGAGCTTCATTCTTTGCACCACTCTGACCTTCTGTTGTCTTCCAGTGGGTCGCACTGAGGAAGGAATGAGCGGGTTGGCCATTTTCTTCACGGTGCTCTTCTCCATGCTGGGCTGCATCTTCCTGGTGGTCGTCGGCCTGCTGCTCTACGGTCACTGGAACGAGAATCGGCGCAAGCGGTTCTACTGAGAAGGAGGACGGGAGGTGGATTAGGCTTTGGGGAGCAAAACTTAACTGCACTGAGTCCACCCTGCGGCTGACAGAAACCACTTCCTGGAGACGAATCCTGACGCTGGACTTTATGCTCCATCTCTTCTGAGCAGCTACTTTTGAAGTCTTTTACTGTTGACTAGGGGTTCCTGAAACTTTTTTCCAAGAACCACCTCACAATCCTTACACCGATTAAACATAACTACTGTGTATCCCTGAATGCCAGACAAATTAAAAGTTGATTTTTTTTTTAAATTGCTATGTGAATAAAGTTGTATTAGAAATAAACACAAACATTTTATACCGTGATTCATTGCAATGCCTGAGTAAACGAATCATTTTTAATTATTAGACTAGGACAGCGCACCTCAATTGAAACACGAATGTATTAGTTATGTGTATATGTTTAATTTTATTAAAAAAATAAAATACAAATGATGACCCAAACATCACACAGCAGACGTCGTATTACTTAAACCCGAAAAAAACAAAAATAATATATAGCGATTATTATCCATCGGTCAGTGCTTCCCTCCTCTCTTTTCACTTTTTTTGGGCGGAAAACAACATAGAAGAAGTCTTATTTGGAAAGAGGAACAAAACCAATCCACCCACAGCGCCTTAATCAAGTCCATTTCCTTTTTCCACACTGAGGTCTTCCATTATGCAAGATACAAAAATTGTATGTCTCTAAGTATGAAAGGCATCAGTTAGATATTCATTCGGTTTAAATATGGAAAAAGAAAGTCGCTGTTTTAACACAATAAATGCACCAAAAGAGTGGACGGAACAGTGACAAACCCACCAAAGTACGAATCAATCCAAACAACAAGCACAAGTTTCTTCTTCCTAGCAACGTAATCAGAAATGTTAGTGGTTGAGAAGGAAGGTAAGTTGTTACTTTCCCCAAATGAGAGGAGTAAAAATGATATATACACAAACAAAAATTGCCTTTTGAAGCCCCTGTTTACATACATTGTTGCTGTAGCATTACTTTTTTTTTCTTTTTTTTTAATTAACAAATAGTCCACAGACACAAAAAAGAAAGATTACAGTACAGTGTTGTGCCACAGTACTGAGAGTTATATTGCTAGTACTGGTGCCCACATGACAGGAAGTGGGAGGGCAGCATAGAACAGTTAAGTTTTTGTTTTTTTCCTTTTTTTTTTTTCTTTTGCATAGCCTGGTTAAGTGACGTACAGTATACGCGACACTGCAGATGGAAAACTACCATTCCGATATGAGGATGAAATGCTTTGGCTTAATGGACAGGAGGGAATACGTTAAATTTTATGTTGAGCAAAGCAAGGGAGGAGGAAAAAAAAATGGTTAAGCCCGACCAACATACACTTGCGGTCTTACAATCAGATCACACTCAATTGAAAAAAAAGTCCAGCGGCCTCCAAAGGATCGCAACAGACATTAAAAGTGGATGGACGATCGTGACCGATTATACATAGCCCTTAATCATCTCAGTAAACATGAAATCGAAGGAAGGCCATGATGAGCAATTTTTGGAGAGCCATCTTAAAATCTGCACGCACAAAAAAAAAAGTATGTTTGATTAATCCACAGCTGTTTTTCTTTGCGTCAGACTGAAAAGGAAGAGAAATGCCTTAAAAAAATGAACGGCAAATGTTTGTAACTAAAAATTACATTTTTAATTTTTTGTAACGACAATTATTTTTCCGCAACAAAAATACTTGACAATATCTCATGATTCTGTTAACGTTCCAACTTTTGCTGTAATATTTTCTTCTTGTAACATTTTCCCCCAGTGTTGTCTTCATTTCCGTAACAAGTTTTCTGAAACAAAAAAAATCTCTATTTTTGTTATTTTATGAATGTAGAATTTGTGAAATTAGCTATTATTTCATGCAATTTTAAGGAAAACGTCAAACTTGGGATATATATGTTTTCCTTTACAATTATCTGTCATTGTTTTTGGGATATATTTATGGTTTCAACTAGCTATTTGAATCATTTAGGGGGATTTCAATTAATATTTAGTTTGTCTCTATAGTGGGGGTTTACCCAATAACGTTCATTCAAAGTAATTTGGTTTTTGTAAGATGTTGCCCATTACCACTGCTAGCCGAGAACACATGTTGAATTCAAATTTTATTTCCCGCAGTCCAACCACTTTAGTACTAACAATGTGGAGACGCGTAACAGCAAGAGAAGCACACAATTGAGGTTTGCCAACATCCACTTCAAACTTCTCCCCTCAACCCTTGCCCCTCCTCGTCTCTCCACTGCCAGTGGAAAATACCACAACAAACCCCTCACGGGGGCCAAGAGCTCGGACTTCAGAGAAGCCTGACGGCATCCTTGGAACCAGAATGTCGTTGCAACTTGACAACATCTTCACAACTATCCGGGGCCAAAAATTTACAGCCCGTCAAAAAAGAAAAAAAAAAACTAAAACTCAAGATCTAATCATGCCAACTAACAGCATGCCTTTCCTCCAAACTACACAAGTCAAAACACAAGTCACCCCTTGACGTGAGTGATGGAGACTAAAGAAGCAACATTTGAAGAACCGCGCCATCTTCCTGTCTGAGCTTAGTGTAATTTGTTCATTCTGTCACAAGATGTTCTTTTCCACTCATGTGCTCAGCAGAGTGGGGACAAGAAAGAAATGTGGTTGACCTTGCTGGTATGCGTCTTGACGGTCAACATCCTTAGCGGATGGTTGAAAGTCAAACTGAAGGAGCGGGCCACAAGTGGTGGTTGGTCGTCTAGTCCAGGGGTTCTCAAACTGGGCTCCACCGGCTGAAGCTTGGAGCTCTGCGTAATAATTTGCAGTTATTTATGTTCATAACATAACCTAATTAAGGGAGTCTTAATTAGGTTTAGGCCAATTAAATGATATGGTCTAAAATACCTGGATTTAATAAAGTTTTTTTCACAAAAGATCTATTATGACAGGATTAGTCTTTAATTTTTTAAGGCTTCTTTTTTTTTTTAATTAAGGCATTTTTTCCAAAAGGCATAAATTACAATACAGCGGTACTTTTGAAATTCACTAAGGATATTTTCTTCACGTTCAACTGGCGTTACAATTAGGAGGGACATCTCGGGAAAAAAAAAAAATCCTCGCCGGACCCCAAAAGTTTGAGAACCCGTGGCCTTGTCAATCCCAATCAGTTCACTTAATGCAAAATTTATGAAACTTGAAACGGACAAATAAGCGCGTCATGTCGAGAGGTTAACGATAATCATCTGAGCGTAACCGGGAGGATGAGAACACAGACATTCGCCCGCGGTGACAATGCTAAAGTCGAGTGTCGCACCGGATTGGCTGGCCTGGGCTGGTAGAAGACACGCCGGCTCACACCATGCTGTCTCCGGCGCTGGTGGCTTGGCTGGCCATGTCGCAGGTGTGCTCTTTGTGTCTGAAGGCGTGTTGCTGATGGCGGGAGCAGCATTCCCCGCCGGTGGCCCCGCACACGCGCCGCTCCTCGTCGCTCTCCTCCTCCGGCCCTGAGCCGTCGTCTAGCTGGCAGACGCACACCTCGATCCCTGAGTCGCCGGTCACGTGACGGCGCCGAGTGATGAGCTCATCCTCCTCCTCCGGCAGCGGATCCTCTGGGTTCTCCTGAGCCGAGGACGGTGGCGAGGAGGAAGAGGAGGCGGCGTCCTGGTCGGAGTGTAAGGCAACAGCGGCCGGCCCCGGCTGGGCGGCTTGCGAGGATTCTGGCTCGGGCTGACTAACTTGAGCGGAGGGAGCTTGGGCCGCCTCGGGAGGGTTTTCAGAGTAAGGGGGCGGTGGGGTGGGTGGATGACCCACCACCTCCTCGTAGTCGGGAAGCTTGCAGTCATTCCAGAATCCTCCAAGACAGAAGAACAACTTCTAAATTAGGGGCTCCAGAGACACTCATAACTATCATGTTGAAGGTAGAACTTCGGAGAACGACACCAGAGTGAGAACAAAACTCTTGTCAGAAACCAAACACCTCACAAATGATCTTCTACTCACTGAGGTTGAGCGGTGGAGGTGAAATGAAGGAGCTGGAGGCGCCCTGGTAGGCCATAAGGCTGATCTCACGCTGCCGTTGCTCCTGCTGCAGCCGCATTTTCACCCTGCGGTGTCGATACGCGCAGCAGCAGCTCAACATGATGATCAGGGTCCAAACCAACCAGAACCCTGAAAAGATTGGGGGTAGGTTCTGGTCAGAGATAGGATGGACGTCCATCCACAAATTTGCCAAACGTGACATGAATTATTGCTAACTTAAACTTACACCAGAGCTCATAGTAGTAAGTGCAGCATTCGGTCTCTCCGCAGCAGTAGCCCATCTCGCAGCGATATTGCTCATTGTTTACCCCGAAACAGAACTCCTTGCCCTGAATTTGAAACAAACAGCAAACACGCGCACACAATTTCCAGTGCGAGTCAACATTTAACCACATGTGAAAGAGAAACTGCGTCTGAATGCTTAAGGCTGCACAGCTGATCATAGCTGCTATTGTGGAAATAACCCCCGTAAACTTGTGAGCAATCTGATTAAATGTTAAATGTCATTGTGATTACAGGACACGGTAAGAACATCGCTAGTTTACTGACCATGAAACAATAATCCAGTGTTTTGGAAAAATAACAAAAAAGAGATGCAGCTTTTCTTTTTTTTTTTTAAATTGAGTTGGAACCATGGTTGGTGTCCAGCATTCATGCAAGACAATATTTGGACAGCTCACACTAAGCTGCCATCTCATAAATCCTGTCACGACATTGAACTATGCCTATTATTGTACTCGGATGCTTATGCACGTTTTAAAATGGCACAAGTCGAGTTTAGGGGAAGTAGGCAACAAGGATACAACAAAACAGGAGTTAAACCTACATTCAAAAATAAGTGAATTCGATATTTTAAACATAATTTATATCAAGTTTGAACCTTTTAAAAAAAAAAAAAAAAAAGCCACTTTCAGCACAATCATTTAGCAGTGAGTCAATTCATTAGGTGTTTACCAGCTTCGCCCAATGTCACAATCGATAAAAAGTTTGTTAAAATGTTTCCAAATTTTGAAAAGAACTGCTAAGAGACTCCATCCTTTTCTAGCATAAGGCTACCTCGCAAGCTACTCTGAACAACCTCGAATAAACCCGTTATTTCGCCGGGTGCCTGCCTGTTAGCAAAAGCTAACCTTTATCTCGACCACCTTCATCAAACTTCAAAATGGGGACATTCAAATGGCGTGCACGGTAGTTGTGCTTCGTCCGAGTCTCATCCCAATTGACCATCGACCAAATGTCGAAAAAACTTGGAATAACTGACGTCATCGGCACCGAACACAAGCTGAGCCGGAGTCGGTTTCTTTTGTGGAGCAAACAAAAAGAGGATGGAGGTGAGGCCTTGGCCAAGCCCACAAGCCTCGGCCTCGACTGCGAGCGGCGACCGACATCCAGAGCGCTGGCGTCGGCTTACCTGCACCAGACAGACCCCGGTACACAGGAGCCCTACAATGGATCCCAGCGTTTTCTGCGGCATCTTCCTGGGTTGTCAGCCGTCGACACGACGGAAACCATACAAGCAAAAGTGGATTAAATTTCAAAGACGTGTCCTGGTGTCTTCGGGTGGCCGTGGCGCTCTATTTAGCGGTTCCGCCAGTCGCCTTCCGACATGTTTATGTTGTTTCTTGACTGAGATGGAGTAATATGAGAAACTGCAGGGGGCTCGGCGTGCTGCAGGGGGCGCTGTGGGCGTTGTTTGGACTAAATAGATTGGCAATTGACGTCACATTCCATGTTCAAGGCTATTTTCTATCTCAACTTTTGATAACATTTAGTTTGATGAAAATGTCAGTGCTGGGATGAATAGTCACATATGTCATAAAACTCAAATCCTAACATTTAAAACCATTTTTAAAATCAAATTCACTGCACTTTTCTTTTGTAAATTCAGTAAGCTGCATTTTATTTATTTGCTTAAAATCTCTGTACTGTTTGTAAATGCTGTCTAGATGTACTTTTAATTATGTAAAGCACACTGTGTATGAAATATAGTCATAAATAAAGTCCAACTGCTCAGTCACAATATGTATTTGCACATGTCTCTTCACACTCAAAAATCTGACTGGCATTAGTTAACTGCTCTAATGGTAACAATTGCAGTGGTTCTCAAACTTTTAATATTAGTAGGTACCATTTTTAAAAAAAGCTCGATTCTCAAAGTACCACTAAAATGACTAACATTAAAATAAAGTTCCAGCTATTCTGTCATGTCCATTCTAGACGAAAGGGGGCCACAAATTATGCGTACGGTTTCCTAATTTGTCTCATTTATCACATTAATCAAACAATGGTGTCGTTACCTGTCGTCACTGAACATGCCGTGGTGATTCTCCACGTGGTTAAAGCGATGTTAATCCAGTCAGTGTAAGAAGGAGCCACTAATTCACCGGACAGCATCATGGTAAGTTATCCATCCTCATGCCTGCGTGCTGACTAGTTAGCATTTGTCTCCAATGTCTCCGAACGGGAAGGGAAAATGCATTCTGTCAAAAGAGAAGAGTTGGTGCCATTACTGTAATTTCTGATCAATGTCGTTTCTATACTTCCGGTCTAGATGAGTAACTTTTTGTGCAAGCTGTCTTTCTCTTTTATTTTCAAACCAATTTAGGACAAGCTATTTACCAGGAGAAATAGAGATAGAATGTATCAAATCGTGATTCAGTATTTTTTTTCCTCTTCTTAAATATTGACTAGTTCCTCACAGCCAAGCTTTAATCATCCGTAATCACTTGATTCCAATTTGTACATGTGACTTGTTGCAGGACAGAGTGACAGTGTTTTATTCTTAGCCACGTGGGAAGTAAATAGCTTGAGCCAAAGCCTTCCTGAAGGCTCTTTTGGAAAGCGTCCATTCACGGTGTACATTCCTAATCTCACCCAGCGGGAGATTTCTCTACAACAATGCACGGCACAGCCGCAGAGCCTTTCAGGTCAAACATAATCTGTCCGGCTGTCAACAGTACTGTAACCATCATGACATCATATTAAGTTGTCCAAATCAGATTTTAATATTCTCAGTGTAAAGAACTGCAAAGTAGAAGTGGGTGTGCACACTTATGCACCTTTTGGTTTTTTTTTCTGAAGGGCCTGCTGTCCGCCCTGCGGAGATTGAAGCAACCTCAAGACCAGGAGGTGCGCTTGCTTCTGCTCGGTTTGGACAACGCCGGCAAGACCACGTTGCTCAAACAGCTGGCCGCCGAGGATATCAGCCACATCACGCCAACGCAGGTAACAAACACGCGACATATCTGTAGAGTACAAAACGTCACTGTTATGTATGTGTGAGCAGGGTTTCAACATCAAGAGCGTCCAGTCGTCTGGCTTCAAACTGAACGTGTGGGATATCGGAGGACAGCGGAAGATTCGCCCTTACTGGAAGAATTACTTTGAGAACACGCATGTGTTGGTACGGCTTGCGGGATCAAGTACATTTTGTATTATGTTCTGAATATGTAGGATTATTGTCATTTTTTGTGCTTGCAGATCTATGTGATTGACTGCTCGGACAAAAAGCGGTTTGAAGAGACCGGTTTGGTGAGATGATGGTTTAGATTGCATGTGCGTCTGCCTTGTCGATTAATCGGAATTTATGAGCTTGCTTCAAGATGACACCAGTTAGAATGTGCTGTAAAAGTAAACGCACAACAAGAATTAATTACCTGCAAAAAAATCAATGAATATTGAAGAATCATTATTAATCATGATTTCAATATCAATAAAAATTATCATTGATATTTCTTTTCAGAATCGCCCATGTGTTTTCTTCAGTCATATCGAGAATCATCTTTTCCTATTGATGTCATTTATTCATTACAGCAAAAAAAAAACAAGTGTTGGATGTGTGAGCAGGATTAAAGAATATATAAATACTGTTACATTGTCTGTCTACATGTGTTGCTCCACCGTTTGTGTTCAATTCATTATTCAGAGCGTAATAGCGCCGCAACATTGACGCTATTTTGCACAGGAGCTGGCCGAGCTGCTCGAGGAGGACGATCTGGCCGGCGTGCCGCTGCTGGTCTTTGCCAACAAACAAGACCTAAGCACCGCCATGTCGGCCTTTGAGCTGGCCGAGGGGCTTAACCTCCACACGGTCAGAGATCGAATGTGGCAAGTCCAACCCTGCTCTGCCGTTACCGCCGAGGGACTGCAGGTACACATGCTACTGGGAGTGATACATTGTGTACAAATACCAGGAAACAGCAGCAAAGCACTCCTTATCATTTTTCTTGACTCACTTCCATAAGCCACAAGAAGCCACAACATTGTGCAAAAGCAGTACTTTTATATTAGACAAGCACAAAATAGGCTATTGTCCATACAAACACATGGACTGATAAAGTAAGACTACTGATTAGCGACTTCAGCTTTTGGAATGAACCCCATTTAATCATTCTTGTTTTTCCCAAACCCAGGATGGAATGAACTGGTTGTGCAGGAACATAAGGTTCCAGAAGAAATGAAGATCTCGTGAACTTGAACATTATGCATAGTGTGTTATGTTTTGTCAATCACTAAAGTTGTAGACGTGTGGTGTTAACTAATATCCCATTTGAAAACAAAATGGCTGAAGTGTATATAATGTAAATATGACCTTGAACTGAAAAGTGTGTACACAACACAATAGCAATGATGGCTGCTGGCAGTGAAAGAAAAAAAAAAGAATTTGTGTTGTGTAATAATCCAAAATAAACCCTAGAGGGAGACCTCTCCCTGTTCCCAAATACACTTGTGCAGTACAATTGTAGCATTGGACATTTCTTTAATTTGTCTTTTTATAGTAATCAAATTGATGTTGTGGTAACAGAATTCAAATTAGCCAACCATCAACCGTGATAATTTTGCAACCAACAAAATAGTAACCTTTGTAAATATGTTTTTAGGGGATTTGGTCTGGTTCCCAAAGTGTGAGTTTGGAAAAGGATGGTCTCCGGTGCCGTTTGGAAATGAACACATTTGCAGTGGCCCACATTGCATTCAGCATTTGTTTTCAGCTTGTCTTTAGCGGCACATTTGCAGCATTAATCCAAAGTGACCAAGTGCTCCGCTGTGGTCCGACAGGACATTTACATAAAACCTTTTTCCACGACTAATAGCTCGCCACTACAATTTGCATTATATAGGTCCCTTCATAGCGACATGATTTGGTACCCTTTACCCATGATAAAATAACCTCCTTTGGCCTTGAGTTACTGGCCTGCTGCCGCCCGTGTAAGCTTGGCTGCTTTTAATGAGAGCAGAAATCCCCAAAATGGACTTGTAGGATCAGCTTCGTGCTTTGAAGGACTGCAAACATGCTTGCACTTAACCTCTTCGAGAGGTCATATGTTCGATATCTAGCCAATACTTTGTCTTTAAAAAAATGTAGTAGGACCGCTAGGAGCGATTTAGAGCAGGGCTTCTCAACCTGGGATGCGGGTACCCCCAGTGGTCCACCAGCAATAACTCAGTGGTCTGCAAAATTGTCACGTCAAATCATTTTTAAAAAGTGTCTTCATATATGTTTTGGGAATATGGGAGGAAGCCGAGTACCTAAAGAAACTACGCCTGAAGGCCTTCGCTGAAATTTGAACTCTGAACCTGCAAACTGTGCATTTGTGCCAACCACTATCCAGTTCATGCAAATGCCTCCAACAGTTCCAGACATTCTCCAAAGGAGGAGAAAGTCATGAATAAGGAAATGAAAGTCCGCCATGTGAGACTGAGGATAAAACGACTCGGCCCACCCCACCTTCTTCTCTGCTTAATCATTAACATCAAATCTATGTGATAATCAGCCAAGCTTTAAGGAAAAATATACCCAATTACACACAGAGGTAGTCTGCAAAATCTTTCCAATTTAATATCAAACAATGGCACTATGGCGTCAAGCGCCCTTGCCTTCCCCTAAGAACCAAAGTGGATTTTTTTTTTTCTTCTTTACCAAATTGAGCGGATTAAAGCGTCGGAGTTGTGGTTAACTGTGTGGCTCAATCTCAGCAAAATGAGAAGCAGTCAGGCCTGCAGTGGGTCATAAATCACGGGACTTTCCCAGCCACTGGGCCCCGTACGCCGGCCTCCCACGCAGGGGACGGCGAGGCCACAGTCTGATTGACTCCTGAGGCCCTCAGAGGGCGGAGAAAGGTAAACGTGTCCTGTGACTTAATTACAGCGGAGACACTCGGCAGGTCAAGTCAGCGTTAGATCGTTAAATTAAAAAAACAAAAAGGAACAGTAATCTTATTGCCGTTATTCTATGTCAGGGGTGGGCAATTCATTTTGGAAAAGAAACCGGAATGCTTGCAAAGGGCCAAGCTAACACGTTAGCCTCAATTTAGCCTTTTTTATGTATTTAAAAACAAAACATTGTCTTGTTTTCGTAAATTGCTAAGAATATAGCTAAAATTATGACCACTGTTGTGAATTTTGAGTCTTTTTGAGGAAAAATATTATTGGAGGCTTCGGGGAATATTCAATAAACTAATAAAAACCTAACTTCTAGTTTTAGCAACATTGCAGAGACTAGCAACCACTCGTTTGCTTGAGAAGCTTCCAAAATAAAAGCAGCACTAATTTTACATTTCATTGTGAAATGACTATTTTCCTGATCAACATTGGTGAATTGACATCAGTGAATCAAATAAGTGTTACTTGTATATGAAAACTAAAATATTGTTCTACATATATTTATGATACAAAATGAACATTAGTATTTTTGTAAAAAATATTTCAAATTTCCTTTTGGATCAAAACAAATACAAAAAGTGTTGTTGTTTTTTTCCCAAATGCATTGTTTTTTGTCAAGGTTATTTTTACAGCAACCGTGCCTTGAAATGTGTCAAGCCGACGTATAGCAAGCAGGTTGAAAGTTATCGACTCAGCCATTACAAGCATTTACACAACTATCTGAAATTCATAGTTACAGTAAATAAAAGTGCTTTATTAGACTCTTGTCTTTGATTAAAAGTTAGTGGGCACCAGCCACTAAAAGAAAATAGGCCCGGACAGCAATTACATGCTCACGGATTGTTTGTTTGACCCGCGGAGTCCCTCCTGGCTCGTTCCCGGGACCCTCCTTTCGTGATGGAGCAGATAACGGCTGCTAGTGGATGATAAAACTAATAGCAAATATCCACATTCCTTCCTTTGATGTGTGTGTGTGTGTGTGTGCTATTATAAAACTGCGGCCAAGTCACAAAAAGTGTGAGGACTATAAAAATGATTGTCGGGGGGGGGGGGGTTATCAGTCGGGGGACACCGAGGGAGCGGCTCAGAGAATAGTGGGGGTCAGCGCAGCAGGTGGGCCCGGTTGGGGGTCCTAGGCTGTTTGATGCTCCGCTTAGACGGGAGTGTGAGGAAGTGAGAAGGTCAAAACAAACCTACGGCTTGAGTGGAATTTGAACAGGGTCTTTTAGAGCTGTACGACAATCAGGCCGAGCTTTGACCGCAATAGCCTGATTTTCAATTTGTATACAAAATCCGATCAAAAGTCACACACTGTTATTTTTTGCTCCATGCTCACGTTAGTGTTGCAACATTTACAGCGTAATTCCGAAAAGCAATTGTGAGTTAATGAAGGTGTCAGAGCTGCATGCTAACGCTAATACATTGTCTGTATTTGAGCGGATGACATGATGTGGATTGACGTGATGAGCGCGCTCGTCCCGTTACACGCACTTAGCTGCTCACATCTTCGCCGCCGGGAAAGTCCTGTCCGCCGGATAATAACGAGCATAAAACGTGCCGGAGGCGTATCAATCACAGTCCTGCGGGCCAGTCGCGCAGAGGTCAGAGTTCACGCTCTTGACCCCTCGCCGACCTTTGACCCCCGACTGCACCGGCAGGAAATAACACTTTCCGTGGTCCAAAACGTTTCCCGGATTGACTGATTGCCCTTATCATTTGACGGATTCGCTCGGCTTCCCTTTCCCCTGTCTGCGCACCGCAACCGAGCCCCCCCCCCCCTTGTCCCACCACTCTCGTCCCTGCCTGGCGCTCATAATTTGACTTTTTATCACCTCGCACTGAGAAGGGGACGCAGCGCCATCCGTCACCGCGGCCACACGCTGACAGCTGCTCGCACATGCATGGATTTTTACATTGGACTCAATCGGCGGAATTACTTCACTGTAACCGATTCGATATTCTACAAATGAGGCGACCGGGCGGCAGCGGGCGGGCGCGACACACACTCAGCCGCGTTCCGTCGGAAAAGCCTTCATCGATTTCGCCAGGCCTCGGAGCTCGGATACTTGGGAATAAAAACACAATTAATCATTTGACTTTGGAGATTCACATGTTCTGCTGCGTTCTTGTATAGTAAGACGTCATTATGAACATAAAGTGGGCCCTTTTGGTTTGACGCAAACATTTTGGGGCAAATACCGGAATTTGTACTTTGACGAACTCCTACAAGTTGCTCAAATGAGTTCCAATTAGAAGCAATACACTGATGCTCGACAATAAAGTTTCTTTATCAACAGTGTTTACTCTAAATGTGTTTTGGGGTTTTGTCTAAATGTGGAAATTTTTAATAACTCAGTCTAAGTCAATACAAATAATTATTTTTAAAAAAAAAATTAAAACAAATCTGCACGTTAAAATGGCCCAAACGCTCCCTGCTAGTCTTTCTGATGTTAGCATTGTATTTCAGGAACAAGACTTCTGAATTTCTATTTAAAGACAGAGGAAAGGGGGGAAATATTTTTCAAGGGGCTTTTATTTTGTTTGTACATTGCTGCAGCCTTTTATGGTTTACTTGCACGCGCTTGCGTGTGTGTGCGCGACTGTGCGAGCGAGGCAGCGAAAAGAGGGAATAGAAAAGAGGTGGAGAGCGTTCTCAATTTCCTTCTAAAAAGAAAATTCATTTGCAGTTGCTAATGTAATGTCATCGTTGTGTTTACCGAGCGTGGATGATGTATAGGGGATGTTGCATTGAGTGAGACTGCTTAATGATGCATAGAATTAAGTCTGTGGCTTTCAGCTGAGCTCCCATACCCCCCCCCCCCCCACACACACACACACTCCCTTCCTGCTTCCTCCTGTTTTACCTCGTTTAATCCACACCCACCTCCTACCCCTCCTCCTCGTCCTCACCTCGGCAGCCTCTCTCTTCTTTCCATTCCTGTCGTGGACTGTTGGCCACACGTTGCTGTGTGCTCTGTTGCCTTACTCCATCCATCACTGTGGAGGTTGGGATGGGGGGGTGCAAAGTGGTGGGCACGAGGTGGTACTAGTATAAAGAAGAGGAGTAAAAATAACATCCGGTTGAAGAATAATAAGTAGAGGAAAACATGTATTGGTTGGTTAAAACCAATTCAAATTACTCACGTGTTAGTAAAACAAAGCAAGCAAGTTGGTTTCATTGTTGAATTAAAATAAAAAAAGATTATAACTATGAGTAATACACAGTAGATATGTAATTTCTTATATATATTTCTAATCTTTACCTGTTGAGTAGTATGACAAGTCTATTCTTCTTTGGTTGAGTCTGCATGACTGTATTACACTGCCTCCTGGTGGCCAAGGCGGGCACACTAGAAGGAACCACACAATGAATTGAACTGCAGCATTAAATCCCGATACACAAACTGTTATTGCTCGACATTTTTATATCATACATTAAAGAATACTATTCGTCCTTATTAAGAGCAACTATGGCATTTCAGTTTATTTTAATAGGGAAAAAAAGATTTGTAACACAGTCACAAGCAAACATGTTAAGTGTTTGTATGGCAGCCGTAAAATGTCAGTTTTCCACAATATGTCCACTTTGACGTGTGTCACGTCAGCCCAATGGAAGAGCGCTAAGGTCTCGTTAGGACGCACAACACAGAACACACGCTAGTTGTCGGCCATCATCATGCGTGTGATTGTGTATGTGTGTTGATTTTCACTCTCTCTTTCACTCAGTCAGTCCGGCTATGATGCGTTCTGTCCGGCCCCATTCATCATCGCCGCCGCACACGCCGAACACACACACAGAATTATTATTTCTCTGACGGGCGAGTGCTTGAAAACAAATCCATTTCTCTGGCCATCAATTTATCATTTGGAATGGCGGAGTCACAGTTGAGTTGTAAGGGCCGACGGACGCGTATGTGCGTGTGTGTGTCTGTGTACAAGTAGATCTGCAAGTGGATTGTGTGTTTGAGAGATCACTGTGAATTTGGAAGAATTTTAAGTGCGTGTGTGTGTGTGTGCATGCGGGCGGGCGTGCGTGTCCTCCTTCACCTGACGTCGGTGATAATTTATCACTCCTCCTAGCTTGGCTGACAAACTATTTGCAGGAAAATGAGTTTTTCCGCTACGGATTTGTCCTCTGGGAATAGAAAACGGGGAGTTGCTGTATGTGTGTGTGTGTTTTATTCCATCACATAGAGATGAATGTTTGTACACACACACACATCTATACACACTCATAGGGACTTGAGGTCTCCAGTATTTATTGGGGGGAGAAAAAGTAGGAGGGGAGGTGCTTGAAGATAAATGAGGTAAATTAATAGAGTCACTGAGGGAAAAGATCCGCTTCCGCACCAGCAGATCTGCTCGTGACGCTCACACATACACACGTACCTCTGCCCCCCCCCTCCCTTGTCACCCCCCCTGCGCCCCTGTTTGCCCTCCTGCAAGATGACAAATGTAACAGTGGGCCACACAGCCATCAGAGCATAATGTCAGCTTAGATCAACACTGGCACAAAAGGAAATATCACAACATCAAACACTGCATACAAGTGTGTGTGTGTGTGTGTGTGTGTGTGTGTGGCTGCCATTACGACAATGGCTGACCAGGGGTCACAAGATTCCATTCTCACTTTCAAGCTCATCAAGCAAGATATTGACAATGTGCTTGGCAGAGAATTACACGACAGTAAAGGCCTAATTAGGCGGCCGTTACCCTGAGCCATCCATAATCGTCCCAACACGACCGAGCGGTGGGTGGGTGGGTGGTTGGTACGGCGCCCCAAAAATAAATCTCAACACCCCGCCATCCCCTTAATGCCTGTTAGCATTACTGTGTTAACATTTCTCTCCACTTTATTGTCCGCTGACATCAGCTTAAACAGCCAACGTCAGCAGCTAGCTAGTCAGCGTAATGAATGTAATAAGGAGTCCATTTGTGGAATTAAAAAAGACTTTCATTTGGAATAAAAATGCTCATGGAGATTTGGGGGCGGGGAGTCTGTGTTGTGGGTATTTTGGAGATAATTAGTGTATTTCTGCACCATTGTGCAAATGCTACAAGGACAATTTCCAAGGAAAATGGGCATCTAAAGTGTTTAATATAGCAACTATTCACATGTTTAAATTTAATCCAACTAATCCAGTTCCTTGGAAAAGATTGTGTAATTTTTTTCTTTTAAATAAGGAAATATAGTACTCCAAAATATTGGCACTGAATAAAAACATCGACACGTCATAATTGCATCTTGGTTTAATGCTGCAATCCAATTCAAAGTGCTGGTGTTCCCGTCTTGGCCACCGGGTGGCACTCAAGTACAATAGTCACGCATATACAAAGGAAGAAGAATTAACTCATATGTGTAACAGCGCTACAAAAATAAAAATGTATCCTGGTTTAAAAACAGATTATAACAGCATGTCGCCATATGGAGGACGGCCATGTTTCGGGTTGTTGACGCTCGTCCTCCATGTTGTCATGTCTGACCCCCCCCCCCCTTCCCACCACCGCCCTGCACCATCTGTTTCACTCCCTCATTTCTTTCTCTTCATCTCGACCGTCCACCTTTGTCCATCCCATTGTCCCCTCCCGCACCCGCCCCCCCATTTCCGCTTTGGGCTTGCCCTCTAACCCCGCCGCCCCACCAAAGCCACCCTCCCCTCCCTTTCTACTCCCATCAGCACCCCAAATCTTCTTGTTCTTCCCTTAAACGCCCCCCCCGCCCTCGTCTCCAGTCTTTTTGGGGGGCTAATAACTGTTGCCGGTAAGCGGCACACAAAATCCCAGCATGCCGGCTTTTGTGCCCCGTACAATGGCACGCAGGCTGTTAGCAACAGGGAGGCTCGGCCCCGCGACTGATGTTCAGGCCACAAGGGTCGACGGAGCCAACACCTCCGTCTCAGCAGTGGGAAATAACGGAGTACAAATACTTTGTTCCTGTGCTTAAGCATCTGTACTGTACTTGAGTATTTTATTGTGATGCCTTTCACACTTATTCCCTGAATTGGAAAACCGATATCACAGATATCATTAAGCTTTTTGATAAGCAGTTCACATATTTTGATGGCATAAAAGACTGATCTTAACTTAAAGAAAAGTTGTCTTCCACTAGCATAATGAACGGAAAACGTCTAGTCAAACTAGTTAAACATACTGTACAGCAATTTAAAATGTCTCTTTGTTCCATTGTAGCCAAGTTACCATAACTAGTACTGTAAATAACTTTTAATTTTTGTACAAAAGTACATTTCGACTTTTGTTTCTAGACAGTGTTTCTCAAGACAAGAATCTGTGCTTTTCTAATTTTAAGAACTGAGTTTGCGTACTTTTGCCTCTTGTTTTTCCGTCGACTTTTTAGTTTTAATCCCACCATTAGAGAAGCGATAACTTTACTTTCTCCTCGTTATTTGTCAAACCATAACAGCACAAATCTTCCCGTTAAAGGTGCGATACAAGGTGCCCCTGCACAAATTAAACGACACAGAAATGTATGGTCTTTAAATAAGTAAACTTGTACACAACTAAAGTTTCTCGAGTTGTAGAAAAACGCTTACCTCCCATATGGACATCAACAGAAAAGACGGTTGAAGTGTCGCATTAATTATTGATGTAGGGGAACCCGGAATTTTTTTTGTTCCGTTGCTATTTTTCGTTCTTTTGATAATAGAGAATTAAAACAAAAAAAGAACATGTCAGGCATTGATCATTCCAACACATTTTCTATTATTAAAATACAGTACAGTAAGTTTTTTTTTTCTCAGGCCCAATTTATACAAGTAGACGTACTTTTACCTAAGTACTTGAGCTGAGTATGAGAGGATGTCCCAATGTGGGAAACAAATGCACAGCATGCGTCTGATGGACACACTCTGGTAATTGCGACATCAGAGTGACTGGCCGAGCTTGTCCTGGTGCCTGGGCGTCACGCGCCGTCTCCATGGAGATGGGAAAAAGGAGGACCAGTGGTAGGGACTCGAAACACAACAAAATTATCCACACACTATCGAAGTAAGGGATGCATGGTCGCCATGGCAATGGCAGGGATTTCCTCCGCAATCCTATGTACAGTATGCTATTCACATGAGTTGGCCACCAGGGGGCAGCATTATCCGGTCAAAGCTCCTCAGAAATTCATTAATTTCACAGAGGATAAAGAATATATGCCAGGTAGTATTGTTATGTTATACGCCTGCATAAATTGTGTCAAATATTGCATAACTAAGAACTTTGGTTTGTGTTTATTTTGACACAAAGTTTCAATTTGGAGTGGCATTTAACAGCTGGAGGTTTTTAAATTTATTATTATTATTATTATTATTATTGGATCAAATATTCACTATATGACAACTGCTCCTTATTTTGAAGTGAGTTGAGTAGAATTCTACTAAGAGGAAATGTGAAATGTGTGTTTTCAGCACTTGTGGGCCTAATGGGCTCATCAATAGCAAGGCTATTATGACCTCATTATCTGCCTCATCTCGACTCACTGACCACAAACACACATGCGCCCACTTATAAAATTGTCATTAAGTGGGCTTTTCCCCGGGAAGCATTTATTTTAAGGTGTGGGGGGGGGGGGCGTTGGGGTAACGCTTGGGATGCGTGCTGCGGGAGCGCGCACGCACCGGCATGGGAGACATGAGCGCGCAACGCTGAAAAGATTTAATTTATGACTTTGTTTTATAATGCTGTCTATTTGAAGACGGGATTTGTACTGTGTCATTGATTGTAACGCAGAAAATTCAGGGTTTTTTTTTCTTTTGAAGAAACCAAGAAATGACCCGACTGCCAATCAATCAATAAAGCTTGTTAAACACGTTGTACAGTGTGGCCGTTCGGAAGTGTTGGTGTGACCTTTCACCGGATATTGACACCTGTCCCCGCAGGTCATGAGGCTTTTTATTTGTCTTTTTAGTATTGTCACACATTTCACATAGATCAAATACCGAATAAAATGTAAGCATCTAAAAAAAACTTTTACAAAGTGCCAGATATTGCCATATTTTGATAAATGAGTGGTACAAAATGTAAGAAGTTATATCTACATAGCGACAACAGTATATTATATGGCAAAAGTGTGATTATTTTTATCATGGATTCTTATTTTAACTATTAGTTAATATCACTGGAAATTATGAACGAACATTTTGATCAGTTTTTTTTTTTTTTAACAAAATAAAACAACCTCACACAGGGTTAAACCATTAATACAGCATTATTTTAAATTAGGATAGTTTTCATGCATATATATATATATATATATGTGTGTGTGTGTGTGTGTGTGTGTGTGTGTGTGTGTGTGTGTGTGTGTGTGTACCTCGGCAAAAGAGGAGCCCTATCATTAACCGCAATAATCCACACAGTATCATGACAGTTGATAATAATCTAGTTGTTGTTTTTCTAATCCCTTGTTAAACTCCCGCTCACCTCTCTACTCGCTGTTGTCAACTTGTCCCTGCAGGCGTCATCTTGTGTGTGTATGCGCGCGTGTGTGTATGTATAGCACCTCTACACACCGCCCCATTGTCTTGCATTTAAAGAGAAAACTTCAGTCACCGGTAAAAACGTTCCACACGTTTCCCTTCTTGCACGTTTTGCTTAAATTTGGGACAAGACCAGAAATAAAGATTTGAAAGTCCATCTGTGTGAATTTTAAGCAGGCAGGCCCACCACGGGGGTGTTGTATTGCTGTCATTAGAGGTGTTTTGTTTGTTTAACAGGCTGCTGAGAACAACCTTAACAACCTTTGCAAGTGTTGGCACCCCGCTGACACCTGACGCGCGGCCTGCAGACGGAGTAAGCTTTTTTTTTAAGGAAAAACACAATCATATCTTAGAAAAACACAATTAAGTCATAAAAAGCACACAGAAAATTTGCAGACAAGACACACGGTCCTCAGTGACGTCATAAAAGAGCTATTAAAATCGACCATTCATTTTATCAATACCTCGTGTCCTCTAAATATGTCTCCTGTGGGTAAAAATATAAACAAAAATCATAAAACCATTTTACGTTATCCCTATATGTCTACATATAATTTAATGACGTAACAAATTATTGACAATAAGTCATAACAACTTTTAAAACATTATGTATAGATACAGCATTATATCATTTATGATGTCAATTATTACAATATTTTATTACATTACAATAATACAATATATATTTCAAATTAAGTCATGAAAGTTATTTAAACCGTAACCACAGGAAAATGTATAGCTACACTGCATTTAACTTACTAATCAAACTCATTATGGAACATTTACATTAAAAGTTGTTAAACATCTGTGAAGATAATTACAATTTAAAAATATCTACCAAATAGCTAAAGGGACACACACACTCCTGCCTTAAATAAAAATACAAATATTAGTCATAAAAGGAAAGTATCTAATACACAGCAAAACAAGGAATTGTCATGTGTCCGTGCAATCAGCACTCTGGACAGTTAAATATATTGTAGTTGTAGAACCTTTTATAAATATAACAATCAAATAACATTTATTATAAAAATTGCATTAATCCACATACATTAATTAACAATTGTTGGATTGCAACAAAATTGTGTATTTTATTTGACTTTCATGGAGGCGAAAAAGAACAGTAAAATATGTACGTATTACTAAACGAATTTGGATTCATCGTGTTAAGCTTAACATTCGGGAACATTAATAATCATCTACAAATGACACTAAACGCGTAAATGGGGGAAACAGGAGGAAAAGAACACTGTATTTAGCAAATAATTTGCGTCAAAAGTCTTCCAAAGAAAGTTGTGTGAAGCTGTGAAATACCTCTTTTCCTCTCAGGAGGATGTAATAAACTACTTGAATTATTTCATAATAATAAATCATAAATGTCTCTGGCGGCCTGAGGTGTGCTCAAGCTGTCAGTGGTGAAATGCTGACGGATCGACGCAAATCACGCACTAAATTGCGTGTGAAAGCGCACTTTGGGACGTCTGCGTGCGCGCGCGCGCGCGTGCGTGTATGTCTGCCGCGTGTATCTGCGGTGTGTGTTTGTGTGTGCGTGTTGTGGCTCCTCCCCCTTCTAGCCTTCGTCCAATAGCTGCGGGGCGTCCTCCGGCGCGCGCTCCCGCTTGGATAAAATGCGTGGCTGTGCGCAAACAGCGCGCAAACACACACGCAAGGCGCACACACGCACACGCCACGAGGAGTGTGAACGCAACATTTTTGGATATTAGCACGCAAGGAATCGCCGTTTTTCACTCGTGGGCGTGAAAAGGTAAGAATGTTGCTCGTTGGGTGTTTGTGAAGTGTGTCTATAGAGGCGCAAGGTTGATTGCGTGACCGAAACGTGGCATGCATTTTAGAGCATTTTTATTTCAGTTTATTCGCACTTTTTAAGTTACAAATGGCAAATGAGGCATTTATGCTGTTTTAATAGAAAACCAATACGTCTGTTATGGTTTGAGTAGGAAATGATGCGCAAATTGGGCCTTTTTTGCGCACCATACAATTTAAAATGATTAAAACTATTTAAGCGTGCACAGAAACGTGTAATCGGATTAAGTATATTATATATACGAGGTCAAGACATTATAAAAACTTACATTTTTTTACATAATGCAACAAAATTACTCGCATGCCTTAAAACAAGAGAAAAGGTAAATCAGGTGCAATTGACTGTTTTCGAGAATACAAAAGTGGAGTAAATCTAGTTTATTATAAATCATAAATATGTTTTCTCACTTAATTTTTTATGTTACTACTAATTTTATTTTAAAAGATGTAGTGAATTTTTTTTTTTCATGGAACAATTCATGCATCAATATTTTTATGTGGCGTCTATCAGTAGGAGTTATACTACTATTATTATTTAGGGGAATATAACGAGTAAATTAAGTTTCAAAGTAAAAAAGAAAAACTCAACTACTTTTTCCACTAAAAATAAGATGAATTAAAAAACGTTTTCCCCTCGACTCAAAACGTCAGTATTTAGTTAAACATACTGTTTTGCAACATTGTACAAGTGGGAAATCTTAAACACAAATCTTTTTTTAATCATTCCAATGCGACATGATAATCCCTGTAATGTTTTTAGTATCAATAAATAGTTACCGTTGATTGACTATTGATTGAAAACACTGACGAAACTCACATTTAAGGTGATCAACTCAAAGCATTAAGAAATGTTGCAATGATGCCTCTAGTTTGTATTAAATAATTACACAATAAAAAAAAAATGCAATCTTGTGACATAAAACAAACGAATCAAATCACCAATTTTGCTTTTCTTTTTGGGTTTCTCTCATTGACATCCTATAATTTCCTCCAAGGTCTTTATCATATTTCACATCCTTCTCACATGGAAAACTGTGATACTTACAACGGTAAAATTATTTGATGCCTTACCCCTGATAAGGCCCGACCTCATTAAAAGAACTGAAAACGGTTTCCTGAATGTCATGATAGCATTTAGCGGTTAGCTGACATCTCGTTCTATATTTCATAAATCTTATCTAAAAGTAAACGCCCTTTTATGGCGTTTATTTTAAAACTGTATTTTGGTGTTATTGATAAAAAAAAATCATTCAAAGAGTTTCACAGTTTAAAAGAAGCAATGCACATGTTTGGCCCATCAATGTTAAATACAACTGAACTGTACCATGCACTACCATACTGCTTTGAGGAAAAAAATGTTTGTAACATTACGCACAATATTAACCTTTCATTCAGTGATTCTTTTCGCAACAAATTAGGAACACAAGAAGAGCCCGATTGTCTCGATGAAATAAAATAGCGAGCACACTCCTTTTTTATCGTAATTGTGACAGGAAGTCAAAAATGACTTAGGCGATTCTGCAATGATGCTAACGATACGTGAAAGATGATGGCAAGTGTTGTGTCGCCGCAGAATCGGACGGGCCGTCCTCATGCCCGTCGAGGCAGGCCGGCCGTGCAGGCAGTAGAAGAAGAGAAGAAGAAGAAGAAGAGGTGGAAAAAGAGTGACAGGGTGGAGGACGAGAGTGTGCTGACGTTTGGCTGGTGGGCGTGCAGGGAGCAACGTCTCAGGGATATGTCCACTGGCAGCGCAAGAGGTAAATACACTAAAGCCGTGACTCTTAAAGTGCGTTGCGAGGACCACGAGTAACTCGCGGGCTCCCTCTGGTGGTACGTGAAAGAATCACTGAATGAAACGCAAATACCATTCACATTTTAAACAAGACAAAAGACAAAACTTTCCAAACATATGCATTCATTTCATGTTCCTAAAAATATTTGATGCACTATTTATTAATTCTATTTAAATGTTTTTATTCATAACAACGGTCAAGCATAAGCCAGTATGTTTTATTACTGATATTTATTAGTAGTATAAAAATAGGTAAAGGGAAATTATTTGTTCTTATATTTATTGGTATGGTACTGAATTAACAATTGGTAAGTAAGAGTAGTTTTATTTTTGTGTTTTTATATTTGGTTTAAAATATTGTCAAGAACAAATTATCTATCCATTGATGCTTCTAATATAATTTAGTGACAAATGCATGCTTTGTTTTGCCACCATGCCACTTGTGTGCGCATGCGCCAGATTGCCCCCCACCTATTTCCCCACCGCGCCCACCATACTTCAGAGAGAGAGGTGGGGGGGGTAGAGGTTCTCGACTTTAATATCCTGCAGGTTGATGAAGCTTGGCGGAGAGATTTTTTTCTCCACACTCGGCTGGCAGCGTTAATAGAGACCCCCCCCGCAGTCTCTCCCACCTTCCTCCCCAAAAGACCCCTCCCCACTCCCAGCATCCACTCCCCCCCTCCCAGAAGTGCGTTTGATGTGGAAATGAAAGCTGGCAAAAGGCTGCAAGAAAGAGACGCGACTGAATGGGTTAAGTGAAAAGCGATAATGTTCACGCGGGAGACCTCCTGTGCGTGCGCGCGCGCGTCCGCGATAGTGCGCACGTGCGCGCGCGCGTCGTCGCAACACTTCCCAAAACAGCTCCAACTGAGCACGTTTGCACTCGTTGCCCCATATTTAACACTCCTCCCAACTAATTACAATATTGACATAACCTTAAATATGATTTTTTTTTTTTTTTACATATTTGGCGTTTTTTAGTTCCTTGACATTTATAAGTGTTCATCCCCCCTCCCCCCCCAGGTCATGGGGGTCTTAACCAATTAGGCGGAATGTTTGTTAATGGCCGTCCACTTCCGGAGGTGATCCGGCAACGCATCGTGGACATGGCCCACCAGGGGGTCCGGCCGTGCGACATCTCCCGCCAGCTCCGAGTCAGCCACGGCTGCGTCAGCAAAATTCTGGGACGGTCAGTTACAACATAGCCTTTCGTAGAGGCGACGAGCGGATACCAACCGTTCCCCTCCGTAGGTATTACGAGACGGGAAGCATCAAACCCGGAGTGATCGGCGGCTCCAAGCCAAAAGTGGCCACGCCGAAGGTGGTGGACAAGATCGCGGAGTACAAGCGGCAGAACCCCACCATGTTCGCCTGGGAGATCAGGGACAGGTTGCTCGCCGAAGCCGTGTGCGACGGCGACACCGTGCCCAGCGTCAGCTCCATCAACAGGTTGCCGACCGATATTAGCTCTTCTTGTGGCAGATTTTAGGCAAATTACATAAAGGTTCTTTTCTTACAGGATCATTCGAACCAAAGTCCAGCAGCCGTTCAATCTCCCCTTGGATGGAAAAGGCCTGAGCCCAGGACAAACCTTGAGTGAGTCTTGTTACTTTTTTTTTTTTTTTTCGCTGAATAGAAATGCTCACATTTATCTTCTCCAAGTTCCCAGTTCAGCCGTCACCCCGCCCGAGTCTCCGCACTCTGACTCTTTGGGCTCCACCTACTCCATTAGCGGCCTCCTGGGCATCCCCCAACCCAGCAACGAGGGCAAGAGGAGCCACGATGACAGTAAGATCCAACACTCAATTGTCACCCAGCCGGCCATTTCTCAACTCGTTCCGAATTATTAACCCAAGTGGATTATGAAAACAACACAGTCGTTCTTCTTTTGGTCTTCAGGTGACCAGGACAGCTGTCGGCACAGCGTGGACTCTCAGGGAAGTGGCGGCGGAGGCATTCCCAGAAAAAGCATGCGGGTGGAACACTTCTCGCAGCACGTGGACTGCGGCTTCGAGCGTCCCCACTACCCTCCGGACTCTTTCCCCAGCTCCGCCTCCGGTAGCAAGACGGAGCAGGTGAGGATAGGAGCGTCACGTGACGTGTTGTTCTGAATTTCAAGAGATCAGCATGTCTTCTTTTGGGTTTTTGGTTTCCGCGGCGACGGCTAATAGCTAATCCTTGGCCGTCAGACTTTGTACCCGCTGTCGCTCATCAGCGGCAGCCTGGACGAGGCTAAAGGCGGTTTGTCGTCATCGAGCTCCGCCATTGGACGCAACCTGGCGGCGCATCAGAGCTACGCCATGGTGCCTGGTGAGAGGACCATCCCCCAAAATCACTTTTCGTCACCATCGCTCCCATTGCGTTCCCATTGTTTCATTTACGCCATTTTCCCGCCTGGACACACACTCACGCAGAGCAACTCCAGTCCTTGCCGCTCTGCCTGAAGCAGGAAATGTCCCCGGAGGTCACCAGCACCAGCCCCGCCTCGCCAAACATGGCGGCGTCTCACCTGGCATTTGTGGAGCTGCAGAAACCCATTTCTATGAATAGCTGCAGTGGCGGCGCTAGCAACCATTTCCCCAACTCCTTCAACTCATTCTCCCATCATGCACCTGTGTATGGCCAGTTTGGCAGCCAGTCAGTCATCTCAGGTACCGTCCATGCCCCGCCTCCACACACGACTCATCTCATGATCATTAAAGCGCAGCCATCAAAACGTTATCTTTTGAGAGAAGATTAATAATATGGATAATAAGCTCACTTTGTTTTTCAGGGCGAGACATGGTGAGCTCCACGCTGCCGGGTTACCCGCCTCACATCCCGTCTCCGGCCCAGTCGGGATACTCCTCTTCGGCCATCGCCGGCGTTGTCGCGGGTATGAGTCGCATTTGTTTTCCTGCACACACAAAAAAACACACATTAAAGGGGAGACTATCAGTAAGGGGCGGGGTGGGGGGTGGGGGGGGGCAGTGGTTTGCGACAGAGGCTCGACTGGAGTTAATGAGTTGACTTGAACAGTGTGTGTGTGTGTGTGTGTGTGTGTGTATGTGTATACACGGGCCCAGGGGGTACAAGGAACAGGCTTGGGGGTTCCACCCTGCTGCCCACTACCCCCACACATCCAAACAGCTCTGACCACACATCGCCATGGGAACCAGGGGGCCCAGTAGGGGGGTCTTTGTGTGTGTATGTGCGTGTGTGTGTCTCAGGATGCCACTGTGTGCATGTGTGACGTTTTTTTTCAAATTTTTATTTGAAGTCTGCCCTTCGAAGCGCGAAATGAGAGGGTCTGATTTATTATTTTTCTGGTGGGTCTCGGAGTGAGGATACACAATTACCTCATAGAGGGGGGTACGGACCCAAGGAGCTGGAGGTGGGGATTCATAAGGATTCATTCCAGTCGACATAATTACCAATTAGATATTGGAATGTTTAAAAAAAGAGAGCAAGAAGGAAAGGAAGAGGGAGGCTTGAGCAGGAAGTGCAAGAAGAGGAGGCTGCAGGGCGATGGGCATGCACCACTGGCTTCTAGCGATTTGGGCCTGCGCCTGCGCTGGAGATTAATGGTTTACGGGCTCAGCTAAACTGCTAGTGAATGATTGAGCTGAGCGGCGCAATAAACATCTCACAGTAATGGACGATCTTGTCGCTTTTTTGCAAAAAGAATCATGTAGCTATAACATGTTATTGTTGTTTTTTTTTAAAAAAGGTGCCGACTACCCCGCTCAGTCGTACAGCCACTCGCCCTACGCCTCCTACAGCGAAGCCTGGAGGTTCACCAACTCCAGCATACTCGGTGAGACGAGGCTTTGTGTTCATTTGACTTTGGATCAATCCTTTTATTTCGGGGAGATAAATAATACAATAAATAATATGCTGAAGTGCTTTCTCGCAAATATGAGATCATTGTGCCTGCTGCATCCCCCGTGCGCAGGAACAATGTAGTTACTTCAAAGCAGTTAAGGCGGTCGGATGGAGTAGATCATTTTTATAGCAGTAATTATTCAAACTAAAACTATTTCAGGATGACATTTAAAGTCCTGTATTAAATTTTCACCAGGACGGCATAGATGAAAAAAAAAAAAAACAATGCATGAAGACTACATCAATAAAAATGAGACTTACTTAAGTGTAACTGTACAAATTGCTGATGGGATGGAAAAAAACAAATGGAGTGACCTTCGTTTTTGGATGTTTGCACCCCCGCCAGGTTCACCTTACTATTACAGCACAGCCTCCCGAAGCACCGCCCCCTCGGCCGCTGCCTACGACCACCTCTAGTCACCCGCCGGACGGACTTTCACAAACCTGATTACAACCTGGATTGACTTTCTGATGACTCTACAGATGAACCAGCAATTTTTATTTTTGGGACGAGTCAATTATTTATTTGCCATTCCCCATCCAAGCGACCCAGGGTAACTCGGACTGGAGCACGTTTACGCATCTGCAGCCTTACGTGTCACACGGTGCATCTTTTTCAGTGCTTGTCACAGTTTTTTGGCCAAAGACTTGTTTTTTTCGCACACCCGACAAAGGATATGCAAGATCTTTATAATGAACTATGCTTGATTTTGTTTTTCATTTTGTTGTTGGTTTACAATGGCTTCTTTTCACATTGGAGAATCTATTCATTGTTAATTTGACTGCTTGTGAATGAGTTGGGGAAAAAATGATTTGTCTACATGATGTATATAATGTAAAGTGGCCATGCTGGTGGACATTGATTTGACGACAAAAGCAAAAACAGGCTTCCATACACATTTAGTTTGTTCCCATGTTGGTAAGAATTGTGACTATTTTTTATTCATATATACACAGTTATTAATATTATTGCAGATGGACTGTAAATAGGGAATTTCTAAAGAATTATTTTTAATTAAAGCATGGCAAAGGTGAGCGTCTTGTTGTGTGTTTAATGAAATGTGACTTTCTAAAATCATTATACACCCACATGTGCCTAAACCTTTTAAAATATTTTTCCAATATTTTCAAATTTTTGTTCATTTTTGGCCTCCAATGCATTTCAATGGGCGGGAATTATATGCAGATTATATAGCTGTATTTGTGTAGCTATAATATTTATTTTTAGGATAATTCTATAATTTGTATTATTTAAAAATATAATATTTTTGATGGAAGTAGCAGTTGTAGCTACAGTAGTATCTTGTTCTCTATTATTAATTTAAAACCAGTTTATTTTTTCCTGGGGCCTGTTGTCTCAGTTATTGACTTTTACCAGGTTTTTTTTTTTTTTTTAAATTTTACAAGGCGAAATTATCTACACTAAAGAATCCATGCCCACAAACAAGAAGGAAGAGGAAGTCTGCCATTTCGTTTTGCATTAACGAATTATGGACGCTTTTTCCAAGGATTGTATTTTAACTCCTCCAGGGGGATTACTCTTCTTGTTATTATCATTACCTTGGTGATAATAGCCTCATAACAGACATTTCTTTCAGCAATTTTAAAGGACAAACTCAGCGACCCCGCAAGCGCACGTCTGTCTAATGGCTTCTTCTTATTTTCTGCATCGACTGCTTTTATGCTCGAGGTCTGCGTCCCTCTTTTTTTTTGCGGCCTCATTACCGCAGTGCGCTAACTAGCTAGCCACGCTTCGGTGGGGCCGGCCCACCTGGTGCCCACTGATGGCCGAGATGTGACTACATCTTTGTAGAAGTAGACCTTCTTCTCACTACATTTTTCCAGCTTTAGCCTTGTATGATTTACTAGCAAAAATTTTGAAGAGACGAACAAAAAAATTTGTCTGTCAGGGGTCACCGCCAAAAAAAAAAATCACTCAATGTGCAGCAGTTTCAAAAATGCTGACCAGCTTCCGCTCTTCAACGCAATCATGAACCAAATCTTGGTTACTCTCCTTCCATTTTTTTTTTTTTACACGCACAATCTCCATTCACGTTCCTAAGAACATCGAGAGTCAGGCTTCCAAAAGACTGCAAAGACAAAGTTACAGTTGCAGCACATAAGTCACACAAGCGGAAGTCTTCCTCCCTCCGTGGGCCTATTAGAGGGGAGGCTTTGGGCCACAGTGCTCGCGGTAATGAGCCCGTCGGTACAATATAGGCACCGGGCCGGAACAGCTGAGAGCAGACAAAGCTGGCAGGACAGGCTGGGGGGGTTGCCACTAGCACACAGCCATGCTTACACTGCGTCCTGCACAAGGCATGTGTCCATCACCATTATGGGGTAAGACCTCAAAAGACACAACGAGGGCACCCGCGGTACAAGCTGGCAAAAAGGCAGGGAGAGGAGTGTGTGGGGGGGTGTCCGGTTGTCCCGCGCCAGTCATCTGTAAAGTTCGCCACTTATCTCCGAGACAGAGACACCAGACCGAGCAATTCAGCCTAGCAAATAAGTATTATGCAGGCCGGCGTAATTTGTCGTGGTGGCGCGTGAACGGCGGCGTGGGCAGAGGTGGTGTCGACCCAGATTGCGCCGGGAGGAGGGTTTTCATTTTTGAATATTTGTTTATGCACAGAGAGCGTGACCGATTTTTGACACAATTCCACTAGCGATTTGTTTCACTTGGAAACAACTGCAATTGTTCATTAACCAAATATTGTTATTATTTGGTCATGTTTTGTGATTTAAAAAAAAAAAATGAAAAGCAGTTCAGAAAATGGATAGATTTTTTTTTTTTTTTTTGCAGTAAAACAGGCATAAAATTGACCTGCAGTGTGAATCCAACCAAAGAGGATCACGCAAAGAAAAACACTTGAAATGACATCCCTGTCATCCAATTTCAAGAAGCTCTCTCATCTCATCTCCTCCACCTTCGGAACAAACGCGCCAGTCAAGGGGGAGCAAACAGAAGGAGTTTCAGGGAGACGGGCGGGGGGTAAAGAAACACAGGTGCCCAGTGTTGCATCTCGGCTATTAAACGCCACACGGGCCCTGCAGGCAGGAAGCTACTGTTTGACTGCGAGACATCAAGAAAAACGCACCTTTCAAAGCACACACATTGAACGCCATCGCACAGGCAGGATGGATAAAAATCAGCCCAGGTATCAGGTACCGCCCCGAGGGAGCGAATGGGGTGACCCCGGGAGGAGGAGAAGGGGGGGGCTAATACTATAGAGGGCGGTGAGTCACAAAACAACTCATTCAGCGCCGCTCGGGTTAACGATTAGCGAGGAGGAAGCAGGTGCAACGGCCGATGGGTCCGAGCGCTGCATCAAGACATGCAAAGCAGATCAAAACGGAGCCGACTAGTTCGCAAACATTCTTTTTATGCCACGTGTCAAGAGTGTAATGTTTGAGTGTGTGTTTTAGTAAAAGGAGGGGGCAAGGGGAGGTCATGTGTTGAGATGCCCTCAAGACAGGCACTTGTGTTAATTCCAACAACAGCTGCTTTCTCGACAAAAGCCAGTGTTTGCATTAAGCTTGTAGGAAGGCAAGGGGGAGGAGGACTCAACTCCATGTCACATTTTCTTGCCCTCCCTGAGCCTGATTCAATCTGCTAAAGGACAACCAACCCAGTTGGAGTTTAATGTAAAACTAAACACGCAACAAAAATAATTACACACATCCTATATTTAAATACAGAATGTAATAATTGTTTTAGAAACCAGTGCTCAAGCTATCAGTCCATTGACGGGCTAATGGAACATTAGCATTGAGAGTGGGAATAATATGCGTATAAAATACAGAGTTTTAAAATCAAGGATTGGTCATGTTTATAAATTGTGATTTCAATGTCAAGCAAAACATCTATAAATGTAATGT
Source organism: Syngnathus acus (assembly GCF_901709675.1). Taxonomy (NCBI): domain Eukaryota; kingdom Metazoa; phylum Chordata; class Actinopteri; order Syngnathiformes; family Syngnathidae; genus Syngnathus; species Syngnathus acus. Next base: position 8,012,860 of record NC_051097.1, read on the forward strand.
TCCATCCATATATGATCGGACGTCATCCCCGTCAAAGTCTGGGTAGACTCTTACTAGTTGAAGTGTCTGAGAGAGCTGCAGAAGAGCTTTCAAGGGCCCCGCATGGAGAGACGGCTCTGACGCCACGGCAGTCAAGACCGAGGGGGTGGCAGTGGAGAGGTGCGGGCAGAGAAAAGACTTTTTCAAGTGGGAGAGATGGAGTAACAAGTGGAGCGTGCCAGGCGTCAGCAGCAGATGGACAACGAGCATCCGGAGCGCCGTTGAGACCGCAGGGAAAATAAATGTTTGGCGGGTGCGGCGTTTGCTGCATGTTGGACGTGTTGTGGACTTGTATAGAATTCTATAGAAAAGCGCAATATAAATCTAACTTAATATAATAATAATTAATAATAATAATAATAAATTCATTATTATTATTAGCTCCAAAAGGGGAGTAGGTATTCTTTTGTTCACCATTATTGGTTTATTTAAATGTTTGTCTAAAAAAAAATTGAAACTTTAAACACAATAAAATTGATTATTTGTTAAATCCATGGAATATGGCGTTTAAGTTATCTTTTTGCTATTTAAGTAGCGTAAAACCAGGAAGTGTCCCTACTAATGTGCAGACAGACAAAACAAACTTCTTCCTCATTTTTGCTGACAGCTCAACCTTAGCGAAGGGTCTGCGCGGGACTAAGTGTTATTCAGTTTTTTTTTTTTTTGTGTGTGTGTTTTGCAAAAAGCATGCCAGACTGGCCCCTAATGATCCTGACTCTGAGCTCTTGCCTTTTTAATTACCCAACCAGGCCTGACTGAGGCTCACAAAGCTCGGATGGAGAGGCGCAAATGGTCCAACAAGAAAAAAAGGGGACAATTTCTTGGGAAAGATGCTCCGTGAACCCAGCAGCTAAGGCCGCCCCTGCTGCTCCAGCCACTCATTACTCGGCGGCGGTCCTCCAAAAGCGGAGCCCACCGGGTCGGCTGGAAAGCAGCGCCCTCGGCTCAAGTTAGCAAACATTTCAGCTGGGATGATCCAAACAAGACGCTAATGGCCGCCTTCCTCACCATGGAATGTTTTGTCACGGCGTCACCTTTCAACATGACCCGAGGCCTCCGTCACTCAGGTGGCCCATCAGTCACCTTCATCTGCACAATCTGACTTTATCTTAATGAGCCGTTGTTATGACAGTCGATGAATGGAGACGGCCTCCATTCAGCGGACAGGAAAGTCCGGCATTATTACGTTAACGAAGCCCCCGCAGCCCGTCCAGTCATGGCGCACCACCCAAAATACGTCTGGCTAAATAAAAAGCTTATACAGAGTCCAGTGCCTTGATCCCATTCGGAACTTGGGACAAGACAGGGCGCCCTCGCGATTGTCTTTGCCCGTCATTGCGTTTCCTATTGTTGCATTGCATTCCAGTGTGAGGAATGTTAGAAGTTTGGAAAAGGGGGAGTGCTAGGGGCCTTTATCCTTGACATCCTGTTCTTATTGTTAAGCGCTTGAGGTCGGCTGCAACCCGACATGTCGGCTTGAAAGGGAACAAAATGGGCCTGTGTGCGCGGCGAGCGAGCACACACACAACTTATGAAAAGAACGGTTTTACCTTTCCAAAATAAACACATTTCAAGACTAACTAGAAAATTTGTACTTGATTACTGTACTTGCAGTAGGGAGAAAAAAATGGTATGTCTGATGTCTGTATTTTATGATATGAATTATTACATACCACACTTGGAGGACGACCGACGTCAACATCGGCGAGCAGACGCAAGGTGGCCGCTTATCTTGGCAAGGTGCTCACCGAGTCTCGTCCTGAAAAAAAAACAAACACACAAGTTACACCGTTGTTTGGATTCCTCATAATCATTAGAAATACACTCACCTAAAAATATTTTTGTGACACCAGCGCAGTTCCAAAATTAGTCTGATACAAATGTCAGGCTGTAAAAAGCAAACACACAAAAAAAAAAAAACGGTGCCATGTTTTCAAGATATGACAAACAGTTTAATTCAGGTGAAAAATTATAGGCGGCGAAAAAAATTCAGTCTTCACTATATTTTATATTTAAATGTGAATATCAAGCAGATATTATGACATGAGATGACAAATATTATTTGTTTGGTACCAATTTAAAAAATAAAAAAAAAACATCTCCAGCATTGGAAAGATTGAACACATTTCAAAACGGACCCTTCATATGAACAAAACAATCATAAAAATGACATGATGACTTAACATAAACAGATTGAAAAAGTGCAATCGGAACATCCTCCAAAACGCTACTTGAACTAGAGCACCACCTAGCGGTCAAAAACCAGATAGGCCCATTGGAACGAGTGCGACACAGCATACGATAAGTCAATCAGGTCCACACATTTTTGGTCAATAAACAAATGAATCAGGTTCTTTGCCTTTAGGAATCCCTGAGGTAAATTTTGTCAAAGTGCACGAGGTGAAAAAACAAAAGGATACGAGTGGTCGGGTTTCAATTTGTACCAGGAATAAACAATTGTCACTGAACGTTCCATCTTGCTGTCATGCGTCCTTATTCAACCGAGGTGAGACTCTCCGGTAAGTCCATCGTTCGGAGACGTTGCGTTTGATTTTGACGCCGCTCTGTGACCCCATGTCCAGGTCGAGGGAGGGGCTGGAGTGGGACTTTGTCAGGTGGCCTTCATCTTCCTCTCCCTCCTCGGCCACCGGGGAAGCGCACATGGCTTTGTCGAACAAGCTGAGGGCGGGGGCGATCAGAGCGCCGTTTCCCGTCCTCTCCACGCCCTTCCAGGCCTCCAGCACTCGCGTGTAGCTCTCGTAGCGACATATCTGCGGGCGATGGACATTCGGAATGTCACCGATGGAACGTTATTGCGCGCTTTGCAGACGTGGCCGCCTGGTGTCGCTACCTCGTGCTGCAGGTACTCGGCCCTGGTGCGGTGCTCCTCCATCTCCTTGCCTCGGGCTTTTTTGCCCTCCGGGGGGTTCTGCTGGAGGTACGACAGGTCCGTCTTGAAGGACTCCAGCATTCCGGCGTGAGACTGCAGCTGGCGTTCCTGCGCGGGAAGTGAACAATTACATTTTTACTACTAGCTGCTGGAATCAATCTCCACTCTGTTTGCAGATATGTTGATTGTGAACTCTGGAAGTGCCTCAATGAATTAATCTAATTGAATGAATCCATGAAATCGATTAACCTGCCAGTCAGTGCATTAACACAGACTGAAAATAGTAACAAACATACGAGCGTGTGCGCGGACTGCGAGGCAGGCAGGATGGGTCGACAGAACCTCCGCTGGGAGCCGACGGCGGCGGGGAAGGGCGGAGCGGAGTGAAGCGCCGACACCAAGTTAATGCGGCTGATCCAAGAGGTCATCTCCATTTTGGATCTGCGACGGAGAGGCGACACTCGCTGAGTGGCGGTCACGCGACACGGACGATATATTCCTGCCAAACTTACGACGCTTGAAATAGAAAAACTCGCCAGTCGGCAGTCTGCAAACGGAAGACGTGCGGCTTCTTGGTGTAGTCGGCCGCCGGCTCGGCCAGCGAGTGATGGACGCTAACCACCTCCTCGTTGGTCTGCTGCTCCCCCCTGCTGTGGTCCTGACACACACAAATGTCAAAATTTAATTGGTGCTCTCATAAAAAAAATATATATGTATTTTGCAAAGGTTACCAACCTTCTGTAAGTAAAAGACCATTCCCTTCAGCACGCCATAAAAGGTTTTCCAGCGTCTCTTCCCCCAAGGAGCTGACGACACAATCGCAATGAGTCAGCACGGACCATGTTGGTGAGCGGGGCACTTTGTCGATCACTTACTGCGCTTGCCGTCAATATCGGCGTGGAGCTTCCTCTGGATGAAGCCCTGCTTGATAACGGGGGCCGCCTTGTCGTGAGGGACGTCCTGGAAGGGGTTGCTCTTGGAGCGCAGCGGCGCGTCCACCTCCTCTGTCAACGCCGAGGTCAGCTCCTCCTCGTCGCTGGAGAGCCACCGGTTAAAGATGTGACAAAGCGTTCGTTTCGCCGAAGAATCGTTTTCGCTAAGTACTCACATGGCCCATTGCAGCGGCTCGCTCTTGATGGAGTTGTAAAGACCCTGTAAGGTACATAGAAAAAAATAAAACATGAACAACTGCTTTCAGTTATAAAACCATTTTGAGAGCGAGTTCTTACTTTCAGCAGATCCTTGCTGAAGTTCTCTCCGTCATTCATGCCCTCCAGGTTGGACACAAACCGGGACGAGGACATGGCTTTGCCTACGTTCTGTGAAAACAACAGGACAGTTGATTGACAGCGCGCAACTCGGGGGACCGTTCGGCTCAAGCGTGCTGCCCACCTGTCCGTGCAGGTCCGTGTTGAGGAGCATCAGAGCGCAGGTGATGGCGAGCACAGCCCCTGAGGAAGGTGAAAAGTGCCACATTGGAGTGTGCCTTAAGGTAAGGGAATGAGATGGATGCCCACCTGGTGAGGAGAAGGAGTCCGGGTTGCATTGATGGTAGCGGCCGGCGAAGTGCTGGAGCACCCGCTCGCGCTCCTGCGTCTCTCCGAGCAGGATGACCACTTTAAGGAAAGACCTGAGTGATGCAAAAAGGGAAATGCAAACATCTTCACCGGGCCTTCGGGACACTTGGTTTGCCTTCCGACTGCTTACCTCAGAGCTTGAGCCAGAGTTTGCCCAGTGAAGTCAAAGAACCTGAGGTACTCTTCGCCAACTGCACGACTGAAGGAGTTGCTGGAGATACACAAGGAATGACTTCATTAATATCGTATTGAAAAAAAAAAAATGGACAGTGGTTTGAACTTGTGTGTTCTTACTCTTTGTCCAAGTGCTTGACCACATCTACACGCTGGATCCCATCCAGCTTGAAGAGCCGCTCTGCGAGCTGGAGCACCTTCTCCCGGTCCATATCGCCTCCGTTCATGCAAAGTGCCGCCGCCGACTCGGCCGTTCTCCTTGGCTCACCGTTCGCCACAAGTACCGGCCCGGATCCGTTTAGGGCGCTTGCCTGCGCCTCGTTTGACTTTGGGGCTTGATTGGTAAGAGTAAGTACCAAAGAGACCTCATGCTTGGTTTGGTGCGATGGCTTAGTCTCGACCTTCCTCTCTTTGCCAGCGGGATCCGCAAGCTGGTTTGAAGAGTGTGGTTCTTCTGAAAGTTGAGGCTGTTCCAACTGGACCGGGTCTTCACAGTGTTTTTGGGGCAGCCCGTTGTCATGGGATAACTTTTGCGGTTCTTTCCCTGCATCATGAGCTGCTGGGACCTTTTGACTTCCTGCAGCAAGAACCTTTAAGGTTGGTCCGGTATTGTCAGTTTGCTTTGGCTGCGCCGGTGCCTCCCTAAAAGTATAGATCACATCTGATCAGAATCATATGCAATGAATCCATTTTCTAGATTTTATTTTTTTTTTACTACCTCTGTGATATGCACTAAGAACATGGCTGCCAACGGAGAAGATAGAAGCACAGCTTTTTCACAAAAAGGCCTTAAAACAGTATCAATTATTTTTCTCACTCAGTCAGAAAAAGAAATACAAATACTCACACAGTGTTGGAGACGCATTCGTCATTGGTTCCATTCCCCGCTTGGCTCCCGTCCGCCATCTTGGAACCTCGAAATGAAGTTTGAGCTCCCGCTGAGTCGGCGCGCCCTGTCATCGCCACATTTGTCTCCTCCTCCCGTGGTTTGTCCGGCCGTAAATCCGCAGTGGTACTAACCGCATTGGCCGTGACGCCGTCTTCCTCCTCCTCCTCCGAGTCAGATTTCAATGCTGTGTCCAAAAAGCGATGCAAATCACTCTTTCATGTCCCGCCCAAAAGATAATAGCGGTTTATGATTCTTTTTGTTTTGCAAAGTAAATGAACCCTTTTGCATGATGCGTACCGTTATGACTGTCGTCTACGATCTGATGCGTTGAATGTTCCCTTTGTTGCGTTGTGGGCTCTTGAGCCGCTGCGGCATCATCACATGGCTAAAAATTGCAACACGGGTCATCGATCATGCACAACATGTGACTGCGGATGCAATACGAGACTCAAACGAGACTCTTTCCGCTACATTCGTCCCAGCCACAAAACTACCTCTGCATAATGAATGGCTAACAAGTGAGGCGGCGATGCAAATGAACTCGCTGCGCTTAATTTGCACTCATCCGCCCGCGTTTGTCGTTTGCACGGCATCGTACAAAAAAAAAACCTCGTCTTTATGTGTCCGTTACGATTTTAACTACATGTGCTGTCAAAGCAAGAACAAAAGAAGACTGTCTTCCCGGAAAGCTCGTCTGCAAGCAATGAGCCAAAGCAACCTGAGGAGCAACAAAAGAGTCTCTCTTATATGCTCTGTTGTAGTTTGACAAATTCGACGACATTGTATAATGTCCCAAATTCATATCTTTCATATTGTATTTTTTTGTAGTATATATATATATATATTTATTTTAATTAATTAATCGGTCCTCATAATTTCATCCAGCCAAATTTCGGACACTAAAGTATATCTCAAGCAAAAGAGAGTATTGAGAACCTACCTTGAAGTCATTTCCTGTCAGGTTCACTGATGAGTCAGCATCATTTTGTTCCTCTCTATGTTCCACTTCATCACCATGACAAGGTTCGTGCAGCGAAATATCGTGTCCAGAATCGCAGTCAGTTCTGAAAGATGTCCTCTCGGCGACGCCGTCAGGGATCTCCCATTGCGCTGTGGCGAAGGAAAGCGCGGCGGCGACAGCGCCGCAGCTCACATCCCGCATCAGCCATATCGTCGTCTCCTTTATTTCACCCTTGGCCTCCCCATTCAAGTGCTGAAGATCACGAGGCAGCCAGGGGTCCGAATCAGTCAGATCCAATTGCGGGGAGCCCAGATGCTCCTCCTCCATCGGAGTTTCCCCCGCCAAGGTCGCTTCTTCTCAGGCAGTGGAGTGCCGCTCGCAGATCTGCCATCAAGGAGAACATGTGACTCTGGCTGGATGTTGCACAAAAGCGAAAAATTCTGTTCATCATTGTGATAAAAATAGAATTCCCCAGAGGAAGGGCGTCTTTACGGGACGGACAAAAAAGTCTATTCACAATGTTGCTGATGAGGAAATAAACAGCGGGTTTGTATCGTTGCTATTCATGCGACTGGCGGAGGTGTTGCGCAACCGAGGGAAGCACGTGAAACAACATTGAAAGTCAAGCATTTACAGTCCACAAAGTATTTAGAATTTCATTTTGCAATTACACACCAATTCAAGATGTGATTGAATTAAACTCCATTTCCGAGGAGCTAAAAAGTGTTATCGATTTGACAGGCTGGGTGAAGATTCAAAGCAAAAGAGTCACTTTCAAGCTGCGGACAAAGCGAATACATGCTGGCGGTGGATAAAGGCGAAATTATAAAACATTTAACTCGACTATCCCGTGTCAAGTTTTGCCGCTTCTGTTTGAAATCTGTTTGTTTTAATCTGGCTGGATTTCAAGGCGCTATCTGACCTCAGAGCGAGCAGAGAAGGTAGTCAAAGCGGCGGCGCGTGTTGCGGATCAGCTGCGGAAGCGTCTGCGTCTTATCACCACGGCACGTGCTCGAACCGTCACTGCCACGCGTGTTGCCAACACAGAAGGAAGGGCATCTCTCGCCAAGGTCGACCGACCGACAGCCGTCGTTAGATTTGATTCTTCCTGCAACTTCCCCTTATTACGCCCTTCCGAGAGTCGCGCAACCGACATCCGGAAGAAACCTCGACCGCGTTTCCTGTGTGAGCTTACTTCTCACTTCCTGTCAGGGCGCGCAAAGTGCTTTTGTTACATCAAAATAATGGCTGAGTCGAAGAAAAGAAAAAAAAAAGAAGTGTTTGTACTTTAAATAAAGGGATAGTTCATGTTGGGCTTTCTTAACGTTGACTGGAGTGGAATAAAAACAATCGCAATACTGCAGGAGATCTTTTTTTAAGCCAATTTTGATATTTGGCAGAACAAAACTTCAATTACCAATTAATTGTCCAAATATTAAAGAAAATATATATTATGAATAAAATGACTATTTGTTTTACTCCTATTTTTGACAGGCAGAAAATACGACTATCTTTAGTATTTGTTTACAATAGAGAGAAAAAAATAAAATTAAAAAAATTGTTTGACTTTATGATTAAAACAAAGCCATGTAAAGTTACACAAGAATACCGCAATGTATCAAACTGAGAACTGTTACTAATGTTCTGCCACACCTTATATAGAAAACATTAGTAACGCCTTGAGTGCAAATAATAAGCACACTTCAAGTCTTGTATTGTGATATTGACCACAAAAACAGTTGAGAGCAAGTTTGGCTAGTTCCGGACACTTCGAGAGAGTTCTGTTGACATATATATTCTAGGGAAATTTTGAACAACATGTCGGAAAACAAAAGAGGAACAGCGGCTACAATGAAAGTGGTGTGTAGCGTATTATTTCTATCATAGTATTTATTATTACTCATGTAATAATATCCATGAAACATTTTTTTTAGAGGAGATAAAGTGTGACTTACCACCCTGAGGGTTAGTAAAAGCAGCATCATATGATCCCCCGGTTTGTGAGCTTTTTCATCTAGTGGGAGGAGGGAAGATAAACAGACATGGCTTCTGACACGCTTTCATAAAGCAAGAATGCATTTAATTTTTTTTATTACCTGCTGAGTGCCACAAACTAGCTGCACGGCTGCCCTCTTTGCGGTGAGCAGCATGTCAGCGGGCGCCGTCGCTCGCGCATGGGCCACGTTTGGAGTTTCCCTAGATAGGTGAGAGCGTTCGTTTCGAGACGTGAAGAGGACGAGGAAAGAGAAGAGCTAGGAGGAGGGGGAAAGTTGCACCCACACACAATTTAAAAAAAAAAAAAAAAGACAGGTCAGGTGAAGGAAGTGGTTCAGCTTCATTCCTTCAAACAACACTCTTAGTAATCGTGGTGTGGCAGAATTAGAAAAGTGACAATGGAAGTAGCCTTACCAGACCATCGGTGGTTCTCAGAATGGAATCTGTGGAACCAATGTGTTTAGGTCTCCAGCTATAAAATATTTCTAAAATATTCTACCGATTATCTTATAAACAAATTGTAAAAATTATTAAATACAATGCCTTGTGTGTGAGGTGCAGGTTTTCTCTTCGTCCACTAATTTTATATTAATAATTTGTTATCATGACAACTATTTTTCTAAAAAATAGGCAGAATACTAGACACCGAGACTTATCAGGTATTTCATAATCAGCATGCACAAATATTGTGCCGTTAGTAATACGTACATTTGTTTTTGTTGCCACGTCCATAATTCGTATCACAACATCTTCGATTTCCGTCTGCGATGAGCAACTTAAGGTATTCTACTTCATTTTTTTTACGTTATTCACATCACATTAGAGACATTATGCAATTAATACAACTTCTTTACCAGAAACGATGCAGGTGACAACATAGGCACATTCCAAAAGTGACTTAACTTTATCACTTAGCATCAGCATCATTAGCACGATTAGCATTGCGATTAAAAATATTAGCATTACCTAGCATTTATGTAAGCATTCTTGCGGTTGGTCCGAGTTTAGCTTCCGTGGCTGCGTTGCAATGTCGAGAACGGCGACGTCCAAGAAGGATATTGTGGAGCTAAATGTGCTATTTGAACTACATTCTTAGTGTGCATTAATAATGGTGTAGCACCATAAAAATGTTAGCATTAACGACGTGGCTCCGGTCGGGTGGGTCGTTCGCCGTTAGACCCTGCAGGGGGCGCGCTGGAGCTGAAAACATAACAGCGCCGGTTTTATGACGTCACTTTGACGCGTCTGCGACGTACGTTATTTCTCCAATGGTTTTAAAGCTTTATAGGCCTAATTATGATATTGATTAAAGCCGAAAATATTGTGAATTGTGATTTATTTATTTTTTACACAAGAATAAGAACTCATTGCTTACGTTTATTGTACAGCACAATGTGAGATTTTTGACAGTGTCTTCTCAAAAAAGAAATCCCGTTTTATTGTAATTATTGCACATGGTATGTTTTGATAAACAAGATTTTATACTATGCAGGAAATCCACAAAACCATACTGCACTGTTTTCGTTTCCATACATGGTTTAAAATACATCCAATTATGCACAATCAAAATGAACACAACATTAAGTGCATCCATCTAATTAATCTACGATAACATCAGCACTTTACTCATAATTCTAATCTCTCAACTACATTCATAACACAGAAGCTACTGAAGGTGCGTGATGTTGCCCTCGCAGCAACCAGGACATGCCACCTTCTCCTTAGACAGGTAGAGCATGGGCTGGATGCTACTGCTGAAGTCCATCAGACCAAAGGCAACGTAATGGATGTAACAGCGGAAGACATCGGGCGAGAAGTAGTCCTGGAAGGGGAACAGCGCCACCGGTGGGAAGTAGTTGAAGACGATGATGGCAAGGATGATGAGCACCATCTTGAAGGCTCGCTTCTTCACCGGGTGCATCTCGTCTCGGCCGGGCCCGGATTGGCGCAGCACCCATAGGATGGCGATGTTGCAGAACACCATGAAGGCAAAGGCGGTCAGGATCATGGCGGTGAAAACCTTACCAAATAAATTTAGAAGACATTCATTCAGCAAATGTATCCCCTAGGGATTAATAATGGATCTCATATTTGATATATACTACGTAAGACCTTCTCAAAGTTGACGATGTTGCCCACACACTTGGCGGCGGCGTAGGCCAGCGTGATGAGCCACACCAGCATGGCCAGGCCGGCCCGGTGTTGACGGTCTTTGAGTTCAGTGAAGGTGATGGGGTGCACCACCGCCACGTAGCGGTCCAGGCAGATGCAGGAGAGGAAGAGCGGCGACGAGTCCTTCATGCCGTAGAAGAAGCGCAACACGTACCAGGTGCTGCTGGTGGTGAGAAACACAATATTGGCCAGCTCCAGCGGTGGGATGAGACAGAAGAGCACATCCAGAATGGCCAAGTGAAGGATGAAGATGTCCGACGTGGACGAATCGCCCTTGTTCTTGTGGATGAGCCACAGGACCATGATGTTGGCCGGGATGCCCAGGAACATATTGACAAACTGCAGGCCAAGATACCAGATGAGCACGGCCGGCATGTCGCGGCAGCCCTCGTACACCGTCTGCTCCCGCGGCGTGGCGTTGACGGGCCGCTGGGAGATGAACAGCGCCGACGAGTTGAGGAAGAGAAAATTCATGGCGGGGAGTAGGACTGAGTGATTATGGGGAAAAAATAATAATCACAATTATTTTGATTGATATTGAAATCACCATTCCTAAACAGGACTATTCATTAATTTCAAGACTTAGCATTCATTCAACAAAAAAAAACCTCCACTTTAAATACCAGCCAGAAGATACGGCTCGTCATTAATTTGATTTATTATTGTTTTATTTCATCAAAATCTTACTCTGGATATTAACTGAATTGTTAATAGTAATTGTAGCAGTAATGCTAATGATAGTACTAAAAGTAGTGGTATGGCAGCTAGGTATTTTTCCTATTTGATGACCTGATTACTTGTTATGGCTTTATTATGGTGACCTACTAATCTAGCTCTTATCAGCATTGCAGTTTTTTTTTAAATCCTACTTCCTCCTCTAATGTCAACAAAACCATTAACCTGGAATATCACCCACAACAAAGATATATACATACACACATTAATGTTAACGATAAACCTTTAGTATTTCAATAAGTGCCTAGGAAGTGGACAGTATTTGTGACAGCATACTCTTATTAGTCAGTTTCAATGCATTAATATTTTCAAAGAACCTGTAAATAAAGAAGAGAATAATTCTTTTGATGTTCCTCATACCTTAAATTGAATGTTGCAATGCCGTGGTCCCCTCAGCCCTTTACTCCTGCATGGACTGACCCCTCAGCTTCCTCATTGTAGTTATAATGTAACGCACTCAAGTGTGTGCACATGTAAATGTGTGTGTTTGCATATGTGTGTGTAGTAGCAGTTGTCGTAAGTGCAAGTACCCCGCGTCAACTACCGGTAAACCAGAGGCAATACATCATGGCGGACGCCCACTATAAAATATAAATCGACTCACTGTGTATTTTATGATGTCTATGTTTGCATGTGCAAAAAAATGAGATTTTCCTCAGAGAGGAGGAAGATACATTTGAAGAAATACTACAATATAGATTATGAAATCTACTTCAAAGTGTGTTCTAACCTTTGTCTGACATAAAAACTAGTCTTCTGTTACCTAAATGACTTCTTAAATATGCAAATGAATGCCACTTACCCAGTCAGTGAATTGATAAATCAATCTGAGGCTTCTGGATGCGGAGCTTGAGCATCAACAAATGATTGGAAAAGTCCTTCTCGGAAGACGCACCGACACTTGAGGGATCCTGTTCCCATCTTGTCGTCCAATCAGAGCGTCCGAAACCTGTCACCTCTTTGGGGCCCATAAGCACACACCCTTGGGGAGAAATAAAAAAAATGAAAAAACTGTTTAAAAGAATGACACTTGGTGTAAATATAAGTGTAAAAGTACATCCGGTAGAAATAATGAGTGATTAAAAAAATATAGATTCGAGCGGTGGAGGTTGGTGAGACACGGCGGGTAGGCAGACGTGTTGTGGCAAGTCGTCATCCATTCGACACCGATTGGCAATGATGCAACCAAGCAATGCGGGGCCTGACGGAAAATTGACGGCAGTAAACAAGTGATGCAATTGTGCACCATGAAATCGCCCATGATTCAATTCACCGTAACACTTTGGCCAGTGTTACGCCAGGCTGACATACAAATACGGTACGGTTAGATTGAATTCAATTTACCTTTGGCGGTTGTCTTCCGAAATTGTTCAAAGCCTCCCCTCCGGCTAGCTGTCCAGTTACAAAGGATAAAAAAATGATAGTTTTACTTTGAGCGGATTTGAACACAACACATGAAGCCAATATAAAACTCACCGTAAGATGTTGAAGACTAATATTAGTGCCGTACTGATGAGACGAGAGGTCTTGCCTTATACTGCACTTTTTTAACAATAAATTCAAGCAGCTTGTTCAAAAATAAAAAGAATGCTAGGACGCCTTGTTACCCTGTTTGCTCGTATTTATTATTTTACATTTCATTCGTAGTTGAAGTACTTGTGATAGAAAGCAGATGGGAGGGGGAAAACGTTTCACTCACATTATGTACTTTGAGCAGCAAAAAAAACAACAACTAAACATTCAGCGCTTCATAACTGTTATATGCTGACATCCCAGCAGTACCTTGCTTGTATACACTTACAGCTTAGTAATATTTTTTTTTACTGTCAGAAACAAACTAAATAGCTAAATCGTTTCTGATAAAAGTATTGGAGGGCTACACGATTAGCTACATTTCTCCAGAGGTTCAACATTGTGGGCCATGCAGTCACAAAGAGGACAAAAGAGGAGAAATTGGCATTATGAAAAGAGCCAAAAAGGTGTTTTGAAACATTTCCCAAACGAGTGGATTCCACTTTCCTCGGCGTGCAAACTTTCCAATCTCTCTTCTCGGCCTCTCCATCAACGTTAGCTTGGAGGTTGAACTTCCCCCACCACCGTCATCATCTCACACAAAAACATCGAACATGCTACTTGAATATAAAAACCTTGCTGTTTAACGAAAAAGAAACTCCAACCAGAGTCTAAGTAGAATTTGTATGATAGGTGGAAGAGTAAACTTTGTTTTAGATGAAAAGCCCAAACTTTAAAAAAAGAGTATAGAATCTTTGGAGAGCTCGGAGTGTTTCTCCCTCTTGTAGTGCACAATTAGCTTGTGGAGTGGAGGCGTTACGAATTGCAGTCAAGGGGTGTAGAAAAAAGGTGCATGGCTGCCACAGAGGGTCAGTCGGGTAAACAACGACGTCGAGTCTCACAGAGGTCAGATGAAGGTGGAGTCCATGGTGCTGGTGTCCTGGACGCTGCGCGAACGCGCCTCAAATAGCTGCTTGATCAGCGACGACTTCTCCTGCTCCAGCTGGGCGATGCGCTTGCTCTTCTCTGTCACCTCCTTCGTGAAGGAGAAGGAAAGGATATAAAACTCAAGTGGCCCAAAAAAAAACCACCAATGTAGAATTGGACTTTGGGGAACCTGTGTGAGGAGTCTGTTCTGGTCCTTCAGTCTCAGGATGGCTTGTGGTGGAGCAGGAACCGGAGGCTGCGGGGTGGTAGAGTGCCCTGCCGTCTGACCGCCACTGGAAGGGAAGGACGACTGCGAAAAGGAAAACGCAATTATTAAAAAAAAAAATGTGGTGGACTGGAACGGATGAATTGCATTTCAATTCATTTCAATGGAGAAAGCTGATTTGGGATAAAAGTCCTGGTCTCAGAATTGATTCTCACCATTCCAGTGCAGCAAATGAGGTCATTGAGGCACCGGTTGACTTCCTGTAGTTTGGGAATAAGGATGTTGATGCGACTCTGGTTGGCTTCAGTGAAAAAGTCCTAATAAAAAAAAAGATTTGGAAAAAGACGTTGATATTCCCTGTTAGATGTGCAATGGAGGGTTTGAATTATTCTGGCTCTTGACTCACCGTGCTTTGGGAATTCTGCCCCACCTGCCGCTGTCTCTCAGTGACATTATGGATCTGGCCCTGGTACCAGTCCCTGGCACGCTCCACCACCTCCAGGCCCGCCAGCAAGGAGTCCTTCTCCTGCTCCAGCTCCTTCATCTGCTTCAGCTGGAAAACACAAATGAGCTCTTTGAAAAGATGCAAACTCCACGTCGTCGCCTCCTTTGTGAAGACGGCGCGGACAAAGACGCCGAGTCCGACTGAATCCCCAACAATGTCGAGAGGAGCCATCGGTCCGGCGTCATGGCAACCGCGCGGCAACCTAAGAATGGAGTAAATAGCCAGCGCCTCAATTCTGGCTTGCCCTCAGTGTCTATGAGAGTTGTGCTGACCTGGCTGTCGACGCTGCACAGTCCCTGGCTGGCCTCAACGCTGGCATTCGGCCACCCCCGAACACCCCCCCCCCCCCGCCCCCCCTCCAACCCATGTTTAAACAAATACATCAAAGTGGGTTGGACTCATCTTGGCCTGTGTCTAAATATGGCAGACGAGTGTGTTGATGGTGCGATCAGGGAGCTCGTGTCAATGAACGTGTATCAAACAGAGAGTGGCGGCGGGTTGAAAATAGTCTGTGTGCCCCAGTTGGCACATAAATACACCCCCCCCCCCGACACACAGACACACACTGACAGCACAACAGTTGCACAGTCTGCTTGACACAAAAGATGAAAAAGCAACGATACAACAGCGGATCAAAAGCGATCCCAGAATATTTAAACTTGCTTCTACAAAGCCCAAAAAAATCCTTACTTTAAACAGAACCAAGAAGTTGCCCCTCAACTCTCCCACCTGCGCCTACTCACCCACAGAAAAAAGTGCAGGGCCTTGCTGCTGTACAGGCTGCTGCTGAGCGGGATGAAGACGGTGGTGTACGCGGCCCACACCGCCGTCCAGGCCGGGCCGGTGTCCTCCACCGGGCCCCTGAGCCTGACCCGGCTCGCTACCATCGGGGCAGCAAAGTCGGCCTCGGTGGGAGGGACGCGGGGAAGGGAGGGAGGAGGAGGGGGGGCAGGGAGGGGAGGAAGAGAAGGGGGGAGAAGGGGAGGAGGGGAGTCGGTTGGCCTCCTCGGACGCAGAGGCGAAGGAGATGCCGGCGGGGAGAAAGAAGATCAGGCATGCGAAGGAAGGTGGGAAAATGGTGGAAGGCGAGGGGGGAGAGCGACGGACGGAGAGGAGGCAGGCATGCGCCGCTGAGGGGAGGGTGAAAGTTGCATTGGGGGGAGGAGACGAGGGTGGGAGTTGAACGGGGTAGCCAATAGGGACTTTTCTCTTGTTCTATTCACTTGTTTCTTTGTGACTCAACAACATGAAGTGGACAAAAAGCAGCTACTTTTGACAGATTAGCATCACGGGTGAGATGGAGCCGCTCTGAGAAGGAGGTGCACGAAAAATAACACACATTGCGAGTCACACACTGACCATTTCGTAGTCCACTCCATTGGTGATTGTGTGGCGCCTCTGCTCCTCCCGTCCGCGATTGGCTCGCCTGGAGACTCCGCTGAAGCCCGTCATGGACTCGCTTTGGGATCTGGGTAAATTAGTTTTGGCAACACCTGGACACATGTGGAAAGGATGAGTTGGTTACTTGTAGCCAAAAACCAGGAAGGAGGAAAACGTTACCATTTGTCACCACACGAGGGCGCCATTCTAAATAGAGGGCCACAGTCGAATGTTATTTTCATCCATCCATCTTGAAAATACACATCTTTATAACTTTTATTATTTTACAATATCATGAAGAGTTTACTGTTGAAAATATCTGACTTTATTCTCTGATTAAAGAAACTTTCAGGAGGACATATTTTGTCAATTTTCCACATCATTTGATATTGCTACAAATTATTAATTGTTGGTAAATACACTGAAGTCAACCTCCAGGAGAAAGTGAAATTCTGGCAAGACTTTTTGGTGGGAGATTTGATAGCTGTCATGCTTTTGGCAAGGCCTGACCCCGGGCCCTGTAATCTGGAATAATCCTAGTAGGTTTGGCTGTATGTAAGAGATTACGGCACGGACAAGTGCTGCTCTGTCCGAAACGACAGAAAGTATGAGGAGGCCCAAAACATGAAAATATATCTAGAATATTTTGATATGAAACCTCCGCAGCTCATGCCGCTTTGTTTAAATCAAATACACCTAAAAAGTCTGACCCAACGCACACTGCCGGGTGGAAAAATCTTTTGAAACTTTTCAAGTTTGCAGGGAATGAGAGAGTGTCACCCTCGAGGCAGACTAGCTGTGTGTGCGGCGATCAAATTTAACCCAGAGAGACTCATCGGGGGGTTGAACGTGTGTGACAGGCAGCCAGCGTGGTCGTGAGAGCGACCCGAGGAGACGCACAAGGGAGATAATGAGCAAGCGGGACTCCGAAAGCTTGACTTCCCTCACACCGGGGGAGAATTGACCATTGGTAGTCACGCAGCGCGAGGGCGAAGAAGGATGGGACATGTTTGACTGACCTTTGACCTGACCTGGCTTTAATGACAGCAATAACTTGATTTACAACAAGCTGAAAATGAGACATTTTAAAAGCATGCAGCATACGTGAGAAGTGTGTTGTCAAAACAATAAATAAATAAGAATAATCTTTTTTTTTTTTTTTAAATTCACAATGCATTAATTGCATTAACTGCATTATAATATTCATGATGGATGCTTCCCTCCACCTAGATTTTCATTCATAACAGGTAGAGATGGCTTCGGGTTGGACATACTTGGCCCTTGTAGCTGTGGTGACTCCAGGGCCAGCGACTCGATGGACCTCACCCGGCTCTGCTGCTGCTGGGGTGCCTTCGAGACCTGACCCGGCTCCACCCGGTAAGACCCACCGGCCTCCTGAGGGGCCGGGATCCGTTCCAGACTCCGACCAGGTCTTTCATACCCTGCACCGTATCTTGCCGGACCGCACGCGGGATGGCCCGCTCCCTCCTCCGGTCTGGTCCGGCTCAACAGGGAAGATGCACGGTGCGGCTGGATGTTGGTCACGTTGCTCGGCCCCAGCGGGCGTACCTTATTCTCCACCCGGCTGCATGCAGACCTCGGGGCGGGCTGTGGAGGGACGGCCGCTTGCACCTTCAGATGACATCGGTTCTCCGGATTAAGCATGGAGTAGCGCAGCCCCGCCACGAAGCGCTCGAACGTGAGGCAGCCATGCGGAGGGGTGACCCGGCGGAGGCAGCTCAACACCCCGCCGGGTAACTCCCGAGTGTCAGCGCCTTGCCAGCGGCTCTCGATCTCAGATATGTGGACGTAACCCCGACCCGCGTCGTCCAGGATGTCAAACAGGGTCCGCAGGCTGTGAAGAAACGCTTTGGGCAGTCCGTCCGTGGAATAATCTCCCTCTTTCGGTTGCGTTTTTGCAGGAAATGTGTCTTTCCTGGGTCCAACTGGTCCATAAATTGCCGAACCGCTCATTTTGCTGCCTTGCTCCGTGGCTATCAAAGCCATGACTGAAGTCCGAGTCGAGTCCTTCCAGTTAGCATGAAACACCACGAGCCTTTCAGAGCAAAAAAAGTCTCAATAATTAAACGAAACACAAACCTGGACTAAATTTAAACTATCGCGTGTATTTTCTGAGGTAGTTGCAAGTCTTCAATGTCATGTTTGATTCCGCGATGACTAGCGAAAGTTCACTTTTTAATCGTCCCGTGTGTGAATCCACTCCCGTGGAGTCCAGCACCGCCCTTCAAACCTATGTGCGCGAGCGCTCCAGCCCGCTGATTGGTCGAGGCGTGCCACAACCGAGCGCTGATTGGCGGAGAGCAGACGTAAATTCCAGTTTGAGTTGCTTTGTGTTCATATATTCATACTGGGACGTTATTCATATCGGGTCTTTTTTTTCTTTCGATATTTGAAAAACGTTGCCAGTACTCAAGACAAAGAATAACCCAACCCGAATGAATCCTTTCACTTTTATTTGAATCTGTGAAAAATATTATTTTATGACACTATTATTATTATTACAGCATAATATTATTTTATAAGACTATTTTTATTAGTGTTATTTTGCACATTTTCCCCCAAAACTGCAATCCTACCTACTGAGGCATCGTGTAACTAACACTAGCAAAAATGTTTTTTGCTTTTCCTCTGAATATATTTCTTGTCAGTCTTCATGAGTCACTTATGCTACATCATCCCAACTTGTTGGGGCTTGAACACTCGCTCTGCTTCCATGTATTTTGTAAACGGCCCAGAGTGACTCATGTTGGAACAACAGTGAATTCTCTATCAGGCAAACCCTGCCCATTTTCCTGTCTTATCAAAAAATATTGGAAATGTCCGACTGTGATGCCCCAAGGATGTCAATCAACAGTCACCTTCACCTAATCAATCATGCGCTGGTTATTCTGGTCAAAAAATAAAATGGGTGAGCATCGATCATGGCTGTGGGCTGCGCAAATGACCAAGCAGCCTCAATGTGTGTTTTGCTGGTTTGCATTGGGCTGTCTGAGCGAATGAGCCGCTGTTATATAACCCAAGAAATAAAAAAAAGTGAAGAACAGAAAGAGACGAGAGGTCAGAGCGAGATAGCTCAACTCCGTCCCGTCTCTCCTCTTCTGCTGTCATGCACACACACTCGCGATCTAATTGGGTGCAAGGACTGTACGCATTTGAGCTTTTTTCTAGACAGTGTCAAAGGAATAACAGTGGGATGTGCTCTCCAGTCACATTTCCACTCTTTAGTTCCCTTGTTACTTCTCCTCTTTCTCCCAACAGGCTTTGATCAGATTTGAGTCACTGCGATGGGAGGATGAGAGCAATGACATTGACATTCCCTTTTTCCAATTTGTATTCGGTTAGTCCTGTCACTGCTGGCAGCTCAGGGAGTTGTCGATTTGGCATGTTCTCGGGGTATTAAAGCATGAACTTTGGTCACTGCCTTCACATCTCTTGAAAAACAGAGAACATGTGGACGTTTTGTTTTATCGGACTGCTAATCCCAGTGGAGTCTCATTGTTGATCATTCACCGAGCGATGCTGCAGAATAAAATGTCGTACGGAGCCAAGAAATACATTCCAAAAAATGTAATACCAGATCATAAGCTTAACATCTGACAAAAAAAGAGCCACACTAAATCCTAACCTTCAGTGTATCAGTTTATCCTCACATTAATGATGCTATGAAGTCTGAAAGCACAGTTTGTTACTCTTTATACACTTGCATGATGGTTAATAATGTTCAAATGTGATTTAAAACATTGCAAGTACACATCATGAAGGTTGTTAGAGTGTTTACGGTTTGACCATTTGTTATATATTATATTTCCTATGTGAAAAATCGTACTTGGAGGTAGACAAGCATTCCGGAAGAGATAAGCTCGACTTTGCAACATTGTTCTTTTTAAAAGATTTCAATCCATGACATCACCGTATTTGGTCTTCTCAGTTCCTGGTGGTTCTTCTGTTTTAGGCACTAAAAAAACAGAAGTGAAAGTTAAATGGCATCTCAAGGCATACTGTATAGCACAGGGACGTACTTTGTGGCGGGAATCTATCCGGGACTCTGCCAGTTTCGAGTAGCAACCAAAGGTCGGAGCATTTTTGGGTTTCCCACCGTGTCACCGCATAGCTGCCCACAGATGATGCCACTGGACGAGACAAAACAATGAAGGATTCTTAAAAAGAAGTGAAAGATTACATATTAATTCCTCACCGATAGAAACAAGCAGGTTCCACTGCAGAGGATATGAAAGTCTCTTCGGCAGACCCTTCTGGAGAGCAAAAAGCCCCACAGCACCTGTAAGAGTAGGTCAAAATAATACAATATCCAATAGCTATGACAACACGGCACAGGCTTTCACTGTTTACTGATACAAATGTTCTTTTAGCAATATAGTGATAAATCACTATTAAATTACGTGTTTAGCTCTCATAAAACGTCACTGGGTGTTTTGCTACTCAAGAGAGACCAAGTTTCACCATCTTGTCCACCTATGCAACACACGCCTGAGGGTTGTACTGCCCTCGTGTGGTAGATATAAGGTATAGCTTGGAAATTATTTCGCTCCGATTTTGTAGAGGTTGTCAGATTGTTCAGTCTTTCGGGGACAATGTAAAAATGCAATTAAAGAAAAACAATTACAAGTTAGTAAAACCAGCTTTTAAAATACAATAAAAATAAATACACTACGTACCGAGAACAAAACTTCCAGTGCCCTTCATGAAGGCGTGAGACTGACAGGCAGCATAACGTTCCAAACCCTGAAAGATACATTTGAAAACAAATAATGAAGGGCGAGATGACATATTTTCATTTATGTCGTAAATGGGAACAAAATGAGCGAAAGGCGAACACGACACGTTAAACTGTAAACGCTCACCGGGTGTTTTGCTACCAGCTCATCGTCCACTCGAGTGAGACCAAGATTGACCATTTTGTGTTAAAATATGAAGTTTAAAGTTATTTCTTGGATAATAACATTGGATTTTGTTAACATTACGTCCCACCCAAAACCCGGAAGTCATCAGAGCCTTGCAAAACAGTAAAAGGGTCCGGAAAAACTAGGGCGACGCTTACAGACCGGCGGTGGTACTGCACCTTTTCGCACATCAAATTCGTTTTTGAAAATGAGCTATACTATACTATGGAAAAGTGACTTTTGATTTGGATTTTTTTTTCTTTTTTAAGTTAACTTAGTTTTAAGTAAGTGTTGATCAAATCCAGTCAAAACTTGTTTTGGACGCTGACAGGCCAGCCTTCCTTCTGAACAGACAATTGAATGAGGTTCAATTTTTTATTTGACCATCAGTTTACATAGGAAAAGCAACTGTGTTATCGCCCAACTCTAGTCACATATTGTAGCTCTTATTTTCTAAGTGATTCATTTTCATAGTCTTACAAAACAAAAAACTGTGCGGGGGGCATAGCCGAAATCACACCCCGTCTAGGACAAACGCGCTAACATGGGAGCAGAGTTTTAGTGCAGTGGTGAAAACCTGTTCACGCACACATACAAAATACACAATCAATGAGTCGCATGTCAACGTGGGACAAATGCTCCAAGTGTCTGGACTCCTCAGCGAGGACACACTAAGCAGGTGCATTGTGGAGGAAGGCAAAAAAGTTGACACACAACAAACAAGGAGGTGGTTCACTTTGTAAAAAGTCTCCAAAATCAAACAGAAGGGGCGGGAGATTCAAGTTTTTAGACGCTGTAGAAGATTTCAATTAACAGTGTTGAGAAAACCTGGAAGGGCTGCGGAAAAACAATCAAGTAGTACGCCGCTCAAAACCATTCCAAAGCTGAAAAAGATCTCATATTGTCCGTCCACTTCAGTTTGCCTTCAAATATCACCACCGCTAAATAGGTTTTCACAAATATTTTAAATAAATAGAGCTCCATTGATAGAACGTCTCGCCCAAAATATCCCCCAGACACACATACACACATAAGAATAATGATGGAAGGACTTAAATCATAAGAGACAGCATCCGTCCATTGTCATTTAAACCAAGCATTATTTCTTGCAGTTAATTAGCGACGCCAAACAAAAGCATCAATCTCCAAAAAGCTTGTTACAGAGAAAAAAAAAAGAGGGTGTTCCAAAAAAGTCTGACTTCATTTTGTGGACTACAAGCCAATTGTCACCTAAATCTCAAATTTCATCGAAATGTGTAAAAAAATACTTGAATCACATTCACAAGTATCGAAAAGGCATTTGTGAGTCAGAATACGCTCAAACCCAGTCAATCAAACAAGAGTGGAAATACAAATTGACCAACTGGAAAGCAGATTGACTCCCAAAAAATTGACAAGAAAAAAAGCAGAAGGCAAAATGGAAGACGCGTCATGTCACAGGCATATTGAATATCTGTTCCAAAGTTGATAGTTTGAATATATTGTTAGAATTCTGATATATATTTACTGATAAGATTCATCTCATTAGGCTAATGGTATAATTGCTCAAGTCAATTCTAATGTTACAGTATGACTAAAAAGTGTGCTCACTAAAAATGTTGCCTTGCCTTAAATCAAAGGAACTGGACTCTTCTTGTTGAATATATTTTTGCCTTACAATCTGAAAACGTTGAAAAAAAAGACTCAGGCAATTATACCCTTTACACTAACGCTATGTGCAAAGATGTCAAATTTTTCAGAACACCCTTCTTTACCATTTATTCTTAAAAAATATTCACCAGAGCCGTTCATAAATAGTGGAGGGATACACAAAGGTGAATTAAATAATGTAAATTTCATGTACCGTTGTCTGCAAGAAAAAAAAAAAAATCAGGAGATTTAAAAAAAAAAACAAAAAAAAAAAAAAACAATTCGGCAGCTACTTTCTTACAAAATAGTGAAAATGTCTAATTGGATTCCGTATAAAATTAAATTGGAATATGGCCCCTTTTGGAAGATGCGCAAACACACACACAGCCATAGAGTCCTTGGCAGAACATACAACGCACGCCGCACAAAATACTGTTAGTAGTGTGATCCAATCCGAACAGAAGATGGCATCCGTATCCGAGCGCGGTCCAGTTGGTCGGCAAGACGAGTCGTTACCTCTCGCGTGCGAAACGATTAGCAGCAGCAGGTCGAGCTCGGAGGGCATCACCAACCCCCGAAAGAGGAAGAAAAAACAAAAAAAAAACTTTCCCTGTCGTCCATGTGAGAAGCAAGGGGAATTAAATGGCCGTGGAAGTGTACGCCGATGTCCGTTAATCACCAACTTCCAATCCACCAAGTGAGGCGAGCGCAATTGTCTCTGTGGTTTTAGTCTCTCGCCGTCCCCGTGCCCTCAACCCGCATATCAAAAGGCTTTTTGCCGCTCCCTCTTCCCCCTTTTGCAATCATCGCTCCGGTTCCGACTCGAGCGCCAGGGCCCGCTTGCGCTCCCGACACTGCTTCTTGTGGGCGGGCCAGTCCCGCTGCTGGCACTGCGAGCCGCAGTAGCGCGCCACCTGACAGCGGCCGCAGATGTTGAACTCCCGAAGCTGGGGAAGACAGGCAAAGGTTACTTAAGTTTTAGAGGACAAAACATAAAAATCAGTAAAATAACAAAAACAGACTCGTAATTAGTAACACTGCATATTTTCGTCGAGACTCACCCGCCTCTCGATGAGCGAACAAGGCGGGTAGTGGCACTCGTAGTACGTGCACGAGCACTCCTCTTCCTCCACCAGCTCGCCGTTAGCATTGTAGTAGCGCGTGCGGCTCAGCTCCAGGTATTGCTCCTCCACCGGGTCGGCCGGAACCTGCTGGATGGCCAGCCAGTAGAGTGACTGCTCCCTGGAGAGGGTTGAGGAAGAACAAAATGTGTGAGAAAAACATTTTGCAAAAATGAAACATGACATACTGTAACACTTTTGTGTTACTTTGTAACTTCCCAGACTTGCCTTTGTTTGCTGGAAATCTCTTCCGGTTTGGGACTCCAGCCGACGGGGACCAGCCGCAGGTTGTCGAGCCTGTTGTCAACAGTCACAGAGTTGATGTGGATGACCTGGAAACTTGGGGCGATGCCTCCTCGGTGCTTCTCCCTTGTGAAACCAGACAAGGAGTGACGCGGATCAAGACAAGTTGGACAAGCGGGTGTGTCATCCAAAACGTGGTTGATCACTTAATTATGGAGGCTATGGCGGTATTTGTTCCCAGCAGAATAAAAGACTCACCAGAGAAGCTCATGTAACGGCCTTCCCGCCCAACGACCTTTGCCAATATCAAAAGCGTAGGCAAAGATCTTTGCGCCGTTACCGTCGGCATCGACTTCCATGCGTGCCTGGGGGGGGACATAATACACTTTAACACGGGTGTGTGTGTGGGGGGGGCAATTGGGGGGCATTGTCAGTCTTTACCTCAAAGGCGTAGTTTTCCACAAGAGGGATGTCCTGCTCATCAATCAATGTATATTTCGTCTGAGAAAGCAATAAAATACAAGTGAGATTGCAATTCGGATGGTCAAAAATAGACATTCACGTTCCATCTTTTCACCGGGGTCCCTTAGGTGGGTAGGGGAGACTCCATGTGATAAGTACCCAAGAGATCCCCGCCCTCCCCGGGCATGCCGAGTGTCGGAAGCACGGCGTCATCCGCATGACACACGGGTGGAAACACGCGACCTAACAGCCCAAGAGTACACTATGATGCCCGCAAGCCGGCTTTCGTTCTACCCCTAACTTGACTCATCTATCGAATAGATTTTTATTTATAATTTGGGGATGATTAATGGCCAAGGGGACAATTTGATTATTATCCGGCTTGATGTCGAGTGGAAGCCAAGATTTGAGACGGCGTCTGGGCAATGGCTTCCTCGTCTAGTAATCCAAATGTCGGTGCTCGCGTGGCCATGCTCGTTCAAATGCTTGCCGTCGTGTCAGTATTAGGACTCGCGGCGGCGAAAGAAAAACATTTGGGTCGACAACTGCGACGTGGTTGAGTCGCAACGAGCAAAATAAGCCATTTTGGCGAAAAATAATTAAACAATAGCTAAAATGCCGACAACCCTTGCTAGTGCTAGTTAGCGTTAGCATTAGCATCTTACAGCGAGACTGCGTGGTAGCGGCGGCGGCAAGAGCAAAGACAACCCACCGCCGCGTTCACTACATGCGTTTATACGAGAAAAAAGTTGACAACATTAGAATATAATTAATCGGGGAATCATTGCAAACATCGATTAGAACCACCAAGCGGGACATTTTTACTTCTTTTGAGGTCCCGTGGGCCCTCCCCCGACCGCACATGGCAACCCCAGGATGGCTGCTCACCTTCCCGGCCACACGGCCGAGCCGTACGATGCCCAGCTTGAAGTCCGACATCAGGAGAGTGCGATGCGCTGGATCCAAACCGGTGTTAAACGTCGTTGGCGGGGGGAGGCAGCCCCCTAAAGCCCCGTTGCGTTGCCGTTTGGGTTAAGTGGCTCAACGTCAGGCGGGACTCCGGCTTTCTCCGGCGGCAGCCCGGCCTCGGTGACACCACTGTTGGCGCAGGGGAGGAGGGCGAGCTCCGAAGGGGGCGGGACGACAGCAGACTCGTTCTACTGGCCAATCAAAACGACCATTATGTTTTCTCAAAACATTAACTTCCGTATTTATATCCAATGGGCATCGTGTACGGCCTAGCACCGCCTATATATTGCATTGCGTCATCACTCTCGTGACCGATCCCATCCATTTTCGCGGGGAAAGGGCGATAAATTGGGTGGGATTTGTCAAACACTTCACGTCTTTTATATTTTTTTGTGCACGTCAACGCTACAAATCAGCAATAGACGTCACGATGCATGACGTGTTGGTTTTGAAGCACTACTGACGCAGGTTTGAGGTGGTGCGCACACAGTCCAGCCTGTGCCTTCATGTCCACTCCAGAAGCTATAAGCAAGACCAAAATGCATCTCTTCTGTACAGCAGTGTTTTCAACCTCTGTTGAATCAAGGCACACATTTTGATGAAATCTCATGGAACACCATCAACAATACATAATAAGTATAAAGACTAGATACAATCAGTAGAACCCAAAATGGTTCTGTTTGGGACATGGGGTCTTGAAACTTTTGGGTTCGTCCTTTTATAATTATTGCCATGTCTACACAATTTTGTGTCGATTGATGAAAATGGTATTACTTATGAGGTATTTTCCCACTAACTTGCAAGGGACCTCTCATGAGTAAACTGTGTGTGTGGGGGGGGGAAGGGGTGGGGGGGGGTCTGTAATCTCCCCCCCCCCCCAATAAAATACAAATACGTTAACCACACACATATGCAGGTGCTTTGGTCTTCAACCTGATCATAATTAAAAATTAGAATATTGATCATTTATTTAGTTATTTACATCTTGGACCAGGTCAACTTTACAAATAGCGCTGACATTTGTCTCACGACTTCCGGGTAGCGCTCACCTGTTACACCTGCGTTACAGCGCAGACTCAGCCGCGTCCTTAGACAACACCTGCTGCCATGATGACAGAAGAGCTGACCGATTTAACCGCAACGAAACCCGCCGTGGAAGTTAAAAGCGTGGCGATGAGCCCCACGGAGCAGCCAATATTCGCCGTGCTCGGGGCTGACCCCTCCGCAGCCCCGGGGAAGAAGTCAAACGGCGGGGCTAAGTCACCTCCTGCGACCGCTGTAATGGCCACCACCTCCGACACTGAGTCCGGGATCTTCTCCGGGGAGAGCGAAACGTGCGTGGAGCACGAGTGCGAGCTGGACTGGTTCTGCGTGACCGAGTTGAAGCTAATTTGCTCCCACTGCACCATAGTCGGCTCCTGCCACGGACACTCCGTGACGCCCCTGGAGAACAGAGTCACTGCAGTCCGGGTCAGTCTTGGTCGTCGTCCGCTCCTCCTCGACACCTTGTAACAAAAACGGATAAGGGTTAGAAAATGGATGGATTAATAATTTATCTAACGTCATGCTGTACTCAATTACATATAATTATTTTATTGTTAGAAAAATGACAAGATGATCGTTTACCCGAAAATACCTGATTTAACTCCTACAAGTGAACTAAAACTTTCCATTTCCACAACACTTGCAGACATTTCTGTGAGGGGTGTGACTTTACATTGCTTCGTGCAATGCTTTGTGTACGCTTAACGTCAAAAGATATGGACATTGGTTGTGAGCACATACCAAAGAAACCAAGAGGCTGTGGCCGGCCGGGTGTGTATTGTGTAGAATTTGTTTACATATCTCAGAGCCCAATAATTCAACACCCAAATCCTTTGAAGGTTGTGTGGCGTGTCCATCAAGTTTTTTTGAAAGCACCCTTGACTAATTCCTCTCCCACGACAGGATTTTCTCGTTGGTTTTCCAGCTCATTCATATTTTTCTTTTTTTTTTTTTTTCTACCTTCCAACCAGAATCATCTTGTGGACGTGTGTGAAAAAATGCAGCTGCAGGCGCAGAGGATGGAAAAGTTCATCGAGCACACACTTAAAGCCAAGGAGCAAAAGCTTCAGGTGGGAGATGTGTCTATTTTATTGCGTCATTGTTCTCCTTGTTCACGCGTGGAACTGGTTTAGGTGGCAGCGAACGTGGCTCGGGAGCGGGTGGTGGCCCGGGTCACTGCCGCCCGCGAGGCCCTGGAGGAGGAGGAGCAGCGCCTCCTGGAGGAGGTCCAACGGGAGGAGGAGCGTGTGGAGCAGTGCCTCCTAACCCAGAGGGCTCACTGGGGCCAGGCCATGGCCAGCCTGACAGGCACACGCTCCCGCTTAGTGCACACCCTCACACACTCTTCCGATGCACAGCTGGTGGTGGGTCTCATTATGTTTTAAATAATATTATAAAATCATGACATAATTGCTGTATTTCTGTCTTCAGATGAGCATTCAGGAGATTGCTGAAAGGTAAGGCAGGGCAACACGCCTTTTACATTCGAAGCAGATGCCGATGTCCGTTCTTTATTTCAGAGTGGAGGAGGCCGACGGAGTGGGCCAGCCGTGCGATACGGAACAGCTCAACATGAAGCCAGGTTGTAGCGACAGCATCCTGCTGAGGGGAATGTGGGCCACAGCCATGCTACACGGGCCAAAGGGTTGGTCCAGTGCGTTATCCACACAGGGGGTCTACGGTTTATGACTGTGCCAAGTGTGACATTTTCAAAGGTATCAGATATTTGAACACAAATGGTGGAGCGACACAAGTAGACATATAACATTTGCAGGCATATATTCTTTGTCCTCTGCAAAGAATGACAAATCTTACTGAAGTTTATTACTGAGCTGCTCAGAAGCAAGCACATTGGGGTAACGTCCTAGACTGTAGACCCTCAAAATGGACCCACATTGACTCTTTGGTGACATCCCATTCTTGTGTTTGCAGCTTATGCATTGTCCTCTTTAAAGTTTGACGAGCGCACCGCTAACCACCTCCTGTCGCTCTCTGACGACCGCTGCACTCTGACCTACCTCCACAAGAAACCTCGCCAGCCTCTGCCTTACGACCCGGCCCGCTTCGACTGCTGGCCCAACGCCCTGGGCTCCCTGTCCTTGTCCTCCGGCACCCATAGCTGGGTGGTGGAGGTTGGCCAGAGCGCCGCTTTCAAGGTGGGCATCTGCTACGTGGGCCTGCAGCGGAAAGGCTCCGGGGACCTGGCCCGGCTGGGACACAACGACCAATCGTGGGTGCTGTCCCACTACGACGGTGAGTACTCTTTCTTGCACGCGGGAGAGAAGGCGCTGCTACGAATGGCGACAAGACCCCAGAGGGTCGGCATCCTGCTGGACTGGCCCAGTCACACTCTGCTGTTTTACGAGCCCGAATCCGCCACCATTTTGCACTGTGTTACGCATCACTTCGCCGGCCCTTTGTTGCCCGCGTTTGCCGTGACTGACCAATATATAACCATATTACATTGACAACAACAAACTACTTCTTAACATGAACAATGTGAATGTCTGTCTGGTCACTATTCAGACAGTAAAAGCAATTCTAAAATTGTTTATAATGGCTGTTAAATCAAGTGCACTGACCGTTGAGTTAAAACCCTGGACGGCAACAGTGGTGGTCTTCTACCATCTATCAACTCAGGATTCAAACCCACACCACCACCTCATCACTGGCTAGGATGTCAAGTGCAGAAGTTGGGCTACCAACTTTACTTTGGTGCACAACCTGGCATCTGTGAGCACAAAACACAATCATACTTATGTTTTGTCTCCTTTGTTCTTCTACTCTGTCTATTGGCAGTTAGCAAAGTAGCTTACCAGTGCAACACTATCTTCAACTGATATTGTCCTTCCATTGCAACAAAGCCAATGGGAGGTGAATGTGTCGCCATCTAGTGGTGAGCTAGAAAATGGGTATGTGCACCCTCTCGCCCTGTCTAATAAAAAAGTAGTGCTTTGGTGTCACCTTGACTTCTGCACGAAATTCTAAACTTAATGGGGATAAATAATTCCTGTCGTTTTTGTGATGCAACAGGGATCTGTAACTATCCTGAATATGCAGAAGATTACCATTATTGTAGCTTCAGATTGAAGAGTAGGTTATAATTGCTATTGGATGATACAGTAACATCTTATCACTTGACTGCTTTTTTATGATTAAATTGTTTTTTATATAATCTACCCATTGCCAATGATCTTTACACTGTATTTTTGTATTTGGAATAAATGATTGATTGTCATATTTGTTTGCAGCATCCTCCCTTTCTTTATCCATCTCAATTATGGTTATATGAGCAATATTAAATTACCCAAAGTTGGTCATTTGACACACAAAAAAGGAACCTGGAAACGGGTTTAAATTATTATTTTAAAATAGAAAGACACTTTTAAAACAGTCCCGAAAAGAATAAGTCTTCAGGCATTTTTTTGTGAGTGAAAGCAAACAGCCACAAGAGGGCAGCATTGCCACACGCTCAATGTAAAGGCTATGGTGGAGTAGGAGAATAATTTCCTCCTTGGTCATAAATCAATAAAAAAATATATATACAAAATACACTATCACCTTATCAAGTTTTTTTTTAAATGTTTCAAGTTACTGAATGCTAAGTGAGCATGTACGGGGGCGGCTGGATGTTAAGTTCTCTTCTCAGATCGTCCAGGCTCTGCTCCCATCGCCTCTCGTAAAAAACACAGAGAACGCAACGGGCCTGCCGGCCATTCCGCACCGCCCACGGGCCGAAAGATGTGACCAGTGACTGCAAACGACTGGGAAGAGGTTGTAAAAGGAAACAATGTGACAAATCAGCACGGTTCCCGACACACACCCGGATGTTGTGCAACTAAATGAACAATTAACAATGAGTGATAAAACAGTACCTGGCGTTGAGCCGAAGAGGTCCCAACAGAGCTCCAAGGGCGCACATGGGGAGCCCGGTTTGAGCTGCTTCGAACCATTTCACTGCCACTTCACCTGAGGATGTTTTGTATTTTAGAATGTAGTGGAAATTTCGTTATGATTATTCACTGTTATTGCTCACCGAGCATGTTGGTGGGCATTCCCAGCAAGGTGTGGAGGAGGTCGTGGACCTCTCTGTATCTTTGCATGACGTAGGCCAGTTCCTCGTCATCCACGAACTTCACGTTGGCCCTCGAGTCTGGCGTCACGTGCTGAGGAGCCAATAAAACCGTCTCTCAAATGTCGACTGTAAATTAACCTGAGAATTAACTCACATTGTCGTCAAGGAAACTGAGGTATTCCCGACCAAACGATCCCTCGGGTAAGGAGGCCATCTTTTGTAAATCAAGCGTTGACAGACGGATCCTGGGCCTTTCCCTGCAGTTTAGCAACGACAAAATGCAAAATTCTTCTCTGGGACCGGAAGATGAGGTTTGGGACGATGTCGCTGTGCCGACTCACGTGAGAATCGTGTATCCCTCGGGGTCGTTTCTCATGCGGTCCCTGAGGTTTAGCAAGGCCAGGTGGCCTGTCGTCTCTCCGAGAACTGCGACCATGTCTGTGGGGGAGTTTTCTGTATCATTATCACTCGGTTAACCTCTAACCCTGAAATTTTAATCTCAGTTTCGATAGCAAATTCCTCTTCCTGATTGCTGCAGACTTCCTGTCAACTGATTAAGTCCGAAACACTTTAAATCACTAATTGGATTTTGAAACATTTGGCTGGCCTGTATTTAACCTTTGGTTTGTAGAATGCAAATGACTCACTTATTAACTCTTAATTCACTCCAGTTTAATAAAGGAACCTCATAAAATGTCAAATCTGTATAAATGTGTACAAATAAAAAGTCTACACACCCCTGTTCAAATACCAGGTTTTTATGATATAATTTCAAAACCTTTTCAGCCATTAATCTGACCTATGTATAACCACAATAAAAAATGATTAAAATGACAGAGAAGTGGTTGCACAAGTGTGCACACCCACACAAAACCACAAAAAAATCAAAACCCCCAAATTCAAAACAGTAAGGCTGACGTACAAACTAGAAGGTCACCGTGCTGCCCAGAGCCGAATCTATTTAGTGAAAACGAAAGCCTGACTGAAAAACAAAAATATAATGAAATGAAAGTTGATGAGGGCTTGATAATCTTACAACTGCCTAGTCCAACGGTCGTCCTCGATGAAACTTTCAGGTTGACTGAACTGCGTGGGTGTCACCTTCTCTTGTTTCTTTTCATCTACAAAGAAAAGGGAAACAGATAACCCAGGTACAATCTTCTCACCGTGCCTGTAGGGGTCTTGCAGCGCTGCCACCCCCGAGCCGACCGCCAGCAAGGCCTTCTGAATCGGAGAGGTAAGGATGTGACCGGGATAGAGTTCTTCATGGTAACGACTATCTGTCAACTTGCTCCTGCGATTCGCACACGCTGCAGAGACAAATAAAATGGACAATTTTCACATATTATACAAATAACACATATGCAGACATGAATTGCACCAAACAATTATTAAACAGCAAAACCTGTTTCTTGTTAAAGTTCCATTAAAAATCACCGATCATGTTTGTAGAGCATTGCAAATGAACTAATAGAGTATAAAAGAAGTGTTAAATGTAACCTGGCTAAGTTAAGGTGGACTCTTCACCAGCTTCAAGTCTGCACTGTCCTATCGCCCTGAGAGCAAGAATTTGACCTCCACCGTGTCATTTACACTCGAACAGTTGAATCACATTTGAAATCATTTTTAAACTTTGACCGTCATAACCATAATCTATAACGCTTTAACACGTCAGCGGTGAAAATTCATACCATTAGTGATCACTGCGGAGTGGACGCGATGAAGCGATTTAGCTACTCGCCGTAACATGATTTTGACGTTCTTGCGCATGCGTGGTCTGCTACTTTTACTAAGCACGGTCGATGCACTTTCGTCTTACCCGTTTGCGCATTAATAGGTTGGCATCCACAATTTGAACACCGCCTCCACCTCTCAATATACCAATGATTAAGAAAAAATAATAAAGTATTTTAACGCTGATTTAATGGTCGCAACAAGAAGTTTAACAAAAGTTAATGACGTGACGTTCCACAGAAGTCCGGTTCAGTTCTCGTCAACGAGGACGCTTCAGTGCTTGTACATTAGCAAAAAACATTTTAATAGGTGATCCTAAACATACACACTGACTAAATATCCTTCGTTTATCAACAGAAGACTACAAATTTGGAGTCTTTCAAAATATTCTTTTGAGGGAGTGTAAAGTGACGTGGGTGTGGGTGGACTTATCAAACTAGGTTAACAGGGACTGCGTTTTTGCAAACTGTAAGTGTGTGTGTCGGTTAAAAGTGAGCTACCCCGACGACTGGGTGAGTAAACTAGCATTTTTAGTTTCAATTTTGACAGCAGAGCAGGAGCATGGTACAAATATGCAGCGAGAGAGAGAGAGACTTTTTGCTGTTTATTTAGACTGTTGGCAAGGCTATCAACTTATTGTTTTGTTATCTCCCCCCTGGAAGTTGTTTGGACTGATTGTATTAGTGAATAGTTTACTTTGGTGAAAACACACTTGCATCCTGGTGATATGCTTTGTAATATGGTTGTACTTATTGTGTAGCTTCGTCCTTTTCTCAATTGCTATCTGGCCTTTATCGTCATGTAAAACTGCCCTTCAGCATTTTACATCTAGATAAGAGAGGCATAAAAGTGTTCAAAGGGTTTCTCTAGATCGCTTTTGTTGTAATAAGACATTTTCCTAGCAGTGGATATGCAGTAGCGTTGTCAAAGTCAGTGTTAAGGCAATGCTGCTTCTTATATTAACCAAAATATTTGAAATAAATGTTAACTTTAATTGCAATCCCAATAACAAACAAAAGTGCATAGAGAAATTCAGAAATGTGTTATAACGTTTTCAAAGAATTCTGCTATTTCAAAGGGTGCATTTTGAATCAATATCAGCATACCATCTTCTTTTTTTTCCATCAAATATATTTTTATTGGGGAAGTTTTGAAAAGGAGGATGCCCCGTATATAGTTCCTATTTGACAGCTGCTGTGGAACAAATAAATGTTATTGTTTTATTGACTTAACTTCCTCTTCCAAACCCAGGTTACTTTTGAAAGATAAACAAAACTTTGATCTTTTCTGGACATTACTCAATTGATGAAGTTTTTCAAACAATGGCAAAAAAACCCCGCCCTGTTTTATAAGTAACACTCCTCAATCATAATCATCATAATTGGTATGATTTGTTTTATGTATTTCATTATTGCCAAACCAGGCAATTAATCATAAGTCACACCTCATGCAAATATGCATTTGTAGGTGTGTAAAGCCCAGATAGCTCTTTTTTAAATTATTTTATTTTACATATATATGCATGACCTCATGCATGATGACATTTGCTGGCTTACTGGAAAGAGCACACTCATACACACACTTCATTCAAATCATTTTAAAACAAATGATCACGTTATGACTGTTCAGTACCGCTGGAAATTTCCAATTCATGACCCCCCACTATTTTAACAGCCACACTTCTAACACTGCTTTGCGCTCAATAACAAATGGAATTTTTAGCATATGCCGTGGGCCGCAAATGGCCGAGCCGTAGTTTGGAAATCGCTGACCTATGCAGTCCTTTTCGGCGGCCCGCATGGTGGCGCTCACAGCTAACAGGAGACTGTTTTGCTTTTGCAAAATGATTAGGTAATGCTCTTAATTCAGCATTCCAAACTGATAACCACAATTGCGATGTACTTTTGAGTTTCGCAGAAGGAGGTTGTTAAAACATTCTTGTCATTGCGGTTAAGACACAAGAACCTTGGAATGGCGGAAGACTTAGACACTGTACTGCCTGTGCTACTTTTACGCCATTAAGCTACTTTTTGTTGTTGTGAACAGTGTCTGTCCTGGACAAGCACCAATTTGATGGAGAAGAATGTCCCGAATATGGATGGAGAGCATCGTTCCTTTACCAGGCATTCCCCACAGCGTGCTGTCGGTGCCTATGGAAAATAAATACAAATGTCAGCAGTGTCTCCAGGTCCTCAGGAAGCCCGTCCAGGCTCAGTGCGGCCACCGCTTCTGCGTACACTGCTTCAAGCAGCTCACCAGGTAGACCCCCACCCTTCAAATTAAATCCTCACACATCTCTGTGGGAATTTCTTATCATCATATGCAGACTCATGTGTCTCATGACAGGACTTTGTGTAACGTCACTGACTCACAAGGATGTGGCCTTGACTCAGACTCGAGTTTAAGGTGGTCCGCTTTTTTTTGTTTCAGTCTCACTTCAGTATTCAAAATGAACTATAATAAAGTGAAATATCAATAAATATCAAACATGACCTCTTGGGGTTCACTTCAAATATATTTCAGTATTGCTGTATGTATTACACAATATTGACATTTTTATTTAAAAATTTGACAAAAAACTGTCGAGTGTGCGCCCCGAGTCTTCCAGTGGCCGTGCTTTATATATCTTTCTTCTGGGGGTCCGCACGACAGCTGCTGGTTGACCTCTGAACCGCTAGTCTGCCTTGCAGACCCTACACAGTCTATTAATTGTTGCTTCCTGATTGCCACCAGCTGTAGCTCTACCTTCTAGCGCCAGTAAGTCTAAATTCCTGAAGCCAGACTCCGATATCCTGCACAAACTTGACCAGTGCCCAACCTTGGTCACAAGTGAAATATACGTGGAATAAGAGCAGAATAAAAATATACAACAGTGACGTGGGACTTGCTTGTTCCGCTTCTGCTAATGGTTTGACCACTTATTTATTATTTCCCTATTTTTTTGGGGCACATCTCATTTCACCATTTCGGAAATAATTTCTGTTCCTTCTTAATACTTGTTGTTTCTTTAACTTTTGTTGTTCACAACTATTAAATTGGCAAACCTATTTATTTCTTTTTAGTTCGGGCCCAAAGCCGTGCGAAGCCTGCCGTGAGGAGAAGATCTACGAGGAGCCCACCTCCATCCTCAACATTGGCGATGTGAGTGAGAAACGTCCCTCGTTGTTATGACGACATGTTTTCACTTTGTTTGCTCACCTTCTGCCAGGCTTTTCCAGACAACGCGGCCAGTCGAGAAATAGCCAGCCTGCCCGCGCAGTGTTTGAACCCAGGTTGCGCCTGGAAAGGATCCATCAAAGAATACGAGGTTAGGATTGCTATATAAAAAAAAAACAACACACATTTGATTGTATTTGAGCACAAAGGTGCTGTGTTTTGAGCTGCTTCTTCCCATGCTTGAACGCCTTCATTGCTGAGAACAGGAAGTGAAACTTAACATGCTTGTCTGGAAAGTCCCGCTTTTAACTGGCACAACAGCTTACTGGGAAAGTACCAGCGCTGAAAGGAAGGGCTGGGGAAACACAACTGGGGATTACTAAATAACCTGCTGATAGGAGGTCATTGTACTTTTTTTGGATTAATCACAAGTATTGATCTGAAGGCCTTATTTAATTTGTCGTTGGTCTTGCGCAAGTTTCTTGCAATTGTGCTTTTGTGGGAGGAAGTTGGGTGTGTGCAAACGTGTTGGGCAAGTTGAGTGACAGTGTGAAACCGTTGCCCTTTGCACTTTTTGGAAATGCGGGTTTCAACTATGTGTAATCATTTTGAAAAAATGTTGATCATTGACAATCTGATTTGGTAATAGAGGTTCTTCTCGGGGGTGGGGGGGGGGAATTTACACACTTTAAAATGCGAATATCTGAATGTCGCAAGCAAATAAAATAAAATAGGCTTAAGTTGTAAAATAAAAGATGTCTATCGAAATTCCTGCCCCCGATTGCAACAGATATTGATTTTAGAACTGATTTCTCAACGCTTCACCAATGTTCCACTATGCTGTTACGTGACAAATGTTTTCCTTATCGACTTCCTCTTTGGGATTCCTTCTAGATTGTCTTTCCAGTTGGTGTTATTTTATTCCATTTGCTAAAAAAAATAATACATCCTCTTGTTTAACTCGGTTCCCGCATATTCTAACTTTTCGTGTCTCGTGAATGTCATTTCTTACCAGAGGTGTCAAATCCCGGTCTTGGTTTTAGTTTTTAGTTTGGTAAAGCTCGTCGTGTAGCTGTCGATTGATCAGAAGCACCTGTGGCAGGGTTTCGACTTTCTGGACCTCTTTTTGACACTTACTGTGGAAGTGTCGTGAAATGAAGGCACACTTTGTCCACTTTATTTTTTCTTTCCCCAACACATTCACTTCTATTTTCCTCAAAAATGAGAAATAGCGGGCCTACCTGCGACGATGGCTTCTGTGGCGGCGGCAGTCACTTGAGAGCACTGCTTTCTATTTGATAAGCCCCGCCTCCCCCTCTTGGCCCCGCCTCTTATTATTTTCTTATCATATCAAATATGTCCAACATAGACTGACCATTTCAGTTAATATTAAAAAGCTGTCAAACAAAAGTTTATTCACTTGTATACTAAATAGGTTGAGGATGTTTAACAAAGATTCCTCTGAAATATCATTTTAAATATATGCTTTGTATAAAAAAATATATTTTAGATGGACGGATAGCAATACACGTGTTGCACGTTGACGTAAGATAGCGTGCCACTCTAATGATACCCAATCTGTTATTGTAAGAAAAGTACATTGTGTTGACTGGAATGCATGTATTCATTTTGCATTTGTGAGTGTTAAAGGCGTGTGCAAGCTTGTTTGTTGGCATTGCAGCTAAAGTGAATTAGTTATGGGTGAGTGCTTTTATTGTATTCATTCTATTAAAAAAAATGCCAGCCATTTTGGCCACACCTGCGATCCATCCAGATCATTGCATTCTCAGTGGATGATGTTTCGCCACTTGAACCGTGCAATGCTCAGATCAGATGTCCATGTTGGGTAAAATCAAGTAGTGTTAAATAACAGAAAATGATATTGTTTGAACGGGGAGCCAGAGGTTAAACACCTGACAAAGTTTGTCTGGGTGTTTTCAGACGCAGCATGAAGGCTCTTGCGAAATGGAGCGCGTGCAGTGCGAGGCCTGCAAGGACTTCCTGTTGCGCTCGGAAATGGAGAAACACTGCGAGAGGGAGTGCGAGGCCCGAATTCTCCACTGCAAATACTGCAAAGTGTCTTGCAGCTTTAAAGACATCAAGGTTAGTTTCCGTCGGTTCGCATGCTGCGGGCGGCGAATGAACATTGTGACTTTCTTTTTTTCCCAGGCTCACGATGAAGTTTGCCTCAAGTTCCCCATGCAGTGCAAAGACTGTGGCAGAAAGAAGATCCCGAGAGAAAGGGTAACCAGCGTGTTGAAAATGAAAGAAAAGTTTGAAGGATGCTATCGGACTGATCTAATCCGCCACAAATCTTTGTTTCACCTCCAGTACAGCCTTCACCTTGGATTCTGCAATAAGCCCAAGCATTCCTGTCCCTTTATTGAACTGGGCTGCAAATATGAAGTGAGTCCCTCACTCGCTAGTTTCAGCCATTGACTTTAGTATGAATGGACTTCAGAGGTCTTAATTTCTTTTCCCAACTTTTCTACGCCAAATTTCCAGAATAACAGCGGCAAGCTGAGTGAGCATGAGAAAAACAGCACCGCCGAGCACCTGCGCTTGGTGCTTCGCCAGGTTCTGTCGGTGGCCCCGCCTCAAGCAGAGGCCCTGCTCCTCAGCGAGTGCCAGGAGGATTCAGGTCTGGGCCTGTACAGGGCTCCTGAGGAGGGAGCCTCGTCCCATGAGCCCACCACAGACCTAGATAAGAAGGTCAGGCCACCGACGTCACTCTGCAACACGCCTGATGTTCATAATTTTCCTGTTTTTATATAATGACTTCACACGGATCAATTGTGTTCCACTTGGGTCCAGATGAGAGCCCTGGAAAATATCGTGTGCGTTCTGAACCGTGAGGTAGAGCGGAGCTCTGTGACGCTGGAGGCCTTCTCGCACCAGCACCGTCTGGACCAGGACAAGCTGGAGAACCTGAACAACAAGGTTCAGCAGCTAGAGCGGGCCTTGGCAATGCGCGACTTGCAGCTGTCCGAGACGGAGCAACTGGTGCGAGAGCTTCAGTTCTGCACCTACGACGGCATTTTTGTCTGGAAGATCTCAGACTTTGCTCGCCGTAGGGTCGACGCCGTGGCGGGTCGGACGCCTACCATGTTCTCACCAGGTGAGAACTTAAAATCCTAACCTTACTGTTTGCATGCCAGCAGAACTTGTTCTGAACATGTTTTCCCTCAGCTGTCAAAACTCAAAGTTGTTTCTCACTTTGGCTCAACGGTTGCCACGTTAGCGTCTTAAATGACCCCCGGTGGACACGGGGAATTTCCAGCAGCGTCCCTCCCCCCTCCGTGTCCTTCGGGGAGCATTCCAGAGGCATCCTTTAAGGCTGACTATCACGTTTCATCTTGTCTGTCATCAGCGTTCTACTCCAGCAAGTATGGCTACAAAATGTGCCTGCGTTTGTACCTGAACGGCGACGGCACGGGGCGGGGGACGCACCTGTCGCTCTTCTTCGTGGTCATGCGGGGGGGCTGCGACGCGCTGCTCAAGTGGCCCTTTAGCCAGAAGGTAGGATCGTCGAAGGACTTCCAGTCTTCTCAATTCTTGACCTTTAAGTTTCAGACAAGTCTCCAGTTGGTATTTCACCAAAGCACACAGCCTTTAATTAGCTTAATGCTAACACATAATGCAAAACGGCTAATACAGGCTACTAAAACAGTAATTTAATAATAATATTCTATTTATAAGAAACATGAAACTTACTTCTTAGTCCCGAATGTCCCAGAAACCAAACGACTTGGGTCGATGTTGTCCTTCAGGTGACGCTGATGCTGCTGGACCAGAACAACCGCGAGCACATCATCGACGCCTTCCGTCCGGACATCTCGTCCACGTCCTTCCAGCGGCCTGTGAGCGAGATGAACATCGCCAGCGGCTGTCCGCTCTTTTGCCCGCTGGGGAAGCTGGCCGGGAAGAGTCCGTACCTGCGCGACGACACCATCTTCATCAAGGCCATCGTGGACCTGACGGGCTTGTAAGGTGAAGACTGTGGAAGTTGCCACCAAAAAAGCACCATTCATACCTATATAGAATATGAGCATATATATACACACAGCTAATGGAAAAAGCTGTTAGATGAGCCTATATAGGATTATCATAATACTGTAATAATACATACACATAATATTTGCTTGGCTTAAACAATGTAATTTCTGTTCAATGCTGTTTGGCTAAGTTGTATTGCATATTCCTATGACAGCTAACGAGAACCAATACATGAGCTGTAATTAAATCATATACACATTG
The DNA here is from genome assembly GCF_901709675.1 of Syngnathus acus. Taxonomy (NCBI): domain Eukaryota; kingdom Metazoa; phylum Chordata; class Actinopteri; order Syngnathiformes; family Syngnathidae; genus Syngnathus; species Syngnathus acus. The sequence continues at coordinate 8,052,454 of NC_051097.1, forward strand.
TTAAATATCACACCCATTTGTGTACATCAAACAATGATTATTATTATTATATATCTTTTTTCATAGATAAAATGCAGCAGTAATATTAGAAAAAAAGTCAATTTTGAAGCTTTTTTTTTTACATAATTCAATATATACATATTATACATAATAACAGCATATGAGATCATATGTGCGTTAATATAAAAACCCAAATATGATCATTGTGTGGCTCATGTATTGGCTCTTACTACCGCCTTGTAAACTTTATTACTTGTATAAAGTAATAAAGTATATCTATTTATCTATGTATTATTATTATTCAATCAGGGACTCTCTTCGCTATATGTATCTGAGTCTACAAGTTAAAAACATTCATATCAGTAATAAATGAAAAGGTCAACTTGTGTCTGTGTCATTAAGCAACACATCATCACCAGATTAACTACGTGTGTGTTTCAAGCTCAGTAAACAGTAAACTCAGTGAAACAATTTGAAATAGCCTGAAGCCTAAAGATATTTTCACAAAATATACCCAAATCTAGTTAAAAAAAAATCCTCGTGCTCTCATGTGACATCATAAGCCATTATGAAAAGTGGAATGCCTTCATTTCCCTATACAAAAAATCACCCATCTTCTGTTGACATAGCAACACATTTGACATTTATCAGATTTGAATGTCAACAAGACCCGCAAGTATTACCAGAAGTGTGACCAACCAAAAGAGCTTCATGACATTAAAAGTTAAAAAACATGTCTATTATTTTAAAAACGTCAAATGTAATTGTGAACCATTTTCTAAATGAGTGAAAATGTATTTCAAAAAAGGTATACGTACACACAATTAGTTCATAATTTAAGATTACAGGCATATATATTCTTTTAGAAAATGACTTCGTGCAGTTGAATTGGAAAACTCTTTTATGTGTATTATGCTGCCCTCTAGTGGTCATCAATGTGCACGCACGAAGAAAAGCAGCACTATGTCCATTCATTGATATACGTTTACTTCTTTGCATTCCTTTTAATTTAATTAATTCTCTTCATTTTCTCTCTATGTTTTTTAAAAGCCAATATTACAGAGTGCTATTTTTGCAATTGAAAATCATCACAAACATTTTAGGGGGAGTGAGTTAATTCTACTTGCATCTCAAGGCAAATTTAAACACAATTTATTTTCTTTGTAAATATATTAAAATTAGCACGTATTGTGTTATCAATCGAGAAGCACCTTTTTTCTTCCTTCTTAAATTCATACTATGTAGGAAAATATATTTGAAATAAAATCAGTACAGGAATCCAAATTGCTGTTCAATACATACACTATTTATTTTGGGATATGTCAATATGAGTGGGGGGGAAAAAACGACCAACAACAAAAACAAGAAAATCCTCATAGTCCAACAAGAATTATTACAAGTTAACAAAAAAATACCACACATTCACTCAAGGGTTTGAAAGTAAAGAGAAACAAATGTAACAATTGTGCTACTGTTATCCATCCACTGGACACACCATTAGGTACACCTGCACCATCTTAACAACAGTGTTGAATGGCACTGTCACACTGTGTTACAAATATTTTGGCTACAAGAGAAGGGCAAAGTGGTACAGGCTTGCCTAATGGTGTGTCCTGTGTATCAAAAGTCACTGTGCACTTTTTATTTTTTACTTATTTTTTAATTCAATGTAGAATACATATTAGCCTGCTGTATTCTACATTGAAGAATGTCTGCTAATAAAAATATTACATCTTGGGTCTATTTTGTAACATTCTCCAAAGGAACATGCTAAATTACAAAAAAAAATGATCGATGATTAGTGCATGAGAGTGTGGGTTAGACAAACTCCAAAAGGATCCCTTTAAGGTTCCATGTCATTAGCAGGTAGGCCCAAAAATAAGTCCACCAAAACGTGGGAGGTGATGTTCCGACCAAAAAAAAAAAAAAAGTGTAAGAAAATATGACGAGAAAACAGCAACCCAAACATGACATGCGATTTTTTTTTAGTAATATTCGTGTTAATCCTTTTTCAGGGTATTTTTGTGGACATAAATTAGTATTTTGCGATCTCAAAATATTTTGGGCATGTTAGAGCTGTTATTTTGCTACAAGCGAGTCTTAACAACTAATTTAATACCTTTAAATTTGTATTTTTGTTCATTTTACATCCACATTGTGGATTGTTTGTCTGGACGTTACATTTCAAGGCAATTCTTTTGGATACACATTTTATCTGTATTGTTGCCACAATGTATTTTTTTTCCTTCCATGTCATGTCCGGGGCAATGTAGAGGGATGTGATGTAAAAAAAAAAAAAAAAAAACCTAAAAAAAAACATCCTCTTTTTTTCGTTTAAAAATGTCTCGGGATAGTTCACAGCACAGCTGTCAACAGTCTGTGCGGTGCTGAGGGAATTGGGCCTCAAGGCTTGCCGTTAAGGCCCCTGCCACGATTGAGCCAGGAGGCCAGAAGGCCGGCACGGTTGCGTGTCCGGGCAGGCCGGCAAGCGGCGTCCTGCGCCAGGCGTACGGCTCGGGGGGAGCGCCACACCTTGACGGTTGCGTCGTCACTGGCCGACAGCAACAGCTCCTGGTCGGCGGAGCTGAAGGCCACCGAGTTGACCACGTCATCGTGGGCCAGCCGTGCCAGGCAGATGTTGTAGTGGCGGTCCCAGATGTAGCCGTGCTTGTCCTCGGCGCCGCTGCCGAGAGTTGGGAGCTCAGTCAATGAAACTGGGCTTTTTACACCGAGGCGTTTTAGAAATTTGGAAGATTGTAATATCTTTTTTCCCCTCTTTTCTTATTTTCCATTTAAGGCTCATGAGAGCATGCATGTAGGTCTGCGGCTTTTGATTTTTTTTTGTGATAAATCAATTATTCTACCAATTACCAAATCAATTATCGTCTAAAACTTTATTTAGCACTTTTGACCAAATGCGAATTTGAAAATAAGACATTATTTCGTCCACTTGGGGTCACTACTTTCACGTGTAATATAAGAGCTGTGACGTCAGAGTGTGTGGAGGTTTCAAAGGTGGCACCAGGCCTGATGTGCACGGCGAAACCTTTCAACATTTAAATGTTATTACTGCAGCCCAGTGTATGTGTCCAAAGTAGTAAAAGTGGCTCACCTGGCAACAAAGTCTCTGCTGACATCCAGAAAGATGAAGAAGCACTCGTCGTTGGGCGTGAAGGCTCGGTGGGCGCGAAGACTGCGCCGCTCCTCCCTCAGACTCTTCAGGTCGATCACGTGAAGGTCGATCTCCTCGGCGATGGGAGGCGGGGACATGGGGTCGGATATGATGCAGCCGGCGGGCCACGCCCGGCTGTTCACGTACAGGTACCTGATTGGGCCACATGGCGTCATGTTTATTCCAAATATTCACTTTTGGGAATGCGAAAAATAATAATATTGGACTGTGTCGGAATTGGAATCTGAATTACCGGTTGTCCGGCGAGAGACCCATCCCGATGATGTGCCCGTGGATATCAATGACGTGGTCCAGCGAGTCGAAGAACTCATCAGAGCTGCGTTCTTCTCCCAGCACGGGTCCGCAGGTGGTCATCTGGTCCGGCTTGATCCTCTTAATGCCTGGACGCAACGCAAGCGCTAAGATGGCCGCCTGACAGCGAGGCGGCGGTGCAACGGACGCACTCACCTATCTGGTGGGGCGAGTACGTAAGGCTGCCGGTGGTAAACAATAAGTAAGTCTTGTCCTCTGCGTCGCCGGACTCCGAGGTCTCCAGTAGGTTGGAGTCCGGGGCTTTGGTGTGGACCCGGCCCATCATCTGAGCCACCTGTCTCTCGAGGGCCACCTGGCTGGGGTCCAGGTTCTTACAAGTCTAGCGTGGAGAACGTCAAACATGAAAATCAAGTATTTGTACTCGTTCCACATGTGGCTCACCTGTTTCAAGTGCTCCAGGTTTGAAATGGGGGCTTGTGCGGCAGCCGTGCCTTGACCTCTGGCGTCTCTCGGACTCGCCGCGTCCTCCTCGTCCTCCTCCTCGTCGCTGCTGGATGTTCCCAAGTCAAATAGCAGCGGCTGCTGCTGTTGTTGACATTTCTGCTTGCGGGCCTGACACTGAGCGTCGTAGTCCAGCAGCAGGTCGGGGTTGTCGTGACGCCGGCAGTGGGCCACCATGACGGTGCGGATGGTGCTGGCGTTGATGTTTTGGATCTTGAAAAGGCGCTTCACCACGTTTACATTCTCAGACTCGATATCCTGTCCGAGATGAGGGACAACGGACAGTAGAGTCACGAAATGGTGGTAATACAATTTTTATATCAATACCACACCTGGAAGGCTTTATTGAGCCACAGCACAGAGCAGGACGTCATGTTGCCGATCCAGTGAAGGTTTCCTGAGATCAGGTGGGTCTCATTGAGCCAGCAGCCGAACACGTCGTACGGCTTGTTTCTCACCCGTGATAGCAAAGTGTAGTTTTCTGCGTTGACCAAAGCGCGTTAGCTCTTGGACTGGGCTGGACGATATTACAAAACCCCTCCAGCCCAACCGTCGTTCCCGATTGCGCACGTACCGAGACTGAGGACGGCGATCTCCCCGGAGGAGGAGTGGTGCGGGCCCAGGTAGACGCCGGAAACCAGCAGCAGGGTGTCGTTGGCGTTAAACTGCGAGAACTGCGTGTAGCCCCAGTTGAACTGCCGCATGCTGGAGCTGTGCACCAGCGCAATGTTGCCATCGTGTCGCTCCGTGTCCCAGAGCTTGGAGGAAACAAAAGCTGGTTTCACAGAAGATTTAAAAAAAAAAAGACATGCTAATGTCTGTACGCGGATTACCTTAACAGTGCAGTCTTTGGAGCACGAGGAGAAGCGATGGCCCCGGTGTGAAAAGGCCAAATGGAGAACCTGGTCAGTGTGCTCCCTCAGCGTTTGAACCTCGACGCACGGGATGCAGTCAAAGAGACGCTTGAATTCCCTGTACCACGACACGGCCGCTGCGCAAACACAGTTGAGTCACCGCATGCAGGAGGAAGAAAAGGAATCACGGGATAGTGCGAGAGCCTCACCTGGGTGTCGGGGTACGGTGCGGGGGATGCGATAGTAGGAGTAAAAGAGCTCCCTCCATAAAAACTCATCTCTGGATACAGCCAGCCATTGGCGGCAGGTGAGGCCCGCTCTCAGCACGGCATCGTGGGGCAGACGCAGGAAGATCTCCAACACCAGAACGTCTGGCAGAAATGGGCCACACTCCATCCTAACATCCTGGATAGACAGCAGCACACTAACTTTAGTCCAGTTGTGTAAATTCTTAAAATCTCTATTTTTCTACATAAAGACTTGAAAATTTTAACCAAGTAGTGCAAAGTAAATGACTGCTATGAATGTAAATGAAAAAGAAAGTATGCTCTTCCTCGCTAAACCAGAACATCCATTGAGGATGGATGACCTAACATGGTAAAGAATCATAAGTGAGGCTGGAAAACTCGTGACAGTCACTGTCTTTCTTTCAATACGGACTTTTCGGACTCAAAACGGTTGTGCAATAACACCAGAGCCAAATGTTGATTACAAATCTGCCTCCGGGAACGTGTAAAATCCAAAATATTCGCTGTTATTCGGATAACACCGACGTCACATTACACTAGCGAACTTGTCGCTAACTCTGCTAGCCGTCAAGCTAGTTATCGCCAACCTGACGCTTCAGTTTAATTCCGAGCTGAAGGAAATACACCGCCTTCATAAAACGTTCGGCAACTTGTGGTGCTAAATCAAGCGGTGACAATATCGTGGACAAACTCACCTGCTGGATCAAAGTATGCTGCTAGTGGGCGAGCGTCTAGCGGCTAGCCGCCCGGAAAATGACAACAGATAACAGATAGTGTTGGCTCGTGAGTGAACGATTCGTTCAAAGGGACGACTCATTTCAGTGAACGAGAGTGAACGAATCACTTCCTACAGTGATTCGTTCTTTTTTCAGTTCATATGACTTCAACCAGTAGGTGTCGGTAATGCCCATTGAAGCTGGTGCCACCTCGCCGTAAAACAATGACGTTTTACGTTTGACCATCAGCAGCGCCAGCGAGCGTTAGATGGAGGGACTTTACGAGTCAGTGACGTAATTTCCCGTTCACGAACGAGTCAGTGACGCAACTTCCCGTTCACGACCGGGTGAGAGACTGTTGCCAACGGATCAGTGTGTAAGTGTTGTATTATAGAAAGAAATATGTATGAAATTATTATGTATAATAATTGTGTGTGTGTGGGGGGGGGGGGGGGTAGTTGTATTGTTTGATGTGTATGGGTTGTTTCCACTGGATATAAAAATAAAAAAAAAGCCGTATCATTGTGTGCGTGTATGGGGGTATTCATTGAACGATTCGTTTGAACGAAACTTTTGAGTAAACCGATTCTAAAGATTCAGTTCACCTAAAAGAACTGGAATGCACATCACTAATAACAGAGGAGCCTCAAGGCTGTTCTAGTCGAACGCAGAAAACATCGTCATACGATAGCTCGATTAGTAGATCGATCGATCATCACTAGATAGATAGATAGATAGATAGATAGATAGATAGATAGATAGATAGATAGATAGATAGATAGATAGATAGATAGATAGATAGATAGATGGATGGATGGATGGATGGATGGATGGATGGATGGATGGATGGATGGATGGATGGATGGATAGATAGATAGATAGATAGATAGATAGATAGATAGATAAGAAAATAATTGTTGATAATCGATGAATCGTTTAAAGACCTACTTTAATTTGAAACTGTCCAAAACCTTAAAATCTATCTTTTTGTGTGTCCCAGTGATCGAGCAGTTAATTTATCTTGATAAAGTAGATGGAAAGAGAAATGCATAGTAGTAACCGCTGTCTTGGCAAACTTGTGATTACACGCAATGGAAAAGTCGAGGACCCTTGTGATGGTGATAGTATGCGGGTAGTTCTCAAGTTACCGAGATCACCACACACAAAGTGAGTCCATAAGAAGTGCTGTGTCATTAGAGGGAGTGCATCTGCATGGCGACAGCTTGCATTTCAGACAACTTGGGAACAGGCAAGAAAAATATAGAAGCAGCATGCTCTGACTAATTTTCTCAGGTAAGTGCTCTATTTTTGTATGCTCTTGGTTCAAGTGTCATATTTAAAGTACAATGATGGCTTTTCCTGCAGCATTCAGCCACATGGCTGACTGGATCACTTCTTGTTGCTGCAGAAAGCAGAAGAGGACAGCAGCAGAATGACTCAAGTTTAACTTCTGTAAAGGTGAATTTGAAAAAAAGAAATTATAATCATAAAAGTACAGCGGACTTTTTTTTTTTTAAATCTATCAATCTTTTGTAATGCAGGAAAACAGCAAGTGTGGACCGTCTCACAAGACAAAACATGCAGTCCACACATTATCTGAAAATGTTCTTCTTGGGTGATGCCAGGTTTGTTGTAATGAAGACTTTCCCGGAAACTTCCAGTGGGGAAGTCGGTTCTGTCTGACAACTAACAAGCATGGCAGCTCCCATTCTCTTGTCAAGATCATCTTCAGTGATTCTAATCAACAGTTGTGGTCACTTTATTGGGCGTGTGTGTGACATACATTAAAAGATTAAAAGAAAATTAGAAGAAAAGAAAAAATGCCAATTATTCCTGTATGAGTTCTTGGAAATAAAATGGCTGAGTACACAAATAAATTCAGACTCATATGATTTACTTAGCATACAAGAAGCACAAATGGCATATACAGAAGCATACAATACATTTACTTATTTTAATATTACACCATTATTCGGTCTGTACAAGTTTAAAGTGACAATTTCATTGGTGAGTGTGAGACCTACAACGACACTCTTGTATTTATTTCAAGTGTTCTTCCAAAATGTTCTTTCACTCATAAATGTGGAATCCATAGAAACTACTCCGTTGGGCTCACGTGACGGTTGCATGGAAAGATGCTGTAATCACATGACGTGTGGGCTCACGCATATCGGCCTGCCATAGTGATCATGTGACAGGCGGGTGGTTGTAAATTTTCCCCAAGTCTTTGGACAAGTGCCGGGAGGAGAGCTAAAAGTACGTTTATATTTCAAACCTGTAATTCAACTCAGCACTTTTGAGTCCTTTTTGTTAAAAGTGCTATACAAATAAATGTTTTTTTCTCAACATAAACTGAACACGTGTCCTGTCCACTCGAGCGCTTTGCAAAAGTGCATCTTTGCTGTTATTGTCGTTGCCTTACTTGTCAGAGCACCAGGGCGGGAATATGGTGCACCAACGGCACGTGATGATGGTGGTGATGGTGGCGGACCACGGGCGCCATTTGCTGGGCCACGGTGGGTGGAGCAGGAGGAGGAAGCGGCGGAGACGCCTGCGAGTTACCTTCCGCTGCTGCGGCGGCGGCGGCGGCGGCGGGCTTGTGGCGGGCGCTTTTCTGGTGTGCGCGCAGCCCCGCTAACTGCGAGTAGGCGCTCTGGCACACGTGACACTTGTAGGGCCGCTCGCCGGTGTGCAGGCGCACGTGGTTACGCAGCGTGGACGACTGGCTGAAGCGGCGATTGCAGAAGCGGCACACGAACGGCTTGTCCAACGTGTGGATGCGCATGTGCGAGCGTAGGTTGCTCCGCGAGTTGAAGCCGCGATGGCAGATGACGCAGCGCATGCGCCCGGAGCTGTGCAGGCCGGCGGTGGACGAGGAAGATGAGGAAGGTGGCGAGCACGAGGACTCACAAGACTGCAAGTCATCTGGAAAACCACAATTGGATAAGAATTCATATAAAAAAAAAGAACTTTGGGCCACTCTTCATTGTTGTGTAAAAGTTCTAATAATTGTCATTCTATAAAAGTTTCTCACCATTTCTGCTCTTCTTCTGCTGCGGCTGTTGTTGCTGGTGCTCTTCGTCTGTTCCCGGCACCCCGGGGATGCCCAGGAATGTGTTGTGTGTGTTTCCATACCACACCAGCAGCTCTTGGTCTGGTGGGATAGTCTGCAAGAAAAACAAAAAACATCAAATGGGAATACAGTTGGAAAAACTTACTCACATCTGGAGTTTTCTGTAACCGTCCTTTGGCGCCCTCTAGTGGTTTTCATTATTAGTATTATTCTTATTTTTGAGCAAATATTAAAGATGGTCATTATGGTCACACTTATATAAATATTTTTTGATGGTACTTTTAGTAAGTTTGAGAACTCAAGATCGCAATCATTAATTTATGTGCCTATATATATTTTTTTTTAAATAAACGGACTGAGGGAGACACCAGATGTGAAAGGTTAGGAAACCCTGCATGCAGGCGCGAGACCAAAAGTGGTTCCTTTACCTCCACTGCTTTGTAATAGATGCTGCTGCCAATCTGGACCACCTCCAGGTTCTGCTCCTGCTCGTTGCGGGCGCACTTGATGTAAGTCATCCAGCTGCGTTGGTCCTCCTGGCTGGCATCGATGAAGTACCTCACAGTGCCATCCTCGTTAAACACCTTAAAAAATAAATAAAAAAAGACATGGAGATGAGCTTTGGGAATGACTCAAGTAGAATCGTATGGGATCTGAATAAGAGACTCACCTCCCACATCAGGTTGTTGTTCTTGAGTAGGTCAACGTGTTCCGGGGACAGGACTTTGCCGGTAAAGGGACCCATCTCTGTGCCGGCCTTGATCCACGTCTTGGAGAAGATTCCCAGACCTTCTCCTGGGATGGAGCTCTGTGCAATGATCACCTCACTAGGGAGCACCAAGCTGGATAATTTCTGCACCTCTGGGAAAGAAAAAAAAAAAAAAAAGCAATGTCAACAAACTGCACAAATACCAATTTTTGAATGGCATGTTAAAAGAAATTTCACACTTTTAATTTATTCAATTTTGAAAATGATGGTGATGGCTGTATTTTTAACTTTGTTAAATTATGACATCAAACTGGTCCATAATTGTATTTGTATTGTATGTCATTGCTTCCATTTAAAATTCCACACACCAAATTGGGAGAAATTAATTTTATTTTTTAAGTCTAAGCTTTTTTTTATGCTTCCAAATTATTCCTTCAACTTGGGTCAATAATGTATTAATCCAATTGCTGGTAGTTCAAAGAAAAAGCCACATATTTTTTATTGAATGTGTTTTATTACTGTATTCATAAGATCAATTTCAAAATGTTTTAAGAATTTTCAAAAATGAATGAATCAATATTGTGTACATAATTAAAAATACAATACATTTGCATAACCAGGTCTCTATTATAACAATGTATTTTTTTATTTGATTATAAAAGTATAAATATAAGTTTTTGTGTTTTTTGCCTGACAGGCTCTCATGTCATGCAGCTCCCCGGCGGCAGGTTCCCCATGCACCCAAAACGGACCGGCTCCAAATATTAAGCGACACTTTATCCTCCGTTTAATTCGATTATCTGCTTGAATTGAACGTTTTTGTTGCGCACGGAAAGCAGTTTTATCCCCACCTAAATAGGCGAGGGGGAAGGGAAAAACGTTTCTTTAATGTCCAAATCAAAGTTTTTCTTCTTTTTCTTGTATTTAAAAGCTGCAACAACAACACAAAAAAATGATAATAAAAGCTTTGTCCATTAAATGGTGCTCCATTGCGCGGGCTCCAGCAATTGGTCACGCTTCAGATGTGATATTCATTAAAGCCTCCGCGCAAAAAGGGAAAAAGAGAGCGAGGAAAAAAAGAGACGGCTAATTCCAAATTCATTATCCTTTTAAGAAGTTTGTAGCAATAAATTTGCGTTGAATGGAGCGGCGTCTTGTTAAAAGGGACTCTGGAATCCGCGCGACAAAAAAAATGGAAAGGCGATTAGATGGCTGACATGCAATGAATAGCATTAGATTTAGCCTTCACGCCGCATTATGCGACCAACAGCAAATGCTTGAAAAGAAAGCGAGACGTGGACAGAGCCGGAGGAGACGGAGGGAGCCCCACATAGCTGCCAAGCGCACGAAAAGAGACTGTCCGCAGATTGATGAATGCCGGGGACAAAGTTGCTCCCAAGAAAAGGGAGCCTTTTCGAAATGGACACTTTCCCAGGTCAGCGCGCAAAGTTAACCAAATGAATTTAAAGGCCCCCTTGAATTAGCGGCACTTACTTGCTTCTTTCGGGGGCTACTTAACGCGTTAAATGGCTCGAGAAGGAGGAGAAAAGAATGGCGAGGAAATGTGGGAAAATGTGGAGCAACAAGTTGGAGGCGATAAACTTTGTCGTCTTGACGGGGAATAAAAGTTTCCTCGTTTGCGACTCACTTTTCTTCTTCGTTTTTTTAATTCTCCTTAATTTGTAATGCAATTAAATCCCATCCAAATGACAGCATTAATTATGTTTGGTTCTTCTTCTACGAGTCATTTATTCTTCTTCGTTTATTTAATTCAACCTGGACGTTCTTCTTCGTTTACTTGATTCAAATACAGTACAGGTAACAAGCACCTTGTCCCTCTGATTCCTCTACGATTGCTATGTAAATAATAATAATAAAAAACTTTCCAAAACTCTACTTTCTTCTAAAATTGCAAAATAAATTACGCCCATTATGCCAATTTATTAATTTAATGCTCCCTTGATTAATTCATATGAAATAATCCCAACAACCTTCTTTTGCTTCTTCTACTGTTGTCATTCTTCATCTATTTTCTAATGTTCTTCCAGAATTAAAAAAGCAAGTCAATGAAAATCATTTCAAACATTCAGTCACTAATTATAAAAAATATAAAATTTAAGGAAATTGTTGCATTGATTTTTTTCAAATCGTATTTAAAAAAAAACAACAACAACAGCCAGACAAACAAAAACATAATAAATGTCGACAGCCCCCTTCTTCCACCTACCTCCAGCGAAGGACTGAGCCAGCACCTCAGCGGTGAAGGCGGTTCTGGTGCAGCCGGCGTGTCGCTCGTCGGCCTGCAGGTGCTCGGCCCCCTGCAGGACGTTCCTCCAGCGGCCGTACAGGAAGCTGTGTAGGACGTCCGAAGTGATCACGTCCGACAGCGCAGCCCGGGCTGGACATTTAAATCCAGACTTGAGGGCCAACGCTTCAGCGGGGAGCACGGAGCCCATTTTATCACGTTTTGAACCCGAGAAGTGAACTTAAAAAAAAAATGCAAGAAGGAGGAGGACCAAGTGGTGGTCTCCTCCCGAGAGCGTGTGAGTGAGATCTGGCGCTGCTCGGCTCTTGAGGGGCCCTTTATACTAGTGGGGGGGCTGCCCCTAGGACCCTAATTACTTATTAATGACACACCCCTTGCGGCGTGGCGCTGCCCACGCTACAAGAAAAGGAAAAAAAAACTTTGTGCACGCTACTGTTTTCCATAGAAAAACGTAATTTAATAATAACAATAATAAAGCTGAGTGGACCCCCTGAAGAACAAAAAAAAAATCAAATTACAGATATCGGGGGCACTTAAAAAGGCAAGTGTCTTAAAAACAGTAATTCAAACACTTGAAAATAACGCACTTGGGAAAAAAACCATTTCATCTCATGAATGAATGCACACTTTCTGTAGAAAATAAAAAACACCAAAATAACATGAATAAAGCGGATGGCTTTGAAAAATCACTTGAAAAAGCAATTTCTCTTCCCTATTGATGATCATATATATTTTACGACAAAAAACAAATAAAAAATACTTTAAGATGAGTGGATGGATTTTTCGAGTGGATTTACATTTCCCCAAGGAAAAATATTAAAAACAAAAAAACTAGACTATTTGTTTAAAAAATATATACATTATGATGCAGGTCAAGAAAATAATTAGAAAAGTGTGTTGATTTGTTTTTTTTGTTTGTTTTTTTGCTTATGACTGATTATTATTTTCACAAAGAAAAAATACGGAAAGAAAACTGCGCAAAGGAAGAAAAACAGAGTATTGGGTATCTTTTGGAATAAAATGATTTTTAAAAGTTCAATTCAAAGAACTGGTCAGTTTTGCTCACTGTAAAAAAATAGCAGCATGCCCCCCCCCCCCCCCCCCCCAGAAAACACCCCAAAACAGACTATAGAAAAGTGCTGCACGTGAATGTTTTTGTTAATTTCTAAAGCAGTGGCCGTTATTGTTCCCTTGAGTGCATTTGCTATTCATGTGCCTGTAATGTTATTTAGTGCGGGGAGTAAGCGCGGGAATAACAAGAATGAAAACACGCTCATGTTTTTTTTTTTTTTAAACATATCTTGGACTGGGGACGAGGAGAAAGGTTGGGGGGGGGGGGTGCGTAAAAAGGTAGTGGGGGGTTGTTTTACAGCATTGTTCCCATGCAAAGCTGCTTTGACGGGCTGCACTTGTTGAGGTAAAACGGTTTAATATTCATGGCTGTTGCTGTGCGTGCCCCCCCCCCCCCCTCACTCACCCCCTCCTCTCGGTATTGTGACAACGTTTCGATGAGTATATATACGAGCCCCCTATTTTTCAAGCTTCACGGAGTGCGGCTAAATGGGCAGTTTTCCTTCTTTTTATTTAGGACATCTTTATTCCATTCGCTGCTTCGAGGCCTCAGCCCCCACTCTTTTTTTTTTTTCTCCCCCCAAAGTGATGTCAGGGCCTCTGAAAAGTGTCGCAAATCAATCTTTCATGGGGGCTTTTGAGGGCAATTTGACATCCATGCACGCCTCTTTTCACTGCAGTAGCTACAAGGAGGATTGGGAGAAAAATGGGATTTTTTTTTAAGGAGGAGGGGGGGAAGGGGTTTAAATATGGAGGTATAGATGGCAAGTAGATCCAAAAAGAGGCAAGGTGAGTGACAGGGCACGTAAAAAGATTACTGGGCAAACAGCTGCTTTTTTATGAGCCTCTTTTTTTTTTTTCCCAGATGAAATTTGGGCAACCCCCGCCCTGAGTTTTCTAGCCCCCTTCCCTAATCTATTCCCTTTCTCATCTAGATTGATTTACATTGATGGGATTCATCAACCCCCCCGTCTTAAAAAAAATCAGGGCGGGGCCGGGCTCTTTATTAAAGAGGAATTAAAGGTCCTGAATTGGGCTCAGGCATGGATTTGATTTGCTTATTTATGCATTAACCTCGGCTGCTGGTCATGTCACCCCCACCTCACACACACACATAAACTCAGGCGGCCCCATTGTCGGAGGGGGCTTTTCTCCTGGCCATTTAAAGCCTATCAATTTCGTGTGGATGATTGACAATTATTGCACAAAGACGCGCGCTAATTGTCGCGTTTCAAAGAGCTGCTGGGAACGCTATCAAAGAGAAGAATGAAAAAGAAAAAGCAGGATAAATGGAGATTTGCTCCCCTTTAAGAACAACAAAACGTGTTGGAATACATTAGAACGTCCAATGAATAATCATTTGTATACACTGAGCACACTAGCACACATCTAATGAGGTCAAGTTTTGCTTTTGAAGCCTAGTTTTCATTGATAGTATTTCAGAACACAAATGATGGAGCAACACATTTAGACTGATAACACACAAGAAAACATACTCAAATGAAGCACTTGGATGACCAGTCAGACCTGCAACACACACACACGCCTGTCAAGTGAGGAGTCATTAAAATGAGATTAAGCCGCACGGTGAGTGTCTGTGTGTGCACTGCAGTCGAGATCAGATAATCTGACGCAAAGGTGAGAGCAGAGGTGGGACCCCCCTGCAGCGCCACCATTCTTCCCCTTGTCACACCACACCTGCCTGCCTTTATATGGGGAGGGGGTACACAGACATGAGTCACATGACACACTTGAAATCATCAGAATGGGCAGCATGTCGACAAAGCTTAATGTGAAATGAAAAGCTATTAAATTATTTTCACATTAGTACTTGAAACCTAACGCTTGCAAAACAGAAACCAGAACAGGGTCATGGAAAAGTTGTCGTTTGACATGAACGACCGTAACAGAAAAGAGTATTTGAAATTTACATATGTATTTTGTCTTTATAATGAGGCAAGTTATTTCCTATTTTTTTTACAATCAACAAATACATACTCTTTACAACAAAATACTCATGTAATAAACAGTTTATATTCAAAACATTAATTTTATATTTACTATTAAGTCAACAATACACTAGCACATAAAACAGAATTTTAAAACTTACATTCAAACACCCATTTTCAGAAAAGTTTCTCCTTATTTCTCCTTGAATAATAAAAACTAGTTTCTTTCAAAATGGTCTATTTCTTTCTTTTTATCGCAAGGCCCTAATAGTCCTATTAGCTCCGAGATGATGTAGCAGACAAGCAAACAATGAATTAATTACCACGGCAACAATAGAGGCTGCACTCATTGAGGCTCTGGGAATGAGCCTGGAACAAGAAGGTTATTAGCTGGCCACAATGAACCACCGGGTCATTAGTGTCCTTGGGGAAAAGAGGAAGAGGATCAAAATCAAGGCTTGGATTTGGAAACAGCTGCAGTGCATCAATGCAGGGGCCGCGACGGGGCCCAGTGCACCACGGCCCCCCTGCCAGGCTCAAACGTTCCCTGGTAAAGCAGGAGGAGGCGGACGGGAGGAACATGTCACTTATTATTAGGGCCCCGAGGACAAGGCGGTGCGCCTCGGGCACTCTTGCAATCACTTTTTAAGATGATTCTTCCGCTTTTTTTTTTTTTGGGAGGGGGGTGGGGGTCAGTATGCCTGATAACTTTTTGGAGGTGTGGGCATCCTGGTGAGAATGTTGGCTGTACCTTAGACAAGAAAATCAGTAGCACCTATCCTAAACAGATACCGGAAGCTGGATTGTGAAACTTTTTTTTTTTTGAGCCACTCTAATGCAGATATCAGACATTTAAAATCATGTGTTCACAGTTATGCAACGTGTCAAACGCATTAAGAGTGAGAATTAAAACGGAGGTCAACCACAAGAGAGGCTTGCGGAAAATTTATTATGACTCGAGAACTGTCAACAGGCTATATAGAAAATAGATTTTCTGCTAATAAAACATACAGTCGCCCTATCATGGTTGTATTTACACAATAGAACTCTCAGGCGACAAAAAAAAAAACACCCCAACAAAAAACAGCTTGTATAACAATACACAATGAAGGTAGTCTGAATGTTTTTTTTTTTAATACATGGTTAACTGTACACCAAAAGTAAACCCGCCATGATTAGATTATTTTTCCTCCAAATTATATATCCCTTTTCATTAAGAAATGACGTTAATACAAGAATCGGTTCTCCGTGATGACACGTCATCATCATCTAAATTTTTATATTAGATCACACAACAAAAATAAAAAAATAATTAAAAAGTTATTAGCATCGGACAGAAGCAGGAGGTACCGGAGGAGAGCATATATATTTTTTTTGATCATAACACTTCTTAAAACATAACAAAAACCAATTAATCATCGCACAGGTAGAAGGAAACAGAGGCTTAGCAGTCTTGAACACGCACCAGAACATAAAACCAAAAAAAAAAAAAACCCAACATATTTCTTTTTCATAAGATGCAACATCCAATTTCAATCACATTCACAATCTTGGAGCAGTATAAGAAAATAAGAACCAAGGAAAAATAAGGAGGGACAATTTTCCGACAATACTGGTGGCAGGAAAGAATCATTCTAAATGAAACATATATATTTTTTTGTTAAATTAACAGTCAAATACAAGAGCATGTATATAAATATATACACTTTTACAAGGTAGCAAAGGCAAACATCCTTAAGTATTTTATATATTCAGATCCACGTAATAAATTATCCTCCAGAGAGAAAAAAAGAAAACATCATAAAACTACAAGTTAAAAGTCGGTCAAAATATTAGAGAAGCCATCTTTGTATATCAAACGTGAAATAAGATATTGCACCTTTTTCCCCCGTGTGTGTGTGTGTGTGTGATTGAGTACAATAAAATGACAATGAATGAATAAACAGCATACAATGCACAATTAAATTAGAACTATTGCTTTTTTGTCTTCGCTTTCAACCATGTAACAAAAAACACATTCTGCTGTAACAAAACATCACAGTTTCATTTCACTGAATTATGTAAAAATAACAATCATCGCAAGACGCTCTTTAGTGACACAACAACAACAAAAAAGGTATTCAAGACTGCTAAGCGGAATCAATGTGGTGCCGCAAGAAACGGAACAAACAGATCGTATATACGTATTGCCTCTTTGAAATGTTACACACGCGCTATTCATTTTGGCCAAAAAACAAAAAGAGAGAAGAAAAAAGATCCCAGATAACACGCTCTAATCAAAATAACAGTGTACACAAGCATTTAGTAACAAATAAAGGTTCTGCTGATTACAAATATATTTTATCATATCATTCTACAGCTAGTGTTTCCCACTAAGAAAAGTCTTCAAGGCGCTGCGAGTCTAGAAAAAAAAAAAAACAACCCAAAAAATGATAAAGGGGAAAAAAAGAGGGCTGTCTTCATCTTCGGCGATGAGTCCTTCTCTAGTGATCCTAGACAACACACACACACACACGTGCAACATTGTGGTTCACACATAGCAACGTGAAAACCGATAAGCAGCTAAAAATAGTAATGGCTCCCCACATACATATTTCAAGTATAAATATTTCATATTTCATTGTGCGTCTCACCTGAAGGCCCGGGGCTTGACTCTGCTGGGCGCCCTGGTTAAAGTAGGCCATGGGCTGCCTGTAGAAGTCCACCCAGGCATTGAAGTCTGGATTGGAAGCCTGCTGAGAGCCAGGAGTCGAAGTTTGCCCTACAAATAAAAAAGAAATAAAATTACAGATGAGCTCACAGAGAGGTGACAAAGTCGTGTGTGTGTGCGAGGTACACTCACTTAACTCACCCCAGGCTTTGTTGTATTCGGGAGGGCCGCTCTGGGCTTGTTGGCCTTGCTGACCTGCAAAAAAACAAACAAAATATACGTCACAATAAATTAATTTTGTGCTATTACCAAACAACTGATCTCAATGTGGTTTTGTTTTCCGAGTCGACCAAATTGAACTTGGACCAATGTCACAGAACAGAGCTCATTTGACCTTTGGTTATGTACAGGGTAGATGGCAGTGTGTTCATATTTGAAGAAGAAGAAAAAAAAAATAGCATGCTTGCCTAGCTTCTTGTAATACTGCTCCCAGTCCATCTGGCCCGTCTGGGATCCATTGTGACCTAAAAGCAGACAGATAACGCCGTCAGTTCCTCATGTGCAATTCTCTTTCTTGATCATTTCCATGGAGACTTCATTCAAAGTGCGTCTGCACAGGAAAGAGGTGGTTACCATCACCACCACCACCATCATCATCATCATGTCTCGAAACCTCCACTGTAATAAAGACTCGTTTCCTTTCCCGTCATTTTGAGATTTGACTCTTTTGTTCCCACCGTGTGACTTTTATGATGCGGTCACATGATCGAAGCCTGGTTGGTCTAACTCTGTGCATCCTATTTTGGGGGGAGAGCCAAGGTACCATTTATATTTATATATAAAAAAAACAATATTTAGGGAGAAAATACAGTAAATCAATTTCATTCTTTTCCTAAATGGCTCCGATCTATTGGAATTATTTCTGACGAGTGACTGCCAACTCACTATGGTCCTGTTGGCCCGGAGGTTGCCAAATCTGGAAAGTTGTTCCCCATCCACCAGTCATGAACGTTTGGGGGCCGCTGTGAGAAGATGAGGCGAGTTAAGCGCACGTTTATGAGCGGCTGATGAAGTGGAGAGAGAAAAAAAAAAAAGTTGACTTTACTGCTGAGGAGGAGTGGCTGCTCCTTGGTTGTAGGGATTCATGCCAAAGCTGCCGTTTCCTCCCAGCCCCGGAGCCTGCAGCAGAGAGAGTGAGACCACACTTGTGTTGAAGAAAAGGAAGCCAACAGACAAGGTCGAAGGTCACGGCCAGGCACTGATGCACTCCATTAAGTCCATTTGATGGATTCTTGGTGTGTAACCTCTGGTGTCATCCTCGTGACCACGCAACCACCCCCCCCAAACTCACAGCGGCGACATGTGCGCTCATGAATATAAGCGGAGGGGACAATGGGCGGACCACCTACCCCAATTCTCTCGTCGATCAGCTGGCGAGCTTTTTCCAGCTGCTGCGGGGTGCCTCGGATGGAGAAGATGCGCACGTTGGGGTCGGTGTTTGGCGGCGGGTTTCTTTGCAGCTCCACGTGAGCGCGAGACTGCTCTTTGATGTTCTTGATGGTTTCGCCACCTGAGAACACAACGGACAAAACTTTCTTTTGGAATTTGGTGCAACAAAATTGAATTGAATGTGAACAGCAAGACGAGATATGTTACTTAAAATGTATTCGTGGAGGCCCACGCGTGATCAGACGTTTGGCTCATGTCAAGTCACATGACCGAAGGATGCGCGCCGCGCCCGCCGCTACCTTACGGCGACTGCCATGCGTCTCGGCACTTTTCCTACCATTCTCCGCTAACGTCCGTGCAAATCGGGAAACAAAAGCGGGACATCGCTTGTCACCCCCCCCCCCCACCTCGGCATCACATGCCAGCTTCCCGACGTGTGGGGAGCGCAATTACACCAGCGGGGAGAAATGAAACATCGGCGGCAGGAGAAAGGGGCCAAAATTGAAGCGTATCCTCCTCCCGGGATATCGTTTGTCTCTTTTCGCCTTTTCTTTCGTGACTTGGTGTTGTCCTCTGTGATGAGAGCAGGGAGTGAATGAAGTGGGGGGGGCCGAACAACTGCCACCAGCCCTCTATGTGCTCCCCTCCGCATCTGAAGCGAGGGTGCTTCCCGGCCGGGTGGGGTGGGGGACGCCGGGGCCGTGCCGACATCAATTACACATTTGTTCACTTGTGGCTGACACTCGGACGACCCGGGCTGACCCCCGCGTGAAAACGCTCATCAAAAAGCTCTCCTCCTCCCGCGGCCTTTTTTTCCTGCAACGCCAACAGACTGCACATGGGCCATTAAGGCATTGTCAAACAAATGCAACTTCTGCCTTAATGAAGCCATTATGAGCTGGAGCAGTCAGACGGCCGAGAGCGATGAAGAGGCCGACTATTCATTTCATGGACTGGCCCGGAGTCAGCGCAGATAATACAGGTCTTATTAATGAGACTGGTTTAGTGCGCCGCAAGAAAGGGAGCCGCACAAAAGTGCAACTGGTGACCGTATTCAGAGGGTCTGGTTAGCGGCTGGTGCTGCGAGGAGGAAAAGGGGGGGGGGGGGGGGGGGGACGCCCATCTTTTAGGAGCCGCTGCTAAATTGTTCTTAAAGAGCCTGTAAAGGGAATTCTGAGATTGGTTCAAATGATACGTTTGAAGATATTTGCCAGAACTGTGTAAAGACCGAGAACTATATAATATGGCTGTAGCTAGAAAATGTGAAAAGTTTGAAATTTAACTCACAAGAGTGAATGAACTATAGTTTATGCGCATGTGTGTATTAATAAACAAAGGTGCCTACGCCAATTGATATTTTTTCAAATTAGGCTTTACAAGGATGACTGGTTCGCGTTGAGGGTGAATGAAACAGAAGGGAACATTCAATTTGGGTATTTTGGGCGGAAAGCGGCAATGAATTTAAGCCCGTTTTAATGTGGGAGCAGATTGGTGGGTGGCTTGATCCATCAAGCGGCGATGAGAGTGTGTGCGCGAGTGTGTGTGTGTGTGTAGAGGGTCAAAAGCAGGGGGCAACGGGCTACATATGGCATCGTAAAGATATTAATCACCGCACTCTTTAAGGGTCGGCTGACAGCAGCCAGACCCACCGCCATCTCGACCATATTGACCCACTTCATATGCTAATGTCGAGAGAAGGGGGACGCAACGCCCCGGTTTATTTGTTTCCCTTGGCCCGCTACATGCACAAAAGCCACTTGACATTTCTATTGCCATGTTTTTATTTTTGGTAAAGAGCACCCCCTCCCCTTCCTTCTTTCAACTCTCACGGCACGCACACACACACAGCGAGAAAAATACACGCGCGCTCACACACACACACACGCCTTCTTCCAATGCAATGGTCAATGACTTTTAAATAGCTGGCAATAGAGTGGGCATGAATAGCCAATAAGCTAATTCCTCCTATTCATTCCCTCGCTGCACTCTATCGGGCTGAAAGAGGCTCATTAGATGCCAGGCGGCCTTCCACATGATTGAGGGCTGTTATTATGCACCTTTAACAATTAATGTCACATTACACGCATTATCCCCATCATTAAGCCCTTAGTGGGGCCGATGAATGCCACTTGTGCTGTATACATGAGGCCTGTGGGGTGGGGGGGGGGGGGTCACTTGCCCCTCGTCGGATTCACTCGAGGGCAGAGCGGCGCTCATTTATTCAAAGGTTGGTGGGCGGGGGCGAGGCAATCTGTTGAGTTGGATATACTCGCTACGCCGAGATGAACTGTGCTCATAGAAAGAGTGCTCACGCGACCGGCGAAAACGAGTCTTTTTTTACCTTTGCCGATCACCAGGCCGCACTTGTCGGCGGGTACGGCGTACGTCACTTCCTGTAGCCCTCCGAGACCGGCGCCCATGTTACAGTCACTTCGGCTGCGGCGACCCATAACCCCGCCGAAGCCATCTCGCTCCTGTAGAAGACAAGGACATTCCAAACAACGGATTTCTGTGCTGCCACAAATTGAGGAGCTTACACTTTCTCAACAAGGTGGCGCGCATCTGTACCTGGGCAGTTTGAACCAGCTCGTTGATGAGATGCACGGCGTGGTGGCAGTGGTCAGGCTGGCCCATCACCTGGGCAACACGGTCTGGGCTGACTCCATCATCTAGCAGGTCAAATGACACGCAAGGTCAGAGGGCATGGCTATTCGGCCAGGTGCAACAAAAGGAGACCGGGCTAAAAGCGTCAAATATGGCGCCGTCACATTTTAACTGGGTCGTGCCGGTAGCTGTCCTGTACGGTCTTACCTTGTTTGAACTGGATCCTGACTCCAGCGTCAGTCTGAATCTTCTTGATCATCTCGCCGTTCCTGCCGATGATGATGCCGACCGCAAATCTGGGCACCACGACCTGATCAAGTAGGAAAAAAATGCGACTCGAGTCAGCAGTTGCGGGTCTGCATAAATCTTATGTGTTGCAACTCGTACAGATTTATGAAATGCATTGTAAAAAAATATACCTAATTTTTTAATTGTTTGTGCAATATTGCAATTCTGGTGAATTTGCTATCATCAAAATGCTTAAAATTCAAATGAAATATAAATGATGTATTGTAAACACATTTTAAAAATATCTTACGTCGAGACTGCTTCCGCCCATTTTGGATCCAAAGTCGGCCCTGCCCACCCTAAAATCTCCTTGGTCCTTATCCCTGATTAGCTTGACCACAAGTTCACGTGCTTGCTGAAAGAAAAAAAAAAAAGGGGAGGGGTAACCAAATTCAAAAAAATTAATACCCAGTTCACTTAAGTTATGTTTACACTGTGACATAAGCCAAAGTCACTAACGCAGTCGTAAAGTCAAAATGTTTGCAGGAACAACACTTCTAGGCAGGGGCGTGACGGCTATCAGGAATTTCAGCAAAAAGTCTTGATTTTCCCGCCTGGCCTGTCTGTGTGCGGGCCGGTTGAACCGAAACGAAAACAGTTGAATTAAAAAGAAAGTAAGGCAGCATCTGAACATGCATGCTGCTGGCCAATCGTAACCGCCCAACTTTGGAGCGGAAGCAGCACCAACCTGGACTTTGTGGGGGTCTCCAGTTATTCTCAAAGGCTTGTCTGCACCGGTAGGCATGGGATCATCCTGGATCATAATCATTTGCACTCCTGTTCTCTCCTACACGGGAAGACAAAACACAATGAGACGGAAATAACGGGAAAACCGCAGCGACTCGATCGGAACCGCACCTGCAGCTGTTTGATGGTCTCCCCTCCCTTGCCGATCACCAGGCCCACTTTGTTGGCGGGGATGAGCATCTGCTGGATGGCGCCACTGCCGTCCATCTCGCAATGAAAGCCCGGACCGTAGCGACACTGCTCCACAATCTCGTTCAGCAGCCTCTTGGCCTGCCTGCGTGAGGCGCCGTGATGTATTAGTCACAGATTCTTTTTTTTTTTTTCTTTCTTAGTCATGTTTCAATGTTGGATGAGAAGAAAAGTTGTTTTTATGAAGTTGCAGTGAAAGGAGACATTTGGTCTGTGCCCTCGGCGGCTCAACAATGGACACGTTCAGAGCTGGGGGACTCACTCGATGTTCTCAGGACTGCCGGTCAGCGTGCAGGGCCTGTCCAACATGCCTCCGCTGTCTGCAAAAATAAAGCACAGACAGACGTCACCATCAAAGAGCTACATTGATTTGAAAGGAAACACGTTGTGGAAAATCGAATGGTCAATTAATCATCGGTCCCTACAAATGTAAAATGTTTCGCTCAAGTAGCCAGATTGCAAACTATTAATACATCCGTGATTTTTTATTTTATTTTAATGAGACACTCACATTTAAAGCTGTAAACAATCGTGTTTGAAACTAACTCACCTGACGCTATCTGAATCTTACAGCCAGATTCCAGCTGGATTCTTGAAATCTGCTCTCCTCCTTTTCCAATGACTGGAAACGAGAAGAAAGAGTTTTTCGAAATGTGGACGCGGTGACCTAAGAGCTGAGCGCGCCATCAATACCGATGATTACACCCGAAACGTTTGCGGCGACTGTAATGAACTCAAAGCCCACTTACTGAATCCCACCATTTTATCAGGCACTTTGAAGTCTTCTGTCGTGAGAGCCCTGTGAGATTATGACACGATCAATATAGTTTTTGAACGGGGGTGGGGGGGGGGACTATCCCCCAAAAATGAGCTACAGAACTCTGCTCACCTTTGATGTACCATTGCGCCGAGATGGTTGCCTACTGAGAGCAAAACGCACAAGTTAGCATACAAGAAATGACTCCAGAAAATAAAACTTGTACGAATATCCAATCAAGTGGATAAACATTTCTGCTGATGGGGAAGGGACGGCGCCCGCCGCCATTCGACTCAGTTGTCGTCTGACGCGCAGCGGGACGGAAATGTGCTGCGCTGAAGAGAATTTCAATCCCAAGTTTGGCTGCCGGGCGGGTCGGATTGAATGTTGACGGGTAGCGGCGTGCAAGAGGTCGCGCAGGAGGATGTGCCGTCACGGATGTGATAGTAGCCGGTGTGGACGATTTTTATGCTGGTTTGCACTCACTTCACATCCTCGGCAAATGCATTGCACTTCACGCTTGACATAGGGACAGCTATGAATATAAATGCAAGGGGATAGTGTGCGAAATTCAGAAAAAGGATGCGACTGTAATGGTAGAATGGAATTGCCGCGTGTGGTGCGGTTATTTTACTCGGGCTGGATTTTGACTACATGCTTCAGGTGACAATTCTATTTTTGGGACACTGTGTGTATAAGCTCCAGTGTTGACGAAATATGGCTCGGCCTTTTCCGGTTTTGAAAACATGTTGGCTGCATGGGTGGGGCCTGTGTCCACAATAATTGAAACCTCAATTTAGAAAGAAAAATCCAAAAAAGCATATTAACATATTCTCATTTTAAAACTACAAAAAAAAAAAGAGGGATGTGGAAGGGTATGAATGTAATAGAACATCAATGCCCAGACAAAGTCCAGATTTAGGCGGGCTCCATCGTTAAGGGCGGCGCCATGTTGGCTTGTTTACAAAAATGCTGGAACACTGGTTGAAACAGAGATGTCACATTGTGACAGACAAACAGGCATGGGTTTGTAATGGAACCACAGTTCGTGCCATTTTTTTTTTAAATACAAACATCACCAAGCAAGGCTGAAAACCAACATCGAATGCTGCCATCATAGTGTAACCATGTGGGTTTGGGAACATTTCAGAAAATTATTCTCAGTTAATAGTTCTTCACTACACCTGTGACGGTGATTTTTTTTACACAAGGCGAAACTTACCTCCGTTGTCCATCGTGCGTTTCTGGCCTCCAAAGCCATAGAGGGAGGGGTCGATGACTGGTGAAGGACTGTGAAGGTTTGGCATCTGCTCTCCTCCCATCTTGGCGGCCATCTGGAGAAGAGCCACAGCAAAACACGTTGACTGGTCCATGTTACTCTGATCTGCCATTATGGCTCATTTTCTATTGCTTCCAATGCTAATTTCATGAATGTTACATAATGTAACAAATATGCCTCACTGTGCTGTGTTAACTCAAAAATATTTATTATAACAACATTGGCAATGTTTGATCAACTCTTAATTTGTTTTGATAATAAGAAAGTTGTAAAACAGATTCAGCAAAATAGGTCACACCAAAATCCCGACCCCTAATGCCTAATGAGTGCATTTTCTCCAGTTTTTAAAGAGTCATATTGAAGGAAAATGATACTTGTATTATTGGAATTGTCTTTAAATGAAATGTCTTGTTATGCTGCTCCCATTTAAATAAACGATACTGTATTAGTCTTGGAAAATGTGTACACACAACAACGTGAACCAAGTTAAAGCCTACTGTGGACACCAGCTAACGTCTTGCTAGTGCAAATGGAAAACAAATGTAGGTTACTTGACGTTATAATATTTTAGTGGCACTTGCCGTGGAAAAATCCGTGGAGTGCGGCTTATTTGGGGCAGGTGACGTTACATGACATGGCCTAACTCTCCCAACAGATACTACCAAACACGCTAAGCTAGCCGAGCTTAGTTAGCCTCCCGAGTTAGCTCGCTCACTCGTGTTTATTACCTCGAGCAAAGTACGACGCCAGTCCGAAAAATAAGCCCCCACGTCCGGGTAAAAAGGCGACGCGATGAGGGGTAGATGTTTTCGAAGAGTCTAAAGTGATAGCGGGCAAACCGTGGGTTGTTTTCGGCTTCTGATCTAAGTGGGGCAGCGGTGGCTTTACTACCGCACGGCGAGCTAACTTTCTGACAGCGTGTCAAGACATTCTGGCTAAAGTTGAGCTACTCTCGGGGGCTGTCAGCCACCGGGGCGGCCGGGCTGGTGAGCTCGGTGTCGTAGGGAGGGAGGGGAGCTAACGTGCTAAGGCTAACAGGCAACTTCTGTGTGTGTATGTGGGGCGGGGGTGTAGGGGGGGGGCTTGACAACAGGTTGTCGACGTAACTTGGCCAAAAGTTGTGCTAACCTAAAACTTCCAGCGTTCAACGAGGCGTCGGCGTCTCGGGTGGAAAAACGTGTCACCCAGCCCCGAGGGGCGCCGTCGACTCGTTACGTCCGACGCAGTTAGCAACGTAGAAATGTATCGGCTGTACAACTCTTAATCTGTCGGCTCAGCTATGCTAACTCGGCTAGTGGCTGTTAGCCCCCGAGCTAACGAGCTAGCTGGGTACATGAGGAATGGTTTGTGGTTGACGGGGAGGGGGTGAAGGGTGAGGAGAGGGTTCCACGCAAGCCAAACTGTTGCCATCCACCCACGCGTGCGCTTCTTTTGCAGGCCTTCCCATCCGGTACAATTTTGTTACCTGTCGCACTCGGCGTATCGTGTCTGCGAAGTCATCTTTCGTTCCGGGCTGAGCCACCGAGGCCTGTCCCTGAACCAGCTCCGCCATCATCATCACTCGCCTCGGCAGCTGAGAGGCTCACTTGAGGAGGGGAGGGGGCGGGGGGAGGTGAGCACATGTGCCAAGCCCAAGCTCCGAGAGCAGCAAAGTCTCGCGAGAGGATTGAAATCGCACACAGGAGAACAACATATTTTTTTTCCACTTCAAACTTTATTGAGCATACATGTCATGAACAATAAGACACGCAAATTTGGCACCCAGGGATTACCTAATGGGGGATTTTATTATGCAGTATTTTTTCTTCAATATATATTTTATTTTATAAACATTTATCATCTGCATTTTCTAAAGAATTCTTGAGGTTAAAAAAGAGCAACATATGTCAAGACAGACATATTTTATTTATGAATCCCTATCCGGTGTGAATCATGGACATGATACTTGAGGCATTTGAAAAAGTGTCAGAATAATACTTAAATAATTGCTTTTTACCCTTTGCTGCACATGTGGAAACATATGTCGTTGCACATCTGGAAAACGCCAGCAGCCAGACAGAAGAAAAAGCTCTGTAAAATTGCAGCAAATTTCCCCAAATCTTTATGCAAAATAGTCTCCCGCTTCATAAATTATATCCAAACTCAGTGAGAAGCAGCACTGAGCAGTGTGTGGTCTGGAAGCTATACAGTACTACACACAATGCAGCTAGCACCTGGCTGGGAGTCTTATAAAAATAAAAAATAAAGTACGATTTATGAAAGAAAGCAATTATATGAAAACAAGATACATCAATTTCTAAAGAAAATCAAATTAAAAATGTCAATCAAAATATTTTTAAAGGCTAAAAATACATATAAAATATGCATTCAGATAAATATGTAATAGAAATATCCATAAATGACATTAAAAATACTACGAATAAAATGAAAAGACATGTACATGTATGGATGACTTTTTTAATATTTTAGAAATATATTCTGGGTAACATATTTATGTTTTCATAATCAATAGTAACAAATAGATACATATTATGGTGAAGGCTGCAGATTGCATAAAAGTGCTTATTGACTTGCACATGATGTGCAGCTGCTCTAACCATGTTCTCTTTTTTTCCCACACAAGAAGATTGTTAAGGTTTCCATGTTGCACATATCAATTTCTCTTCCACGCCAGCCTCTGGCCACTTCATCATGTCCACAAGAGAATCAGAGCGACTGAATGGGAATCTACAGCTGTTCGCAGACCGCCACTCCTCCACCTCACCCCACTCACAAAATTAGCATGACTGAAGTATGATCCTGCTCACATATTGCTACCATGTGCTCAAAGCTGCTGGGAAACAAAAGTGTTGACTTTTTTGTTTACAGTGAATCCCTGCTAAAACACTGTTCAATATTTACAGTTCATAGAAATTGCTCATTGATTACAGGTCCAGACCACTCCTGATATGTTTTTAATGTATTTCAAAGCTTTAAGCATAATACCAAAATAATCCTGTATATGCACGTGAGGCGCAGGTGTTATTTTTATCCAGTTGTGGTGACCATTCTCTCATTCTACACTGTAGCACCTGTGATGTTGACTGTGTGTCTGCCTTTAGTCAGTGGTTGCTAAGTGGCTTAACCGTTAGCACGTTGAGTGATGGTGCCTGTATTTTGTTTTTTCAATAAACTGATTCAAAGAGCATCAGCCAGTCATTTTTTTTTTTAAATATGGTGTGTATATCACAGTTTTTCAATGATTGCAGGCGGGTCTGGAACTTATCCGCCCTTACCATATTACAAATTCTGCCCCGATAAAAGCAGGTGTGTGAGCTGCTGGAGTTCTGCCAGTCAATCAGTGCATTACAAGAGTGTGTATGACTGTGGCTCAAATATCACACATACACACCTATACACACTTGCACACACACACTTGCACGCAGCCGGACAAATGAAACATCAACATTGGTCCACGCCTTTTCTTCCTCCTCCCCCACCTTCTCAATATGGAAGGAAGAGGCCACATGAAACTGTAATTGCTTGATAATTGATGCCGTTCTGCAAAGGGCATCCTTTTCTAAAGGCAGGAAACATGAAATGGATAAAGTTTCATGCAGAGACCTCGGAGGTATCCCGGCACTCCACTCCCCCGATTAACCCCCCCCCCCCCCTCACCGACTGTGCATTTACACTTTTGTCAGTCTGTCTGTTTGTCTGTATTCGAAACCCTTTGTGATGTCAACGTAACATTTCAGTATTAGTAAAATATTAGAAAATTTGTAGGACAAACGATTTTATTATGCTTGTTTTCATAGTTATGTTAAAAAAAGAAATCGTAACATTATTCAATTATTTATGTAATGTTTTATTTTTGTATGTATGAGAGACACCGCCATTTTTGAGCTTAAGAAAAAGACATCCACATTTGTAAGTTTAACAATAATATTACATTTAACTTGATTTAAGAATTTGTTTTTGGTGTCAGTAACTTAAAATGAGTCAATTTGTAGACCTTTACAGACTCTAAAGAAATCTCGAAATATAACGTTTTCGAATTTTACTCCATTTAAAAATCTCAGGCCTCGACACTTGTGCATTAGCAAGATGATTGACAGTCCTCAAAGCTAAACAGCGGCGTTTTGTCGAGTAATGGCAGCTATGCACCTACTTGTTTTTGGTCCTTTTCCATTCTACTTTGCACCCTCCTCCGTCCCTCCCTCCCTCTCTCTCGCATCCTCCTCAAGCCACTTTGCTTTGATCCACTTGTGTATCTGTATTTTAAATGACTCAATTACGTGGGACCCCGCAGTGAAAATGACGGATGTTTTCCACTATTTGTCCCACCCTGACCCCCACCAGTCCTATTCTCCTCTTCCGCGTAACATCAAATTTTCTTCCGATAAACGTTTGCCTGAGAGGAAATAATAGCTAAATGGTGTTGTTTGTAAGCTCTTTGAACTGGGAGCTGACAAAAGAAGTTCGTGTGAATGTTCACCCCCACTTGCGTAGTTGTTGCAGGTAATTCTTCGCAACGGGCCACCGAAAACAAGAATTTAAAAATGAAGGCAAGCATCCAACCTCCATCCATCCAGACGGGCCCAGCACTTAAACACGCTGGCAAGGCCTGAAAAGTTGCCAGCAGTCCCTAGAAGCCAAAACAGCTTCCATCCATCAGAGGAAACTCTCGCAACAAAACAATCAAATAACCAACGACATTAAACATTTATATCATCCAAAGCCAAACGGAAAGAGCATCCTCCGACATCCCCCCCCCCCTCGTGGATTCACGACTACATCACAGCCACGGATCGAACGGCTGAAAGGACGTGTGCCGGCAGAAAACCCCCAGCAGTGGACCGGACCCCCTCCCCTCGCCCCCCTAACAGTCAAAGGAGAGAGGCAGAAGCAAATGAGAGGGATAAATCTATTGATTTGGAGCTCAACATGCTGCATTACACATTGATGCCCCTGGGGTATCTGGGGGGGGCTTTGTTACAGTGAAAGCATTTTTGAAAAGCACAGATTTTATATGACCTTTTGGAAGATGCTATATGTTCAACTGTCCAAACTCAACAGGTTTAAAATGTGATAACTAGCTCCGCCCCTTACTGCCACAATTAGCATTTTTGATTTTGTTGTTATTCGAACGTCGACCTGCACAGGCAATTTGACTTCTGGTTCAGGTCAATGACACTTGTTACATTATTGCATAAAAGATTAATCTAAAACATGAAACTACATTTAGATCTATTTATATATCTATGAATCACAGCTCTGTAACCTAAGCCAGTGTTGAAAGTTTATTGATTCCCATTGTCGATGATGGCGGTGGTCGTTTAGCTACATCTTGTTGTAACGGGAGACGACAAACTCTTCACACTCATTAACCTCCAACACGGAGCAGCAGGCAAAATATTTCTATTTTTCCATCAATATTTCATCACCGGCTCAGGCCAAACAATGCCAAAGGGGGGGCTTTTCTGACCGTAATGGCCCCATCTGTCTATAGATCTAAAGGACAGGAGCTGGCAATGGCTGTCCTTTGACACCAGAAAATAGGCTTTGACATCAATGGAAAACACACACACACACACACACACAAACACACACAGAGGGTCCGTGGATTTTAGAGAGAGCCTGCAAGGCAAAGTGTATCCTGCCATGTTTCCTCACAGATGGTCTCTTGATGTTCTCGCGAAAAAGATCAAGTTTCCAGAGCGACGGGTCTGCTCTCCTAGGCGCCGTTTTGTACGCACACAATGAACAAATTATGACATTATGTGTAGAGGCTGCACTCATTTATTCATAAGTGACGCACCTTCTGTCTGTCAGCTTGTATTATATTATATTATATTATATTATATTATATTATATTATATTATATAATATAATATTATATTATATAATTTTATATTATATTATATTATATTATACGTATTATATTATATTTTATTAATTATATAAATTACATTATATTATATATTAATTATATTATATTTTATTGTGTTTATTATTTATATTATATTATCTAGTGGTTGACAGTGGAACTACACTCAATTAACGGAGCGTTAGATCAACATTAAGTTGTTAACTGGGCAAAAATATAGAACTGCAATTTAATTTGAAACATTCTATTTAACATCGCCATAAAAATTTGGACACCAAAGGTTAAGATCTTTTCACATTAAAAGACGTATTATCAGAACATTTTATTTTATAAATGATTATCTTATGAAGGAAAACTGCTGTCAATAATTCAAACACATATCAAATCAAATGACTGATCAAATCACATAAAAATGACCCAGACGACAATTTATCTTCCTGAATCACTTTGTATGACCTCATCACAAATCCGCTCGCTTGAGCCACAAACCTCCCGGGAGTGGTCCATTACCACTTACCAGTTAAGCATTAGGGTGAAATGTGCAGTGTTTTTGATGCCTTAACTAACAGTAATTAAAAATAAAACACACACACATATGATAGTGGAGCAAAATGGCTGAAAGGACCTGAGCCGCACCTGGAGGGCTGAAACGGGGGTCCCAACGGCTCCCAGGTAGGAAGCCAGACGTCATAATGGACCCTAAACCAATGCAGGATTTTGGACTTAGGTTACAGCAGAAAAAGAAAAAAACGCCGGGGCGGCCATGTTGGCCTGTAATTGTTGGTAATTAACCCCCTCGGTGGTCATTGTCACCGCCTCATTGTGCGTCAGAGTAAAGGTCAGCGAAGGCTTTTTTCCGCAGACAGCTCCACCAAGAGCATGCATTGAATGAGCACAAAAGGCAGGAGAACTATGTTGAGTTCAAGCTTCTATGCACTCAAAACTAACGTCGAGGACAAGATTTTTCTTTCTGGATTTGACAAGGAGGCCACTTTGAACTCTATAGTGGGCTAACAGTGGTGCTAAGGAAGAATGAAGTTTACTTCCTGGTTACTTCCTGTTTCCTTCCAAATATGGGCATGCATGGTTTTCTTTCCGTGATATCACACGAACCTCGATTCCAAGTGCTCTCCTGACTTTTTCAAACGTCCCTTCACCTCCGTTCCATTGAGGTCAGGTGAACAACGAGCTCCTTTGTACTTTGGCTTTGTGCGCCTTGACAGGGACTTGAAGGTTAGTCGACCCCGACTCCCGAAGAGACTCGGAACAGCACGGAACTCCATTAGACCCGCCTCCGCCAACTTTTCATGTCGTGCTATTGTTACATATGTCTATTCCCTCCAGAGTGGGTAATGATGGGTAATTGCTCCCGGGTCAAGGATGATTAATTCCCTTGGTCAGGCGTCAGCGCAGGTAAGACGGAGAAGATGAAATATGAGAAGCGTCCGACGAATGAATGGTCGAGTATCCCAGCATGCATCTTTAAGAATCTTTAGCAAACTAATCAAGACAGATCAGGACTTTCAAAAACACTTTTAGTGGAGTGATAACATTTCTAAGACTTGCTAAAGTCAGATTGAGATTGATAGCTGTCCCCGCCCGCTTCGCCCTCCCGCCCGCCTTCAGCTTGACTGACTAATCTGAATATGGGGGCCATTTCAGACACTGATTATCTTGCAACCTGTGCGCGCGTGACAGTAAATGCTGGGGCCGGCCGGTAATTGACCAGGCAAAGACTGAGACGCCTGCCGTGTAATTGAGCAGGAGCTGGGAGGAGGTGAATGGGTGGGTGGGGGGAGGGAGGAGGAGGTGCCCGCCGCAGCACTCAAAGGTCCGAGGAGCCGTCATTGCCCATTAGACCCGGCGGGGAGTCACCAGACCCGGCGGGAGGTCCCCTTATGGCCGTGTACTCTGACGCTGACACCTTTCAGCGATACATCGGCTAAACTGGAACGCCCCACATTAAGAGAATTTTGCTGAACTTAAGCCTACTTTTAACTGGAGGAGAAAGAAACTGGAAGTACTGCAAATTTTTGCCATAGGGTGGAGGATAATCACACGTAATAATCACTGATATAGATTTTTATTCATTATTATCCGCATTGGAAGGAATGATCACAAAATAATCTCAAAGATTGCAAGTATTGGTGTTGGTACTTCAAGTTGTCGTGTAGCTCCTTCGTCGGCTCACTTCTTGCTGCTGGAGAGACCCTGCAGACGTTGATGCTCCTTGAGCCTGTGGTGAAAAAGATCTTAGAAATTGCATACAAGGAGTTTTCAGTCAGCCACGTCATGTGATACTTTGAGGTTTGCACTGTAATAAACCGAAGACCATACAGTCAAATTTGGCGGCAGGCTGTGTGTATATGCCAATTATAGAAAGCAGCAACACAAAATATATTTTCAATGCTTACCTGACAGCGTTGATCCTGATGAATCCAGAGGCGTCGCAAGGCTCGTAGTCTCCCTGCACATCCATGCTAGAAAGCCCAGATACGACAGCACACAATTAAATGTTTTGTAATCACACCAGACGTGAAGCCTCATTAAACGCTGAGATAACTGGATCATTGATAAGGCCTTCGGAGGGAATAATGGGCCTATTGATTCCTCCACCCGGTGCTACGTTTAAGTATTTGAGAGTCGGTACTGGATGACAACAAAAAAAAAAAAAAAGAGATGCTCAGTTTGATAAAAATAATACCATCATATCAAGTCGAACAGGGGTTCTCAAACTGGGGTTCCCGGATCACTCCTGGGACCGCGGCGATATAGTCACAGATTAGAGATGAAATGATAAATCGAAAACTAATTGATTTAATCGATTTTTGATAGTTGATTAATCATTTCGAGACTTAAAATTACAAGAATGTCCCCAAACCCAGAAAGTTTGATCTAAAGGGGTTCTCGGGTTCATTCGCACACCTCGAAGAAGATTCTAAAGCAATCCCTCGCCGTGTTTCGCCATCCATCCTAAGTGCACGGCGCACAAAAGCGTTCAGTGGCGGCGGCCGGTAATCACGGCAGTTTTCTACCTGCCGTGCTTAATACACTGCCTGGCCCGTGTCCTCTTGCGGCCGCCCGTTTTTTTTCGCCCGGCGCTTATTCTTTGCGAGCACTTAGCCAAAGAGGAAATTGCCAACAAATGATAGGATAAACACGATCAAAAAAGAAAGTCTGACAACTAAATCATCAACTCTCAATACAAGGCTCCCTGCTTGGCACCTGAGCGCCATTATGAAGGAGTGGCTTTGGAGAATATGGCAGCTAGCATAGTATGTGCGTGTGAGCGTGCGTGTGTGCTGCTGGCAGAAACCCTGCCGTCTAATTGAGAGGCGAGCGAGCAGACAGGCGAGGAGGGTGACATTTCCCTCTCAGATGGGTGCAGTGACGGGCTGCGTTACCACTGCGCTAATGATGCCGTTTACGCTTGCCCACGGAGAGACAGCGAGATGCCGGCGGGGGGTCTATGTGTGTGTGTGTTGTCGCTGTGCAATGACAAATGTGTGCGACTGCTCCAAGGTATATGATTCTTGAGCATGCAGGAGACAATATCTACTTTTTTCGTACATACTAGGGCCCAATCAATATTGAATTCTGGCAAATGCCAATCCTGATATTTGGAAGCAGAAAATTCTGTGAACTGATTAATCGTGCAATTAATTTTGAAGGTACTTTTTACAAGGTGAAATAAATAAATTACTGGGAAAACATTTGACTGTTTATGATTTAATACTTATCTTCACAACAGAGAAAAGTTGGCCCATTTTTTGGGGGGCGGGCAATGTTAATGTTGTTGTAATCTGTTTGTGTAAAAAAAAAAAAAAAATGCCAATTTTAAAAGCGTTAATTTCAACAGATTCCATCGGTCGAGCCTGATTCAAAATAAATTGGAGTGAATTGTTCCTCATGAATTAATTAGCTGCCCCTTAAACTAAAGCAGGCAATGAATCAGAGCATTTTACTGGATTCCTTTGTCATTTGTTTGGGGACATTTGCACTGAGCCCTTTTGTGGGGAACTTCAGGGCCCATCTGTCAGGAGGGCCTGAGGACTTTGCCACGGTGAAACACAACACCTCAGTCGCACAACACGCTAGCGACCTTTGCGCTAACAACCGAGCTTATTCCAGTTTCAAAAAAACTGCAGGATATTTAAATCAAAAGTAATGCAGGAGAAGATGAAATTTATGTAACGTTCTCTATTTTAAGCACTTTGTCTCCACCTTGTGGCTTCGATACCAATTATGATCAATTTTTCGCCGATTATATACCGCAACTCAGCCTGACTGATTGCGCAATTTAAAAGCCACCTCACAGATGGAGCAACTAACAAGAGTTCTCTCCCCTCTTTTGACTCCTTTTCTCTTGTACCGAAAAAAATAAAAACGTTGTGAGAAACTCGACGGCTGTTCACTGGAGGCATGGCTCCTCTTGACCTGCTTAACAAGCATGACGCTTTTGCTACTTTCCTCTAAAAAGGCCCGCTCGACATCAGCTCTCTCTTCTGTGGATGAAAACACTATTAGCCGGTACAAGTGTGTGTGTGACTCAAGTGGGGGGGGGGGGGGGGGGGGACAGAGAAGCATATGGAGTTTTTTTTTTTTTTACTTTGGTCAGTGCTGAGCCTGCCCACAGGGCATCAGGGGTCAACCTCCTGAACAAACCCACTGTTAGCGCGGCTGCGAGGTCATTGGGGGGGTCGGAATCGGGGTGGCTTCCAGAAACTGAGCTTGACGCTACTCTGACGTCTTTGTACATACAGAGCCTCCACATGTTCATCTTTGCTTACCTGACCAGCTCCTCGTTGTACAGGGACTTGGGCGACTCTCGTCCCAGAATGTAAACCTGGCCCTTGAAGACGGACAGCTGCACTTTGCCTTCAATGTTCTCCTGGGACTTGGCTATGCACTGGCGCACAAAGTCACATTCTGGACTGTACCAGAAGCCTGAGAAACAAAAAACACGTTTAGTGGACTGGTTGGAGTCGACCAGTGGATTAGTGGATGGTGTGTGTTGAAGTTTGGACCTCCCCCTTAGTGTTTCCCAGACAGATGGAGGAGAGGCTCGTGTCCGCATTTGTTCGTGGAGGACCCGCACGGCTTGGCGGGGGTCCTCCTCTGATCAGCACCTGACCTCCACCTCATCGTCTGTCACGATCCCCCTTTGAATCTCTTTGATTATTGTCATCTAAATGTATTCGTTGGTCATTAGCATTCTTAAGCGTGTTGTGTGTTTGAAAATCGAATGCAAGTCAGCATTTTGCACTTGTTTTGATTCTTTTAATCCATCCCTCAATTGAATTGTCCGGTCTCTAATGGCGCTGATCCGATTAAGTGGATGAAGGTGCAGAAGAGACTTGGGACTGAGCAGAAGGGAAGATTAGGACACCTGAGCTACACGCTAAACACACAAGTCAAGCTCGACGGACAGATCGAGAGACACAGCTGGGTGAATATTATGTCATATTTGATTGACTTACCGTTGTAGACCAGCTCGGAGAACTTGATCCCGAGTCCCTGCTTGATTCTGCGGACCTCCTTGTCCATGGTGAACGTCTCAATGTCGAGATGGGCCTTTAACAGAATGGTTCCTCCGGGGGTTTCATAGATCCCTGAGAAATAAATAAACATAATTCATTTTTAAAAGTTCATTAAAAAAATATATAATTAAAAAAATAGATATATTTTTAATCTATTTATTTCTTCAATGTTTTGTGACAATCTTAAATCTTTTTTAAAAAATTATTTCCATCATGCATCACAGATTTGGATCGACCACATATTGTAGAAAGTATCAGATTAGCTTTTTTCGTGCGCCCCAAAAAAAGAATACATGAATATTAGTCTTGCACCTTGTGACAGACAGCTCCTTGCTAAATATGGGAGTGTGTGTCCATGCAGGCTAAATGACAGGGTAGGAGGCCCCTGCCAACCAGCAGAGCGTGGACCAGGGCTCTGCCTATACCCTGCAATTTACCCCCTCTGGTCGGGGAGGGGCTGAAAAAAATGAGGTAGCTGACAGCAGAAATGAAGCTGTCACTCAAATGTCAGCTCAATCAAAAAGTAAAGTGGGAAGGGGGGCACAATGTGGTTACAGGCCGAACACCGCCGCTATGCTATTTAATCTCCCGGTCTGGTCTGTACGAGTGCAAATCCTCCAGCGCCGTTCCCGACCTGAAAACAGAGAAGCACTTACTGCGGCGCTGGCGGCCAGAAAGCGGGCTTAGCCCCGTCGCTAATTGTCCAAAGCCTCAAACGGCCGCCACCTGAGCTTGAAGGGCTCGTGGGCCTTTTGCTGATCCGATGGGAGCGCGTCGGGACATTTCCGTTGGCCGGCCTCCATCAGATAAATAAGTTAAAACTGCCTCCAAGTAAACTTGGCTTAAAAACGGCTTAACGGGAGAGAAGCAACAATGGGAAGCTTTTTGGAAGTTGAGTTAAGGCTTAAGGAGAAAACACCTCCAGTGCTTTTCCAGGTTTTTAATCTGGTGAAGTGACGAGAGGTATGCAAAACTTGAAGGCTAAACGGTTTGAGCCGTGAAATTCAATACAGCAGATTTGAACACAAATGGTGCAGCAACACATAGAAACAATCAGTACTAGTGGTGTCCGTTTCTGTTATTGTTGTACAGTACTTTTCTATTTTTTATTTTTAAATTTCAAGCCAATATCACATCCAGTCATATTTTTAATGGCGGAGATCTGGACTTGCTTTCATTTTCAGGAGAGCCGGACATGCCAATCTTGTCTAATAGTCTAACAGTGATTTCCGACAATCGCCGCCTGTGCACAGAAAGGTCAGAGGTCCGACAGCGCTGTGACAGGCTTGCCGATTGTTTTGTAGCTACATTCTTTGATAAATATGACCTGACAAAAAAATAAATAAAAAAATAGTATGAATGCACTCAGTGGGGGTTACTCAAGCGATGTGACACATTGGCCTCCACCTCTTCCCGTTACTCTTCCTTTTGTACCGACGACGGAAAAGAAAAGTGGGCTTCCCACTTTCCCCGTTTCTACCTGCCAACGTTGTGTCACGGCGGTGAAAAGGTGTGTAGGTGTGTGTGTGTGTGTGTGTGTGTGTGTGTGTGTGTGAGCACGCAAGCTTTGGCCCACTTATTTGTGATGTTTGTCACAAGCAGAGCTGAAGTGACAACAGAGTGCACAAGTGACGGACAGATGTTTTGAGCCCTGTGGAGCAGGTGTGCTCCAAACGCAGTCAAATGTTTGGTTTTCTCCCGTGGATATTTCCGCGCACACACACACCGACATGAATGAATGGAAGTCTATAATTCCAAACACTTGCAGGAGACGCATTTTGCTTTTACCGACTCGAAGCGCTCATGTAAAATAACTGCAAATTGCGTAAAAGCTCCCGATGTGGAAATGAAGGTTTGAAGAGAAGAAAAGGTTTAAAATATCGAGATGCGTTTTGGGAACATGAAAGCGTAATTGTGTTCACCTCGGGACTTCATGCCGATGAAACGGTTTTCCACGATGTCGATGCGACCCACTCCGTGCTTTCCGCTAAGAGAGTCAAACGGCATTGACATTTCATTCAACAAATGAAAATATTGGAATTAAAATAAAAATATATTGAAAAAAAAAAATCTGTAATATCTGAAGAAATTAAAAGAAAAGGTGGACGCATTTTTATGTCATTTTAAATGACATAGAAACATTAAGCACACTTTAAAATTAAATGTAAAAAAAAAAATCCTTACCCAATCTCATTCAGAAATAAAAAGATATCCAAAGGGGTGTCTTTTGATATCCCTTGCTTCACACTGACCACCTTGACAGGAACACCTGAAAAAAAATGAAAATTTGATAAATTATGAAAAATGACCCGTCAAATATATAATTACAGCACGCATGTTTTTCTTTCAACAAATTGAGCTAAATTTTTCCAGAACCCTTTTCCAACAATCCTTTTTATTCAATGCAAGAAAATAACAGCGAGACTAAAGTGGAAGTGCAATTTGCATGAATAAGCGTGCCGTCACCAGCATGCATTAGAAAATCACTCAACCTTTTCATTTGCTCTTTTTTTTTTTTTAATATATATATATATATATATATATATATATGTCAATAAATTCAGACTTCTTAAACCAAAATTCAAAGTCATCTAAATCACATTCTCCACCACGAGCTATGCTTGAAATCTTTCTGCTATACACTCAACCTGAAAAATGAATTGTTAGGCATGACACATAAACTCAAATAAATATCTAGTGACAAGTATTCATTACAAGTCATTGATATCAATAATGGTCAAGTAAAACGCGTCACAAAAGGGGGCGACGAGAAAGAATGGCTAATAAATTCAAAGGCTCGACCAATGTGAAAGCTGTGAAATTGTGGGCTGGCCTTAAACTAATTCAATTAAACACACAGCTTTGTTATTGGCGCTCTCTTTAGCGCTGACACTGACAGAGTGTGTGTGTGTGTGTGACCAACTTACCAAGCGTCCTATCAGATACACACATTGATAGTTTATTTTGTTGACCGGGAGACACCCACGTTGGCATCAATCACTGTCACCCCGCTGCTTCATGATGCTCTTTAATGACAGACGTGGGCTAATTGTTGACGGGGGTAGGACCCCCCCCCCAAAAAAAAAACAAAGATAAAATTTTGAGGGGGACCCAAAAAAAAAAACCTTCAAAAATTCTTCTTTGATTTGGATACGACAGCTTTGGGAAAAATCCTGACACGTGAAGGACTTGACAAATTTTTTTGGACAAGGGCTTTGTTGACGGGCCCATTCGCGCATCGCGGGAATCTCGCGGCTCCCATGGAAGCTAAAGTGGAGACGAGGGTTATTATCAACTCCCCCCACCCCCCCCCTCCCTTATAGCTAATAATTAGATTAAAAGTTCAAATAAATTAAGTGACCGAACGTGGGAGTGGAGGGGCCGAGCCTTTTCCTGCATTTTGCGCACTCTCTCCATCATTCTGCCGCTCACATCATTCACCCAAACGGCTCGCTCTCATTCTTCCCGTGATCCTTTTCTTCAGTTTTTTTTCTCGCCGCCTAACAGTGCAAACAATGGGTGCGCAGACACAGTTGTAGGAAAAATTACTGCTTTACATTTTTCCTCTCTGTCTCTCTTTCCTCTGCTATTTCTTTGGCGTGAAAGGAGGGAGGGATGGAAAAAAAAAAAGAGGGGAAAATACGGGGGGGAATGTTAAAGGTTTTTGTTGTTAAATATTCTTTTTTAATCAGTGAGAAAACTTTGGTGAGAAAAAGCAAGGATGAAAAAGGCGGAGGGTGGGGGGGGAGTGAAAACATTCTTGTGCTGGATCTTGTGCTCAGAGGGAGGAGCAGGCTCGGTCAGGGTCTTTGTGTGGACAACTAAAACAGCTTTTGTCACAGGGCGCTCAATAAAAGCCAAAGAGAATATGTGTGAAAACGGTGCACAGGGTTGAGAAGAAAAAAAAAAAAAAAAACAGGCACGACTTAAACACGGTTCAAGTCAGACATTCCCGACCATCAGGTGTGCTCGATCCAACATCTACTGTGAGTGACATTTTGCTGAGACAATTTTCTAATGCAAACTTTATGAATGGCTCATTGGAAAAAGATATATTCCCCCGCAATAAGAGGAGCTAGTGTCCCCCCCCCCCACTCCTCATGGATGCTCTTCATCCGCAAGGCGATGAAGAGACATCTGTGCTATTTGCCCCCCAGGCTGGATGTTTCTTGCCATTTTCTCTTTGCGCAAACATGTGACACTTTCCACTATTCCAGCCCAACATATCTAATGAGGATCTCCCCCGGGGCCCCCTCGGGGTGTCGATGTATTAGCAAGACTTCCGGCTTGTGTGTGTGTGCCCTACGGCCAAGCACGGCAGGTTCGCATATTAAGTCTGGGTGGTCAGCGGTGATAAAGTGGCAAAAGGGGGTCAGTGTTGGAGCGGCAGCCCCGCGGCGACAGTGGCCCACGTTAAGTAACAAGAGACGCTGACAGCGTGGACATCAACATTCGAGATAAACGACTTTTGAAAAGGGAGCTCGGGGAAATAAATGACTTGTGTGGTCCTGCCGTCATTTTTTATGTAGTTATGCAAGTGTGTCGATCAAATTTAATCGTATGCCATTTTTTGTACGAGATATCTTATAAAAAGGTCCCAAAAAAATGATTAAAGGACAAAAGGGGTGCTTGAAATAGACACAAACCGTTTTTGAACTGCAGCTCCAGTACATCAGGGGAGGAGGGAGAGTCTTCTGGGTTCTTAGTCATTTGATAGAGGTCAGTCGGAGCGTGGTTCTGAAAAAGAAGATCAAAAAAAAAAAAATGAGTTACACTTTTGCTCCCACTGATGAACAACCTTCAGAGACCTCATCACAGAAGAAGACTTTTGTGTGAAATTGACACATGGCTAGCAGGAGAAAAGAGATGATGAGGCGTGAAAAGTAGTTACTTGAAAATGTCGGGAATGGGCGGAGAAAAAAAAAAAGAATCAATATTTCATTTTTTTTTTTTATTGTGTGGCCCTGCAGCAGAGGCAACTCCATCAATCCATCTTCATCATAGCACTTGTCCTGAGTGTTGCTTCTCGCTCAAATACAAACATTTATTTTTGGATGAATTAACATCAACTACGTAATTAAAAAAAAAAAATTCAGTTTGAGGAAGGCAACATTTTGTGCCCCATTGCACAAAGCAAGGTCCATAAGACACGCTTGGTTGCATTTGGTGAGGACGAACAAGAACATTTTTAAAGAGATCATCTTCTTGTTTTTGCCTAAATCTTTTTCTCCCTCTGTTGACACCGCTTTCATCTTCCGTCGTCAATTTTCTGCCTGACAAAGCCTTCCTATTATTTCAAAAAGTTGTCCCGGCTGTCAGACGTTTGCGTCCTGGAGTCGCCTCGCGCTCGGTCGGGAGTAGGACGGTGTCCTCGGAGCGGCGGCAAATTGTAGGGGTGCTATGCAAAATAACTACTGAGTGCATTTAAATGGAAAGCTTTACCAGACACGGAATCATCACACAATAACTAATCGGCGTTCGTCACTGAGGTGAAAACGAGGAGCCGCAAACGCTTTTTCCTTTTAACTAAACACCCAAATTGACGGCGACCGTGTCACCTCTTTGGAATTTTATGCCTCACTGGCCTAAAAGAGTGAGGAGTCTAAAAAGCCTTTTGATGGCTGAATTTTATTTACAGGGGAAGTGTTTAAAAACTATAATAATTTTGAGGTTTGATAGACTCGGTTGATGCTTAATTCAAAATAAGCTTAGTAATCATGTGAATGATTTATTTTTCTAGGGGGCGCTACTGAGACTATTTTAAACCATTGCTCCAAAACACATACCTGAAACTTACAAAAAGTTGAGTTTTCAGGACTCCGAAAAGATGATTCATTCCTAGAAGGACTTGAGAGCCCTAAATATTCAAATGTGAGCATATCACAAGAAAATGGGAGCGCACACTTAAGGGTGGCTGGATACAAAGAAAAACGGGAAAAGTGAGGGAATAGCTCAGTTTGAAGATCAATGCATTTCAATTGAAACCCCCTGCAGGTGGACTTGTCCCAAAGCCGTGGCCCTGGGAGGGAGGGGGAGGAGGTGGGAAGGTAGAGGGAGGGGGGGGGGGGTCGGGTATTGGTGGCAAATGGTGCGTGAAGCACACCATCATGTCGCACAGAGCAACTCCTTTGGCAGTCTCGGCTTCGGCCATATTGTTGTGCTAAACGCGGCCCATAGAGCCACGGAGAGGGCTGACGCATGAACTTAAAGCAAGTAAATTTCTATCTTTCCACATATTATTTGCCTCATTGATTTTCAATCGAAGCCAACGGGGCCTAAAGAAGCAGCGGTGGCAGGGAGATGGGAGGGAGGGAGGGGGGGGGGTTCACCAAAGGGAGAGTTGAGAGGGCCGAAAACATCCTTGGTGCAATGGCTCGGAAATGACGCTTAAATGACTGTGTTTCGGGCCTCTCTTTAAAATGCAAACGTGGAAAACTGAGATGAAAAGTATCCTCGTCATGCGCAGGGGAGATGTTTGA
Source organism: Syngnathus acus (assembly GCF_901709675.1). Lineage (NCBI taxonomy): Eukaryota > Metazoa > Chordata > Actinopteri > Syngnathiformes > Syngnathidae > Syngnathus > Syngnathus acus. Next base: position 8,095,137 of record NC_051097.1, read on the forward strand.
TTTGCTGCTCGCTTTCAAAAGACTTTGGGACTTTGCAGTATGTTCCATGCTCACTTATGGGAAGGAGAAAGAAAAAAATAATAATAAATAAAATATACATAATGACTAAAAAAATAAAATTACATATACAATTAATCCCCCCCAAAAAATTCCCACGGCACGCCTGATGATGCCACACTAAAGTGTTTGGTAATCAGCGGTCTAAGTATTACTGGTCCCGCCCGAAGGGACGTGAGCGCACGGACCCCAAAAGCTGACCTCTTTGCTTCAAAGCACACATTCACGCGCACACTTACTCCGACAAGCTCCCACTTCCTTCCCCTACGGGCGCTCTCGTCTCTCCATCCATCCATCTTTCCAACTAGCCATGCGACCAAAAACATGGTTTGCCACTTCCTCGAGCCACCCGGCGTCGTTCCGCCTCTTTACTTCTGGTCAACGCGAGCGGCGGTCCATCCGCTTCACCGTCACAAAGAACAAAGCGGGTTCTGGGGGGGTGACACTGATGGAGGCTATAATTAAGAGTGAGCTGATGTTTTAATGACTCGGGACGAGTGTCAGGCTGCCTGAGGGTGGCACCCCTCCAATCACAAGCTGACATCCAACAGCGATAATGAAATTGGATTTTTTTCCTCTTTTTCTTTTTTAACGAGCCATTTAAAAAGGCATTCGTCTTTGTAGAACATTCTGGAAAGTGGTCGACAAGCTGCTCGCATGTCTTGACACAAGTTAACGCTACAAAACGGGGGGTCAGCGGGGCCCATTGTGTTAAAATGCTACCAGGAAGGATTTTGTGTTTTTAATTGCAGAGTAACCTGAACTGCGGGCTCTTATCTACAGCAGAACATATGAGCGACCATTGGGACATTTCCTCATTTAACTGTGACAAGCGAAGGGAAGTGGAGGAGGTGGGGTGTGCTGGGAGTAAGGGTATTTGGTGCCACAGGTGGAGGTTGAGAAGTTTGCTCCTCAGCCTTTAGGGCAGTAACTGGAGGAGAGACAGGCTGATATCGAGATGAGATATCCTCTTGAGATGACCTTCTGGGTCAATTAGCCAATGAGAGCAGATTTCCTGGAGAGATTTGCTTTAAAATTCACTTGAATTCGTTTTTATTTCAGCGGCCCAGATGGGGAAATTCAAAAGTCCTGCGATAATTGTTGAATTAATGTCGCTGAATTAACTGAATTTATTGGTTGGTACATTTGTGAATCATAAAATTCATGGAGTAAAACAAACCGTCGATAAAGTTCCAGCTGTTGACCAGCATCACGGAACGGACCGCGTTCAACTTTGGAGGTTCCGCTTTCCACCATTGCCCAGGATAATGTATTCAAATCCTTTTACCGCTGCGGAGCCCGGCTCCCGAAATATTTCATTGTACATAACGCCATTAATGGACTCGCATTGGAGTAAACGGCCATAGACAAACTATGAATGCAACACAATAGTGTCATCATACATTGCTATGCTCCTGCGCTTTTTTCCCCTCGGCATTCCTTTCAAAACATTTATCAAGCGTTGGAGTTCTCAGGAGGGGTGGGAAAGTGAAGGAGACGCAAAAGGTCTGAGTTACAGTGCAGCGCAACTCCAGCCGTGCGGGACCCGTCGCCGCCTTGTGACACCCCGTCCGTCGGGAGGAGGGTGCGCGCCCGATCTGTCTGGGCACGCCGTCTTTGTACTTTACTGTTACTGGTGACATTTTGGTGTCACGGTGTCACGGTGAAATGGCTCCCCTCCCACGTCGCAGCCCGCGGCGGCGCAAAACCGTCCAAACAATGAGCACCCGAGAGAGTTGGGGCTGGAACTCAGGAGGCCCCAGCTGGGCGCGATGCCCCTAACCCTATCCCTCCCCTCCCTCCCCCGGCTCCCATGAAATCGGGAATTAGTCGAAGCGTCACTGACGACAAGTCAGTGTCTGTGTGTCCCCGGCTCTTCCCAGGGCCCGGCGAGGACCCCGGGTGAGCCCAGACGCATACAGACATGGGCGACGCTGTGAGATGGGAGCTTTGCGGGTCGCCGAGGGCAACCTGTATGTACTGCCGTCACCTCTGACCGCCGGCAAAACTCACATAAAGTCCTCACCAGCAAGAGTTGCTGCACATGTAATATTCCAATGGTGCTACTTTGAGGGTCGGTCGTAAATTGTACCACTGTAAAACCACGGCGAGGGCTGGCTACCGACCACTCTGTCATGATATCCCAATAATTTTCTTATTCTTAAAAAATGAAAGCAGTGCTGGTGAATATCGATAATCGGGTCTAATTTGAGCAATCTTCCTCTTTTTTTTCCTATTATCACATCTCGAAAAGATTATCCTGGGCAATTATCCTGTGCTGCGGGGTAATAGCTAAAATTGATTCTTTCCCGCCAGCAGATGTCTCTGAAGGATTATTCTGTGATGTCGGGTTTTTCCAAGCGGACCTATCTTGGCCAACAATCGTAAACATTAAACTCGTTCATTATTTCCAATGCCAAATGGAAATGTTGTGTGGTCAACATCGAATTGGCCGGGCCACAAATTTCATGATCGTGTCATTGAACGGAACGATAATCAATCACAGCCCGCTGAAGGAATAACTAAATTAGAAACGAGCAACAGTTAGCCAAATCCTACAACTCCCCCTCTTTTGTCTTTGCTGGAAATCTGAATGCCTTGTGGTGCCACTTTAACGACTGCTGGTCATACATGGTACTACAGCAGACAAGTTTAGGAACTCAAAATTAGTGATGTGTGTCATTGATCTTACCTTGGGATTTTCCAGGATGCCAGATTCATAACTATTAGGAAATAAAATTAGGTATGAGTGTAATGATGAGCATATTATAAAGCAGCTAAAATTGGCCTCCTACCTTATATGCATGAGGTTGGCGTCCATGCTCCAAGGGGCCCGTGGAGTGACCGGCACAGGGATGCCCTGTTTCTAAAGTTCAACAGAAAATCGTCCACAAATGACTAGAACAAATAAGTTACTGTATACTGTTAAAGTAGCTACAAAATAATAAGATCTTTGCGGATATGTGAAGACCTGTGATTCCAAACTACTTATTTCAACTACTTGTCAACTTATTGTCATTATTCTTTTGTGGTGTGTCATGAGATATTTTTTATGCACTTTGGCAGAAAAAGTTTGGGAGACACTAGGTTCTGGAAAAAAGTTTAAGAGACACTACTGAAAGGAAATCTAGTGGTGAGAAACGTCATGAGCGCCCTCTAGTGTACAAACAGCTTCACGACAACCTGCTAGGCCATGTGACCATATCACACGCGTTAGCTTGGCGCGCAGGTAAATAACCACTTTTGCTAGACCATCATACCTGTGCGTACTCCATCAAGTCCGTTCTTCCTCGGAAGCGGTTGTAGAACTCTGGAATCCTCCAGGGTGCAATAATCTGCAAAGCACACAATTGGGTGAGCGTCACCTTCCCAGATCCAAGACTGCCTGCAGACATCACATGAACCGAGTCACCTTAACTCCAGGATAGAGGGCGTGGAAAGCCAGCTCAAAACGGATCTGGTCATTGCCCTGACGGAAACAAAACCAAAAAATAAATAGCTGTACTCTGGAGAATCTATCGATCTGTTTACCTATCGTGGGATAAGCTCACCTTTCCCGTGGCACCATGTGACACGTACAGGGCTCCTTCCTGCCGCGCAATCTCAATCTGGCGCCTGGCGATGCAGGGACGAGCCAACGCGGTGCCAAGAAGGTACCGGTCCTCGTAGATGGCGTTTGCCTGGACAGCGGGCATGATGAAGTCCTCCACGAACTCGGTGCGAAGGTCTTCAATGAAGACCTGCACAAGAGACGCAGTGAGGAGTCAGACTGGAGTTTATCGCTAGCTTTTTTACAGCACACTTTCTTCATTCTCAGTAGTTCTCCATTTTATTTAATGAACAGAAACTATTTTAACATCCTCAGCTGGCATTTTGGCAAGACATTGTGAAGTTCGCTGGCATCATCTAGTGGCGGAATACCTGAAGCTCACCCAGTTACATTTTTGCTTGCATATCAAAATCAATCAATATATGTAAAAATTCAAAATTGACCAACTGATGGGGTCATAAATTGAAAACCCAACCGTCAAAGAACCTTTTATTTTTTATTTTGGCTTTTGCATTTTGTGTAATAATTGATCTCACATACCTTTTTGGCACCGAGGCTTTCTGCCTTTTTGCGAGCAGATTCAAAGTCTTCATCTTGTCCAATATTGGCCTACATGGGAAGATAAATAAATTTACTACACATCAAATGTGGCTAAAAATATCTGAAAAGCTCATTAATGCAGTCTTGATATTCATGTGATCCAACACAACTCAAATACTGTATGATTATCATTTTGGTTGTAATGTGGTACTCAAAAGTACATCACCAATGAGTCAACAAGAGCAACAAAAGACCATTGCTGCTTTTACATCCAGGATGAAAAGAAGAGAAATGTGCTGACGACAAGGGCCCCCCCACATGCCAAAATCCTGCAGTGGCATTATTTAGTGCATTGAGTAGCCCTGTCTGAGCCCCTCAAACAAAAATGCACATAAATCAAAACCTTCCTTCAACTCTTACCATGTAAGCAATGACATCGTAATCCTGCTCCTTGAGCCACATGAGAATACACGATGTGTCCAGTCCTCCGCTGTAGGCCAAAACCACGGTATTTTTAGCCATGATAACAACTTGTTGCTACCGCAAGCTGTGATGACAAAGAAAAGACATTAAGAAGTGAACAGAATCAATAAGTAACTTGAAAACACCCAAGAGTGAAATGTTAACACCGTGTGGTGAACCATGAATTTTCCTTTTGTCTCTTAGATTTTCATTGAAGTGTGAAAGGCCAGGATACAAAACTGGTTCTACATTGAGAAATACCATTAAGGGCAGTTTGGGGATGTTTTCTTCCCTTCGGTTTACAAAACCAAAAAATACATTGCTAATGACCAGGGATGGGAATTGTATTAGCTAGTCTGCTCAAGAATATTCATCCCAGATGACAATAAACATTTGTTATCTCATTGCATCATCGTTGCAGCATTTTAGTATGGCATCGACCGGTTGGACTACTTTACTCAGTTAATCAGTGTACCTGTTCAGTCATGAATAGATGTGTTGCGAAATATGGAGTTTAATACAAATATTCAAATTACACATGCCTCTTTAGAAAACCGAGCCTTGCTTTAAAAAGAATAACAAAATAGAAAACACGTGCAATGGTTTTGCTTTGAAGGTAATTGCTCAAACACCAGTAAAAATCAATCAATCAGCATTTGGTTTCTTTTTAGATTTGTAGTGACGACGCCAGTTACGAAAAGCAGCCGTCTGCTAATCGACAAAATACCAACGAATCAAATGCGATTCCAATACATGCAATCGATACTTTGGAGGAAATGACCTGTTGGACTCACTTAATAAAATGGGAGCAGGTCTTAGAAGGTTGTGATATCGGCCTGTTGCATGGATGCAAGGTGGTGGACTAGTTGCGTAGCCGCTCCATCACTGCTCTTATTGGGTTTCCTTCGGTGACGTCACACGCTTCGGAGGCGTCACACCTTAAATTGAACAATTTTTAAAAAATCTCTGGCTTTTTATTTATTTATTCTTTTGATTAATAAAATGTTCTCTTTGTTAGGTGTTCAATAAAAAAATTTTTTATTAAAAAACAACACAGCGTTCTAAAGTGAAAAGGGCCGCCATATTTGTTGACTCATACTCGCCACTCACTTTTAAAGGGCCAGTTCATTTCCATCATGCCAATTGTTTGGCTTATATTCCTACATTTGAAAACATTCATTCATGAATTAAACATGTGAGATTTAAACCATTATTTGGAAACAGAGGTTGTGCAAAAACGGATGTGGTATATAAAATGGCTTGTGAAAATGTTACCAGCAGAGTAAATTACGTGTGAGCAATTGCTTTTGTGGTTCGATTTATTTTCATTACATATCTGTCAATACATGTGGAGTCATTTGATTTGAAGAGTTTCTCTTAAAATACAGTCACTCTAATTAATTTCATTTTTTTTATTTTCTGCCATAAACATCCAAATTTGAAAGGAAACAAAAAATACAATATAAATTTCTCAAAACCAAAACATTTTATTTTTTCTCGAACTGAGGCAAAAAAAAACACTAAGAACAGAGAAATAAGACATCGGCTGAGTCCTCTTTGCGTTTCTGGATCGCAGAATATGGCATTTGACAAAACATGGATAGAGCCTCCCACCCGAGACCCCCACACCCTCCGCCCATACATCATACACAGTTCACTAGACATACGGAAGGAAGCAAGCCGCCCAACGACGAGCCCTGGCTCTAACAACCGCAATGTGATTTTCAAATCGAGCATGGCAATCCACCACTTTGTACAACGTGTACACCCCAAACCCACACACGCCCACCCCCGAGCCCAGAGTAGACCGACATGGCTTGTCAGTCAGTTGCTTGGCTTGACTGGAAGTAGGGATGTGATCAGCATTAATGCCTGCAACCCAAACTACTGCATCTCCCCTTTGCCAAGTATGAAGGTGCATCACGCAACCAGGAGTTCCCAAAATTCAATTTTTAACGGGCCCCTGATTGTCAAGAGTATAATTACTTTTTATGGGTCATCAAGCAGGCACGCATTTTGATTCACTTCGAAGTTCTTTTTCATTAATTTATGAAAAAACTTTTTTGCAACATTGGGATGGTGAGAGGAAACAAATTTCAGGTCAAGCAAAATTGGGAAATCCCAAGCCACGATAACGCCAATAAAACAGGTGTATGTTCGACCATTCACAGGACAAAGAATTTTAACTTGAAATATACGGGCCTATTACACCTTCTTATCCATGGGAATAGCCTACTAGCTTAGAACGAAAAGTTCAAATGAGAGCCATGACATATAACATAAAAAATGTTTATCAGTATCTAAGGTTTTGGCCAAAACATAACAATTGAAAACAGTTTACAAGTGTAACCAGGTGAGCCAACAGAAAGAGCGAGAGGTATCTGGGGGTGTCTTTGAGTCCCGGTCGGTGGTGCGCCACATTTTCCCTCCCTCGCCCTACCACTCTTTCTTTTTCTCGTCCATGGACACGCCACCGGGCCCGAGGGCCACCACCAGGAGCAGGCCCCCGATGACGGAGGTGGTCTGGAAGAAGTCATACTTGAGGAAGTCATGCATGGGCTTGTAGGTGGGGATGGTCCAGAAGGCGTTGAAGTAGACGTTCATCGCCAGCAGCCACAAGACGAGCGTCAGCGCCGCCAGCTTGGTCTTGAAACCGATGGCCACCAGGATGATGAGGGCGATGCCCACCAGGTTTTGCAGGATCTGCAGGAGAGTGGGGCGCAGAGGACAATTTACCAAGAGGATCGATCCATGGACAAGACAAATACAGTAACCCAACAAATATTTGCAGTTCACCGTTTATGTATTTACCTATTCTGATTTCGGTGCACCCAACCGTTAGCTAGTTTGTTTTTGTGTGATGTGTTCCGTGATGCAATCAAATGGAACCAATCAAATAGTAACTTGGAACACACTGGCAGCCACCTAATTCCTAGTGTGCAGTATTTACCAGTTGTGAGTACTCACAGATAAGAAGCTGGTGTCATAATGGACCAGAGACATGAACATGAGAACCAGCAGTATGCGGCCGCCTAGTTGCATGTACTGTTTGGGCGAGCTCTCGCCCATGGAGGGCACGCCGGCGAACATGCTCTTCCCTTCTGAACGGCACTCGGCCAGCAGCAGGAGGAGACCACCGCCCAACGCCAGGTTTCTTAAAGGAGAACAGATAAATTCTTAAAAACCTCCCCAAACATCCAGAAATTTTTTCATGGCTTACCTCATCAAAAATTTAATATCCCATAAAATGCTGTAGGCGATCGTCTGGTGAGCAATAAAAAAAAAAAGACAATTCTAATTAATGACTTTGTTCCACATTCAAAACAGTTGATTGTATTCTTCACCTGTAGCGCAATGATGCCAAATAATACAAAGCAGGCTTGCTGTACAAAATTTCTACTGAGGATGAGGATACAGCCACCTGTTATGACACACAGCAAAGCAAAGAGTTAAATCGACCGTACACGGTATCGACATCAGCTGCAAAAAAAAATCCTATCCATCCACCTTCGTGAGATGAGGCGTAAAGTAATACGGAAATCATTAAATGCACTCACCGAGCTGTGCTAATAGATTAATGAGCACGAAGAGCGATGCCAAGAAGTAGCCGCAGTTCCACGTGGTCTCGATGTAGTCTCGCTGGTCATGCCACTGGAACCACATGCGGATTCCGTCCTCCAGGAAGGTGCTAATGAGACATAGACGCGCCAAGTGAGGCAGGTACTGTTTAGTCACCCGCAGGAACTGTGAAAACAGGAAAAATGCAAGAGAGGATGAAACAGCTTACGTTGTCGCATTGTCTGATAATACTCTAATAATTGCAGCATTGGGTTGGGTCAGGTTGGTTGGACTTCTAAACTGCCAAAAGGATACGGCTGCAATTAGTAAAACACGCAGAAGAGTTTTCTTGTCAGCTATCGTCATCACTAGGAAACGAGTTGTTCCTGTTTTGGGCCAATCAAAATTGGAGAAATTACACCTTAAGCTTGGTTAACAATAAATCGCGACAATGGGGGTGGGGAACTTACAGGAAGCATTTGAACTGGTCCAAAAAAAAAAGACAGAAAAAAAAAAATCAAGCTTTAAGCAACAGTTGGAAAACAAATCTAACATTTAACACATCCGTTTTATTGTTGCATCAGAATTTCTCAGTATGGTTCCTTGGAGGACTTCATAAAAACAAGAGTACATTAAAAAGAAAAGTTTTTTTTTCTTTAAATATTATTTTTGCTATATAAATGGTTTGTCCCAATTTAATTCTCTAAGTTTCATCTTAAAAAATATCTCAAAATTGACTAATCACATTCTTCATAAACATGTCGGCACTTTATAAAATGAAAAGGGTGTTTTAAATCAAAGTATTATCAAACAACCCTGTCCCAAACCTTCATCCATCCATTTTTGATGTTTCATATTCACAACTAGGGACGATTTTGAGCTGGGGGTCAAATAGAATACCCAAAATACAAATTGCTAGCTTTGACCTGAAACATAAAAACACTCAATTCGGGGGAAATCTGATTTTGCAGTTTCAATTTCACTCAGCAGCAGCATGACCGTAATAACTCACTACTCCAGTACAGTGACGCAACAGTATAGCCCCGCCCACATCTAGACCCACGTCAGCACAGCCAGAAGCCTACCAGCCAATCAGATTGCAACAAGTCCCTTCTTGACTGCAGCGTGAGGCATGAATGGACAAAATGGGAGCCAATACAACTATGTCCCACCAAATAGTCCCTGTTGGGTATTTACTTCTTTAAATTACTCTTAAGAGTCTAACTTTACAATAGAACAATGTACAATAAATACATTTGTACAATATAAGCAGAGTTAAGTCATCCTTCACTTTATCTCTGAACCTAAGAAACGAAAAAGGATGATGACCTCATAAACACATCCCAACTTGAGACGTTTTACCGTATAAAAACTAACTCGGGGTGGTTATATAAGCCGAATAAACCTATGGTGAAGCAGTAGTGCCAGTGGAGCAACTGTTAGCTGTAACTTCCTAAAATAGGTCATAGCGTGGTATTATTATTATATGCATAAAGAGTTAAGATTCGTACCTTTTCATACAGGCTATCAGCCGGCTGATCGCCTGATACTACCGGTTGGATCATGGCTGTACGACAAACGACAACTTCTTTCCCGAATGATGTGCAAGTAGTAGATAAAGAAGGGGACGGGAGGATTGTCACTTAACTGGTTTGTCATGCTAATTAACTCGGCAAAAAGGAGGCGAGATGTTCCCCTAATGGCATGTCAGCGCGTATTTCAGATTAAGGACGTCATTTATTGTTATTTACCCGAGCGAAAAGAAAAAGGAGCGTGCATCAGGAGCTAGCTCGCGTGTGCTAATAACTTGCCTGGTCTGCCACGTCTTCGGCCGTGCTCATGAGATCCTCCTGCCCCATGTTTGTCGAGCAAACGGGTGCTTAACAGCAAATAAAAAGGCTTTATCCGACACGCTTTACAGGATTTTTCTATGCTTGCTTGAGACTCCCCTATGTGTTGACGTTATTTGTTTAAAAAAAAAAAAGATGAGACTGCAGCCGACTACTGCTCTTTGCAGTGTTGAGGAAAGGCCGCCTCCGCCCCACAATGCACCGCGATTTGAGGAAACAGGAGCGAGCGCTCTGGTCCTCCTCCCCACTCAGCCTTCGCGCTTCTGCAACCGTGTTGTGCCACGTAGGCGCACGCAGACTCTCTGAGAGTCGGACGCTGTGATTTGTTTATGAACTCGCGTGAACAAGCATTTTATTAACCAGAAGTGACGAAAATAATCATGCGGAAATACAGAAAAAAAAGGTGTGAATTGAGGCATGAATACTTCCATACCGTAGGCTACTATTTTTGGGACAGTCTAAAAGGGTGGAAAATTGGTTTTCAAAAGTGCATACATCGGAAAACTGGTCCTTGCAATAAAGTTAACATTAGATAAACACGTTAAAAACTTGTTTTAAACAAATTTAACGACTTTTTGTGTTTCTTTCCGTCTTCAAACAAAAACATGGTCACCATGTTGATGAGAGATTTATTCTCGAAAAAATAAAAATCTTGTAGTTTCAGCAAAAACAAAATCACTTTTGGAGCTAAAAAACAAAGCGCCGTTTTTCTTTTAATCCCAATCTTAAACATTTGAAACCCTTTTAATTTGGCTTGAACCAAAACGCAGATGTAGTGTTACACCGAGTCAGCAGAGGGCGATAACAGCTACTTTGCGTGTGCATCGTCTAGAAAGCGGTGACGAAGAAGAGTCGATGCTTCACATGTAAACAGAAAGCAGGATGGCCGCCTCGATCGAGAGTTTGCTAGAAGAAATTTCCAATATCGAAGAGCCGATCGAAGAGCTACAATGTCTTAAAACTGCACTTTTATCCATAACCGTGAATGACTTAAGGGACTTTGTTAGCGGGCATCGCTTCGAAGTGATCTTCTCTTTGTTAAACTCAAATGATAGGTTTGTATGATTATTTTTCTACCCGGTCATTGTTTTGAGCACGCATTTTACTCTGTCGGTTTACTGACATTCATTTATTGTGATTATTCATGAAATATGATTCAAGATTTACGTGCTGTTTTTGATGTTTTCGGTTCTATGATGTCATCATAAGACAAGAAGATAAGCATGGAAATGTTCTTGTGCAGCTTAAAATAAAATGCTTTTGGTTACGATAGTATGCTACCGCCAATGTAATTTTATGTATCATACATGGCGAGTTGTCATCAAAACATTACAATTGACAACTTCTGCATTGACAGGGAACAGGTTGAACTATGCGTAGACATCCTCGAACGCATCTTAATGGCCTGCAGCCCCCTGCAGGTGGTCCAAAACTACAAAGCTGAGCTGCAGGCAGGTCTGACGCACCCAAACGACACCGTCAAGATACTAACTTTGACTCAGGTAACCAGATTTGATTGAATTGTACCTGATCAACTTTAGTCTTCTGGGGTTGTTTTTCTTTTTTTTTTTTTTGGTCAGGTGGGTAGGATGGCAGAGCACTCGGATGCCGCGGTGCAAATCCTCAACAGCCAAGACATTATTGTAACTGTGATCCGCTCCATTGCGGCAGACAACATGACGGTGGCCAAGCAGGCAAGCAGACACTTTGCAATTTTCCTCCAATATAATCTTTCTGACACAAAAAAATCTATCCCAGGCCATCCAGTCCTTGACCAAGCTCGCTCGCACCGAAACCAGCACGAGTAAAATAATTAGCGGCGACTTGTTGAACGTTCTGACGGAGGTGATGACTGTAAGCGACATCATCCGATATCGTGTCTACGAGGTATGTGCGGAAAGCGATTTACTTAAATTTTGGTGTTGTTCATATTTTCATGTCCGCCTAGAAACTCAGAATTCCCCATTGAACTGATGAGCTACTAATGTGTCTATTCATTATTGTAATTATTATTATTATTATTAATAATAATGGGATAACAATTGTACATTTTAAGTATTTTCTCTTTTGGTCGCAGCTGGTAGTGACTATTGTGTCAGAATCCCAGTCTCACCAGGGTTACTATCCCTGTGGCAGGATAATTAATCAGCTCATCGAAGAATTGACAGGAGACGATATTTTGATCAGGTAAAAAGAATGCAGATGGGAAAAAAAATTATTATGTCCTGAAATGTCTTGCGGGTTGCAAAATGAAGGTTGACATTACTTTTCAGGGCGGCGGCCATTGAGATGATAACATTGATGGTTCAAACTGAGCGTGGGCAAAAGTACTTAATGGGCCAGTTGGTCTTCAACAAGATCGCCAAGATGATGATCGACGCAAACACGGATCCTTTCTCCTCTTTATATCTCCCCGGTAACAAAATGCTCACAGTAGAATTCTTCATGTTGGCTGTGAAGACCGCATGGATGATTTGTGGACACTCTTTGCAGGTTTTGTGAAGTTTTTTGGCACCTTGTCCTTCGTGCAAGGTCCGCAGCGGGTGTGCGAAGACTACCCGATTTTCCGGGACAAAGTGTTTGAGATGGCCTTGGACGCGGATCCCACGATGATCGGCGTAGCTCTGGACACGTTGGGACTGCTGGGCTCGACTGTGGAAGGGAAGCAAGTACTTCAGAAAACAGGTGGGATTGCCAAAATGTATTGACATGACTATTATTACGTTTTAGAGAATTGGAAACACGCACTACCTGCAGCATGGGCAAAAGTGGAAATGAACGTTTTTTTCTCCGTGATGTCAGGTGAAAAATTCAAGTCGGTGATGGTAAGGATGAGCAAGCTTGCGAGTGCCGGTGCTACTGAGCTCCGCGTGCGCTGCTTGGATGCCATTTCGCATCTCCTAACTCTGCAGGTATGTTGGTGTCCTCCAAGGAAGTTTTACATGGGGGAAAAAAGTACACCTTGATGCTACTCACCCCCCTTCCATCCCCAGCCCGAGCATCAGACTGAAGACCTGCTGGCGCTGACCGAGTCGTGGTTCCTCCTTTTGTCCAAACAGCCCATTGACGTGATTCGTGACATCAGCACTCAGCCTTTTCCAGAGCTCCATTGTGCCGCCTTGCAGGTCTTCACTGTAAGCACCTTCCATCGGCAGCTACAGCAAATAGGGACTGAGCTGCGTCAATTTTAAGAAGATGAAAAAAATGATTACAAGCACATTGTTTACCTATAACCTTTTGTCCACCAGGCCATTGCCGCTCAACCGTGGGGTCAGAGGTTGATGGTGAGGACGCCCGGTTTCATGGAGTTCATCCTGGATCGTTCCACCAGTAAAAGCAAGGAGGCCAAAGACGCCAAGTTTGAACTGGTGGGCTCGCTCTTGGGTTCTTCAAGCGTAGCTGAGATACTGGGCAGCCAGAATTACATCTCCCTCAAGACCTACCTGAGGGAAGGACCTTACTATGTGTCGGCAGTGGCCGCAGTCGACACGGAAGGAGCCGAATGATGAGACGATGTTTTCCCATGTTTGGAAGGTTCCAATAAACCCATTTTCTTGGTATGAATAAGTAACACTGCAGGGCACAGTGTTGTAAATGCTTCACATTCAGTTCTCATTAACATTTATTTAAGTCCGTCAAATTGGAATTTTGTTCTGACCAATATCAGAATCATCATCAACCTGAAAAAAAATCCACATCTGTCAGGCCTTAAAAGTTTAAACCCTGATGCAAGTTTAAAAAAATCATCATTGATTTGAATAAAAATGTTCATAAATGCATTTGTTTTCAAAATAAATTTCTCCTCTTGTATTACATTCTTAACATTTGACACAAGTATCTGACAGTTCAAATGCTGCACAAAAACGACAAAACAGTACTCAATATTGGTCTGTTGGTGGCGGTAGTGCGCTTATTCAGTATGCAGAAGAAGAAGAAGAAAAGCCGGAAGCTAATAAGCGACGCCGAAAGAAAGTCACACCATCGTCCTTACCAACTCGCATCGCTTTTCTGGCTTTGGAATGACGTTTTTATGATAATAGACAGCAAATGCATGGTAACCTCACAAAATCAAGGAGCACTTTGTGTTTGAGCCGATACGATTACTGCATAGGACTACGCGATGGATCAGGAGCAACAATTGAGAAACGTAAGTCATTCTTACAAGATACATGACACAAATTTAAAAAGAAATCAAATTGGTTCATTTTTAGTTAAATGTTGCAAGCATTGAGACAAAAATAGTTAAAAATGAGATTTGTCTGTTAGTATTCATGATTAATATTTTACTTGCAGTTGCGTGATTTTCTTCTGGTGTACAACCGCATGACGGAGATATGCTTCCAACGCTGCTCGAGTAACTTCAACTACAGGAACCTCACCATGGATGAGGCAAGGACTCCCTCTCCATTCACTCACAATACAAAACGACTTGACAGGCATCATAAGCATCCATTAATGTGTCGCAAGACCTCTTAAATTGTGTCTGGGAGGACCAAAATGTCTTGATTTTGATCATGAAGACATCTTGAGACCTTCTCAGCTAATAATGTGCGATTGTGTAGGAGCGCTGCGTGGACGACTGCGCGGGGAAACTGATCCGCTCCAACCACCGCCTGATGGGGACTTACGTGCAGCTGATGCCCCGCATGATGCAGCGGCGGATGGAGGAGATTGAGACCAAGGCAGCCGAGAACGCCAAGGCGGCGGAAGCGGCCGAAACACCTTCTGCCGCCACGGTGACACCTCAGGAATTGCAGTCGCCGCAGCCGTTGGTGACACCGACGGACACATGATGAATGCTCTGCTGACAAGAAACCTCTGGAATGGAGAACAACTGAACTTTATCTGGGGATTACTCAGAGACACTTTAAATGGTGACACTGTACCTATTCCCATTTCAATAGGTTGTGCAAGTTACAGGTGGATAAAATTTTGAATTTGACTTGGTCTCAATGTTCAAAATGAGCTGTTTTGTTTATTCATCATGGCTCGTGACCGCCATTACACCAATAAATAAAACAATGTCAATAATTTTACTTGAATAACATTTGAAAAGTTATTTAAGGGAAACATTTCTTAATATTGACTAAGTTATTAATTTTACGAGAAATTTTAGGAAAAGAAAACATGGGATATGAGGGGAAAATGTGTGTATTTACAAAGGAAAAAATAGAGGATGCAGAATATCAGCCAGAAAGCACTCTAGTCTATGTCGAGGTCAGAATCGTCGTCGCTGAGGTTGCTCTGAACAATGGCGCCGTTGCGGACCGTCTTAGCCACGGCGCTCGCCTTATCGGGCAGCATGCCGTACTCCTGCAGCAGCGCCTCCACGTCCACGGCGAAGAAGTCCTCGCCTAGCTGGTCGGTGATCCGCACAAAGTTGCCGATGAGCTCGCCGCCTTTGTAGACCAGCAGGGCGGGCAGAGCGCCGTCCCGGAAGAGCGGGCTGGTGCCGATGGTCGAGCTGCGCACGCTGCAGAATTTCACCAGCGGGTACTCGCGCGCCAGGCACACCAGGCTGCCGCTCATGGCCTCGCAGCCGGGCACGTCGGGCTCGTAGATGTGGATCATGACCGGTGTGTTCTTGTCCTCCTCGTCCAACGCCTCCAAGAAGTCCTCGCCGCCGGCAAGTTCCTGGACGCGCTCAAAGCGCTTGCCGCGGCACAGCTGCCGTCGCATCTCCTCTATGCGTTGCGCGCGGTAATGCTGCAGGAAGTCCTCGTCGTCCTCTTCCTGCCGGAGCATGTTGTACTCCTGCATGGTCATCTGCGCGGACAAAACGGAGCATTCTGTACCATGACCCTGATATTCTGACCAATCACGTGACTTACTTTGCCTTTGATTTTGTCCTGCAGCTCCTTCTGCTTCTGTTTGTCGTTTTCCAGGTCAAGGTCGGAGCGACATGTCATGGACAGCTTCTTGATCAGGCGCTCCATTTCCTTCTTCTGTTCCTGTTTCTGCTCCACCTCCAGCTGCTTGTACTTCCTCCAGTCATTGATCACACCCTTTGGTCCTGAAGGATCACAAAACGGGCCAACCCTCAATCTCGATTTTCATGCTCTAAATAAAAACAGCACGTCCCCATCCATTAAATACAATCTATAAATGTATTTGAGCAAAATATAGAGGGGGAATAACTTGCTGGTCTTGCAAAATCTAAGCTGTGATAAAATACGCTGGTTTTTGTTCTTCTTAGTCACGCCACTATTCTTGAGTGTGACACCATCTAGCGGGCAGTAGTGGAATTACATTCAAAATGGACAAATGTTACAGAGCTTTACATATTTATAAAAATACACATAAAAGCAGCTACCTGTGTTGACCGCACTTCCGTCCGCGCTATAGTCAAGCTCAGGCATGTTGGCGGCACCATCTCGGATGGTTTTGGATTCCCTCTCATCATCCTCGTTATCGCTGCCTTCATCCTCGCTGCTGCTGTAGTAGTACTGCAGCTTCTCTCCAAGGAGCTTGTCGTCTAGCGTCGTCATGGCAATGGCTTACCCGCTCACCTATTAGTGCACACATGATTTACAAGAATTAAGGCCATACATGTACATAAAACCCCCCCACAAACAAGATTAATGTATGCACAACAGAAACCATCTTTCACTTTCTTTGTAGGAACATGACAGTTGCCTCAGAAACAATATACATATTTGAATCAAAAGGGAACTACACGCACAACACCTTAATTCAGATTTGCTTGGTGAAGCGTCATCATTTAGAATGACGGTTTAAGAAAGAAAGAAATGCTTTGTGTGAAATTAGGTCAACCAGACATTTTAAACTAGCACGCGAATTTAACTGCATGCAATTGTATCGATTAATTTAAGTTTATTCATCGACTTTTTTAAACAATTAATTTTCTTATAATAATACTAGATATGAGCAAGTGGTTCTAAGGCCATTGTAATCCAATTATCTCATTATTAAGGACCCGAACGACGTAATGTGAACTAGGTTAGCTTTAGCCACCAGTTCCCTTTTACGCTTGGTTAGCTTTACCCACGCTAATAAAATGCATTTCAAGACCCATCCCTTCAAATTAATATAAAATTGAGTGAATGTGCAAGCAACCGGCTCTTACTTGTTTTTTGTCCAATTCGTGCAGATAAGTGTGTCGCTGAGTGTCCGTAATGCTACTCTTGGCTTGATGCTATTGCTAATTCCCGAAAGCATCTCACTGTCACTGGGTGTGATGCATTCAATATTTTAAGGGAAAATCTGCAATCGCATGAGGCGCAAATGATCTGGAGAACTTCATTCCATATATCCCTAATACAGTACAAAGTGCTAAAGTGACGTATTTTGTCTTAAGCGACATGACGTAACAGATATCTGACATTGTGCTTCATACGGACAGAAAAAAAAACTGTACTGCATGTAATGGTAATATCTGTATGACGAATCCAATCCAACAAAGGGCAAAAGCGGCGTGTTTTGTCCTAAACGAAATGACGGAGGAGGTATCTGAAATGTTCCTCTTGACTAGGAACAATTGAATCGTACATATGTGCGTCATAAAATTGCTGATGGTCTTGCTCAATAAAGCTATTGTGTCAAAATCGAAATAACCTGGTGTACTTAAAGGCAACATGATGACGTCAGGTTTTGTGGCTTACCTTCACATGCAGTTCCAAATTTAACCAATAGAGAGAAACATCATTGCCAGCAACAATGAGAATTCAATTTCTGATTTATTTCAAAGGCTACTCATTTCATTTCTAACGTTGCACAAAAAAACGATTTTTAATTTAAGCTGTTGTGAAATATTCAGTTGAGTATTTTGAACGCAGACCATTCGACAAATAGATAAATATTCAGGTTTAAAATTTAGTTTTTTTAAATTTAATTTTGGGATTCTTAGCTTCATAATTCGAGCTCATCATGAATCAATATCATACAATATCAAAAGGAGGGCCACAGCAGACGGGCTAAAACACAACATAGACATGCATTCGATAGAATTCAATTGATGTATCTACAGTGCAGCCAACGTATCAAAACGATCTGTTCTGTGCGATACTGCTTTTATCAACATTTCATATCCTGTGATTAAGTTCTGTTTTCCACATCTCACTAAAAGAAACACAAGGCTGGCAGCGAATGGAGGGTGGGAAGTGACCGTGCCAACAGGGGGCCCGCAAAAGGTGGAGGAAAATGAAAACGATCCAAACAAAGACTTTAATCGCCTCCAATTTTAATGAATGCAATTTGAACCGCTGCAAGTCTACAACTCGTCTTGCCGCTTTTCTTTTCGAAACTCTATGAGAGCCCTTCAACGCAGACTTACGTATGTTTGCAGACCAGCACTGTGCTGATTTCCTCACTGAAGTTCAAAGTGTGCGGCTGCAAAAAATAACACGCCTGTGTGACGGTGCACTGTGGATCCTGTGTTCAGACGATCTGATTTCCCTCTTGAAGAATGGCTTGCGTGTTTAAAGTCTACCTCACTTTTGTTTTGGGGGGGGCGGGACTATAAAAGCCCCACATGTCACAGCTCATCCGTCCTGACACTTTGTTCCTCTGGCGGCACTCGGAACGCCACGTAAGGACACGTCCTGGAATTGAGGCACACCAGGTTCTTCAGCGTGGCCGAGTTGACGATGTCAAAGCCCACGCGGCCCCCGAAAGTACTGGGCTTCCAGTACTCGGGGGAGCAGATGGGGTTCCCCAGGAGGCCTTTGAGGGAGAAGGGCGCACCCATCTCTACCATGCTCTCGCCAAATATGGCCCCCGGCCGCGTCCTCTCCAGCAGCATGCCAGGGTAAAATTCAAGAGCGTCAATGTCGCCGTAGAACTCTTCAAGAGTGAGCGCTATCTCCTCGTTATCTGACAAAAAAAAATTACAATTAATTTCACTCACGCTCTCTTGTCAAATATGTCTATTCGATGATTTTCAGTGGCCAGTCAGTTTGTTTTGCTCACCTGCGAACTCTCTAAAGGAAGTGTACGGCTTGAGGTTAAAACGTTTCCTGTACTCGTTGAAGGGCTGCATGCGGAGGTGCCGCGACTCTTCGATGGTCCTCACGGCTACGGGCGTCACCACAGGGTTCACGTTATAGCCCCCGCCTACCTTTGGGCAGAAAATAACAAACGCACATGAACTGATGAAATTAAGTAACAAGTAGTTGCTAATTTTGTCTACTGGGTGGTGCTCTGACAACCACTTCATTGACATTCTGCTGTTAATTAAAAATAAAAAATAAATCACCTTAAATTGCATTTTACAGCCAGTGATTTCAAAGTGCTACAATTGAATCATTCACTGAGACATGAAATCATTTCTCACTGTGGTTGCACCATCCTACCTGACTTTGGGCAAGAGGCCCACAGTACACCTTTGCCAATGGCAGTGATGCAATTACAATGAAACCGATCAAACAAAGAGTCAAGTCATACCCGACGACAAACCGTCAGGAATACAAATCTGGCAACACAGGAAGACCCAGTGTGATTGCCAAAAAAAATTCTTTCCAATTTAATGAACCTATTCCGTGAGCGCTCGTTACCTGGCCGGCCACTTGGCGGGAAAAGGCGTCTACCAACTTGTCCACGCCGTAGTGGGTGAGCACGGACGTGTTGAAGAGGAACTGCGGGTAGGCGAGCTCGTCCCCGTTGATATGGAAGCTGTCGGGCATCAAGGGGTGCCAGTGGTAAAGTTGGCTGAATTCTAGGGCGATGCGGTTCCCGTACTGGAACTGGGCGTGGAAGAGCAGGGTGGGGTCGAACTTCAACTGCAGCATGTAGCCGCTGAGGTGCTGCACATATTCTTCGATCACTATCCGGATGGTCTCGCCTGGGGAGGGCAAGAAGTGCAATTGACAAATGTCCAGTACCAGTATACCACCACAAAAAAAATTAAATGCAGATCTTCCTCACCAATGATGATGAGCCTCGTGGTCTGGAACAGTTGCTCGTCATCCCAGCTAGGATGCTCGGCTTTCAAGATGTCACACACTCGGTTGTGCTCCCTCAACCACAGCGTTGCGTACAATCCCAAGCCAGGCAGAAGTCCAAATACTTCCTGGCCGATAGCAAACTGGTCCTCGGGGGGCGTGCCCGGGGGGTAGCTCATCTTGATGGGGGCTTCAGCTACAGAGGGAGGGTACATCTCGCCATCAATCAACTAATGGGGAAAATCATAGCACAACAAGGTCCTAACACTTAACATGTATTTTCATATTTACATTACAAACGTTTAACAGCAAAAAAAAAAAAAAAGACGAACTAGCTAGTAGCAGCTAAAATAAACAGTAAAGCTGTACTCCACCTGATACTTCATTTTCCCATCTTTCAAAAGTCGGAGATGAAGTTGCCGCTCCAGGTTATCACCGTATATGTGCCCCGCATCCACCTGCGGAAAGATTATTATGCTAATATCACTTTTTAAAATAAAAGGTATAAAATAATGAAGACAAAATATGAATGTATGAACTAACCCCATGCGCAAGGGCCTTTGTGAAGCCTAAGCCCATGCGGTTGTAGGTCTTGAAAAACTGGTGGGTGAAGTGTTGCGCAAAGAAGGCAAACATAAGGTTGGAGCCCTGCGGGTCGGGCCTGAATGTCCTTCTCTTCATCAGCTTCTCCACTAGCAGCTCGGGGTCTGGCAGTCCAGCTTTACCTAATGAAAACAGAACCTTTTGAGGCCTCATTCATAACAACAAAAATGGATGTTCCACCATGTGATGGGCTAACCTTTGACACCCAGAGGTGTCGGGCAGTCTTCCGGGACTGGCGGAAGAATCCGAGTGTAGTAGCTCAGGTTGTAGTAGGATTCCCAGCTGAGGTAACCGTATTTAGAGTTGTATGTTGGAGGGCTGGGAATTAAGTTGGACCTCACTAATCACACAGCAATATATTACAAACGGGTCAAAGTCATGTGAAAGAAATTCCTCTTATGGTGGGGCTTGGGACCTGTTAGGACAAGCCGCATCAGAACGTCTCGCAGGTAGGTGCTGTTGATGATGTCCCAGAGCCAGCTGAAGTGGGTGAGGATGTAGTGCACCGTGTCCGGCCCGGGTTTCAGGAGGTCATGCACCCGAGGCCAGAACTCCGCTATATTAGAACAATAGCGTAAGAGAACGCACAGAATTAGGGGCAGAGTGACCAGTGCCCCACTTGATGATGATGGTGTTATTAGATGTTTTCATTTTTTTTTTCATCGTCCAGACTTTAACTTGGATCCTTGCCACCCCGAATTCTGCAGTTCCCAAACAAATTTGCCCCAATTGTCGGTATGTGTGCTCTACTTAACACAACATGGGGGCTTCTTGTTCGCGTTCAGCAGAGCGGCAGAGCTGCTTTCGAGATCCCTGCACATATTTGACTGTGTTTTTGGTTAATTTACTCATTGTAAATGTAAAAAATAATATCTACATAAAGCCTTTATGTGTCTCGGCACCATTACTGTTGAGGAGGAACATTGGCAGGTCTCCTATTTCCTCATTTTTAAGCGGTAAAGGGGGCCCCCTTGTCCATCTGGGATTGTTCAAATTCCTTTCTCTATCCCAAAGAGGATATGAAGGGATGCCAGGCGTGGGATGAGCCGACTCACGGATGGTGCAGTTCTTCCCATGGTAGCCGGTGCGGGTGCAGTCACACTCGTAGCGGTCCTCTGCGTACCATACGCAAACACCCCAGTGCTGACACGGCAAATAGCAGCATGGGTTCACTGGGGAGACAAGCGTCAACAAGTGTCAAGTGTCACCTACTTAGATCCAAGATTCTTTTTTAATACAGCTGCTCTTCCCTTCATCCGGTTTCTAATGAAAATCATTTTATAGGCTGTAAGTCATTACGACGACTTGAGGGACCGAAAAGTAGAAAATACTTGCCAAAAACATGAGGTAATTATATAGAGATTTCATTTCCTTCCTGGAAAGTGTCTCATTTGTTGTGTAGCTATACGACTGATGTCACCGCAATGAACATTTTCCCCATCCGTAATCTACACCATCAAAAATCAAATCAGCCATGTACAACTGTAAACAGTGTGGACTTTTAGTACCAATGAAATGACTTAATAGCTCCGATAATTAGATTACAAGAGTCAAAATACTAACCTCAAGGAAGACCTGATGCTCAGAGCCAGATATAAAATACACAGCGTGTAGTATGTTTATCTTTACAGATAAACAAAACCCTTGAGTCAGATTCCCGTAGGGAACAAAAAACAAAAGAAGAGTCAGGGATCTGAGTTACAAAAGTAAAAACGAACGAATTGCACGTTTGGGTGTTTGAGTGAACGTGTGTGTGTTGCTTAGACACGACCCAACAGGTGGAACAAGCCGACAAATCCTGTTGAATTATTCCTAATTACTTTCAAATGTGACACATGATTATACAGCGCAGACTCAGTGAGGAAACACGCAATAGGAGAGTTGCTTCCAAACGTGCGTCAGCATGCCCCTCTCGCCCCCCCATCCTTGCCAAAGACCTCATTCGCCTGCTATGTGAACTTAGCTAACGCCGTTTAAAAAGCGATCTTACAGATGATTGTATTGTCAGAACCGCTGGGAGAAAAAGAACAGAGTTGAATGTGACTGGCAGATGTTGTACAGGACAAGGCACAAAATGTACCTACTCTTTTAATCTGGTGAAGGAGATAATGGGATGAGACTAATGTTAAACTGTTTGTTCGCCTGTGTAGGAACTGATAATGCCCACCCTCTCGCGTGCGTGTGTGTATAACATGTTTGATCATAAAGTCAAACAGGAAAAGTCTGCTTGGACAGAAGAATGACGCGTTTCCCCAGCAACTCATCCTTCCCAAAAGAAGCTTCATTTGATCTGAAAACATTCGTCATTGATGATGTAATAAACCTGCACTACTCAATAAGACTATAAATCATTCATAACTTTACAATGAAGTCTTTTGTTAACATTTGATTACTCACACATAGAATCAATTAAACTTGAATGGGTGGCCAAGGCTTACTCTAGTTTCGTGTTTATGTATGTCTGGAGGAAGCGGCAATTTACTCTCTTGACTCCCCCATGCACTTTGAGTCAGTTCTGTGGCCGAAGAGAAAGACTACCGTATTTTCCGCACTATAAGGCGGATTATAAGGCGCACCTTCAATGAATGGCCCATTTTAAAACTTTGTCCATATATATAAGATATATACATTTGGCCCGCGGGCCGGACTTTGGACACACCTGCTGTAGTGGCTCAATATTGGTCCATATATAAGGCGCAACTGATTATAAGGCGCACTGTCGGCTTTTGAGAAAATTGGAGGTTTTTAGGTGCGCCTTATAGTGCGAAAAATACGGTAAACATGTCACACGCATATATGAGACAAACTGTTGAACATGTGCAGTACTCTACCTGCGTGATGAAACATTGCGAAAATTAAGTTTTATTTATTTCATGAGTGATTGCACCATGAATCAGTGACGAATCAAGTGTGTAGTTGTTGCCTGAGTTACACAGGGAGTGATGCCACTCCCGCTTCGTGCCCATTCATCTGAACACGAAATTCTTCTATCATTGACGTTATTGGATTTTTTTAAAAAAATCAATGAAAAGGATAGAGCAGAGAACTAAAATGGAAAATAATTATTAATCATGATTAAGTTGTTGCAGGGGAGAGGACGGGACGGCACTGCCTCCACTGTCCAAACAACCCTAGCTGTGTCTAATGTATTAAAGAATATATTTTTTACAAGTGTTAAATATTTTTACTACAGCGTTTCTTATTTTTCTACTTCAATAATAATATTGGACTTAAAGTTCAACTATTGAACTTTAATACTTTACTTATTGAACTTTAATACTTTACTTAAAGTAAACGTACTTTAAGTTGACCCAGCAGTTGGGGGCTTGCCGAGATGCGCTTTAGTTACCGGGAATGTTTTTACAATTCTCAAAGACGTCGAGGAAAATGGCCCAAAAGGTGAGCATTTTGTTGAGTCAACTTTCACGTACCTGTGCCGGACGTCACCTCATCCCCACAGCACGCAGGTTCCCGCACCAGCAGGAGAAGAGCGCAGAAGGATCCGAGGATAGAGGCTACACACCGGGAAGAAAGACGAGGGAGAGACGGGGTGACATTAGGTGTTAAAAATGACGGTTTAAAAGTTTCTTTTAACTTACATCTCATCACAGCAGCTCAGCGAGGTGTCATTCCAAGAACGGGGAACACGACTGCTTCAAATCCGTCGATGAGCGACAGTCGGCTGGTTCGCTCCGGTGTGCGCGGGAAATAGCCCGCCGAGGAAAGCTTTTACCTGTGGGCAGTGAGCGGGCGCGCTCCCGGCGCTGGTTGGGTAACTCAGCCCTTGAAGTGCGCGACATCGCCCCCTGTCTTCAGTAGTAAGCCATGACATGAGAGAACACCTGTACCGCAAGTTTAGAATCAAAATCTCTATTAAAACGAATCAAAATATTCTTAAATGAGAAATAGTGCTAATACGTGCTAATCATCTTGTTTAAACCTCTGTAGATTCTCCTCGGGCTGCAGATGTGAACCTGATTTTAAGACTTTCTTTTACTCATTTCAATACTGAGATTCAACTCATGTCCGCTACTCCCATTTGTACATTTCCATAATTCTCTTCCAGCTGCTCAAAGCATTTATATCTGCAAACCAGTGTAATAAATGACATCAGATAACAGGGAAACTAGCAGATAAAAAAAAGTATTTTTCTGGAAAAGAAAAAAGACCTGGGGGTGAGTTGTCAGATTCTGAAATGTTGCAGACCATTGAAACATTACATAAGTTGCTCTTGCAGGAAGACCACCCTCAAATTTTCAAGCTGCCAAAGAGAGAAAAAAAAAATCCTCAATTCTGTTTTATGCCATCATGGGAGAAAGCAGATTTGGATTTTGTGCAAATATTTAGACTTTTTGTTGTTATGGCTTTCCTGAAGCAAGGGAACATGGACAGTTTCACACTTGATTCATAATGTTATTTTCAGTTGACCTTACAGATGCTACTGAAGGCCTCACACAGTGGTTTTCTCTAAATATTTATTTGCTCTTATTTGAAAAGAGAGAACATGTGCTTTTGCTGTAGAAGTGTAAACTCCTTTAATGATAAACAAAAAAGAAAATGCATCCGGATCGACAAGACGAGAATGAGCTTTGTGTGTTGGTCACATTTATTTAAACAAAAATGTGTCTCTTAAGAGGAGCTGGAGGCGGCCACCGCAGCGCGTCTGGGCTTGGGGGTGGTACCTTCCCGGAAACCATTCCTGGAAAATTTCAAGAGGGAAAAACATGGAACACATTAAACAGATGACTTCCCAAATGGTCTTGAACAAATAATTTACATTAGCTAGTCCCATAATAATATATTTAAGATCACTATCACATCTGCATTAATCTTACCTGAACCGACGGTACACAACCTTGAGGTGCCTCAGACGACCGGTGCCAGTGGTGTTCCTTCTCTTGGCCTTTGCACTCCAGTTGTCTAAAAAAATAAATATATTTTGAATGAAACAAAATATTGTCATTCATTTCCACAAGCCAAACCACAGCTGCCAAGGAAGGGAAAACAATATCAACTTACACTTTCTCTTGCGCTTCTCGGGATAGCCACACTTTCCGCAGGAAGACTTCTGCAGGTGGTAAGCTTTGGAGCCACAGCGACGGCACAGGGTGTGCGTCTTGTTCCTGCGCTTACCGAAAGAGGATGTTCCCTTCGTCTGGAAGAGGAAAATTTGAAAATAAAATGGATCAATGCTCTTCCACAAGCATCTTACTATCACTACAGGTTTGAAGGTCTTGTCTCAGTGAGTAAAAATGCTTGAATCACGTAGTATTCATTGGTTCAGACATTTCAAAGCATCATAGACAAGACAAAAATTAAACGCACCATGAAACACTACTTTTATTTAAATTTATCATATTTACACATGGTAAGAGTCAACTCAATGAGCGCTTCATGATGTGGCTAGCTGAATCCCGTCTGAGCATTACAGAGACTTTTCATCTAATAAAATTCACAAACACAATAGTAGCGTACTAAAATTCACATTGTCAAGAATGCAAAATGGACTTTATTCAGTTTTAAGCGGTTAGTGTGACCGGAATGTCAATGCTAACAAGCCGGCTAGCTCCTACCAAACTAAAACCCTAAACTGTCAAATATACATCTTAATAAAAACAAATAGGGTATTTTCAAAGTAGCTAAGCGTTGATGACAACTAAACAGTTGTGATTGGTCAAGGACGGACATCAGGTTTTCAAGATGTCTCTAGATTTTCGCTGAACATCATTGCCATCTTACCATTGTCGCCCAGTGACCGAGGGATAAGAGACCGGAAGGAGGGCCTGCGCGTTCTCAAATTACTTCCGCGCTTGTTTCTGTGTCACATCGAAAAGGGTCCCTGGTTCAAATTGAGTATTTTTACAAATAATCAGTTTAACAAACAAAGACAAGTGATGTATATTGCCATTCCCACTTAAAGTTTACACATTGTGTATTTAACCAATTTATACAATATTGATTTAAAAAGAAATCTGTTAGTTTATTGCTAAAACACAACGCAAACGCCATAAACATGGTAACAAATTAGCAGGGATGTTGAGGAAGTTTATAACTCTTTAATAAACACAAAGGTGCAGCGCCAGCTATACACGTAGACAATATAATACTCAAAACCAAATATATTTTTCGAGCTGTTATTTGTGTATTTCACTGCCCTCTAGTGGCCATTGCATTATCATGCACACAAATGGGGTATATTTTTATTTTTGAGTCTAATGCAAGTAATTTATGCAAGAGAAGTCACATTTGACAAAGAAGCAACATATTAAACTGTAATTTATTTCAGATTTTTAAATAAATTAACATACAATATAGGACACAATGTAATGGGACTGTAACAGAATAAACCTCACAACAGTGCCTGTTTTTTTTTTAATTTCTTTAACCAGTACAAAATATCCCACTAAAAATATACAAAATGCAGCAAAAAGAATATCAAGTATTGTGCGGTCTTGTTCGCCATTAAGTTCCAATGAAAGGAAAAGGGCAGGGAACCTGTTGAGCGTTTGAAGCTACATTTAAATACTGTTTGCTCTTCAGCGAGAGATCACAAAAAAGCTTGTGAGCCTGTCAAGAATTTCCCTCCTAAATTTAATACAAAAGAAATCACAGCAAAACAAATACATAGAACAGACATTTGTTGCCATTGTTTTTCATTCACATTCACACATTTTTGCAATTTGGTAGTTTTCCCCGCTTAAAACAAACGTAAATTCAAATATTTCAAGGTGGGTTTAACCATCCCGCCCATTAAAAACGTAATCACAGCATTCTCAAAGTCTGGAAGGAACAAACCAGGAACCTCTAAACTTCCCAATACAAACAAAACCTTTTCTCATCACCAGGAGAGAACGTCACGTCTCAATAAGGTCCAACTTTGTCACACTGTAACAATCAGTCCTTCAGCTATGTGCCAAAAAGAATGCAGAACGTTCCTAAAACAAAGTGTGACAAGAATAAAATAGTGCATTTAGTTGGCTTTGAGTGTTTTGCATTCTCAGGCATAGTGCTTCCCAACCACTTTGCCGGATGACCAGGTTTTAATTATTCATTGACTACAAATACTGCAGCGCCATAAAGTGAGAGGCAGAAAAATTCAAAGTGAAAATGTCAAAAAAGCGCCCATATTTTTTCTTTTGTCCTTCAATTTTTGCAGGTTTAGTTAGTTTATGGTGCTGTGAGCTTTTCTTCGTGTAAAATAAGCGCTTTGGCGTAATAGAGACTGGGGAAACACTGCACTAACGTCGCCAGCGTTGAAAGGACAGACTCATCGACTGCAAAGCTTTTCAGAAGCTGCAACTTTCCAGATTTTTCATTTGTTATCAATTTTTGAACGTTTAGTTTGAACACGACTATTTGGGTCCGGCCCAACGGTCGTATACAGAACAGAAGTACCGAGCCTCGGCGTGTCACTTCCTGCGCGCGCTGCCGGGCCTCTTAGCCTGCCACAAGTGGTTGTGGATGGTCAGCGCGTCCACGCTGACCGACACCGACTTGGCCGGGATGATGTTGAACTGCTTGCGGTCCGAGCTGTACTTGTAGAGCCTGTCGATCATCTTGTGGCCGATGGCGCGCGGCCCTGTGCCCGTGAATTTGACGATTTCCTCCGTCTCCGGCGAGTACGAGTACACGGCGCGGAACTGGCAGCCGCCGTCGCGGAAGAGGATGATCAGGTGATTGGACTCGCACTTTTCGAGCTCCTGTGAAATCCAAGAACAAAGACATCAGGATGCCAGTAGAGCGATCCATCACCGACAGTTTCATCACACCCACCTCCAGAAGGACGTTCTTCTGGGTCTCGTTCACCTTCCCAGCTAGGCAGCAGTGTGCGATGGCGTTGATGATGATGGGCTTGTTGGACTTGGAGCTGGGCTCTTTAAAAAGCTTGGGCCCTTGGACCGATGATGAAGAAGCAAAAGTTAAAGGGGCCATATTGTAGGCTAGCTAGCTAGCGAGCTGGCTCGCTAGCTAGACGAGGCTTGCTGAGCTCCTCACCGTTGTACTCGAATGACGTGATGGAGGAGGCGACGGAGCCGCTCTCCCAGTCGCGCTCCATGTTCCTGCTGGAGGCTCTGCTAAGCACAGCGAAGGAATCCATGGAGCAGACCGACTCAGCCCTGCAAGAGAAACTTGGGTTTACACTCCAGGTCTCCCCCCTAGTGGGCAAAATAAGTCATCTGACCTCTGCGACTCCATCTCTCCGGAGATGACACTGTCCCCCTCGGTGGCTAAAGACAACGTGGATCCTCGAAAGCTCAAATCGGCTAAAAAAAATAGTTGGGAGTTATTTTTCAAAGTTTTCATCAATGTATGTCATCAAAGATGTTACATACGTGTGGTGGATCCTTTACAGGGACTGCTCAACTCGCCGCGGTGGAGTGATTTGGGTCTATTTCTGCTGGACTTGAACCTGGGCCTCGGCTTAACCTGACCCTGTTCTTCCAACAAGGCCTGCTGCTTCCGGCGCAGGTACTCCTGCTTTATCAGCTCTCGTCTGGCCTTCTCCTCCTCTTTCCGAACCCGGTCCTCCTCGGCTTTACGCCTGCAAGACATCATAGGTGAACGTTTTTGGGTACTGGACTCAGAATGCCGAAGCGTACCTGGCCTCGTCACGCTTGAGCTCGCTGTCCGCTTCCTGCTGCTGCTTGCGTAGCCTGGCCTCCTGGGCTTTGCGCTGCTGTTTGAGCATGAAGGCGGCGCGACGTTTAGCCATCTCATCCTCGGCCTTCTCTTCATCCTGGAGAAGGAGTAGAGAACTGTGAGATTAGCAAAAAATGTGCCTGAGCTTAAAAGAATGTCGGGAAAACACTGAATTAGACCACCAAGACGTCTCGGGCGTCACCTTAAAAAAGAAGCCGAGCATGTTCTTCTGTTCCTCGCCTCTCGCACCCTCCTTGGAGTCTTTCAGGTCTGAAAGGTCAACCTGGATGAGTAGACCTTTTCCCTTGGTGCTCTCGTCTCCACCCGCTGATTCTGTCCCTGAGATGTCGACTTTGTCATCTTCCGTGCAGCGTGATGGAGCGATGGAGGTATCTGAGGTCGTTGTGTTCTCTGATTGAACTTTGACAGGAGATACTCCAGGTTCCTCCCTGGCACCACCTTGCTCATTTTGGATTCTGAAGGTAGTGCGTCTTCTGAAGTTTCTATCCAGCCTGGAACTTTCAGCATCCTGGCTTCCTGTACCATTTTCTTCCTTGGGGGAGGTTTCACCTGCAGCGTCAGGCACCGTGTCATTCTTGTGCTTCGACTCGGAGGTTTTGCTTCGCTGGCTGGAGCTCAGCTTGGGAGGACGGCGGGTGGGGGTGCTGTCAATGAAGTCGACAAAGTGGACGGCGAAAGATCTGGGGTCTGAGGTGGGGGATTGTGTTGGGCTTAGAGTTGGTTTCGGTTCTGGCTCTTTCGATTCCATCGATGAAGCTTCATTCTTCTTCATCAGCAAGTCTTGCTGCAACGACAGCTGTGTCATCTGCTGCTGGATAGTGCTGATGGCTTCGTTGAGGAGGTCGATGGAGCGGGAGCGCTCACTCACGTCCGACCCTGAGGCGCGATCCTGAGCCGAGGTGTTGAGCCGGTTATCTCCATTTAGTCTTCCTTCCGCTTGTGACTGCACCTTCAAAACGTCAAGACAGGAGTCATCCTTGCAGAATTGACTCTTTGATTTCTGAGCAGCGGACAGATCGGCGGAAGGCGAATGTCTGAGAGGAAGAGGGAGCGTGTCGCTCCTCCCTTCTCCCTTCTTCACGACGTTCAAGAAGGCAGCTTGGCCCAGTTTCAGTCGTTGCCGTGCCGACAAGGTGTCCATCTTCTTCTTCTGGTACTCGATGGCGCGCCTTTGCTCTTCGAGCTGCATGTGGAGCTGCAGCAACTCTGAAGGCACAACTGGAGAAAGCGCCATCTTCTTCACAGCGGACGTGGGGCTTCCTTCGGTTTTGAGTTGCCACGGAGGGCAAGGGTTAATCTCGGAGTGATCGGGCGTCGTCACCTGCGAACTGCTCGTGCTGGAGAATCCGTCACGGAGGCTGAGCTTAAGCAGCTTTCTTTCGGCAAAGCTGGTCATTCTGACACCGGCGCCGCCCGAAGCGCTGCAGCTGCTCGCGCAGGACGCCGTACTGAGGCAAGGACTGGAACGTCCACTCCAGTCTTCCTTGTCGTCTCGCTCGCTCACCTTCAGGTCTTCTCTCAGCTTAAAAGACTCGACCTCGGAGAATTCTCGCAATAAACAAACCCCTTTCACGTCGCCCGGCTCGAGCAGGTCCACGTCCTCGTCGTCGTCCTCGAAATCTGCAATGTCCGAGTCAGAGTCTTGACCGGCTTCAGCGTCGGAGGAAAGATGACTGTGACAGTCACTCTCTCCAGACAAGTGAAGGAAGAATCCTTGCGGTTGTGTCTTCTCAGAAAGTGAAGAACCTTCCCGGGCGTGGATGGATTTAACAGCAGGTATGGGCTTAAATATTAACTGACCACATTCAGACAATGGTGACCTCCGGTGCGGTTTGTGTGGAACATCTGTCTTCACACCAAATAGCCCTGACCTGCAGTGACTCTCCCCGCTCTCCTCCTCCTTGTTCAGGCTGATGCTCTTCTCTTTCGCTGGCTTTGGGATGGTGGCCATCAGAGGCTCAAGGTAGTAGCTGTCCACCTGCAAGTCTGGAGTTAAGACATCCATGTTGGAAAGCCTTCGGGATGTGTGCGGGACTTCCAGTTCATCCAGCTCCATGTCGCCTTTGCGCTGACGTCGGGGGAAAGCAGCGGGGTGGATTACAGCCACCAGTTCTTCCTCCTCTAAGATCTCCTCCTCATCCTCAATGCGAACGTGGCTGAGGAGGCTTTGCCCGCTCAGTCTGTGCTGATGTAGCGGGCGACCCGGACCCACGAGCATGTGGCTGGGTGTCATAATGCCCGAGCTGTCTTTGCTGAGGGAGCGAACCGGACTGAAATTGACTGCGTCGTCCGGCTGATTGGGGAAATGCAAGGCGTAGGGTGGCGGCTGAGATAAAGGCCTAGAATATAAAATAAGCACATAAGCACATACACTGAATCGTACCTAATGAAGTGTCTGCTAGGACAAAAATGCGATGGCTCACCTCTGCCTCCTCTCTGGCCAGACCTGTGACAAACCTTGAGGCTTCTCATCTTTACGTGCCAGAGAGCTACACGGATTCCTCACTGGGGCATCAAGACCACATGAATCTTAGGTTGACATCAAATCTAAAATCTGCAGGCCACTATCAGGCATTACCTGCAACATCGCCCTCAACTCCCCTCTGTCGTCTCTGTCTTGGAGGCACTGAAGAGTGAAGAGAGCTGGAAGTGCTTGGTACAATGCTGTCAGAGAAAACAACATTTGAATTCAATTGTATCAAATTGATATTAAAGCAGTCAGCTTGGAAACAAACTGTACCCGAAGTCCGGGCTGGAAGGCAACATTGCAGCGGCGTTTGACGTGGTGAGGAAAGTACGCTTGGTAGCATCCATGGTCGTGTAGGATCGAGAGGTCTTGGGCTGCAGAAGCATTCGTGCTGTAAAAATATAGCATTAAACCTTCGTTTGAGAAGAAACACTACACTCGCCAGTCCTCAAAATAGCCTTATAGAGATCAGGTTTTACCATCTGTGATTTCCTTAAGGTCTCTGGGGTGAACAAAATCGGGCTTCACAATCTCAAACCACCAGAAGAGCTCGGCGATGAACACCATCACATTGCTCTGAGTGAGGAGGCAAAGAACAGTTAGTGGCGCTATCTGAAAATTCATCTTTATATATCCATCCATCCATCTTCTAAAATGGTTATCCTGGGGGGAAACTGGCAGCTATCCCAATACTTTCTTTTTTTATACATGTTTATTGAACTGGAAAGGTTTTTTCAGGTCATGTGGGAACTCATGTTTTTGTGTCTCACCCTTAGCATTGGATGACAATACAGCACGTCCTCTGCCTTCAGGTAGAAGCACTTGTTCAAGTATTCATTGGAAAACTCCTTCAGCAGATGGATGTTGTACATGCTGTCGGCAATGGAGGCCACATCTTTCAGGCAGATATCTGAATTTAGGGCACACAAATGGACCCATATTGACACAGAACAATCTACGGTGGGCTAACAAATCATACCTTCAAGTCTAATGAGTTCAGGGCAATAGAAGTGGATTAGGGCCAGAAGAGCAGCGCCGTCGCAAACGTCTCTGCACAGGTCGTCCACCACGGAGAAGTGCTGAAGTGTTCGACCCGAGAGGTGATCCCTGCGATAGCGTACCTGAAGAGCCACAATACTTGACATTTTATTCCACTCTTATCTTTCTATCCATTCATCTATCAGGGGAATGCTGAGTACGTTACCACGCGGGAGAACTCCACAGGCTCCAACATACAATGGGCAAGTGCATGCAATATGTCGGGCTGGTGAGGAAAGCAAAATGAATTAGGCGTGCATGCAACGAGCAAGGTGGAAATATTCGGCAAGGGATTCACTAAAACACGTTCATGGATGAATGCAATGGAAAAAGCACACAAGATGGACTCGTATTATCCTTTGTTGCCATGGAGACGGAAAAAAGGCTGTTCATACTGTAGGCCAATTGTTTTTTTGGCCATATCTGACTATGAGATATTTTTTAGGCCAATTGATAGAATAATTGATTCAAATATATAATTTCACACAGGGAGCTGCCTTGATGGAAAAACTTACCTTCTGATAGTTTGGTGAGTCCAGCAGGTGCTGCTTCATCTTCATCTCTTTTTCGGCAATAGCGCTCATTTTTGTGTTCACCTTTAGTTGATAAAAAATGAATTATCTTTCATTATAAACACAGTGGCTTGTTTCCTCCTTTTCACCTTGTTGATCCAAAGAACCATGGCATCTTCCAGGTCCATGGGACGCTCCTTGGAGGCACTGAAGTTGGAGAAGCGCTTGACACTGGATACCACCTTCTCCACACTGATCATCTCCATCGTGTGGGCCATCATGAGGGCATCGATCAGGTGCATGTGGCAACTCTACACGGGCAACAAGACGATACATAAAAGGAGAAAACACCACCAAAAAATCATTCCAAAAATAAACCTCAACACACCATCTTGACAGGGCTCGAGTTGAGATCCAAAGTGGAGACGTGCACGTCGTCCGAGTCCCGCACTTGGATGCCCCTGGCCGAGAGGGCCTGGAGGACGGACTGATGGCTTCGAAGCGAGACGGCTTGCTCTGCGCGCAGGATGAGTCCGCACACCCGGCAGTAGATCTCTCCGGATAGCAGCATGTGAATGACAGGGGGCTTGATGTGCTCCTGCTCATACTGGTCGGTGTAGAAGGGGTCCTTCAGGTCCTCTGGGATGTGGTCTGCTGGTAAGAATCATGAACTCATTATACATCTAATTTTGGAAATCAAAAAAAAATCTTCCAGTTTTGGGATCCGTTTTTTTTGTATGCTAATACCTTCAACAGGCTGAGGTGAGACGAGGAAAACAAGTAAAGTAGCAACCACGCAGTCTTTGAACCAATAAGCTAACAAGACTTAGCGGCGATTACGACGCTGATGTCTGGTTGTCCCTGCTCGTGGACAGCTATTTTAGTACACCTTGAAGACGCTAATCCACACTCACTTCGATGGTAGACACGTGAACAGGCAATCACTAGTGCCATAAAATAAAATAGGATTTAATCGACCTTAAACAAAAAAAACAGCTGTAAAAGGGTGATGGCAAATGTATTTACAGCCATTGGGTGATGAAAGAAGGGGAAAAAAAGGAAGTGGCGCCTCTGTGCTGCCGACTCGGTTGACGTCAGGACGAACCAATCAGATTAAAGGATGCTCTGCAGGGGTTGATGTTTATTATGGTGCTGATCTGTGCCCTGGCACACGCAATTTAGGGAGTGATGTGACAGTGACACTTCACAATACTTCGAAGCAGCATGTTAAATAATACATAACCTGTTGTAAGACAGGAGATGGATTACGCAACGTTGCGTAGAAAGTCAGGCAACCCAGGAAACATTAGTGCAGTCAGTATGAGTTTTTTTTTTTTAATGTCTGAGCTCACACGAGGGTTGTCACATAGAGTGACACAAAAACCTACTTTAAAGGGAAGGGGTAGCGTACACGGCCTGGCGATGTGGAGTCATTTTAGTGCAAGTGAGGCTGACACGGTCAGTGACCTGTGTATAAAAGCCTTTGGCACATCGTGAGAAGCGAACATGAATGTCTGCCCACAACATGAATGCCGTACTGTGGCTTTTGTGAGATTAAAGTCACTTTCTTTCAAAGTATTTACTCTTAACCCCACCTGATGTCACTGCTAAAAAAAATCAGCTTCGACCAGCAATGCTGTTTTTATTGTTTTCAGCAGATACCAACATAACGTCCCTGTAATTTAAAAATAACTGTCTTCTAAATTCGACACACTACAGAGAACCTGTAGCTTGCCAGGGTAGAGATAGCCTTGGCCACCTAGCATCCCCTCAAAGGCAAATGGTGCATTTGACTCCATTATCTCATCGACCATGTCTTATGGTCCAGTAAATTGCAAAATAATTGCCATGCCCTTGTGAGCAAAAAAAGCCAGAGCAGCAAAAGCACAAGAGGACGTCTTACCAATGCCATAAGCTTTGGCAAGCAGCCATCGGAGATTTGCTTCTATTTTGGCCCTGGCAGAGTCGTACAGGTCCTGCGGTACCACCAGAACTTCCACGCCTCCTCCTACACCTACTAGTTCACCATCTTCTGCTGCTCTCCTCCTGGTGCTGCCTCCCTGCCTGGCACTCACATCCATGCTGAAACAATGACACATACAATAAAACATTGTGTTTTCTTACCGAGTAATTTACATAGATATGTCAATCAAATCTTTATTTCATTTTATTACAGAATATACATCACGGATCATTACTATCCACTGTATGCAGGTGAGGGCGTGACGTCATCAAAATATCGTAATCACCAAAAACAACAACAATAACAACCATTCATAAGAAAATGATGTGTATTGTGTGGGTTTATTAGCTTCCATTCAAATGAAGCCCAGTTAGCATATGGCTGTCATTAGCCGTCTGAGACAGGTTGACCGGTGAAAGGCGGCGAATGACCGACATTTCAAGCCGCTCCCAAAACAAGAAGACGCTCACCTTTATGGGCACATTGGCTCCGTCGCCGCCCTTGTATCCGTCTTGGGTTGTTACAGAAGCATACTGGCTGGCTGAGGCAAGTGGCGAGATGACGGAGGAGACCAAAGACACCTCCGAGCACTCCTCCCCGCCCCGCGCGACGCAAATCTCTTCGGCCTCTCAGGATAACGTCGGTTAATCCCACGGTAATAAATGAAAGCAAATCCGTTTGGCAAAACACGCAAGGTCGGCATTCGAGGGAAACGCACCAGTAATGCCCAAACACCGCTAATTTAAATTCGTTGCCATCGCCGCTGCCAGTGCTGCTGAGGGTGAGGGGAGGGAGGGAGGGGGGAGTACATAGGAGCTTGTCTCTATGGGGACGGGAGTCCTCCAGCCAATACGGATGCGGTACCATTGTTGGCGAGGGTTCTAATTATTGAAAATGTAATTACGACCATTTAGAAAGAAATTATTGATCACAATAAGAATCAGCTTTACATATCTTATATCTTCCATGTTAATTCCATATGGTCATACTTATTTTGAAATGAAATTATTTGCGTGCAGTGTGTAACTCCGGACGTTTGAGGGCGCTAGCTCCCCAGTAGCCGCCGGAAAAAGACGTTTTTGCTTTGTGAGGCCGACGCAGACATTTTAAAATAAACATTTAGCTAACGGCTAAATGCTATACCATCAGAGCGCTCGCGAAGGGGCGAGCGCACTGCGCCATAAATTAAATTCATATACGCCTAGGTTTGTCATTTTGTTACAATTTAATGAACGGCGCTTCGTGGATCATAGAAGAAAGATAAGCACGAAGATGTCGAAGACTCTAACGCCGGGAAAGGGAGCTCGTTAACACCGTGGTAAGTAACTGTCGCATTGAATGCTAAGTTAGCTTCCTTGAGCTAAGTTGACTGCGTCTACGCTCTCGCTTGGAACGACTCGCTTCCATTTGAGGACGCAGGTGCAACGTTATGCAATGGCCCCGCATAATGAATATTTTCCGGTGACATTCTTTTTGCTTTTTACCAAGTTTGTGTGCAGTTTTGGAACATTATAGTTTTCGATCCATCGCTAGCTTTCGTTAGCCTCTGTTGCTTGCTTGGTTGACTAGCTGGCAAGCGAGCCACAGGCATCAACTAGCTAAGTCATTCATTCTGGCACAAGTAGACGTCTCGGGTTGCTCGCCCGGCTTAATGTGGGCTTGGGAGCATTTAGCGGGCATTTACAAATATACACCGAGAATGATTGACATGGAGGCGACTCGTGAGTATGTCAAAATTGAATTTGGTTTCAAAGTCAATGCGCGATTTGTTGTTTGCTGTACTTTTTGTATGAGCGAAACTCGTTTCCTTTGCCTTTGATGGTGGGACTTTTTTCTTTTGCTTAAGTTGTACGTTGTGTTGAATAGCATGCTGCTATATGCTAGCCCGCCCAGTTGTCAGCTGGTGACCGACACCGTCTGGCTGTTACTCTGCTTAAACACTTGAAAGTTACAATAAGAATTGTTCAAGTGATTTGCGAATATGTGCACAATAATTTGCTTCCACTTCTAAATGCTTGATTTTTGTTGTTGTAGATTGATGACAGTCTTTTTTTCCTCTGCAGGTGAGTGCCTGTTAAGGCACCTTGGTCCACATTTGTTGGACCATAGGGCATTTCACTGAACTAGCATGAAGATGGCTGATTTGGAGAAGACAGAAGAATTTGTTGATGCAGAGTGTCCCTCCGAGCGCCTCGACGAAGCACAATCAACCACCACGTCAGTCCAGGATGAACATCTCAAAACCGAGACTACCACAAGTACCAGCTCCCCCCCAAGGGAAAAGGAGGATGATAGCCCCTTGCACACAGAGGGTGAGCAGAGTCTCCTCTCCATGCCCTGTTTGATGAAGGAGCTTCGCAGAGACTCCCCCGAGTCGCAGCAGGCCTCCACGGGGAGCGAGAAACCGGCCTCCCGTCTCATCTACGAGAGCGACTCCTCCAACCCGTGCATGCTATCCCCCTCGTCCAGCGGCCACTTGGCAGACTCTGACACGCTCTCCTCGGGGGGTGAAGGCGCCAGAGAGGAGACGGAAACTAAAATGGAAGCAGACGTCGACAAGGATGCCGACCGGCAACCCAGCGGGAGGAAATCCCGGCGATCGCGTTCGGAGAGCGAGGCGCCGCCCAACGCGATGGCGGCAAAAAAGAACCGCTGTCAGCCAGCGGGAGCAGGCGGGCCGGAGAAGCAGATCAACGGCAAGCAGGCCAAGGTGAAAGGCCACCGCAGCCAGAAACACAAGGAGCGGATGCGCCTGCTGCGGCAGAAGCGCGAGGCGGCGGCGCGGAAGAAATACAACCTGCTGCAGGACAGCAGTACCAGCGACAGCGAGCTCACGTGCGACTCCAGCACCAGCTCCTCGGACGACGACGATGACGACACCTCGGGAGGCAGCAAGACAATCAAGACGGATATTCCAGGTAAATTCACCTCCCCACCCATAGAGCCTTTCTCAGGGGTGGGCAAGTTTTCTGCTCAAGGGCCACAGTTTAGCTTTAAAGTAAAAAATCGACACAACTTGGAGAGCAGTGTTGTTAACATATACATCGTGTTTATTATTGCAAGCCTCTTAGTCGTTCAACTGGTAGAAGCTTCATTCTAATATTTGTTAATGTACATTTATTTCCTAGCAAATTCAGTAGTTCTCTAGAAACCACTACAGAGATTATAGCACACTTCAACAAGGTTAGGAAAAATGTTTTGATAATATAATGCAGGACTCCTGATCTTGTAAATGCCCGCTGGGCTGGATTAAAGAGCAGCAGGCCATACTTTGCCCACTCTAGGTCTATCTCGGATAAAAAGTACAGCGAGGACGTGGTGTGCATGCTGTGAACATTTCTCATATCCCCATAACTCGTGAAAACGGGATTCATGAAACGTTTTGGACGTGTCAAACCAAGCATTGTCCTTTTTGATTTGTTTAGTCACCTGTTCTCTTTCTCTCACTCACTCACTCACTCACATCATGTCATCTCGTCTCCCCCGCTTACAAGGTTGCGCCCATTCATTTGTCCAATGTTCCGTCGGAGCGCCGGTTGTCCATAACGCACGGCGTGCATGCTGCGTCCGCGCCTCGGAGGGTCTTCATTTCTTGGAAGCCACAGGTGTCGCCCACGCCGTACGCGAGCCGCGGTTAAGCCAGCGGGCCGTTTGCTGTAAATAGATGCTGCTTGCCTGCGTGAGCTCACCATGAAGCTGAACTCCAGACACCTTGTTTGGCCTTGGAGTGCACGCCGAAAGGTGTTAATGGATGGAGTGGTTTTAAAGTCACTCTGTTGGTTCATACCAGGGTCAACGGCGGTGAGATGTTCACAAGGTGACGTGATTGGTTGCCGCTTTGGTCCGGTGGCTGCTTTGGTAGTTAGCGACGGCTAAACTGCTAATGCTACATGTGGTGGCTATGCAGACTCCGCGAGCATTTTTTATGCTTGATTGTGGAGCAGAGTACATTTTTTTTACCTGTGAACTGTCAAAAATGATGTGTAGTTGTGCTATTACGCTTTGTTGAAGATTTTTATTTTCATAGATCATGTTGAGATTTTTACGGTCACTTATGACTATTTTTCACTTCAATTACACGTCAACGTTGGTTTCTTGGGTGATCTTGGAACTCGGCATGTGATATATGACACCATTTATGTGTGCTTTATTTCCCCCCCCCCCCCCCCCCTTTTGAGTTTTCTCATCCCAACAAGCTGCTTGGTCCTCTTCTAACCTCACGTCATGTTTGCAATTTCAGCTTGTAAATATTAGCCGCCTCTCTCAAGTCTCACAGTTTAGCGCAGATATGCCACCAAACGGGCCTCCAAAGCCAACCATCGGGGATCCGTAGGAAGATGTCAACCATTTCAGTATTTTCCAACATCTTTAAAAACAGACTGCATGATGTAGTCCATCAGCATGAAAGCGTTCCGTTCTGCACGTAAAACGAGAACGCAAAAAAAGTGTCATTCTCTCTTTTGTTCCAAAAAAAAAAAAAAAAGTCCACTCAGGAAGCATGACTCCACTACCACTGTATGTTCTTAAGCCTTGGCCTCAATGTCTTTCAAGCTGGCTTCAGACGTGCGTCGGAGAGATCCAGAGTGGGCTCCCACATTCACGGGCTGCTGGACAGCGGCTCGTGGGACAGGAACGGCATCAGCAGCGTGTTGGAGGAGGCCATGACACGCTTCGCCGTCATGCAGCGCCAGACCGAAGAGCGCTTCCGCGTCTGGATGGAAAAGCTCGCGCACCTCGACTCGGACGACTCGTCCAAGCGCTCGAGCGACGCCCCCGAAGGCGGGCAACAGCAGCAGCCGCCTCCCCAAGGAGCGCGCCCTTCGCCCGCTAGTTCCTTTTTGCCGTCGTCCGAGTCCGCCGAGACGATGGCCGCCTACGTGTTGGCGCGGGCGAGCAACAACGCCGCCGCTTCCGGAAACAACAACATCCTACCTGAAGCGGTCACTCAGAACGGAAACCTTGCCGTTCCGGATCCTGGACTCTTGAATGTTTAGACGCCACTTCGAACTGTGATTTCACGAAATTATTATCACGCCAGGACTAGACGCCCGGATGCTGGCATTGAATCACTGTGAGACTTGGGAATATTTGCAAACCTGCATGGGACATCCCGCCGTAGACTGCCGAGTCAGGGCTACTGTTGTCTTTGGATGTTTTCTTTTCTTTCTTTCTTTTTTTTTTCTTTCATCCCCCCCCCCCCCCCCCTCCCTCTTTTTTCCTCTAACTGTACTCTCACACTCGATCGTGTCATTCTTCCGAAAACTCAGCCGCCACAGACTGATGCGCACGGACAGGGAGGAGCGGCAGCGGAGTAGCATGGTGCCTTGTCATTCAGCAGCTCGTCGTGTTCCTTTCCCCACTTCAAGTAACGTTTACACTCTGCATGTATACATCCCGTGACGGCCTTCATCGGAGTGGCAGAGCTTTACTTCACAGTACATGCAGGATGTTTTGCCTTCTAAACAATACTTTTGCATCGTTGGACTAGAAGTGTTTACATTTTTTTTTTTGGGGGGGGTCACAGTCGCCGCTACCGCTGCGCTTTGTGCAGTGACTAGAATTCGGGGAGAGAGAGAAATGACGCTGTTTATTTTTAGAAGCTTACACATATTGATTATATTGTGTATATAGACTGTATTAGCTCTCTTCTTAGCTGCAGTGTCGAAAGCCTGACTTTTCAAAATAATATTTTGATTTACGCTGCTTCTTTTGTTGCCGAAAGGGACACAATGCTAGTGAAGTAAAAGTGACCGTTTACTTGTGACTGAAACAGGGTGTATAGAAGGGCCACACTCGAAAAAATTATTTACAAAAAAAAAATAGCAATACGTGGATGAAGTTGTGATATTGGTAGTATCAGTATAGCGTTTATTCTTCGTTCTCATAGTATGTTTTTTTTCCCCCCCCCCCCCTCCCTCTCAGCATGGCCCTAATGGTCCCTGATACGTACCAGCAACAGGCCAAAGCATGACAATGTTTACCAACCTCTAAATCTAATCTGGGCGATCATTTGATCACTGACACTCGTGACTTAGTGCGACAGTTCAAAGCAACCTTTAGCCATTAATGAAGGAAACGTATTTATAGCTCGGATGTGTTTTCTGTGGACTTAACGTACCCCCTTCCGCCCCAAGACTGTGTGACATGTTTTGCATGAAAGTTCTATTTAGTATGTAGAATGTGAAATGCAGAGTTGCCACCAGGAAGCATGCCAGCGTGCTAGCTTTAGCATCGCCTCCGCCGCTAACCTCGGTTGAGTGACGCCTCAGCATTGCACTTTTTTTTTTTTCTTTTTTTTTTTTTTCCTCTTCTTAGAACGTTTGTTGTCTCTCGCTGGAGCATTTGAAAAATCACTAAGGACATTTTGTTGTCGGCTGTCAGCCAAGCAGCAGGGCGTCTTCGTTTAGCCGCGTCCAATTTCCAGGGTAGAACAAATATTCTCGACTTGTTTTGTTTGGCCTTTATTACCCAGCTGCCATTTTGGTTTTCATCTGAAAAAGGTTATTTGGATGTGTTTTGTATCTATTATATTCCAGTGTAGTTTTTATGTGAGTGGCTGCTATTTCAACAGAAATAAATACAAACAAATCACACACAAACAAAGGCTTCTGTCAAAGGTGGATTATTTCATGCAAACACTTCAATTCTGAATTTTTGTCAAGGGAAAAATTGCCGCCACAAAGAGCCAGCGTTTATCAATTTTTCTTTCAGAGAGAACCCATCTGTTCCTACCCTAGCTGTCAAAACGTTGCTGGGTCCATTAGATTTTATAAGGCATTTTGCACAGAACTTTATGGAGCCAAATAAATGACAACAACAAAATGATTCAATGAGGTCTTAAAAAAACGACGACTTGAGTCATTCGCTCCTCATCAGCCAATCCTGTTCATCTCCGAGCCATGTTTTGAATAATCAAGTGTTCTCTCTTCTCCGCAGACGGGCCTCCAGTAGTGGGTCACTATGATATTTCAGACACTGATTCTAACCAGGAGAGTATGAAAGTGGAGAAAGTCCGGCCCAGTGTGATAAAGCGCGAGCTAGAAACACTCAGAGGCCAGGATATGGCGCTTCGCTCCGGGTGTATAAGAGCTCTGAGCTCCGTGGCAGGTCAGTTGCAAACCCCCCGGCAGACTTTGATTTTCTTCTTCCTCCTCCTCCTGCTGCTCCTCTTCAGTAAAAACTGGACTTTTAAGCTTCCTTGGGTTCCATCTTGGCAAGACGTCTCACTCTGCTGTCTCTCTGGTACTTTCTGCCTTCATCATTTAACAGAAGGGGGGGTAAATTAAAGCCACCGTTAGCGTTTTGTCCGGCGTGATTCTTCTTCTGACCAGCTGCCTTTTATGACACACTCGCATGTGTCGTCGACTCATCATTGTGTCTTAAGCAGCTGCGAGACATGAAGCCCCCCCCGCTCGCCCCTTGGCGCTCCACAAAGTGTTGATTTGTGCTGGTTTTGTGTTTGTTTTTGTCTCAGGCCACGCGGAAGCGGAGACGTCGCACAACAAGGACGGGCGGCAACACAAGGGCCGGATCAGCATCGCGTCGTCCGACAGCGAGGTGGAGATTGTCGGCGTGCAGGAGAACGCTCGGTAAATGCACGCAGAGTGAAATTATCCAAATAAAAACGGAGTTAATCCACAAGTCATTGTTTTTGTGTGTTAAAGGTGCGCCCACCCTTGCGGCGGCGTGATCAAGAGCTTATCCTCGTGCACCGACGACCATTCGGCCGAGAGGTCCGCCGCCCCCAACACGACGACGCACCCGCCGCCTCAGCTGTGGACATGCGTCTCCCCTCAATCCAATTGGGTATCCCCGCCAGAGGTGGTAGACCTCACGCTGGACGAGGAGAACAGCGGGCACAAACACTTACCGTAAGGAAGGAAAAAAAAGAAAAAAAAACCTCTCACACTGAAAAACACCCTTACTCTTCCTCGTGGTCACATTTGCCTTCCCAGAGTTTGTTTTTATCCGTTTTTTGGAACAATCGTGTATGAAAGCCATTCTGTTGACTTTTTTTTTTTTTAATTTTTTAGATGTGGGTAACACAGCACAGCACTTGAGTTGCAGGATTGAGTAAAGGTTAAATCACTTTTTTTAATGAAAGCAATACCGTCCCTCCAAACTGATGACCGAGTGTGTGCGCTGTACAGTGAAAACCGAGAACGTTGCTGCTGGAGAGCTCGGCCGCAAAATGGCACCCGGCCAGCTCCATTACTACAAAACAAAAAAAGATGTTTTGTCTTTTTGTTCTTTCCATTTTCAATTTGCAATGGAAATTTTCA
This sequence comes from Syngnathus acus, assembly GCF_901709675.1. Taxonomy (NCBI): domain Eukaryota; kingdom Metazoa; phylum Chordata; class Actinopteri; order Syngnathiformes; family Syngnathidae; genus Syngnathus; species Syngnathus acus. The sequence continues at coordinate 8,138,579 of NC_051097.1, forward strand.
TATTGCCAGATGCTAGCTCACGCTATGCTAGATTATTTTGGCATAACAACAGAGATGATATTGCCAATAAAAACAAACTGGGAATAATTTAGCGAGGCTCGCACAACACTTAACATCATTTACATTTCGATGAGAATTTGAGACAATATGTTGATTATTTTAAAAAAGGGCTCAAATAAGCCCGAAGAATTGTGTGGTTTTGGTTACGGCAACTGTTTTCAAGTTTTGAACGCAAATTGAATACGGAAAGAACGAAAGATGCACAGATTCTAATTTTTTTTTTCCTGTTTTGTATCTAAATGCCGATCCGCGCTCTATCATCCATTGGTCATGCCTGGTCAAATGGATGGACTGATGGATGAAAGTCTCACCACTGGGTTCTTATTTGACTTAAAGCTTTTGCGATTGGTTGTCATTTTGGTGCTGCTCTGCTTCAAGTACAAGCGTAACATGTTACAAAAAATTTGCAGTACCCCAATGTACGAATGTCCGGCTTTTTACTCATTTACTCATCCAAACGATTTGGTAGGGAGACTACAAAAAAGCATCTTCAATGTCCTCCTGAATGCCTTGAAATGTACACTGTTTTCCTTTAAAATTGTTTTTACTATCCGGACAAAACTCTTTTGATAGTAAAAAATGCGAGTGTGACCACGTGTGTAACATGTATGATCCGTCACCTCGGCACTGCTATTATTTTTATGCCAGTAATATTTCATTATTTCTATTTTCCTAAAGGTTGTGTGAGGATGGTAAAATGAGGAGAAAAAAAATCTTAGGCAAAGATTTTTAAACCAAAGTAGATTTTTTAAAACGCTTTTTAAATTGTGTTCATAGCATTCATTAGAATTTTCCCCCAAATATGTGAAAATGTAATTTTCATGATCACAAATGCTTTCCATTGGGCAATAGGATGAGTTGATTTGATTTAAAATGCTATGCATTTGTTTCCTAATATCAAACAAATAGCAGTTTTTAACACACTTTTCATCCTGTTTTTTTCTCCTAAATATTCGGGCATTGCTCAATGGTGGGGGAAAGAAAGTGCATTGACTCACGTCGGACTTGCCCTCGGCTTTTCCTTCCTCTTGCGTTTTTAGTGTCAGTATTTTAAATTAACAGAAAGTGTTTATACTTATATATATTTTGTCGCTTCTGCCACATCTTCCTTTAACTTATGTCTGTAGAACAAAAAAGGCTATTTTAAAAACAATAAATAGAATGTTATTTAATGACAAACTTGTGTCCTCCTTTTATTAACAATCACATTTGGGTTTTCGTTGATTGGAGAAAAATATTTTATAGAAGTGTAGATTTCGATGAATAATCAAGGGAAACATCAGGAAGTCTACATCTTTTTCTTTTTTTTTTGTCGCCATTAAAGGGTGATCTTAGACCCTTTGTTTCATATTAAGACCGTGTGTGTGTGATGTGGGCCTGCCTTTGTGTCAGTGGGAATAATGTGTACAATACTTGACGAGGGCGCCCTTTGTTTTCTTTTAGTAGTCTAGACAAGAAGAGTCTAGCGGCCAACAATACGACCTCACTCACAAAAGTAGCCCGCGGGGGTCAGAGTTCATCTCACGACACCTGCCGCTAGGAGGGCATGTGGAGTTGGGCTCTCAAAGGAGGACAATGAAGGAATGGAGCAATACAGGCAAAGTCCCTCTTTAGTCATCTTTTGAGATCTCAGCTGTATGCTAATATGGACTACGCTGGCCAGGTTGTTAGTTCCAACACATAAAAAAAAAAGTTGCACAGTGTGAGAGCCTTGGAGACATGTCAGCAAATGTATTTAACGCAATTCTTGTACTGATTTCAATAATTGGGAGAAAATCCTGTCTCAATTTTATACATACAAGTTTTTTATGTTGGGCCCTGGGTCTTTATAATGCAATTTGTAATGCAGACCCCAATGAGAAAAAAAAGTTTCAAATACTGAAAGCTGCATTTACAGGGATCCATATGTGTGCGCGCAACTGCAGACTCGAAGCGAGAGACGTTGGGAAGTGTAAGAAGACGACATATGGGACAGAGTTTAGTGACCCCCTCTTTCTCGCCTGAGCCCATCTGTTCCCTCAATCCCCCCCCCCCCCCGGCCTCATAACTCATGGCAATCACACTTTCGGCCTATCTGCATTCTGGTTCCTGTAGTTTGGTGTGAGATTGTACAAGTGAGCCCTGATGAATAGAATTGATATGGTTTGCAGTGAATATATTAAAAATCTACACACCCCAGTTTGAATTTCAGGTTTTTATCATCAGCATGGATTCATATGGATGACCCCACTCGGGTGGACGCCTGGGGCCGCCCTCTGGACCTGAGTTGATGTTCAGGACCTTCGCCCTGCCCTCTCCACGCCCCTGGCTCCTAGTTAAAAAAAACAAAAAAAACAAATTACCCTCGAGCACTTTCATGAAAAGTTGTTACATACTATAAAGTAGAAGTTGCATCGTTTTTAGAATTTATTTTAACTTGTCACGATAAGAAAGTTTAATTTAAAACGGTAAATTTTATGAAATAAAGTTTGATTTTTTTTTGCGACTGAGCACAATTATGCAAACAATATATTTCTGAAGATAGTATATGTAGGTTGCACTTGCAAAGAAAGGTTTATTGCCTGTAATGACGATTTCCACTCTTTTGGCATACATTCGAGTTACGTCGCCATCGTACGAACAACGGAACTTCGTCGTTAACCGAGGACTATACGGAGTATGCTGATTGGTTTAGCCGGATGAAAAAAAAGTCTAAAGAGGGGCGTTGTTGTGGTCCGGTTCTTGCTTCTGTGCTGGCTGCTGGGTTCCGTGATTGGATGACGGCTTGTTTTTCGGGGTGGGGGTCTGCGTGTGTTCGTGTGAGCCTCACGTTCAGGCAAAGGGGGGCGACTGGAGGGGATCACTTCCATGGACCATCTGTCTGCCTGGGCTCAACAAAGGAGGACGCAGGATGGTGTTAGTCCATGTCGGATATCTGGTTCTCCCCGTCTTCGGATCGGTTAGAAATAGAGGTACGAGCACCTTTATTACTTTCGTTAAAATATTTAAAAGGGGAAAAATATTTTCGACGCTGAAATAATGAACACAGCTGACACCTGCTACCGAGCGAGCATCGCTAACATTAGCCGCGTTGCTAACTAGCGCACGTCATTTCTATGCAGTCGTACAAAGCAAAAATACTCATTTGAATTTTTTTCTTTTTCATATAAAAGCCACGAATGGCTGCACCTGTCAACCCGATTTTCCTCCTCACTTTGCCATTTATACATCAACGTCAGCACGACGACGTGAATATTTTAATAATCAGAGCCGACTCACTCAATATGACAAGTGACGTACGTGTGTGCATCGGTTCACCGCCGGCGTCTACTCGCATCTTTTAGCTTATGGAAATCGCGAAAACAAAATCTGATCATCCTTTTGGAATGACAAGTAAAACGTCAAAAATGGAAGGCCTTCGTCATCTAATCTTTCTACTACTACCGCTGCTGCTGATACTACTACATGCATACTAGTGTGGCACCGATGATTTCATTGTGCTTTTATTTGTGTTTTCTTTTTTTCCCTGTTCCATAGTATCGAGGCTGGCTCCACATTCCGCATTTCTCAGACCTTTGTGTCCCCTCTCCTCTCCATTGTGTAGCTAACGATCATCTGCTGCTGTCTGCCCGTGTATAGCCTCTGCCTGTTTTTTCTATCTGCATCTATCTGGTCTTGTGGTGGTGGGCAAAATATTCTACCTATCCTTCATCTTGTTACTCCTTCTTTTCTATTTGCTCCCTCCACATTTCCTCTTCCATCTGAAGACAACATTGGCAAAACACCAAAACGAAAATTTCACTCATGCCCTCTGTGTTGTGTTTACCAAGGAGTATTTGGGCCACACGAAAAAATAAAAACAAATAAGTGTAGTGTATGCTACAAAATTGAAGCGGGAATATTATGAGAATAAAGAGAGAATTTTACAAGGATATGATAGGATTCGAGATTGTCGAGATACTAAAACATTATTTTAGATATTTGCATCATTAGAACAAAGCTGTGATGGGTATTCTATTTTTGTCTTTGCAAAAGTAAATTTGAATATTTTCAAAAAATTGTAGATTTTCTAGAATAAAATTGTATGGATATTGTCAAGAAAAAGCTGTAACTTCAAAATTTAAGGCAAAAGTAGAATAAAGTAATATCACAAGAAAACAAAAATAAATAAAAAAAATTCTGAAAGAGTTTAAAAAATTGCAGTGAGTCACAGTATTCTGAAAACGAATTTGTATATTTATTAGAATTTTTGGGAGAATAAAGTCAGTGTAATGATGATAGACTACAATATAGTTGAGGAAAAAAAGCTTCTTTTTTTTTTTAGATTAAAGTCATAATATTGTGTGGCCCATATATGCCTGGGTAGTAACTAAAGAATAACACCTTGTATAGAGTCTTATTTCCACAAGTATTTTTAGTGAGTAACCCATGCTATCTCTACTGCTACTAGACATTGTGATTCTTCCATTTTATGTGTTGGTAGATGACATTCTGCTGTAAATTTCTGTAAAGTGGATACATTTTGACACTCACCCCACGATAACATCACTTCCCGTTTCCTCCTCCCTTCTCCAAACGAGGCTTCGATCACAGCCAACAGTCAAGAGGGCTTGATCGAGCTGGCCATCCTCCAAAATTGCACTCGGCCCCCCCCCCTCTAAAAAAAAAAAAAAAAAAAAAAAAGCTTAAACCGAGCAAGGTCAAGTGTGTTTGATTGGTGTTTTTCCAGCGGGTGCAATCTGCCCTGCGAAGATAATAATGCTCACTTTTGATTGAAACGGAAGTATTGATTGTCGTTAATCTGGTGCCTGCTTGCATGAGAATTTACTAAAAATTTCACAACTCTGCCTAGTAGCAAGTAGCCAGGCAAAAATGAAATATTTATTTCTGCATTCGTCAGATAGTTTAATTTCAGAAGCTGCAGTGTTTTCCTTTTTTCCAAATCAGCCTTATGGGGCACTTATGATTGTGCCCTATGAACTCTGCCTAGATACCAAAGTTAGACAGCTTCAAACTTTAGATCTCACCTATATTTAGTGACTCCTTTTATCCAAAAATTAAGCAAAAATAGTAATTTATTTTTTAGCCTCTTCAGCACATATAATTAAACAACCTTATGACATAATTGTGAAAAGAAGTCTGACAAAATCCTGCTAGATTAATAATTATTTGGCAGTGTCAATCAAAACTGAGCTTTATTATCCAACATTGTGTCTGGGTGGGCGTGTGTATCTCCAACATTCCCGTACATTCCCCTTCAGTTCCCACATTAAATTGGCACATCCAATCCCTCTCCAGTATTTCAGCCTGCGTCACAATGCTATCCATTTTACAGGGATGTTTATCCTGCACTGCTGTAGCGCTCCTTTTGGAAAACAAAACTAGAATCAAAATGTCCTTTCTTTTTTTTTTTCTTCCTCATGTTGTTGTATGACTAGCTCCTAAAATGCATGCTCATTTTCCTTTTCTCCACATGGAAGAGCATATTCCTATGTACTCTTTTTGTGTAGAAATGTCCCAGCTGTACTGAACTGTGCTGGAAAAAGCATACACATCTACTCATTGGATGCTGCTTCTGTCGTGTTAACCCTCCAGAGAAGCATGGTCGGGGCCTTGCCTTCCGCCTCTTTTATTTGCATGGTATTATTGTGCTTATGCAGGAGCAAATGACGAATTTTTTTTATTATCTCACAGTGCCACGCCTATTTTTATACTAATATTTTCCAATAAAGACTCTAGTTTTCTTCCTAACCTTCAGTGTGCTTTTTGCTGATTTTTCCATGTCGCTCGCCCCCCCCCCCTTTTTACACTGCCCTTTACCCCCCCCCCCCCTCCTCGTCCTCCTCCCTCCACACTGTGCTGTCACTGAGACATTTCCCCTCACTCTTTATGTGCTGCCATTTCTCAGCTGTCCCCGACAGTCGATGCAACTCGCTGCCGCACATACTTGGAATAGGTCATATATTTTACAGTGGAAAGTCTAATTTAATACAATTGACCTCGGATATGATTTATTAATGATTCCTCATGGGGAAACAACAGAAATAGAAATTACAGCCAAATTTTACTGTGGAACTTCTGACTTAATTGACTTTTTGACAATACTTTTGTTCCAGTCATTTTAATTGCCACCACTGGCGGAGCTAGGATTTTTTTTTCCCTTGGGCAGGGGGGCAATGAATATCTCATGGGGTCCGTAAAACGAAATAAAAAAAATAAAAAATGCTACAAAAAAAAATATTAATTGTATGTTCCCCACAGGGTGGTGGTGGGGGGGAAATGCCCCTGCAGTCCCCCTCTTACTCCGCCAGTGGTTGTCATGCTAACACAGAAATATTAAATATGGCATTTTTTTTATCACATTCTACTCGCATGCATGTACTGTCAAAAAGAGTTAATTTGCTCCTATGTGATGACACACATCCACACTGGCCGAGAGAGCGTTGCATGATGGGATAGCACTGCAGCAGACAGCAGACGGGATTATGCTGAGGAGAGAGGAGGTGTGATTGTGTAGTTGCAGTGATGGGAGCAGCAGGGAGTAGGGGGGAGGTGTGTGTGTGGGGGGGCAGGGGGGCTGCTTTTAGAGTGGTGGGCTCTACATGTCAGACTGCTGCAATCGTACGTGGGCGGAGTTTTCGGGAAGTCAGTCAAGTGAGGACACGCCGTAGGATGGTGGCGGGGGGGGGGGTACTCGGCGCCAATCAGATCCAAGCCGGGGATGAAAGTATAACAGGCCTCGTTACTGCAGGCACCACTGCAATATGTGAAATATTCATACCCGGAGACAAACGGTTTGATATTTACATGCCCTTACGCCGGCGTAGCGCTCTGCCTTTTTAGTCAATCAACAAAACAAAGTCTGACATTTCTGCTCCACTTGCTCAGAGGAATATTAATATCTCTTTGTTTACCATTTAAGGGGCTAATTTATGAATGAATGGCAATAGGAGCCATCTGACCTCACTATAAATTGCTGGAAATGATGGGTTAGATTTAATCCAATGCCAATAATGCACTTTATGATGATGAGTATTTTTGCTTTTTATGTCGCCATGACAACCACACTTATCAGACTCCCGCGTCTCATTCCACAACAGCAGGCAGAGGAGTGAGCTACTTGGAAGTCATTTGTTCTCTCCTAGGGTTCAGTGGGACTACTTTCAGCCTGCCGCCTCGGTGGTTTGTTTAAAAAAAAAAAAAAAAAATTGGATCTTTTCTGACCACGCAGGTGCACACTTCAACAGGCACCAACACAGCCATGCTACCTCCTGCCGACATTTTCACCTGGGCGCCCCGCAGGCGCCCATCTCGGCCGAGTTCCCTTTAGGACACGCCGGTCAGCCCTCTCAGGCGGGCCTGGCCGCCCACCTCCCCCCCGGGCACCATCAACCCCTCGCTGCCCTGCCTGCCGCCCCACAGTTCCAGGACGTGTCGGGGCCTCCGTTCCTACCTCAGGCCTTACACCAGCAATACCTCATCCAGCAGCAGCTTCTAGAAGCGCAGCACCGCCGGATTCTCCCACACTCCAGGTGATTTGCAGAGAGAAAACAAATATTTAGACGACAAAACAAGACTAATATTTACAAACCCATCGCCCACAGAAGGACCCAAGAACGAGTTCCCCTCAACCCTCACCGTCTTCGCTCAGCTTACGAGTACTCCCCGCCCCTCCACGCCCTGCAGCAGCCCAGATACCTGGCCGAAGGCACCGACTGGTGAGTCAGCATCTTAAAAGCGACGTGTTCTCGTCTGTCACGTCGCGGCGACTTAACGGCACCGTCTGTCTGCCTGCCAGGGATCTCAGCGTCGACGCCGGCCTCCCTCACCACCAGTACCACCTGCAGCAGCTGCCGCAGCACTACCAGCACTACCTGGCCTCTCCCCGAATGCATCACTTTCCCAGGAACACGTCCTCTGCACAAGTGGTTTGTACTTAATGCTTATTCGGCCAGCCTTCACCATTCTGTGAAAGATTAGAGACTAGACATTTTTTTTGCTAGGTTGTGCATGAAATCAGAAACTACCCATACCCCCAACTGCACCTGTTGGCACTGCAGAGTTTGAACCCCTCCAGGCATGCTACTGCCGTGCGGGAGAGCTACGAGGTAAAAAAATAAAATAAAATAAAAAAAAAGTTGACAAATTAAACGTGTATTGTTTTATTCCAGGAGCTGCTTCAGTTGGAGGACCGGCTAGGCAGCGTTAATCGAGGCGCAGTGCAGACCACCATCGAGCGCTTCACCTTTCCGCACAAATACAAAAAGGTAACAATTGACACGGACGCCTCATGGAAGGCCCTTTGGATTTTAACCCTCTGCCCCTGAAACAGAGGAAGCCCTTGCAGCTGAAGCTCGGTGGGGAGGAAGAGGAGACGGACGTGGATGAGAAGTGCACCATCTGCTTGTCCATGCTGGAGGACGGCGAGGACGTCAGGTCAGCTGGTTATCGAAAATATACATCATTACTCGGTTTTGTCGTTGTTGGCAAGCGTGAATCCGTTCCAAAAAGTTAGGCTCAAACATAATCGTACAAAAACTAAAGCAATAGTTCCCATTGGGAATAATGTAAATCAATTTAATCTGTTCTAGATACCCAAAAATAATCAGGAAAAAAATTATTTCATTTCACAGGATAGTATTTTGTAACGGAGGGTCCAAGTAGAATTTTTAAGTGAGGGGGTTGTGGCAGCCAGGGCTCGGGTTGCGACATATGTGTGCATCCTCAGCTGTCTCTAGGATTGATGACTGCGCAGCACGTATGTCCTTACGCCTGACAGGGCAAAACTAAAGTAAGCCAAAGTAAGTGAACACCCTCCGCTCCTCGTCCTTGTGTCCCACAGGAGGTTACCCTGCATGCATCTCTTCCACCAAGGCTGCGTGGACCAATGGCTGGCGACCAGCAGGAAATGTCCAATCTGTCGAGTTGACATTGAGACGCAGCTGAACCCCGACAGCTGATGAGATTTTTCGCCCCCACGCCGTTTCCTACCACGCGCCTGCTTTCTTCCATCCTCCTCCTCCTCTTCTCACCCCCCCCCCCCCCCCCCCCCCACCACGGGTGCTTTTGCCAAATGTCTCCTGACTTTTGATGTGACTTTTTTTCTTTTGGACTCTCGCTTTACTGAGCCAAGCCAGGGAGTAGAAGTACAAGAGAACTCTATTACTCTTCTCGCGCCTCCCCCCCCCCCCCCCCCCTTTTCTCTCTTTCTATAGAACACAAGCACATCTGCACACACTAACAAGTCGTGTACACAGGGTTTCATTGTAGCTTGCTGGTTTTACGTGGTGACCGTGGTGGTGTGGTGCAGGGGTTCTCAAACTTTTTGGGTCCAGGGATCCTTTACAAGAGATTTTTTTTGTAACCCAATCTTAATACTAAACATAATTTGTACCCCTAAATGTCATAGGAATTAAAAAGTTACCTATTTTCGAGGGGGGTTATAATATTACAATAATGTTTTCTCTAGGGGAAAAATAATTGTTATGAGAATTAAATTGTATTGTTTTTTTATTGAAAAAAATAGTCATCTTTACAAGGAAAACATTTTCTCAAGGAGATAAAAAGTTAATGAGAATTAAGTCATATTTTTCCAACGTCAAGCCAAAATATTATAATTAAGTCCCTGTAAAGTGGAAATAAATCTAAGTCTTATTATGAATTATTTTCCAGATGCCCACGTTACAGCTCGCGGAACCCAGGGGGCCCGAGGACTCCAGTTTGAGAACCAATGGTGTAGTGTAGGCGCCTCTGAGCCGTGTAGCATGTCCTTAAAGCCATGACTTAACGTCCCATTGCGAGCTGACTGTCTCTCTGACTCTTTCTTCTCTCTTTTTCCTTCTTCCTGGAACACAAAAATGCCGTGTTTACCTTTTATGATCGTAGAGTAGCAGCAAGCACGCGTGGCGCGCCACCGCCTCCTTCGGGGTTGGGGGCGCCCCCGAGCGCCATCTGTGGCGTGTTTTTAAAGCTATCGTGCAGCTTTGACGTTTTGCAATACGCTTGTGTTGATCGACACTGCCGGCCGCTGAGTCGGTGAATCGCCACACTTCAAACTAAGTCGTATGTTGCAAGAAGGTTGCTGAAAGAAAGAGCTGGAACCTTTCCATGGGAAAAATTGGCTACTAGTTAGCTACAATTCTAAAAATAACTCACCAGTGAAATTATTCGATTAGCATCAACTGTATTTTAGTTTCATGATATTTATTTTCTGTTATTCCTCAGCTCAGCTTCCCGTGGAAAGTTTCCGGCCACCTTCATGGCCCTGTTTTGCAACTCGAGCTGCCAAACAAACGCCGCATGTGTGCTTGCCCTGTCGCGCAACATTAGCACAACGCTTCCAGTAAACGTGAATTACGGGATGCTTCAACTTATTACATCACAAAGCCAAAAAAAAAAAAAATGGACGCTATCATGCACTGTTGGAGTATACTAGTATTAGTAGTAGTAGTATGTGGGAAGCTTTAGCGCTGTCCTTGTTAGCTTTTCCGAATGAAAACTGCATGCGTTTGTGGTCCCGGCAGCTTAAAACTACAAAGATGGCGTCCTTTATTATTTCAGAGCTAAAGAACAAGCACAGGCTTTTTATTGGCTCCTACTTGAGTGCGTGACTTTTTTTTTTTTTTGTGCGATCGACCCGCCCCTCCCTTTCCCTTGTGGTTGCTACGCCGGTTGCTATGCTGTATCGCTGTAGAATGTGACGTGCGACGGAGGCAGCCTCTCTCTCACAGTGCACAAACAACGACACAATGAATTCTCATTCAAACGTGACAACGCCCTTTACGCACTGTGATTGTGATTAATTTTTTACGTTGATTTTTTTTTCGTCTTGTGCACTGCCAGTGTCGACACTGCCTCCGCCTGTGATGACGAAGTGTTCATAGTTTACACAGGGTGTTGTCCATTGAGATGCCTTAAGTATTTAACAATCATAATTTATTACTAACTGTAGATACAGTGGCTATTTAATTTTTTTTTTTTATCATTTTATTTATTTAGACACACACACATTAAATTGCTATGAAAAGAAACGATTACCTCATCTTCTGCATTGTTTCCAGTGCTTTGCATGCAGCTGTATGGGAATACTAAGGAAATATTTACAAAAAGGAAAAAAATATTATTATTACTGTTAGCACTGCTGCTGCTGCTGCTCTCCGTTAAAGCCTCCCCTATCATCTTCCAGTGGTGCTGTGGATATCGCTGACATTCCATCCCATGCAACACTTGCCAATGCTGTGACATAATATTTAGTGGACAAACTGCAATGGAGTTGACTGGTTCTTATTATTTCGATTTTTTTTTTTTTGCACTGTTCTGATAAGGGAACCCTCTCATTGGCACCTCTGTGCTTATTAACATTACTGTATTTTTTTTTCTCCCCTTAAACACTTTTCAGTGTAAAACAGTGCCTCACAAAATAATAATAATAAAAAAAAAAGGCACTTTATTTTTGTTTTGTTTTTATTTCCATCATCCTTCCTCTTAGTTTCCTTTGACAGTGTACGGAAGGTTTTTAAAGCACAACTGCATGTTTTCTCAGGTTTCAATGCACTGATTCAATGGCTTGAGATTGACTTTACAAATATTTTTTTTCCCCGTAAAATAGTTTTTCTTTATGTTGCTTGAATGCAAACAACGCACGGAAATATCTCGCCCGAAAAGAAGAGTGCCAGTGAAAGGGCTGCCGCTATTTTTGTGTGTGTGTATAAATCGGATCAATCTGCTGTTCTAGCCGTGACTGCGCAATGTTTTTCAATATGGGATATTTTATCTGAAAATAGAACTATTTATCATGAATATTAAAGCAATACCGCATTAACGGTGACGAGTGTGTGCGACGTGGACGAACATATTGCGAATACATGTTAGATTCACGCGTGGTGGAATTTTTTTGTACCTTATTTATTCTTACTACTAATGATGATGATTTCAAAAGTGGCATTGCTAAACCCAAACTTTTTTTGTTTTTTGTTTTAAAATTGTTTCATGGCTTGTACATTATCTTTTTGTATGTGCTCTTTTTGTAATAAAATGCGGAAACAACAAAGTTGTCAAATGTGAATCATGTTTCTACATAATCAAATTATTATAAAATTTAAAAAAATCCATTCTAAAATTAAATGCTTGTAATCTTACATTAAGACAATTATTCTTGCAAAAATAAAAACAAAAATCCTAAAATTGATGTTAAAAATTGTTTATTCTTGCAACTTTTTTTATTAATCATTTGATTTGGTTTTTAATGACTCACATGTGGAATAAAAGCCTTAAAATTCAATTTTTTTTAATGACATATACAAAACTCAACAATCCAGCAAAGCAAGGGAAACTCTTTTGGAGACTTTGGGCTTCAAAAAATTGGCACATAGTTTTTTTTTTTTCTGACCAAAACAAACAAAAAAAGTAAAAATGTAAATTCTTGTCACATTTCCCAATGTAAACAAATGTCTGTGAAAAACTTTACAGAAGAAAAACAATCCGACCCCCATTGATAAATACTCAGTTGGCTGAATGAAACAATTACGCCATACTCCGCCCCCCCCCTTGTGAATTTAGCTGTTCAGTATTTGGGGTAGAGGACTCTGACGATCTGCCCGTCAGCCCTTTTAGTGTCCAGCCACTTCCCGCACAGGAAAATGGTGGTGACGCCATTGGCGGTGTTGGTGACTTCCACGCGATCCAGCAGCCAACCAGGATGCAGACCCGAGTTATCGTGCTCCACTCTCACCTTCTGCAACTCTCCCATATCCAGCATCTCCAACAGGAAGCGATCCGTCTGCTCCCGCTCAAAGAGGTTCCGGAACTTCTGCCGCAGCTGCCGCCGACCCGAATCACCGTTGGAGCCGAAGACGGTGATGGAGACGTTGGCGTCGGTGCCAGCTCCCTTCTCGTCGCCCGTGATGACGATGATCTCGTACTTGACGGGCACCAGGCTTCGGGCCTTGCTGGCGAAGCTCTCGATGGCCTTGGTGCACTCGAAGGTCAAGAAGTCGTCCCTCTTGGCCGACAACGGGACGAGGGCGTCACAATGGAAGATGTACCTGGAGAGAAATATTCTAACATTCGTCCCACAAAATTAGCCTTTCCAAACGTGGACCTTACTTGTTGCCCAGCTCTCTTTCCGTGACCACCACCTCCTCCGCGTGCCAGTGAAGCTCCTCCTTGACTTTCTTCCCATCCTTGGATATGTGGCCAACGCAGATGCTGACAATGTCGCCCAGGTTCTTGGATGTAAACTCAAATCTGTCAACGTTTCCCCTAAAAAAAAAGTGCAGTGGTATGGTCCATCGAACAACCCAAATAACTTTATTCATATGTTACCGTAAAAACCTCCTCTTCTTCGACGAGTTCTCCATTAAGAACTCCTTTGATCGGCCCTTCCTCCCCTCCAACACGATCCAAACGTTCTCCTTGGTTTCCGCCTCTGCCGTGTCTCCAGTGGTGACGCAAATTTCGTACTCTTTGGGAGAGCGTACGAAAGATAAGTAACATTGAATGACATCATGGGAAAAAAAGTCTTACTGGTTTTCTCGTCAAGGTCCAAGTATTCGTTGTTAGCGCACGGCAGCTCCCTCATGATCTGCCCGTCGCCGTCGTTTTTGGCGAGCCAGCGGTCGCAGGGAAAGCGGAAGGTCTTGTCCATGAGTTCGTCCTTCACGTCGATGTAGTCCAATTGCCATCCTGGAGCGAGGCCTGCATGCGAAGGGAGAAGATGAGAAGTCCACCTCAAGTGAGTCGGCGTCTTTTTCTAACCTGTGTTGTCGTGCCACACTCGGACTTTGGAAAGGTCACCCAGGCTCAAGATGTCTACAAATCGGAAGGTATCCATCTGCTTTCGCTCAAACTTGTTGGACTTGTTGCACTCTTTCAACGCCAAGGTCCCCGTGTCGCCGTTCTCGCCGAAAATAATGATCCAAACATTGGCGTCGGTACCGGCCCCTGAAGGAGACGAGACACTGAATCCGAGCCAAACTGACACCGATGGACCAATTAATTGATTGGTGAGGTGAGGCGAGAAAGAGTCTGCCTCACAGCATTAAATTCTCATCATGAATTATTCATTGCTTTGGCAAGAGACTTTTAAGAAGAAGACTGGAGAGTCAAATGCCAGCGTTCTGTCTGAATCGTTTCCCGTCTTGCTTTAAGTGATCTTAACAGATGTGGCTCGACCTGTCACATCGTCACATCGTGATGAAGCTCCCGGAGGAGGCCATTAGCGGATGCTGTGTATCGCCTACGAGATTCTTCACCAGCCTCGCTCATTAGCGAGGCGGGACTGCGTCTCGGCTTGCAGCGGCTACCCGAGGTCACAATGCTGCACTTGAGGTCAAACGTCTCACAGTGCTTTTGTATTGATTAGCAACAGTGATGGAAAGTCACCAAGAACAAAGACTCCGTTTCATAAATAGAGAGAAGAAAAGCTCTAATCTGGAGACATCATCTGAAATGGCTATTAGTCACCCTTGCCATGACATTAACTATGAAGACACACCTGTGACATCTCCAGTCTTGACCTGAACCACATAAGTGGTGAGCTCCACCATGGTCTCCTCATCCACCACTGCAGCCATCTCGCAAATCATGGTCCTTTGGGGTCCACATGTCCTGGACAGCCACTCCTCATAGGTGAACACAGACACCTCCCCCGTGGTCAGGTTGTTCATGGTCACCTGGAGAGGTCCGTCGTTTGATAAGAAGCTCAGGTGGGGAACCTGGCTAAGGATTTCATGGTGGACCAACCGTATCAAGGAACCAATCCGGTCTGCTGCCTGAGCCGTCAATACGTAGCCTCATCTTCCTGAGAGGAGCGATGTCATCTATCTCCATGTTAAAGGTGTCCTCCTGACCACGCTCAAACCTAAAAATCAGTCGAGGAACTCAATTTGCAGGTGAAAAAATGACTCCCACGATACCTTCTAACTGGACGTCTCATTCTGGGGTCTCACCTGTCCTCGTTCTTCCGCAGCAACATTTCCTCAGTACT
This sequence comes from Syngnathus acus, assembly GCF_901709675.1. Classification (NCBI taxonomy): domain Eukaryota; kingdom Metazoa; phylum Chordata; class Actinopteri; order Syngnathiformes; family Syngnathidae; genus Syngnathus; species Syngnathus acus. The sequence continues at coordinate 8,153,604 of NC_051097.1, forward strand.
GCCGTTGGCACCAAACACAGTCATGAAGATCTTGGTGTCTGTTCCTGCGTTTTGGACATCCCCCGTGACCACAGTCACTTCATAAATGACCTGTGAGAGGACCACGACACTTCAGATCTTTCGATACAAAATTAATTTGTGAATATCAGAAGTTGTTGCGTACTTTCTGGGAAATGGAAACGGCTTCTGCATCCAGAATGTTGAAAACTCTGGCGGTCAGGCCGTCACCGCGATCTTTGGCCAGCCAGCATGCGCAAGCAAAGATATATTTGACCCCTTTGGTTGGCACGGCAACGGAGAGCTCATCTACCAACCAGCAGCTCTCGGGAGTGGCACCGTCATGGCCGAGCTGCGAGGAGATTTCGGGTCGTGGCCTCGGTTTTAGGATTCTCGATTAAACGATGGGTTGAACCTCACCTCGACCTTTATGATCTCCCACACGTCTGAGCCGTAGCACTCGAAGCTCTCCATAGATCCGGCCTGGAGGCCCTTCATCCCATCCGGCGGATCCAACCACAATCTATCCGTGCGGCTGTGATTGGCTCCGATAATAATCACGTAGGCCCTGCTGGTGGTTCCGGCGTCTCGCTCCAGCCCGGTGCACAGTGTGATGTGGTACGGTATGACTGCGTGGGAAAGTTCTGCTTAACATCTGGAGGTCTTTCGTGGGAATACTGACGTTCCTCACCAGGGAGTTCCTCGACCTCCTCTTCCTTCTTTTTGCTCTTTTTGTTCATGTTGTTGTCGATGCTCTTCAAGGTTGACTTCTTGATACTCAGGTTCTCTCGGACCCCCTCGTAGCCCTGAAAGAACTGTACGTTGAGAAGATGACTTCTCCCCAACCTCTTTCGGAACTCGAAATTACCTTAATGTAGAAAACTCTCTGGATGCGGCGGTCCTCCCTCTTCCGGGACAGCCACCGTTCGCACAAGAAAAGGAAGACCTCCTCTGTGTCCACGTCGAGAACCTCCACCTGGTCCAGGTACCAGTCTGGGCTCATCATGCTGTTATCATGGCGGATCTTGATCTTGAACACCTGCCCCAGATCCACAGCCTCGATGGTGAACTTATCCACCTGTGAAAACGAGAACTTTCACTGCCACAACTTTGTTTATTTGTCTTCATTGTCGTTGTTTCCTTACGGATCCTCTCTCAAATTTGTTGCTGTTGTTCTCCGACTTGCTGAGCTTCCTCTCGCCAGTATCACCCAGGTCGCCGTAGATGGTGAGGAACACGTTGGCGTCGGTGCCCGCCCCGTACATGTCGCCGGTCATCACGGACACTTTGTATGTATGTGCTGAGGTCAAATGAAGACCACACACGTCAATCAGAAGATTGAAAATATGCTAACGGTCTTGTGGTGTGTTTATCGTACTCTCCAGGGCGTCCTCCACCTCCACCTCCGTGATCTTCAAACTCCCGTCCCGTGCCAGCTTCTCGGTGATGATGTCAGAGGGCACCAGTTCCCTCACAGTCTCCCCATCGTCCTCCGACTTGGCGAGCCAGCGCTCACACGGGAAGATGACCGTCTCCGAGCCCTGCGACACAAGTTGGTCCCTCAGTGAGATGCGTTAAGTACCGTTACGGGATCTGGACCGCACCTTCCCCTTCTTTAGCAGACGTCGGATCTCCACTCGATCCAGGTACCAGCCTGGGTTGACGCCGCGGTTGTCGTGACCGATGCGGATCTTCTCAATGACCTCCCCAACGTCCTCCAGCTTCAGTGAGCAAATGTAAATATAATGTAAACTTCAGATTTCCACGATAGGGTGATGATTTCAGTATCAGCGTACCTCAACAATGAACATGTCCTCGGCTCCCCTCTCAAAGTACATGATCCTCTCCCTCTTGTTGACGCACAGCCGCTTCTGCTGCGTGCACATGGCGTCTCTTCCATACAGGACAACAACCACGTCTGCGTCCGTGCCCGCTCCAAAAACATCACCCGTGAAAATTTTGATCTCGTAAGGGACAACTAGAAAGAAAAAAAAGGATCAAATATCTGATTTTTTTCCTCAGGGGGGATCGTGGCCCAACAGCCCCCTCTCTAGCACCGCCAATGGAAGAACATTTATCAGCGGCAATCTCACATGGTGTGTAAAGTTCTGTTTGGAGAGGATTCGGAAAAAGATCTCTGGAGATGGCGCCGTCGTCCTCGCCTTTGTCCAACCAGCGGCCGCACTGGAATTGAAGTTTCTGCCCCAGCGAAGGAGCATCAATCTCCACCCAGTCCAGGAACCAGCCTGCTGAACCACCCCCTGCTCACATTCACAGTAATGTGACCAAACCCAAAAAACAGGTGAGTCCAAAACATCATAAAAACATGTCTTATTTTTATTATTATATCAAATTCAGTAAATCCCACTGGATTGCTTTTTCTAGCTTGACGGTCCTCCCATTTTGCAGGCTTTTCATTTTATTATTATCATTTTCCTATTAACAGCTGACTCTCATTGATATCAAGTGTAGCCCCACTGTCAACCACAAGGTGGCGACAGAGTTATTTGAGACGATATACAATTAGAAGAAGAAGAATGACAACAGGAAGAATTTCGGCGCCATTTAAATTTCAGTGACAATTAGTGAAGCATCCTCTGTAATTCTGCTTTGTGCTTCTTGCCGAGCGAAATTCATCTTATAAGGTACATGTTCGGGCATGATAATTGGTGTATTGTGAGATGAGAAGTTTGTTTAGTCGAGAAAAAAAACGAAAATGGCTGTTTGTACAATATCTTTGTTATCCATCTCTCTTGCTATCGCTCAATATATTACGCGTTTGTATTTTTAAAAAGCGCGTTTCAAGACCCTAAAAAATATTAAGAACTGTTGTAAATGCTTTGAAAACATTCCGAGGGAGTATCTAAACAGAATATTTCAATATTGTGAATTTCACTTATTGGTGGGTAATCTGGAATGTAACACCTAAAATGGAGGTGGGGGGGGGGGGGGGTTACTATATAATGTAAATTACATCAATTATGTCGTAGAAAGAAAGAAAAGTACTGGTAAAGGAATGGAAATTGCTAATTCTCATCTCTACCTCTGCCCCATACCTACAAATGTGAATTAAAACATCCAAGTTTGTGTGGCTGTACCGTGGTTGTCATGTCCAATTCGTAACTTCTTGAGCGGCCCGATGTCCACAGCTTCCACGGTGAACTCGTCGATGATGCCCCGCTCAAACTTGTTCTTGTGCGTCTTAGAGGCCTTCAAATTTATGATCCCTGGCATTCAGACGATAATAAAGTTCAGAGGCAAGTGTGTGTATATTTTAGTTGGTGAGCCGTGATATAAAATATCTGATTTGGCTCAATATAGGCTGAAAAAGTGTACCTAATGAAGCCTCCCACCTGTGTCATCCTTGATTCCATATAGGGTCATAAAAACATTGGCGTCCGTCCCGGCGTACTTCTTTTCCCCGGTTTTTATCCTCACCGTGTACGTGGTGGACATGGCTGTAATGTCGAGCGCACTTCAGTATCATATTCATCTTCATTTCTAATGTCCTCACCTTTCTGCTCCAAGCCCAGCGTAGCCTCAGAGTCGCCATCATCGTCCTCATCGTCGCCTTTCTTCATGAAGGCCTCGTCCACGGGGACCAGCTCCCTGGCCAGCTGCCCGTCGTCTTCGTCCACCGCCAGCCATCGCTTGCACGGGAAGAAGTACCTGGAGCACAGTGGCCTGCGTGGTCAGGTTCTTTTCTAATGATTATGGCTTTATACATTAGATGAAGGGTTATAAAGAGCACACACATTATTTGCATCATCTATTTTTACTATATACCGTTCTAAAAAAATTGTCTGACTTTCAGACTTCCTTTCAAAGACTTGACACCAATAGGAAAGGTCGGCTTTGAATGGGTATGTACCATTTCTCGCCACATGGTGGTGCTGTAGCATTGTCATGTTTGTTGTCGTTTTAGATCATTTTTTTAAAACTATTTACAGCATGCTCAAAATATTCTATTATTTCTTGTGATTGACTTACGTGGTTTCATCCTTGTTGTCCACAATCTCCACCCTGTCCAGGAACCAGCCCGCCCCGGCCTGGCTGTTGTCATGTCGGATCCTCAGCTTCTTCAGCGTGCCCAGGTCCACGGCCGTGATGCTGAACACGTCCTCCTTGTGTCACGCACACACACGTACACAATTAAAAGGTGCATATTTTTTTTACCCCCGGGGTCGCTGCAGAGGTTAGCTTACTTGGTCCCGCTCAAATTTATTGAGGTTGTTAGACTTCCTAAGGCGCCGCTCGCCTGTGTCGCCAATTTCGCCATAGACGTTGATGTAAACCTTGGCATCGGTCCCCGCCCCCCACGGATGCCCCGTGAACACGTGCACGTCGTAAGAGTTCACTGCCGGGTGGAAAAAGATAATCGTGTGACGTTTTCAGTAACCTTGAGTACTCGTCGCTACGTTTACCCTCAAGATCTTCATTGTCATCGGTCAGGAGCTCGACCACAATCTCGCCGTCCTCCTCATCCCTGGCCAGCCAGCGGTTGCAAGGGAAGCTGAACATCTCCACCACTTCCTGCAGCTCCTCCACCATCTCCACCTCCTCCTCTTCGTCTTTCTTCTTCTTCTTCTTGTCTTTCTTCTTATCCTTCTTGGTGCCCTCCCGCTTCACCTCCACCTGCACCATGGCCGTCGTCAGGCGCTTGATGTCCACCGACTCCAGGAACCAGCCGTCGCCAATGCCCTTGCCGTCGTGGTAGATCCTCAGCTTGTAGATCTTACCCACATCCTGAGCTTCTATCTAGCAGCGGTGGCAGAAGTCCTCATGTAGCTAGCTACCGTCAATAAACTTTTCACATTGAACACAAGAACTCGATACCGACCTTGAAGATCTCTGTGGTACCGCGTTCAAAGTTGTTGGAGCGGCTCTTCAGGGGAAGAACTTCTGTTTTTCCATCGTTGCCGTAAATCTGACAGAAGACGTTCGCGTTGGTCCCGGCTGTGCGCACATCCCCTGTGACCACGCTCACTTCGTAGTTGATCACTGTCGCCGAACATAGATGATTGTAAGCCAGAGAGATCCATCGCAAAGTCGCCGCTCTTCCACATCATTGATTATTTACATTTCTCCATCTCCAGGATCTCGCTGGGATAGATCTCCACCTCCACTTTTCCATCAGCCTCGTCTTTGCAGAGCCAGCGGTGGCTTGGGAACATGTACTGCTTGCCCTGGACCGGCACCGAGATCTGAACACTGTCCAGAAACCAGCCGGCTCGCAGGCCTTCATTGGTGTGGCCGATGAGGAGTCTGTTGATCTGCCCAGGTTAGACAATGTTGATATTTTTCATGACCTCAGATAACAATGGGAAAACAGGTGGATGTTTCTGAGCTTACCTTTCCGATGTCAAAAGTTTCTATGGTGAAGATGTCGGTGCGACCGGTTTCAAAATAGTTCCGCAGGTCGTTGTCCGAGACTGCCAAGGTTATCTTGGCGGTGTCGCCCCTCTCGCCATACAGCTTGACAAACACCCGAGAGTCGGAGCTGGCACCGTTCACGCTACCAGTCTTGATGGCAATGTGGTAGCTCACATCTGCAAGGGGGTGGGGGGGGGGGGGGTGAGTACAAGCCCTGCCGTGAATCTCATCACGCAACGATACCATAAAAAATAATTAGCCAACAGATAAATTGATTTTGAAACAAAACCCAGATGAACCTTGGCTCCGCCCCCATTCTGCAAATGTCTGTTAGTCATGATGTGGGATTACTGTACTCACTGAACAACCGCAGGCCTTCTCCGGCTGGAACCAACTCGCGAACGATCTGCCCGTCATCCTCATTGCGGTCTAACCACCTGATTGGAGACACATTCGTTCAACCATAATTGGCCCGAGGGGGGAAAGCAATCAATCAATCTATTAAATGATCAATCCCAATAACAGAAACCAGACAAGACACTTTCCAGATGCAACCCGGCGCTACTCTCGGGCTGCTGGGCTCCGATTACCGAAAGAGACAGCTGCGTTTAGTGCCTATTTGTAAGGTGAGACCCATCCATCAACTGCCCAACAATTTAATAGCATGCAACTGGAGAGCCGTCTGACCCGCGCAGGCCCAATTTACCGTACTTATCGGGTCTTTTGGATCTTTTGTTTGGAAACGCAGAAAGCTGGTCATGGGGCTTAGGTGTGTTAGGAGAACAAGAGAATTAGTAGCAATGACATGGAACTAATACCTTCTTGTCGTTTGCATTGAGCCACGATCGATAAAGTTAATTTCATGTAGAATTAATTTGATAACTTCATTTTTTTTACGTACGATTATGTTTATAAATAGTATTTTGCCACTTAATGTCGACTGAAAATATCATCACGTGCTCTGAGCTCAGGTCACAACGATGCATTGAGTCACAAAACGGCCGCCTTTCCTGTAACACGGGAACTCGATGGCCGACGACTCCGGCTGGCCTTCCTCCCTCACCAAGACCTTATCGAGGAACCAACCGCAGCCTCCTCCGCGCCCGTCGTGTCCGACTCGCACCCGGTGGACGCGGCCCAGGGACACGGCTTCGATGAGAAACTCGTCATGCTGAAGGGAAATACAAAAAAAAGCATGACATGACCCGAACGCCGCTCATGTTAGCCGTACCGCTTACTCACGTTGCCCTTTTCGAATTTGTTGACGTTATTTTTGCTCATGTACATGAGTCTCTCCCCGGTGTCGCCCAGGTCGCCGACGACATTGAGGAAGACGCTGGCATCGGTGCCGCTGCCGCTGACGTTGCCCGTGCAGATGGTGATGCGATACTTCATCACTAAGCCATAAAATCAAAACTTGTTAATTTCCAAATAAATCCAAAACGCGGGTCGTCGTAAAACCCGTTTTCCTACAAGGTAGCGGCTCCCCGCAAAGAGTTCCCGTCGCCGGCAGCTCTCGTACGATCTCGTTGTCGTCTTCGTTGATGTCCAGCCAACGTCCGCATTCAAACTTGTATTTCTCCATCGTCAGGGTCTTCAGTAAACTAATCTGCAAACAGTCACAGAAATTTTTTGACAGGCCAAATTTGGCCAAGAACTATAAATCCCTCACCCTCCCTAAATGCCAGCCAGAAAACGGATGCCTCTTCTCGTGCCAGATGCGCAGTTTTAGGAGTCGTCCAATGTTTGGCAATTCAATCTAAAAGGATTTAAAAAAAACAACTCAAAGTCATTTCAGCAGTCAATGATTATAGATAATCCGGAGATTACCATGAATTTATCAAGACGGCCTTGTTCAAAACTATCCGAGTTGCTTTCCAGTTTGAGTTCATCCGATTTGCCGTTCTCTCCGTAGATCTGCAGAAATACCTGGGCGTCGGTACCCGCGCCCTTTAAGTCCGAAGTCCAGATCCACAAGGACCAGGGGTACTCTGTAGCACAAACCAGTAAGTAAATAAACTTTTAGAATTTCATCAGCGGTCTATACCCCGATGAAACTCACTCTTCTGTTTCCTCTGACGAAGAGAAACCATTTCGTAGAGCTCCCTCTCGATGAGACCGTCGCCCTCGTCCTCGTCCAGCCACATCCCGCATGGAAATGTCTGCTCCACCCCCGTGAATGGACAGTAGATGACCACCTCGAGGAAAAATGGCACCCAAGTACACAGGTGAGCAATGTTGGGATCACGCAGATGGCCTGCTTCATTTTTCTTATTTTTAAAATCAATTCATTTCATCAAATCCTACAAATAATACCGATTTTATTTGAGTAAACAATGGGTCGGTTTGATTTCTGGAAACAGACAAATATTAGTAAAATAAGCAATGTTAGAAATACTATTTATTAGTTCATTTTGGTCAAGAATTGTTTGCGAATAATAACAGAAAAAATAGTAAATACAATTATAAATCAAAACAGTAAATGAAAATAACCACCATTTTTTAGTTTACTCATTGTAAAAAAAAAAAAATGCAAAAAAATTATCTTATTAAATAATTAGGATGTATGAATGAGAGATTTCAGAATTGTGTGAAAAAGAAATGTGACGTGAAGGTTTTTTGTATATGAGTGTGTGTGAGAGCATTTTAGTCAAAGACGAATGTTCAGTGAAGTGCAAGAATATATTAGTAGTGTTGGAAAAGAAATCAGCAAGTATGAGAGCATTTCAGCAACGCGTGTGCGAGACACCTGGTACCTTCTCGCAGTACCAGCCGGCGCCCACGGCCCCGTTGTCGTGCCCGATGGTGACCCTGCTGAGAGGGCTGATCAGCTCGCAGATCTCCACGTTGAAAATGTCGATGAGGCCTCTCTCAAAGGCGCCGCCCTCCAGGAAGATTTTGCCGCTGTTCTTTAAGCCCTTGCAGCCGTGCATAACCATGTGGATTTTAGAGTTGGTCCCCGCGCCTCGCACGTCCCCCGTCATCACTTGAACGTTGTACACGATTCCTGACGGAATCGAATCGTTACATCGACTCGGACACAATGATCCTTGATGACGGAAACGCTCAGGTTGAGGCCGAGCGGTTGGCTCACCCATTGGCTGCAGTGAGCCGACCAGAACGTCTCTCTGGATTTTGCCATCGTCTTCATCCATAGCAAACCAGCGATTGACGGGGAACTCGTACACTCCTTTATTCCCGATGTCATCGATTGCAACCTGAATGGAGAACTGTTAGCATTGAGCTAAGGAGCTTAGAACGAAATAGCACGTGCCTTATCGAGGAACCATCCAGCGGATGAACCTCTGTTGTTGTGGCCGATGGTGATCTTCCTCAGCCTGCCCAGGTTGGGAGCTTCGACGGTGAACTTGTCCTCCGAGCCGCGTTCAAAATTGTCCTTGTCGCTGTCCAGCCGCCGCTCCCCTTCAACGAGTCGTGAAAGTCGTTAGGAGGATGAACGTGAATGTTAGTCAAGAAAGGTTTTTACCCACCCGTGTCGCCGTGCTCTCCAAAGATGTTGAGGAAGACGTCGGCGTCAGTTCCACTTCCCTTCATGTCGGCGGTGAACACGCTTACTATGTATTTATTTACTGTAATGATGAAAAGGACACAATTTCATGACATTCGATATGAGGACTTTGTTTGGCTCACGTTTGGGGACGTCCATCTGGTTGAGGCTGCCCAGCAGGTCCCTGACAAAAAGATTGTCGCCTTCCTCGCGGCTCAGCCAGTTATTGCAGGCAAAGTAGAAGCGCAGGTGAGGCCGGCTCATGTCGGTCACCACCACCCTGTCCAAAAACCAGCTGGCATTCATGCCAGTGTTGTCGTGCTCGATCCTACGCATAGAAATCAATAGTGCCGTGAATTTTTTTCTATTATCTATTTTTCAGCCAGCCGTAACTTGTACTTCACCTGAGCTTCTTGAGGGCACCCACGTTGTGCGTTTTGATGCGGAAAACATCCGTCTTATTCTTTTCAAAAGCAGTCCGGCTTCTGCAACGGAAGGAGTTAGCATTGTGGCTAGCATAATAACGAGACGACCATATTTGAGGGGCCAGCCGTGGATTTTTTTTTTTTAAGGCTGCACACAGTACAGTGGAACCTCTGAAGTCAAGCTAGTGTGGAAAAACAAAACTGCACAGATGATGCTCACTAAAGTGTACTTCTTCAGCAGAACTTCAGAGGCTCCACTGTGTCTGTCCTGAACTGGCATCTCCAACATGCAAGGCTTGTATAATTAAAGCGCACGGTGTCATGTACGGAAGAATGGAAGGCTGTCCGACACACATGAACGAGCGCCCTCCATCCGCCATCTGCTGTGAGGGAGGTCGGAACGGCACAGTGATTCCAGAAAGAAAAGCAAACTTTGGAATTCATGCAACTGCCGAGTTCCACTGAATGTCCAAAGCGTTGCACGCTGGCCGCCGACCGTATCGTGTTAGTCACACGATACAGGCGCGACCCGATTATCGGTACAAATGGGAGTAAGGTGAAACTCGCTGAATACACGTCACGCGTACGCCCAACTCAAGGTGTGGCCCGACATGATCCCGCATGGGGCGACAATAAAGTCAGGATTGCGCCGCCCGGTAACCCGATCGGGTCAATCAATGTGCGACTGCCTGGCGGTTATTTGATCGTCTGCAAAGGTATAAAAAATAAAAGACATCGTGGTCTTCTTCCATTCACTCCAGAATTGGGAAGAAGACCAGCCATGTCACGTAGTTCCGCCTTACTCCATATACTGTATCGAAGAGAGCATCCCGTTGCTAAGGTAACCAAGCCTCTTTTCAGAAGGCTCAGCAGTGAGAACATGTGAAAATGATATTCAATTAAAAATAAATCAACAAACAAGGAGTGCTCTCTCATACAGTGCTGCACAATACAAGCCAACAACAGAATTTGAAACCTTCAAAGTACCTCTTTTCTGTGCTGAAAAGACCAAAAGAGGAATAGAAAATAGTCATTAGTTACTTTACATGAATAAATAGGAACAGTTTGGCTAGTTGCTAACCCTAAACCAAAAAAAAGAAGAAAAAAAAACTCTCTTAGTTCAACTTCCGAGGATCCACACAGATTCCAGAATGTAAAATAAATGAAATAAATGTAAATCAATACATTTAAATAAATAAATTTAAATAAATAAAAAAATCTGCTCACTTGCTGGCCAGGTGGACTTTGGGAGTAACACCAAACTCCCCGAAAAGCGTCACAAACACGTTAGCGTCCGTCCCGGCTCCTTTCACGTCACCGGTGATGGCCACCACCTCGTAGACTAGAACCAGAAGAAGAGAATTTAGTTCCAAAGATGAAATTTGTACTTGATGACTTCTCATGACTAGCAAAGTGGAGCTCACCTTTCTTCTTGTAATAGACGTCCTCGTAGCCGTCGGAGGAGTCGGTGTGGTAGTTGAGGAGCTCGCTTTGGTAGATGGCGGCATAGTCCACGTGCTTGTTTTTGGACTTCTTGCCTTTTTTCTTTTTGTCCTCGTCACTTTCGCCCGATCCCTTCTTGGGTTTTTTCTTCTTCTTCTTCTTGGAGTCTTCCTCGGCGGGTTCGTCTCCCTCATTGTGAGACGTTTTCTTCTTCTTGCTCTTTGTTTTCTTCTCAGCGTCTGCTTCGTCTGGGTTCTCCGTGGAGGATTTCTTCTTTTTCTTCTTCTTCTCCTCCACACTGTTGTCTTCTTTGGCGGTTGTCTCGTTGTTGTTCTGCTCACCTTCGTCCTTCTCGGTCTTTTTCTTCTTTTTGTCTTTTTCCGAGGACCCGGAACGCTCTGAACTTTTTTCCTTCCGAGTCTTCTCGCCTTTGCTGCTTCTCTTCTTCAACTTAGGCGCTTCCTCCACTTCTTCATCCACCTCCTCACTTTCTTCTAATAATCTCGAATGTTTCTGTTTGGAAGGCATCTTTGCTTCACTCTCTCGCCGAGGTTTCTCCGGAGCTGAGGCTGCTCATTTGAAGCGGAGGTTCTGCTTCCGTGGCCTTCGGAGCGACCTGGACAAACCGACCACAAACGTCGTGTAGCACTCGTGAAAATTTAGTCGCCTTGGCACGTGACCGTCGGGAGAAAGCCGTGTGAAAAAGGAGCCTTGCACCGAGAGAACTTATCCTCGCCCTCCATTATTCATGGCATCAGGATCGCTTTACGGGACAGGGGTGTCTCGCTTTTAGCTGCCCTTACGCACCCACCGCACGGTTTTACGCCGGTGAGCTTTCGAAACGGTCGTAAATCGACAATCTCGTTCCTCGGGCACTCTTGTATTCAGGATGGGATTTTCATGATGATACAAAGAAGATATAGTTTGACTTCATCCTTCTATGTGGGTCCGTGGGCCATTTGGTACCAGACATTTTTATTTGGATGCAGCTCCATGGCAGCCAAATCCAAATCCCTCCATTAGGCTTATTGCTGCCACTTGATACCCAAAGTCGCCATCCTATTTTCTCATAGTATAGATATGGTTGCCGTACCACTCATTGACATTATATTTTTCTAGTTTCCAAAAAATGCCCGACATATTTTGTAAAATTGTATTTAAATTTTAAATTTACTATATTTTAATTTTACATACAGTAGTAGTTTAGTTATTTTGTATTGGAACCTTAATGATAATAATAATAATAATAGAGAACAAATAATATAATAATAATAATAATAACAATAATAATGATAGTAATAATAAAAGAGAACATTACAAGAAGACAAAAATGCAAACCATTTTATTTACAAACTTAATTCCACAGAGCCAAGCACTGTTTCGTTCCCCTTTACTGATTATTAGAGTGGTCCCAGTATCGTCACTCCTGGTCTCATTTCTGACAGCCGTTAAAATAATAACATTATGTCAACACACTATAGCGGTCCGAACCGAAAGAACTACAATTCCTGCATCCACTAGTTGAACAATCTCTTGGACGAAAAAGGTTTCTGTGAGTTGAGTGTAAACTTAATTCAGTGAGCACTGAAGCAGCCACGCACAAAAGCTTTATCATGCACGACGACGAGTATGAAGTATAACACAGCGAGGAGTCTTAAAAGAGGCCGACGTGTCCTTTTGATTGCTTTGAGGGGCAAAACTTAAGGAATACAGATGTCGATTGCATATTGGATGGCGAGGATGGAATGTCATAAGGCAGCATGGCATAAAACTTGAGAGAAATACAGTAATCCCCCGCGACTCATGTTTCTTAAATTCCAGTCGAACGATTAACTCAATCTGAAATCCCCCACCATGCCACCAGATGGCACTAAATCTCTCGACAGAAAAAAAGTAGTACATTAATCTCAACAGAACCTATTCAATTTCTTTGTCATTTTAAAATTGTCAGATGAGTTTAAAATACTATTGCGGTGGAAACTCTGCATTCTTTGGAGAACAAAACAAATGGAGTCAAAAAGGATTCAAAATTGTGGAATTTTTTTTTTTAAAATACTATTGATTCATCGTTTTCTTTTTCAGTATTCTCGGCAGAATAGCAAAAGATTACTGTCAGTCAAATTAAATAAAATAAAATCCCATTGTTGCCTCTTGTTGCACATTTCCCCAAAAGGCCACTGGAAAAGGCCAATTTCAAACGTTCGCCCCGTCAACGTGGGGGGGAACAATCAAATTGATTACAAAAGTAGACAACTGGATGCTGCGTTTGGAATTGTTTTTTTTTTTTAAACCCCAGATAACATTTGGGCTTTTTCTTTTTATACACAACATGGAAGAAAGGCCCGCCGCGTTTGAACGGGTACAGCAACGAGTAGAAAAGAACCAACCTTTACAGCAGAGCCACTAGAAAACATCACAAGAACAACACTAAGAAGAAAACCACAGTGAAAAAACAAGCTTCAAATTGTCTCGCGTTCACGTGCACGGCCCGGTGTGCACGTGCACGATACCGCGGGCGTGCATGTGGATGAAGTTGAAGATCTCGTGCGGCATGGCGTGAAAGCCCGGTCGCGGCTTGACGTTGTCGTAGTAGTGGTGCGTGATGAAGATGCCCGACGGGTTCATGGGGAAGGCCCAGAAACCGTAGAGGTGCACCTCCTCGCACATCTCCAGGGCGGCGGTGACCAACATCAGCCCGCTGCTCAGCCGCTTGGCCCGCACGCCCTGCACGGCCCAGAAGCGCTGCACGTTGAGCAGGTACTGCGGGTGGAAGAAGAAGACGCCGCGTTGCGAGTCAAAGTCGTCCAGCATGTACTTGACCCGGAAGGACACGTCCGTGTTGCGCGTGTTGTAGAACGCCGGCAGGACCACCGAGGAGTTCTCGTAGTTGAGTAGGACGTTGTAAAAGGGACGCCGCCATTTCTCCAGCTTTTGAAATCTAAGAGGATAAAGGATGACGTGTTAAGGAAGAGGCACGATTTACGGGATTTGGGATTTAGCGTACCTCTCGGTGATGATGCTGGGATTCACCGTTACCAGATCTGTTTTTGTGCCGACGTCAGCAGAGTATTTCTCGCTGATGGGCGGTATGTTGCATCTAGAGCAAAAAAAAAAATTGCTCGCCAAACGGATAGATTAGATGACATTTTGTCTTTTCCTACCTGAACACAAAGTCTGCCGAGTCAATGTCCTTTCCACAGTTACTGTTCTTAATAATGCCGCCATTTCCGATCACGGCGCATTTCTTGTACTGGGATTTGGAGTACGGCATATCCTGGAAGGCCAGAATTTTTTTTTAAAAAAGTCCTGCTTCAAAACCCAAGCAGCAGGTTACACATCTCACATCTGGGAACATCTTGAAGACTTCGGTGGTGATGGGAAGAATGCCGCTGGTGTCCACCTCGTACCTCAGCTTGCTCCCGGCGGGGGTGTTCCTTTTGGTGGTGAACAGGAAGGAAGGAGCATTGCAGCAACGAGACAGCGACATTCTGGAACAAAACATAAAACGACCAAGTTCAACGGAGATTATTGAAATTGTCGTGACCACGGCGACGCTTACTTGAAGTTGCTGGTTTCCTCCTTGCTCTGCTCCCACTTACACACCTGCAGGTTACGCCATCTCTCAAACAAATCCGAAGTTTTCACCCTGGCAGACAGGCAGAGAGACTTGGAGAGTGAAGAAGGATAGCCACGACCGCGTACTTTCCGAAAATTCTTTCTACAAAGGGCGGTAAATTGAAACAAAAGAACAACACAAGGCAAACGTTATAACGGTAACCGATACGGGCCGTGAGGGTGCCGAGCAAAAAAATTAGAGCAGCAAAAAATATCAGCCATGACTCTGCCCAAAATAGATTGTCCTTGAACTGACATTTTCCTGCAAGACGAATATGAAACTTTTGGCCCGTGGCCTGTAAAATAATATAGGTATAATTGAGGTGCTCCTTTAAAGTCACTCACATTGTCAGGACTTTGACGTCCATAATCTCCTGTCTGACCTCTTTGCATGTTGTCGAGTTGTACTCAAAGTGCCCGTCGTAGTTTCCCAAATACCTGAAGGGATCATAAGTCATACACAGTCACTGGAATAAATGGCAGAGAGATCAAATATTGCTTTATGGTAAAGAGGAAGGATATTTTTCTAACTTATTGTGCCATAATAACATGATTATTTTGTTGGATTATTTTGTGATTTATATGTGTGTATTTATTTATATAAGTAGTGACTCTTAAGATATACAAGCCACCACAGTATACTCCCTGCACCGGGGTTTTTTTTTTTTTTTTTTTTTTTTGTTTTTTTATACAGTTCCCACTAAAATGCTGAAATTTAATAAATGTTCCGGCCCAAAACAAAAGAATGCAAGCACATTACTGTCTAATTTTGTCATATTTTTAGCAGCAGCAGCAATTAGATCAAGTTACATTCTCAGAATGAATCGTGATTGGCTGATGGGTGGATGACGTCACGGCAACATGTCGCATGTGGCTGTGCATCGTGGCAAAATGCGATGGGGGAGAAAAATAGACCAAAGAACATTAAGGAGTTACACAAAGAAAGGGGATGCATTGAAAAGAACAAGATGCAGGGTAGAAGATCGCACAAATCAACAGTGACGCTGGTTCGTTTACATCCACCTGATGATGCGTTCCAAGGAAAGTCAGTCTGATTGGTTTTCATCAACGTTGTGATTCAACTGTTGACTAGTATGGATGAAGCCAGAGGTCCCTGCTCCATGCAATGGATGCTGCGTGCGATGACATCACAGGGCAGCAGTGTAGACGATGAGTCAGGGACATTTGTTGATAGAAGGTATAATGCAATTTTTGGTAAATCAAGTGTCAGCAATAATTATATGGAATGGTGATTGGACTGGTGTCAGGGATTTTTATTTTTTTCATGTTCAGGACCCCTAGAACACACCAAATATTTTCTCGGATACATGCTTTTTGGGTTCTCCGCCAAACAATGGATTCATAATGATAAACAGAGATTACACGAGGGCCTCATAACAATAATAAAGGGTAGAAAAAAGAGGGTTTTAAATCCAAGAGACAATGCAGATGTGAAGAAGGGAAGGCGCTGGCGGGGAGGCGTGTACACACAATGTACACGCGGCATACACACACGTACACACACGAGAGCTGTGCAGAACACGACACAAGGCACTGAGGATGGGTGCTAGATGGGACACAATGACAGGAGGCTCCATCAAGTTCTGGAGATGGGGGGGGGCGGGGTCAGGGTCGATGTGGACATGCAAATCTGGAAGTGCAACCACCACGGGGGACAAAAGTATCTTCGCTACCCTTTAATGAAGTAAAAAAAAAAGAGCATTCTGGGCTTTCTGTGAATGTACTAGAAATGCCTTCAAACGGGCCTACCTGTGAGAGCGTTTGTTTTTCTTCTTAATATCGGCTAGGCAGGGTGTGACTATTACGGCGATCTGTGAATCTGGCTGAAAATGCTGACGGAAACATCTGTCAACATGCAGACAGGTTAGAAGTTAAACGTGTGACGGAATCCCCTCCCCCTCCGCGACCCCCCCGTCCCCGTCTTCCTGCAAACTTCATAACAGAGAATGAAAAATATTGCTATGATGTTTATCTGTGAGGAGTTCTGCTGCTGGCTCCAAGCATGCAAGGCTAAAAAAAAGTGTGTGTGTGCATGTGTGTGTGTGTGTGTGACCTCTCAATATAGCTCACACTGTGCTCTCTAGAGGTGTGGTGCATTCAGTGACGCTGGGAACAAAGTACCTTTTCCTTCCATTTCTGGCAGGCTTCAGAGATCCGTCATCCGAGAAATTAACGGGACCGCTCCAATTTCCTGTCTCGTCCCCTTTGAGTCGGCTAAACTGTTGCGCACTAGCAAGAAAATGAGTCAGTTTATTTGCGTTGACGTACTCGATGTGTTCCGAGCCGTACAGAGAACTGAAAACAACGTTCACCCGCCGCGTCAACATAGTACGCAAACACACACAAACGCACTTTACACATTCAGCTTGAGCAGCTGTTTGTCTCGAGAAAACAGTGAAAGAATGACACAAAAATCTGTTTACACTCTTCTGGGTGGAAAGGTCTTGAATATTATGAATTTTGAAGACAATACGTGACATATTGGTCACGTTTAATTAAATATTGATGAGAAACTCATTCTTGTTCTCTGCTGTTAGAACACTCAGCCTGTTTTTTTGCTATTTCAGCATCATTGTAAATCTGCAGAGCCGCTAATGCAGCTGTGTAACTCAATGATCCCATCAACGTGACATCCTCACAAATCAATCGGGCATCTCGGATGAAAAAACTTTGCGAGGTCGTTCGTTTCTGCCGACTCACCCGTAAGGGACTAGTCCGAAAAGAAAAAAAGAAAAAAGCGCCTTCCGTTTAGCTCATAGCACTTACGATCCCGTGTCTGGCCTTGAGCAACTCTAATGGGCCTTCAAAGTCAAAGAAAAATAGTCTTAATAGTACTCTAAGCCTGACACATTGATGTTATCCACAGACGCTTCCTGTGATGTCAAAGCTATCATTACTGTCATTATTAACAAGGTCTAAAAATATATATATATATATATATTACACTTGAACTTTCTTACTTTATGTTACACCGCTCAAGGTCAGGCGTCATCATAAATCCATTACCTGCTTTGACCTCTACGGTCACAAGAGGTCAGATGACATCACACGCACACACACACAGTCAAGTCATCCCACTCTGGCCTGAAAAATTTCTCTTCCCCCAAGAGTGTGTGCAGACAGACTGTAGCAAAATGGCCGCCGCTGAGCCCATTGGTTGTTGTAGTACCCCACCGCCCCATCTCCCCACCTGCCACTATTTCTTTCTTTCTCGCTTTCCAATGGGCCCAGCGCCATAATAACGTGCAGGATGCTTGAATTCATGAATCTCACCATCGGGGAGGTTTTTGGATACCATGAATTCTTGTAAAGCAGCCTGTGGGGAGCGTGGGGGGGTGGGAATGGCAGAGGGGAGGGGGGCGTGTGTGTTCTCTTATAAGAGACTGCAACGCATTATGTTTGCTTGATGTAAACATAAGAGCTGTCACTTATCTGGGATGTGGCGTTTGCTCATTTGTTTGGGGTTCTTCTCAACATCTGCTCGTCTCATAATGGAATTAGTAATATTGGGATACACAAAGAGTTTTTTTTTTTTTACAGGGAGGTGCACATGAGAAATGAACACAATAATCGACTTATCTAGCTGAAAATCATCATCACTTACGCTGAGATCTCGCCTCTGCAAGATGTACCACCAGTCGAAGAAAGGCGCAAAGTCAATAAATTATAAAAAAAAAAAAAAAAAATCAAGAGGGGGGGGACATTACCATACACGGCCGCAAAGGCAGCGTGTGTATGATATGAATGTGATGCTTGACCTGCATCAAAAGAAACCCAATGGAAATTGTTATTGTGCCACAGGGGGGGAGGAGGAAAGAGGTAAAAACGGATGGATGGTCACTATTGTTCTCTTTCGGCCATTAAAAAGCTTTTCCCCTGAAGAAGACATCCATTAAGCATTCAAGCAATGAACTGCTCAAATTGCTGCAAATGTGTCCAAGGTGAAACAACACCTACCTCTTAATGTAGTTTTTTCCATAGAGAATCTGCTGTAACAGAGTCACCAGTCCAAAGGCGCAAATAAATATGAAACAAAGGGAGCGATTGCCCAAGATGTCTTTACCCGACGACGGGTCAGTGTATCCGATCCTGCGGCGCAGCATCCGGGAATAACGGTGACACCCTGGTCGGTGTCTCTCTCCGCCGCTGCTGCATTCAGGACTTGGAGGCGCGCTCGTGTCCACTTGGCCCAAACGGACCGCGCATCGTCCATCAGCCTCCTCACAGAGATCAAATCAGGCAGATTGGATCAGATGACGAGACATCCCCGCAGGACGCGGGGAAAAGGGTGGCGCAGATGGTGCAAAAGGAGGACAAATCCAAATGCAATTAAATCATAATCACAGGAACCTTATTACGGCCGATAAAATGATGCTAAATAGATATTACGTTAAATTCTAGTATGGGAAAGAGGGTCCACACGCACACCTTGTGCGTCATCTCCAAACTGAGCATTGCCGCGTGACTGCAATCTTGAACGGATGCTTTTTTGCTGTTATTTAACCACTGGTAGCCACCAGAGGGCGCCCGTTATCCATTCATGCATGTGTTCCTTATTTTTAGCACCCTCATCGAGGTCATTATCTGGCTTCAAGGGCGAACTAAACTGGGACTCCAGGGACTGTGGGTGTGTGGAGAATCTCGGATTGTCAGGAGCTCAAAGTTGAAAAGTGGCAAACATCATACAAAGGTTGGTGGGATGGGGTCTGCACCAATGCATGAACTTGATGAAGAAGAAATAACGTTTGTTTCTAAACTGCTGAATGTAAACAAAGACAAACGAGACATTCTTTCTCACTTCCCACAGCGGCCTCGTCCACCTGCTGCTCTGCACGGGTTTCCACAAGATCTAAAACTTCTTGACGTGCATACAGATTGGTAATTTTATCATTGCTGTATGTATGATATGAAGTAAAATATGGACACAATATTCACACTTTTTACTCATTAAAATACACATGTATTTTTGTTGACAACTTGTCTTGCAAGAATTTAAACCTGCTATGTATCCTAGCTAAGAGTTAATGCTTTATTACATGAATAATCCCATGCAGGTCAAAGTCACCATAATGGTCAAGAGGACAAGACCGGGCCTGCTGTGGAGAGGGCCGGCCGAACCATGCAGGTCACGCCCGCAGAAGGTGTGTTCCAGAAGCAGGTGTGTCTCTGCGCTCACCCCTGATGGTAGAAGTATAAGATTAATATACATTTTCCAATCATAATAATGATGATGGGACACACACCCCGCTGCGACCACTCTTCCCAGAGATGCTGGATGTCTTCGTTGTGATGATCGTGGTGCTCGTGATGTGTCGGGTCTACAAAGGAGATGTGCAGAACTTTGTCAATTGTGGGCTTTGAGAAGCTCTAATTTGAATCAATTTAGCTAAAAACAAAATAACTGAGCTCCCTGCATAAAATTTAGACAAAATAAAAATACAGGTAGAGCCAATCGTTTGAAGTCATGTGATGTAAATATTGCGTAAAATACCATGTGAGATTTATCACAGTTAATTCTGTGGATTATAGGATCATAGCAATAAGTGCTGGCTGCTGGGGAGGATTAGAGATGGAGATGACATGAATAGAAAATGAAACACAGAACAGATACTTTTACCCTTGTGGGCTCCACATTTAACAAAAGTTCTTAGATTCATCTTTTAAAGGCAAATAGAAATTATTTTTAAGGGAGAAAATATTCAGAGGAGGCAGTACCGTTGGAGTGATGCCAGAGAATGTGCCGGAGCTTTGCGAGGGCTTGCGTGAGGTTCTCCAGCTGGTCGTGCAGGTGGATGTTCTCCTCAATCAGTTCGTGGATGGTGTCCTGCAGCTCAAAGGCGTCTCCCGCTAGCAGCAGCAGCGGCAAAAGGTGCACGGCCACAAGGGGAAGCGACACCAACACGGGCCTCATGGTCAGCGATACGCCGGAACGCAGCACAGAGATTTGCTGGTCGCAATTGATTTGTGCTTTGCGTTTGAACAGCCAAGGGAGGGGGGAGGCTTGACTTTCCAATGCGATAGATGGAAAGCTGCCTGCGGCACTGTTGCAAAAGTCCATCCTGATGGGATGCTGATTTTGCATACATGAAAGTTATGTTTCAACTTTTGTTAAAAACCCAACAAAAGGACATGAAACCAAAGTTTTTTGTGAAACAAATAGCTTTTATTTTGAATTATGGGGCCTGTCCATTTATGCGGTCTTGGCAGCCCTGGCGCGCTTCTTTTTGACCACCACGGGCTTCTGGCTCTTCAGAATGGCACTGGCACGACGCAGGGCGGCCTGGAGGGGATGACAACACAAGACAATAAGGCTGGGGATAATTTTATGATTTTTTTTTTTTTTTTTTTACAAAGGGCAACACTAACCATGCGCAGGTCCTTCCTGTACTTGTTCTTGTTAATGATGTTCCTCAGGCTGTTGAGAGTGGCGCGGGCATTCTTGTTGATGGTGATCTTGTTGTAAGAATTGACTGGCTTGTGCTGACCTATGAAATCACATAAACATATTTCTTAGCGTTAAGGAGAGTCCAAATGTTTAAGCAATATTACATAAATGTTTTCACAAAATTCTTACCTTTGCGCTTCTTGACCACAACGACCACTCCTTTGCCGTCAGGCGCCGGCTGCACGCCCACCGTCTTCTTGTGCACCAGCCCGTTGAATCGGAATGTGTTCCTGGATTTCAGATTGTTGGGCTCCTGCCATTGGACAACAGACTATTAGTACACGTGACCTTTCTAATATTTAAGGACATCATTTTAGATGACTCACAGTGCTGTAGGTCTGTCCATTCCTCTTGAGAAGGAAGCTGGAGCAGTTCCTGATCACCATCCATTGCAAATTGGCCGACATGATGAACCTAGACAGACCACATTGAATAAGGTTATGCATTCATTGTGTCATCGGACATCAGGCTGCTATGAACATTCAATTTAAAAATTGTTTGACAGAAATTCTAAGATTCCCAAAACTGCAATCCATATTCCAAAAATTCCATTCATTGCAAATGTGACAGGCAATGCGCGCCCCGACATTAATTATTAGGAATAAAAAAGACAATGTGTAGCGGGGACTCCCTAACTATAACCATTTGTTTTCTTAACTGAAAGGTACACATACAAATTTACTTGTAAATGGTGTGGTGGCTAATGCAAGCCCGTTTGCTAATGCTAGCCCCGTACGGCGAGGCCTCAACAACACGACACATTTCAAGCTTTATTAGGACATGGCTCCATTTTCTGTTATGTTAAGGGATAGATAACCAACCCAGTGATCGTATTTTACACAAAAGTTCCAAACAAACACTGTACAAGCAGGGATATTAAGTGTTTTATGATCGGCAGCAAGCTACAGAGGCGACCACGTTACCTTTTAGCAGAGGAAAAGGAATAGAGAAAGCGGAAACCGCTTTACCCCAACTAGAGGAAGCGATTCATCCACCCCTATCGTTTAATATTTTGAAAATAATAATTGTCGGGCGATAATTTGCATTTTTACTACTTATATTCATATAAAAACTATTAATGTGTTACTTGGATATTGTATTTGTAAAAAACATGCTAGAAATACATTTTCAGCTCTATTTTATCACCAAAGCCGCGGATGAACACATCCTCACTTCACGTGTCGCTGGCTATACGTCATCATCTTGCGCCTCTTGTTTACGAATAAGCTTGCGGTATTGAAGTTGCTTGCCTCAGAAACGGTACGAGGTGAAATAACTATACTGTTTTACGTCAAGTTGAGTAAATAAACAATTACTAATGAAATACATAATGTCGTTGGACCTCCATAAAACGAAAAATTGAGGAAATTGGAAACTCGAAAAAAAAATGGAATGAAACAAATGAATAAACCCAATATATGCTTTTCTTAACAAATGTCCACTCAGCAGACCTCAAATCTACAATTTGAGGCCAATGGACTCCACGGCTTTGTTACCTTTAGTTTTTAACTTGTTTGAGAGACATTAAGCAAAAGGCAGACTTTAGTAAATGAGGAAACATGGACAATGATGACGACTTGGAAATACTTGGCGAACAGTTATACACTCGGATTTTTCACATACACAGCGAGAACGCTGGGAAACTTACAGGTGAGGTTGACTGTGTCATCTATGTTTCCTTCAGAAATAATCATGCATATATTTTTTTGCTCCAGGTATGCTGCTGGAGCTTCCTGTACTTGTCCTGAGAAGGTTGCTGCAGGATGAGGCTATGCTCGCAACAGCCGTGGAAAAAGCAGTTAAAGCCCTGCATGTGGATATGCACCAGGAGACCAGGTAATTAATGATAACCATACGTTTAATATTTTCAAAAATTTAAATTCAATATTTTCATTGTAACCTCAATACCTTATTGACTTTTGCAGCAAAACAACAAGGAAGGAAGAAGACAACGACTCCATGTCTTCGGACTCTTTGGGCGAGCAGCTTTTTGAGCTGGTGGACATTTACAACACCGGATACTCACAGAAAATCACAGGTTAGTCATCTGTATGTTAACAATATAGAAACAAATGCACATTTTTGTCTGACTTTGGAAATGCCGTTGTGTTTAATTCCACAAGGCATGTTACTGGAACAGGACAAGGAGGCCGTGTTAAAGCTTCTCTCAGATCCCAAACAGCTGGAAGAGCAGCTGAATGCAGCGCTCAAGACCTTACAACAGTATGTCACTCATGTTTTTTAGAAAGGCTTTTTAGGAAAATATGATTGGCCAATTATAATAACAATTGAGTAGCGTATTAGAACTTTCATTTCTATATTGACTTTACGGCCATTCTGGAGCTTCCACTGTACTCACTTGAAGGGCGTGTACGCAGGCAGCGTGTCGAGGAGACAAACGTAAGCGACGCATCGGACCCCGAGGACAACGAGGGGTTGGGAGAGAAGCTCTTCTTGCAGGTGGAGGAACTGGACAAGCTTCATGCGCATGAAATCACCGGTGAGCCAACATGTCTCAAAGTAGCAAAAAAAATCTACTGATGTGACATTTTAACCTTGGACTTTTTTTTTTTTAAATCACAAATTTGGACGGGGATGTGTAGACTTTTGATGCTCTTTCACCCTGATTATAATGGTGAAATTGGATTTTTTGTTGGCGGGGGAATAAATTGGGAAATTTTATTTCTGTATTCCTGATTACTGTTTGTGTGTGCAGGCATGTTGCTGGAAATGGACGCTGATGTTCTCCGTCAGCTGCTTCGAGAGCGCACCATGCTTGAGGCTGCCGTTCACAAAGCACAAGCAGCCCTCAGCACATGATATCGTTGAAGATTTGGCGAGTAAAAGTTGAGGTGGGTGTGCTTATATTGAGTCTAATGTGGGCTGACCTTTGTTTGTGAAATTGCTGTAAAATTATCCTTCGGGTATTTGAACTTAACCAGCTAAAAGACATTGAGTGATAGAAGTACCTTGTAATGAAGGCTCCATGCAAATGACACATTTCAAAGTGCTCAAGCGCAAAAAATACCTTTATTAAGTATTTGCCTTTGATTCTTGTATTTTACACGATCCATGTGCTGAAACAAAAGGGGACCTTTTCAAATCAAGTCTACAAAACAAAAATGGAATTAAATATGAGGGGGGCTAGCGGGCCGGGGCTGATGAGTAATTCCATTAAAAATCATGTTAGTAAATTACAGTGTGTGTACTCACAAGTACAACTTGTGTCACAATGTGGATTTGTAGCAGAGATCGTTACAAACATGAATTGGTGACAATTGCTCCAAATGCTTCTCATCAAAGCAAATGACAAAAATTTATTCTCCACACATTCTCACACATACCTTTATGCCTAAAGCTCATAAATACAATCGATCTCATATACAAACATTTGGATTATTTTTTTTTTTTCCTCTATTCTCTGCACTGGGTGGTTCATGATTCCTGCTGGTCACTCATGACAAGATATTTGCACTTTAAGTCATTTGATTGACAGGAGGGCTTTTAAAATAAATATGTGGAAACATGCAGCATCCTCACATCCAGTCTAGTTCCTTTTTTTTTTTTTTTTTGACAGGGGGGGGCACACAACACAGCAGATGATGCACTAGAAGAAGACAAGTGGTTCTAATGTTTCTTGAACATCATAACAAAACCACAATATGAAATTAACAAGACAAAAAAAAAGCCACACGTTTAAGACACAAGAGGGAGAAGATACAAACACTGCATGTGCTAACAGTAAAGCTGAGAGTTTTTATTTGTACACTAAATGATGCCTGTGTAATAGTTCTGCTTTAAAATAAAAAAAAAAAAGGAAAAACACCAGGTCGTGTTTCAAAAATAGACTTTGAGGAATTAAAGAGTGGTCGGGTCGTCCGTTCGGCGCTTTAGGGCTTCCGGGTTGCACTCGTTCGTCTGTTTCCGACATGGTGGCTCATCCTGATGACTGTGGAAAGCACATGCATACAGATGATTTCTATAAAACGGCAGTGGAAAAAGACGTTTAATTCATCCTTACCTGTGCAAGGTTATAAAAAGCCACCGCCCCCAACTGGCGTATTTCCCAGGCCTGGATGACTCTGTAATGACAAACGAGAGTTACGTTGCGGCCTTAGTTGAACATCTTTGCGACCCTTACCAAAAAAAATTAAAATAAAAAACTCAGTGGCAATGTCAAATTAGAAATACACAAGCTGAGCAAATGTTGACAGTTTTTAATGCACGGAGGAGGTCAAGTTTCACTTTGTTTAGTATCCATGCAAACTAGGTGGAGGGTTAATGGAGCTGCATGCAGGCATCACAACATATTGATGACGTCTCCAGCGTGCTTCACTTCCTCACCAATTGCTACAAACTGGTCTTCACAGCTTCCCAGAAATCTGACCATGAAAAATAGTTCAAACTGATGCCTTCCCAGCATACTTCAATCACCAAACACTCTTTTCCACATAAAAGGCCCAATGAAATTTTTTAAAAGATTTTTATCTTCAATTACCACATTCAATTTAAGAGACTCAAACTCTTGTTCAACTGTCCCATTCTAAGTAATTTTTCAAACTTTTAAAATAAAAGCCTAAAATTATGAAAGGTGTTACTTGTCCTCCAATTGCTGTATTTCTTGACCAATTTGAACCATTCCAACTATGATAAAAAAAAATTCCATGACTACCCAGCATGCCTCCAACTCTCATGTAACCTAATAATCTGAATAAGTCTAAAATTAAACGTAAAAAAAAACATTTAAAAAAAAAAGTGATTAAATCAAAAGTCTACATGACCGACTTTCTCTCACAAGAAGATAACAATTGCTGGAGACCGCACTGCAGGCAGGTAAGCAGGCACATATTCCACATTAAACATTTGCTCGAACAAGTTATGGGGAACAAGCAAGGGCGAGCGGACGGGCGACGGCGGGGCAGTTGGGAACCTCGTAAAAAAAAGAATGAACAAGATACCTGGTTTAAATGCTGACTCACTTCGCGTGATAAAGAACTCATTGAGCTAGAACGTGACAGCTGAGGACAGCGGACAAACAAGAAAACAAAGCACATAGCCTTATTAATCATCTCCCATGCATCGGCGCTAATGGGTGCTGGCCAGAACTGTGGAAATGATTGGCAAAAATAAGACATGAAGAGAATTTGGATTAAAGACACGCCGAGCGAGATTATGAGGAAAGACTTTAAATGGACATGCTATTATTACGTTGTCATATGCTCGCAGTCACACACACAAACACACACTTGTTAGCTGAGCACCATCGCGGCTAGCTGGAGACGGACAAGCAATTCATCTCACCTCTCCAGATTGTGACCCGTCGAGGGCAGGAGGACCTTGCGGGACGGGCGGTAACAACGTCGGATTGAACATCTGAAAGTTGTTTTTTTTACAATTTAACGCTCCATTGACTTCATTTTTCAAAATCATTGAAAGCACCTACCTGTGGAACAGAGCTGTTTGGTGACATCTGCTGCTGATTTCCTCCTTCGCTGCCTTCTAGAGGTTGTTGATCTTTGGGAGCTACAGCAGAACAGATGTCAAGTCATAATAGCAATGTTTGTATTGTAACGAGGTTTTTGTGTCACACACCTGAACTAGGCACAAATAGGTTGGTGGGTATGGCCATCGGCGCGAGAGGTGCAAAGAGTTCCATGGGTGGGGCAGGAGCCATCCCGGCTGGTTTGGTGCCGCCACCGGGGTTCAGCACGTCCACATATCTGTTCTTTAAGCCTGAGAAGGGAGGAAGTACAAAAGTCGATTAGTTGACTGTCATCGTTCCCACCCTGACACGTTTGTCTTACCAGCTCTTCTTGAGAACATGTTGACAGGAGGACCGCTGCCCGGGGGGGCGGTGGGCCCTGGAGGAACAGGCGCGGAAGGCATCATGGGGAACCCAGAGGGAGGCGGTGCAATTGGTTTACTCTTTTTAAAAAATAAATAAATAAAAAAATTTAAATATTTATGTCAAAATGCCACACATCACAATAGATTATGATTAAAGACAGACCTCTTCCTCAGGCTCGTTCAAGTCCACCCATTTCTGCTTCTTTTCGTCCCACACGATCTGACAAAATAATGGCTGTCAAGGCCGGTCGCAAGTTTGAAATTTTGAGTTTTGCGGCTTACAGATTTGTTTTTGTCGTCCGGTAAGTGAGCCTCATTCTTGCCCTTCCTGTAAAGCCACGTCGTCAGCCAGCCCACACCACCGCCACTCTATGTGTCAATCAGACAAGACCTCTTGTGAGTCTTCAGCGACAATAAATTCAGCAAAAAAATTACTGAAACATGGAGCGATTTGCACTTTGGATATTTTTGTGTGTGAATACATGTCCTGTAGAGGTAAATCTTTTTCAACCTTTTTAGGAGAGTCCTTCTTGGCTTTCTTGGTCTCCTCTTTGCGGGGCTGCTCCGGAATAGAAGGAGGCGGCGGAGAAGCCTGCTTGACAAACGAATTGCTCCTGTCTCGCCCGCCGGAGTGAGTTGACGACTCAGAGGTGGTGCGAGAGCGCCGTCCCGAGGCCTGAAAAAAATAAAGGTAAAAGTGATCAATCAATTATTCATTCATCAATTATTTTGACATTATTATTGCTATTATTAATGAAACGATTATACATGATTAACTCACCCGGTGCACTGAAGACTGTGACGTGGTTCTCGATCTCCTACCAGGAGGCTGAGCAAAAAGTTGAGTCGTTAGTACAGTGCTGCAAGTCAAGTGTTTCAAAAGACAAAACAGTTCCCGACCAGCTGTGCCATGTGATCATAGAAGTCCATCTGTGGCGTAACGGAGCTTCTGTGCGGGGATACAGGTTGGTTGAACGGCATCTCCGGTGGTGTGCCCATGTGCCCTGGCGAAGGTGGCATGTGCGCCGGCGGCATCTGAGGTGGAAGGTGGCCCCCGTGCACCGGCGAATGGGGAACTTGTCCCGGGTACATTTCCGACTGCACGGGTGGAGGCTGGTAGTGGGGAGGAGCGTAGGCGGGATCGTGCGGAGGGTAGCCCGACATAGGAATGTGTCCGGGTGGCCCACCGGGTGGTACTGGGTAGAACTGTGGCATATCACTGTGTGGTTGAGGCGGGGCTGTTCCATCTTGGAGGATGGAGGTGGGAGCTAACGAAAAGGCGAGATTGTTGTAATTCAGGACGGGGTTACCAACAAGTTGGCACACAAACCTGGAGGCATGAGGTGGATTCCCTGTGGCGGAGCGCCGGGCAGCAATGAGCTCATCAACGGGTTGTCAGGAGCAGGGCCGTCCAACTCCATGGACATGTTGTAAGGTTCAGCTGGACCGGTCTGATCCATTTCTGAGGTGGGGCTGCTGCTGCTGGTGAATTGTGTGGGGCTGGATCTGTCAGCATTGTAGGTAATTGCCCCCGTCTAAAGAACAACATGAATGCCATTAGTTGTTTGTTCCAAGCCATGCGTCTTGTCTTGCAAAGCCTAAAAATTGTCTTCATACTTTGATCTGGCCATCCAGCTGTCTGAGCTGGATCATCCAATCAGGCTCGTTGAACAACTCCTGCTCGGGCCTTTCTTTCAGTTGAGGGTCAAAGAATCGCAGCTTTTCGGACATCTGTCAAATGACACCCATCAGTACTGCCGTCTATTCTAGCAGTAAATTGTAGTGAGAGATGAGCTCACCTGAATGACTTGGCTAACAAATACAGGGGAGTAGTAGGCTGGCTGCAGGAGGACAGTCCGAGAGATGACTTCACAGTAGTGGAACGCTTGCGCGCTCAAGCCCGCTTCAGCCAAGCGGCATGCATAGATCAACTTGAAGACCTGGCGAGACACATTCAAAGTCTTGACACCACATGGCGGCGGTTTTTGTTAACATTGTGAAGATCCTTTGAAGACAATACCTGGAAATTGGGTAGGGAACAAGGCTGGGAGCCCAAAGACTGCGCATACTCGTAGGCTTCCGTCCTCTGTATTGCTTCGTTGGTCGCAAAGTGGTAGAAAGATAAACTGAAGTGGAGAGACAAAAATGAAGTTCAAATGTTATTTGTCCACGGAGCAATTGAAAGACGAGATGCCACCTGTGATTGGAGCCAATCAGAACCATCTTGGTGCTCTTCTTGGTGTAAACACCCAGATCGACTTGAGCCATTAGGTAGCAGAAATGTGCCGCGTCAATCAGCCCCTTTGAAGCTAGCAAACACACGGACATCTATTTTATTGCCGTGCTCACGTTTACATGTTTCCGTCCTCGTTCCAGCCTACCGAGAGTGTCTCCCATGGTGGTGATTGTGCGAGAGTCCAGGTCCAAAGTGTGCGTGAGGTTAGACAATATCATGGCCAGGTGAGGGCGCCAGTCACCCCACTTTTCCTCTCCGCAGCACTACATCAGCGCAGGAAAAAATGTAAACGCTGCATATTACAATTGGACATCCTTTTAATTTATTCTACGTCCAGTTAAATACTTACGGTAGCTGAAGCGGGCATCCTACCCGACATGAGTTGGTACACCGTCTGGAGAGGGTCATTGATAGGCAAGCTGTTGGCAAACCTGTCAAGCGGATGAGGAATTGTAACTGAGGATAAGCTTTAAAATATATTTTTGGTCATCTCCAAAAAATAAGTTGATCGTCACCTTGTCATGACACGTGCATGCGTCCTGTTATCCATCTTACTGGCCAGCAGGAGAGCGTGGCCCCACAGACCACCTTTCATGGCTGCTTCAAGCGCATCCTGTTAAGTAGCAGAAAAAGAAGCCCGTTTCCAAATTGGCACAAAACAAACAACATCAAGACGTGAGTTCTTACCTTCTTGCGACCGAAGAGCAGAAGCTCCCTGAAGCGTTCCGTTTCTTTGCCGACGTTTTCCGGGACCGTCATGAAGGTGTCGGACAGGAGGGAGAGCGGTCCGGCTCCTGGCTCCTCCTCCGCTCTGGCCAGCGGCTCGTTGTTGAAATCAATCAGGTTTGCTTCGTTTGGACTCTTGCCCGGAAGCCACACGGAACGATGCTCCTTCAGCAACAAGTCGGCGATGTCGGTGCCTACCACAGTCTTGAGGAAAAAAAAAATTGTTTTAATTTTTAACTCCAGTAAACGGCAAATGTTGACTGCGCAACGAATGCTACGACAATCTTACCCCGTTCTGTCTACACAGCAGCACAATGAAGTCCCAAAGCAGGTGGGCGGAGTCTCGGTCTAAGAGGTTGTTGTCATGGGAACATGCCAGCGCCTTGTTCTGGGAGAACTTTATCACATCCACCTTGTGGGTTTCCTCCCTGAAGCGGATGAGGTCAAACGTGAGGAGAAGGGGACCCAAAAAAAAAAAATGACCAAAAGACTTACTTCACAAGTGGTCCAGGGAAACCTCGTAGTTCTTCCTGATCCGATGTGTTCTGCAACATTGTCTGAAAAGTCCAAATTAACCAAATGTCAATAACGTACTAGATGAAAACAACACATAACATTAATTGAAAAAGTACCTCCAAGTTGTGAAGATCAACCAGAGCAGGCTGCCCCGCCGAGGGAAGATTGGGCAGAACTTGGACGAGATGACCACCGGGCCCAAAGCGGGCACAACGGTGGGGCATAGTGAACTTCTCCGGGGTGGCCGGACGAGGGGGCGCTACAGGACAAATGTTGTGAGCACGTAGTTGCTATCATTAACCAAAAAGGCAAACTTACGCTGTTCGGGGGCGATCCAGGTGCTGTCTGCCGTGTACTCAGAGGGGTAGAGGTACTGGTCATAATTCTGGGAAGCATCAGTCTGGTTTGGGTACTGTCCATAAGAGTAGTCCACAGCTAGTGTGGACGATGTGGCATCATAAGCGGCCGACACCAAGTCTGGCTGACTCCTGTACGCTTGGCTCTAAAAAATGTAGGGGGAGGACACGCAATACTTTGTTTTCATTCTCCTGCAAATTGACAAAAGTAATAATCGTAATAACCGAATATTTCTCCAGACGTACCTGTTGGGACCTGGAGCTGAAGCTGCTGCGTCTGCTGTGAGAGCTGTGCACGCTGTGAGCAGACTGCTCGCTGTGGACGCTGCGTCGGTCAAAGTCGTCGTTGTATGCTTCGCCGCTGCGTCGCCGGTAGTCGTCGTCGAAGCTGCTGTCGTAACCGGGGTAGTAGCGCCACTGGTCATCGGAGCCTTCTTTCCTGTGAGAGGTGCAGGTATGTTATTTTCTTTCTATCAGTACAATCACAGCAAAGTTTCTGCAGGTTTCGCTCAATATTACCTGGGCGGATACATTTGTTGGTTGTAGTAGTTGTCTCTGCTTCTGTACGCATCATCATAAGTGGACCAATAGGCTTGATCATAGTATCCTCTGTATCGGGGGTCATACTGTCCATAGTTATATCCTATATGGAAGAAAAAAGATTTCTTACATAGATACGTTTTTCAATCAAATTCAGACAAAAGTCTCATACCTGCATAATCATAGTGCTTGCCGTAATAATATTCATCATAGGCACTTCGGTTCGCTCGGTGGTAGTCCTCAGTATAGCCTTGCCTGAGGGAGAAAGACGCCAAATATATTCAAGACAATATTCCGCACAAATGAAAAGACCACATGGGAGCGTTGCACTGACCTGGATGGAGGCCGGTCGGAATACTGACTGGTCCTGGAGCTGGGTCGCTCCGGCTGAGGCTCTCGGTACTGATAGTGTGGGTCGCGGTAAGCTGGGTTGGCGCCGTCGTACCTGCCGTACCAAGGATCTCCTCTGCTTCTATATGCTCCCTCCTGAGAAGGAAAACAGCTTTTAGCTTTTTAAAATGATCGATGACTCAAAAGCGAGTAATAGATCTTTCTTAGCCGTACCGGATAATACTGCTGAGCTCTAGGATCCCCAGCCGGGTATGGACCAGGAGGATACGGCGCTCGGCCGTCTGGGTATTCTCCATAGTTTCCATAATAACCGCCATACATCGGCCCCGGGCCGGGAGGAGGAGGAGGTCCGTAGCCCTGCTGGCTGCCGGCGGAAGAGGGCGGTCGCGGTGGCTCTGCGGGAGCTTGATGGGAAGGAGGCGCCTGAGGAACGCTGGCAGGAACAGGAGCTGGATACTGGCCAGGGGAAGGCTGTACCCCCCTTGCGGGTAAAGCGACATCACCTTGCACCTGTGCTGCGGCATTTGCCTCAGGGATCCTTGCAGGTTCTGGCTGCTGAGTGTTTGCGCCTGCTACGGAGGAAGTAGGCGCGGCCATTGTGTTTGACGAGGGGGCCGCCGTGACAGGAGGAGCGGATGGTAACGGAGCAGACGGGGCCAATGGGGCGGATGGTGATGACGCTGGCAGAAGCGGTGGAGCGGATGATAAAGAAGGTACCGTGACCTGTGGCGGAGCTGAAGGGGCTGAAGTCGGAACAGGAGCGCTCCTGTCCCCTCTTAGCCCTTGCTGTGCATCTTTGGTGACCTGCATGTAAAATCCATTACTAGACTGCGACGACTCGTGCAAAGCAGAAGGATGGCCCGATGCTTGATTTTGGCTCTGTGATTGGTGCATAGAAAAATCAAGGAGTTCATAATTTGAGGGCTGATTGCGATTGGTGACAGAAGGAGCGGCGAGAGAAGTCAGAGGATTAACCGGGAGAGCAAAGTTAGGGTCTCCACTCAACGATTGGCCACGAGCAAAAGAGGGGTGGACCGCATGGGTCTGTGCCGAAGCCACTCCAGAATTTGCCGCTTCGGCACTTTCTCGAGTCAGATTGAGCGGGACTGGGTTTGAGGTAAGAGTAGGTGGGCTAAGTGGATTCTGATTGGGGGAAAGAACGGGTGCACGGGATGTCCCGGCACTAACTGTTGCTTGAGCAGCAAAGGTACTGGGGGGAATCACGCAGTTGGACACAGGTGGTGCGATCAGAACAGGCTGCTGGAGCGATTCAGACACGAGAAGAGACGCGTAGCCCAGGTGGCCCTGCGAGTCCGCGGTGTCTAACTCACTCACCTTCGGTGGGTTCTCTAGGTTCTCTGAAATGTGTTGTGGGATTCTCTGAGGAGGATGAAGGTCCAGCGGACCATCCTCTGGAGGCTGTATGACATCTGCACTCGGCTCTCTTAACGGAGCCAGAACAGTCGGGGCAGCGGGCGCCAATAAAATGCTAGCGGCTAAACTGGAAGGATCACCCTGGGCCCATAAAGTGGTGGCAGGACTCTCGCAGGGCCGATTGGCGCCAAAGGCACGCGATGACGGGCGGGAGTGAGATTGAACCACCGGGTTCGGCAGGTGAGGCACACCAACAGGCAGAGGGTGACCTGGCCCGTAAATATTTTCCATATTATCTGGTGGTTGCTCCAGATTGCCCGACGTGGGATCCCTGCCACCTTCCGCTACCATTTTTGCTCTGTCGACCTCGGCGGGGCGCACCTCGACCCCGTGAGAGCGGACGGGCTCAAACGAGCTGTTAGCACTGGCCTGGAAGATACCCGTAGGTTTCGGGGGGCTCGGCGTAGCGGGCCACGTTTGCTCCGAGGTGCTGGGCTGCGCGGCCACGTCTCCAGGTGGATAAGAGTCGATCTGTTCAAAGTAGCCACCGGCAGCAGCGGCGGGAGGCAAGTTAGCATCCTCGGTGAGGCGCGGGCTTTCCTGCTGAATGAAGGTGCCGACTACGCCGTGGTGTCGACGGCCGGCGCTCCCGCTACCGTGACTCATGCTACTGTAGTTTGACGATGCGCTCGCAGATCTCATTGGTCTGGGAATAGAATCCGGAGTCTCCAGGTTGGGGCCGGTTTCGTAGGTGTCCACTCCAGAAGGACTGCCGTGAATTTCACTGGGCAACACCTCCTGGTTGGGGACGCACTCCAAGTTCTCAACATGGTCATACTGGGTTTCAGGTGGGTTTGAACTCCTTCCTTGTAATGTGGCGATTCCGTCGTTCATGTATGGTATGTGTGAATGGTCCTGAAAACGAGCTCCTTGGTTGTCAAAAGGAACATTCACCGGAGCACTGTGGCCCGGTGGGGCACCTTGCGGATGACTCAGAGGCTGCGAGGATTCAGGAATCCCGTTTAAGACCTTTTTTCGCTCTCCTGCTAAAGTTTCCTCATTTTCTACATCATCGTTGAAGAACATGGAGAGTGTACCAGTATCTTGAGCGTACGGAACCGTCGCAGAGGCCGTGTCATGCTGGGGACCCGCGTTAGGTGCATGATGAGATCCAGAATCAGGCTGAGGATGCGGGTGTGTTGGGCCGGTCCCCATTTGGTGGTAGGCTGGGTCCTGTGGCGCTTGACTCAACCACACGTCTTGCGGGGCAGAGGTCTGCATGAAGTAGCTCTGGTGTTGGAAATGAGAGTTTTGCTGCTGGGTCGTATTTGGTCCAGCCCAATGTGAGCTGGAGGAATTGCCGGGGTTCTGCTGTGGGAGGGGCGGCGGCATCTGGGGATGCCCAAATTGTGTCGGAGGCGTGGGGGCGTTGGAGGGGTACATCTGGGCCTGCGGCTGTGTATTGAAAGGCTGTTGTGGAGGGTCACTGGTAGGCTGAAAATAGTTCTGAACGGATGGAGGGCGACTTCCGTGATCGGAGGCCCTTTGAGAGGAGGCGGCAGCGGGAGGCACTGGCTGGAAAGGGACAGGCTGAGGAGAAGACTGTGCGTGGAATTCCTGATTAAATGTCTGATTTGGTACCGGGGCTGACGGCACACATGGCGGTTCTGCGGCCAACGGCTGCTCTCTCGAGTTCAAGTAATCTTGTTCGGAATGCAACGGCGCGTATCCCGTACGGACATCGGCTGAACTGTGAGGGCTGAACATGGGCACCGCTGGCAGAGAGGACGGCAGGTGGCCAGCTGGAGCGGCTGGGACACCCTCCATTGTCTGTGGTTGCGGGGCCAGACTTGGGCCTGCTAGGGTGTAGGTGGAATCGGGTGGGGCTTGTGTTAGCAGAGAGTTGCTATGGGGTACCGGGGCACCCATCGGCGGTGGGGCTCGGACAAAAGCAAACGGGTCTGTCATGGGTTGAGTAGAGGGCGGCATTGAAGCATTTGCTGCCGCAGCTGGATGCTTGAGAGGCCTGGTCCTGCGGAACATATTCGGCCCGGAAGGAGGAGGCGGCCCGCTGGCTCCCGGGGGTCCAGTCCGAGGGGGGGGCTGCATGGCAGCAAGAAGCGTGATGATCAAGTTGATCAAGAAGATCTCACAGAAGAAGTTGAAATCAGTCGTAGCTGGATGGAGAAAGAACAGATGGTTAATAAAAGGCGAGTGGACATTTACCACACCTATGTTTGTGAAGTAGGCAGTCTGCGATGTCGTTAAACCAAACTGTCCAACGTGGCACCAGTACACCATCGTAGACTGGTCATCAGCCAATCATACATCACTTAAAGACAAACTTATGGACAACGTATTGTCTTCAAGGAACCCAACATGCATGTTTTGGGTTCCGAGGCCTTCCTGAGTGAAATTTCTCCTCATGCATCCGTGAGTGTTCAATGACACCCTTCCACATTCCAAGAAAACATTGACTGGCGACCAATCAAGCGTGATTTTGCCTCACCACAGGTCTGCTTCACTTCAACAATTGTATATGAGCATTAGTGTAACTGTTAGTGTGAATCTGTATGTGCCCTGGGGACCAGTCCAGGGTGGAGCTAGCTTCTTGCTGCAAGTCAGCTGGGACATGCATAAGCAATCGAACGACTCGAATGAAGAGAATGCATGAAATGGGGTTCAGTGACTAATTTGAGTGGATCGCATTGTTTTCCTTAAAAATGCACACACACAAAAAACATAGTTAGCCTCCCAAGAAACACAATACTGACACATTACGATCCGCCACTTGTTGAAAATGCAACCAGTGAAATATTCCTCCATGCATACATTATTAATCAACAAAACATCAGCTTCTCGAAAGGTCTTCTTGTTGTTTTTGATCGCCAGCGAACGTGGTTGCTCCACAGCTTAAACCCCCTCAACACGTCCTTAACACCCTAACTAGCAAAACACGGCGCTCCAAAGTCGCCGAAAGATGCCCGAATTCTGGCCTCGCGAACGATCCGTATCGAAATTTCCGTCATTGCAAATTCCCAACCGACGAGGGCACTCCGGTGATTTGTCACGTATCGCTTGTCACCGGGCGATTGCACTCTTAAACCAAGGTCCACTGCTCCCAGTCTGCTAACGTTAGCTTGTTAGCATTGCCGCTAGCTCGCCTATGCTAACCAAAGGGAGGAGGGGGCACTTAAGCTTTCCGCGTAAAATCGAGGGATGTAACTCAGAAATGATCGGCGGTGTTGTTGTTTGTACGTGTATGGGATACGACCGCCGGACGGTATAAAAAGGGAAAAGGTAAAGTCTTACAAATGCGCAGGACAGCGAGTTTGACACACCGCCACCATCTTCAATGGCCACATCCTACTAGGCTACGTGTACAAGCGGCGTCACCGGCCAAACAACATCTACTTCCTCACAGTGAGCGGAGGGCAACTTATTCTTTTAAAGGGGACATAACTGTGTTATGAATGAGATGAACTGGTCTACTTCAGTGCTTCTCAAAGTAAGTATCGTCTGAAACGGTCTGAAAGTTTCATTCTTAACATTAGTGTATTTGGTAAAGCCACTGTAACACGCAGAGTTTGTACATGAATTTAATTTGTGACAGTTGTAATGTGGGTATCTAACCACTAGAGGGCGATGATAGCGTTTACAATTTTAAGGGGCATTTTAATGGAAACTCCATCAAGCACAAAACGATTAAACACCCTTGCCATTACTAATGCATCGTCTAATGTTCCAATCTACCACTTATATTTCATCATTAATCTGCCTCTTTTTTATTTTTTCCATCAGGATTAATTTTTGTTTCAAATGTCATTCAATCTGACAATGTTTAGACTAAATAAACAATTTACCTCTCTAACTGTAACCAATGTGAACTTAAGGGATCTATCTACTAAGTGCCAAACAAGATTTTTTTTTTTTAAATCCCAATAGTCTTCCAAATGCTTTTATTTGGCATTCTTCAAGAAGGCCTCCCGACTATCAGTTAGATCTCTCCTGCCATGTTATAATGATACAGAGTCGCTGAACAATGCCAGCGGAGTGAGTTCTCAGCTTCGGCAGGTGTATGATGGTCGAGATAGAGCGAGTCACTTATGTTCAAGGGGGCGATAAGACTTTACTGTAGTTACCGGATGCACACTTAAAGCTATCAGGGCTCATCCTATCAGTGCATCACAAAGGACAGCAGTCCACTATGGATGCCTAAACATAGCTACGGTACACCCGGGGTGAAATTTCAGAATGAACAAAAACCTTTAAAGTTGAACTTAACTCATTCATTGTCAGTGATTTTTAAAGCAGAGATCACCTTACTGTCATTTTGACTGATCTTTCAAAACGTTTTGTGTTCTTTCACTAACAAGAGTTTTAATTTTACAGTGAGGAATGATTCTTGATGGCACTTTTTTTTTTTCCCTTTGCAAGTTAAAGCTATTCTGGAGGCAACATTCCGGCTCATCCTTATTTTGTGGACCATTGGAGGTCCGGGTTCCCCAGTTTGAGAACCCCTGCCCTGAGGAGTACTAACGCTGAAATTAAACAACAGATTGACCGGAACCAAATGAAATTACTCAAACGGCTCTATATCATATTCAAGCCCTAATTAGGACGAGATAAAATTATAACCTCTTGAAATGAGCGGTAATCTCGTTTCAGCATCAATTAAAGAATGAATTATTGGACGGCGGCAGAATGTCATGTTTCTCCAAGCAGAAGATTGTTTTACAAGCTGCAGAAGGGAGAGCAGTGTTAGGAGACGGACCCAATGAGAAGGTCGGGAGGTTTGGTGGTGGGAGTGCAGACGTCACATCTGTTCCTGCCACTCCCCAGGGTCCTGGGAGCATGGGAACCGTGAACAGAAACATTACTTGCAGCGGCCTTCCCAAAGTGCAATTCATTTATCAATTGAGGTAAATGGAGCTAAAGGTTAGTCTCGTGCGTCGCATCTTGGCAGGGAACGATGGTTTCGTTGGAGGAGTTTCATCGCGGCACCATTTATTTTAGCATAGATAGTGCTGGGAAAATGGACGTGGAATGTAAACAAAAGTCTTGTTGAGTTGCGTAAATGTGCGCTATAAAGGTATTTGTCATTTTAGGATCGTAAACATGATTGGTAAAAATGGGTAAAGAAAGTTTGGCAGTTTGGAAAAGTTTCACCCAAAAAAAAATGTTTACAAAATAGCAAAACACAAAAAGAAATCTCCTTTTTTTTCAGTTTTCAGCCGGCATAAAAAAAAAGATAATCTTTCAGAAACATCCGAGGAGCTGTTTTTGTTCTTTTTTTTTTAACTTTGACAGCGTGGATTTTCGACCACACATAAAATTTGCCTGTTAAATATCATGTCAGAAATCAAGTTAACCATTAGGATTAGCATGTAGTTCAAGTTCTCAAAACATATCAGGATCAAGTTATAAAACATAAATGTTCCTGTGCTTATCGCAGTCCACCCAGTCACAGTTATGGAGAGGTAAGCCATCTTGAGAAGATGATTTATTTTGGACTCCTCTATGACAGAGTTGTCAGTAAAACAGGCAACACGGCGAATGCCTGGCCGGGAGCCTAAAATCCTTCTAACGACAGACATGACATCCGCTGCTGTCCGTTGACTCAAATGCGTGCGTGAACGTGGGAGTTCCTTGTCGACAGCTCGGGCACGTCTCAAAAGTCGGGCTACTGCTGAACGACATCAATTAAGGTTGCTTTGGAAATCTCTTTGCCAGTTGTGGCAAGTATGAATACTTCAGTAATGACATTAAGTAGTCTATACATCTACTTAACAAATGTATCTGGATCCGGATGATTTTATTTTGTGCAACCATTAAACAAAAAAAAATCTGTATTTTTTTTTCCCCAGTTGTCATTTACACGAGTATCTGCACTTTTCCCACCGCTGCCCATCAAAGTGATACCCGATCAGGTTTTCTGAGCAAGGATCCTCAGGGGTACGCCTCGGGGGTTGCGTGAAGCGTTTGCCTCGCGTGCTGTCGACCCGCCGCGCCAGAATGAGGCACATGGTGCCAACAGCTGCCTCGGTGAAACGCTAACCCCTCTAAATGCTCTGCCCGCTAAACAGAACTGGGCTCCGACGCATGCCGGCGATGGAGACGGGGTTAGGATGGGGTTAGGAGTGCGACCGGGGTGTCCCAGCTGACGCCGTGGAGAAAGGAGCCTTGACCCCTGCGGGATGGTTTATTAAAGTGCGGCGGTCGCCATTCTGGGGGGCCGACGGCGAGGGAAACCCAAAACCCTCTTTGGCAAACAGCACCGTGCACGCCACAAGTCACAGTCTGTATGTTTACATTTGGAAAACGTCGGATTACCGTGCTATATTTATAAAATGGATGGAACGGATTAATGGCATTTCAATGCGTTTAAATGGAGGGAATTGATTTGACATGCGAATGAAGTTGCAATGCATGGTCATAAAAGTCAAAATTCGTAACTCATTTGTCCGTGTCTTTTCCTAAGCCTCAATTTGTGACTATTTTGGTGCGACTGTCAGCCAGCGTGTGAATGGCGGTAATCTCGTCTCAACCTGCCTCGACAGTCCAGTGAGAGTTGGGAGGGCGCTTGAGTGAGAAGCAAGGTCAGGGTGACAGTTGTCGGCCCATTTGGACGGAAAGTGATACGGCGGACAGCTGAGGGTTCATTCGGAACATCTTAACATTCACTTTACTCGCCCATTGGTTGTAATGAACGTGGAACTGGAGGGTGAGTGGAAATCTCAGCGTCTGTGCCAGTTTAAGCCCCGCCCCTACAGACCACCAATCCTGTCTCATATGCACGCTGATTTACACTTGTCGTGTAGAGAGGCCGCAAAAGAGATTCCTGAAGTTGTTGCAGCCACCCAAACCTTCTCTAATCATAGTCGCCATTCCAACCTACTCGTGCACACTCACAAGGAAAGCCCCCCTTGGTGGGCATCACCTTCCTTCAGGCCTCATATCAGGTGGTCCCTAAAATAAACAACAGCAAATATGATATGAGTTGGCCGGGTGGTAATGGTAATGGATCTTTGTGAGGGTGGGGGCTATCTGAGATTTTCCATTGAATTTAATATTCATTCCATTAATTCATTCTCAGCTGCTTTGCCAGGAGCTTCAACACATACTGCACCTTTAATATTTTTTTTATCAGTTTAAATGTGTTTAAAATATTTAAGGCTTAAAATATGTAAAAAAAAATGTGTATAATATACTGCATCTTTTTAAAGTGTGTTTTAATTATTTTAAATGAGTTTGAAATATTTAAGCCTTCCAATATGTAAAAAAAAAATAAAAATATACTGCACCTGTAAAAAAAATCTGTTTTAATCAGTTTAAATGAGTTTCAAATATTTAAGGCTTCAAATATGTAAAAAAATAAAATAAAATTACAGATTTTTATCTGAGGGTATAACACCGGTTGGTTCCTTCTAATGGCTCAATAGTGAGGAGATAGTCAGGGGGACTCTCGCATATTTAGCTTGTGTTTCTCCAGTTGTCCTTTCTGTGCCACTTGTCACAGGCTTGTGAATTAGAGCCCATTTCCTGCACTTTCTCACTCAGGACTTTAAAAAGTGTGTGCGGGGACAGCACGGAGCCAGGGCTTCCTGTTCTTCATTGTCTGCCAGCCCTCATTTATGAACACATACATACACTGCAGCCATTTTGT
This sequence comes from Syngnathus acus, assembly GCF_901709675.1. Lineage (NCBI taxonomy): Eukaryota > Metazoa > Chordata > Actinopteri > Syngnathiformes > Syngnathidae > Syngnathus > Syngnathus acus. Next base: position 8,194,043 of record NC_051097.1, read on the forward strand.
TGCTTGCAAGTTTTTGCAGGCGAGAGGTCTGGGAGCATGGAAGTCATGATTAAATAATTGACGCTTTGGCTTTAGTTCCCCTTTAAACCTTTGCTGAGAAACTACAACCATTTTCGTAATTATCAGTATATTTTTTTAATCTTAATTTTATCACAGCCTACATGTGTTGACTTGACTTTAATGCTGTTTTTTTTTTCCACCGCATGCTTCAGGCAGACTTCTTCACAGCAGTGTCCGGGCATGTTTTACAATTAAAAACAAAAGTGTTTAAAATGCAAACATGCAATAGACAATGGAGCAAAGTGATAATTGGGACACCTGAGGACCTCTGTTCTCTGTTTCGGAGGCGTCTATATGCTCCTGAGACAAAACAAACAGAGGCCTGGTGGGGAGGGGGGACTGGGCGAGGCGTCAACATTGGTCTTGATAAAAGCCAAGAGCGCTTTTCCCACTCACTTATCTAGCAACAGGCTGTTTTCATACAAACATTGGCGGATTCCGGCCGAGCGCATCCGTAAACGCCAAGCGAAGTGTGAGAAACTTTTCAGCCGTACGAGTCTTGTCTTGTATTTCAAAGTGTGCTGCTATGAAACGAAGCTTTGGTGGTGTGGCATTGTTAGAAACGTGGATTGATGACATTATTTGCACGCTGCATAACAATAGTAAAAGTCCGCACAGTGTGGGTTATCAGTTTGCTATTTTCAGACGTTGTTGTAAGCGCTTGTGAATGTCAGACATTGAGGTCAAATGAGATCACTGGCTAGTCATACTTTCTCCCGTGAACTTTAAACTCAGGTTCATGATGATGATGATGATTAACGTCTAAGTTTGGGACTTTGTTTGGGCCACAACACACGAGCTGCTCTGTTCGTGACATTACTCGAAACATGCCCGTACACATTTGATATTCCCACCTCCCTCCACGCTTTCTATTATTGCAACACATTTTTTGGCGAGTCCTTCTAATCTTTCCCGCCTTTCCCACGTCTCGTCAGGCCTCACCCCAAATTGGCGCCGCTCCATTTGGCCGTTATACCGTCAAGGAGCAAAACATGAGTAGCGGTGTTGTAATGAATCATAATCTTTGCCCCCTGAGGCTATGAAACTGTGCAGCAGTTAAATTTAATAAAATGAGGGAAAACTGTGGTGGAATTTTCCTCGTCAACTTGTCACAACACAATATAAATCGATTTCACATAACTCATTAGTATTCATTCATTATTTATTACAAATTCCTGGGATTTGAACACATCTGTATAGACTGTTTTTTTTTAAATTTCTGAATCGTTTCAGATTCTCGAGTGAGACAGTGAAGCGTGCCCCCCACCCCCACCCCGAGCAGCTGCGAAGGAAGGGAGGGGGGGCAAAGTGGGAGGACCTGAGCGCACCGACTCGCCTCAACACCTCATTAAGAACTCTGCCAGCACAAAGTTAACATCAACGACCTGACTCTGCGAGGATTTACTGGAGAAAAAGAAAGAAAAAGTTTTTGGTGTGCGCGCGTGCGTGCTATTTGAGTTTTTTGCAATATTTTTTACCCCTCACACCTGGAGTACCCCCGTCATTGTGGATCTATGCTTAACCCTACGCGGGACTCAAGCACACTTTGTGAAGTAGAAGAGGAGGAATGTATCGTTTCTTTGCGAGACTAACATTTCTCCTTTCGGCCGTTATTTTCGTCTCACAAGGTAAAAACGGTTGTTTGTCGCGAGTGAGTCTGTGTGTGCATTTTACGACCGGCAATTTTGCAGTCATCTGCAGACGCTAATGAATTTGAGTTAAATGTATATTTTAAATTCCCTTATGTCCCCTGAACAGACTAATATTTTATGTTTTTAAAAATGAAACGAACATTGTAGATGTGTAACTACGTGGGGAAAAAAGTCGTTCCCAATGTGTTGAATTGAGCCGGTTTTGAATAACACGCAGGATAATGGAAGTTGCGTGTGTGTTAGGGCCTGGGGGACGCTCAAGGGGACTTTGGGGGGGGCACCTTTTGTCTGCATGTGTGGGAGAGTGTGTGTTGGGGTGGGGGAGTGCGGGTGTGCAGGAGGTAAACAATGCACGAGGAGAATGTTTTATGGCTCGTGCTGGACTGATTTCTTTTGTTCCCTGTTTGAGTCCAGCAGCTGCCGTGCGCTCCCCCCCCCCCCCCTCCTCAAAGTGTGCTCACCCCACCAAGGAAAGCCACGCACCATCAGGATGCACACTCCTCGTCTCCCACCTGTGTCCTTTACACCCCCCCGCACTATATTTTTAATTAAATATATCAGGATTATATATGTGCATTAATGTGAGTTGTGTATAATGCATGATTTAAAATACAAATCAAGTTTATTGTGTGCATTCAACAGGTCTTAAATGCTCACTACCCACTGAGTCCTGCCTGAATGGAGGAAGGTGTGAAGCCGCCCCCAATGGGAACGGAGACTGCAAGTAAGTCAATCAAAACATATACATTGTTGTTCTGCCTTTCAATCGGAGTACTTTTGGGAGTAGATGGGAAAAAAAACAGGGCAAGCCTCATATTCCACCATTCCCAATTCCAGCCTTTGAGCAGCCCCTGCGCCCGGCAACCAGAGGCCCGGCGACCCTCCTCTAGCTCCGGTGGATTTTGTTTAGTGTTACCACCACCATAGGGACCAACCGTTTCCTCAAAAAAAGGAAAGAAAAGGCCTCGACGGGCCTGGAGATGTGCGGAAGGGCCAGTGGGACAAAAAAATCCCCCCCCTCCTCCATCCCCAGCGCCCGTTAATGAATGCAAGACCCCCTCGACTGCAAAGTGCGAGTGCGCGTCCAGCCCTAAATCTTGTTTTTCTGCTCTTTCATTGGGGCGACAGCTGGGGCTCGCCCGCCGCCCGTCGCCCATTGTTGTGCAGCGGGGAATAATGCTGTGTGACTAATCGGAGTGGGCCTTCCCATCATGCCGCAGACACCCCAAACCTCTGGCGCAAACCCCTCCCACCCAGCACCCTTCCACATCCAAAACCCTTGTGTCCCGCTTTCTGAATGGATAAGCCCCCCCCCCCCTGACCTCAAGCCTTTGCATCACTCGTGTGTGTGATCTCCATTAGAAGGCCAGATGGCTGTGAAATCTAATTGGTTTAGATGTCAACAGAGTGAGATTGATTGGACTAAAGTGCTGAAATTTGAAGGCAAACAAGTGTGTGTGTGGGTGTAAAATGTTGCCTATTTATTTGATATCTGTTGTTTTCATATTGACTGTTGATCCTTTTGATCTTCCATCCGGCTCACCCAATATTAGGTTTGGTTGGATGGTAAAGACGAGTCCAAATGATCCCTCAGTCCTTGTTGAGGAGTCGCTTCCTCAACTGTGGTTCCAGGGTGGGCCCCCTCATCTTCCCCCCTCGGGGCATGTGGTGGCGGCAGGCGCCTCCTCTCCTCCGTTGGGACAAAAGGGCGAGCATTGAGGATGCGATGCTACTAGCCCGAGGCCATCAATTCAAAGTATCTAATCGGCGCACTCTGTCCACACGCGTGCATATGCTCGCATCCACACGGGCTCTCCTCCGCCTCTACAAAGAGGTTCCTGTGTGGCTCGGCCCCCGATTGAAAACAGACAGGATAGATGGTCGACGCGCCGTTCTTCCTCTTCCTCCTATTAATCATCGTGAGCCGAGCAGCCATCAGTCAAGCAAGCGTCGGGAGAATCCATTCAGCATATGGTGACACAGTTGTAAAGGGGAAAGATCCAAATCCTCTTTGGTGGGTTCCCACAAGGCGTGAGAACCCCGAGTGTAAATTCACTCGTCGGCTTAGCGTGGGTCTAAACTGGTAATCAGATGTCTTTTTATCTGTTGTTTTGTTTTCATCCCAATGGGTTTACTGGGATTATAGATCTCCGTTTCGAGACAATGCCGCTGCCCTCACCATCTAGGAAATGTAAAATTTAGTCACCCAGGAACTTTCATCCGTCCATTTCTTCATTAGGCTCGAGGTTTACGAGATACTGCAAACTGAAGTTGCATAATAATAAACAAACCCAGGAAACACCTGCAACTGCTTGAAATCCAACATTTCCCCAAAATAGACCGCCGGCCGGCTGGATCGGACCTCTCCGACCTTGCACCGAGCTGTTTGCTATTGCGTAGCCACGGTAAAATGTCTGGCTGGCAAAAGCCCTTCTGCGGCGGGCTCCCAAGTAGCCCGCAAGCACAAAGCCATGCTCCTCAAGGAATGCCGTACTTCATTTGTCCTCCTATAGGATTACCAGCATGCTCCGGGCTCATCTCCATGCGAGCCTAAGCCCATCAGAAGTGTACAAGTGTGCCCCCCCCCCCCATTGCCTGGATGCCCTGATGCCAACAGTCAAAGGGTGCGTGGCTGCTCCTGTTCTGTTGGTGGCCTGTTGGTGCCTTTTACGTTCTCATCATTTGACCTTTGCCCCCTTCCAAAGAAGCACTCCAAAAACGTTTATCTAATTTCTTGCTATTTTGTGGGCTTAGTTTCGCTCTTGCTCTGGTGTCGAAGCCTCCACAAGACACACTTCAAACGGTTCAACTCTTGCGCTGGTGGCTCAGCGAGGGCCAGAGGGCAAATGGTTCAGCGAATGCGTGCGACGCTCCATCTGTGCTTTAATTACGGAGGAAGCCGACAACGAGGCGGTGTTGGATTTCCGCTGAAAAAGACACAAATAGATGGGGAAAAAAAAAGATGACAGCTGGCAAGGGTGGCATAGCGTGAAGCGAGGATGAAAGATCAACAGAGATTGCAGGTCGAGTGGCAGATGTCAATCAGCTGAGTGGATGTTTGTGCACCGCGTGAGGTGAAGCGACCAGTGTCAGACGCTTGTAAATCTTTCCACTTGGCCGAGACAGGAAATAGCCAACGGTGACACTTTTTGGGAAAACATAAACTTCTCCACAGCGTTGGTATTTTCCACCCCACAATCGGTCTGCTTTTGCGTCGTCAGTGGGGGATAAAGTCACCACGGAGAATGGCAGATGGCAGGCCTGGCCCAGTCACTCGGGAGGGTGTGCGAGGATGCATTGAGAGGGGAAAAGGCAAAAGAGGCACCCCACCACCCCCCAACCAACACAAAAGTGCTTCGGGTCAGAGGTTAGGGGAGCATCTGCTCCGGGCCTGAGGGGGACATTGCATCGTCGGGAGAGACCTGTTGCCGTGTGGGTGGGTGGATCTTATTCAGGACAAAGACCATGCGTCAAAAAGCAGTTGAGACCAAAAACAAACATTGATGATCTCATTTGTTTTTATGGCATTTATTTGTTATTTGTTCGACTGTAGCTAATACCAGTATTGGCTCCGCCCACAAAAATAGAAAAATGCCATTTATTTTATTTAATCTTGAGAAAATTTGCTAAATTGGGATATATAGGTCTTTCTTTAAAATAATCTGTCATTGTTTTTTTTTGGGGCAAATTTTATGTATCAAAAGTACTTGTGGTATCGGTACGTGGTATCGGTATATGCGACCACTCAAGAATCAAGGAATCAAACCGCTTTTTCATACTATGCTGAGGTGGAATTTGAATCGGGGATACTTCAAAGCCTCCGTGAATGCCTTCGCAGCCTTGTGCCGATTGTAACCGTCTGGACTCCCCGTGGTGCACACGGGCCCGTTAAGAGGTCTCACCTCTCTAAAGTCAACAAGAGAAGTTTCGGCAGCACCGTGTGACCGGTGGGGGAGGGATGCTGTAAAAGGGGAACTAGATAGAGAGTTAAAGTTTGGGGAATATATATATAAAAAAAAAAAAAGAGAGGAGTTAAGACCTAAAGTGTGTTTGGGCTGAGAAAAAAGCAGAAGTTGCAACAGCTGACTTCACATGATGTCCCCCCGGAGGAGATGTTGGCTTGCCGCCCCCTCCAGCGGGACAAGGGGGGCGTCGGGAGAAAGAAGGAGTCTTGTCCAACAGCTGCCCTCATTAACATGCGCACCTGCTCCCTGCGGAGACGCAAACAGATGCCCCCCCCCCCCCCACCCGACACACACACAGGCCCAAATTCAAACCATAGCACTTTTTTTTTTTTCCGCTGAGCAAACAGCAGCATTGTAACTTACAAGAGACAATGCAAAACAGATTATTATCATTGTTGCGTAACCTGTTTTTATTTTTCTGACTTGCAACATTTTAGCAGGGGCTGCACGGTGGACCACTGGTTGCCTCACTTCTTGTGCAGAGTATATATGTTCTCAACTAATTAAGAATGATTTTAAAAAATGGTTTTGAAGATACAATATATTAAACATATACACTGTAATTTTTTTCGACCCACCCATAATGAACCCGTGACCCACTTTTGGGTCCCACTCCACCAGTTGAGAATCACTGCCCTCGACTTGCATGGTCCACAAAGCATTTAGATTACTAGACTCCTGTAATAGTTTTTGCATCTATTCAGCATTTTCCCCTTTGTTTATTTGTTGTGAATAATAAATTACAAAAATGTCAATAACTTCCTGGTTCATTATAACAACATTGATTATTTAAGAACAGCAGGAAAATCTTAAAATTCATTAAATTGTAATTTTTTTGTAAATTCATTATAAATAAAATTTTAAAATTAGCATTATTTTAAATATTTTTTTAAAAACTAAAAATACAAAAAGATGCATAAAGTTGTGGTTATCTTTTAAATAAAAGGTTTATTCATCTTAAATACATGACGTATGCATAATACAATTTGAAGATGCACATTGACTTGGGATCAGCTTCAGCTCAACCGTGACCCCAAAACCAGGACAAGCGTTGCAGAAAACGAACAATCACACTCCGCAAGCAATGTGACTGTAGCAGCATCTTCGCTTTTGTGTCTGAATGGCAGCAAGGAATTTTTGGTGGAGGCTTATGTCCTGAATGCACCACTACATGGTGGGCTTCCATGGCGCGGCATGGTCCCCTTGATCTCCGCGCTCATTGGGGATGAATGTGGACAACGTGGGGGCTGAAAGGTAGCCAGAATGGGCCAGACTCTCCTATGGGGTCCCTCGCCTCAGCACAAAGTATTTTTAAGGTTCAGAGAGAATCTAATCCGGAAGAACAACACCCCTGCCGGAGCGGGTGGGAAAATATGAGTGCACATTTTCCGACTCGTGCTCACATACAATATTACCTTGTGAAATGTGAGACATTTTTGGGTTGGTTGCTTAGGTAGCAAAACTACTCAAAAACTTTATTTTGAACACACATTTCCCTCCAATTAACAAACCCGTTTTCTTCTCACCAGGTGTCCCAGTGACTACGTAGGCAACCGATGTCAATTTCCCAACCCGTGCAGCCCGTCGCCATGCCGCAACGGCGGCGAGTGCCGCGCCGTCTCCCACGGCAACACTTTCGACTTCCGCTGCGTGTGCCGACTGGGTTTCACCGACCGCCTGTGCCTCACACCGACCAACCATGCCTGCATGAACTCGCCCTGTCGCAACGGGGGAACGTGCGACCTCATCTCGCTCACGGCCTTCCGCTGCCGCTGCTCGCCTGGATGGTCTGGTAGGACGATCAAATATTTTTTACATTATATTTTATTTCATTTATTTTTATTTTTACGTGGGATTATTACTGGAAATGTAACTATGTGTCAAAATGTCTTTGCAGGCAAAACATGTCAACACCCCAACCCGTGCGCTTCCAACCCGTGCGCAAATGGCGGCCAGTGCTCGGCCTTCGATTCCAACTTCATCTGCACTTGCCCGCCGGCCTTCAACGGTCAAACCTGCAAGCAAGACGTCAACGAGTGCGCCCAGAGCCCGACGCCCTGCCTGAACGGCGGCGTCTGCGTCAACGAGGTGGGCTCGTACCACTGCCGCTGCCCTCAGGACTACAGCGGGCCGCACTGTGAGAACCGCTACGTGCCGTGCAGCCCGTCGCCTTGCCAGAACGGGGGCACCTGCGTCCAGAAGGGGGACAGCGTCTACGAGTGTAGCTGTCTGCCGGGTAAGCGATTGGAATAAGACTACATTTGCTTTTCTACCTAAAGCTCGGAGTCAAATCTGAGCAAGATGAATGACGACAGGAAACGGTGGTGCAGACGTTTCCTTTTGATAACCCGACAGCCAAAGTTGTGTTAAAGCCTTTTAAATTTAATGTAGCTGTTTTTTTCCTAAACTAACCGTATACTTTTTAAAATAGGTTGATCAATTGTTACTAAAATAAAACATTTGACATATGTGTTAACTGTGTTTCAGAATGACTTTAAAATGCACAATAACTTTTATAGATGGACTTAGTTAACCTTCTCTAAACTTGCAAAATCAGCCAAGGAGTCATTTCACAATCTTCAAAAAGTCACAAATAACACGAGAAAATATTTTAGTTTCGACTCACGTTCTTGCATGTCAAAAGACATCGCCATTATTCCAGCTGCATGATTTCAAATCAAGCACTTGAGTGTGTGTGTGTGTGTGTGTGTGTGTGTGTGTGTTAAAGTTGAAGCCACGCTGTGTAACTCTTACGGGTGTCCGTGCTGGAATGTGGCTAGATAGCAAAGCCCGGCGAACGCAGGCTGAGCCGTTGCTCGCTAGTTAATCATACTGTAAAACTTGGCGCAGTTGTGACCGGATTCGTTTGTTGTTCCTAATTGCATCCTCGTTGTGTTATCAGGATTCACGGGTCAGAACTGCGAGCACAACATTGACGACTGCCCGGGCCACAGCTGCCAAAATGGCGGCGTATGTGTCGATGGAGTCAACACCTACAATTGTCAATGCCCGCCTCATTACACAGGTAAATTAGGCATAAAAATTCCTCACATGTGCCACGTCCGACTCATCACAATTTCATCTCCCCAGGCCAATACTGCACCGAGAACGTGGACGAGTGCGAGCTGATGCCCAACGCGTGTCAGAACGGCGGCACCTGCCACGACACTCACGGGAGCTACCACTGCGTTTGCGTCAACGGCTGGACGGGAGACGACTGCAGCGAGAACATCGACGACTGCGCCAGCGCCGCCTGTTACCACGGCGCCACCTGTCATGACCGTGTGGCCTCCTTCTTTTGCGAATGTCCGCATGGACGTACAGGTATGAGCAAGTGGCAAAATAATAATGAAAAGAAGAAAAAAAAAATCCACCAATGATGTTCTTTCTTGGGCTGGTAGGTTTGCTGTGCCACCTGGACGACGCTTGCATCAGCAATCCGTGTCAGAAAGGCTCCAACTGTGACACCAACCCAGTCAACGGAAAAGCCATTTGCACTTGCCCGCCGGGTTACACCGGCTCGGCCTGCAACTCGGACATCGACGAGTGCTCCCTCGGTACGCTCGCTTTCTCCTCCCTCCGATTTCACTTCTCAAGCAAACGCGTGATACATTTTGCACCTTTTTTCAGGCGCCAACCCTTGCGAGCACGGCGGCCGCTGTCTCAACACCAAAGGCTCGTTCCAGTGCAAGTGTCTTCAAGGGTACGAGGGCCCGCGATGCGAGATGGATGTCAACGAGTGCATGTCCAATCCGTGCCACAACGACGCCACTTGCCTGGATCAGATCGGAGGATTCCACTGCATCTGCATGCCAGGTATGAGCACCATGGAATAAAAGAAAAAGTCACAAATGAAATAACCGTGGTTTGATCCCGTATAGGTTACGAGGGGGTCTTCTGCCATGTCAACACGGACGAGTGCGCCAGCCAGCCTTGTCTCAATAACGGCAAATGCGTCGACAAGATCAACTCCTTCCACTGCGAGTGTCCTCAAGGTGAGAAAATACCAGAGGACATTCCTTCCACTCTTTCTGTTCAGACATTACAGACAACAAGAGTGGATCATTAACCTTTCCGTTAATGATTATGCTCAACCTCTCGACATGAAGGTAAACAAAGAGTCTAAAACATCTTTGGCGGGCACGGACGTTTGTGCTCAAGCTTAGCGCCAAAACCGGAGGCAGGGATTGGTTTACGGTTCGCCAGTCTGAGCCCATTGTGTTATTTGAAAGAAACTTTCAGGCCCGCGGGAGAGGGAAGGGAGGGAGGTAGGGCCTTTGAGTGGTGTTGCTGTGGAGTGCTTCATTAGGGAGGGAGAATACGTTTGATCACCAAGTATTCTTTGTTGAATTCCACCCGCAGGATTTTCAGGGAATCTGTGCCAGGTTGATATTGACGAGTGCGCCAGCACCCCTTGTAAAAACGGAGCCAAGTGTACCGACGGTCCCAATAAGTACACCTGCGAATGTGCTGAAGGTACGCCGTCTCTTTTCTGCTTTTGTATATATTCTTTGGAAAACACGCCATTCATCTTTGCGTCCAGGTTACACAGGGCAGCATTGCGAGACGGACATCAACGAGTGCTACTCGGACCCGTGCCACTACGGCACCTGCAAGGACGGCCTGGCCTCGTTTACATGCTACTGCCGTCCCGGCTACACGGGCCGCCTGTGCGAGACCAACATCAACGAGTGTCTGAGCCAGCCCTGCAGGAACGGCGGTACTTGCCAGGATCGGGAGAACACCTATATCTGTTCCTGCCCCAAAGGCACCGCGGGTGAGCCCCTCGGCAGGTGGAGAATGTTGATTCCACAAATGGCGCTTGGTTAATTTGTTCCCTCCGGTTCAGGTTTCAACTGCGAGATCAACCTGGACGACTGCAAGAGTCACCCCTGCGATTACGGGCGGTGCATCGACAAGCTCAATGGCTACGAGTGTGCGTGTGAGCCGGGCTACACAGGTGAGTGAGTTACAAGTGCAAGTGGGGTGGTCCCCCGAGCATAAGGAGGGGCGGATGGGACAGGTGGCTAGCGGACCCGCTCTGGCGGAACAATGGTGTCGGATTGCCTGTGTGTGATGGGCTTTGAAAGAAGCACTCTCCCCAACCCAATCCACGAAAAAAACAAAACACACGCTTGAATAGAGTTGGTAAGATGAGCCTTTAAAAGGAAAAAGGAGTTTAATAAAATTTGTGTGATTGCAAGTCCTCGTCCTGGCCCGACAGAACCGGTTCTGACTGGTAGTGTCTGTGCGATTATGCTAAAAGAGGGCAAGCCCGGACCAAGTGTGTGTGTGTGTGCAGGCTGCTGTGTGACCCCCCCCACCCGCCTTCGTCCGATCTGTCTTTTTGTGCCGGCGTGGGGAGTGTGGAGGGCACGGCGGGACGCAAGGGGACAGAGGACTATTGTAACTGATGATGAGGCGGTTGGGCCCCTCCCCTCCTGATTGATGAAGAGTGAGGGAGGAGGGAGTCGGATAGGGGATCGTGAGGAGGAGGAGGGGGGGGGGTTAATTGTTACTTGGCCGTGTGTGAAATGGGTCTGGCCTTCTGTTCCTGTAAACAAGTCTTGTGAGGTTAGGTGTCCCTGGATTGGGGGGTGGTGTGTGTGTGTGTGTGTGTGTGTGTGTGTGTGTGTGTGTATGAATAGGGAGAGTAGTCCCCCCCCCCCCCCACCTCCTTCCTGGCAGCACCTCCCCCTCCCAGGTCCCAAATGCTCCTTCTGCCTATTCAACAGGCTGCCATTCAATCGATGGCGGCAAGGCAGACCCCCCCCCCCCCCCCCCCATCCTCCCCCCCTCCCCCTGGGGCCACCAGGCTCGCTGCTCCTGCTCTTTTCAATTGAACGCTCAGGGAGTTTTTAGTGTTCACTCTCTATTGTCCAAAAAGCCGCACTGTTCACCTCAATTGGGGGGGGCTCAAAGAATACCACAGCGCAGAGCAAAGTGTCCAGCTGTGCTTTGATAATGTGCAGAAATTCATGTACAGGCATGTCAAAAAAAATGTTGGCGCCTGAAAATATCGTCGCATCCTTTCAGGAACAATGTGCAACATCAACATCGACGACTGCGCCATCAACCCGTGCCACAACGGCGGCACGTGCGTGGACGGCATCAACGGCTTCACCTGCCTCTGCCCCGAGGGCTACAACGACGCCACCTGCTTGTCTCAAGTGGACGAATGCGGCAGCAACCCCTGCATCCACGGCCGATGCCACGACCTCATCAACAGGTGAGCGGAAAAGCATCATCGGACGATTTAATCGCCGAACCCGTGACCGTGACACTTTTTTTTTTTTCCTCAACAAAGCTATAAATGCACCTGCGATTCTGGCTGGAGCGGCCCCAATTGCGACATCAACAACAACGAGTGCGAATCGAACCCGTGCATGAACGGAGGCACCTGTAAAGACATGACCAGCGGCTACCACTGCACATGCAGAGCGGGCTTCACAGGTCAGCCACCGCCATTCTCACCCGTGCTTCTTTCTTTCCCGCCATCTAACCAAATCTAATCCCGCACAGGGCCCAATTGTCAAACTAACATCAATGAGTGTGCATCCAACCCCTGCCTCAACCAGGGCACCTGCATGGATGACGTGGCAGGATACAAGTGCAACTGTCAGCTGCCCTACACCGGTACGACACGCTTGCTATCAGGGATGCTTGTTTTTATCTTCACCATGTGGAAAGATCTGCCTGTCTGTGTTGGAGGGATAACATAGAATGTGTGTTTTCCTTGGAGGGAGGGGGGGGGTGATGTAGTGTGCCACAAATGGGAGATCTCCAACTTGCTCCACCCCCCCCCCCCCCCATTCCCATTCCCATTTCCGCCACGTCCTGTTTCCTGTCTGTGATCGCACAATAACAGGAAACAGGAAAGCCCTTCCTATTTGGTTAAGTCGTCATGGAAATGGATAAGGAAAGAAGGATGGAAAAGCGAGGCCCGTGCACTTAGTGCCGCTTCAATGTTTTTGTTCCCAGGTGAAAACTGCGAGACTTTGCTGGCTCCCTGCAACTCGAGACCGTGCAAAAATGGCGGACTATGTAAAGAGTCTGAAGACTACCAGAGCTTCTCATGCAGCTGTCCCAGCGGGTGGCAAGGTGTCTATTTCTGTCTTCATCCGGACGTGCATCTTCCGGCTCACGCAATTAACGACACCCTCCTTTAAATCAAGGTCAAACTTGCGAGATTGATATCAACGAATGCGTGAAAAGCCCGTGCCGCAATGGAGCGCTTTGTCACAACACGATGGGAAGCTACCAGTGCAAGTGCTTGCCCGGCTACACGGGTCAGAAGTGCGAGACTGACGTCGATGATTGCAAGCCAAGTAAGGACTGTTTGGAATTTGCAATATTTATTTTTATTTTATTTTTTATTATTTGTTTTACAATCTATTGATCATATAGTATATTTATTTGTATTATTTTTTTATTTATTTTTTCTATTATATTTTATACATCGTGTGTCGCTCGGGCTCTAATTGAACTCTCGTTTCAGATCCGTGCAGCAACGGCGGTTTTTGCCGCGACGGCATCAACACGTTCACGTGTACGTGCCCGCCCGGCTTCCGCGGCGGCAGATGCGAGCAGGACATCAACGAGTGCGAAAGCAACCCGTGCCGCAACGGCGCCAACTGCACCGACTGCGTCAACAGCTACACGTGCACCTGCCCGCCCGGCTTCAGCGGCATCAACTGTGAGATCAACACCAACGATTGCACCGACAGGTAGCTCCGCCCCCTCGTCGCCAAATTTCTATTTCAGATCTCTTTCAACTCTATTGTCTTTCCTCAGCTCTTGCTTCAACGGCGGCACGTGCGCAGATGGCATCAACGCCTTCACCTGCCTGTGCCTGCCCGGATTTACCGGCAGCTACTGTCAATATGACATCAATGAGTGTGACTCAAGGCCGTGTCTCAACGGTGGCACCTGCCTTGACAGTTTTGGAACGTACAAGTGCACCTGCCCGCCGGGTTACACGGGGGTCAACTGCCAGGTAGGCTTCGATATCAATTGTTGTGTAGTTTGACGTTAACGTGTCGTCTTTGTTTTTTTTTAGAATCTCATACGCTGGTGCGATTCGTCCCCCTGCAAAAACGGGGGCCAATGCTGGCAAAAGGGGGCTTCCTACACCTGCCAGTGTCAATCCGGCTGGACCGGCCTCTACTGTGACATCCCCAGCGTGTCCTGTGAAGTCGCAGCCAAACAGCAAGGTAGTTATTGCCTCGAGGTCATGAAAAGTACAAATTTGTTCACCGCCATTGTGCGCTTTCAGGTGTGGAAGTGGCTCACCTGTGCCGGAATTCCGGTCAGTGCTTGGACGCCGGAAGCACGCATTACTGCCGCTGCCAGGCAGGCTACACGGGAAGCTACTGCCAGGAACAAGTGGACGAGTGCTCCCCTAACCCGTGCCACAACGGAGCCGCGTGCACTGATTACCTTGGAGGCTACAGTTGCGAAGTAGGAGATTGATTTTAAATCCATGCATAAAGTTCAAGCGCACAAAAACTCACGTCGGTCTCTTTCGCCAGTGTCTCCCCGGTTACCATGGCGTCAACTGCTCCAAGGAGATCAATGAGTGCCAGTCTCAGCCTTGTCAGAATGGAGGCACTTGCATCGATCTCATCAACACATACAAGTGCTCTTGTCCCAGAGGAACACAAGGTACATGATTGCACTCCAAATTTGCAAATCCAGACTCACCTCAACTCTTCCATCTCCCACAGGTGTCCACTGCGAGATTAATCTCGACGACTGCAACCCGTTCAGCGACCCGCTGACCCACGAGCCCAAATGCTTCAACAACGGCAAATGCGTGGATCGCATCGGGGGCTACCAGTGCGTGTGCCCGGCGGGCTACGTGGGCGAGCGCTGCGAAGGCGACGTCAACGAGTGCTTGTCGGATCCTTGCGACCCCCGAGGCTCGTACAACTGCATCCAGCTCACCAACAGTTATCGTTGCGAATGCCGCACCGGATATACAGGTAACGATTTTGCGGAGACGTGCGCCTCATCAATCGGTAACCTAATCCATGTCTTTTATTTTTACCAGGCCAGCGTTGCGACAAAGTTTTTGACGGCTGCAAAGGAAGACCTTGCAGAAATGGAGGCACGTGTGCGGTCGCCAGTAACACTCCTCATGGCTTCATCTGCAAGTGCCCACCGGTGAGTGAAGCTCCATCCTACTCTCAGTATTGATCATTTCAGTTCTCATCTTACTTATTAATATTTCAATTATGACCATTGTGTACCTCCATCCTATTAGGGCTTCACTGGCTCCTCCTGCGAGTACGATTCTCGCTCCTGCGGGAATCTAAACTGCAAGAACGGAGGCACGTGCGTATCGGGCCACCTGGGCCCGCGCTGCCTGTGCCCTCCGGCCTTCACCGGACCCGAGTGCCTGACCCCGACCGACAGCCTCTGCATCTCCAACCCGTGCTACAACGGCGGCACTTGCCAAATCACGCCCGACGCGCCGTACTTCCAATGCAGCTGTCCCAGCAATTTCAATGGCCTGCTGTGCCACATCCTGGACTATTCCTTCGTGGGTGGCTTCGGTCGTGACATTACACCCCCGCCGGAAGTGGAGGTGAGCTGCGAGAACCCCCAGTGCGACGAGTGGGCCGGCAACCACATCTGCGACTCGCTGTGCAACAACCACGCGTGCGGCTGGGACGGAGGAGACTGCTCCCTGAATTTCGACGATCCCTGGCAAAACTGCTCGGCGGCTCTGCAGTGCTGGCGCTACTTCAACGACGGCAAGTGCGATGGCCAGTGTAACAGCCCCGGATGCCTTTACGATGGCTTTGACTGTCAGGGCCAGGAAGGGCAATGCAAGTAAGTCTGAAAATGGTGAAATACAAAGTCCACAAATTGTCAAAAATGATCCAGTTGATGAATACTTTTTGATCCCACAGCCCGCTTTACGACCAGTACTGCAAAGACCACTACGCCGACGGCCACTGCGATCAAGGCTGCAATAACGCCGAGTGTGAATGGGATGGCCTGGATTGCGCAAACAACATGCCAGAAAAGCTAGCGGATGGCCATTTAGTTCTGGTGGTCCACATCCCGCCGGAGCAGCTTAAAAATCACTCTTCGGCCTTCCTCAGAGACCTCAGCGGGGTTCTTCACACCAACGTGGTGTTCCGCCGTGACGGCAAAGGCGAGCCCATGATCTTCCCTTACTACGGCAACGAGCAGGACCTGGTGAAGCACAACGTGCTGAAGCGCTCGACGGACGGCTGGCCCGAGTGGGCGGCCATGCCGGCCAATGTTTTGGGTCAAATGAAAGACACCGTGTCTGCCATGGTCAGCCCACGCAAACGCAGAGAGCTGGATTCTCTGCAAGTCAAAGGGTACATACCATTCATTAAACATCATTTTCAAACCATAATTGACACCAGAGTATCCATTGACAATTCTCTGCTTTCAACATGTAGGTCGATAGTCTACCTGGAGATTGACAACCGCCAGTGTTACCAGCAATCCAGCGAATGCTTCCAAAGCGCCACGGACGTCGCAGCGTTCCTCGGAGCGCTGGCGTCCAGCGGGAATCTCCACGTTCCCTACATTGAAGCTGTCACCAGTACGGATCTTAATCTTTCCTGCGCATATTGACATCACTTGGAATACTTGAGTGACCGTGACTCTTTTTTTTTTTTTCTCCAGGTGTGAGACCGACTCCTTCGAGTTCAGAGCTCTATCCCATGTACGTGGTCTTCCTGGGATTAGCAGCGTTGGGTTTCGTCAGCCTCGGCGTTTTGGTGTCACGCAAGCGACGACGAGAACACGGCCAGCTTTGGTTCCCGGAAGGATTCAGAGCGTCAGAGCCCAGCAAAAAGAAACGCAGAGAACCGGTCGGGGAAGATTCTGTCGGACTGAGGTGAGAATGCATCCTGGGATATGAAGGCGGTGGCGGGTCCGAGTCATCTAATTTGATCTCCTCTTTCATTTCAACAGGCCTATGAAAATATGTGACATCAACCTCATGGACGACAATCAAAACGAATGGGGCGACGAGGATCCCGACTGCAGGCGTTTCAAAGTGAGCCAAAGATTCGAATCATCAATAAAACAGCACTTTTTGATCATCGCTTTAATGTTTGCAGTTTGAGGAGCAGTCCATGCTGGATCTGAGGGACCGAACTGACCAGAGGAAATGGACCCAGCAGCATTTGGATGCGGCCGACCTGCGTATCGCCTCCGTCGCCCCGACGCCTCCCCAAGGGGAGATAGAGAATGACTGCATGGACGTCAACGTCAGAGGACCAGGTTCTTTCTGCTTTTCCACTCCTTTCATCCGAGCTAGAAGATGAGCCTTCAACCAGATTCATCCCTTCATCTCCTACTTGTCTTTTCCAGACGGCTTCACCCCACTGATGATCGCCTCGTGCAGCGGCGGAGGACTGGAGACCGCTAACAGCGAAGAGGAAGAGGATCCTTCCGCAGAGATCATTACAGACTTCATTTACCAAGGCGCAAACCTCCACAACCAGACGGACCGCACGGGCGAGACGGCCCTCCATTTGGCCGCCCGCTACGCCCGCTCCGACGCCGCCAAGCGCCTGTTGGAGTCCAGCGCCGACGCCAACGTCCAGGACAACATGGGACGCACTCCTCTTCATGCTGCTGTAGCTGCTGACGCACAGGGCGTGTTCCAGGTAAATGCCTGGTGCCTAGATATGATATTGGAATTGTCTGTCTGTCCTAACAGTTAACCAAACCATTTTTTTGCAGATTTTAATCCGAAACCGTGCGACGGATCTTGATGCGCACATGCACGACGGGACAACGCCGCTGATCCTGGCTGCCAGGTTGGCAGTTGAGGGCATGGTGGAAGAGCTCATCAACTGCCACGCCGACGCCAACGGCACCGACGATTCTGGTAGATAACGCTTTCTACACTTCCGTACTTCATAAAGTATTATGGTGACTCACCCTCCTCCCCTTTTTTCTTCCTTTGCAGGTAAATCTGCGCTTCACTGGGCCGCGGCTGTAAACAATGTGCAGGCTGCAGTCATGCTGCTGAAAAACGGTGCCAACAAAGACATGCAAGACAACAAGGTTTGTGGAATAAAAGGATTTGACAAGTGCAGGAGTTCACATATTGGCAAAATATGATATGATGGTTATGTTTTATTTTCATTTCTTTTAGGAAGAGACGCCAATCTTCCTCGCCGCACGTGAGGGAAGCTACGAGACAGCCAAGATTCTTCTGGAGCACTTTGCTAACCGCGAGATCACCGACCATCTGGACCAGCTGCCGAGGGATATCGCCCAGGAGCGCATGCACCACGACATCGTGCGCCTGCTGGACGAGTACAACGTGGTCCGCAGCCCGGGCCTTCACGCCGCCCCTCTTAGTACCTCCTCCAGTCTTTCGCCGCCGCTCTGCTCGCCCAATGACTACCTTAGCAACCTGAAACCCAACTTGTCGGTCAAGAAGGTGCGCAAAGGAGGCAAAGACGGCGGCAAAGACAACAGGGTGAAGAAGAAGAAGTCACTGGACGGAAAGGGCAATTTGCTGGACACGTCGGCCGTGCTATCCCCGGTGGACTCCCTGGAGTCCCCCCACGGCTACCTGTCGGACGCCGCCTCTCCTCCCATGACGTCACCATTCCAGCAGTCACCCCCGATATCCCTCAATCATCTTCAAGGGAAGGGCGACTCGCATATGGGTCAGATGAGTATGCCTTTTGATCCCAACCCACCTCGACTTTCCCACATGCCGGTGTCCAGCCCTAATAGTCAGGGGAGCACGTCTATAGGGGGCGGCAGGGTCAACCAGTGCGACTGGATGTCCAGGATGCACCCGGGCAGCTTCCACCAGGCCTCGCCCATGTCCCACAACATGATGGGAGGCCTCAGCGGCGTCAGCACGGCCACTTTGTCACAGATCATGGGCTACCAGAACCTACAGACCACCCACCTGGGCTCGGCCGCTCACATGATGCAGCAGGCCCACTCGCGCCAGCTGCAACACCAGAACTCCAACTCGGCCACGGCCGGGCAGTCCATGACGCAGAGCTTCCCCGCCATGGAGCTGAACGGCGGCAGCGAGATGCAGCAAAACAACGGGCGCTCCATGGCCATCCACAGCGTGATGCCGCAGGAGACGCAAATCCTCGGGGCCCAGTTCCTCACCCCTCCTTCCCAGCACAGCTATTCGGGGCCCATGGACAACACACCCAACCACCAGCTGCAGGTGCCCGACCACCCGTTTCTGACGCCCTCGCCCGGCTCGCCCGACCAGTGGTCCAGTTCGTCCCCACATTCCATGTCCGACTGGTCGGAGGGCATCTCAAGTCCCCCGACCAGCATCCACTCGCAGATGAATCTGATCCCAGAGCAGTTCAAGTAGGCTCTTATGCAATGTACAAGCAGGAGACCCGACACTGAAGATCCCAACATGGTCCTTAGTTTTATACTACTAACAATTGTTTTTGTACCTTTTTATTTATTGATGTGCTGGTTTGACCTGAGAATATAAAGAAGATGCTTTTATATTTATGTTTTTCTAATTTTATTTTTTGTTCTGTATGGATGGGAAGACTAGACAAATTTAAAAAAGGAGTGTCAGAAAAAGAGACTCCCCGTTGTGTACACTGGCTATTTATTTCTCTTTGGTTGCTACATTCACTGGATTGTTTTCTTTTGCTTATTCCCTTTTACGAGGTGTAATTGGGATTATGTTGCATTATGTATATAGGACTTTGTTTTCTTTAAATATTTTCAGTATTAACTTTTTTTTCAAGTGACACACATGCCACATTGCATTTTGCCAAGTCTTATCACTGAGTATCTGTTAGATGATCAAATATATATCAAGGGACGCCTGCCAGAATGTGGTCTTACTGCCTGCTTACTGAGATCTTGTTAGCTACTTTTGAAGATTGAGAGATGCGATCCAAAAAAGGAGAAGTGCATCCAAATCAATCTGAGCCGTTGATTGACCGTTGATTGAGAATGTGGTATTTTTGCGACTAGAAAGAAGACATTATTACGTATTTGATCGCAAACCAATGTTTATGGTTACCATGTTTAACCTGTCGTGTTAACCTGCGGCCCCTGTTTCTTGAAAATGTTACAGTTCAAGTTAGTGCCAGTGTGGCATTTAGTTTTTCCCAAAAAAAGCAAATGTGCATTTGTGGGATTTCTTGCATAATGTATGCAAGGTGGAAAAGAAATGTGTGTAAGAAATACAGTTAGGGACCTTAACGACAGCTTCCCTGCACTTTGTTGAGATGTGTAGGGTAGGCTGTTGAAACGTCATGTTTTATAAACTAACTCAGAGGTTAAATCTTTTTTTTAAATGAAGGTGTAATTTAAAAAAGGTATCAACCTTGATGCAAAGTTGTAGTTTGCAAATTACTTCCTGATAAATAAAATGTGTAAAAATGGACTTGATTCAATAAAAGCTGTTGCGTAAAAAAAAAAAAAATTGATTCTTGTGTTTTATTTATTATGAAAGCAGTATTGATGTTGCGCAGAGAGAGAGAGCGAGAGAGAGAGAGAGAGAGAGAGAGAGAGAGAGAAATGGCGACCGGAAGTTAGCACGCTACCGGTTCAATATGTCGGACCGTCAAAAGAAAAACATGTCGGACGACAACAATACAATAAATTGTTGTTTCACATCTCAAAATATCAATAGTGTACATAAAATACACCTGTAGGGTATACATATGATAAAACTGAATGAAAAATAAAAATTAGAATTTTTAAATCTCAAGCTTCACTGGTGAATGACTTCCGGGTTGCAGTGCCCTTTCTTCCCCTCCATCCGGCGGCTACTCAGCCTTCTCTCAGCTCAGGGAGCAGGACTGTCATCGCAAGACTCCAACATGCTGTCAGTACGCGTCGCAGCGGCTCTTGCCCGCGCACTCCCTCGCCGGGCCGGCTATGTAAGCTCATCTCACGTCAATTGACCCATTTTCTTTAGTTCGTTTCATTGTGGTTAAGGAGGTCTTTAGCATGAAAAATCATGGCGGAGTTGCGTTAGCGGACTTGTTAGCATGCGGAGGACACCGGGCCTGTCACTTCGCCAATACTGCTAATCGACACGTACATTTATTTATTCATCGTTTATTCATCGCATTGATAAGTCGTCAGCGTGAATGACGTCGACGCACAGACATTAGCAGTGTTGTCAGTCAACAGTGAATTCTCCTCTGAAGGTCACGTTTGTCCAGTTCACCATGCAAGCTTTTCATAAAAACATAACATGCCAACTTCATGCAACTCTCTGATTTCATCACACGATATCTAGGCCTTCTTATTTATGTGACAAGTCCATTTTCGCTACAGTCTGCTGGTCTTTATGGATGATGTCAAGTATGCTAATTGTGTTTGTTTTTACTTTGTCTTTGTTGTATTTTAAAGGTGTCAAAAAATGTTCCTGCAGCATGTGTGGCAGTCAAGAACCTCCACACCACCCACCCATGGATGCAGAAAACAGGTAATTGTGGAAAAAAGTCAAGTAAAAAAGACATTTTCATTGTGTTTACATTATGTCAAGTGAATAAATACAAATATATTTTCATCGACTGCAGTAAACCTATTTTTTATTTTAGGTGCCCATCCCTAAGTGATCTTTGAATTTCAGACCTCCCTTTTATTTCTTACATTAATTAAAGGCACTGCAGAGGTTTCTTCTATCCTGGAGCAGAAGATCATGGGAGCAGACACCAGTGCTGATTTGGAAGAGACCGGCCGAGTGTTGTCCATCGGTGATGGTATCGCCCGAGTCTACGGTCTCAGGAACGTGCAGGCCGAGGAGATGGTGGAATTCTCATCCGGACTTAAGGTTGATACTTACCCATGTTAAAATGAAATTTAAATTGTCCACAAAAGAAATCACTTATCCTTTATTTTGTTTCTGCTCATTTCCAGGGAATGTCACTGAACTTGGAGCCCGACAACGTTGGCGTGGTGGTGTTCGGTAACGACAAACTAATCAAGGAGGGCGACATTGTCAAGAGGACTGGTGCCATTGTAGACGTCCCCGTCGGCGAGGAGCTGCTGGGGCGCGTCGTGGACGCCCTTGGAAATGCCATCGATGGAAAGGTGATTGAAATCCTCAAGGCACAACTGCAACACTGCTGCATCATCACAAACTTTCTGTTTCCACTTTTCCATCACAGGGCCCCCTTGGCTCCCAGACCCGCAGGCGTGTGGGTCTGAAGGCGCCTGGCATCATCCCCCGTATCTCTGTGAGGGAGCCCATGCAGACTGGCATCAAAGCCGTGGACAGTCTGGTGCCCATTGGCCGCGGGCAGCGTGAGCTCATCATTGGCGACAGGCAGACCGGGTAGAAGGATTTATGTAATACAGTATTTCAGCACTTTACAGAGTCCCTTTGGTTGCGTTTGACTGCATTATACTGCCCTCTTGTGGCCGCGTGACGCACACACCAGATTAAGCCCAAATGCTGATTGCTGCTGAAATGCCCTTATTAGCAGAAAATGGGGTGGATGGAGCCGGACCACTTAAGTCTGCGAATAATTTTCCTCAGAAAAACCGCCATTGCCATCGACACCATCATCAACCAGAAGCGCTTCAACGAGGGCACCGACGAGAAGAAGAAGCTCTACTGCATCTACGTGGCCATCGGACAGAAGCGGTCCACCGTGGCCCAGCTGGTCAAGAGGCTGACAGACGCTGACGCCATGAAGTACACCATCGTGGTGTCAGCCACCGCCTCCGACGCCGCCCCGCTGCAATACCTGGCGCCCTACTCGGGCTGCTCCATGGGCGAGTACTTCCGGGACAACGGCAAGCACGGCCTCATCATCTACGACGATCTCTCCAAGCAGGTGAGTTTCACCAAAGCGGACTGCTCAGACATTGGTTGCTTTTTTGACATGAAGATTTGAAAGTCAAGGAATGAAATGACTTGTGTTCCTCCGCCAGGCCGTCGCCTACCGTCAGATGTCCCTGCTGCTCCGCCGCCCGCCCGGCCGTGAGGCTTACCCAGGAGATGTCTTCTACCTGCATTCCCGCCTGCTGGAGAGGGCCGCCAAGATGAACGACAACTTTGGCGGCGGCTCGCTCACCGCCCTGCCCGTCATCGAGACGCAGGCCGGCGACGTGTCAGCCTACATTCCAACCAACGTCATCTCCATCACAGACGGACAGGTGGCCAGGAACCGCCGTTAGCTTCTTGTTGTATTTCTGCCAAGTCTTAAATTGGATCCACAAAAGATGCTGAGCGCGTATCACTGCAATTTTCTCCTTCAGATCTTCTTGGAGACGGAGCTGTTCTACAAAGGTATCCGTCCTGCCATCAACGTCGGTCTGTCAGTGTCGCGCGTCGGCTCAGCGGCTCAGACCAAGGCCATGAAGCAGGTCGGTTCCGCTTGCCGGGTCCCGTCTGAAGCGATCCACCAAATCGCACCAAGCCAACTCATTCCGTCTGTTCCCCGCCAGGTGGCCGGTACCATGAAGCTGGAGCTGGCCCAGTACCGCGAGGTGGCCGCCTTCGCCCAGTTCGGCTCCGACCTGGACGCCGCCACGCAGCAGCTGCTGAACCGCGGCGTGCGTCTGACAGAGCTCCTCAAACAGGGCCAGTACTGTAAGTGTCGACAGCAACAATATGCTTTTGGGCTTTTGAAACTCTGCAGCCCGTCCTCCCGCAGCTCCCATGGCCATTGAAGAGCAGGTCACCGTCATCTACGCCGGCGTGAGGGGGCACCTGGACAAGATGGACCCCAGCAAGATCACCAAGTTCGAGAAGGGCTTCCTGCAGCACATCCTGAGCCAGCACCAAGACCTGCTGGCAGCCATCAAGTAGGTTTTCCGCCCCACAATGTGAAGCCATTGTCATGCTGTTACATGAAGCAGTTTAGTTGTACTGCTTTTAACTTTAGTTTCGCTGAAGATGTTATACATTTTCCCTGCTTTTAATTATGTCAGAATTATTTTGAAACCCTATTTTTATTAGTTTCACTTCATTGCCCCTCACCCCTGTAATTGCGTCACTGTTTTAAAACTACTTTAGTCTGGCAAGCCAGACGACCTTGTAGGAAAGTAGCGCCTTCTGGTGGCCAAATGTCGAATGTTTATATTTTTAGGTTTGCTATTTTAGAAACATGATTAGCATGTTTGAACCTATATTAATTCTGGACAGCTGTACAAAAAACTACAATGATGCAAACTTGAACAAAGGCAGTAATACTTTTTTTTTTGCAGGACCGACGGACAAATTTCTGAGGCCTCAGACGCCAAGCTCAAACAGATTGTGCTCAGCTTCCTCTCCAGCTTTGAGTAACGTGCAAAAGGCATTCTTCACTTTTTATGTTGCGCTTTTGGTTGTGCTCCATGTGTGCTCCTAGCTCGCTCAGTTGGTCAACACGTCATCTGTAATGTACAGACAGTCAAAAGAATAAAAAGTATTCCAACAAATGCTTGACTTTATTTAGACTGTTCTGTGACAAGCACGTTATCTTAATTGTCCTTTTAGATAACAGATACATTTTCAACAAGTGATGGAACAAATAACATCTCAATTCACAGTACATATTTAGAAGTAAAACAATTTTAAAAATCAGCTTTTATTAATGAATCAAATTGTCTGTTAAAACTGTGCAATTGTGAGAGATTGTGACTATTCGTGTGAAACGTGGACACTAGAGTGAAGTAATCATCATTTTAAGAGTGCAACCAAAAGCATACGTGCAAAAAGTGATAAGTGAGAAAGTATGAAATTTCCACCTCATTAAATAGGATCAAAATAAATAAGCTATAAATAGACACAAAAGCATAGATAAGACAATTTACACCCAGTACTGTTTGGTGTGCATGGCCGGCCGGTGGTGTTTGTGTTTGTGCACGTTGTTCTGCTTGACGTAATAGTCGTAATAGTCCCACTCCAACGCTGACGCCAGCACGCCGTTGGACAAGCCGTCGCTGTCCTCTGACAAAATCCGCAGGGAGACGCCTTCAACACACCAATCTTTGAATGTCCCGGTCAAAAAGATACAGAATTCTTTTTGCATAAAACGCCAACAAACCTGCACTGGCACCAAAGTCGCTGTCCAGTCCCGAGCAAGCCATCAGTGTGTTGGGACAGGAGCCCTCCGAGGGTGGGTGGAGGTAAGACCGGCATTCCATGTGTGCTTGGTCCAACCGGTGTACAGCACCCGGGCTCAGCTCAGTCAGCATCCTGTAGGTGCTACTCTGATGGATGCCGGCCATGTGTTCCACTTCCTTGTAAACGCTCTAATCGGACAATTTGATGTCGAATTTAAGCAACCTCTGACACCACAATCACCCCTGGGTCCCTGTGCACCCTAAACCCGCTGCTTCACGTGACGTGGATTTCACTCACCGTGGGAGAGTTGGGCGGTACGAGGTTGTCGGCCTCTGATTCGCTGGACTGAGGCAACACCGGCGCGCTGTGACGCCACTCGCCCATGCTGGGTCTCGCCGCCCGGATGCTGCTGGGCGCCCTCAAGGAACCGGATCCCGGCCTCAGCGGCCAGATCTCGTGCTGCCTATCGGACGAAGACGCCCTGGAGGAAGTGACCGGCGGCTGCGGCAGGACGGGCTCGGACAGCGACATGTACGGCCTCCGCGTGGAGAAGCCCTCCGTGTCAGGTGTCCTCCGAGGCAACACGGACTCCAGAAACAGGAAGTCCTTCGCGTCCTTCCGGCGAGGCGGCCGCGGCCTCGCTTTGGAGAGGAGGAACAGTTTGTAGCCCAGGAAGAGGCAGTTGAGCAGGAGCAGCACGATTACAGCCGGGATGAGCAGCAGGACCACCAGGGTGAGGCTGACCACCGGGTAACCCTCGCTCAAATTGGGGCTGGGTGGTGTGCTCTGACCTGGCTGCGACATTTAATCACGGACACCCCTTCACCACGCCGTGTAGGTGAGTGTGCACGCTGTTTTCCGTATCAATCACACTTTATGCTTGTTGTGCACCTTTTCTGCAAATGGGAACTTCGTCCAATGTGAAACGTAAGATATGCGCAAAACTCGAGTGTGTTTGCATGTGCGCCACAAACATTACAGAGCGACAGCTGCGAGCAATTAGGTTCACAGTGACGCGCACGTTGCTGTTCCGCAGGTAGCCACAAGAGGGCGACAATGGACAGGATTTAGTAGTTTCCTTCGAGATTTTGTTGATTGGAATGCGGAAAATAAAAAAAGCAAAACGCTTTCTTTGTAAAGTTCAAAACAATTATATCGAAAAATAGCCAATTTCCGGGCGCCAACCTTGGTCCTTTAAGTTGGTTCTATTTAGCACTTAGATGCAAAAGTGACTGTACCCTGCACTCTTCTATAAGTGGGTCAAAAATGATCAATATTAGAAAAATGTGTTTTTAAATGCCATTTTTGTCATTTTGGTAGAAGATGATCGAAGCAAACATGACAGGACAAGTGGGGTAAAGTTTTTCCCTCTCTTTAATTCAATTCATGCTGCCAGGTCCTCGCTGTATATTTCACCTCAGACCTTTCAATTCAATAGAACAATTGACACATGAGTCTCTGTTAGAGACAACGTTGTTTGCATTTGTTTGCACACAAAGTAGATCTTTGCACACAAGTACAATGTAAGAAAATCAATGCAAAAGTCCCATATGAGCACCATATATAACTATAGTCAAGTAGTTGATCCGCCCCGCCCATCCCGTCCCCACAACCCCATGTTAAGTCTGTACAGACTCAAATAACATACTGCGGTTATAACAGTACACAAGATAAGAATAAGCTTTTCATCGGAGAGAAAGGCAAAATGGAGATGTCCTCAGATACCAAAGAGCACTTGAGTCAGGTTTTATGGTGGCCCCTCTGCAGGGAAAACAACGGGAATTTGTGATTGGTCATATCGCACCTCAGTTTGGAACGGGCGAGCCCAACCATTGAAGGGTAGTGCTGAAGTTCGACCAGTGGGAATTTACAAATACTGTACTAGTGTTTGGCACCCTTTCCATGGACCACCATTCGCAGCCATTGGCTTTGTAATGGGGGGGTGGGGGCACACAGGTAGCAGTCATTGGTGCTGAGCAGACTAGCACTGGCCCAGACTGTGCTTGATGATTTCCCGAGACTGTGGTGGGATCCTGTCGGGAAAGGTCACTTGAAACTCCACCACAAGGTCGCCCCGCCGCGATGGGCTGCGGGCGACGGGCAGGCCCTCGCCGCGAAGGCGCCGGACTGCGCCCGGTCTGATGACGTCGCTGCACGGCAGGGGCATGAGGCGGTTGTCCAGCGTGGGAACGTTGACTGTGCAGCCGCAAAGGGCCTGGAAAGAGACAAGAGGACAGAAACGTTAAATCTCTCAGAAGAAGGCTTTCAAACTGGCGCTAACATTCCTTCACATTGAACATTTTGGAACTTTCAAATTTCATTTAGTCATTGGAAATGGTGGATTAGTTAAAAAAAAGTGAATTAAAAAGCAAATCTCTCTGGCTTTTATAATTATTCCAAAGGTGTCAAGTTACATAAGCCGGAAATGTGTCAGTCTTACTAAGAAGCCCATTACACAAGGAAGCGGCTCACCGAGCCTGTCTGTGCGACGCCGACTGCTTCACCGCTAATCTGCCGAGCGTGGGTGCGCATGAAATGAGAGTTAAAGAGACCATAACGCCTCCTCCTCCTCCTTAGCAGCATCACGGAGAGCGGCGAGCTAAATTTAGCCCCGAGCTCGGCGGGGGCGGATGAGGTAACCGGCTGTCATTCTTTGGTCGTGCCAACTGTGTCTCATTGAAGTCTTTACGCTCATTGAGTGATTGCATAAACGAGAGGAAGTGTCGTGTGGGCGTAGTGGAGTAGTCGCAAGGTTATGGAACAATTTTGATTGTATAACTCGAATATTACTGAAAGCGGATCCGTTTCAAGGCGTCTCGCAACTCGATCTCACCTCTTTGAGGGTGATGCTGGCCGTGTAGATGATGTTGGAGCCGTTTCTCTTGTACTGCGGGTGCTCGGCGTCACATAGAACGAAGGTGACGTCAGCGGGTGTGCTGTTGGGCGTCTCGTCGCCCTCCCGGGGGAAGGTGATCTTGGTGCCTGCCTTCCAGCCTTTCTTCACCACCACGTTCAGCACCTTGTCTTCGGTCCACAGGCTGCGGCCGTCCGGACCGAGGCGGCTGCGGGTGATCTTGACGTGCTTGGTGCAGCCGTGCATCACGTCTTCCAGGCTGACCGGCAACTCGCGTACCAGGGCCTTGGCTCGGGGGCGTCGCACACCCCGTCTCAGGCCACCGCCGCTCTCTTGCCCGGGGTAAGCGCCCACGTGGCTGAAGGGGAAGCGGCGGAAGGGGTTGAAGAGCTCGTCGTCGTCGCAGTCGTGACCGAAGAAGATGTCAAAGTGGTCGGAGCCGTGAAAGAAGGAGGAGAATGTGGCGTGCGGGTCGGTGGGGAATTGGTTGCGGAAAGTGTTGCCTTGGCCCGCTGCTGACATGCCACTCTTGAGACCTGATTGGACGTGAAAAGTTGCATTGAGTATCGAACATTCAAATATATTTGGAAGTAAACCTACTGCAGTCTGTAAGGCGAAGATTGGTTGTTGAAAAGTTACTGCTCACCTTCCTCCCCAAACTGGTCGTAGACGCTCTTCTTTGCAGGATCAGTCAGAACTTCGTAGGCCTCTGCGATTTCCTTGAAGCGGTCTTCGGCGTCGGCCTCGCTATTTTTGTCCGGGTGGAACTTGAGCGCCATCTTGCGGTAAGCCTTCTTGATCTCGTCTTCGTTGGACTCGGGCGCCACGCCCAGTACTTTGTAGAAGTCCTTGCCGGCGCTGGGCTTGATGGACAGGCAGGGCGTGTCCGGCTCAGACTTGGTTCCTTCCTGCAAGGAGGGACGAGGAGGGATTGACATATTACAATTTATATATTCTCATTTCATAATAGCACCGCTAGGTTCTTCAGTCCTGCTGCTTCTGGTTCCTGCACTTCCTATCTGCTGTGAATTTTTAAGGCTGGTGCAGAGAAGTCGGGGGGGGGGGGGGGGGGGGTGCTTCCCTGACAACGGAGCTTCTCGGCAGCTATTGGATGAATGCTCCTCTTTGCATTGAGATCACATCTATTGAGCATGAATGTCTTTTGTCTTTCAACGACAGTACATTGTGTCCCTAATTTTGTGACTGGTGGGATGTTCATAATTTAACATTGTCCAGCAACAAGCATCCATAATGATTTTAAATATATATTTTTAAATCTGTTATCATCATCATCACAATTACATATTTTACATGTTTATGTTGTCATCACAATTATATATTTTATATGTATTCTTCTCCTTATTACTATTATTGCATGGTCCATTAAAGGTATAATTGTAAGACTAAAAGGTATTGATGCTTACAACAATTTAAGACACCCAAACTATTCAAGTAAATACAGACACATAATTTATTTCAACAGCTTGTCAGGTGTTTGTAACAGCTAAGTTTAAAATATTTTTGAAACTTGACCATCTCACAAACCGACGTACTACAGCCAAATCCCATGTGTTCCATCAAATAAAAAAAATAAAAACTTACCGCGGATGAAGCTGATCCCGAGCTGTCTCCTCTGTGCATCACCCGAACTTTGCACTTGACGTTGACATTTTTGTGCTTGACTCCAAACTGTGTCCAGATGAGAACCATGATGACTGCTGCAAAGCTACGCTGTCGCTGTCCACTCGGGGCTGGTGCTGAAAATGCTCCGGCTTGCCTTGACTGTGCCGCTGTCGACTGTTAAATAGTGGCTCGGCTTCAGCTCGCTTTTCTACTCCACGCTCAGCCAGCCCACGCGGCGTGACGGAGCTTCCCCGGCGTTGGCCCCTCCCACAGCATGGCGGGATCCCGCCGAGTGGCGGCCCATTGGTTGCCGGGCGCGGATGTTGCAGCCCTCTCGCGCCTTGTGGAGCGTCGCTTCCGGAGCTCCGACAGGCACACGGCCAGAAGCGAGCGAGTCACGACTCAGAACACACAGTCCTCTTTTTTTTTTTTTTTTTGTTCCAGACAGAACAAATACACGAATCCAGACAGACCAGCAGGACGTGTCCTCAAATAGCCTCACCGAGACACGCACTACATACATTACTAGACAGATAATTGGATGGATGGATGGATGGATAGATGGATAGATAGTAGGGCAGTGGGTTGAATATAAAAACTGGTTCTCTACAAACACTTTGCTAGTGAGATGTTCCGTAACGCCACCAGCTGAAGACTCCCACTTCCATAAGAGCAGAAAAAGAAGGCAGGCGATGACACAAATGAAGCGACATAACCTGGTGACTTCATCACCACAAGGTCGGTGAGTGTTGTCAAAAGTGTAGGGAGCTGCTGTCTAACACCCTTTTTTTTTTTTTTTACCAAAAGTAGAGTCATGGCGTCTATTTGGAGAAACTGGTGGACAAAGGAGAGTGTGGGACATACATGGCAACGCTTCCTCCGCCTCCCGGCCAATCAGGGCCGGATTTCCCAGGGATTCTCGTTGCTGTCTGGCAGGAAGCGGAAGACCAATTTGGTTCGAAGAGAGCATCACGCCTCCTCTTCTCCTGCAGTGATTCAGTAGAGACTTTTTTTTTTTTTTTCCTTTCCGCACGGCTGCAGCCTACGGGAACAGTCTGACTGGAGTTGGCCTTGCAATATATGCACACTAGCACAGATGCCACTATGGTCATAATTACACATTATGGCAGTATGACCTTGATTTCCATATTTCTGTGTTCTGTAAAGGACTATTGGAACAATTCATTATAGCCATCTAGCAGGTGTACCTAGTGATGTGTCCCATCAATTCATCCATCGAATAGTCGGCTGGATGGATAACAAAACGATAGATGATGATAGATTGATTGACAGAGCAGTTACGCAAGTCAAGACAAAACACCGTCCCTGTGGGACTTGGATGATAAATTGCGTTTCCCTCTTTACAGCCGCCACAGTATATATTTGATTGCGCAATCTCCACATAGCGCTGTTATACAACACAGTTTGTACGAGTGGGTATTTTTAACGCTATTGAGGCTCGAGTGTTGGGCCAGACGTTAAAAA
Source organism: Syngnathus acus (assembly GCF_901709675.1). Classification (NCBI taxonomy): domain Eukaryota; kingdom Metazoa; phylum Chordata; class Actinopteri; order Syngnathiformes; family Syngnathidae; genus Syngnathus; species Syngnathus acus. The sequence continues at coordinate 8,224,712 of NC_051097.1, forward strand.
GCGCAACCTTTTGTCTGTGCTTTCAGGTGGGAGGTTTTTAATCAACAACTCCGGCGTCTGAAGTGGGGAATAGGTGACTCACCGACTCTCGCCATCTGTCTCGCCATAAGTAAAAAGTGGTCCTGAATAGGCGTTATGCAGGAGGAACACTGGCAACCATCTAAGATTTTTACTTTTTTCAATTTTCGACTTGGTGCTGAACTTGTGAACTTAACCACCCTCACCAAGAGGGGGCAGCATTGTTTCAGTTTGGACACTGCGGCCAACCTCATCACTCATCTGACCTTTGAGCAAGCAACAAATGTCTGTCCTCCTATCTCCATTTAGGTCGAGCAATCTGATGAGAAGAAAAGTCGAGTCTCCTATCAACCAAACCAACGAAATAAAAAAAGTACATTTTGTTCAATGTTGGTTTGATGGACATGTTGTGAAGAGGGTGGAATTAATGAAAATATGATGTTCTCTCGGTTATTTTGACACCCCCGCCCCGACCATTTTGTCTGCCACTTCCTCCCACGCTCACGCTGAAAGAGCGCCGGTGTCTGAACAATGGCGAGACGGTTGCTCGTTAGACAGATGGCTCCAGCTTGGAAGGCGACGCTGAAAGCCAGTCACGCTCTGTTCTCTTCTCGCTGCACACTGACTGAACATTAACCTGACCGAGTAGTTTGGATTATGAAATTGTACTAAAGTGTCTTAATGCAGCTGCAGTGTATTTGTCTAATGATTCATGTTGCACGATCATGTCCTTCTTACTCGTTCTGTAAAGATGAGCCTTTTTTGTCGGGCTTAGTGGTAAGGGGTGCATTATGGAATCGAAAAACTATTAAATGTTAATTTTCTGCAGCAATTGTGTGTAAATGCTGAAATGCAAGACCATGTACAGAAAGACTTTTTTTTAAATAAAAAAAAGAAATGACCATGTTTGTACTTTATGACCTTATTTGTAATACACAAAACACATGCATTTACATTTATTTGGTATTTGGGTCTGGTTAAATAAAGGTTAACCAGAAAAAATAAATAAAACATCAGCAAAAGCATTTCACTAACTGACCAGGAGATGGCGACAGCCTGGCAACCTTGTTAAATAAAGGTTACCCCCCCCCCAAAAAAAACAGATCCACCGTTGTTTGGGGTGTGGTTAAATAAAGGTTAACCTAAAAAATCAGAAAAAATAAATAAAACATCAGCAAAAGCCTTTCACTAACTGACCAGGAGATGGCGACAGCCTGGCAACCTTGTTAAATAAAGGTTAACCCCCCCCCCAAAAAAACAGATCCACCGTTGTTTGGGGTGTGGTTAAATAAAGGTTAACCTACAAAAAAAAAAAACAAAAAAAAAAAAAAAAAGTGAACCCTGAACTTTGAACCCTCGGTGACCCCGTGGTGACCCGGCGGTGACCTCGTGGTGACCCCTGGGTGACCTTTGAACCCTGAACTTTCAACTCTAGCTAAAAATTGAAAATGTGCACATGACCCCGTGAACTTTGAACCGACCTTTGACCCCTGGGTGAACTTTGAACCGTAAACTTTGACCTTTGACCCCTAACTAATTAAGTTTTTTCATTTTTTTTAAAAATCGGCCAGCTAAGCTAGCCAGCTAGCATGGTCTTCAGATGCCGCGCTGTCGCCATCTCCTGGTCAGTTAGTGAAATGCTTTTGCTGATGTTTTTTTTTTCTCTCAATTAAAACAAATCAATTAGCCAGTTGGTTTTTCTTTATTGACAAAACCAAATTGTGAATCAGCCACCTAGGCTATAGCAGAACAAACAATCCATGGTCTTCTGATGCCGCGCTGTCGCCATCTCCTGGTCAGCTAGTGAAATGCTTTTGCTTGCTTTTTTTTCTCTCAATTAAAACAAATCAATTAGCCAGTTGGTTTTCTTTATTTAATATCTGATATCAGACAAAACCAAATTGTGAATCAGCCACCTAGGCTATAGCAGAACAAACAATCCATGGTCTTCAGTTGCCAGGCTGTCGCCATCTCCTGGTCAGTTAGTGAAATGCTTTTGCTGATATTTTTTTCTCAATTAAAACAAATCATTTAACCAGTTGGTTTTCTTTATTTAATATCTGATAGGCAAAAAAACAACAACAACAACAAAAAACCCACCCACACAGACAAAAGGCTAGGAAAAGACCCTTTACATTTCAGGGGGTATGTTGTAGCATCATTGAACAAACATTTGTCCCATTTATTGCTGGGTAGCAACAATGCTGCAGCTTACTATAAAATGTAATCTTTTTTCTTTTAATTGCAAAAACTATGATGCATGAAAGGATTACATGTCATTGCAGCAAATGAGTTTTATTTTGTTGCATGTTAGGACATGATTCACATACAGTACAGGATGCTGCTCTGTTCATGTACTGAAAATATACACAAAAATACATACATAGACCCACACACACTTACACACAAGTTTACACACACACTCCTCACACACACACACGCACACACTTTATTCCTTATTTAGAGGGAGTCAACGCCGTGCTGAGTGCTGAACTCTTGGAAGTCCTCAGGGATGGTATCTGACAAGAAGAAGGAGATTTGGCTTGCTTATTGCAAAACACGCTTTGTGGGACACATTTTGTACAAAAACACCCTAGTGTAATTTCGAGAACAAGCTCACCATTGCAGCGATATCTCAGGTTGGACCAGATGATGTTTTCTTGTGAGAAGCAGAAGACGCCGAGTCGGCCCCCCCTCATAGTGGTGTCGATGGTCACGCCCGAGTCAGCCACCAGCTCGGACCCCTCGTAGAAGCGGGCCCTGTGGTAAACCAGAAAAAGACATTTTCATTCAGAGAGAAATAAAATGACTCAGATCTACACTTTTGGGATCGATTCATTGAGTTGAACTCTATTGCTCACCAAAACAGCATGCAGCAGAGGGCACATTACCTGATGTATCCAACCTGCGGGCGGTGCTGCAGGTACCAGCGGTAGGACACTTTGTCCTTCCAGCCCACGTTGCGGGGGTCCTTCCACAGGAGGCGTACCTGGTCGTGGGTGTCTCCGGTGTGCCACAGGGAGTTCCTCAGATGCTCTCCGGGACCAGATTGGGATTTCACGGCCTTGAGAGAAAGAGAGACAGCAAGGTTCTAGCAATATCTTAAACACCTCTATTTATACACTAAACTAACTAACAAAAGGTCCTAACCTTGAGCTGTATGCCGGGTTCGGCCACGGCTCGGAAGGGCGTGGCCTGCCAGTACGTCTGCTCCGTCTGCTTCCACATGACCACGTAGAAAGACGACGAGTCCTGGTAGCCGAAGATGAATCCGGCGTAGTCGTCGTCCGTCACCGTGTTGACGTGGAACGTCCCCTCAAAGTCCACGCCGCTGAAGGCCGTGTAACCTAAAGCGTACGTGGGGGGTCATTTTCTTGTTTTTCACATTTTGGGTGAAACTTTACAAAAGACCATCTTACCCACAGCCAGACCCGGATCGCTATTCATGGTCTGAACGATTTCCATTCCCTGAGGGAGGAGCAAAGATGTTCTCAATATTTTTCCGAGGCGGGGCACAAAACACTGTTGGAGCGCTCTGACCTGGTTGAGAACCACCCAGTTGGGGTCAATCTGAGCGTCGCCTTCGGGGTCCAGCACCACCGTCTGGAAGGCCCTGAAGTCGGTCAGAGTCACCTCTGCGTTTTCGGGGCAGTTGTCGATGTGGTCCACAATTTTGTCCTGGTCAAAGTCGTTCTCGCAGATGTCACCCACGCCGTCATCTGAGGACAAATGAAATCCATTGCCGTTTATTTCTGATCATTTTTCTTTCTTTTCTTTCTGTCTTTGTGGTCCACAGACACTGTAATTTTGATGCTCATTTATTAGCGCTTAGTCCAGCCTGCATCCTTGCCACAATCTGTCCCGATGGGATGGATTATTGGATGCGGGGGAGGGATGCAATTACTTGTGTGCTGGCAAGCTTGATAATTACCATTGACAGCTATTCAATTTGCTTCGACTGGTCCTTTTATTGCTTGAGCTGCTTTTCTTTTAGTCTGGAAGTGATGTTGGGCATTTTTTTTTACAATTTAAGATTCTTGCTGCCTGCTCTACACCGCAGTCTTGCTTTCTGCCCTTCAGAATGGAGACTCGGCATGAATCACAGGTGGGTGCACATAAAAGACCCTTTTATCAAAACCTAAAATTGCTTTTAATGTCACCTGACAAAAGCTTGCAAGCAGGCCAACGTGTGATTATGTGTGTGTGTGTGTGTGTGTGTGTGTGTGTCTTGGTTTGACACAGAGTGCACAAATTGCCGGTAATGACAATTTTAGGGAAAATTACATGACCTGACCCGGCGAATTCTCATTTGACCGTGCCGCTACGTACTGTTGGCATCGGTTTGCTCGGGGTTGGGAACCAGCCTGCAGTTGTCCGGTCCGGGCGGGATGAGGTCCGGGATGCCGTCGTTGTCGTCGTCATCGTCGCACTCGTCGCCGATGCCGTCTTTGTCGGTGTCCAGTTGCGAGCTGTTGATCACGAAGGGGCAGTTGTCCTTGGTGTCCTGGTGGCCGTCACCATCGCTAGACGAGAGAACACAACTTTCATGTTCAAATTGCGCATATTCTTGCAGCAATAGGAATTAAACTGTTATTGTTTTTTTTATTTTGGTGTGTACATAGTCACACTTCATCGCAATTTTCATGAACTACATTATCCAATTTTTCAGCATTTTTGAGGTGATATGAGGAGTGAAATTTGGATAAAAAAAATGTGGGAAAAAAAAAAAGTCCTTCGTCTTACCTGTCCTGGTTTGTGTCACACGAGTCGCCCACAAGGTCATTGTCAACATCAGACTGAAATAAAAGTAAAAAGGTATTAAATTCTGCCCATTGAATGTATTGCATATTACATACACAGTTTTGAAATGCTACTTATTGATAACACAAAGCTATGAAACATTGGAAAGTTAAACCAGCAAAAATAAACAAACATTTCAAGTTGTGTCATACAGAACCATCGATTGATCTTACCTGGTTGGGGTTAGGGATGTCAGGGCAGCTGTCGCACGCGTCTCCCACACCGTCACCATCGCGGTCCAGCTGATCTCGGTTCTTGATGAGCTGGCAATTGTCCAGGAAGTTCTTCAGGCCTGACGATGACCCGAACCACCCGTCAATCAATCAGTAATGAATATCTCATTCATTCTCACATCCACATTACTCCCTAAATGGCAGCCATAAAGAAAGACACCATTAAGCAAGGAGGGTGCTACTTGTTATTTGACCACTAGGGGCTGCTGTTGCACTGCACTTAAGACCACTTTCTCATGTCCTCCTTTTAAAGTGAATTCTTGCATCCAGAAAGTAGCAGCACCATAAAGGTCAGAGAGATGCAATGGAGGTGAAGTCTTTCCAGTGCCGCAGGGCTTCCAAGACGTAATCACGCTCTTCACTTTGGGGTCAGACGAGGCAGATACGCCAATAATCCTAGTGTAACGTAAAAGCTAAAAATAGACCATTGCCGCTTATGCAACTCGAACGTCATCATGCATGAGTGGTGACGTCGCCTGGTTCTCTTTAACGTACTCCAGTGGTTCTCAATCTGAGGAAAACTCCTCGATTAATTACCGTCTCCGTCCATATCGTCATCGCAGGCATCGCCTTTGCCGTCGTTGTCCGTGTCCCTCTGGTCCGGATTCTCCACCAGACGGCAGTTGTCGCACGCGTCGCCGTGCGTGTCCTTGTCGCTGTTCCTCTGGTCCACGTTGGGCTTCAACCAGCAGTTGTCCTGAAAGCCAAAGCGGCAAAGTTGCGTCGGTGGAACCAAACCGACGAAAGGCCTTTTATGTCGAAGACATCGGGAATGCCGACTTGCTCGTTGGGAATGCCGTCGCCGTCTGCGTCGTCGTCGCAGGCGTCTCCCTGCCCGTCTCGATCGGCGTCCTCTTGGCCCGAGTTTGGAACAAAGAGGCAGTTGTCCTATTGGAGACATGAAGAAACATTTGATTTTTTTTGTCATCCACATCAGTTAGCTAGTTGAATAATGGTTTTAAAATTACCTTCTTACAGCTGGGGTCCTTACACTTGAGCTTCTCGTCGGGATATCCGTCAATGTCAGTGTCTTTGCCGCACAGGTATCCGTTTCCGGACCAGCCGATTCCACACTGAGAACAGCGCAAGCGATACTCGAGCATGTACGGCGGTGACGAGATGTTTTTTTTTATTCGAGAAGCAAGCGGGCGGTACCAGGCAGGAGATGGATCCGTCCCTTTCGGTCACGCACTGCGCGTTGACGTCACAAGGGTTGGTCAGGCTGTTGCCGCAGCTGATCTCGGGCTTGCAGCCTTTCACCTGGTCGCCCGTGAAACCCGTCTTGCAGCTGCCGCAGTGGTACGAGCCCTGCGGGGCGCCGTTACACATTTGCTCGCACATCTGCTGCCGCAAAGACGTGCCGTGGTGCTCGTGCGAGGAGGCCTCACCTCCGAGTTTTGACAGATGGAATTGGCCGCGCAGCCGCCGTTGTTTGGTCCTTTGCATTCGTCGATGTCGTCACACACCTCAACACATTTTTTTATTTAACTAACTTACTGGTTAGCTGATTGAGTGACTAACAAAAATGTGACCAATAGAACCTGCACAGTTATTAGTTTATCTTTTACGACATCGCCAGCTACCTGTTTGTTGGTCTGGGCGAACAGCGCTCCTACGCCCTCTACAGGCAGGCCGGTGTAGCCCAGCGGGCAGGCGTCGCAACGGAAGCCCGGCGCTGTGTTCACACACTTGACTCCCGGGAAGCAAGGGTTGAACTGGCACTGCAAGAAATGATCACAATTCCAAATTGTACTGTTAATAAACAAAGTGAAGAATTCACTCTTCTTTCTGCAATGTTACAGAACTAGAAATAACACAACCAAATGTAATTTAACCCGTCAACTATTGTGTTTCTTGGGTGATTATTACAATATTGCCTTAATTAAAAAAAAAATTTGAACTGTAAATTGTGTAAGGTTAATGAAGGTGTCATTGATGCTTTCTAGTGCTAATTTCTGTCATTTATCATCTGTATCAAGTCACCTTCAACCCGCTCACTGTGTTTTGATTAAAAACAAATCCCATTTAACTGGAGGCGCCCTTGTAAACAATGCGGATTTTAATGAAGCGAAATGTTAATTTTGCGCCTCACACGTCCTCGCCTTACATACGCTACAGCGCCTAATTGTTCTGGCTCGCTACATATGCAATATTCATTAGCGGGCCCGCAGAAAGCTGAGTGAGCTTTTATTTATTCAGGGTCAAGGTCAAGGGCGACTCAATTGCATCTCATCTGTGGAGTGTGACGGATGGCGACAGCGACGAGATACCTCGTCCACGTCGTCGCAGTTGAAGCCGTCTCCCGTGTAGCCGTCGGGACAAGGTCCGCACTCCACGCCGTCCGCCGTTTCCCGGCACGTGCCGTCGCGGAAACACACACCCGGGCCGCACCTGGGTTTCACCATTTCGGTTCCGCCCAGACCTTCGGACAAAAAACGTCCCAAATTTTACCATAATTCTTCAATTGACAGTCGTTGGTGCTGGTCTTACCGCAAGCCTGACACTCAGAGATGGTGTTGGTGAGGAAGGACGTCTCTTTCACCTGCAAAGACTCAGGTTAGGTCCACAAGGGAAGGGTCTCCGAAGATTTAAGATCTTACCTGCTGGATGAGATTGTCTTTCAGCTCGTTGATCACCTTGGTCAACTCCATCATCTGATTGGAGAGCTGCTTGGTGTTGACGCCTGAAGGCGAGATTGTTTGACAATCAGCGGGTCACGCTTGGTTCAGGTTGATGTCGTCATCTTACCCAGAGTTTGCACAGAGTCTCTTTGCTGGAAATGGCAGTCTTGCAAAGACGCAACATTCTCAAAGGTGTCGCCGACCACCAGCTTGAGCTCGTGTAAGCCTTCCTGTAGAAGTAAATTCGTCAGCCGCTATCCATAGTCATTATTCTGTATGTGTGTGTTCACCCACTTGATCTTTGTTGAGCATAGTCTTCAGCTCCACCATGCCGTAGCCGGCCGGCAACCCCTGGAAAGCGGCGGGGAGATCCCGCACCGTCTCAACCAGCTTGCAGTCCAGATGCACCTCCACCCCAATCGGACCGCCCGGCTGCTGAAGACCCCTCAGGTGGAACAACAGTTTGTGGACGTTGCCGTCGGCCAGCACCAGATTGTTGAAGGTCACCGAGCTCGTCCTCTTATCGGTGCGCAGGTAGCGCAACACGCCTAAGGATGACAGCAAACAAAATAGTGTCAAGCGGAAAAATACTTTGGGAACAAATGACAGTTGATATGTCGCACAATTGTAGGCGAAACAAATAAATAAAATAATTAAATCAATTAAAATAAATAAAATCCCTAAATGCCTCGACAATGAGGGGTAAAACAAAAAACAGCATATACAAGTGTAAATGAGATCTATGAAAATAAGTAGCATTGCATTTCTGTCCGTGTAAGCCGTTTGCCCGGAGACAACATCAGCATTAAAGGTTTATATGATAATTAAAGTCACAAAGGGCATCCATGCGTGCTTGATCGCAGTTATGTAATGCTTATTCAGCGCTCTGATTCATTTATGATGTGTGTCGCAGTAAAGTTGGCACATTTGCATTAATAAACACGCCATCAATGCTTATTTCTGAATGGTTACAAACTGAGAAGATGCCTGGATTGTTTGTGGCTGTGTGTGTGTGTGTGTGTGGGGGGGGGTTCCTGTTTACCTTTGTTGAGTTTGCCCATCACGGTGAACTCAAAATACTTGCTATTGTCCCGCGGGTTGTACAAGCCAAAGACGGTAGTGCCCGTCTTGGGCTGCAGTTTGAAGGAGGCCAGGATGAAGGCTTCGTTGACACCCTGCTCCACCAGGCCCCCCTGCAGCAGGTCGGGCAGGCAGTCGGGCGAAGTGAGCAGATCGTACACTGGTGATGAACACGCACAAAAAAAAAAAAAAACACCCCGTAAGATAAAATGCGTGCTGTCGCTTCAAGTCCAAGAAAGGACTTTTGATGTGATGGCGTGTGATTCCCATCTAAATATGCATGCGAGGAGACATTTTTAGGCCTGTTGTGGTGAGAGTGGCAGACGGGATACATTTGAGCTCGCACTTTATCCTTTAATAATGTGTTTTAGGAGCGGGCCAAGCCGCTTGAGGACGAGGGGTAGGTGTGTAAGTGTGAGATGCCATCTGCACACTTCATTAATGCATAAGCAGCCAAAAAGCAGACGGCGGAGGCCCTTTATCGCTAGCCGCCAAAATCGCCCCCCAAACGCTGGGCCAAAATTGTCCCTCGACCCCGATTCTCGGTCGCCTCATTGCCGCCCAAACTAAGCGTACGGGGCTATTGCGTCAGTTCCATAAGAGAATTATTTATTTGTTGACAATTTAATGAGAATTTGTGCAAAAAAAGAGAATAAATCCAAAAAATATGGGTGTGAAAAGGATTCCCTTCTGAGGCTCCAATGATGAGAGCGTTGCTTCATGGGCCCTTAATTGCGTGAAAAAAAACAAACGCGCTTTAGCGAGACGTGATAGAATAATAAAAATGCTTGCAAGTTCACTCCAGATGCAAGAAGTCTTTGTTCGGCAGCCAGAAAAGCCAGTTTGAGCGTTATTAACGTCGGTGAGGCGTCAATATTCAACCATTAACATCACACACGGAATGGATGATTTCACACGAAACCTTCCCCGTTTGAAGTCGCTAGATTCCGAGAGGGGCATGACGGACGACGCCGGCTTGTTTATTGGACTTGATGGACTTTTCATCATGCAGCCGATTAATGGACGTCTGAAAGGTGGCCCATCATTCACTCGGGGGGATTTGTAAGCAAGCTCATAAACGGTAAACACGTATTTATCCTCTCTCGCAGCCTCAGCCTTTGGCATTAAATTCCTCAAAATTCCTCTTCAAAAGGGTCAAATGTAAAATCGAAATAGTCGGCATTAAAGTGCTCGGTGGTGCCGGGAGACGGAGTCTCAATGGTCTAAGCCTGATTAACCGCCTCTGATCAAAATCGGCAAAGGCTTCCAATCGATTACCTTGAGTGATTACCCTGCGGTGTGGGGGTGAGGAAGAAGTCATTTTTCCTTCCAGAAGCTGCTTGGAAAACTATCCAGGCCGACGCTCGTACATGTAAAGCGGGCTCTGCACATTCCGATTAATTAGGCCAAAATAGGTAAAACAAATTCTGCTGTGATGAAAATCGTAAAAAGTAGACGATCATCTTGTGGTGTGTTAGGAGTGATTTTCCCTCCCTGATGTGCTCAGGAAATTGTTTGCTAAACATACCGATAATCCAATTGATGCATTTGACCCCATTTAGGGTTCAAATTCACCAATGGCACAATTATTGGATGGCGGTGTTGCCCACATGAAGGATTTACTATCGTAAATACTGAACAGGTTTAACATTTATGACTGTCGATAGTTATTTAAGTCGGAACAATCATGGTTATTGCACCCCATACCACCGGGTAATCGCTCAGGACAATCTTTGAGCGAGTCGGTATCCATCTGGCCTTTCCTGACTGTGCTGAAATTCGGCCTGATTATCACTATGCGCTCCCTTTAGTTGTAAACAGCAATTTTTCTTTCCTACTGGCTGACTTTTAAGTGCGCGTGTGTGTGACCTGCATGGTCACTATCAGATTGTGGCTGATCACTTCCATGTGTGCAACTGAGCCGGGAGCAAATGTTTAAATAAATAAATAAAAAAAATAAAAAAAGACTGCTTCACTGCAGCTAGGAGATTTGAAACTCGGAGGAATTTGTTTCACTTTTCACACATCATGTATAATTCCTTGTGTATTGGCCTCTCCTTCATATCATATTCCTTTTTTTTTTTTCTCCGGGCCTCCGCTTCATCCATAATGCAGTGAAATCAAACAAAAGTGGGTTCGAGTACACGGCGGCGGAGCGGCTCGACATTTCTGTGCCGTCATGTTGTAGAAATTGAGGCCGTTAAAATCAAATCAAAGGTAACATGAGGTGAGCTTGTAAATGATTGATCACTCACCTAAAGCCTGGCTTGTCACGTACGTGCAAAGTTGCAGCAGAAGCTGCGAGGCCACGATCGCAGCGCTCCACCGCCCCATGTTATCGGCGTCCCGCGTCCAACTTTGTGCTCGCAAGTGTCTGATGGAAGCTGGTGAGAGGGGTCCCACTGAGGGAGGGAAGAGGAGGAGCGTCTGGGAAAAACAGAACTTTTTTTTTTTTTAAAGACCACCACATGCGGAGAAGGAGCGAACGGTTTGAATCCACGCAGCCTCGGGTTAGACTGCTGCGGCTGACGGTGTTTAGGCTGCTCGCACCGAGTTCCTGGAAAACAGACTTGGTATTCCTTGACACCTCGGCCTTGTGTCTCCACACCTACTCATTTGTCACGCCATCCCATAGGGAATAGTCAGGAAATGAGGGCAGGTCTTCACAAGACTATGTCCAGGTTGTTAGGAAGTCTGTCAAAGGTGAAAAGTCTCAGAGGACGTCGTTGACTGTTTGTTTACTAAGCTAGCGTCCATGCTTTTCATTAGCTTTATTGGGAACATCACCACTGCCAAAATGGCCGCCACATTGATGCATCTTTTAGCCTTCTGTAGTCTACTGTAAGTCTATTAATATATAAAAAATTGCGTCCATGAGTCTCCAGCAGAAGAATAAACGATCGAAGATGAGTCATAGTTTCCTGCACGTCTCCCACAGGTGATCTGTTCTGTGTGGGAAGCTTTAAAACAAAATATAGTCTTTAGTTTGGGTCTTGTGTTCACAACCTCTGCGTCAATAATGATGGAACCTTCAAAAAGGGTCTGGGATGAGGTCATTAAACAGTATGTGGAAATGCGGATAAGATAATCAGTTGAACACACACACACACACACACACACTTGTGGCAGCTGCTGAAGACTGCACTGACAATCTGTGTAATACTCACAAGGAGAAAAGACAGGACGGATGTTTACACTGTGAGCGAACGTCTGGCAGCTAATCACACTTTAACACATGAGGACCAAAAAGAACGTTCAATCACTGTTAGAGTGACCATTTATTTACTTTACAGGCAAGGAGACACCTTGTTCCCCCTGCCAATGTAAAGTAAGGAAAATTTATATGGGGGCCGGACGGTCATCCCTATAAACATCCCTATAAACCTTTCGACCTCAAAATAACAGCTTTAAAGGTGACGATGGCACGCGAGCATCAAAAGAACATGTAGTGTATATTGAATGGCAGCTTTTGTTAGCATTTAGCATCGATGCAACACGATAGCTGCTGTTTAAGAAGCTTCAAGTTTACTGTCAAATGAAACATAAAAATTTTAGTCATGTTTTGGATTTAAAACAACCACATAAATTTGCTTTAGGAAAGTCGGCTGAGAATAATGCTAACAAATCAAAACGCAAGAAACACAAATGGTGGCGCAGCACTTGTAGAGAGACAGAATACTCACAGGCATATTGTATATAATTTGTGAAAATATGATTCCTATTACTGTTGCTTACAGAAGAGTTTTGATTGCTTCCTTCGAAAGTAACAAGGAGAGGACAGCGGTTCCGCTCTATTACCGCTTCTGCTTCCGATCACGATTTTGCCATTTCTTAAACCGCTGACCGTGCGGACGTTATTCACGCCAGTGTTTAACGCAAAGTAATAGCGACGTTAAGCAGATATACGACCTCTTCCTGGGATGTTTTTTCCTCCAAATCAGCACTTTTGCGACAGACAGAAGCTGTTACGGCGCTGCTTGACGCGACCGCCGGAGCTGGCGCTCGCAAACACCGCGGGACGCCCGAGTCTTACGAGCGTCGTACCTGAGGGGAGGTTACGTAAGAGCCGCCAGTCGGTGCCTTTTTGTGGGCCCAAACACCCGACTGGAGTAGACCGCAAATTACAGTGTTACCTTTCAGACCAGACTAAACGCTGCAGACAAACTGTGATTTAACGATTTTTTGGAACAGCCTTACAAAAGCACTGGCTAGGGCGGCCGGACCTCCGCCAAACCTTCAATGTATGTCATCTGTCAACCCAGACTCATACCATCTAAAATTCATTCAAATATGATCTGTGGCTTGACTGGATGGATTGGAATGGGATTTTCTATGCTGCCTTTACACTGCTGGTAAATCTGGATCAGATCTGGTTCATATTTTGTTTGGATCTTGACCGTGTATAGAAAAGCACATTTTGCTAGTGTCCTAAAAGATTTCCAAAAAATGTATCAAATATGTAATATATATTTATATTATTTATATGTTTTAGAATATTAATAACCCCAAAATGTATTCAATTAAAATAAAATGGTAAAAAATATAAATGGACCAAAGAAATTAATGAATTTAAAATAAACACAAATCAAAGATTGCCACTAAAAACAAAGACCTTTGCTAAATTTTTACAATCTAACTCATCGGCCTTCGCATCACGTCTGCAGAATCACTCAAACCGTCTGCGGCCGGTGAAACACAAAACCTTTCTTCTTGCTCTTCTTGGAAAACGGTAATAAGGTTGCGAGATTGATGGGAGCGGGCGCGACGCTTCTCTCCGTATCGTCTCAAAAAAGAAAAGAAAAAAAAAAGAATAACAGAATAGCTTACGCCATTTCACAACGACACTGTCAGAGTCTGATGGGTTGACCATGTGTGCACTCTCCGTCTATCTGTCACGCCTCCGTCTTGCCGCTTTTCAAGTCCACCTGCATGTAAACTAAAACACTTTAAATCATCCGGATGAGTCGCATGGGAATACACTTTGTTCTCTTTTTCGACACCTTCCCCACCCCCCTGTCAACGTCACGACTTATTGACTAATTCTGTCTAACGACACAAGGGAGAAGTCCAGGAGCTGAAAAAGTGTCAAAAAGAAGCAAAACAACGCAAGCATTGTGTAGCAGTGATTCTTCTAGCAGGTGGTGTCGGGATGATGCGTCGTTAGAATGTGATGTGACAACTTTGAGAAAAATCCAACCTCCCCCACAAAAGGAGATAAAAGAGCACATGGAGAAAATCGGTGGTGCTTGTAATGGAAAAGCAACATCAATGAAAGATGACAAAAACAATGTAACATGTCGACTTCTTTCACAACTTTTTTCTTCTTCAGCTGAATCCGTACATCATCGGCATGTAGCTAGCTTGTCGTACGTCTCTCTGGTAAAGGCATTAGCTTATGACATGGCAGGAAGTGGCGAGTCCGTTCGGTCCGAAAACGTTGCTGAGCCGGCGCAATGTCTGCGCCTTCACGCTCCAACAAGGCCGGCGTCGCATCTTTGCTATCCTCACTTTAACACATGTGGCTTGCTTCCTTCCTGCTATAAGGCTCAGCGTACGCAGCGCTAGCTTGTTATTCGCCGTCACTCCCACAGAGTCGAATATGATAGCCATTACCCAACGTAACCCACGCATGGGTGGAATGCGGTCTGTGGAGATCTTCTTGTAGATTCTTATAAATGTAATCTGCGCTTGCCCGATTGACTCCAGCGAGCGAGTCCCTTATGCTAGTATGTAAATAATGCGCTTCATCTGTGCTGAATTTAAAGGGAATGAGTGGAGATGTTTCGATTGGCTGGGAAACAAGTCAGCTGTGTTCACTCCCACAACGGCGCAAACGCCAATTTCTAACTGGGCCCGTCGACAAAAATACCAAAAGAAAGAAGACTCCTGGGCACGAAAATAGGGCCCTGCAACTTTTCCATTCCGAAATTATGTAATCTAACCTTTGCAGTGCATTTTATTACAAAACCGCGAAGTGTTCCGCTACGCATTGGTGAAGCACATGTGATAGCATAAACTCCCCAAAGTTAAGAACTTCCCGTTGTGGCGAAACACATCAGCGTGGGAATACAAAGTGGAAACGTGTGGAGAATGAAAACCAGGTGCCTGATCACTGACCTTGTTGTTGTTGATGTTGTTGTTGCATGGTCAGGCAGAGGCCGAGCGAGACAGAACACATCAAATGTGTCGCTAATGGCCGACACGCTCGATCGGGCACAAAAGGTTGTCACCCAAACCTTCCCGGGTCTCAACTTTGACGTGTTCATGAGGAAAAGGCTTTTCTGGGAAGCGATAAAAGGTCCGATCCTTGTCTGTTCAGAGAAACAAGTTGGATAAATGGTGACCTTTTTGCATTGAAAAAAATGGATGTTGCCTTGTTTATCGAAATAATGCATTTTTGCAATGATGCATATTAAGGAGGTTTTTTTTAACAAGTTTTTTTTCATAATACCATGGACTTATTTGTGTAAAAAAATCCTCATATTACAGGGTTCCCATAAAAAAAAAAAATTGTCTTAATATTACAGCAATACACTTATTCTTGTAAATCCCAACTTTATTATTGTTATCGGAACGTCACGTATTATTTTCATAGTCTCGCTAAAAGTAAATCATTTTAATTTCTGTGGGAAATGCAACTCTATTCTCCCAGGATAGGCTTCTTGGGGTTTACAGGGAAGCAATAAAAGGTCCGATTCTTGTCTGGTCTGAGAAAGAAGAAGCTTGTTAAAAAAAGAGGAGGAGAACTAAAGTAAGGGAAGGAATGACGAAGGCAGATGGCATTCGGAACACACAAGACACTTGAAAAAGCAATAAAGAAATGCAAAGAAGAAAACCCGTGTTTAACACCACGTTCCATAAATGTTTACTATCAAACTAAACATAAAAGAAAGGGAATCTAACGATGTGTATCTCAAACAACCTCACCTCTTTGTCAGTTAGATAAATGCAAACAAACACAAATATTATCAGTAATTCAAAACACAAATGGTGCTACAGCACACGTAGACCGTCAATATAACAATACTCACGGTAGTTATTCTTTGTTTGCAAAAATTGATTCCGTTCCCTGCAGCTTAGGAAGTTAGTTGTGAAACACTTCTTTGAATGTGTCTCCATGTGTATTTTACTGCCCCCTGGTGGCCAATGTGAGCACACCAGAAGGAGCAGCAGTGTTAATAGCAAAAAAAAAAAGGCAAAAATATGTGCTATTTTTTTGGGGAGGCTGAAAGAGATTTAAATTTATTCCAATAAGGAAATAGATTTATTCCCATAAATTCCTGTTAATTCTTATCGAACGTTTCCACTCTTGAAAATCCAAAGAATTTCCCAACTCGAATGTGGCAACTAGTAGACTACCAGGCTGAACAAAAGAGCCAACACGCACTCTGAGGGTGTGTAGGAGTGACGTTTAATGGGATCGTGATTGTCTTTGGGGGAGGTTAAACATTTAATTGGATTAAGGGACAGAAAAAAAAAAAAAAGGACACGCGCTCCCTACATTGACTCCTGAAAACTACATGTCTGCTTTAAATACAGAACAAGGAAAAAAATAGATTTTAGCTGTCATTACTCGTGACAAATGACAGATTTTCGTTTTTACCTTCAAGGTTGTCCGAAGGGCTAGCATATATTATACACACACATGGTGTCCTCTTTTTTGTGTGTGTTCTTTTTTCCCCTTGTATCATCTGGTCTTCTCTCTGATTAGTCTTTAGAGACTAGAGTGACCTCAGCGTGACTCATTGCCAGGCCCCCCCACCTCCCCTCTCCCCCCATCCCAACACCAACCCACCCTTAAGGGCCTTAACAACATGGCTACACACATGCACACACGTACACACACACACACACACACATTAATCAAGACAAACGCAAACAGGCGAGGTACTATGGTTGCGACCTTACTGGGGGAAGGGGCTAGGTTAGCATGAAGCTAATGTCACAGCGTGCTAGTTGTGGAAGTGGCCAAACGTTTTCCGATATAGATTCTAAAAAAAGAAAAGAAAAAAAAAAGAGAGAAAGAGAAAGTATTGAAATCAATTCAAATTATGTTACTAATAATATTTTTCTAATATTAACTATCTTTTAATATCTATGATCGCGTGTGATATTCGTACCCGATGCCCAGTGTGAGAAGATGCGAGGCCAGCAGCGAGGGGATGAGAACGAAGAGCACGTCGGATGAGAAGATGCCTCTCTTCTTCATCACCTCTGTCTTGTGAGCGCTGAGCGAGTGCTGCTTTGGGTGCTGAAAGACGAAATCTCTGCATGAGACAAAATAAGAAAAAGAAAAAAGTATCGCTATCATTTGTGGTTTAATCCACAAATAACTGGAATTGTTTTTTCAAGATTTCACACAGTGAGATTTTGATATTTTTGCATGCCTCATGTTTTTCATAGTCTTACTTGGGTGGCATGTTCTCAGGCCTGCTGGACCAGTCCCACACCCAATCAGTGTCCACTCTCCTGTCATTCTCTTCCTGCTTACGTCATCACAAATGAACCATATGATCAGTATGATCTCCATCCATTCTGTTCTATGTGTTTTTTGCACCTGTATGGTGATGCAGTCACTGTCGGGATCACTTGGGGGTCTGGGGGAGTCGGTCGAATGCGGGGTCCCAATCTGCAGGGGACTGCAAACAGTGAGCAGATGTTATTGTTCAGAATCTACATGATAAACACAAATACAAATGATTCCTGCATGCATTTTTTTTGTCGTGCTTGTCCTTATAAAGGGGCCAACGTAAGGACTGGAAATAAGGTCGAAAGACACACAAAAGGTTCTGCCGGAGAATTTCCATGTCACCAACTGGTTTTGATGATAACACACTTGGATATTTCTGCTCAAACTATCAAGAGCGATGTGGACGTTAACGACGTGTTTTGTGAAATTTAGCCGACTCGCGACCTGTCTCGATTCCTCTCGCATTCCAGCTGCGCCTCCAGCAGGATCCTCTCCAGCTCCCCTTGCAGGGCAGACGAGATATTGTCCTCCGTCGGACTCTCCCTTACGGTGGCAATCAACTCCTCCAGTTCCACCCAGGAGCCTGCATGGAGCCTCTCAAAATTCAAATTGTATTCTCTTTACAGATTTCTTTTCACACATGGCTACATTTTATTCCTGTGATATTATGATTTTACTTTCATAAAAAAAAAAAATTTACAATACAAATCCCCACAAGATCAAATGAACACACAGCCATGAAATGACTGACTGGACACAAAAGGTTCATGCTGTTCACACACGCACGCACACCTATGTGGACCCACAACACACATGCACGACATGCACGGCGGTATTGGTGCACAGCTCAACAGTAAGCAGGGCTGACAGCATGCTCGCTTACGTAAGATCTTATTTCTGTGGGAGATTAGCCATTCAACCCTCTTACGTCCGCCCTCTTGTTGTTTGTGCACAACAATCGCAACCAATGGCGGACTTCCTCCACTTACGTGATGTCGTGTGTGTATGTTCCGAGTGTTGTGTGTTTGTGTCATGACTGAGCACAGTAGAGCATTGAGGGGCGGGAAGAGGAATCTGTGCCATTGCCCTAGTTTGACTTTTTTTTTTTTGGTCCCTACAGAAAAGATTTATGACATAACCGCTTTGCTGATCTATCTGCAGCAATCCTTGTGCTGCATTGCTGCGTTGTTGTGGGGCATCAAAGAGCAGATTATGCAATTCAATGAATAATTCAACATTTAAAACAGCTATTTTTTTATATATCTATATGATTATGACAATTATTGGTGACAGGCTTTATAAAAAAATATCGTTTTACAATTTTGAATTTTCTGAGCGAAATATATATTGTTTTAATTGGATGTAAATTTTCTAGCCTGATTTGATTCAAACAACTGATTAGCGGTGGCCTTCGAGGTTGGGGCGCTCGGCTGCAAGCGAGCTATAAGCGTCGAGGAATCCGTGCATCTTAATTGGCTTACTGAGATACACGCAGGTGAGTCAACGAATCCGTTTACACCGCAATAGACTTTAACTCCGTAACTCTATTTTATTTTCATGAAATGACACGAAATGTTCCTATGATGTTACACTTTTTTTTGTTTGTTTTTTGTTAATAAAGTTCTCATACTATTACAGCCAAAACATTGTTCCGCCAATTTCTATGAATAAAATTACAATTTTATTATTATTGTTTGGATTACTTTGTTGATGATACGAGAGTAAAGTTGAAATAAATTGCGGACCCCCCCAGTCATTTTACAAGAATAAACGCTTGTATACTTTTTAGATAAAAAACCCAACTATTTATTTACGTAATTATGTGAAAGGGTTGTCGGGAAAGAAGAGCATCACTTACCGTAGAGGCCGTCCTCTGGTGTTTGCTGGCCGGACATGCTTGTCTTTCGCTGGGACGCGGGGGGGCTTCCTGGATGAGGGCTACGAGAGATGCTGAGGAACGACTGATTCCCCCGCGGCAGCTTCGCGCCTGGTGGCAGCCAAAAATACCAAAATAAAAAAAGGTCCCTGTGGCTGGACTAATCCACATTGGCGCTTGCTGCACCCTCCTCCCTCCCTCCCTCCCTCCCTCTGGCCACGTGTCAGCCAGGGCGGATGTAAACAAATACAAGCTGCCCTAAAAAAAACAAAAAACAAAATACATATATATTATTTTAAAACTTAAATGAAGTATTCTATCAAAATGTCTTTTGAATCTATGAATGAGCACAAGTTGTAGACCAGTCGATTCACCAAAAGATGAGTTATATAATTTATTTGGCGACAGATCAACATTAGAGTGTTAGATAAGTCTCATATTTTATTTAAGTCAAATGGGAAACGGTTCTCCTAGATTATTTTGCACAGGGTTCTATAAACACTATCTTGCAGTTCATTGTGAGCGCACCTGTTTTTATTTTATTTTCATACAATATAAGTCAAGCTGAAAGTACTAAATATGTTATATTATTTGCTTAAAGGGTTATATGTGTTTCCCATTAAGTGTTGCCAGTGAGTCTCTTTCCTTGAATAAAACTCAGGGTCACATCTTAAAGGAAAAAAACAAAAAAAAACTTTTACGATTCCAAAAGGGATGAGCTGATCTATTAAGGAGGCACACAGACAAGCTTTAAAAATGACTTTGGAATTTATTAGCAATAATTATACTGTACCTAGAATTTATTAGCAATAATTATACTGTACCTAGATTACTTCACCCCCCACCACAAAGCCTCATACTGCTGCCGACTTTTATGAACTAAATTCCCCAAAACCCATTTTCATCATTTTATACAGTTTTTTTTCTTTTTCTTCTCAGACTGCAAGCTACTTGAGAGCAAATCAACAATGCCTCTGTTGGTTGCTGTCAAGTAGCGCACTTCACGCATCCAATGCTTCAAGACGTGATTAACTATCAAACAGCTCGGCACAAAAATTTCACAGTTCCATATTTTTCAACGCCGCGCACATCTTTCAAAAACTCTGCCTGCATGAATTTGTTTCGTAAAAACAGGCCCTTTGAATTGCATTCTATTCACATAGGTAAGGTGATTGCCATCACATTTTTTGCCACGGTGACATCATCAATGAACAGCTACATTTAGCCATCTATGAACTGCTGCTTCCAATTAGAATCTGATTGTGTTTTATTATTTGGGGATTTGATATCTATTTTCTTTCACTATCCATTTTTGCAGTCTCTAGTCACTGTCGTATTGAATTAAATGACTTGTTTGTATCTGTGCACATTTCCCCAGCAATAAAGCCCATTCTAATGATTGTGAGTTTCCGTAATGATACGCATTATATTCCTAATGGATTGCCATTTAGGCACAGAGCACTTCTGCCCACTTTTTTTTTTTTTTTTTCGCATCTCAAATTCCCTCAATTGATTATTACAAAAAAATGAGACGCCTGTGAAGTGTAAATGCGGAACGCCCGAGAGATATGAAAACAAAATCTACACAGGAATGTTAATGTGATTCCGCCAGTGGTGGAAGAGGGTGGGGAACTGTAGGGGGAAAGGTAGGGGCATTGATAAGTGATCGCGGATGATAAAAATGGAATAGGATGTCTCACTTGTGGAGGTGTTTAGAAGAAGATGTTATCCGTCTACGTGAACGTTGTCGCCGCACTGCTCGGGTGACGACGTGATAAGGACCTCGACTGAATGCTACTAGGAAACAAATCAGTTTGTTCCCATAACCAGAAAAGAAAACCTGTTTGGCTGTTGAGTAGGACTAAAACTGAATATTGATCCAGAAATGAGACCGCCCAAATTTGGGCATGGATTTAGAATAGATTTGAAGCTACCGTAGCTATCTGATTAGCCTTTGTTTTGAAGTTGGATCTGAAAAGACCAAGCAAATACAAATTTAGAATTTTTTTTTACTAAGTCCAGATCCGGGTCTGGAATTTGAATCCAGATCATTTAATCTAAACACATTTCAATGAAAACTTTGGTGTAGTTTCAGTATAAGCTACTTTCCTTAGCTTGTCTAAGGAGTTTCCCATTGTCTGTTAGCATTAGGCTAGCAGACTTGCCAATGATAGTGGCAGAAAAGCTGTGTTGGAAGCAACTACGGTACTTTGAATAAATATTCATGAC